>NC_050574.1:419347453-420726619 GCF_011100635.1 Trichosurus vulpecula
TGATTTTGTAGGTGAAGAATGTTAGAGCTACTAAGAAATCCCTTTATATAATAAAATATCTAGCACACCTCATACTATTCCCTTGTAAAATGAAGGCATGACTTTGAGGAACTTCAGTGTAAGGTAATTTAGTTGGTGATTTTATGGTCCTCTGTAATAGTGATGATACAGATGCTACAATTAAGGAAGTGTTTCCTGAAATTGAACCATGAAGCACAGGTTGTAAAAGGAGAAAAAAGCTCTTGTGATTACATTTCCCTACAGAGGTCCTATTCTGATACTTTGACATGACATGAACAGGACTCTTAGTTCTCCAAGGGTATATCAATATAACACAAATGCTAACAGGTCGTATAAAGGCAGAAAGAGTAGATTCCTAGTATGGGCTACATAAATACCATCTGTGGAGCTCATTGCCAGAGGATTGAGTTTCAGGTGATGATTTCTTTTAGCCACACCAATTCATGCATGGAAGGATTGATATTTGTGTTGGTAGACACAATGACAAAATCACAAGTTTAAAAAAACTAAAAACATTATATTAGAATTTCTTTTAAATTTAGAACTTTTATGCTCACACACACACACACACACAGAGTCACACACCATGAAGTGACAGTATGGATTAAGGAGACACGTAAATGGTCTCTATGGTACTGAAATATGTAATGGAAAATGGCAGGGGGAGATCATCTGATATTTGAAAAAATCTAAACATTTGACTTTGTAACTGCTTATTTTGCCACAATTATTAATCATTACTCCCAATTGTCAGTATTCAATTCAAAGGTTCAACTTAACTATTTATATAGGAAAAAATCAAGTGGATGTTGGCTATCTGTTTCTGAGAAGATCATAAGGAGTCCATTGAGCATATCTTGGAAAAGAACTGAGGCAGAATAACAGAATCATCCTGGAGTTAAATTGGAGGAGAAAGGCTTTATTGGCATTGGGAAATCATGCCATGTTTTTGGTGATCATAAGTGTTTCCTTGAAAAAAAAAAGGTCCATGGGGGTAGAGCCAAGATGGCAGAGTAGAGGCTGAGACCCAGTTGAGCTCTATGAACATTCCCCTCCAAACAACTTTAAAGTAATACCTCAATTCATATTTTGGAGGGGCAGAGCCAACAAAAAGTCAGAGGGAGGCATTTTTCCAGCGTAAGACAACTTAGGAGGGCCACAGGAGACATCTGTAACACCAGGGTGAGTGTAGGCCTGGAGCATGACAGGAGCACCAGCTCTGCGCCTTGGAGACACCTGCAATAGCAGCAACAGGAGCTTCAGGAGCTCTCAGTTCAGAGGTGGTAAAGGGGTGGAATGACTGATCAGACTTTGCTGGCACTGGATGCAGCTGGCCCATAAGCAGTTCTAGGCCAAATGGTCAAAGGATACAAAGAGTCAGTTTTCAGAAGAAATCAAAGGAATCTATAATAATGTGAAAAATTCCTAAATCACTATTGATTAGAGAAATTAAAACAAATCTGGGGTACCACTTCAAACTTTAGAAATGACAAATGCTGCAGGGAATGAGGGAAGATAAATATATTAATGAATTATTGGTAGAGTAGGGAACTATTTCAACTACTCTGGAGAACAATCTGAAACTATGCTCAAAGGGCTATCAAATTGTGCATACCCTTTGATCCAGCAATACCACTACTAGCTCTGTACCCCAAAAAGATCAAAGGAAAAGGAAAGGAGCTATGTGTACAAAAGTATTTAGAGCAGCTCTTTTTGTGTGCCAAAGAGTTGGAAACTGAGAGGATGCTCATCAATTGGGGAATGGCTGAACAACTTGTGGCATATGACTGTGATGGAATACTATTGTGCTATAAGAAATAATGAGGGTGTGGTTACAGAAAAATATAGCAAGACATGAATTGATGCAAAGTGAAGTGAGAAGAATCAGATCATTGTGCACAGTAACAGCCATGTTGATGATCTACTGTGAAAGACTTGACTCTCTGATTAACACAATGATATAAGACAATTCCAAAGGATTCATGATGAAAACAAAATGCAATCCACCTCCAGAGAAAGAATTGATGAACTCTGAGTGCAAATTACAGTATATTTTTCTCACTTTTTTGCCTTTTTGTGATATAGCTGACATGGAAATATGTTTTGTATTATTTCACATGTATAATTGATATTGTCTTTTTCACCTTTTCAGTGGGTGGAGATGGGTAAGCGCGAGATAGAAAACCTAGAACTCAAAATTTAAAAAGAAAAGACCATTAAAAAAAGTATTCCTTGTCCTTGTTTAGTCAATTGATCATGTCCAACTCTTTATGACCCCACTGGGTTTTTCTTGGCAAAGATACTAAAGTGGTTTACCATTTCCTTCTACAGCTCATTCTACAAATGAGGAAACTGAGGTAAACAGGGTTAAATTATTTGCCAGAGTCACATAGCTAGTAAGTGTCTAAGGCTGGATTTGAACTCACAAAGATGAATCTTTCTGATTGATCTTTCTAGGCTCAGCACTTTAGCCATTGCACCACCTAGCCACTTAAATAACTAATGCATTTTTTAAAAGAAAAGAAAAAAAAATCATCTTTTTGAACATCAGTATTCTTTTGGTAATACCAAGTGATGGTGATTCATTGAATACTACAATTTCAGAAGAATTGAAGTTGAATGTTACCCAAAGAATAAAGGAAGCATGCCTGAAAGATATGCATAGTCTCCAGCATATTTGTAACAAAGAATTTTTTAGAAGAAGCAATGTAAGGGACATCAGAGAGATGTGAAAACAAGAAAAAGGTAGGTAGTGAGAGCGAGGGACAATTAACAACTGGCCCATGTCTTCCATTTATGACCACACCATGTCAAGAGATTATGTTCCTAAGTATAATAGGTATATCCTTGTGGAGATTTACTGGAGAAAATATGCAAGAGTTGCTCGGATGAGAAAGCATTGATGGGTTGTGATCTACACTGTTAGAGGGAATGTGATCACAGATTCATCAAAGTATGATGTATCCTCAAGAGCTAAAGGAATGAAACATGAAAATGTACATAGTCTAAAGTAATTGAGTAACTTAGAAGACAAACAGGTATTAAGAGGCTGTTCAACTGCAAGCCCTTCCATAGCTGTGTGAACCACTTCGCTCTGGTATATAGCCATGCTCAGGACACAAAATGTTGCTGAACTTTATTCAATCGTTCAGTCATTCAATCATAATTCTGCATAGACTAGTAATAATTATAAATATTTCTATAACATTTTGTTTACAAAATACTTTACCTAAAAATCCCTAGAAGCCTTTTTGTCCAAGTATTATCATCTCCATTTTACATATGAAGAAGCTGAGGCTCAGAAAGATTAGATGACTAGCTTACTCACTACTACACAATTAGTAAATCCTAGAACCGAGATTAAAGCCTAGATTTCCTAATTCTATTTCCAACACACTTTCCATTTTGCCACATTTTCTCTATGGAAGCCATTTGGTTTCATATATTAGAATTTTCAAGTTCCAAATCATAGCTCACTTGGTCCCATGCAGTGCAGCTCCAATGCTATAACTTGAGTGGATTTTTTAAAACGTAGCTTTTCTCTAGTTGTGTGATATCAGTATCAGCATCATAGAATATAAGTTTCTTTGGGAGAAAGGATATTTTTGTTCTTCTCTCTGTTTCCCCAAGACCTAGCATGTTGCTTGGCATAAGGGAAGTGGTTAATGAACACTTGGTGAATTGAAATAATATGCAGCATTTTCTCTCTTTGCCTGATGATGACCTTTCCCAATTGTACGTGATACAAAGATCTTAACTGCAGGTATGAGATGCAGCCATACTAACTAGATGCACTCTTCTCCTTTCTTAGAAATGTATCAAGCATGAACATCTGAATGAAAGAACCACTATCACTGACCTTGCCGAAGGCTGCCTACATTAGCCTCAGAATGATAGAGGTGGAAATAAGGCACAAAAAGGGTTGCACTTACACAGAAACTTCTCTATATAAATGTTTAAGGCAAGTGAAAAGGGAACTTTTTGTCATATATTATTTTCTAGGCAATTTCAGTTAAGATAATTTATTTCTAAGCATTGATTTTATTTAGGGACCAGAATTGTGGGATAAATTTACCACAGGGTTGCATTAACAGATGATGAGGCATAGAGCTAGGATGCACAAACCAATATATCAAGAATGTTTCCTTCTACATCATAACTCTTTTTTTTTCACTGTTGGTTATCTTTTCCTAGACTGGAAAGACTTTAAGTGCACTCAAGGAATGGCTATTTGTTAAATAGGCAGTGTATTTTTGAGATGAATTTTTTTTGTAAAGTGGGACCCTACCTACATTTTGAGGAAAAGCTCAGGTTTTGGGGTACATATTCGAGTTTCTGTGTTTAAGTTAAATCTCTTTTTGTACATACATATACACACATATGTATGCATGTGTGTTTATTACCTATTTCCAGATCTATATTCCATTACATAAATGAAGATAGATCACTTGAAAATTTATTCTTCCAAACCTGATTAAAATATTCATAGAGGTATACTGTTACCCTCCTAATTAGATTATTTAAAAACAAGAGCTACTGTGGTATGACAAGGGTAAATCTCTCATATACAAAGCCATCTTTAGTTGGGCTTACATTTTACATTTATTTTCCTATGAAGCCCTCCATTCTTCCTTTCTGAGTTTTCCATGTAACCAAAAGAAAACATTTGGAAGGCAGTTCCTTAAAATGATATCCTTTAAAATTAACACTTGCCCTCCATTAGTACTTCTTTCTTTTTCCAGGTAGCCCTGGCCTATCACCTTCAGCAAGGGCAGAAACAGGTTGCTACTGCCCCCTTCTGGTATTTTGTTCTGTCATATAAATTAGTGAAGTAGTAAAAAGCATCACCAAAGAATCTGAGTTCCTGTTAAAAAAAAAAAGACTCTACTGTGAGTATGGTAGGGATGGAGTTCAGTTAGAAGAGGGATTTCAAGGGATATCTTGCACATCTTAGAAGGACCGAGTTCCCTCTGAAAACAAGAGGTTGAACAGGGGGAAGGATTGTTGCAATACTATAGAGATAAAAATGGAATTTAAATTAATGTATGGATCCCCTGGACCATGTCTGAATGGAAAATTTTTAAAGCTGTGCTCACCTTGTTCCCTTTACTTGCATCCAAAACACTATTTTCTCCCACAACCTCAGTCCCTTTTCACTATGTGAGTGAAAACCCCAACTCTCCTTCTTAAACTTCAAGAACTCCAGATTCATTCCTTCATACTTAAAATGTCCTTATATCCCTTCCCCCATTCTCTTCATTTATTTTTCATTTATATTTTATCTCAAATCCCACTCTGTCTATAGCCCCCAGACTCATATTCCTATGAACCTAAATAATTTCCCTCATCTATTCTCTCTTCAATGTCTATTCTCCCCTTTTTGTCAAAGGACCCATTCAGCACACCCATTGCTTGCTGTAGGACCACTCTTTGCCCGGGTCTGGACTCCAGTCACGTTCTCTGTTAAATGTTTCTCCCTGTCCCCCGCCCCAACAAGGCTGAACAAGGAAACATGCGCACTACAGAGCTTGGAGCTGTCCAAGTGCTGAAATTTATAGGCTGGGTAAGATCACGTCCCTGTCTCTTTCTATCGCTCTCATTCCTGCACAGGAGCTTACCAATTTCCCCACTTACCCCACCCCAAAACACACTGCCCCTTCTTTCCCTTCATTTACAACTCCCTTCATAAAGAGAAGATTTTTTTTAGGGGCAGGATTTTACCAAATAGAAAAGAGAATAAAATCAAAGCTTCAGCAGCCAGACTTCCAGCATGGCATTGTCACCATTCTCTTTTGCATGGTGATGCGCTTAAGGTAGCAGCGTTTTTATTATTTAGTGAAAAGCAGTTGGGGGATTCACCAGTTCTGATGTTTTTTCTCTCTTTTGTCGGCTGATGGTAGTGAGCCTCGGTTTGACCTGACCATGATTCCCAGGACTGGCACTTTTTATTTTTTCTCCCCAAACTATACAAATCCACATCTTTTTTTGATTCTCAAGGAAATTAGATTATTGACAGATTTTGAATCTGGACAATAAAAGGTACTTTCTCCTAGCTTCTTTCTGGCATCATTTCTGGGATATTTTCCACAATCTTCACAGGAAACAGGAATGAACCGGCAGCTAGTGAACATTTTGACAGCCTTGTTTGCATTTTTCTTAGAGACAAACCACTTCAGGTAGGTGATACGACTTTGCATGCTAATATTTACTAAAAGACATGGAACTGAATAGAAGGGAAAATGCCTCATAAATCTTTTGCATTATCTGAACCCATCTCATTTTAATTGTATGGGGGGAGTTAGATTGCTTTTGTTCATTTAAGGAGCTTCTTTTTTTGGCAAAATACCAAAAAACCAAGTTTTTAAGATGTATCTTCTTATTCATTGAATTTCAGCACACACAAATATAATATTAAGGTAGTCTCAGTTTCATACTGTTTTAATTTGCCATCTACAAATGTATTCTTTTTCCTTTCCTGTTTTGTTGGAAGTTGTTTAGAAGGATGCCCAAATGAATTTTTCAAGTTAGAAAAATGATTTAATCCATTGACTAAAGATGACTGTTGTAGTTAACAAAGGAAAAGGGATTCCCCCTCACCAATCCCCAGACAATCTGGGGTCCCTATAATATCTCAACAGTCTCAAGCTCACTTATGAGAAGCACTATTCAGGAATTTTTCTTGAAACCTGAAACAAAGGGAAAAGATCTCTTACCTCCTTCCAGTCCATTCTACTTTTTTTTCTTCCAGATATAATTATGAGATTAATTATTTAAAGATAGAACCATTAATATTGGATATATATATATATATATATATATATATATATATATATATATACATTTTCTGCACAAAGGGGAAATATATATGATGATAATAACAGGGGTGTTATTACTTACTTGCTTATAATTACTACATCATTTACAAGTTGTCAAAACAAGTGGAACATCAATGTGTCAGGTTATTCCCAGTAAGTGAAAAAGTCATCCAGAACATGATGGTAAGAAAGATGGTGGGGTTGAGGGTAAGTTTATAGGTAAAGAATGCTTACACTACAAAGTGCAGTATTTTTCATTTCATTTTCATTCAATATGAAGGCTTTTGTATCCAATGTTCATGGAATCGAAGGCAAGAGCGTAGCAATAACACCATGCGTACTTGCACAACCTACTATGCCTTCATTAGGGTTACACTTCTCACTACAAATGAAGGGGGTGGGGGTTAGGCTAGATTTTAACATCGTCATCAACTATTTGATTCAACATACACACCTATATATGTTTCTATATGATTGCATTATAACAATTTTAAACCTATTAAATGGTCACAATCTTATCCTAGCATTTATACCACTTGTTTGAAAAACTGAAAATAATGTGGGTTTTTTTTGTGAATTGGCAGGCTTAACAAGAGTTAATGAAAAGTACTATAAAAGTACACAGAAAATAAAATGCATACTTTAGGAAAGAATTGCTGGAGTCCAGTTTTTCAATATAGTTTGTGATAGGATTCATCTCCCTTAAAACCAAATCTATTCATTTCATGAACACTTAATTATTTTTAATGAGGGAATGGTAGTTTGATAATTTTTCAGTCAAATTTGTACTTTATTATTATTTCAAAGACACAATGAATGAACCAACTTTTAAAAAAAAACTTCAATTGAGAACCCCTAATTTAAGTGTCTAGATATAAAGAAGAGTTGATACACAAAAAACAGGATTGCATGATATGCTCATTGCTGACATAGTTTTCAATGGAATTTAAATCCCATTAAGATGGTACCTTTTAGATATTGATTGCTTTGAAAATGACTAATGATACGTAGCTAGAAAGGAAATTAATAATTGAGAAATAAGTAGGTGAGAGATTTGTTTCAGTGTTTTCTGGTTATGTACAACAATTTTCACTAATATGAAATGAGTTTTTCCATTTAGGGCTGACATGCTTGAACACTTATAAGCTTTAGTTTCCTGGAAAATGGTGTGAACAGAAGAGCATGATGCAAAAGTCAGCATTGTCATGAGGGTTTAATGAAATACTCTACGTGACAATACCTACTATATGAACAGCAGGAACCATAGTGTGAACCATATAAACTTGTCATCTTCACTTTCTGATAGCTGAAGTTTGAGATCTTTGGGAATGTTGATGTTTTGCATCAACAGCTTTAGAGTATATTTAGTTTGCAGCTTTAGAGTATATTCAAGTTCAAATGTTGCTAGAAAAAGTTTGAACTTTCCTATTTGAGTATTTGTAATGCATCAAGTATTTTTGCCTAAAACTGGAGAAATCCTCCCCCCAAATAATATGTATTCAATGTGCTTTTCTAACATCAAGAATAGACTCATTACTAATTGAGCTAATTATCTGTTTAGGGCAGCTTTCTGCAAAGACCATGATTCTAGATCTGGTAAACCCCCCTCACAGTCCATGTCTCCTTCAGATTTCTTGGACAAATTAATGGGGAGGACATCAGGATATGATGCAAGAATCAGACCTAATTTTAAAGGTAAGGTCTTTTTAATTTTATGATGAATGTTTTGGAAGTCTTCTTAAATAGTAGATGCCTTTCAGGGCTTCTAACTAGGAAAATTTTCCTGAGTAGGGTTGGTACCACATGGTAGCCTTTCTTATTGGTGGTGTTTTAAACTCTTAATGAACCAGTCATGAATAGCTCAGAATTGACTCTTCCTGGATATTTCTGAAAACTCTCATTTGATTTTGATGACAATTTTTTAGAAATATGTCAGGAAGCATTTCTGTATTTTCTAGATTTAAAAAAGAAATAAGAATGTGGTAATGGTGGAAAGATGAGCATCTAAATCACAAAAACACACTGGAATCCTCACAAGCATTTTGAATTTGTAGAGACTAAATGGCTATACCAACCAAAATAGTTTCTAAAATCTAATTTCCAAGTAACTATAGAACCCCAAACAGAGTACCTCCCCCTCCACACTTTTGTGTCTCTAAAATTTCTAGGTTTAACAATGACCAGATTTAGTTATTTTGTTTCTCTGTAGATTCCTTGGCCTTCCTCTGAAATTCTGTAGTTAAGATAGTCATAGAGCTATAAAGTTCACACATTCTTTAAAATTTGTCTTTCTCAATAAAGTAAATAATTTCATTTTCTGTTAGGTATAAATTCCAAAGAGTTGTCCATTATTACAACTGGAAAGGCATGGATTTAAGTTAGAGACATAGAGACATTGTGGCAATTTTGGCTTGGTTTTTATTTACTTGGTCCAGGAACTTTTCTTCTGACATGGATCTCAGTTTAAAATGACATGTTTCAAAGGGTTGCTTTTTTATTTTGAAAGATTTTAACATAAAGCAGAGGCAGAAAATGTTTAACATTATTAAAAAAAAAAAAGAAAACCAGAATACCCTGGATATTCTGTATTCATTCATTCAGAGTACTTCACTTTCACTCATTAGCAATTCAATTGCATAGCTTTGTTGAAGTTTGTGACTGGCTTTATTATTAGCAAACCTGAATATGGATGCCAAATCCATTGCTTCTATGAATTCTACACTTCTGAATGCATCCAACTACACACACATTTCATAGTGGGTAGAAAAAGAGAAAAAAATCCAAGTTTTGACAAAGCAAGCACTTGTTTAATTAGCTTGATTTGTAGAGCATTTTCCAGAGGAAGCTAACATGAGATCTATAAACATCCCATTTCTTATTTACATTCTTTATTTTGGTTAAAATTTTTAACTTATGAAGAAAAAATCAGTTTTCAATGGTACTATTCATATATGTTTATTAATCGTACTGTTTACTAATGACTACTTCCAGATTAAGTAACTTAGCAGAATCTACTAATAGTAAAATTTTCTTTTTTCCCAATGTTCTGTGGTGGCAAAATGAGAGAATGCAAGGAGAGCCATTACCACCCTACATGACACTTCTACCTATAGAGTCAGGGCAGAACAAAATGGTAGCTTCAGCAAAGAATGAATTTGCTTTCAGAAATTTGTTAAATAATTAGTGGACTGAAGGAGCTTTTCATGAGCGTTGCACTTAATTCAGAATGTCTTAACAACTTCTTGAGGGCAAAAAGATCAATATCAAATACTTATTCATGCAGACATTGATGGCCCAGGTTGACTTTTTCTTCTCCTAACTTATTTGATGAATTGAAGCATCTTGCACTTTTGGAACCTTTCATGATATTTATAATTCATTTTAAATCTATCAGGAAAATTCTGCTACATTTTCTTCTTTGCTTTTGGATGATGTGTATGGTTATGGCTATCATATTTTAGGAGGGATATTGATAAGATGGTGTTAAAAAGTGTTGAAAGGCATTGAAAGGAAGGTAATTAGGAGAACGAAGGACCTCAAACTCGTGGCATATAATGCTAAAATAACTATGGATGTTTAGTCTGGAGAATAGAAGACTTGAGAAGGGCAGGACATGAAAACTATCTTCAAGTGTTTGAAGGGCTGTTGTGTAGAAGAGACACCTAGGCAATGTTTTTAGTCCCACGGGGCAGAATTAGGATGAATAAGAGGAAGCTGAAGAGTGGCAATTTTGTGCTTGATATAAGGAAATTCTTTCTAATAATTCATGCTCTACAAATCAGAACACAAATACTGCCTCAGAAGCCAATCCTACCAAAGCTATGGAAACTGTACTGTCCTCTTAAATGCAGACAAACTAGGACTTAACAATTCTAATTCACTTTATGGGATTTTTGTTGTTGGTGGTGGTGGTGCATGCGTGTGTGTGTTTGTGTGAATTTAATTTGAATCTAGGAGACAAACTGGAAAAGAGAGAGAAAAAGAAGGTGAAGGAAAACTTCTTTCTTGTTTGAACTCTCTTAACTGTTATTTTTATGGAGAAACAAAGAAAATTTTATGAGTAGTGACTCTGAAGAAAACCTATTAAGATTCAGGGCTTCGGAGAAGTCGAAGAGATTGTTTTCCTGTCATAGCTGGAAAGAGGCTAGAAAAAAAGAGAGAGAAAGGAGACAGAGAAATATTTTAATGAAATTATTGTAGCCTTTATCTGGCAAAGAAAATGAAGAGGTTTCTTGAGAAGAGACTTTGCTTGCTTTCCTGAATGAGCTAACTGGTGAGGGATTGTGTTCTCCAAAGCTAAGAAAAGTTATCTGAACTTTCAGTGAAGATTTGTGGTAATTGGCTATTACCTTCATCACAGTTACAACTTTTGCTATAATCATCTATATATCTTTATTTTAATTTCATTGTTAACAAATTGTGTTTCAATAACTTGAATTTTAATACTAGGACCTTATAAATTTAAATAAGATATAATCACTATTAGGAAAGGAGGTTTGTCTGGTTTATTAAATAAATAATATTTGATTAATTGGGAAGAGATTCTAAGCCTAGTTTATACTATACGTATGTTGGAATTTCAGTGACTAATGTGGGAATACACAAAGAACCCTCTGGATTATCCTAGAACTCAAAATGATAACATTCAATATGGGAATGGGTCAAGTAACAGATGACTTTTCCACAAGTGAGATTGATCAGGGAACCTCAAATAATCCTGCTACGTATGGAGACTTTTTCTCCTAGCTTGTCACATATGTTTTTCTCAAACTAAATAAATGTTTCCCCTACCCTGTTCTGTGATAACTCCATACCCCTACCACTTTCAGTCATCCAGAAAATTAGTGTAGAAATTATCCCTACGTCCCAATGAGAAAGCCAAACAGCTTCTGAATACCTGGTTTATTTCTTTTCAACATATTTTGTTCACCTAGAATGAATGAATAGCAGAGGTAGCTAACTCATTTCTTAATCTTTGAGATTATAAACAGGAATAAACCATGAATATAAATAATGCACAGCTAGAGTTAAGCTAAACTTCTCTGTTTTTCTTCTCTTCCTTTGCTACCTCAAGGGGTCTTTCCTCTTCCCTGGAAAAAAAGAACAACTGTAGCCTCCAATTACTTTGAATTGGTGCTAAGGGTAAATAAGTCTTAGAATCATATGGCTGCAATCCTCTCTCCCTCCCCCTAAGAGGGTAAATTAAGGAGTAGCGGCCAGGCAGGAGATCTGCCAAATGATGCAATGCTTTCTACAAAGAATTGTGAAAGAAGATCAAGTCAATTCAACAAATATTTATCAAACACATTTTATGTGAAAGGCAACGAATTACAAAAGCAATAAGAACAGTAATTCCTGTCTTCAAAGAGCATACATTTCTGATGGGAGAATATGACATGTTTAAAAATAAGTAAATGTGAAATATACATAAAGTAATACAAACCGATTTCTTGAGAAAGAATGCTAGGGGAATCAAGTAACTCCTTGTCAGTCACAGAAGCTGAGATGTGTTTTGATGAAAGGTAGGGATTTATGAGACCATGTCACCTGGTCATAGTTTCCACATTAATGAAATAATGATAATAATATTTATACTACTTAATTTATAGGGTTGTTGAGCTATGTAAGAGGAGGAAAGAAGAAGAGAAGCAGTGGAAGAAAGAGGAAGGGTAGGGGTAGGAAGAAGAGTAAAAGTGGGAGGAAAAGGAGAAGGAGGAGTAGCCCCACTCTATAAAATTGCTTGATCTACTTCAGATCAGTTATTGTCACTAAAATAATCTATTTTCTACAATAATTTGTGTATGTTTACTCAAAATTTCTTTTTTGTGTGAGGCAATTGGGGTTAAGTAACTTGTCCAGGGTCACACAGCCAGCAAGTGTCAAGAGACTGGATTTGACCTCAGTTTCTCCTGACCCTGTGGCCAGTGCTCTATCCACTGCACCACCTGGCTGCCCCTTCAGAATTCAATTTAAAGACTATTCAGAACTTTTTTAGTCATATTCAGAGTGGCTTATAAGATATTTTCCCCATTTTCAAAGCTTGTTGACTTTATTGCTCAAATCATAAATTTAAATTCCATGGTTCTGCATTTACTAATGGGCCCTGAGTAGACACAACCAAAGACCGATCATCTTTGGAATCACCTCTTTATATAAACATCTGATTAGCATCTACTTGGTATGAATCCCTTGAATGTCTGAATTAGTGTCACAGTGACCAAGGAAATTATAGTATGGTAAATCTGGATGACTTGTTGTCATGGTGAGTTGCCTTCTCAACTAAGACTTACTACCTTTCTGAACATTGTAATGTAATGGCTTTTCTTGCTTCTATGTTTTAAAAAAGGCAGTGAAAATGTTTTAAAGAGTGAAAAATCAGAATCTCTACTAAATATCTCTCAATAGTACTTTTTCTTTTGGCAGGTGGTCAATCATAATATCAGTATGTTTTGAGTACCAACAATAGGACATACAATAAATTACTGCCCATTGAGCTCATGATACAAAATTAATTGTTGGTAGAAAGCTAGGAAACTATATATTTTAGGAAGCAGGGGATCCAGTGCTATGGGAAATCCTGAATATTGCATAGACATGAGTCTCTTCTATTTGGCTCAAGAGGTCATAAGCTACCTCAAAGTCATTTTCTGACACATCATAAAAACAGTAAGAAATAGGGAGCAAGTTGGTCTAGTCACTATGTAGGAGAGAATGCCATACACGATCACATAAAAGGATGGGGGGTGGGGTGAGAAGTGTGCCTGAAGACCATTATCTTATCCAGAATGAAGAGAAAAACATTAAAAATAACAACAATGATGTTGGCTATGGTGGTACCACTAATAGTAATAGCTTTAATTTCTTTAGGGCTTTATGTTTCTAAAACACACAAAACAATGCTTTGTGCTAGGTAATAGGATGAATAAGACCATAGATTCAGAGCTAGAAGAAACCTTATTGGTTATCTAGCCCAGCCCCTACATTTTACAGATGAGGAAACTGAGGAAGTACTAATATGCCTTTTGATAAGAACAAGAGAAGAGACAAGTAAGTACAGAAGCAGTTGAGTTGCAGTGAAAAGAGCATTGCCTTTTAAGTTGGATCAGGAGGTTTTGAATCCCTGCCAATATGATCTTGGGCAAGTGCCTTAAGCTTTCTGAGTTTGTTATGAGCTTTGAGATCCCCTCCAGATCAAAATCTGATGCTATAATCTATGATCTAAGATGAGATTTAATATTTCTAATTAGTTGTAGATGTAATGGTAGATGAATATCAGTAGGAGATACTAAGAGCAGCGAGGTGGCACAGTAGATAGAGTGCTGGGCTGGGAGTCAGGAAGACCTGAGTACAAATCTGGCCTTAGACACTTACTAGCTGTGTGCTCCTTGGCAAGTGATTTAACCCTGTTTCCCTCAGTTTCATCATCTCTAAAATGAACTGGAGATGAGTCAGATACAGTGGAAAAAACAATTAAATAAAATAACACGGGGGTAATAAAAGATTCACATTGACAGGCAAGGGAAATGATTTAGACTGCACTGAAGAGGAAGAGAGAAACTATAAAATCAAGGAAGCCACATAGAAGTGGTTTTTATAGTATATTACATAGTATTTATAGTACATTATATCGCAAAACTAAAGCACACAACAGAGGAATTTTCCAAGTCCTTTAACACTAGTGCTTTCTTTTTGGTGTTATCTCCAATTTATTCTTTGTCTATCTTGTTTGCACGCAGTTGTTTGTGTTCCTTGCCTTTCTTTGTATCCCTAGTGCTTAGCACAGTGCCTGACATATAGTAGATTCCTAACAAATGCTATTTGATGACTTGAGAACAACTCAAAGATTGTGTAGCTCTATGGTTTAGGGAAGAGGTGCTAGGGAAATCCCTGAAGGACATATATCTCCAGTAACTTGTCCCCTGTAATGTAGTTAGTAACTGTCAGAAAAAGATTTTGAATCTAGGTCTACTCGACTCTTGCAACAGGTCTTCATCCCTATGCTATATGGCCTGTATAAATACACACACATGTGTGCACACATACACACATCTGCATGTGTGCACAAATGCAATGCACACACATACATGCACACACATACACATGTACACACATAGAGTTCTCTTCATTTAATAGAGTTGCTGAGTTGCACGAGGCCACATACTGGTAATAGAAACCTGAGTCTCCTAACTCAAGGTTCCATGCTCTACCATTATAATATGAGGATCGTTCATACCTCTTTACTTTGCAACTCTCACCTCACTAGAACAAAATCATGAGCATTATAAAATAGTTAAGAAATCTGATGATGATGATGATGATGGTAACATAATGATGATGATGAATAAAGGGTTGAGATGTGGTCATGTTTAAGGTATTTGAAAGAAAGGAAAAAGTCAAAGGTGGCCCTTAGTCATGGAAGAAATGCTATTTCTAAGCAATTTAGTGGACTTAAGCATGGTTTCCCATTTCCACTCTTTCTTTCTAGGATTCCATACATTATAGTTCAATGGCTAAAAGAAAAAATATATGAATATTTTTCCTATTACGATTTATTTTAAGCATAATCTTTCAAATTAGTAAAATTTCTATTCCACATATTTTGTTCAGAAATACTTTAGTGCTCTCTCCCTATTCCAATTGTCATGCATTTAGTTACATAACATATCCCACCCTACCTCCCAGTGGAATGTAAGTTCATGGATAGGAGATATTGTTTCATTTTGCTCTTTGGATCCTCATTACCTAACAGTACTACGCACAGAATAGACAACTTAAAAATGTTTATTGAGTTGCATAGAGTTAAGTTTTTCTTTGGCCTGAGTAAGGGCATATACAACATACTCTTAAAATTTACAGATGACATAAGACTAAGAGGGGTATTTTATACATTGGGTTACAAATGTCATGATCCAAAAACATCTTGTCAGATTAGAATATTAGTCTGAATTTAACAAAATTGTAGTTAATAAGGACAAACATAAAATCCTTTATTTGGGCTTTAAAATTTTTTGCAAGTCCAATATGGGAAGGTATGACATGATAATATTCTGTCTAAAAGAGATCTCGGGGTGTAATCAGGTTGCAAACTCAGTATGGGCTATATGACAGTCAAAAAAAGTTAATGTAATCTGAGGCTGCATTAAGAGAGGCTTATTCTCCTGGACTAAGGAGATGATAATACTTCTATATTTTATTCTGATTACACCACTTCTGGGATATTGTTCTTAGTTATGGGGACAATATTTTAGGAAAGATTATGACAAAATGGACAATGTCCAGAGGAGCGCAAACAAGATGGAGGATAGTCTTACTAGAATATCATCTAAGGTTTGGTTGAAAGAACTATGGACCTTTAACCTGAAGAAGAGAAGATTTAAAGGGGACATATTAGCTGTCTTCAATATTTGAAAGACTTCTGTGTGGTTAAAGGAGTAGTTAAACTTATTCTGTTTGGCTCCAGAAGGATTAACTAGGAGTATTGGGTAAAAATTACAAAAAAAAAATAGGTTAGTCTTGGTATAAGAAAATAACTTTTTAATCATGAGATCCATCCAAAATTGGAATATCCTGCCTCATTAGATAGTACCTTCCCCTTCACCAGAAGTCTTTGAAAAAAGACTGGATGACTGATGGCTGTAGGTGTGACCTTGGGCACATAACTTAACCTTTCTTAGACTCAATTACCATCTGAATCACATTTGAAACACAAGGTGGTTAGTGTAATAATTAAATTATGTCAGTATCAAATGTACTGTAATGAGAATTTTTGCTCAGGCACAAATTGGACTAGAATGCTGAGATCCCTTTCAATTTGGTGATTCCTTAATTCTGTGTGTTTGGTTCACCATAAATCAACAAGCATTTATTAAGCTCCTACTATGTTTAGGCACAGTGCTACACACTGGAGGTATAAAGATTGTTCTTGCCCTCAGGTAACTTACATTTTATCAGGGGAATAAACATGTGCATATACAGGATTATACAAAATATATGTGGTGCCATTTGTGAGAGGAGGGCACAAGCAGTTGGGGAGATCAGGAAAGGCAGAGCTTGAGATGAATCTTAAAAGGGACTAGTGATTCTAGGAGACAGAGATGAGGTGGGAATGCATTCTAGGAATGAGGAGGAAAACTTGACAAAGGTGAGAAATTGATTGTCACGCATGAGCAACAGGAATGTGACCAGTTTGGATCATCAGGAACATAAAAGAGAGTGATGTTTAATAAGGCTGGAAAGGTAGGCTAGGGCCAGGTGGAGATAGGTTTTAAATGCCAAATAGAGTTCACATTTGATCTTAGAGGTAAGAAGAAGCTGCTCGAGTTTATTAATGAGAGTCCTTGACAAAGATTGGTAATTTAAAATTATTAGTCCAGGCTAGGAATGGAGTGCATAGCCCAGTTCCTTTTTTAATCAGATCAGGAAAATAATGGCCAAAGTTAGTCCTTTGTAGACATAAAGACCTTTTCCTCATGTTGAATGAGCTGTCCATATTTTAGTTGATTTATGATCATTATCATTTTTTATTATTCTAGCAGATATTCCTTTGTCAGAATTTCTGTCTCCTGGAAATGCCATTTTAAAAATTAGGCATTTAAAGAAAGAAAATGAAATGTTCAAATCTGAGCAAAATGCATTAGTTCTGTTTCTCTCTTTTAAAAATAAAGCTTTTATCTATTTAAATGAAATTTTCTTTGAAAATAATATTAGCTTCTGGTCTATCTGCTGAATTTCATCAAAATATGAATAAACACGTTATACAGAGGCATTTCCTTCAGAAAGTGAGTCTTTTTGTATGCCATGCACAACATAGAAAAGAGCCCTGTGGACATGTTGTACACTTCATCTTATGCCATGCTACCAGATTGTATAGGCCCAAATAGACTCCCTCAAGGGTAGCAAATGAACACGATGTTGTCCATAGCAACTATTGCTAATCTATCTGGGTCAGGTGTGTGTGCATGTGTGTGTGTGTGTGTTTGTGTGTGTGTGTGTGTGTGTGTGTGTGTGTTTGTAAGTATGAAGGGAGGATTGTTTGCACTAACCCCTAAACCCCAGCTGCTCACAGAGGCCAGAGGTTGAGGAAAGCATAGCACATTAAGTATGCTGAATTCAGTAGTCCCTGCTGTGTGATCTAATTTTGCTTATCTTCATGTTGCTGAACTGTGACTTGACACTTGGAATTAGATTTAATTTGAGCCCTTCTCTGCCTCTGTTTCTCTCTATTTTACTGTCTCTATCTTTGTTTATCTCCTGTCTCTCTCTATGTCTTTGTCTCTTTCTATCTCTGATTCTCTCTGTCTCTGTATCCCTCTATCTTTCTGTCTCTGTCCCTGTCTCTCTGTCTCTTTCTCCTTCTTTCAATCCTTTCCTTCCCCGCTCTTTTTACTCTTGCAATGGGATTTGTCTCAAAATGTGATTTTTGAGTATGATTTTTGTGCCTTTTGTCCTGGGAATTAAAAATATTTATTACCTCTCCTGTTTCTGCTTCCTCATGAGTTTGTAGTCTAATTCAGTAAATAAAATTAGAAGAAATTACAATAATATAAAGTAGTATACTAAATTTCAGTTAGGACAGAATGAACTTTAGTGGGAATTTGGACAAGGAGTCCTCCCTTTTGACTGTGGAGATCAGGAATGACTTCATGAAGGAGGTGACATTTCAATGAGTAAAATTTTGACAGGTTGAAATGAGGTTGGCAATAAGTATGGACAGAAATGAGGGCAGAAGAAATGATGACTCTGGAGGAGAGAGTGAGGTTGATGACTTTGTGCAACTCTGCCTCACTTAAATCCATTTCACAAGCATTACTCGATGATGTCATTGGTCCTCTTTGAAAATGAAGGCTTAATAACAACAACTTAAAATGTGTGGATTCCAGAGCTGGAGTAATGCTTTAGGAAGAAGAACTGGGACATGTTAGAAGAAGTCTGGAGTGTAATCTATAGAAGAATGAGAGAAATTACTCATTACCTTGTTTTATATTTATCCATGTACATTTTCCCTCTCTTCCTTCTTGTCCCCCAATAGAATATAAAGCCTATGAAGATAGGAACCATCCTGTTTTGATTTCTATATTCCTGAGGACTAACCATGCCTTGCACATTGCAGGTCCCTAAAGCATGTGTGTTGAATTTGAATGTATTGAATTCATCAGATGCTATATAGAAGAGGTTCTATCTTCTCTCCCTCCACTGATTATACCACTCCTTTTGGAAAATTTTTCCTGAAGTGACAGTACATATGCATATGTGAACATATAGGTATGGATGTATATATGCATGTATGCATATATATGTGGATATGTATGGGTGAAAACCTGAAGATCAAAACTCATAATGATAAACTTAAAAACAAATCAAGGACATACTTAGAAAGTGTATAGAAACAGTACTGTAATAAATGAAGTGCCAAGCATGAGTCAGAAATGCCAATTGCCAACAGGGGATAAATATAGTATATGATTTTTAAAAGAGTGGTTATATTTTAGGTGTGAAAAAATTCATCCATGCTGACTTGCCTACATAGCCATAGCATCATTCCAAAATAACTTACAAACCCATTAGAGCTAAATTTGGCCTGAGCTATAGTCACAGTTTGGACCTTTCACCAGATGAGCTGAAGCATAACAAGCCTTCTAAAGGAGAAAAGTGAACCAACAATTGCATCCTATTCTCAAATGGAAATGAGAGATCCACAGGACGAATTAATTACCAAAACTCATTCACGCTCAAATATTCATGACTGATAATGATTAAAATATTAACTCCCTTTGGAGAATTTGCATTTCATCTGGCAAAATTAACTTCTTTTAAAATTTTCTTATTCATTTCATTGAATATTGTCCAATTACATGTAAAAATATTAACATTCGTTTTAAAAATTTTGAGCTTGAAATTCTCTCTCTCCCTCCTATCCTTCCTTTCTTGAGAAGGTAAGTTAGTATTGATTATGCATGTGAAGATATGAAAACATATTTCCATATTAGCCATATTCCAAAGAAAACACAAAATCACAACAAATAAAGTTTTTTTACAGTATGACTCAATCTACATTCAGAGTTCATCAGTTCTCTCTTTGAAGGTAGATAACATTTTTTATCATAAGTCCTTTGGATTTGTCTTGGGTCTGAGAATAGCTGAATCATTCACAGTCGGTCATGTTGTGATGACATGGCTCTGCTCACTTCACTTTGCATGAGTTCATGTGAGTCTTTCTAGGTTTTTCTGAAAGCATCCTGTTCATCATAGCACAATAGTATTCCATCAAAATCATGTACCAGAACTTGAGTAGCCATTCCCCAATTGATGGGCATCCCCTCAATTTCTAATTTTTTGCCAACACAAGAAGAGCTACTATAACTATTTTTGTACTATAGATCCTTTTACCTTTTTAAAATGTCTTTGAGATACAGACCTAGTAGTACTATTTCTGGGTCAAAGGGTATGCACAGTTTTCTAGCCCTTTAGGCGTAGTTCCAAATTGCTCTCCAAAATGGTTGGATAAGTTCACAACTCCTCCAACAGTGCATTAGTGTCCCAATTTTCCCAGGACTGGGACTTTTTATTTTTTCTCCCCTACTTATTCAGTGCTATACCAATGAAATTACCAGAAATTATTTTATAAAGCTAGAAAAAATAATAACAAAATCCATCTGGAAGAACAAAAAGTGAAAAGCACCAAGTGCATCAATAAAAAAACAGTTGCAGATTTCAAACTATATTATAAATCAGTAATCATCAAAACCATCTAGCACTGGCTAATAAATGGACTGATGGATGGATAATCCACAGTAGTAAATTACTATTTGTGTCAGAAAAGGAATGTGATAGGATGCTTTGACTATTTTTCCAAAAGTTTCCTTATTATTGGAGTTAATTGTTCTTCAAATGTTTGGTAGAATTCACTTCTAAATCCGTCTGGTCCTGGAGATTTTTTTCTTATGGAGCTCATTGATGGCTTGTTGGATTTCTTTTTTCTAAGATTAAATAAGTATTCTATTTCTTTTCCTGTTATTCTGGGCAAGTAATGTTTTTTTTAATGTTCATCCATTTCACTTCAATTTTCTGTTTTCTTGGCATATAGTTGAGCATAAAATTGAGTTATTTTAAATTCTAATAATTGTTTTAATTTCATCTTCATTGCCAGTGTATTCACCCTTTTCATTTTTGATACTGGTTATTTGTTTTCTTCTTTCTTTTTTAAAATCTAATTAACCAATGGTTTACTTATTTTATTATTTTCCCCCCATAAAACCAGCTCCTGGTTTTATTTATTAGTTCAATGTTTGTTTGTTATTACTTTCAGTTTTATTAATCTCTCCTTTAATTTGCAAGATTTGCATTTTGGTGTTTAACTGAAGATTTTTGATTTACTTTTTTTTAGTTTTTTTTTTTGAGTTACATGCCCAACCCATTCATCTGCTCTTTCTCTCTTTTATCGATGTACACATTTAGAGATAAAAATTCTCCCTTAAGTACTGCTTTGGCTGTATCCCACTAATTTTAAACTGTTATCATATTCTTGTCATTCTCTTTAATGAAATTATTGATCTTTTGTGATTTTTTCTTTGACATTCTTTTTTTAAGTTGTGTTCTTTTATTTTTCTTAATTTATTATTTACTTATTTCCAGATTCTTTTGTTCCCTCCCACTACTCCCAGACTCACTAAGAAGGCAAACAATATCACATCAATTATACATTGAAATCATGCAAAACATATTTCCATATTAGCCATGTCACAAAAAAGCAAAAAAATGAGATAATTATACTTCAATTTGCACTCAAAGTTCATCAGTTCTCTTTCTGGAGATGGCTAACATTTTTTCATCATAAATCCTTTGAACTTGTCTTCGATCATTGTATAGCTCAGAGTATCCAAGTCTTTCATACTTGCCCATCGTTGCAATGTTGCTGTTGTTGTGCACAATAATCTCTTGCTTCTTCTTACTTTGCTTTTCATCGGCTCATAGGTCTTCCCATGTTTTCTGAACCCCTCCTTAATTTCTTTTAGCACTCCATCAGAGTCATATACCACAACTTATTTAGCCAATCTCCAATTGATTAACATCTCCTCAACTTTCAATTCTTTGCCATCACTAAAAGAAATGCTATAAATACTTTTGTACATATAGGTTCCTTTCCTTTTAAAAAATCTCTTTGGGGTACAGACCTAATGGTGGCATTATTGGATCAAAAGGTAAATCCATTTTGATAGTTCTTTGGGCATAGTTTCAGATTATTTTCCAGAATGATTGGACCACTTCACTACTTCACCAACAGTTAATTAATGTATCTGTTTTCCCTCATCCCCTCCAGCATTTATCATTTCTGATAGGTGTGAGATGGTACTTCAGAGTTGTTTCAATTCACCTTTCTCTAATCAATAGTGATTTAAAGCATTTTTATATGACTAGAAATTGTTTTGGTTTCTTTTTTTCTGAAGACTGCTTGTTCATATTTTTTGACCATTTATCAATTGAGGAATGGTTCTTATTTTTTATGAATTGCCTCAGTTCTCTATGTATTTAAGGAATGAGGCCTTTCTCAGAGAAATTTGCTATGAATTTTTTTATATTACTTCATTGTCTATGGTATCTTTTAGCAAAATGTAGTTTCCCTGCTTATCCCTTTTAATTATGTCTGGTTTTGCTTTTGCTTTGTCTGAGATCACAATTACTACCTCTGCCTTTTTTACTTCAGTTGAAACATAACAGATTCCACTCCAGCCTCTTATTTTAACTCTGTGCTAGGGTCTCTGTTTCAAGTGTATTTCATGTAAACAACATATTGTTTGATTCTGGTTTTTAAAAGAGTCTTTGGTACGCTTTTATTTTATAGGTGAGTTCATCCCATTCACATTCACAGTTTTGATTATTAACTGTGCATTTTCCTCCATCTTATTTTCTTCTGTTTATCCTTCTCTTTATCTTGTCTCCCCTCTAAAGCCTGTTTTGCTTCTGACCACTACTTTCTTTTATTCCACCCCACCTTTCTTTCATCATCCCCACCTTTCCCTTATCCCCCTTCCCCTTCTAATTCCATGTTAGGCAAGATGGATTTCTATTACCAATTTATATATACATGTACATATATAGACATGCATATATACGTATATGTATGTATATATGCATATGTACATATGTGTATATGTATGTGTGTATTTCCTGCTTTGAACCAATTTAGATGGGAGTGAGGTTTAAGCATTGCCTGCCCTTACCATTTTCCCCACTACTCTAAGAAGTTTTCCTTAAGGATCTTTTATATGAGAGATAATTTCCCCTCTACTGTATGTGGATACTTTTGTGCATCTTTTATGTGAAATAATTTTCCCCATTCTTCCTCTCACTTCTCCCAGAGAATCCCTATTTCTTACCTATCCATTTTTTTACATCATCCCAACATAATCAACTCATTCCCATGCCCTCGTTTCTTTTCGAATACTTCTAGCTGACCTAAAAATGATAGTTCTTAGAAATTATATATGTCATCTTCCTATATAGGAATGTAAACAGCTTAACCTTATTTGAATCCCTTATAACTTCTCTTTCACTTTTTCCCATTTATGCTTTTTCTTGTGTTTGAAAGTCATTTCTATTCAGTTCTGATCTTCTTATAAGGAATTCTTGTTAGTCCTCTATTTCATTAAATATGTATTTTTCCCCTGGAAGGATTATACTCAGTTTCTCTGGTAGGTTATTCTTGGCTGTAATCTAAGTTCTTTTGCATTCTGGAATATCATAGTCCAAGTCCTCTGCTCCTTTGATGTAGTATCTGCTAAATCTTGTATGATCTTTACTATGGCTCCACAGTATTTGAATGGTTACTTTCTGGCTATTTAAAGTATTTTCTCTTTGACCTAGGAACTTGGGAATTTAGCTGTAAATATTCATAGATGTTTTCGTTTTTGGTTTTCTTTCAGATATTGATTAGCAGATTCTTTCAAACTCTATTTTACCTTCTGGTTCTAGGATGTTGGGGCAGTTTCGGGGATAATTTCTTAAAATATGATGTCTAGCCTCTTTCTTTGGTCATATTTTTCAGGCAGTCCAATAATTTTAAAATTATTTCTCTTTGATTTCTTTTCCAGGATAGTTATTTTTCCAGCAGGGTATTTCATGTTTTCATTGATTTTTTTTCAGTCTTTTGACTATTTTATTATTTCTGGGTTCTCAAAAACTCGTTAGTTTTTATTTGCCAAATTCTAATTTTTATGAAATTGTTTTATTCACTAACCTTTTGTATCTCTTTTTCCATTTGTCCAATTCCATTTTAAGGTATTATTTTCTTCAGCATTTTTGTGCCTTATTTACCAAGCTGTTAATTTTTTTCATAATTTTCTTGCTTTGATCTCATTTTTTAACCTAATTTTCCTCTACCAAACTTACTTGACTATGAAAATAATTTTTTAGCTCTTCTGGGAATTCTTGTTGGTCTTGTGTCCAATTTGCATTTTTCTTTAAGACTTTTCTTGTAGCTCTTTTGACTTTTACGTCATTGTACTGACTTCCAAATTTGTTTCTTACTCTTTCCTGTCACTTTTTATGGCCATGTTCTTTTTGTTGTTTGCTCATTTTCACCCTATTTCTTGATTTTGAACTTTATGGAATAGTTGGCTCTGTTCTCAGCTTGAGAGAACTCTTTCTCAAGCTTCAGACTTTTTGCATTGATATTTTCAGAGATAGCTCTGGAAGTTTGAGCATTTTAGGTGCTTCAAAGGTGGTTTGATCTGGGGAGAAATGTGGTTACTGCTTTCTTGGTCTGCACTGTAGTCCTTACCCAAGAAGGATCCCTGATGCCTTGGGACTGGAATCACTATGGCCAGAAACAATATTGTTCCTCTAGACTCCTGCTCCCTCTTGACCAAAAGTGCCCTTCTCTACTTTTGAACTATGACCCAGAAGTGGGTATAGGCAAATGAGTTGCCAAATCATGTCTGGTCCTGTGCCCAGTGCTAGCACAGGAATTCCCTCTAATGTTTTTCACACCACTTGCCAGATCCCCTTCCCTGGCTTGAGAGCTCCTCAAGCTGCTGCTGCTTTTGTTGCTACCACCTAGTCCCAGTACTGGTATCTCATCCATTAGGGCTCTGGGCCAGCCTCTACTGCCATGGAGAAATCTCTTTCTGACCTCCTAAGTTGTCTTGGGCTGGAAAAATGTCTTACCCTGACCTTTTGTTAGCACCATCACTCTAGAATTTGATTTGAGACATTATGTTAAAGTGGTTTGGTGGGGAATGTTGGGAAAGCTCAGCTGAATACTTCCTCTACTCCATCATCTTGGCTCTGCACCCAGAAGTGACCCACAATTCATTTCTAACCTTCCATTTTATCTATCATTACTTCTCACCATGGACCTTATGGTTCAAACTACTTTCTGTTCTCTAAGGCTGTTCAATAGTTTCCTACTTCTCTGCCTTAACTTATGCTACTCTCTTTCCTTAGAACATCATTTTTTCTCCTTCTACTGCCTCAGCTCTATATGACCAGTTACTTCCATGTCTAGCTCCAATATTATCTCTTACATGAAACTATATCTCCCATGCCAGAATGACAGCACTTAAAATATGCATTATATCTCACCTACTAAACTGTAAGCTCTATGAGGGCAGGGAAAATTGTCATTGTTTATATTCAGACACTAACAAAAGTGATTCACACTTGGCAATTATGCAGTAAATGTTATTTGCCACATAGCTAGAGATTTCCCCTAAGGAACTTATGCATATTTTTGTTGTTATTCTTCTTTGAGTGTGGGGCTATAGTATTTTTTTAGTTTGGGGTCAATTTGTAGAATAAGTGGTCAGTTATGTTAATATGATTTCAGGGATAATGGAATGGTCTTCCCATCCTGAAATTCACTAATCATTGATGGAATTAAAATTCCATAATTATGTCTTCATTTTTAAAGCTTTAATGTCCCAATAAAATCCACATTCCCTTGGGAGGGGGACCATATTAGGTATTCATATCTTAATGATGATGACTTTATAGAATCTTTTCCATGGAGTAGATTTTGATGGAAGAGAACATGGAAAGAGCATAAGTCGGTGGATCTTGAGTGCCTGTACTTAGATGGAAGAAAAACTTAAAGGGAAGGAGAAAGAAGGGGAAAGGTGGAAACACTAAAGAAAACTTCTCTTTCTTCCCAATTTTTCTGTACCTGAATAGAATTATATTCCTATTGTAGAAATGATCGATGCTATTTCCTATTACAAATGTAGTATTTTGAACAAGATGGAAAATAAACTTCATTCAAAAAAATTCATAATGGCCACAAGAACTCAAAATGACTTTAAGGTAGTTGTGGCAATACTAAATTATACTCATATCAAAATTTAAAAATAAAGAGCTCCTCGTAAGATGAATATTTTCAAGAATAGCTGGTTACATCATGTGCATTTTTTAAAGTTTCTTTTACAAACAAGAAAATGCCATTCAGTAAACTCATAACTTTTTTGATGGAAAAGCTTCAAGCTGGACTAATAATGTTTTTTTAAGAGGGGAAAAAAGAGCAAGTTACCTCCTAAAGTTCTGGAATACAAAGCCTCAAATTTACAACAGCTCTACACGTTAGAGTTTATAAAATCCTGAAGCTGTCATGATCAAGCCTCACATTAGACTTGTTCCATTTCCAATGTCTGACTTCAGCATCTCTTGTCAATTAAAAAAATCTTTGTAACAAAAGATTATTCTGAACAATGATAATATTGTTCATGCTGTTATCATCCCCCCGATGTCATTGTAGAAAATCCCATACATATGACCTTGTATTATAACCATTTATTGCCTTATTCTATGAGGATGCCCACCAATCAATCAATTATTCAGTAAATCTTGAGCACGATGGATGCCCTGTCCTGTGCTCTCTCAATTTTGAGATGAACAAAGTATGGTCAGTACAACGACCATCACCCCCTTGTACCATAGATCAGATATTGGTCCTGTTTTCTCTTGATGGATCTTCTAAGACTTAAACTTTATAATGGTGATTCTTCTAAGTTTTTTTCTAAAATAAACAGCTTTTAGAAAACTTCAGGTGCAGTCAGGTGGTACAGTGGCTAGAGCTTGGGATCAGGAAGACTAATCTTTCTGAGTTCAAATCTGGCCTCAGACACTTACTAGCTATGTGACCCTGGGCAAGTCATTTAACCCTGTTTGTTTTACTTCTTCATCTGTAAAATGAGCTGGAGAAGGAAATGGCAAGTCATTCCAGTATTTTTGCCAAGAAAATCGTAAATGGGGTCATGAAGAGCTGGACACAACTAAAACCACTGAAAAACAACAGCAAAAAGAAAATTTTAAAACCCTAATTCTGCTGCCAGAGCAGCTAAGGTGTGGTTGAAAATTATTTTCCCCTGGCTGAGTAATATGGAAAGTTATGTATCCAAATAAAGGCTTCATTTTATTCCTGTCTGTGGAAGGAAATAGGGCTCCATCATCTCTCCACCTCCCCCATTCCCTCTGCCCAGAGAATCCTTGTCCATATTCATTCAAATCCCATCTCTGTGTATTTTCGTCGTGCTCACTTTTGATACAAGCCCAGTAATAGACAAAGAAGCAATATCCCCTGGTCCCTGGCAGGAGGATAACGGAATTACAAGAAGATAAAATGACTGTCACTCTCAATGTATTTTCCTGCCCAGGTAGTGCCAGTCCTGAGTGCCAGTCCCCACAAGAGTCTTAGATTGATTTCCCATATAAGAGTTATGATTTTAAAGGAGACATTGAACTCTGAAGCACAATAGATTAATGACCTTGGAAATGAAAGACTGTTATTTAGTCTGAAAACAAGTGTGATAGCTGTTACCTATTTTCTTCTGGGTATAATTCACATTAATTCTAGTCTTTGTTTTAAAAATAGCCTTAAAGATTGAATGCTGAGGTACTTTAGAGACTTCTAATCTCCCACACCACCAACCCCGCCTCCACACACACACATTGGGACTATCCAGTAGATTTGGCTGGCAGGTCTAAAATTTGATTTTGACAATGGATTAAGTCAGTGAATTCTTGGGGTGGGGGTGCAGAGATTTTAATCTCAGATGTGTTACTTAGCCTGCTGGTGAACATCAGGGTCTCTTAATAATTGGAAGCAGACCAATACACTCTTTCCAGCTAGGACTTCAGATCTAGAGTAGAAGACAACAGTATATGGCTTGAGCATTGGTGACTCTGGTTTTTTTTTAAATATGTATGTTTAGAGGCTGCTGTAATGCCTGATCCCCATTTTTCTTTTGGAGGCAATCAGGGTTAAAGTGACTTACACAGAGTCACATAGCTAGTAAGTGTCTGGGGCCAGATTTGAACTCATGCCCTCATGAGTCCAGGGCCAGTTCTCCAACCACTGTGTAATCTAGAACTCCCCTCCTCCCCATTTTTAAACAAATAGAAAGAGCCATGATGTCCAAACCTTGTAGTATTGGGATTTCATAAATGCCTCAGTGTTCCTTAGGAGTAGTCTGCTTCAAAGTAAGTCAGTTATCTCTTAGAGAAGTTTTGATATGTTTTAAAAGGAGTTTTAAAACTTCATTCCTAAGAAGGCTGCTGATCACCATTCTCATTTGATTACTATAGAACATTTAGCCTTGTGGATAGCTCTGGTCAGAAAATAAATCAGAAGCATGGATGTCTAAGTAGTATTCCTTCTTAAGAGGTCAGGGCATGTGTCTAGCCAAAGGCATTAGCCCTCTCAGAATGTCCAGTCTTCCCTGGAAAATCTGAAGCAACATCCATAAAAGTAGCAGAAGAGCTGATAGCACTAGGTCAGCACATGACCCAGATGTCTCCAGCGCAAGAATGACATCTCTTCAAACATAAGTCAATGAATGGCTCCATTAGCTTTTCAACATGCTCATACAAGAGGACAAATGAGAGCCTTATTGGTAGTCCCAATGAAATGGCTTTGTATGTGGCTTTCAACTTCATGACTTGATTATTTTGAATATATGATGTTAGGAATGCTTAGTTTCTTTGTCCATCATATTAGAAGAAATTACAGTATAGCTTTACACTTTTCAAGGAGGAAAAATACACACTTGTTTATGTGTTACTAATGCTGTCAGGTAAGCTGATATCTAGAGATCCCACACATGGGCAAATAATAATTAAATTGACAAGATTGATGTAGTTATGTTAGATGTAAACTAAAATAGGGAAGCAGTACCTTAGAAGCTAAAATGCTAATTCTTATTTATGACTTTAGTTAAAATCACAGAATTATATTTTGAAT
Organism: Trichosurus vulpecula; assembly: GCF_011100635.1. Taxonomy (NCBI): domain Eukaryota; kingdom Metazoa; phylum Chordata; class Mammalia; order Diprotodontia; family Phalangeridae; genus Trichosurus; species Trichosurus vulpecula. Next base: position 419,376,518 of record NC_050574.1, read on the forward strand.
TATAGGATCATTTAGAATTTCAATGTCAGAAGGGACCTCAGAGGTCATTAGATCCCCGTGTTAACAAACAGGCTTCCAGCCCTTATTCAAACAATCCAGGGAAGGAAGACTCACTAGCTCATGAAGAAGCACACTGCATCTGTTTTGGACAGCATTAAAAACTCTGCCTTCTGCAGATCATATCATTGCCTTTAAGTACTACATTTTTAGAAAAGCCATTGATAAAATGGAGAATATCCAAAGGAAGGCAATGAGAATTGTGAAAAGCCTTGAGTTCATGTCATAGGAAGATCTACTGAAATGTCATTGTTTAGCCTGGAGAAGAGAAGTCTTGGAGAGTGATTTGGACTGAGGAAGGAAGGGAAATATATGATAATTGACTTCAAATGTTCCAAAGGTTTTCACATGGAAGAGGGATTATACTTGGTCTTCTTGGTATCAGAGGGAAGAACTGAGAACAACAGGCAGAAGATACAAAGAGGTATATTTAGAACCAATATAAGGAAACATGGTTTAACAATTAGGGCTATGCAAAAAAATGAAGTGGATTTCCTTTGGTAGCAGGCAGCTCCCTATTACTGAAAATGTCTCTCCAACAAAGGGCAATATAGATGATATGAGTACATGGGTATATTGGGTATATGGTAAAGGGGATTCTTTTTCTGGTATAGGACTCTGAAGACACGTTTGATTTTGAGATTCTGTGATTTTATAGTAATTATGAAGTTCTTCTTTACAGTAAGCTAGAATTTCCTTCCTTGTTTTACCTTCCATGCATTGGCTTTAAACTTTTCCTGTCTACCATGTCAACATGTAAACAACTATGTGCAAACAAGATGTAAATATATAGGATCCATTGGAGATAATCTCAGGGAACCAGGAAACATCTCCTTCCTCTTACCAAAGCACTATAAAACAATACATAATCTTCTACTAAAATGAGTGGTAGTGAAAATAAGGCATTTAGGAGTTTAAAGATGGGGTGAAAACCAAATTGCACAGGAGTTCTCCATGAAGACTACTGGGAAGAGATAAGATGTTAACTGGGCTTTAATGGTGGAAAGGTTTTTGTGATGTAGAAGGGAGTAGAGAGGATATTCTAAGCTAGGGAAATCACAGAAACAGAGGCATGAAGCCAACAAAGGATGAGGAGGCCCAGTGGTGGAATGGTGAGGGGGAAGTACTGGATTTCAACATAAGATTTAAGGTTCAAATCCTGGCTTTGCCACTTCTGGTGCCTGTGATCCTGAGCAAATCACTTAATGTACATATGTCTCTCTTTTTACATCTGTAAAATGAGAAGGTTTTACCACATAACCTTCAAGGACATGTTCTTACTATGTTTAGTTCCAATCTGGAGTGGATAGTTGACAGTGTGGTGTTATAGAGGTTCATGTGGAAAGTTAGGATGTGGTCAAATAGCAGAGTTCTTTGCAAGTAAAGCTTATGGGTAGAGTGCTAGTAAGGACTTCAGGGATTCCCTCATCCAATCCCTTCAGTTTACAGATGATGAAACTGAATCTTATGAAGGTTGAGGGATTTTTTATGATCATATTGGTGGTATGTAGTAGTGAGGGGGAATTTGAAACCAGTTGCTCTGCCTCCAAATCCAGTGTAATTTTCAGTATTATGCATTCAGATTTTATTTTGTGGGTGGTGGTGATATTTTGAATGTTTTTGAGCTGAACAGTGATGTGTTTTAGGAAGATTCATCTGGACATTTGTGTGGAAAATGGACTAAAAAGAGGAGGTCCAGATCTTGGGGATGCAATTTGGAGGCTATCACGAGAATTATTTTAATTTTAAATCATAGGATTTTAGAACTGAAATTTCTTTGAAAATCGTTTAGTCCAAAAGCAGTTCCTATTTTTATAGGTGCATTAAGACTTACAAAGTTATCTTTTCACAGCAACCTCATGAAAAGTATGAAGAAGAAAATTTCCTTCTCTCTCTCTTTCTCTCTCTCTCTCTCTCTCTCTTTCTGTGTGTGTGTGTGTGTGTGTGTGTGTGTGTGTGTGTGTGTGTCTCTCTCTCCCAAATATGCTTATTCCAATGGGCTGGCCACATATCCCAAATATCAAATTTATTTTTACCTAGAAGACCATTTTATGGAGAATTTGCACAAGGCAAGAGCTCACATGAAGGTCAGAAAAAGCAGTACAGAGACACTTTTAAGGTCTCTCAGAAGAACTTTAATATCAGTTGAGAGACATGGGAGATGCTGGCACAGGATAGCCCAGCAGGGTGTGCCCGAACCAAAGAAGGTGCTGTCCTCTATGAGCAAAGCTGAATTGCAGTAGCACAAAGAAAACATGAGATGTACAGATCTTGTGCCCAACCTATGGCAGAGACTTCTGAGCTAATATTGGACTGATTCATCACAGTCAAACATACTGTACATTGATCCTGACATTGTAGTATCATCCTTCCAGTATGAAGGATGAACAACAAGAACATGCTTACTAATAGCATGTAGCTCTTGCCAGTCTCTTCTCTCTCTCTCTCTCTCTCTCTCTCTCTCTCTCTCTCTCTCTCTCCCCTCTGTACATGTGTGCTCACTTATACTGACTCCTTTGGAAACTTAATGCTAAAGAACATGACCTAGAGCCATGTTTATATCAGACAGTCTTTTCCAAACTTCTATTTTTGGCCCCACTTTTTTTTCTTTCCCCTTTTGTGCTGTTGTTGTTCTAAATGAATCCAAAGTAGAGCCTTCAAAACCTATTATGAGGCTATTACATAATTTTAACCTGCAAAAGTAATTTACATTTGTCTAGGTGAGTTAAGATCTACAATGCTGTATCAGTAAGACAAGATTCACGATATTGATGGTGACCATGAATATGCCTGTATAGTTCAGAATTGCAAAATATAAGTGACTCTCTATGTAGAAGGCAGAAGAAGTAAAAACATTTATTTGGATACCAGAGGATCAAATCCCCAAACCAACAATTCCAATTAGACATAGTAACAATTTTATCCCAAATCCAGTAAGTCCATTTCAATGTAACAGTAAGGAAATTAAAACACAATATCATAGCAAGGAGCCAAACCATCCTGTAAGCTTTCCCTCTGGTGGGGCCTTCCCATGAACACTCACTCATGAATGCTGACTGTCTGCTTACCTGTGCCCTGTCTTCCTGAATTTCTGAGAGCTTGCAGTTCTGAAAGCCCTTGCAGTTCTCTCTCTCTCCATCTCTCCTGAGTTCTCTGTCTCTGTGTCTTTGCAGTCCTCTCTCTCAGCCCTTCCAGTTCTCTCTCTGCTTAATGGCTACCCTCAAGATATATATACCCTTCTTAGGGCCCAAGGGCTTCATACCTAATCAGCAAAATGGTGTTGGCCTGGGCCCTCACACATAGTTAGCAAAAGGGTTTGGGCCTGTTTACAAACAAGCCTCCCCCTAATGAAGCTTCCCTTAACTAGCTCCAACTGAGACCCATTAAATGGGGAGGGGAAGATCTTTAATCACATTAACACCATTGCACTTCTCTCATAACAACTCCAGGGGTAGTGAAGGTGTCATGGTCCCCATATTTCCACTCAGTTCATCATCTCCACTCCTTACCCACAGGAAAACGATACTCAACTTCTCCTTATCTTGTTCCATTCCAATCCTCCCACAGCACTTCCTGGATATCTCCAGTCATACCATCTTTGCTCTCTTTTCAGTCACTTTCCTCCATTAGACTGTATGCTATTTGAGGGCAAGGACTGTCTAGCATGCTTTTATTTGTATCCCTAGCAATCAAGAGTATTCTCAGAACACAGTAAGTATTTAGTAAGTGTTCTATCTATCTATCTATCTAGAGACTGATGCACAATAGCCCTGTGAGACAGGTAGTAAAAGTAATGTTATTCTTATTTTTCAGTTGAGAAAACTGAGATTCAGCAACTTACAGTGACTTACCCAGGGTCACATAATTAGGGACTGACAGAGTTAGTATTCAAACCCAGGTCTCTCCAGAGCATTCTTACTGCTCCATTTGCTGCTTCTTTCACTCATGCTTGCTGACTACTTGGCTTAATTGATTCCCAGCACCTGAACTGTAGCTATACTGTTGAGCCTTCTGTCACTTTAGTAAAACCTCATGTCTCCTTTATAGGCATTTTTTTTTCAATTTTAAAACTTAAGTATACCTAGGAGGAAATGTGCTCTATCTCTTTCTGATGCATTGACACTGAAATACCCCTATATGCTGATGTCTCTGAATTATTGGATGTCCAACAAGATAGTCGAGATTATTTTTTGTCATATTTTCTCATAAAAAGGTACTGTTTACCAAGGGAAGTATATTCAGAAAACAAAAGGTATTTTTATTTATCTCTGGCTCTCTGAAAACAGATTTTCAAGTTTGGGGAAATCTTGTTACAAAGCCAGGAAATGATCTGACATATGATTATAAATATATAGATGGAAGGGCCATTTAGTCCAATAAATGAAGAAAATAAGCCAAAGGAGTTTGTAATTAGCCCAAAATTGTACAGGCAACAGTTGCCAGAGGTAGGATTTGAACTCAGTTCCTCTAATTCTACAGAAGGTGCTCTTTCCAATATAATATGCTTAAAAACACACGCAGTCTGACTACTCCAAAGTGATTCTTTATATTTTGATATCTCATTCTATATAACTCAGATTTTTCAACTTTTTATACTTTGTATAGAGACTTCATGGCAAAATAACTTTGTTTTAATTCACTCAAGCTGAAGGGGAAAATTATTATTCTTTTATCTGGGAGATAATGTCCCCAAAGTCTCCTTGTGACATGTCTGTACTCTTCATTCAATGAAGAAAATTCTCGTGATTGTAACAGGGTATGTCTTTTTTGTAAAATATTTCTTTATTCTCTGGCCAGTTAGGAAGCATCTAAATTTTCCAAAGAACAGCTATATCCCTCAGGGAATGTTTATATCTTGAAGAGAAATCTTATAATAATAGCTGATGTGCAAATTTAATTGTAATATTTTTAAAAGTGCTTTATATATATTTGGTCCTCACAACAACCTTGTGCTATAGCTACAAAGATTCAGTTATCCCAGTTTTATAGACTGGAAAACTAATATCTAGAAAAGTCATGTGATTTGTCTATGCTTACATATCTAGTAGGTGACAGAGACAAGGTTTGTACCCAGTGATTTATGAATTCTAAATTCAGCCCTCGACTCTATCAAACTACCCCTTCTTCACATAATCTGCCAGCAATGGCTACAAATAAAGGAATGGCAAAGCCTTGGAAAAGTTAAAATTACAATTAGTGCAACAAGCAGTGAAATGATACATGGTGAGTGTAAGGTGTGCTGAACTACATTACTTATGATAACTTGTGATTGTGAAGTGGGCTAAAAGACCAGGTAAGAAGATGAGACAACAAATTCAGTCTGAGTTCTGATTAGGTGCAGCCAATTTTTTTTAAAAAAAGAGAAAAAAGTGTGGCTCCAACATTTGGATACATATCTTTTAGGGGATCTCTGGGAAATATAGTCAAGAATCTTTCATGATAAAAAGACTTGAAAGCATCAACAACAGAGGTATCAAACACACTCCTGAGAATGAAATGCAGGCCAGCAATACTCACCATGAGGCTCGAACTAGATTAAAATATAATTGTGAAATATCTAACAAAATAAATAAAAATACAATAGAGCATAGATAATGTTAACATTTGGTTTTCTAAGTCAATATGCAACCTATATGGATCCTTATGTATGGTTTTGTTGTTTTTAGTCATATCTGACTCTTTGTAATCCCATTTGAGGTTATTTTAGCAAAGATACTAAACAGGTGTGTCATTTCCTTCTGCAGCTCATTTTATAGATGAGTAACTAAGGCAAGCAAGATTAAGTGACTTGCCCAGGGTCACATAGCTAGTAAATGTCTAAGGCCAGATTTGAACTCAGGAAGATGAGTCTTTCTCACTCCAGGACTGGTGCTGTATCTACTGTGCCACCTAGCTGCCAATATGAACGGTCCTCTTTTTGAGTCTGACAGCACTGGTCTACATGAAAGGAAGAAATACCCACAGTTGGAAATCACAGATCCAACAAAGTATTATGTGCCTTATATTTGTATACAATTCTGGAGTTTCCAAAATATTTTCCTATGCATTATCTTATTTGATCCTTTCAACCCTGTGTGTTGGGTAGACAGAGCAGCATATCATTCCCATTTCACAAATGAAAAAACTAAGACTCTGGGAGAGTAATGTCTTTCTCAAGATCATAGTTAGTGGCTTTGAAACAAGAATTTACCCCCAAGCCCTCTAAGTTGCCTTATAACATATTGTCTTTCAAGAATGTATCTTATTGTGGCATTCATTTCCCTTACCCCACATATCTCAAGAATGATCATTTTTTCCTATTTGGGGAGAAGGTGCAGGTTTTTGGTTCTGTAGGGGGATTTTCAAGAGCAAAAAATCAGAAATCTCAAATTTAATACTTATTTTGGATCGGAGGAAGACATTTTCCACTGAAATAGATATTGGTTGTTAAAGGAAGAAGTGGAACTATCATATTAATCAAATCTTAAACCTGAAAAAATATTTCTGGCACCAGAACACTTTCTCAATGATAGACAGACTAAATATAGATAAAGCACAGTGATTTGCTAGACAGAAGGTAGAGTTAAGAAGGCCGCTCCATTCTGTTATTGGGATTTTCATTTTGATGAATTGTCAGCATTAACATTCTGCTTGTGTTAAGGAAATTAACTTGGTGAGTAGGAATATTGTCACAAAATATTAGTCTAACTTAAATAATAAACAAACACAATGGAAAATGCATTTTGGAGAAAGAATATATACGGAAGTCAGCGGACAAAAAGTCATTGAGCTCATCCTATTTTGTCCATTTTTCCCCCTAATACCAAATGACAGATAAATGTGTCAATCAATGATCTCTAACTTTCTAAGGCTGCGGAGATACTTCTTCAGGGTATGATATTTTCAAATTCTTCCATTCTATACCTTTCATTGTACTAGATTGGTACCATGTCCTCATACAGATTGTTAAGGTTCTCTTTACTTCCTAGAAAAATGGCCCAATCAAGCCTAATGGATTATCTAGGTTAGGAGATTAAGCTTTTGAAGCCCTCCATGAGCATGGTATAATGGGGTGGTATCAAATTGAAAGACAAATAGATCCCATGTAGGCCTTGCTTATCCCCCTGCCCTCATAAATATATTCAAACAAAACAAATTCACATTTTCCATGTCTGAAAATGTATGTCTCATTCTGTGCTCTAATTTGTCATGTCTCTACAAAGATTTGGTAACCATGATTCATTATCAGTCTTCTGAATTTATGATTTATCACAGTTCTTATATCTTTGTAGTTGTTTTCCTTTACAATGTTCTAGTCATTGTATAAATTATTATCATGGTTCTGCTCAAATCATTCAACTTCATTTCATACAAGTGTTCTCAGGTTTCTCTGAATCTTTCCCTATCACTATTCTTTATGGCATATATTACATCATCTCCAGAGGCTATAATTTCTTCAACCATTCCTCAATTGATGGGAACTCACTTTGTTTCCATTTCTTTGCTATAACGAAAAGGGCATGCTTTGGGCATATAGGTCCTTTCCCTTTGGGTATAAGCTTAGTTATAGTGCCTCAGAATCAAGCAATATCACAGGTTTAATGATTGGGGGGGATATAGTTCCAAGTTGTTACTCAGAATGTTTGGATCAATTCACAGCACCATGAATAGCATATTAGTGTGTCTGTCCTCTTATAGGCTCTCCAGAAATTGCCATTAGGTGTTAGACAGAATTCGCATTAATTTTATTGAGTCAGAGTTTTCTTTTTCCTGATGGTTGTTAAAAACTTGCTTTCTTCTTTTTAGAACTACCTGTTCTCATTTTCCTATTGAGGAATGGCCTTTATATAAATTTTCTATATAACTAGAGTATCAGAACATTATCAGATATGAGTGGATGTCCATTTAAAATAATCATTCTATCTCACCCCACAGAAAGAAACTACCTTTGTGAGGTTACAATACCTCCATTTAGCTAACCAGGGCTATGCAGACTTCTCTACTGAATCAAACAATAAATCAGGCATTTGGCTAAGTTCCAGTTCTTGAGAGTCCTTGGGTCAAATAGAGTAACATTCTACAGGAGATGTATATGTATTACCCAAGGTTAAAGTCCTATGGGTTTTGTATAAAATAGTGTATCAATTTAGAATACAAGAGATTGCAGTGAAATGCTAGCACAGAGCAGTTACAACCAAGCCTCTGAGAAGGAATCCCTGGGGTGGAAGAGAAGATCCTCAACTGCAAAGGGTGAGGATTTGGACTTGTCATTGACAACCTAACTTTGTTCACGAGACATCAGTGGATAGCAATGGTGTATGCACTGAGAGCTGAGAACCAACTAGGCACGCTGCTTCAAGAATCTCAAAAGCTCATCATAAAGCTGAAAAGCTAAGGGGAAATTCATGAGACTTTCATAAAGGGTAATAAAGGACTTCTAGCAACCAAAGGCTGTGAGTTACACCTTTGGCATATAAGCCCAATTTCCCCTGGAGATTGTATGTTTAGGCGTGTGACACAGAATTTTTGGGGGGGATGCTTTGTACCCACTTTTCTTACTGTATCATCTCAGTTAACAAGAGTCCTTAATCTGGGATCCATAAGCATGCCTTTTAAATGTTTCAGTAATAGTAATTCAAAATAATTGGTTTTCTTTATGGTCTTATGTATTTTACTTAATGCACTTAAAAACATTCTAAGAAGGGATCTACATACTTCACAAGACTATTAAAGGAGTATAACACACATACACACACATTCACACACAAGATTAAGAACCTCTGTTAGTAATTGCACTTTTCTAAAAGATTATTAAGTCTACATGACTTATTTATATAAACTGAAAAGCAATGGGGTACCATGCTTGTTGGTGCTCATGATCTACAGCATTAAAAAATACCTCAACCCCTTCTGTGCTATTCCTAGAAGTTCGAGGAGAGGAGAAGCTAACCTCTCCCAGGGGATTTGACTTGCCACTCCAACTGGGAGTTGAGAGAGTAACTTCAGAGCTTAAGCTATATAGCCAAATTTGGTGCAAAGATTTTTCAATAAATTAATGGTTTTGCTATTAATTCTAATTTCATTGATTTTGTTTGTACAAAACCATTTTAATTTTGTATAATCCACATTATCCATTGTATTTTATGTATGAATTTATGTATCCATGGAATTTATCTCATATTTGTTCACAAACTCTTCTACTATCCATAGCTGTGATAGGTATCTGCTTCTCTTCTCAACTAATTTGATAAATATCAGTAATTTAGTAATCTATAGATGAAGCATAATAAACTAATAATCTACAATTGAAGTGTTTCTTCCAGTATACTCTCTGTCCCTACTCTCTTTACCAAGCCTAGACCCCAATCTCTAGTTCTTACACTTTCTTCCTTTCTTTTCTCTTTTTAAACTTTAAGAATTTATATTCTTATTGTTCCATTGTTCGAAGGTAATGATTTTCCGCCATCATTTAGAATCTTACAGTTCTTCAGGTGTCTTTACCTTTCTAGCCTTCTCTTGACTCCTGTGCATTTACATTTCAAAGGTTCTCTCAGGTCTGACATTTTCATTTGGGAATGTTTGAAAATCCTCTGGCCTTTCAAGGGTCCAGTGTTTCCCTATGGGCTTACTCCCAGATTATCAGGTTAAGTTGTTCATGGTTGTAAGCCTTTATCTTTCGGCTTTTGTAATATTGTATTCTCAAGATCTTCTTTCCTTTATTAGTTGTATCATTGTCTTATGTGATCCTTCCTGTGGTTTTGCAATACTAAAAGTCTCTCTTTCTGATTGCTTGAAGAAATTTTGTTTGGCTGGAAACTGAATTTTGGTTGTAATATTTCTGGGTGTTTTCAATTTGAGATTTCCTTCTGTAGTAGAACGGCGGATTGGTTATCTTTTCACTTTTTCTTCTGGTTCTAGCATATGTGTCCAAATTTTGTTTCGTTATGGGTTTCATGGAGTCAAAAGATTTTTAATCATTTGATATAAATATGTCTTCCAGGTGAGTTGTTCTTGATAACTAAAGTTTCTTGTGTTTTTTTTTTTCAGAAAGATAATTAATTAATTAATTGATTGATTTTTTGTTTTCAACATGCACTTTTATAAGATTTTCAGTTCTACTTTTCCCCCTCCTTCTTCTCCCCTCTCCCCAAGATAAAATGCAATATGATACAGGCTATATACGTACGATCATATAAATAGTCATATTGTGAAAGAAGAATCAGAACAAAAGAGAAAAACCATGAGAAAGAAAACAAAGAGAAAATAGTATACTTCAATCTGCATTCAGACTCCATACTTCTTTCACTGGATGTGGATCACATTTTCCATCATGAGTCTTTTGGAATTGTCTTAGATCATTATGTTGCCAAGAAGAGCTTAGTCTATCAAAGTTGGTCGTTGCAGCAGGATGCTGTTACTGTATACAATGTTCTACATGTTCTGCTAACTTTACTCAGCATCAGGTAATGTAAGTATTTCCAGGTTTTTTGAAATCTACCTGCTCTCATTTCATATGGAACAATAATATTGCATTACATTCATGTGCCACAACTTGTTCAGCCATTCCCCAATTGATGGGCATCCCCTCAATTTCCAATTCTTTGCCAACACAAAAAGCTGCTATAAAGGTTTTTGTACATGTGGGTCATTTTCCCTTTTTATTATCTCTTTGGGATATAGACCTAGAAGTTGTATTGCTGGATCAAAGGGTATGCACAGTTTTATAGCCCTTTGGGCATAGTTTGGGCAAAGATCCAAATGTTTGGATCAGTTCACAAATCCACCAACAATACATTAGTGTTCCAATTTTCCTCCATCTTCTCCAATGTTTATCATTTTCCTGTTTTGTCATGTTACCCAGTCTGACAGGTGTGATATGGTACCTCAGAATTGTTTTAATTTGCATTTCTCTAATCAATAGTAATTCAGAGGATTTTTTCATATGTCTATAAATAGCTTTATTTTCTTCATCTAAAAACTGTCTGTTCATATCCTTTGACTATTTATCAATTAGGGAATGACTTGTATTCTTATGAATTTGACTCAGTTCTCTATATTTTAGAAATGAGCCCTTTATCAGAGACAGTGACTATAAAAATTGTTTCCTAGCTTTCTGCTTCCCTTCTATTCTTGGTTGCATTGGCTTTGTGCAAAACCTTTTTAATTTAATATAATCAAAACTATCCATTTTGCATTTCATAATGTACCTCATCTCTCATTTGGTCATAAATTCTTTCCTTCTCCATAGATCTGACAGGCAAACTATTCCTTGCTCTCTGAATTTGCTGATGGTATCTCTATTTATATGCTGTAATATGTAAGTCTATGCCTAGTTTCTGGCATACTATTTTCCAGTTTTCTCAGCAGTTTCTGACAAATAGTGAGTTCTTATCCCAAAAGCTGTAGTCTTGGGATTTATCAAACAGTAGATTACTGTACTGTGTCTTGTGGACCTAACTATTGCACTGAGCCACTACTCTATTTCTTAGCCAGTACCAAAATGGTAATCAGGGCAGGACTTTTTGCTGTTCTTCTCTTTTGGGATGCTAAGGCTATCAAGTGCCTTTAATGAGTCTCACCTTTCTTTGCATGGGATAGGTAAAGTGAGATCTTTTTGTTTTGGAGTGTTTCTCAGCACTGAGGCAATCAAGAGTCATTGATTTGTATATGATGTGGTGCTAGAGACTGAAGAACTTTCCCATACCATAAATGCTAAGTTGGCCCCAGCCCTCAGGGTTCTGAACAGGGTATAAGAGCTCTGAGGTTGGCGTTTTGCCTTTGGGGCAACACTCATTGAAAGAGTGTTGGTGACAAGACTATGGGAAAGCCATTGAAACAGGCCCCCACCCACGAGCTTTGATAACCCAGATGTTGGTGCTTCTCTGGTAACTATGTATTGCTATGGATAAACTGGTTTGTGTTATTTGCTCTGTTTAAATAATATATACTTGTAATTTTGGTTTGTATTTGCCCTGAAGTTCAGGGGGCTGATCTTTTTCCCCTGAACTAAGGGAATGATATACATATACTTAATTAAACTGAGTGTTAAGACCTAAAAGTCGCTTTCCTTAGAAAAGCAGATCAAAGAACCTGTGTTGGCAGCCCTTCTGTGTGTTCTTGTTGTTGGTCTCACACAGCCACAAAGACTGCCAGCAACACTGTTGGTACAGTAGCTTTGAAGATTGCTGCATTACAATACAGTTTTATACCATTTATGGCTAGGGCACCTTCCCTTCCCTTTTGATTAGTTCCCTTGATATTCTGGACCCTTTGTTCTTCCAGATGAATTTTGTTATTATTTTTCTCTATAAAATGTCTGATTTGCTCTATAAAATGTCTGATTGGTATGACACTGAATAAGTATGTTAATTTAGTTAGAATTGTCATTTTGATTATATTAGCTCAGCATAATATGAGCAACTGATTTTTTCCAATTTTTTAGATCTGTCTTTATTTGTGTGAAAATTGTTTTGTAATTGTGTTCACATAGTTCATGGGTTTGTCTTGGTGGTAGACTCCCAAGTATTTTATATCACCTACAGTAACTTTAAATGGAATTTCTCGATCTCTATATTCGTGAGTAATATGTAGAAATGCCATTCATTTTATATCCTACAACTTAGCTAAAGTTGTTAATTGTTTCAAGTAGTTTGTTTTTAGCTATTTCTCTAGGATTCTCTAAATATAGCATCATATCATCTGCAAAGAATGATAGCTTCGTTTCTTCATGGCCTACTGTAATTCCTTCAATTTCTTTTTCTTCTTTTATTGATAAAGCTAACATTTCTTATACAATATTGAAGAATAGTGGTGATAATGGACATCCTTGTTTCACCCCTGATCTTACTGGAAATGCTTCTAGCTCATCCCCATTATATATTATGTTTGCTGATGGTTTTAAGTACGTGTGACCTATCATTTCAAGAAAAACTCCATTGATTCCTATGCTCTCTAGTGTTTTTAATAGGAATGAGTGTTGTATTGTGTTAAAAGCTTTTTCTGCATCAATTGAGACAATCATATGATTTCTGTTGATTTTTGTCGTTGATGTGGTTAATTATGCTGATAGTTTTCCTAATATTGAACTAGCCCTGAATTCCTGGTATAAATCCAACCTTGTCATAGTATATTATCCTCATTAAAAGTTGCTGTAATCTCTAGACTAATATTTTATTTAAAATTTTTCATCTATATTCTTTAGGGAAATTGGTCTATAAACTTATGTCTCTGTTTTGGCTCTTTCCAGTCTAGGTATCAGCACCATATTTGTATCGTAAAAAGAATTTGGAAGGACACATTTTTTTCCAATTTTTTTTTCCAAATAGTTTATATAGTATTGCAATAAATTGTACTTTAAGTGTTTTGTAGAACTCACTTGTAAATCCATCTAGCCCTAGAGATTTTTTCTTAGGGAGTTCAATGATGGCTTCTTCAATTTCTTTTTCTGAGATGGGGTTATTTAAGTATTTTACTTCCTCTTCCTTTAATCTGGGCAATTTATACTTCTGTAAATATTTATCCATTTCACTTAGATTGTCAAATTTATTGCCATACAGTTGGGCAAAATAGTTCCTAATTATTGCCTTAACTTCCTCTTCATTGATGGTGAATTCACCCTTTTCATTTTTGATGCTGGTAATTTGGTTTTCTTCTTTCTTTTTTTTTTTAATCAAATTAACCAAATGTTACCTATTTTTTAGGTTTTTTCATAAAATGAGCTGTTTAATTTATTAGTTCAATAGTTTTCTTAATTTCAGTTTTATTAATCTCTTCTTTGATTTTCAGAATTTCTAATTTGGTATTTTTTTATTTTGTTATTTATTTATTTAACATTTTTAGTTTTCAGCATTAATTTTAACAAGAGTTTGAATTACAAATTTTCTGCCTAGTTCTACCCTTCCCCCACTCCAAGATGGCATATATTCTGATTGCCCCATTCCCCAGTCAGTCCTTCCTTCTGTCAACCCACTCCCCCCCCCCCCCCGATCCCCTTTTCCCTTACTTTCCTGTATGGCAAGATAGATTTTTATGCCCCATTGCTGTATATCTTACTTCCTAGTAGCATGCAAAAAATTTTTTGAACATCTGCTTTTAAAATTTTGAGTTCCAAATTCTCTCACCTCTTCCCTCCCCACCCACCCTCCTTTAGAAGGCAAGCAATTCAACAGAGGCCACATCTGTATCATTATGCAAAACCCTTCCACAATACTCATGTTGTGAAAGACTAACTATATTTTGCTCTTTCTTATCCTATCCCCCTTTATCCAATTTTCTCCCTCGACCGGTCTCTTTTCAAAAGTGTTTGCTTTTGATTACCTCCTCCCCCTATCTGCCCTCCCTTCTATCATCCCCTCTTTCTTATCCCCTTCCTCCTTCTTTCCTGTGGAGTAAAATGCTCAATTGAGTGTGTATTTTATTCCCTCCTCAGGTCAAATCCAATAAGAGTAAGATTCACTCATTCCGCCTCCCCAGTCCCCTCTTCCCTCCCAACAGAACTGCTTTTTCTTGCCACTTTTATGTGAGATAATTTACCCCATTCTATCTCTCCCTTTCTCCCTCTCTCAATATATTCCTCTCTCATCCCTTACTTTGATTTTATATATATATATATATATACATATGTATATATATACATATATATACATATGTATATATATACACATACATATCCATATCCATATATATATATATATATATATATATATATATATATATTCCCTTTAGCTACACTGATACTGAGGTCTCATGAATTATACACATCCTCTTTCCATGTAGGAATGTAAACAAAACAGTTCAACTTTACTAAGTTCCTTATGATTTCTCTTTCTTGATTACCTTTTCATGCTTCTCTTGATTCTTGTGTTTGAAAGTCAAATTTTCTATTCAGCTCTAGTCTTTTCACTGAAAAAGCTTGAAAGTCCTCTATTTTATTGAAAGTCCTCTATTTTGTTGAAAATCCATATTTTGCCTTGGAGCATGATACACAGTTTTGCTGGGTAGGTGATTCTTGGTTTTAATTCAAGCTCCATTGACCTCTGGAATATCATATTCCAAGCCCTTCAATCCCTTAATGTAGAAGCTGCTAGATCTTGTATTATTCTGATTGTGTTTCCATAATACTCAAATTGTTTCTTTCTGGCTGCTTGCAATATTTTCTCCTTGATCTGGAAGCTCTGGAATTTGGTGACAATATTCTTAGGAGTTGTCTTTTTTGGGATTTTTTTCAGGAGGCGATTGGTGGATTCTTTCCATTTCTATTTTACCCTGTGGCTCTAGAATATCAGGGCAGTTCTCCTTGATAATTTTTTGAAAGATGAGTCTAGGCTTTTTTTATCATGACTTTCATGTAGTCCAATAATTTTTAAATTATCTCTCCTGCATCTATTTTCCAAGTCAGTGGTTTTTCCAACAAGATATTTCAGATTGTCTTCCATTTTTTTGTTCCTTTTGTTCTGTTTTTACAATATCTTGATTTCTCATAAAGTCACTAGCTTCCCCTTGCTCCAGTCTAATTTTTAAGGTAGTGTTTTTTTTTCAGTGGTCTTTTGGACCTCCTTTTCCATTTGGCTAATTCTGCCTTTCAAGGCATTCTTCTCCTCATTGACTTTTTAGAACTCTTTTGCCATTTGAGTTAGTCTATTTTTTAAGTGTTATTTTCTTCAGTATTTTTTGGTCTCCTTTAGCAAGTCATTGACTTGTTTTTCATGGTTTTCTCACATCACTCTCATTTCTCTTCCCAAATTTTTCTCTACTTCTCTAATTTGCTTTTCCAAAACCTTTTGGAGCTCTTCCACGGCCTGAGGCCAGTTCATGCTTTTCTTGGAGGCTTTTGATGTAGGCTATTTGACTTTGTTGACTTCTTCTGGCTGTATATTTTGGTCTCCTTTGTCACCAAAGAAAGATTCCAAAGTCTGAGTCTGAATCTGAGTCTGTTTTTGCTGTCTGGCCATGTTCCCAGACAACTACCTGACCCTTGAGTTTTCATCGGGTTGTGATTGCTTGTAGAGTATAGAGTACTTTGTCCCAAGCTTGAGGGGTTGTGCTGTTGTTTTCAGAGCTATTTCTACACAGCAAGCTCTGCCACACTAGCACTTCTCCTCCCCCAAGTAATGCCAACCTGGACTGGACTCAGATCTTAAGCAGGCTCTGCACTCTTGCTCTGATCTGCCACTTAATTCCTCCAACCAGGTGGGCCTGGGGCCAGAAGCAACTGCAGCTGTAGTTCTGTCCTCAGAGCTGCACCACCTCCGCTGCCCCCAGGAAGGTGGCCAAACTGTGAAATCCTTCACTCTGTCCCTGCAGGTTTTCCCACTAAACCAAGAACTCCTTTTACTCTGTCCCCAGAGCTTTTTCCACTAACCTTCTCTGTTGTCTTTGGTGCTTGTGGGTTGAGAAGTCTGGTAACTGCCACAGCTCACTGACTCAGGGTGCTAGGGCCAGTCCTGCCTGGGTCTTGGTCTGGTTGGTCTGGGTGCAGCCCATGCTGGGCTCTGCTGGGCTCCAGTCTCAGCTCCAGGCAATAGACCTTATCCAGCACCCATCCAGGCTGTCCTGGGCTGGAGCCCTCCTTCCCTGTGCTGTTCCATGGGTTCTGCAGCTCTAGAATTTCTTCAGAGCCAATTTAATATGCTTTTGGAGGGACTTGGGGTGAGCTCATGCAAGTCCCTGCTTTCCAGCTGCCATCTTGGCTCTGCCCCCTCTAGTTTGGTATTTAATTGGAGATTTTTAATTTGTTCTTTTTCTAGCTTTTTTAGTTTCATTCCTAATTCATTCTTTCTCTATGTTATTTGTGCAAGCATTTAGAGATATACAATTTCCCCTAAGAACTGCTTTGGCCTCATTCCATAAGTTATGTTGTCTCATTGTTGTATTTCTCTTTGCTGAAGTTATTTTTTTCTATGATTTGTTGTTTGACCTCTCATCTTTTAGGATTAGATTATTTAGTTTCCAATTAATTTTTTTAGTCTATATTTCCATGGCCCTTGATGCTGCAGTTTTTGTTGCATCATCATCTGAAAGGGATGCACTTAATATTTCTGCCCTTCAGCATTGGATTATCCTCCAGTACATGGTCAGTTTTTGTGTAGATGCCACATACCACTGAGGTGAAAAAAAGTATATTCCTTTCTATCCCCATTCAGTTTTCTCCAGAGGTCTACCATATCTAACTTTTCTAAAGTCTCTTCACCTTCTTAACTTCTTGTTTATTTTGTGTTTAGATTTATCTATCTCAGAGAGGGAGAGCTTGAGGTGCCCCCACTAGTATAGTTTTTCTGTCTCTTTCCTCCTGCAACTCACTTAACTTCTCTAAGAATTTGTTGCTATATCATTTGGTGCTATATGTTTAATATTGATATTAATTCATTGTCTATGGTACCTTTTAGTAGGATGCAGTTTTCTTCTTTTAATTAGTCTTTTAATTAGATCTATTTTTGCTTTTGCTTTGTCTGAAATCAGGGTTGCTACACCTACTTTTTATTTTTACTTCAGCTGAAGCATAATATGTACTATGGTATTGTTGACTATAATGGGGAATAAGTAATTTAGAACAGAAAGTGGAAAATATTACCTAAATAGTCAACTCCCTAAAATAATGAGGTTGAATAGCCTGTAAACACACACACACACACACACACACATGCATGCACGCACGCACACAAATATCCACACACACAAATACACACTCATGTGTGTGCGCATGCACACACACACACACACACATGCACATGCACACAAACATACACATATCACCAGGAACTTAATTGGCTTTGTCTCCTGATGTGACCTCAATTCTTTAAGGAGTACACAACTGGGTCCTATCTCCTAGCAAAGTGACATATGGTACCAGTCTCTATATCCCACTTCTGTTCTGACAAGCTAAACTCAGGAGTTGGCCTCATACTCCTGATTACTAGCAATACACAACTCCCTTCAGGATCATTTACCAGGGCTCATGTGGCTTCCATGGTGTAGCCCCATTCCTAACCTCTTCGAATTTCCAGACCATTTATCAAGACTTCTTGGTCAAGCCCTTCTGCCCATGCTTGCCTGCCCATTTGTGAAAAAGATCTCCTATCACCTGGCTTCCCTGGTAGGACCCCTATTCTAGACTCTGTCAGCTTCTTGACACCTTTTTTCTGGACTGGAGAAAGAAATTTAGTATCTCTCTCTCTCTCTCTCTCTCTCTCTCTCTCTCTCTCTCTCTCTCTCTCTCTCATTTTCTTTATCACCAATGTATACTTTTTGAAATTTACTGGGGTTTGTGGGGGAAACCTGAGCTCTTCTATAACCTTTCCCATTGTCATCAACCAGATATACCACTTTAGAACCTTGAACCTCCATTTCCTTTTTTGTAAAATAAGGGAGATGATTTATAATGTAGCACTAGTCCTTACAATATGTGGAATTTTGAAAATATGATGTTTTGTCATAGCCTTGTTGTTGTTGAGTCATTTTCCAGATATGTCTTCCTCTTCACGACTCCATTTGGGGTTTTCTTGGCAAAGATACTCGAGTGTTTTGCCATTTCCTTCTCTAGCTCATTTGAAAGGTGAGAAAACTAAGGTAAACAGGGTTAGGTGACTTGCCCAGAGTCACATAGTTAATGAGTATCTGAAGCCAGATTTGAACTCAAGAAGTTGAGTCTCCTAACTCCAGGCCCAGCACTTAATTCACTGTGCCACCTAGCTGTCTTTCTATTATAGCTGAGTGACTAACAAATGCCTGGACCCTGACAAGTGCTGGTACCAGTTTTTTTTCTTCCTACAGTGAGTTTTTTTCTTGGCCAGTGGTCATCCATTATTTATAGGATCATAGGTATAGAGATAGAAGGGTTCTTAAAACCCATTCAGTCTAGGCCCCTCATTTTTATAGATGAAGAAACAGAAAGTTTAGGTGATTTGTGCAAAGTCACACTTGGCTACTTAGTGTCCAGGCCAGAAAGCACATCAGAGTCCTCTGATTCCAAATGCTGAGCATTTTCCACTGTGGTGTAATGGAATGAAGGAAGGAAGGAAGGAAGGAAGGAAGGAAGGAAGGAAAGAAGGAAGGAAGGAAAGAAGGAAGGAAAGGAAGAAGGAAGGAAAGGAAGAAGGAAGGAAAGGAGAGAGGCAGGGAGATGGAAAAAGAACAGAGGGAGATAAGTATGGAAGAGACGAAGAGAGAGAGAATGAAGAAAAAATAAACGTTTTCTTGGAAATTTATCTCTCTAGCCTCCTTACATTCACGCTATTAGTGTCTGATAAAAAAAAATGTGATTTTACTCCTTCTTCCTTCTTATGTCCTTGGCTTCTTGCACAAGTGGTACTACATCATGCATGGGGGGTGAGAGCAGAGGGAGTGGTTGCTATGGCAATTTCAGTTTCATTCCTATACTCCTGGATCATCTGACCTATATGGTAAAGTTGAAGCTACTTAAGTAATAGAACCTTCACTCATCTTCCATAAACCTAGTCCCTTTCCAAAGAGGTCAGCTCTATAACATCCACACAGATGGCCCTTGGCACTGATACTGTGTTCTCTGATGCCCAGATTGTGGGGCACATCTTTTAAAGTTTCTCTGGTGGGTGTAGAATGACAGAAGCTGATGACTTTGTTCTTAGAGCAAATCTAAGAGCAATTTCTTTTTGAAACAGCAGTCTTCCAGTGTGTGCTAGGCTCATATGAATCTGTCTTCAGGATTTGTTTTGACTTTCATAACCACTACCACCCACCAGCCCAATTGCCTGACCCAGATTGCAAGCCACATTACCACAAATATTTGCTCATGCTCTCCTTGCTGCTTCACTATTTCAAGGATGGCAGAGAGTGGTTTTCTCTATTTGGGAGGACTATAGTGCTTCAAGTCACAGAACGGGGGCTTATAAGATAAACAGGTGAGTTGACCCATTCTTCAGAGCCCTCTGAGATTTGCCTTTTGTCTTAGATAGTTGATTCCTTACTAAATTGTGTGAGTCAAGATGAGAGATGACATGGATTTGAAAAGAAGTGACAGATTGACTGAAATGTCAGCACTTACCTAGAATGAGATCCTTCATTTTTCCCAACTTTAATTCTCCCATTTTTAAGGAGAAATTTTCCTAGGTAAACCAGATTCTGTCTTTCAAAAAAATATTCTGACCAGAATGATCCAGTCAGAAAGTTTAGATGCTACCATGTATTTATTCTCTCCATCATATCCACACCCCATTTGTCTCAGTGGGTAATGACTCTGAGGTTGCACTGACCACTTGACCTGGGTGAAAAAGTTCAGCTCAACCTCTGCAAACTCTTCTTACTTTATCATCATTATCGTGGTCATGATCACGAGCAGCAGCAGCAGCAGTCTTTTCCTTGTTCTTCTTTCAAAGAACATGAACAATTGTCAATTACTTGGGAAATGTGCTCAGATGGTTTCTGAAGTGCCTCAATATCAATATTCACATTTCTTCATCACTTATATTCATCCTATTCAGGTCAAGTGGTGGAGGTGAAAGGATTCAGTTAAGCATGGCATTTGGAGAAACCTCTGAGAACATGCTTTTGAGCAAGATTTAAGGAGTAAGATTCTGACAGCAGGGTTGGTCTGTATCTTATCATCATTATCAGTAGTTCCTTGTTTCCTGGATCTCCTAGCACCAATAACACCTAAAATGAATCTAGCTTCCAGCAAAAGCAAAAATACGTGCCTTACAATGTTTGTAAGTACCATTAAGAAAAATAGATAGATGTAGATAGGGACAGAAATAAATAGAGACATAGACATGGATATAGATAGATATCCTCAATTAATATACATGTAATTCCCTTTGTCTATTCTAGGAGCAAAATGTAGTATTTCTACCTGTAGAATAATCTGGGCAAATAAGACAATTGCATATTTCCCTGACAGACCCCCCACATATGTACTTATATTTCCTTAGAACTGTCTGCTTTTGAAAAAAAGAAAAGGATTATATTAAGGTCTCCAGATGCATACCCTGTAGCTTTACTCAATTCTTCCCAAGTCATTGTTTAGTGATGATGCACCACAGGGGTAATTAAAGGCAAGGTAGTTTTGTGGAACTAAAATGGTGAAGATTGCAGAGTATGCTATTCCAAAGACTACATTAATGATCCTCCATTCCTCTAAACTCCTCCGTAAATCGAAAGATGTACACATGATTATGTATTTAAGAACTTGTATACATACCTTTCATAACTGCATGCA
Organism: Trichosurus vulpecula; assembly: GCF_011100635.1. Taxonomy (NCBI): domain Eukaryota; kingdom Metazoa; phylum Chordata; class Mammalia; order Diprotodontia; family Phalangeridae; genus Trichosurus; species Trichosurus vulpecula. The sequence continues at coordinate 419,397,741 of NC_050574.1, forward strand.
TAAACTATAAGAAAATATATGTAAAGCACTATGTGGAATACTCACTTTTTCCATGTATCAACAAGCCTTTATTAAGTGCTTACTATATGTCAAGCACTGTCCTAAATGATGGGAAGGAAGGAAACAAGCATTTATTAAGCATGTCTGCTACATAAGCTGTGAAAAGCGCTTTACAAACATTATTTCCTTTGGTCCTTACAAATATCCTCTTTTGGTCCTGGTGAATAGGTATTATTATCCCCATTTTCCAGATGAAAGAACTGAGTTAGAGAGAGGTTAAGTAGCTTGTTCATGGTTACAGAACTATTAAATGTTTGAGGGCAGATTTGAACTCGGGTTTGCCTGACTCCATGTCCAGTGCTCTATCTACTGCACCACCTATCTTTCTCACTGGGCATGCCAGAAATATGGAATAAATACCAGATTTGGTTAAAGAGCAAATCAACTCTTTTGAATTTGCCCCTATTTTTAAAAATGTGACTTTATGTATGAATCAAGGTAGGATCTTTGACAAATTGGAATTATTTCTTGTGTATGGCTATGGCAGGCACCTAATAAGCCTGTTAAGGCTAGATCAGAGGTGTCAAATACACAACCCCTGCATGCAACTGGCCACTTTCACAGTGAGGCCAAGTAAGATTAAAAAGTAATTGAAAACATTGAGCAAAATGAATAAAAATACAACAGAATATACATAATGTTAATTTGTGATTTTCTAAGTCAAAATGAAGACCACAGAGATCCTTAAGAATCTTTTAGTGATTTTTCTTTTCATCTGAGTATGACACACTGGGATAGATAATTATATAGTTAATAGGGCAAAAGTGAGATAAGAAATTAGCCTCTATGCTAGATGCAGTAAAGTTTTCATGTATCTATACTGTTTTTTGGTTATTTCTTTGTTTGGGTCCAATGGTCAGGTTTCAAAAGCCTGTAAGTCTGATAAGTTTCCATTGATCAAAAGGAAAGATCTAGAATGTAAATGTTTATTGCCAGTCCCCAATTCCTCCATCTTCGGCTGTATGTAGGGCACAGGCATCTCAATAGAGTTGCCATTACAAGAATTTTTTTCTCCTTTTTTGTAAATTAATTTTTATTTTTAGTTTACAACAGACAGTTCTACATAATTTTGAGTTCCAGATTTTCTCCCCTCCCTCCCCCCTCCCTCCTCAAGACGGCATGGAATCTCATATAACTACCACGAATGACTTCTCATTGAGTTAATTTATACACTAGTCAAGTTGCAGAAAAGAATTACAACCAATGTAATGAATAATAAGAAAGAAGAAACAGAACCAAAAAAAACGAGAAAAAAACCAACCCAAAAACAAAAACAAAAGAGAAGAGAAAAAGGCAAGCATGAAGTGTGCCTCGTAGATAGCATTCTCCATCGTGAGTCCTTTGGAGTTGTGCCTGCACCTTCTGTTACTGAGAGGAGCGAAGTCTGTCAGGGTTTGGGATAACAAAATTCATCTGGAAAAACAAGAGGTCTAGAATATCTAGGGTATTAATGAAAAGACATGCTAGAGAAGGTGGCCTAGCCATACCAGATATTAAACTGTACTACAGAGCAGCAGTCATCAAAACTACCTGGTACTGGCTAAGAAACAGAGGTGTGGATCAGTGGAATAGGATAGGAATACAAGATGGAGAAGTCAACAACTATAGCAATCTACTCTTTGATAAACCCAAAGAGGCCAGCTTCTGGGCTAATAATTCACTATTTCACAAAAACTGTTGGGAAAATTGGAAAATGGTAGGACAGAAACTGGGCATAGACCAATTTCTTACACCATATACAAAAATAAAGTCAAAATGGGTTCATGATTTAGGAGTAAAGGCTGATACTATAAGTAATTTGGGAGAGCAAGGAATAGTTTACTTATCAGATTTGTGGAAAAGAAAAGAATTCATGACCCAACAAGAGATAGAGAGCATTACAAAATGCAAAGTGGATAATTTTGATTATGTTAAATTGAAATGTTTTTGTACAAAAAGAAGCCAATGCAACAAAAATTAGGAGAGAAGCAGAAAACTGGGAGAAAATCTTTACAACTAGTATCTCTGATAAAGGCCTCATTTCTAAAATATACAGGGAACTGAGCCAAATATATAGGAATACAAGCCATTCCCCAATTGAGAAATGGTCAAAGGACATAAACAGACAGTTTTCAAAGGAAGAAATTAAAGCTATCTATAGGCATATGAAAAAATGCTCTAAATCACTACTGATTAGAGAAATGCAAATCAAAATAACTCTTACATACCACATCTCTCCTGTCAGATTGGCTAAAATAACAAAACAGGAAAATGATAAATGATGGAGAGGATGTGGGAAAATTGGAACATTGTTACATTGCTGGTGGAGTTGTGAGCTGATCCAGCCATTTTGGAGAGCAATTTGGAACTATGCCCAAAGGGCTATAGAAATGTTCATACCCTTTGACCCAGCAATACCACTTCTAGGGTTGTATCCCAAAGAAATCACACAAGCGGGAAAAGGACCCATATGTACAAGGATATTTATAGCAGCTCTTTTTGTGGTAGCCAAGAATTGGAAATCAAAGGGATGCCCATCAATTGGGGAATGGCTGAACAAGCTGTGATATATAAAGGTAATGGAATACTATTGTGCCATAAGAAATGGGGATGATACGGACTTTGTAACAACCTGGAAAAACATACACGACATAATGCTGAGTGAGCAGAGCAGAGCCAAGAGAACATTGTACACAACCACAGATATATGGATTCCGTGAGGACCAAACCTGACAGACTTCGCTCTTCTCAGCAACACAAGGTGCAAGGACAACTCCAAAGGACTCACGATGGAGAATGCTATCTACATCCAGAGAAAGAACTATGAAGTTTGAATGCAGATTGAGGCACACTTCATGCTCGCCTTTTTATCTTCTCTTTTGTTTTTGTTTTTGGGTTTTTTTATTGGTTCTGTTTCTTCTTTCTCATGATTCATTCCATTGGTCATAATTCTTCTCCGCACCTTGACTAGTGTATAAATTAATTCAATACAAAGGTATATGTGGTAGTTGTATGAGATTCCATGCCATCTTGGGGAGGGAGGTGGGAGGGAGGGGAGAAAATCTGGAACTCAAAGTTATGTAGAACCGTCTATTGTAAACTAAAAATAAAAATTAAAAAAAAGGAAAAGACAGGATATCTATGAGTCAGGGGCTGGGGGCAAGAGAATTCAAGGAATGGGGGACAGAGTAGTCAAGAAGTATGGAGCCAGGAGAAGGTGTCTTGTGTGTGGAAGACCAAATCATTTAGAATGGCTAGACTATTGAGTTCATAGATAGAGAATAATGGTAAAAAACTAGAAATATGGGAAGCGATGTAAATGCCAAACAGATTTGATCCTAGAGACAGCAAAAAACCATTGGACTTTATTGAGCTTTGGAAAAAATACTCTACGTTAGGAGGACCTTAGCTTAGTACAGTGCCTAGCACATAGTAGGCACTTGATAAATGTTTATTGATTGACCTGGAGTCAAATCCTGACTCTGATATCTAAGACCTCTATGACTTTGCCAAGTCACTGAATTTCCCTGGGCCTCAATTTTCTCATCTATAAAATTAGGGGGTTGGATTAGATGGCTTCTGAGGTCCCTTCCACCTTTTGATCTATGCACATTCTTGGGGTTACATGGTCAGACTTGTGTGTTAGGAAAATTATTTTTGTAGGAATGTGAATAGTGGATTGGAGCAAAGAAGACTTGACGCAGGGAGTTTGATTAGAATGCTATTGCTACAGTCTGGGCAAGAGGTGATAGGGTTGTGGCTGTCTGAGTAGTGACAAGAAGGGAATTTATGTGGGAGATGTTAAAGAAAAAGAAATTACAAGAATCTGCAACTGAATGGATATGTGAGGTGCCAAAATGAATAGAGCAATAGGCCTGGAGTCAGGAAGACTGATCTTCCTGAATTCAAATCCAGCTTTGGACATTCCCTAGCTGTATAACCCTGGGCAAGTCACTTTGCTCTGTTTGCCTCAGTTTCCTCATCTGAAAAATGAACTGGAGAAGGAAATGGCAAGCCACTCCAGTATCTTTGCCAAGAAAACCCCCGATGGGGTCATGAAGAGTCAGACACAACTGAAAACATTACTCAATAACAGCAGGTATGTGAAGTGAATGAGTAGGGAGTTAAGAATGACAACATGGTGATGTCTCAATAGTAATACAGGAGTTTGGAAGAGGGATGGGTTTGGGTAGAGGGAAGATAGTGAGTTCCATTTTGTATATAGTGAGTGTGAGAAACTTACAGAAACATCTACTGAGAAGCTAGTGACTCAATATTGGATCTCAGGACAGACTTTGGCTGAATAAATAGATCTAAAAATCATCTGCATTGATATAATTGAACCCATGAGGCATGATGAGAAGGCATAGAGGAAAAAAGAGGACCCAGGGCACAGTTTTGAAGGACACTCACAGTCAGTAATCACAACCTACAGGACAACCCAGTAAAAGAGATTGAGAAAGATCAGACAAATAGGAGAAGAATCAAGAGAAAATACTAACAAAAATAAGAAGAGAAAGCATGTATAGTGCCAAATACTTCAGAAAGGTCAAAAAGTATGAGGATCAAGGGGAGGCCATTTAATTTGTCAATTGAGATCATTAGTAATTCTCCCCATCTCTCTACCTAGCTGCTCATTAATTAGGGGATTTGGATTAGATAATTCCAAATGTTCTTGACAGTTTCAAATTTTATGATTTGATCACCTTTAAGAATCTTTTTACGTTCTTTATCCTATACCCATGAGTTCACATTCTGTGTGAGAAAGGTGTATATCAACTTTTGTTTTTTCTGGGCAAGTATAGTTGCACAGAATCAGAAGCATCATGATCATAAAGAGGGGGATTAGCTGGATTGTGGAAAAATAAATAAAACTCATTAAAACAGGGAATAGCCTGGCAGACAAGAGTTATGCTTAACACATAGTGGGTGCTTAATAAATATTAATTGATTGGCTAACTCATTCACTACAAGAACTACAGAGGTAGTCCTCACTTAATTTGCATATAGAGTGTTACTGATTTTGAATGTGGCAGTACGGGGAAGAGAATAGACTTATTTGGAGACAAGTCCCAGTAGTTCATGAATCTCATTCAATTAAACAAACATTTAATCTGTCTACTATGTGTATGGCATTGTACTAGGCAGGAGGGATTTACAAAATGAAAATGACCCAGTCACTTAGCTCAAGAAGCTTACAGTCTGTTAGGAGAGAGTCCTAAATGTCCAATAATTATAATATAATATAGAAAGCATTGGGAGTAAAGCAGAGATGCAGACAAAGTGCTTTAAGAAAATATATGGAGGGAAAGAGCATTTTTAGTTAGGGGCAATACTGGAATAAGAGAAGGCTTCATGGAGGAGGTGGTATCTAAGATGAGTCAAAAAGAAAGAAGAGAACTTTAACAGTGATAAGGGGGAAATGCCCATGGTCACATAGCTAATAAAAATCAAAGGGAAGATTCAAACCTTGGTTTCCCCTGATTCTAAGTCCACCATTCATTCCGCTATACTATCTGTATACTACCATACCATCTACAAATATGGTAGCCTGCACTTTAATATAGCCTGTGGAAGCCTGGTACTTATATCAGGCTCATTGGTCTAGAGCTACCAAGGACCGTAGAAGTCATCTCATTCAATCTCATCATCTTATAGATGAGGAAAACAAGTCTTGAAATGTTAAGTGAATTGCAGTCATAAGAAACTGACAGAATGGGATTTCTTGGTGAGGAGTATTTATGATATTAGAGATGTCATCTGACTGGTGACATGGTATTTGATGTGCTCTTATTTAAAAGAGGGGGCTTTGACATGGTAACTAAAGCAGAGATCTCAGGTATTTGCATAAACAACATCAGGGGCCAGCAAGACTATGCCTTACTCATAGGATGCGACATATTTTTAATATTATTTTATTGATATCTATTGCTTTAATAACACCAACATCTCCCAGTGCATACTTCTCAGGGTGCCATCCTTTATAGCAAAGAATTAAAAAGAGAGAAAAATAGTTTAGTGAATCTAACCAGTACATCAAAACAGCTAGATGTTATTTGTAATAGTCTATGCCTCTCCATAGACTAACTGTAAAGAATGGAGTGAAGTGCCTTCTCCTATCTTTTCCTTGGTGCCAAGCTTGGTCATTAAAATTCCACAGCATTCAGTTCCAATTGTTTTGTTGTGGTTCTTTCTATTTACATTGATGTTGTTACTGTGTATATCTTTTTCTTGGTTCTGCTTACTTCACTTGGCAACAGTACACATAAATCTGCCCATAAATGATTCCATACAGCACAGTAATATCTCATTACATTTAGGTACCACAATGTGTTCAGCCATTCCTTAATTCATGCTCTACTACTTTGTTTTGAGGACTTTGCTACTAAAAAGAAGTAGGGCTATAAATATGTGGACATATGTGAGATCTTTCTTTTTATCACTGATACCCTTGGGGAATGTACCTCATAGTACAATCTCTGGGTTAAAGATAAGGACATGTTAGTTCTTTTCTTAAAATAATTCCAAATTTTTTTCCAGAATGATTGGGTTCATTCACAACTCCACCAACTGTGCATGTGTACCTGTCTTTCCATAACCTTCCAACTTTGACTACTACCATCTTTTCTCATTTCATGCAATTTTCTGTGTGCAAGGTGTAATCTCAGAAATATTTCAATTTATATTTCTCTTATTATTAGTAATTTGGAGATTTTTTCATATGGTTGTCAGCAATTTGAGAAACTATTTTTCATATCCTTTAACTTATCTGCTGGAAAATAGCTTCTAGTTTTATATATTTGCTAGTTGCTTGTGTATCTTGTGTGTCAGAGATGATTGATGCAATTTTCCCCAAGTTGACAGCTTCCTTTCTTATCCTAGTTGCCTTAATTTTGTTTGGGTAGGGACATGGATTTTTAAAGTAGTTGATAAGCTAAACTCAGAGGGTTATGTGGAGCCAAAGCCAATATTCAAGGTCCTGGGAAAAAAACACACCTTATTCCGGGAGAAGTGGGAATGTCCAAAGGAGCCTCTTAGAAGACTGGGAGAACATCCAGGTGCCATGAGGATATATTAGTGAACATGGGGAAAGTAGCTAGACCAAAGTACATTTATGAAATTCTAGAGATGCCTAATTAGATATTGGACAGATGTTTATCTCATTTGCCCCATACAAATTGTGAATTTCCTGTTTTCATAAAGGAGAAAGAGAGAGACAGAGACACAGAGACAGAGACAGAGAAAAAGAGAGATAGAGACAGAGAAAAAAAGGCATACAGAGAGACAGACAGAGAGACAGAGAGACAAATGTTTGGAGCTATAACTCTAAAAGGTGACAGCACTTTGAGAGAACGGGACAGTAGGAGGCAAGTGTGTTGTGAGATAAACTAACCAGTCAGGACTGTAGGGCAAGATAATTACAATGGCTCCTCTAATGAAGATTCATTATTTAAAATGCTATTTATAATGCAAAATGGAGCTTTTCCTGGGACTCTCAAAAGGTAAGGGTCCTTTTTGCCATTATGTTAATCTGTGTCTGAGAAACAGGTTTAGCTAGGAATTTAGGTTGTTAGTTTATCACAGAATGAATATCCTTGCTACTTTTTCTGTTCTCTCTATGTACTACCACGTTTCAGACTCAAGGCTCCAAACATCTGCGTCCCTCTCTTCCTCCTTCCCCCTCCTCCCTCCTCTCTCTCTCTCTCTCTCTCTCTCTCTCTCTCTCTCTCTCTTTCTCTCTCTGTTTCTCCATCAACCAAACGATTTTGAGTTTTAAGGAACAAAGAAAAGAAGAATTTCACAAATTGTATAAGGCAAATGAGATAATCATCTGTCCAATAATTAGGCATCTCTAGAACTTCAGTTCAGAAGGGTGAGGAAGGCCTTGGGCTTCAGATGCCAGTGACTTCCTATTTCCCTCTAGGATCACATACAAAATCCTTTAGTATTTAAAGCCCATCCTGCCTGACTCAAACCTCCTGGTGTATTCTATTTGCTTTTGTCATTCTTATACTCGTTTTCTGGCACATTACACTTAATCCTTTTCAAGCACTATACAGTCCTTGCTGTTTCTTACACATTCCGTCTCCTAGCTCCATATCTTTGAATGGGCCAAACCATTTGCCTGCAATGCCCTTCTCTACTTCGTCTTCTATCAATTGCTAATTCCTTTCAAAGCTCAGTTTAAAATGCTCACTCCTGCATGCAACCTTTGCTGATCTCCCTCAGTTTCTAATGTCTCCTCTTAGAAATTACCTTATATTTTAAAATATACATTCTATATGCATATATACACATATGAAACATATATAAATACATAGTACATAGGTACATAGTAGATAGTACGTAGTATGTACTTATATGAGTTCATGTTGATTCTCCCCTAAAATATAATAGTGCTAATAGCTAACATGTATATAACACTTGCATGCTTCTCATATATTATCTAATTTAATCCTCACAACAATTCTGTTAGGTAGATATTACTATGGATTCCATTGTACAGGTAAGAAAACTGAAGTAGACAAAGGTTAAGTGACTTCACCAGGGTCTCATAGCTAGTAAGTGACTGAAACAGGATGTGATGAATCCCTGCTTTGTGAGAGGCAGCTAGGTGGTACAGAGGATAAAGCACTGGGCCTGGAGTCAGGAAGATCTGAATTCAAATCCAGCTCCAGACACTTAGTAGCTACATCACCCTGGGCATTTTGCTTAGCCTTTATTTGCCTCAGTTTCCTAATTTGCAAAATGAGGATAATAGAACCTCCCTCCTGGGGTTGCTGTAAGGATCAAATGAGGTACTAATGATAAAGCGCATAACAAAGTGCCTGGCACATAGGAAGTGCTATGAAAATATTGGTGATGATGATAATGTCTTCCAGAGTTCGAATCTAATTACCAATGGGTTACTTAATTGCCTAGAATGCTGTAGAATATAAGCTTCTTGAGGACAGGGGATATTTGGTTTCTACTTTTGTTTCCTCAGTGCCTAACACAGATCTCAGTAGGCCCTTAAACATGCTTATTGATGAATCGATTGGTCAAAGCCTTAATACAATAAAATGGGAGCAGCGTGAATACTTTTTATCTTTGGCATGAGTCCTGCGTTCCATGTTCCCCTCCTGGGGAAGCTGTGGGTTCAGCTGGGTCCTCCACAAACAGTATTTAAAAGGCATTTAGTTTTTGAGAAATGTGGATTTTATGAACTAGAAAGAAAGAAGAAAGTATCTCATCGAGTAGAGGCAGAATCCACATTCATGTCCCCTTTCCCCAATTAGTCTACTCAGGCTTCTCAATTGAGCCAATGCCAGTGATCCTGCCGATCTTGAACAGCCTGAAGCATGTTTCCTCTTTGTTTGGACAAATCCAATCAGTCCATTTGTAGATAGTTCTTCCTATTAATGAATGTGCCAGATGGGGCAAAAGCCAAGCAGCTGGATATGGAGGAATGAATACCCTATATTCTGGAATCTCGTATAAGCAGTTCCAAGGGCATAATTTAAGAGAATGTATTAAGCACCTATCCTATCTATGCAATGTGCTCTGCTCGGCACTGGGGATAAGGAAGTGAAACAACACAGTCCCTCCCTCAAAGGATTTACAGTCTGGAAGGGGAAGTACACAGATAATTACAGGACAAGTTACAACCTGAGTGCAACAGTGTGAGTCCTTGGCAGAGGACTTACAATGGGAATGCATCACAGAGGTCCAAAGGGAAGGGAGAGACCCTTTGCAGTTGGGAGACCAAACAAGTGGTTCCAGAGCTGGTCAGGGAGGGAAGGGAAGGATTTCACTAATTCAGATGTGGGGGGGAAGCTTATGCAAAAACAGACTCAGAAGAAGGCAGAGGAAGATGAGTGGCACAGTTTGGCTAGATTGTAGAGTGGATAAGGAGGGTAACAAGCATAGCTAACACCGATGTGATGTGACACTTCAAAGTCTGTGACTCTCCACACATATTACTTCATTTGCTCCTCACGACAACCCGTGTAATAGGTGTCACTACCATCTCCATTTTACAGATGAGGAAACTTAAGCCAAGAGCAGTTAAGTGACTTCTCAGAGGAGTAAATATCTGATACAGGCCTTGAAAATGGTCTACCCTGACTCCAAGTATTTGTTGGGGTGGGGAGAAGGGAATAAACATTTATATAGCACTTACTATGTGCCAGACACAGTGCTGGGCACCTTTTACAAATATTATCTCATTTGATTCTTACAACCACTCTGTGAGGAAGGTGCTGTTATTATCCCCACTTTACAGTTGAGGAAACTAAGGTGAACAGAGATTGAGTGACTTGTCCAGGGTCACACAGCTAGTAAGTGTCTGAGATTGAATTTGAACTTGGGTCTGCCTGATTCCAGGCTCAGTACTGTATTCATTCTACCACCAAGCTGCATTTGAGATTGTTGTTGCTGTTCACCCTTCATTCTCCAAGAGGACCAATGACATTGGGAGGGTGATGTCCTGACTTACAAGTGAATTGGATTTAAGTGAGGCAGAGCTGGACAAAGTCATCAGCTTCACTCTCTCCTCCAGGGTCACCTGAGTCCAGTGCCAAGACATAAAGTCAGGATGATTGGTGATGGCCCCCTGCATTTGAGATAAGATAATGATGGAAATCTAAATTGGAGCTAAAGTATAGAAGAGCATGAATGCCAGGCTAAGGAGTTTGTATTTTTATTTTGTAATCAATGGAGAGTCACTGAAGGATTTTTTTTAGTAGGAGAGGGGCATAGTCAGATCTGTGCCCTAGGAAGATTACGGTGACAATGGTGTGAGACATGGACTGCAAAAGTATAGTCTGGTGGAAGAATAGGTCGAAGGGTGTTCCAATATTCAAGGTGAAAGCTAACAAGAGACTGAACTTCTGAAGTGATAGTAGAAAGGATGAGAGAATATGAAATATACTGTGGAACTAGTATTGGGTAATTGGGTTTGAAGGGCAGCAGTGAGAGGGGACTTTCTGAGATGAAGGGGTTTCAAAGAGAAGCTTAATGAGAAATCTCAAATTTGCCATATGAACTGAATTCATTATCTTTCACCAGGCAAACACAATCCTCTTCTAAATTTTCTTTTTGCCATCTAGGGAACTCAAAATGGCAATTCTGGTGTCATCTTGCTAAAAGTCCTTCTCTTCCTTCAAAGCTCAGCTCAAGGATCACCTTTGACATGAAGCCTTATGGTCTCCCCTACTTGCCACTGCTAGTGCCCTCCCTCCCAAATTGCTTTGTATCGGACTACTAGGTATTCAGTTGCATTTATTTCTTTTATATTTATTCTTTATATATTTGTATATGTACTTGTCTCCCCCATTAGCATCCAAACTCCTAGAGAGAAGGGGGTTATTTCATTCTTCATTCATTCATTCTCTGTCTTTGCATCCCTAGCACCTATCACAGTGCCTGACACATAGTAGGCCCTTAATAAATACTTGTTGATTGATTGACTCCTCATTCTCACTCACCAACAAAGGTTCAATAATTTTTTCTTTACAAATGATTCTGAATTTTATTTATCCAGCCCTAAACTCTTTCTTGGCTTTGTCTCATATTGTTAACTGCCTATTTAGAATTTGAAACTGGAGGGCACTACCATCTTCCTAGCCACCCTTCTAACTTTGAAGTCATCCTTGATTCCTCACCTGTATTCCTCCCAATTATTGCCAAAGCTTATCATTTGCAATCCTCATATTTTTTGTTTACACTGACTACTGAAATACCCACCTATTTGGTTTTCCTATTTGTTTTTCCCCCTTCTATCAGTCTTCCACACTGCTGTCAAACTGATTTTCCTAGACCAAGGGTATGACTGTCCATTGGACTTTCACCTACTCTTCCTGTCCTGTCAAATCAGTAAACTCCAATAGCTCCTAATTACCATTAGGATCAAATATAGATTTTTCTGCCAGACATCTAAAGCTCTTTGCCTCTTCCCACTTTTTAGTCTTCTTACACACTACTCCCCTTTATATTCTTTATGGCCTAACCACATTGGCCAATTTGCTGTTCCTCACACACAACATTCAGTCTCCCATCTCTGAGCCTTTGCATTGGATGTGCCCCATTACTGGTGTGCCACCAACTTCACCTCCACCTTGTGAAATCCTTCTTTTCCTTAAAAACTTATTTGGAGTGAGGCAGCTAGATGGCGCAGTGAAAAGAGCACTGGCCCTGGAGTCAGGAGGACCTGAGTTCAAATTCAGCTTCAGACATGACACACTTACTAGCTGTGTGACATTGGGCAAGTCACTTAACCCCAATTGCCGTGCCTTTCCCCCTCAAAAAAAAAAACTTAGGTGGAGCACTGCCTTCTACATGAAACATTTCCTGATTTCATCGGCTTCTGTACTATATTTTACTCTTAAATTTATTTTGTATATATTTTGTACATGTTCCATATTAGTGTGTTTGTGTGTATGTGTGTGTGTTGTGTCTCCCATTAGCATACAAGCTACTTGAAGGCAGGTCCATACCCAGTGCTTAACAGAATGGTATGCATATAGTAGAAACTAAATAATACTTATTTCTTGACTGATTGAGATTGGTAGTTTTAAGAGAAATAGGGAAATTAGTGGGGGGAAAGAAAATCCATTTGGATATATGTGCTAGTGATGACTGCAAGATATCCATGTGGAATCTTTCAAAAGGGCACTAAGAAAAGGAATTACAAAATTAATCAGAAAAGTCATTGTATGTCTTGGTAAAGGTCTCCTCCCCTTTTGTAGAAATTATTTAGTAATTTTTTTTCTCCCCAACATGTTAATTTTCAAATGACTAACTTTCATTTGCAGGGTTCACATTAATTAGTACCTCAGAGGGGGTAAGTGAAATCCAGAGTAATCTTCAAACTGTATTTTGACCAAGAATTTCAACCATCTTTCCCCTCAAAGTCACTACTAAAATTTCCAACAAGCTGTATCATTGCTAGGCTTACTGTCTCCCTATTTTCCCTGCCTACTCCTAGATAAGGATGTTAATGAATCCTAAAATGATGATGAGGGATAGGCATCAGGAGGACCAGAAAAGTCTGCAAATAATTCTCAAACTTTGTAAATATCTCTAGAAGTAGCTACTTGCCTCAGTTTCCTCAATTATAAAATAGTTCTATTATTAGAATAATAATAGTCGATGGCGGCTGGTAAGCAGGGACTAGAATGAGCTCTGTACCGAGTCCCTCCAAAAACCTATAAAAAATGGCTCTGAACCAATTCTAGAATGGCAGAACCCACAGAACAGCAGAGGGAAGCAGGGCTGCAGCCCAGGACAGCCTGGATGGTCTCTGGGTGAGGTCTATTCCACACGGAGCTGGGAGGTGGGGGCTGGGAGCTGGGAGCTAGGAACAGAGTGGTGCAGAGTCCAGCCTGAGCGGTGTGGAACAACCAAACTTGGAGTAGGGCAGATGGGGCCCCTAGCGCCCTGAATATGTGAGCTGTGGCAGTTACCAGACCCCCTCAACCCACAAACACCAAAGACTGTGGAGAAGGTTAGTGGGAAAAGCTGCGGGAGTGGAAGCAGTTCACAGTTCTGCTTCCAGCCCCGGGGGCAGCGGAGGCGGGGCAGCTACAGTTGCTGCTGCTTCTGGCCCCAGGCCCACCTGGTGGGAGGAATTAGTTGGCTGATCAGAGCAGGAGTGAAGAGCCTCCTGAAGATCTAAGCCCAGTTTGGGCTGGGGGTTCTTGGGGAAGGAGGAGTGCTGGGGTGACAGAGTTGGCACCTCCCCCCCAAACGTGGAACATAGAACTTGTTAGTCTACAAGCAGTCATACCCCACTGAAAAACTCAAGGGTCAAGTTAGTTGGTTGGGAATATGGCCAGGCAGCGAAAGCACACCCAGATTCAGTCTCAGACTTTGGATTATTTCTTTGGTGACAAAGAAGACCAAAACATACAGCCTAAAGAAGACAACAAAGTCATAGAGCCTACAACAAAAGCCTCCAAGAAAAACATGCATTGGTCCCAGGCCATGGAAGAGCTCAAAAACGATTTGGAAAAGAAAGTTAGAGAAGTAGAGTAAAAATTGGGAAGAGAAATGAGAAGGATGGGAGAAAACCATGAAAAACAAGTCAAAGACTTGCTAAAGGAGACCCAAAAAAATACTGAAAAATACACTGAAGAAAACAACACCTTAAAAAATAGATTAACTCAAATGGCAAAAGAGCTCCAAAAAGCCAATGAGGAGAAGAATGCCTTGAAAGGCAGAATTACCCAAATGGAAAAGGAGGTCCAAAAGACCACTGAAGAAAATACTACTTTAAAAATTAGATTGGAGCAAGTGGAAGCTAGTGATTTTATGAGAAATCAGGATATTATAAAACAGAACCAAAGGAATGAAAAAATGGAAGACAATGTGAAATATCTCCTTGGAAAAACCACTGACCTGGAAAATAGATCCAGGAGAGAGAATTTAAAAATTATTGGACTACCTGAAAGCCATGATCAAAAAAAGAATCTAGATACCATCTTTCAGGAAATTATCAAGGAGAACTGCCCTGATATTCTAGAGCCACAGGGCAAAATAGAAATTGAAAGAATCCATCGATCGCCTCCTCAAATAGATCCCAAAAAGAAATCTCCTAGGAATATTGTCGCCAAATTCCAGAGCTCCCAGATCAAGGAGAAAATACTGCAAGCAGCCAGAAAGAAACAATTTGAGTATTGTGGAAACCCAATCAGAATAACCCAAGATCTGGCAGCTTCTACATTAAGAGATCGAAGGGCTTGGAATGCGATATTCCAGAGGTCAATGGAGCTAGGATTAAAACCTTGAATCACCTACCCGGCCAAATTGAGTATCATGTTCCAAGGGAAAATATGGATTTTCAATAAAATAGAGGACTTTCAAGCTTTCTCAGTGAAAAGACCAGAACTGAATAGAAAATCTGAATTTCAAACACAAGAATCAAGAGAAGCATGAAAAGGTAATCAAGAAACAGAAATTGCAAGGTACTTACTAAAGTTGAACTGTTTTGTTTACATTCCTACATGGAAAGATGATGTGTATGATTCATGAGACTTCAGTATTAGGGTAGATGAAGGGAATATGCATATACATATATATATATATGTTTATGTATATATAGAAGTGAATGTGTATGTATATATCTATGTGTATATGTATGTATGTATGTGTATGTATGTATATATATATATATGTGTGTGTGTGTGTATGTAAAAGAGAGAGAGCAGACACAGGGTGAGTTGAAGATGAAGGGAAGATATCTAAAAGAAATAAAATGAAATTAAGGGATGAGAGAGCAACATACTGAGAGAGGGAGATAGGGAGAGATAGAATGGGGTGGATTATCTCGCATAAAGGTGGCAAGAGGAAGCAGTTCTTTGGGAGGAGGGGAGAGGGCAGGTGAGGGGGGAATGAGTGAACCTTGCTCTCATCAGATTTGGCCTGAGGAGGGAATACCATATATACTCAGTTGGGTATCTTAGCCCACAGGAAAGAAGAGGGAGGAAGATAAAAAAAAATAAAAGAGGGGGGGAAGATGGAGGGCAGATGGGGGTGGAGGTAATCAAAAAAACACTTTGGAAAGGGGACAGGATCAAGGGAGAAAATTCAATAAAGCAGGATGGGTTGGGAAGGAGCAAAATGTAGTTAGTCTTTCGCAACATGAGTATTGTGGAAGGGTTATACATAATGATACACGTGTGGCCTAGGTTGAATTGCTTGACTTCTTAGGGAGGGTGGATTGGAAGGGAAGAGGGAAGAGAATTTGGAACTCAAAGTTTTAAAAACAGATGTTCAAAAACAATAACAAAAAAGTTTTTGCATGCAACTAAAAAATAAGATACACAGGCAATGGGGCGTAGAAATTTATCTTGCCCTACAAGAAAGGAAGGGAAAAGGGGACGAGAGGGGAGGGGGATGATAGAGGGGAGGGCTGACTGGGGAACAGGGCAACCAGAATATATGCCATCTTGGAGTGGGGGGAGGGTAGAAATGGGGAGAAAATTTGTAATTCAAACTGTTGTGAAAATCAATGCTGAAAACCAAATATGTTAAATAAATTTAAATAAAAAAAGAAGAATAATAATAGTCCTATTATTACCTACCTTACAAGGTTGTCATGAGGATCAAATGAGATAATATTTGTAAAGTACTTATGACAGTGCCTGGCATATAGCATATATGGCATATATGCTTATTGCCTCTCCCATACACTTATATTTAATTTTTACTAAGATAAATTAAAAACAAAATTAAAGGATTGCAATCTGCCCCCATGAAATGACCATCCATATCAGTGAGATTTGGCATCCATCCACATGTAAAAGTGTAAGATCTTTTGGTGGTTAAAATTCTCATAGTTAGAGATCTAGTTCCCTATCCTACATGTGGTGGGGGATGGGGGAAGAAGAAAAGAGTAGTGTGTAGGAGTTATGGATTTGCTTTTTTTAAAATGTTAATTTCACATCTTTGACAACTGGCATTTTTGTAGTAATTTTTCTAACCTTTTATCAATACAGATTTGTCATGTATTTAACTTTGTATGGAGAAAAATGCCAACTGCGAAGTGACATATTAGAATGCCCTTCCATCTGGCACTTTTATTATATACCAAGACCCATCTCTTCCAGTAATGACATCTGATGCTTTGGGGAAAATATACTTACGAACCTCAATCAAATCGACAAAAGGGGAAAATTCCTTTCTGACTCAGCATAAGGCCTGAAGTCTGCGATTTGATTCTCCTTATAATTTCCTTCAAATGTTAATGAAAGCCTGAGACTGCCTAGGGAATAGAGGAAAGAAAGCTTTGATGGTTCCCTGCTGTGGCATACACAATATTGGAAATATTGGCTGAGCCTGAGTCTGCTGTTTGGAAACATTGCATTTGGTCTCTTTAAGTGGATATACTTGTAGCTCAATATTTGGAGTTGAGTTCAACTCTCAGCTGTCATTTCCTGTGTAATGGACCACGGACAAATTATTTCCTCTCTCTAAGTCTCAGTTTTCACATCTATGAAATGGGGGTAACGATATATGCACTACCTACCTCAATGTGTTGCTGTGAAACAACTTTAAAGTGCTATATAAATGCATGGAGAGGTATAGTCAATTCATAGCACTTAGAACATTAATGCTATAGTTGCATATCTTCCATGCACAGAGGGGCAAATGGTTCCCAGCACACTGGAGACAGTAGCTTGTAACAGAAAAACAGGATGTGATGAGGTGAGGGGGTGTCTCCAAAAGAAGATTCCTTCAGTCAAGTTTCCACTTCATCTTTTCATGAGGAGCTTTTTGCTGTTTACTCTGGAAGACAGATGATTCTGGCACCTCCTACACTTACCCTTGGGAACTCTGAGGTTGCAGCCATGTTTGAAAAGACAATCTCTCTTGCCATCTGAAAGGAAGGCAAGAACTGAAGTCTCACATAAGGCAATAGTTCTCTCCTTTGCCCTAGCTCTCCCATTAATCCTACTTCACATTTCTTTTTTTTTAATTTAATCTCTATTCGCTTCCTATATTGGCCAACTATTCTCAAAAAGAAACGTGTTTCTCTACAATATCATTCAGTATGGGTGGGTGTGTCCTTGGGGGAACCGTAGTGACACATTGGAGAAAGAAGCTGGTTTCCCGGGGACACAGAGGAAGAGAAAAGGAAATTGTCTTTCCAAATCCCTGTGATCTACTTACCTCAGCATCCTGGGGCTTTAAATTAATCTAAGTGATTTTACTGATAATAGTATATGACTCCTCAATATTAGGGAAAAAAGAGTAAACCACAGGAATCTGAACCATTTTGGATTCTCCTGGGAAAAGAATGAGTTTAGCAATGATTTTAAGAATGGGGGATTGTGTATGAAGAAACTTTCTTTCTAAACTCCCATGAGGCGATTGGACTAAGGCAAACTCATTTCCCCACTGTTTTCTCCTCTCCAGATTCAAAGAAACTTCTCTTCCTCATAAGGGTCAGAGAAAACATGTTGCCTAGGAGAAAAACAAACCCATAGGGATGCCTGAAGGAAGAAACTGAGAAAGAGTGGCCTCACTCCTACAGAGTATGGACCATCCAAAAGGAAGCTAAACCAAACAACTGCAAACCACAGCCACTGATATGCTTCCAATACTATGTCCCTGAGCTCATGGCCTTTCCTCGTTTTGGTTTTTCCAGCAGAACCTTTTCTCCACGGTGTCTACACTACATAAATCAATCAACAATCATTTGCTGATGCCACCTTAAGCAAATTAAATAGCCCTACCCTCAAGGAGCTTACTGTCCTTCTATCAAAATGCAGCACTCTTCAAATGCTCGGATAGTCACCATCACCCTGTGAGACAGTTTTGGGTGCAAACTACGCACAATAAACTCAAGTGTAAAATCTCACATTATTCAATTGACTCAGTATAGTTTTGAGCATTAAACAGTTCCTTCCAGGCTTTATTCTGCTCCCATTCCAGTGAGGGGTGTTCACTTCTTAGCCTGACCTTTACAATCATTGTCTTTTCTGCTATTACATCCTACCCTACCCTGAGGCCCATACTGAGCTCTCTTTTCTGTCAGCTCTCCAGGCCACAGGAGAAGGGACTTTCTGTTCTGTTTTGTCTCCAGATTTACTCCACTAGGCTTTAATTAAAAACACTTACAGTCACACACAAGTGTTCCCACTTCTGCTTCCTCCCATGTTCTCCTGTATTTGATTCATTAATAATATTAATAGCCTTTCTTCTGGTTCTGGATATTTTACCACCCTATTCACTTCACTGAAATGAGCTATCTCTGTCAGCACATCTTACATGACTTTTCCCCCTAGCATTCACTTCTCATTTCTGCTTTAAATGCATTTGCACTTGTTTAGATAGCCCAAGATTCTACAATTTCATTTGGTACATTCTGTGTTTCCTTCTCTCTTTATGAACCTTGAATTTCTTGGGGGTTCCCATCTAAAAACCATCCAACTCCCCATATACTTTTTAAGGGCTTGAAAAATCCCTCTTACTTCTTCACAATTCCATTCACAGATATTCTCATCCCACTTGTCCCCATCTCCCTATCTGGGATTCTCCATACCCAGATGCTAATTCTTACTTCAAATGCTTCAGATACATGATTGGTAGTTGGGTCCTTCTTGAGTAGTACTCTGTTCGGGGCTAGGGGTAAGTAGTGTCAGATTGGACTAGACATAGGGTATGGATTAGCTGTTATCATGGGGAACCATACTTATAAGTAACAGAATATGATATGGTCCAAGTTTCTGGCAGACTAGAAAGTTCTTCTGTAAGGTCAATTGATGTATAATTGAATTTTAAAAATACTGCTATGTGGAAGGAACTGTATGATATCTGAGAGCTACAACAATGAAAAATAGCCTTATCCCTACCCTCAAGGAGCTTTCAGTCTAATACAGGAATATGGCACGTATATAAGCAATGATAATAGTAAGAGTATGCAGGTATTAAGGAGACAAAGTGCTATAAGAATATTTGAGAAGGGAAACATTTCTTCCAAATGAGGGAATTAGGAAAGCTGTTTCTTTTTTCTTTTTTAAGGTAAACTTGCCATTTTGTTTTCCTCTGAAGGGTTCAGAGGTGTTGATGTACATATCGCTCTTCACATGGACTTTGGAGGCAGACTTGTGGCAGCTTTTACATTTCTGAATTGGGGTGGGGAAAGTGTCCAATCTTTTCCTGCTTACTGGGATAGATTCCTCACCATCTTTCTGTGGATTACACAGCTCACACAGAAAGACAGTTTCATCTATAACTTAAACAGCACATAGGAGTCAATGACTACATGTTTCAGAAATATCCTTAAGGTAGTATCTGTTATGATTTTGCAAGGGATGAATGTTTTGATGGCCTTATCCTTGGGAAGAACAATTAGTGGACTGAATAGACAATGTATGGCCTTAGCTCTTCTTGGTAAGCTCATTATTGTTAACTCTCCTCTTCTTTGTCATCTTGTGAGCAAGGAACCTCAAGAGGAATCAGTGAGGTCTTCCTAGAAGAGGCAGAACATTAGATGAAACTTGAAAAAGCTCATTTCAGCCATGAGGAATGATCTACATGAATACACCAGAGTACAAGAGAATTCTAGCCAAAATGAAAGAGTAGAAAGTGTGGTCTCATTTGACTAAAATAGAGAGCTTGTGAATGGGAACATATGTAATAAGCTTGGAAAGGCTATATTTGAAGTACATATGGAGAAACTTGAGTGCCAGGCTATACATTATCCTATAGGTAACAGAGAGCCAATGGAACACCTTTAACTAGGGAAATGACATTGTTAGATCTGTGCACTAGGAAATCATCTTAGAAGCTGTGTGAAGGTTGCATTGGAGAAGAGAGAGACTGGAGGCAGGTACAGTAATTGGCAGGCTATTATAACAGTGCAGGTTATAAGGGCTTGAGGTGGGGTAGTGGAAGCTTCTGTGGAGGAGGGCAGGGTAGGTGGGAGAGAAGATGTAGAATTAGAATGGATTTGGGTTGCATAGGTGAAGCAGGGTGAAGAACTAAGTGGTGTCAAGGTTTCAAATATGAGTGACTGAGATGATGTGATACTGCCCACAACACAAACAGGGAAGCTGTAGGGAAAGATGAATGCAGAAGAAAGATGATAGCTCCTATTTTTAAAATGTTGAGTTTGGGAATCTAATAGAATATCCAAGAGGGGAAATATTAAGGCAATTGGGGAGTTACTTGAATATAGAACCTTGATAGATTAAAGCCTTTTATATGGAGCAGTTAACCCTGGACAGCTCAAAGGCATTGAGAGGTCTTAAAGGTTGCACGTCAGTTCAAGTAGCCCTGTTTTCTCTGAGGAGAATTTGTTATCCTCACCCACCCAGAAACCTTCAATGTCATTGTCTGAGGATATACTCATATCCTTGGGCCAAACAGGAAGCTCTATTGCAGTCTAGATTTCTTCTCTGGTAGTAGATGTGCTCTTTATCCTGCTTCACCGTCTGGGTTATCTCTCTCTCTCCTCAGAAAATGAATCTTTGTACTTTGTGACTTGATCATCCTCTGTCAGCAGGGATGACAAGGTAGGGCCTTGTAGTTCTGAAATAGTCCTTGTACTACTTATTAAAATACTTGGAGGTGGAGAGGAAGTGGATAGTAGATTAGAGGGATGGTCTTGGAGGCAGAAAAATCTATGTTCAAATCCTGCCTCTGAGAGGTGTAGGCTCGTGGCCCAGGGAAAGTCACTTAATTTCGACATGCTTCTAAGTAACTTTCTAAGACTATAAGTTGCTAAACACTTGCCAGTCTTCATTGATGGAGAAAGTTTCCTCACCTGGAGGCCCCTATGCTGTTGATCTGTATCTGACAATGAGGATTCACTGATCATTATGGCTATTAATAAAAGTAGAGAACATGGCATACTCTAGTAAGAAGATCAGTAGGCTGAATTTGCCCTGAATTTTTTTCTATTTCCATGGGTCTCTAACTCTCTCTGTGCTTTAGTTTCCCCCTCTGTCAAATGGATACAATTCCTTCTTCTTTACATTTCATAGGAAGCAACATGCAGTGAATGGAATGTTTGGCTTGCATTTATGAATACCTGAGTTCAAATTCTGCCTCTAGAACTAGCTGTGTGACCTCGGGCAAATCCCTTAACTTCTCTGACCTTCAGTTTCATCATCAATAAAATGGTGGTTATATTAGCACCTAGCTCACAGAGTTCTACACAATGTCACAGATAAAATGTGATTGTGCCTTTAAAGTGCTTTATAAACATGAGAGCTCTATGGAAATTGAGCTATTAGTAAGGATATTGATGATAACAAGAGAGAGAATAACTGAGAAAACATTTAGGAAATAGGCTATGCAAGTGTGCCAGCTGGGCACTTATTCCTTGCACATGCTTGAACATATCATGCATTCTAATTTCAGGGTATTTCCCTTTGCTGAAGGGGGAAAAATTATGCTGCCCTAGATGTGAGCATAGGAGAGTGCAAGTCAGGAATTCTGGCTTCTATTTTTGGTTCTGTTGCTGACACAGAAAACCTCCAAACAGTAGAATAGTGACCTTCCCACCCTCAGAGCCCTAGTGAAGACTGCTTAATTAACAGGCCAAATCCCTACTTGTTGAAGCTGAACATGAACAGATGAGGAAAATGAGATGCCAGACATTCTTCAACAATGATGGTGCTACTAGACATATTTTTTTTTCAGAGACACAGAAGGCCCAAGGCTACTCAACCTGGCAGTGCTGGGGTCCAGCAAAGGATCGAGGTCTCCAAACTCCCAATGTTCAGTGCTTAAAATCCTGCAATCTTTTTAGTAAATCCTTCTGAAAACATCAGCCTCTTTTCAAATGAGCTGTTATCAAGTGGGTTATGTAACTAACCAAATAATTTTGAGAATTGAAACTGGGATGATTGGATAAATGATTCAATTTATCCAATGATTGCTTTCAGTGTGGGCTTTTTTTCTCTGAGGGTTATTACTCATGATTAATTTTTATCCTTGTCTTTTCTTTGATCCCTTGTGTTATAACAGGGATTTTAGGAAGAATGGCAGACTTGAGGTGGCTAGTACAAGTTCATTTCACCTCTAAATAGTGTGAAAATGTCAAGGTTGATATCAGAAAATCCTCTTTTGATGAGGGAGTGAGAAAGGTCTTCAGCAAGATTGACTGCTCAAAGAACAATCTCAGTAGAAAGTCAGAGCAAAAAAGATATTTGGACTCCTAACCTGGCCACCTTTAGTTTGTAAATGAAAAAACTGAGTCAGGAGAAGTCAGGTACCTTGCCTAAAGCGGCATAGTATCAGAACAGGATCTAGAGGTTATCTCTGCATCACTCCCTCGATGAGGCGATATTGGGCTCAAAGGACTGTATCTCGGAGCCTGGCTCCTCAAGCTTTGTAGTTTGTGTGACTGTGAGGTGATTGATAGTAATTTTCTAATTCTATTGAGCACTCTCCAGAGTAAAAAAAAAATTCCTCCCAAGTCTTCTCAAAAAGAGATGAGACAATTTAAATGAGAGACAGACAGACAGACAGAGACAGAGAGATAGAGACAGAGTCAGAGAGAAACAGACAGATAGCTACCCTGTGATGCTAGAAGAGATGAAGGCAGATTGATAGGACCAAATGGCTTGTATTACTAGAGAAGTTGATTTTAAATGAAAGGAAAGGAAATGAGAGTTTCTAATGAGTATATATAGCATTTTCTACAATGTTTAAAACTACAGAGACAAAATAGCATAGATAGATCCCTGCTCTTTATTCCTAATGATTTGTTCATAATTGCCAGTGTACTGAAATAAAAGACATATTCATTCAATAAGCATCTATTAAGTAAACATCTGCTAACACTGTGCTCGTAATCATTTTTAGCCTCAAGGAGCTTTAGGTCACTTAAATATTCACATTTTTCTGGGGTTTTATCACTTTGGAAGTCCCCTTTAACCATGCTTGCCGTCCTGTGCAATCCTGGTCCATATTTTCCAATAATATCAGCAAAAGGGTTCACCCAACATGCTTGAGAGGCTTTCCTCATTTTCTTCTGATGTTTTGAGGGTACTGGTGGAACAATCTGACCATCTACCTGTTTCATTCTCTGATTCATCTTCCCTTCCAGTCATAGAATACCCTCGTGATGTGTTTTACTTCTATTGCTGACACAAAAAACCCCTAAACAGTAGAATAATGACCTTTCCACCCTCTAAGCCCTAGCGAGGACTCCTTAATTAACAGGACAAATCCCCACTTGTTGAAGCTGCACATGAACAAATGAGAAAAAAGAAAGCACAGATATTATTAATCAGCAGGGAGGTTCATCTCTTATTCTTGCCACGAGACCAATTCATCTTCTCTTCCTATTCCTTGGTGATGTGTTTTACTCCTATTCTTGCTCAGAGTTCATCACTGATTATGTAGATCTTTGGAGCCTGCTTCCACTCACCACATACCTCTCATTTGCGTCCCATATAATATTCATTGTTCATTCTTTGGAGGTATTTGTATTCCATGTTTCACTGCCATAGAGCAATGCTGTTAGACTGTTAGTATTTAAATGATGATCTTTCGCTTTCATGGTAAACTTATAGTCAATAAAGGAGCTTTGCAGTTTCCTAGAGGCAATCCAGCCTACTCTTCTCCTCCAATCCAACTCTGGGCCCAAATTGCTGTCCATCTGTACTGTCTGTCCCAAACAGACACTTTAATGTACAAGCTTTATAGGATGTCTATCCAAATGCATGTTAAAGTATGGACAATAGACATCTTTCATCCACTTGGTCTTTTTTGTATGGCTAGACAGGTTAAATTTCTTTGAATAATTGGAATCTCTGTAATGCTCTAGAGCCTTATATAAACAGCATGATGCCATCCTCAAGCAGAACCATCAGGAGATCTTACCATCTACAGGGAATACTTACTTGATGTAGGCATGTACATGTTCCTCATAAAGATTTTGTATAAATGGGAAAGGATACAGGTCAGTAGTTATTGTTCTCTTGGTTACTTTTTTCAGTATTATAGGATCATAAATTAAGAGTTCCAGGGGGATTTTAGAGGCAAGGGAGAGAAGGAGTAGCTGGGAAAAGTTTGCTTGAGACCCTAGAAGCCATCAAGAGATCTTAGGGGCCAGCAACTCCAACTCTGTCATATTACAGATGAGGAAACTGAAGCCCAGAGAGATTAAGTGACTGGTTAGGCAGTAACATGGTTAGGCAGTTAGTAAATACAAGAGGTAGGATTTGAACTTAAGTCTTACTGACTTTAAGTCTAGCACTGGATCCACAACACCATAATATTTCAATATTAATAAGGTAGGACATATTTTTCATGCTTTTGGTATCTTCCTTTCCTGTTATTTGCCCTCTTTGTGATATTTATTAATTCTTTGGAGGCAGGCATATTTTTATGCCTAGTATATTCATCCTTCAATGCTCCTACAAATAAGTCACTTCCATCATGGATCTCCTTTGAATATACTTCATCCAATCCAACTACCTCCCCCATCTTTGTTCTCTTAGTGCCAATCATATCTCCTTTGTAAGCATATCCATGACTCCAAAGTGGTCCAACAGTAGTGGTTCCACTGTCATTGATTGATATAACAGTTTGTTAAAATGGAATTTGCAAATCTTTTCCATTATCTTTCAGCCTATACTCATTCTTCCATTTTTATCTCTGAATGCTTTTGTGTTGACATTGCTTAGTCGGATATTATGCCAAGCTTTCATCATACTGGTTTTTTAGCTTTCATTGCTTTTCTCTGCTTTATGAGACAATACTACTTATAATCATTCACCATTCTTCTTCACAACATTCTACAACAAGTCTATATTCAAACCCAGAGTTGTTTTTGGTAGGCATCTCTTTTCATTTTGTAAATAAGTCAGATGTTTATTGACTAAGGCATTTTCTAGGCTCTTTTAATCTCCTTGTTGTGGTAATTCCTTTACACATATTAAAAGACCTTATCCTAAAAGGGCCCAATGGATCCTGGGCCATCTTCAGTCATCCTGGTGAATATCAGGCCACCGGACCCAGATGGCTCTGGAGGAGAAAGTGAGGCTGGTTACCTTGCACAGCCTTCCCTCACTCAAATCAAAGTCAACTGCAAGTCATGTCATCATTCCCCTGATGTCATGGTCCTCTTCAAAAATGAAGGACAAACACAACAACAACAATTAAATTTCTAGACTACTTTTACAAATATCACTCGATTCACTGTCAATGTCTTTGCTCTTGTCTATATACTGTTTTAAAAAAACAGCAAAGTTAAGCATAATCCTGAATGAGAAATAAATCAACATTTGATCAACTCTCAGATTTTCAAAACTTTGTTAAAAAACCTGAACTTAATAGAAGATTTGACATACCAAGACTGATTATAAGGGACTCATAAGGACAGGCTGTTTAATTTTTATGTATGTAAAACATAAAACGTATGTCTAAGACTCTTAATAATTGGGTAGCTCATAAGAAAGATTGGGGTAAACCTGAGTATGATATGAATTTAAAAAGGAAAACCATTTAGGAACAGCTAAAAGGGTAATTATTTTATATAAATGAGGTGCAAGAGGAAGAATTGATACAGAGACATTAGACGGGGTAGGAGGGCTGGTAGTTCTGGTAACATATTTTTATTGGGAATGGGTTCAAGAGGGAACAATACATACATATTTAGAAGCAATAAAACAGTAGGAGCATAGGGAAAGAAGAGAGGACAAGGGAGGGATCTTTAAAGGGGAGGATGAGGGAATAGGTAAAGGCAAGTATAGAAGGCTGTTTAAATTTATGGGATTGGGAGGATAGGAGAGGGATCCTTGGAGGGGGATAGGCAAGTAATAGGAGGACAATGTAGCAGGTAGAAATAAAGTAAAAGTGGCAGCAAGGATAGGAAACAAGAGATATGCACAAACATAAAAACAAAAATCAGGAGTTGAATTTATTAGGGAAAGTGTATGTCTCTCTCTCTCTCTCCATGTATATACATATATATATATATATATATATATATATATATATATATATAGAGAGAGAGAGAGAGAGAGAGAGAGAGAGAGAGAGAGAGAGAGAGAGAGAAACATATCCAAAAGTAAATGTAGCCTTGGTGGGGGGGGAGGTGGAGAACGAAGTAAAAAACTGTGCAGCAGAGAACCAAAGAAAATACATGGAAGCAAAGAAAAGATGGAGAGTTCTCAACACAACATGTAGTATTTATCATACAGGCTTTCCTTAAATGAAAATTTCTTACATATTTTGAATCCTCTCATGTTCTTCTATGCACATGACATGTTTTCTTTCTTTTTCACTTTGTATTTAAGTTCCAATATTTAAGTTTATGATATGTTTTTGTTTCTTTTCTCTATTCTGTATTTGTGTTCTGGCCTTTGAGTCTAAAATAATTTTTTTTTAAAAAGGAAAAATACGTTTAATTACTTGTTTAAAAAGTTCATAGTGAATTCATTTCACTTGTATAGCATATCTTTTTCTCATTCTTCTTTTTTGTTTTATTATAATTCCGTTCTTAGCTCTGACAAGTTGATGGTCTAACTACATGGACAGCTGACTCAGAAATAAGTCCCATATCAATAACAAGTCTTTTCCTTTCTGTTAAGACATAATCAGTTGCATTCTCTATGAAGTTTTTTGTATGTTCCATATCAAGCAGCTACAAATTTTTAAAGATTTAGTGATATGAACTTTTCTTGTAATCTATCATTCTTTGGCCTCTCATTCCTCTCCTAGAACCATGTTTCCTTACATATTTCTCTATCCTTACCTTTTCCCCACTTTAATATTGAATTCACCAACTATCATAGTATATGTGGATTTCATTTGGTGGATTTTTTTTAAAGATCTCCATAGAATATCTCTAATACTTCATTTTTATATTTTTTAAATGCAATTTATTTATTTAACATATTTGGTTTTCAGCACTGATTTTCACAACAGTTTGAATTACAAATTTTCTCCCCATTTCTACCCTCCCCCCCACTCCAAGATGGCTTATATTCTGGTTGCCCTGTTCCCCAGTCAGCCCTCCCCTCTATCACCCCCCTCCCCTCTCATCCCCTTTTCCCTTCCTTTCTTGTAGGGCAAGATAAATTTCTACGCCCCATTGCCTGTGTATCTTATTTTTTAGTTGCATACAAAAACTTTTTTTATTTTTGAACATCTGATTTTAAAACTTTGAGTTCCAAATTCTCT
Organism: Trichosurus vulpecula; assembly: GCF_011100635.1. Taxonomy (NCBI): domain Eukaryota; kingdom Metazoa; phylum Chordata; class Mammalia; order Diprotodontia; family Phalangeridae; genus Trichosurus; species Trichosurus vulpecula. The sequence goes on from NC_050574.1 coordinate 419,425,410, forward strand.
TCCCTCTTCCCTTCCCACCCACCCTCCCTAAGAAGTTGAGCAATTCAACCTAGGCCACACATGTATTATTATGTATAACCCTTCCACAATACTCATGTTGTGAAAGGCTAACTACATTTTGCTCCTTCCCAACCCATCCTGCTTTATTGAATTTTCTCCCTTGACCCTGTCCCCTTTCCAAAGTGTTTGTTTTGATTACCTCCACCCCCATCTGCCCTCCCCTCCATCATCCCCCCGCCTTTTATTTTTTTTTTTATCTTCCTCCCTTTTCTTTCCTGTGGGATAAGATACCCAACTGAGTATGTATGGTATTCCCCCTCAGGCCTAATCTGATGAGAGCAAGGTTCACTCATTCCTCCCTCACCTGCCCTCTCCCCTCTTCCCATAGAACTGCTTCCTCTTGCCACCTTTATGCGAGATAATCCACCCCATTCTATCTCTCCCTATCTCCCTCTCTCAGTATGTTACTCTCTCATCCCTTAATTTCATTTTATTTCTTTTAGATATCTTCCCTTCATCTTCAACTCACCCTGTGTCTGCTCTCTCTCTTTTACATATATATATATATATATATATATATAAACACATATATATACACATACATACACATACATACATATACACATAGATATATACATACATACACATTCACTTATATATATACATAAACATATATATACATATACATATATATATATATATGGATATTCCCTTCAACTACCCTAATACTGAGGTCTCATGAATCATACTCATCATCTTTCCATGTAGGAATGTAAACAAAACAGTTCAACTTTAGTAAGTCCCTTGCAATTTCCATTTCTTGATTACCTTTTCATGCTTCTCTTGATTCTTGTGTTTGAAAGTCAAATTTTCTATTCAATTCTGGTCTTTTCACTGAGAAAGCTTGAAAGTCCTCTATTTTATTGAAACTCCATATTTTGCCTTGGAACATGATACTCAGTTTTGCTGGGTAGGTGATTCTAGGTTTTAATCCTAGCTCCATTGACCTCCGGAATATCGCATTCCAAGCCCTTCGATCTCTTAATGTAGAAGCTGCCAGATCTTGGGTTATTCTGATTGGGCTTCCACAATACTCAAATTGTTTCTTTCTGGCTGCTTGCAGTATTTTCTCCTTGATCTGGGAGCTCTGGAATTTGGCAACAATATTCCTAGGAGATTTCTTTTTGGGATCTATTTGAAGAGGCGATCGATGGATTCTTTCAATTTCTATTTTGCCCTGTGGCTCTAGAATATCAGGGCAGTTCTCCTTGATAATTTCCTGAAAGATGGTATCTAGATTCTTTTTTTGATCATGGCTTTCAGGTAGTCCAATAATTTTTAAATTCTCTCTCCTGGATCTATTTTCCAGGTCAGTGGTTTTTCCAAGGAGATATTTCACATTGTCTTCCATTTTTTTCATTCCTCTGGTTCTGTTTTATAATATCCTGATTTCTCATCAAGTCACTAGCTTCCACTTGCTCCAATCTAATTTTTAAAGTAGTATTTTCTTCAGTGGTCTTTTGGACCTCCTTTTCCATTTGGCTAATTTTGCCTTTCAAGGCATTCTTCTCCTCATTGGCTTTTTGGAGCTCTTTTGCCATTTGAGTTAGTCTGTTTTTTAAGGTGTTGTTTTCTTCAGTGTATTTTTCAGTATTTTTTTGGGTCTCCTTTAGCAAGTCATTGACTTGTTTTTCATGGTTTTCTCGCATCCTTCTCATTTCTCTTCCCAATTTTTCCTCTACTTCTCTAACTTGCTTTTCCAAATCCTTTTTGAGTTCTTCTATGGCCTGGGGCCAGTTCATGGTTTTCTTGGAGGCTTTGGTTGTAGGCTCTATGACTTTGTTGTCTTCTTTAGGCTGTATGTTTTGGTCTTCTTTGTCACCAAAGAAAAAATGCAAAGTCTGAGACTGAATCTGGGCGCGTTTTCGCCGCCTGGACATATTCCCAACCAACTAACTTGACCCTTGAGTTTTTCAGTGGGGTATGACTGCTTGTAGACTAACGAGTTCTATGTTCTACGTTTGGGGGGGAGGTGCCAGCTCTGTCAGAGCCGCACTCCTCCTTCCCCAAGGACCCCCAGTCCAGACTGGGCTTAGATCTTCAGCAGGCTGTTGCACTCCTGCTCTGATCCGCCACTTAATTCCTCCCACCAGGTGGGCCTGGAGCCGGAAGTAACAACAGCTGTAGCTGCCCCACCTCCGCTGCCCCCGGGGCTGGAAGCCGAACCGCAAACTCCTTCCACTCCCGCAGCTTTTCCCACTAACCTTCTCCGCAGTCTTTGGTGTTTGTGGGTCGAGGGGGTCTGGTAACTGCTGCAGCTCACATATTCAGGGCGCTAGGGCCCCCTCTGCCTGGCTTCTGGTCTGGATCGTCCACGCCGCTCAGGCTGGGCTCTGCTCCACTCCGTTCCCAGCTCCCAGCTCCGTGTGGAATAGACCTCACCCAGAGACCATCCAGGCTGTCCTGGGCTGGAGCCCTGCTTCCCTCTGCTGTTCTGTGGGTTCTGCCGTTCTAGAATTGGTTCAGAGCCATTTTTTATAGGTTTTTGGAGGGACTCGGGTACGGAGCTCACTCTAGTCCGTGCTTACCGGCCGCCATCTTGGCTCCGCCCCCAATACTTCATTTTTAGTAACCAATATTAATGAACAAGACACAATTATTTTCATGGCTCCCTTTTTCCTAATGCTTATAGTTAGTATGGTAAAACCTAATAACCAAATATTCCATGGTATATTTCTTGTTGTCTTGGGGTGCATGATAATACCCATAGCAATAACTCTTTTCTTTGTCTCTGCAAGGAGTGTGAGTCATTCTTTAATATAGCTACAACTTCTGTCTTCTGTGCCATTTATATCTCCTCTACAAGCATATCCAAGACTCCAAAGTGGTCCAATAGTGAGAACAGCAAGATTTATAAGATTCAGCTCCTCCAGCAATATGTCCACTCATTGGTCCCTAGATAAGGATCTCACATCTAGGGTGCCATTAGTAGAGTTAAAGTGTAATGATATTTCAAAACCAGTATTATTCTTAACATCTGCTACCCACTTTTCCACAATTCTGCTACCATATTATGCAGGACTGAGGCAGATATCATTTGAACTGATTTTTGAAGGGATTCCACAGGCAGAGATGGAAGGAGCGGACATTCCAGGTGTAGGGAACAGTATGACTAAAGCACAGAGGTTAAAAAAAACACATTTTAATGGATAAACTCCACTTTTGTTGTTGTTTAGTTGTTTCAGTCATGTCCAGCCCTTTAGGATCCCATTTGGGGTTTTCTTGGCCAAGATACTAGGTTTGCCATTTCCTTTTCCAGGTCATTTTACAGATGAGGCAACTGAGGCAAATAGGGTTAAGTGACTTGCCCAGGACCACAAAGCTAGTGTCTGAGACTAGATTTGAAGTCAGGTCTCCCTGTCTCCAGGTCCAGCACTCTCTCCACTGAACCACCTAACTGCCAAACTTCATTTATTCCATCATTATTTTGTGGGAATAATTACACCACCTTTCCTTCCTGATTGATTTTGAATGGTTGGAGAAAAGATTGAAATTTACCATTAACCAGATGGTTTATAAAAATGATATTCATTTAGTAAAGTCATGATACATGTAGTTAATCTGAAAAAATTTAAAAAACAGTAACAGCTTTAAATAAAAATCATATCTTCATAAGGATCTGTGTATTTTTCTTTTTATACTTTTTCATTTCAAAATGTGACAAAGTCCTTCAATAGGTAGTAGAGAAAGAATTGTTGGAAGATCTCACTATTGTAAGACGTAAAGATCCCTACATAATTTCAGCAATCCTCTTCATGGCTATATTTATTCAATAAATAAATGTATATACTATTATATTAACCTGCAGGTGCCACGTTAGTATCTGAAATATTCAAAATACTTATGCTCATATTGGGCAGGAGCATTCTTTGCCACTGGCAGAGAAGATGAACAAGAGTGGCCACCTTCTCACCTCACATTTTAGTCCTGCTCTTACAGTGATATGCGTGGATCATGATTGACTACATAGAAGAAGAAAGAAGTTGAGAGGATTTTTCTTAAACTTAGTAAAAAAGATGGCTGAGTTCTGGCCATTTTTGTCCCCCATACCTAGAACTCTTTCTCTCTTCATTTCTGCCTACTAACTTCCCTGGTTTCCTTTAAGTCCCAACTAAAATTCCACTCTCTACAGAAAGCCTTTCCCAACCCCTTTTAATTTTAGTGCCTTTCCTCTTTTAATGATTTCCTATTTAACCTGTATATAGCTTGTTTGTACATTCGATTGTGAGCTCTTTCAGAGCATAGACTGTGTTTCACCTCTTTTTGTATTACCTGTTCTTAGCACAGTGTCTCGCACAGAGTAGGAGTTTAATAAATGTTTACTAATTGATCAATTCCCCACACCTACAACAGTGCCTAATACATTTCAGAAAGGATAGGGAGAGTGATTTCATGTAGAATTTAATTAGTATGTGGAACTCTCAGATGAGGAAATTCTCTTTTCCAATGCTTCTCACCAACTTTTATAGTCTTTGAGAACTATATATAGCAGTGGTGTCAAACTCAACTAGAAACAGAGGCCACTAAACTGTATATTAGGATACCTGGGAGAATATAATGACTTAGAAAACAACATATTAACATTATCTATGTTTTATCATATTTTTTATTTAATTTGTTAAATATTTGCCAATGATGTTTTCATCTGGTTCAGGTCTCAATAGGGAATGTTGAAAGCTTGATGCATGTGTGGGTTACATCTTTGACTCCTCTGGTGTAGAGTACTGAAAGGTCAACCAACTTACCCAAAACAACAGCCAGAACACTTCAGGGACAGAACTTGAACTCAGGTCTTCCTGACTCTAAGACCAACTGTCTCTCCATTATCCCACTCTGCTTCTCAAATATAGTAGGTACCTAATAAGTGTTTGTAGAATTGAATTGTCAAATTACTTTTCAGTGGCAAAGTTTCTGTCCTCCTAATCCTATTGTCACTGTTAATGATTCACCCAGAACCCAATATGGATCCATGTAGATGGATGTAAATCCAATGTAGATTGATGACTCAGTGTAGAGGCTGCATTTGGGAGGATGTTTGGCCCTTTTAGAAGCTGTAAGAACTCTGCCAGGATACTAATGTGTCATCGGGCACATAGAAGCAACAATTCACCAGTGCTGGGAATAGACTAGCCTCTCTAATTGCACATATTTCTGAAGGAATATCTTTTTCCTTCTAATAAATTCCATTTGATGTGCACCTAAGACTGAAGTTTCTTATATTATCCTTTTCATTTCCACATCTTACTTAAAGTAGTATTTAGAAGAAGATTCTCAAGACAAAATACTACTACTGCTACTACTACTACTACTACTACTACTACTACTACTACTACTACTACTACTACTACTACTGCTACCACTACACCACTACCACCACCACCACCACCGCCACCACCACTACTATTACTTTTACTATTACTGCTACTACTACTACTAATCATAATGATAATGATGATGATAGCACTTATATAATTCTTTAGTATTTGCAATACACTTTACAAATATTTCATTTATCACACCAAACCTGAGAGGTTGGTAATATTATTATCCCCATGAGAAAACTGAGGCTGAAACAGCTTAGGTGAGTCAAACAGGGTCAAAAACCTCTGAAGCCAAATTTGAACTCAGGTCTTTCTGATCTTTGGTGCAGCATTCTGTCTAATCTGCCACCTAGCAAATTCCCCAGGGGAGGAGGAAGAAACAAATTTCAATCTGTTGGCTCCAGATGAAAAAAGTTATGCAAAGTGTATGGCTCCCATAGTGTTGACCTACCCCAAACCTAAAGAATGAAATAACACAAAGAAATGCTAAATTTTCCAAATTATCTCTTTTGTTACTGATGCTAAAGGAGAGCAGACTAGAGAAAAGAATGATTTCTCTGCCAAAGAAGCCATTATGACTCCTGGAGAGAGAGATACACTTTAATATTAAATTGCCTGTGGTTTGATGAAATTGGGGAAAAAAAACTTGGACCTTATTATATTGCTGCATAAAATTGTATCATCGCTGACTGGGTACTCCAGGAATCCCTGATATCTTTCCGTTTTTCTTTCTTAATGGATCAAATTGTCACCCGTAAATAGCAGGAACAATCTCGAGCATTTGGTGGCTACATGGTTTATTTTAATGCAAAGAATGTTTCTAAATAAGCACTGGGAAGCAGAGAGAGGGTGGCAGAGGTTTGGATTTTTGCCATGAATTATTGGAGTACTGAAATAAATGAGATGATAGTCTCAGGGACTGTAGTGAAAAGAAACAAAGGGAATGGGAGTGGACTTAGGCACCATTTCAAGAAAGAGAAGTATCAAAAGACTAGCCTGGTCATAGTCTCAGTTCTGCTATTAATTTGCTTTGTGACCTTGGGCGATGGTTATTTAACGTGTCTGAGTCTTAATTTTCTCAACTGTGAAAGAGAGAATCCTACCTGTCTAGTCGGCTTTAAAAGACATTTTGGGAAATTAAATATAATAAATTTAAAAATTCAGGGGATCACAGATTTAGAGCTAGAAAGGACCCTAGAGGCTATCTATTCCAACCCCTTCATTTTAGCTCACATCCAAGGCAGGATTTGAATCCAGGTCCTTTAACTCCAAAGTTGGTGCTCTTTCCACTGTAATGGATTACTTCCTTTTTATTTGGGAAAGAGATACAGTAAATCTTTTGGGGGGAAAACAAACTATTATTTCAGTGGAAGAACTAGTGACATGACGTGGTTATCAAAGAGCCTCATTTTTGAAAGGTGTCTGTTAACAGATAAAAAGCTGAATGTAGAAAAGGGAAAGAGCTCTACCACCCTCACTCCTACCATTGGCTAAAGAGAAGAAAATGGGAAGGTACAGAGGGAAGCTCTTCATCCCCTTTAGGCATCATTACACAAATGAAGAAAAAAGAAAATAGAGTATGATATTAAAGCTAATATAGATCATAATAACAGTTTATAGGGAAGTAATATTATATTCATGTTCCTTCAAACACCCTAACCTCACAGTTCCTCAACTTACTTATTTCCCACAACTTACTCCACTATCCAATTTCAATTACACACAAAGATGGCCATACCCTGATCTTGCCATCTTCTACAAATGAACCACTTCCGTGGGGTTCATCCATGTGGATGAACTCTGAAATTAATTTATTTCATCACACTCTACTATTACTCTACCTTACTCTCGGCTTTGTAACGCTGAGCCCTGTTCTTCATCCACACAACTGTCTTCTAATATCTTGACCTGTAAGTTCTTTCCCAAGCCATTAGCCCTGTACTACTCACACTTTCCTCCCTTTATCATATTGACCCTTTAGTGAACCAGCCCAACTTTACACTGACCTCTTGTCTTGAATCCCTTGCCCCTTTATCTTCTTGTTGATTCTGCCCTGACAAACCTCAGTCTTAGATCACTCCCACCATTTGCTGCCTTTGCTTCTATATATGCTAAATGAAACCAGGGAAAATCATGAAATTGTACTGACTACATCTACTACAAATTTATGTTACATAATCTCAACTTAACTCTCACTGCTGCAAGGCATTCCTTTTACATCTCCCCATTTAATTCACTACCCCATTCACTTCAATGAATCTTCTATGCCTTTTCATCCCTTTTCCAGCCATGGGTCCCCTTCCACAACCCTCTCAGCTCAGAATTCTTCCTCATATTTTGCTAAAAAATTTGAGGTCACTTATTAAGTGCTTCTTCTTCTTCCTCTTCTTCTTCTTCTTCTTCCTCTTCCTCCTCCTCCTCCTCCTCCTCCTCTTCCTTCTCCTCCACCTCATCTCACATCACCCAGTTGTAGTGTGCCTCTATCTCCTCCTTCACTCCTGTCTCACATAATGAGGTAGGCTTTCTCCTGGCCAAGATGAATGCTTCTACTTGCCAAAGTGATCCCATTCCATACCATCTATTACAGCAGATTGCCTCCTCTACTATACTCATTCCCTCATTTACTTTCAATCCCTCTGTCTACAGGCTGCATCCCTACTTTCTATAAACATGCAAATGTCTTCTCACCCTCAAAAAAACCCCTGCATTTGATCCATCTATTCCTGTTATCTATCACTCCATATCTCTCTATTTTTGTGTCTGAACACCTTGAGATGTCCATCACATGGGTTCCTCCACATTCTTTCTTCTTACTCTCTTCCTAATTCTTTCCAATCTGGCTTCAGATCTTATCATTCAGTAGAAACTGCAGTCTCTGAAGTTATTATCTCTTAATTGATGGGTTTTTCTCAATCCTCATCCTTCTTGACTTCTCTGTAGCTTTTGACCCTGTTGATCACCTCTTCTCCTTGATAACCTTTTACTCTCCAGATTTCTATGAAGCTACCCTCTCCTTGTCCTCCCCCTACCTTTGGGATCACTGTTTTTCAACATCCTTCGCTGGATCTTCATCCAAATTATGGCTGCTCCTGCTATCCATAGGTGTATTCCAGGGCTCTATCCTGGTCCCTCTTCTCTTCTTTCTCTATGCTATTTTACTTAGTGTTCTTATCAACTCCATTGGATTTAATTATCATCTGTATGCTAATGTTTCTCGATTCTACTTATCCAGCTCCAACTTCTTTGCTCCAATTGCCTATTGGATATATCAAATTGGGTATCCCAAAGACATCTTAAACTTAACATATCAAAACTGAATTCATTATCTTTCCCTCAAACCCTACATTCTTCTTAATTTCTTTACTACTATTGAGGGCATTATCATTCTTCCATTAGCCTAGACCCATAACCTAAGCAGTATCCTTGACTCCTCACTCTCTCTCAATTCCTATACCCAATCTGTTGCCAAGGCTCATTGATGTTTTTCCTTCATAACATATCTGACATATACTCCCTTCTCTCCTCTGATACTGCCACCTCCCTGGTGCAGGCCCTAAATACCTTACATCTGAGGACTGAAATATCCTGCTAGCTGATCTCCCTGCCACAAATCTCTCTCCATTACATTCCATACTCCACTCAAATACTAATGTAATCTTACTAAAGTGCAGGTCTGACCATATTGTCTTTCCTACTCTATAAATTCCAGTGGCTCCCTATCATGTCCAGAATAAAATATGAAATCCTGATTGGCATTCAAAGTCCGTCATATCCTGCTGTATTAGCAAGGCAATAAACACAACATCGACGATAATCATGAATATGCCTATGTAGTTCTGTATCACAAAATATAAGAGACTCTCCATATAGAAGGTAGAAGAAGTAAAACATTTATCCAGATACCAGAGTACCAAATCCCATAACCAATAAGTCCAACCCATCCAAGCAGCAACCAGCTCCCAAAACCAGTAAGCCCACTTTATCATAACAGCGAGGAACTTAAAAACACAATATCACAACATGGAGCCTCACCATCCCATAACCTGCTGGGGCCTTCCCACAAACACACTCACAGCACAGCATGTCTGCTCTTTCTCTCTTTCCCTCAGCTCTAACTGCTCTTTCTCCACATTTTCTGTGACACACTTTCCTTTTCCTCTCTGCAAGCTCCTCCGAACACATGTGACTTAGGCTTCCTGCGATGTAAGCAGGTCATATGGCCTATTAATGGGTGGGAAAGATCTTCAAATCTAAATTGTTATTATACCTGGCCCCTCCACCCCTTCATTCTTTTTATTCCTTGCCCCTTTACAAACACACACACACACACACACACACACACACACGCATGCTCAGCAATCAAATGACATGGGCCTTCTTGTTGTTCCTTGAATAAAACACTCCATCTCTGACTGCAGGCATCTTCATTGGCTGTGCCCCATATCTAGAATGTTCTCCCTTATCATGTCTGCTTCCTGACTTTCCTGGCTTCTTTCAAATCCCAAGTAAAGTCTCCCTTTACAGGAAGCCTTTCTAAATCATCCTTAATGCTACTGCCTTCCCTCTTTTAAGGGTGATTTCCAACTTTTCCTATATAATACTTGTTCATACATAATTGCTTGTATGTTGTCTCCCCCATTAAACCGTGAGCTCCTTGAGATCAAGTACTGATTTTTGTTTTTGTTTTGTTTGGTCTCTTTTTTGTATCCCCAGAGCCTAACACAATGACTGGTACATGTTGCTTAATAAATATTTATTGACTGTAATATTCTTAAAGTCTTAAAACCCCAGATGATGAGAAGAGGATTTTGATCCAGGATTTAATGTTTCCAAGTATCTTTTCATCTGTCGCCTTAGTTATTATTATGTTTAACCTGTTGATGGACCTGTTGATAACTGTAAATGGACTGATTCCCTAAAACTCTCTTTTGCATATGAGGTACACAAAAAATGCAGGCATGAGCTAGATGGCCAAATGCTCAAGGTACCTTTGCCACTAATTAACAGATTGGGATAGAAACTTAATTTTCAAAGAATAAATTAAAGTGAATGTCTTCCTAAAAAGTTTCAGTGTTTCATTTTGGTTTCTCAAATAAGATATTATCATCTTGTTTCAAAGATAATACACAGTAGGCACTGGAGGTTTCTGGACTCCAGCCTCTAACAGGTTCACTCTTGATCTAGTCAGACAGGCAGATACCTTCGGAGGGGTTAATAATAAGCATTATTCTAGTTTAATCTTCTCACAAGGGTTGCTGAGAAGTCCGTCTCCTGCAGTATTCCTTCTACTAGGGGCCAGCAAGAAGGGGGGACAACATGCTTGTGCACTTCGCTAAATCCCCTTAAGTCTCAATGGGGGCCAGTTGAGGCAGGTACATGCATTCCTCTATGCATCACCTGTGTTTTCCCCCATGGGTTCCCTGTGGATTCCCCCTGGACTCCTCATGCTTTCCCCACTCACTGAACAGTGCCCACTTGCTTTATAGGGCAACAAAGAAGGCATCTTGCCAACATTAAGCTCACACGGTAACTTTAGCAATATTGTCATTCTGTACAAGCATAGTAAATATCAATTATGTCTCATGGTATAGATTCAGTAGGACTGTCTGTTACTATGATTCTAAGAATTGCTATCTAGGATCCTCGAGACTATTCTGGGAGTTACTATCTAACACCTAGAAACTAGGATCCTGAGAAACTAAACTCTAAAAGGATAATAAAATCCTCCTTACTGACATACCTCTATGCCTATGTCTTCCACAAATACTTGGGGCTATTATGTAGACATTGTTTTAAGCATCCAAATGGCATAGTGTAGTATCATGTATCATATGGTATGGTATGGTATGGTATGGCACAGCATGGTACAGTATGGTACAACATGGTGTTGTATGGTATAGTATAACATGGCCAAACTAATCATTTTTATCCTCTTCATAATCAAGGGAAGTCATGATATAATCTACTGATTTCTGATGAGTCATCCAAATTAAATGTTCTTTATCTTTTTATGTTTAAATATTTTTTGGTTGTTTGGTGAAATCTATGGACCTCTTCTCAGTATAAAGTTTACCTAACATATTCATAATCAAAGGAAATGCTAAAATTGAATTAGAGAATAATAAAAACATAGATATATTTCCCCCATCCAAGTTCACAGACCCCTTGAAATCTATCATAGTGGATCCCAAGTTAAAGATCCTTGACCCAAATAGTCAAAAGAGCTCATAGACCTATAGAATTCATTGGCTGCGTCTAAATATTCGCATAATGCTTTTCACTATTTCCTCATTGTTTTATATCCTCACTAGGAAAGTGTCATAATTCTCCACTTAAAGAATAATGATGAATGAGGCAAAGGACAATCATCCTCCCTTCTCCTCCTCCTTTTTATTCTCCTCCTCTGTCTGTTCTCACCCTACTGCTCATTCCTTATAGGCAACAAAACACAAGAAGACACAAGAAACTACTGTAAGGAACATTGCTTCTTTGTATTTTGATATCAAGGCTTTGACCTTTAATTCTACATTTTCTTGATCCCTTATCTTTGAACATCTTGCATTATATCTTCATAGCATGAGGTAAAGGCAAGTTCATTTCTCTGTTAGTGGAGATCATCTCATTCCAAAGGAAATTTAATTTATGTGCAACGAATACATGCACTTAATATTTCATTCCAGGCCAAGGTTCACACATTAAAGTACTAGTAGTTCTAAGATGTTAGTGTTAAATTATGTATTTTTTCATAGAAAATTTCAGGGAATAAAGTACAAAATGAGAATGTCATTCTTATCGATTTATCGCAGGAGAGTTAAATAACATATTTTCATCTTTGAATGAAAGGTTGTTTGCATTACCCTCTGCTCTCAAAGGGTTTTAAGATGTGGTTTGGAAAAGATCGGAAAGAAAGAGGCTGTGCAAAGGAGGGGTAAGAAACTTATCACTAATGACCAATAGCATTGGTCTTGAGTGACACTTCTCAGCTGATATTGATCATATCTTTTCCTATTGCTTAATGTAGAACGGAATGAGTTGAGGAGTTTTGATAATATGAGGATAACATTAAGCATACAATTAGCAATTGTCTTTAAACAGTTATTAGAAAACTAAATGCAGTTTCTGTTACCAGGGTGAAAGTGAAGTCATAGGAACAGTTCCTGGGCTCATATTTGGGATAATTTTATGTGATGCCAGATGTATATTACCACTGCTGCTATTCTGCTATGAATAGCAAGGCCTAAACTAATTCTAAAAAAAAACCCTCTGGGTGGTAATTTCCATATTACTTTTCCTTTAGTTATTGCCTTAATAGAAAGAATTCTGATTTGGAGTCAGAGGACCTAGGTTAAAAGTTTAATATCTATGCAGTTTTAGGCAAGTCATTTAACCTTTCTGGGTCTACTTGTCTTCATCAATGAAACAAAAGATTGGGCTAAATAGCCAGTGTTATTCCTTTCAGAATTAAATTTGTGGTCCTGGGAGCCTATGACATCATCATAGAGAATTTGAGACTGAAAGAGACATTATTAGTGAATCCGAACACAAAAGGAAGCCCCACTATAATATCCCTGGCAAGTGGTCAGCTGACTTTTGCTCTAAGAGCTCTGGGGGTGGGGGTTGAAATGACAAATGAAATGACAAATTTCCAAACAGTCGATTCCACTTTTCAGAATTAGCAGTTTTCATGTTTTTACCCATAATGTCTGATCTAAATTTCCATCATTGCAACTTTCAAGTTTTGTACCTTGTTCTGCACTCCCCTCCCCAGGACAAACAGAATAATTCTACCTATTTTTATGTGACAGCCTTCAAATACCTAAGGACTGCTACCATATCTCTCACAAATCTTATCTTTTCCAGCCTACACATGCCCATATCCTTCATCTAATCCCCATAGAATGTGGACTCAAAGCCTTTACCATCTTGGTTACCCTATTTTGGATGCTATCCAGCTTACCAATGTCTTTCTTAAACTGTGTCACAAAAAACTGAACACTATACTCCAGATGAATCATAAGAGCAGAGTATTATAGGACTACCCCATTCCTGAATGACAAATCTGTCTTCATGTAGCCCAAGAGCACATAAATATTTTTGACTTCCATATCCCACTGCTAACTCATGTTGAGTTTGGGGGTTCACTAAATCAGATTTTCCCCCATAACAATTACTCCCTAACCACACCTCCCATATCATGTACTTGTGAAGTTGTTCTTTTACCTACATATAAGATTTTACAAGTATACCCATTGGATTTTCTTCCCCATTTAATCCAATGCTCTAGCCTGTCAAGATATTTTGTTGTCCTGACTTGATCATCCAGAATATTAGCCCTTCCTCCCAACTTTGCTTCATCTACAAATTTGATGTACATGCTACGAAAACCCACCAAAACTCATTTTTAGATGTTTGTGTTATAGCATACTTTACTTGCCAATCATAGGACCAGAAATGAAAGAGTAGTGCTATAGCATTATAGGGGCACTGCTTTATCAATATATTCATATCTGAAAGGTAGCATGTTAATGCTTAAAGGCTGGTGGAAAAGTTGTCAGGAGACTTCAATTTTAATCCTAGCCTTGTTGCTATCTAGTAATGTGACTTTGCATGAGACATTTCACCTCTCTAGAATTTGGTTTCCTCATCTATCAAATGAGAGATTGGGACCTCAAAGATCCCCTTCAGCTCTAACATTTTTGTTCTCCTACTTGCTGTTCTTTGTCTTGTTATTGCCCTTCTTTGTATTGTTGTTTTTCTTCTTTTCCTTCTTTTCTTCTCATTCTTCTTCTTCATCTTATTCCTTTCCTCATTCTTGTTGTTCTTTTTCTTCTTTTTTTCTTTTGCTGTTGCCATCATTGTTGTTGTTTTTGTCACCCCTTTCAATCTTCAAAATTGTCATAATCTGAAAGGAATGACCTCCCCAGAATTCAGTGAATCCTGCTTTCAGGTCATTACAATAAGGTATCTCTACATGAAGTATTAGCCCTTTTTCTGACATATTGATGATGACTTTAGCTTCAAGATGTTAGTTAGGGATAACGTTACTTAAGAAGATAGAAGAACATAGCCAGAGTACTGAATTTTTAAGAGGATCCATTATCAGAGAGGCCAGTAATTAATGACCTCCAGATATTGAGCTTATTGTCATTTCTGAAATTCTGTCACAGAGTCAGATCTAGGAAAAAAATTCAGTCAGACACAAATTTTCTGTTTATTATTAGCACTTTTCTGTACCACTTTCAGAATGGAAGATAGTATGGTGCATTTGTAAGAATGCAAGATGTCATGTTCTGAACCTGAAGAAAAAGAACCTGAATTCAAATTCCAGCACATCCATTCAATACCTATGTGACCTTGGACAAATTATTTACATTTCTGAATCTCAGTTGCCTTATCTGTAAGAAAAGGGAATTGGACTGGACTAACTCTAAGGTTTCCTTCAACCTCTAGAGCTATGATCTATCCTCTTTTTTGTTCTAGTCCAACCTTCATACCCACCTTTTCCATTTCTTCTTTATCCCTACCCTACTCCTTTTCTTGGTCAAATACCTCCTTGCTTCACTGTCTTTGCTTAGGGTCTTAAGTGTCTCAGCCAAAAGGAATGACTCTAATATAGAACTTAAGGCAATCTGAATATAGGGGAAATGTTTTTGAGTGGGGAGTCTTTTTATGGTTTAAGATAAAGCTTTAGCAAAAACCTTTCTTCCAAGATAGTTTGAAAGTATTTTATATCTGCTTTTCTTTCCCATTGATATATTGAATTTCTTATTTCAGGGAAATTCTCTCATGGTACACAAATCTTAACTCAGTGGGAGTCAAAGATATAGAATGGTAGCAAAATAGATACATGTGTCTATTACTGTATTTATTCACAACAAGATTCTCAATGGCATGCCTTAGGACACAAGTAGTGTAGCAATAAACTTAGTAGAATAAATCTGGTTTTCTGCAAATATAGAAACACAGTCTCCAGAGATGACATGGAAATTCCATCTCCCCATTATTCTAAACACCTGAGCAAACTTTGATTTCTCAACGAAGATGAAGTTTCTCTATTTTTAAAAATTAAGCACATTTCAACATAAGTTTTAGAAATGTAAGAAATAAATCACACTACTCTTCTCCACAATTCAGACTCCATGACAAACTAACAGCTACAGGTGGCTTATGATACCAACATTGGACTGTTACTTTCAACAAAGGAGCTCATCCACAATCTACTACAGCCAATACATGTGTACATATATGATTTCCTTATATGAGATCTCAGTTCCTTTCATCTTTTCTATCCAATTAAAAAGTAAGACTCAATCATAGTAGATTATTATAATGTAGAGAATAAATATTATTACAATATAGAGAACAAATGCCTTTAGAATTAACAACTCTAGAGGAGCTGTCCATCAATTGGGGAATGGCTGAATGAGTTGTAGTATGTGATTGCATGAAATGTTATTGTGCTATAAGAAATGACATATGGGATAATTTCAGAGAAACCTGGAAAGACTTATATAAACTGATGCAAAGTAAAGTGAGCATAAGCAGAAGAATATTGTACACAGTAACAGCAATATTGTATGATGATCAGCTGTGAATGTCTAATCTATTCTCAGCAATAAAATGATCTAACACAGTTCAAAAGGACTCATGATGAAAAGTGCTATCCACATCCAGAAAAAGAAGTGATAGAGCCCAAATGCAGATTGAAGCATAATATTTTTCACTTAATGTTTTTTGGGGGGTTGGTCTGTTTTTTTCTATGACATGGTTAATATGGACAGGTGTTTTGCATGATTGTACATGTAAATCTATATCAAATTGCCCATCATCTCAGGGAGGGGAGATAGGAAGGAGGGAGAAAGGAAGAGAATTTAGAGTGCAGATTAAAAAAAACAAATGCTAAAAATTGTTTTCACATGCAATTGGTAAAAATAAAATATTTTTGAAATAACAGTTATAGGAAAATATAAATTTGGATTTAGATATGGATATAAAAATATAGATAAGGAGTTGTATAGATATATACTGATATGTCACTGTTACCCTACAGAGAGGGTATTAATCAGCAATTCAGCCATAAGTTAATCAGTAGTTTAGCAAATGTTTGTTTAGCATCTATACTTTTCCAGGACTATGCCAAGTCTTGAAATTATTTACTAAAGAAGGAAAAGACCAGTTCTTTAACTTGGGAGTTTCCAATTTAGTTGTGTAGATCAATCAGTGAATAAACACCTGTTAAACTATTTATTAAGATACAAAGGGATTTTTAGAGGGAGTTGCCTATGCAGATTAAATTATACATCTTTGAAGATTGGTAGTATTCCTCTCACCATAGACATCAGTGTAAGAAAGATTTGGCTTGATTCCTACAAGCATTTATTTAGGGAATTACCTAGTTTCATATTATAAAGCATTCTTACTCATTTGTCTGTCCCATGGCATGAATTCCAGGGATATAGTTTATCAATTCAATTTGAAATTTATTAAGTGCCTACTAGGGGCAACAAATTATGCTGCATTGTACTGGGATCCAAATACAAAACAAAACAATCTCTGCATTCAGAAGCATATATTCTATGGGGAGGAAGGGTTAATAATACGCACATATATACGTAAATGCAAAATTTATTGTAAGCAAATCCAAGGTAATATGAGGGGCACAGGACGCACTAGAAATTGAAAGAAGTCATCAGGAAAGCCAGGAAAATCCTCATGCAAGAGGTTGAATTTGAACTGACCTTTCAAAGAAATTGGGAATTCAGGAGAGGGGAATGGACCTGAGAAGAGAGTGTATTCTAGGCATATGCAAGGGCATAGAGACAAGGGATGTAATATTGAACATGAGGAAAAGGAAATAGAACAAATAAGTTGGGACTTGAAGTGAATGAATATATAATGACCGTGGAGAGGTAGGGTGGAATATAAAGATTGCAAAGGCTTTTAACACCAAATATATGAGTTTATACTTTATTGTAAAGGCAATAGGGAGTCACTGGGACTTTTTGCACAGGACACTAGCATGACTAGACTGATACGAGTATAAAAGTCACTTTGGCAGCTATGTGGGGCATGGATTGGAGAGAAAACATACTTGAGCCTAGGAGACTAAGTAGAAGGCTTTGCAATAATACAAGGAAGAGTTCAAGTGGATCTGAACTAGAGTGGTAGTGGTACAATTAGAGCGAAAGGGAGATATGGAAGAGAGGTAGAGGGAGACTCAGCAAGACTTGGCAATAGCATGAATATAAAGAGTGAGGGAGAGTGAAGATTAAAGGATGGCTCTGAAGTTGTGACAAAACACATATGAAAAGAATAGGAAAAGTCTGAGGTATAGGATGATAGCTTGAGGGGACTCTATAGTCAAGTGGAAGTGTGGGGGACCTGTTTAAAGGGTTCTGGAAAAGTACCAATATATAGGGAAAGATTGAAAAGACCAGCACAGAGAGCAAATATAAACCCATTTATTTAAGCAAATAGACATCATATAATTTGTATCTAAAGTCATATCAATTATTTATTTTAGGATATACAAGAGTAAATGAGCTTATTAGTTGGAAGCAAGAGGTAATCTCAGTTCAGACCAAGAGAGAGGAATCAGTCTTGCTCAAGGAGGCTCATTGTAGCAGTGTTTAGGGAGATAAACTGAAAATCGAGGATGTATTGGAGAAGCTAGCTTCTTCTACACGTCTATTGCTTCTCTCTTCATACATCTTTTCAGAAAAGTCTTTGTAACCATACTTGTCTCTCCCCATAAAGCTTTGGAACCAACTCTCTCTCTTACACAGGTACTCAGTGTCATATCACACCTGGCATTTTCTCTGCCAGTTCAGAATCACCTTTCCCTCTAAATACATAAAGACATGCAAAATGACCCAGGTTACAGAGAAAAGATGGAGGTTCATAGGAAAAGCTTAAGGACAGGAGAGAAGACTTAGAACAGCAACTGACATTCAAGTTGGGAAATAGTAAAATAGTTGCCTTGTTTCAGTATGCACCTAGTTGAGATGACATAGCATTGATTTGTAGTGGGCACAGTAAGCATGGTATTATGATTTGATTTAGTACTCTTCAGTGGCATGTGAGCAGAGGTCATACTGTGGAGATAATACAGGGTTTGTGTTTGGCAAGACACAAATGGTGGCAATTATTGTAACCCTACTTTATATTTAGGTTAGAATGAATGAATTCCTTTCCACTCCCACCACACTCCTAGTAGGTAAAGCCAGAGAAATGTAGATTACTCGAGAGTAGTTTGCAGTACTGATGGGAGGCACAGAACTGGCAAACTGCACTCATTTCTCCAAATACAGTCAAGTTGTGATCCTCCTTATATTAATTTTTGTAGTTATTTTTGTGTTAATTTTCCCTGATGGATTGGAAGCTCTTTGAGGGCAGAGGCTACCCTCTTTTGTATCACATACAGCTTATAGTAGGAATTCAATAAAAATTGAATGAATTAATAAATATGCTAATTTGTATGAAATTAACTATAATAAAAAGTAGGGAAAGGTACAAAACAATGTGGTCTAGGGCATTTTATAAAGAAGAAGTGAGCACATAGATGGAATTTGAAGGATGTTTGGAATTTGGATCAGTTCAGAAAAGGGAAGAAGGGAGTACAAGGCTAAGGAACATTGCAAACAAAGGCAAGATATAAAATTAATTTAGTGTGTGGGGAAGTCAGTGAGAGGAATCACACAGACTAGAATAAATCTTTCATGTTTGAAAGTAACAGAAACTAAAGATGCTTAGATGGTTTGGTAGCTGATCATGGAGGATCTTGGAGGACAGGCCGAGAAATTTGGATTTGATGTGGTAGGCAATAGAAAAGCATCAGTACTTTCACCATATAAATGATAAGATGAAAAGCATGCCTTTTAAAATTTTATTTTATTTTATTTTCACTTTCAAATTCTGTCTACCCCATGTCCCCCACTCCCACCCATTGCTAAAGCAAGAAAAAGAATACCCATTACAAATATGTATAGTCAAGCATAACACATGCCTGCATTAGCTATTTGTGGCTAATATATGTTTCTGTATGTATGTATATATTATATATGTATACATATATATTAGAAGACTATTGTTATAGTCTAAAAAGTTGATGAGGGTCTGAATTAGAGTCATAGGTGTATGAGTAGAGAGAAAGGGAGAAATAAGAGAGGAGGAGGTAGATTCAACAAGAGCTGACATAGTGATGGGGGAAGGGGTCCTGAGTGAGCTCGGGGTAGACCTTAGTTGATTTTTTAAACTTTCTTTTGGATTCTGGATACCCTAGACCATGGAGACAGCTGAAGGTGCTTTATCTTTGGCATATAATTTCAATTTGGGAATGGTGTGAAATGTCATGGGGATCAGAGAAAGGATCTAGTTGGCCATCTTGTTGGTTATATGACCTGGAAGGCTAGCACAGGAGCATTTGTTGGATAATTCTTCAAGAACTAGATGATAGACCTCCCTTTCCATCTTTTTATGATAAAAAGTGCCTTCAATGATGTTTTTTTAATTTCTGACATTCATTAACTTTTATCATCATCCCAAGTTTGATCACACCATCCATTGTATCTGTCTTGTGTGGCCTGGTTATCTAGTGGAAAGAACCCAAGTACATTTTTCTATTTATCATAGAAAAGATGACAAGATACTAGACAAGATCTTGCTTCCTGACTTACACAGGTTTCTCCAAAAGTTTTAGTTCAATTTTCAGCTATTAAAATTCAAATTTTTGCTAAGATTTTTGGGACTCTATGTATAATAGATCAAATAGGAGTTAGAATTTGACTGACAATATCAGAAACAGTATTCCAAAAATATTATTTCTCTCTTTCTACTCTTATTTTCTGTTTTTATTTTTATTTGCTTTGACTCTATAACGTTATATAAATTTGTTGTCCTTTTGTTCTTATTATTTTAAATTTGATTTACTCAGGCAATCACCTGAAAGAAATTCAGCATTGAGGAAGTGAGGGGAAACCAACTACAACCCAATTTTCCATGTCTTAACATTTCTCCTTACCTCTGCAAATAACATTTAGTTAGGAAATAGAAAAAGAGTACATACCTACTGTGGTGCTTTATAATTAACAGTTTTGAAGAAAGTGAAATAATTAAATTGGTAATGGTTAAGAAAGGAGATAAGTAGAAAAAATGTACACAACGTAGGGACCAACCACCAAGTTGGGAAGTCTTCTGGATTTTGGGGAGGGCAGCAAAGAGAACTATGGAATCTTGAAAGACCAAAAACAGTAAATCTACTTGGGTTACATTTACTATTGCTCAAATGCATTTTGAAATAAAAAAAGAGGAAGAAAATGGTGGGCATGAATTGATTTTCTAGTATTTTGAGACTTCCAAAACATTCAACTACCAAAATATATTTTTCTCACTATAGGTGGGCCACTTATTTTAAGAAAGCAAAAGTTACAACCATTTTCTTTTTACCAAGACTTCCCCTGCATGCTCCCTAACTAGCTCATTATACTGCTGGTGTACGTCAGTCCAATTGGCTGCCTTGACCAATGCTGTCTGCTCTGAATTTGAGTGCCTAACTTGGAGCAGTAGACTTCAGAAAACCTATGTGGTTTTTCTAATCTTCTAGGGACACTTTGTACCAAGTCCTGTTCTATTTAGAACCACTGACCTACAGGCGCAGGGACATCTGGGTCAGATATGGCACTAGGTGGTTTGCCTTGGTGAATAAGGAGAGGTCCTGGGGTGAACAAATGAATGAAAAAAAAATGTTTCACTGCTATAATTGTCTTATCCAAAAGCCATAAGAAAAAGTCATTGACAGCAAATAGTATTCCCCCTGGCAAAGAACTATACCATGAAATAAACAGATAATTAATTGTAGACCAAAAGGGGGAAAGAAGAAAGATTAAGGAAGAGCCACTACCAAGCTTATCCATGGGGATAAGGAGAGAAGACCTGGCAGGCCTGGCCTCACAAGAGCTGTAAAGCACCCCAACCTTGTGCCTCATATCATGAGTCAGCAAGTCAAGTGTACTATGCACACTACCCCAATTTGTTTATTTCTTAAGATACTTTGGTTTTAAATGGTTTTAAAGTTTTCTTAAATCCTATTTTAATCCTTTTTTCTTAAAGTTTGCATCTATTCCTTTATATGTAGGCAGTTATTGAGTGCCGTTAATGAACTCACCTAGTTCAAATTGCCTCACATGGCATAAAGTTCCTTGCCCATTTATAGTGGCATCCATAAACAGACATACTTTCTTAGTTGTGACCAAAAGACCTCATGGTTGACAGCTTAGTTGCTGCTGAGTCTGCAATGATGGTGTTTAATATATGTAAAATTGATGGTAATATTAATGATCTTTATGACCAAGGAGCATGACCATCCATAAAAGGGGACCTATGTAACTCAATTTCTGCCAAACTTTCCCAGCAATGACATATAAAGTACCTTTAGCTCAGAATTTTTCAGAATATAGCTTGATACAAAATTGTTATTGGTGAGTAAACACTTGAAGTTTATAATCTAAAAGAGTGATGGACATTTTAGTTATATTCCTCTAGGTGGCCTCTGCACTTGAAATCTCACTGTCCTCTTTGTTATGTCCACCTCTCTCCACCAGTTGGCACAGATGTTGGTGGGGCTTTCCTTTTGGCTCAATGTCTATTGCAAAATTCTTATTGCATTCCACAGGTCCTCCAGTAAACGTTACTTGCAATATTTTTATCAACAGTTTTGGATCAGTCACAGAGACCACAATGGTAAGTGCTACAATACCACGGGCAAGAAAAAAACAAAACTTGATGTATGTCATGAACACAACCTGTCAATTTTTTCTATTTATTGTTCAACTTGCAGGGCCTCCTGTAAATGTTACCTGCAACATATTTATCAACAGCTTTGGTTCAATAGCAGAAACTACAATGGTGAGTGGGACTGACCATTGAAGCCATCTTGTGAAGCAGTGCATTGTGGGATAGAGAGAGCTATTGCATATTTGGGAGAGATGTTACTGAGTGCCAAGCTCCTGTTCAGTTCACATTTAAGAGGACCTGTTTATCCTCACACATAGTTTATTAAAAGACAGGAAGTTATATGTGTAAAGCTTAAAAAATCTAACTCCATCAGTTAAAGGACTTTTGAGAAAAAATGGTTTGATTAAATTTAAGAAATATTGGCTAGCAATAAACAATCACATTTATTAATATTTTAGGTAGCTGAATAAACCTAGAGTCTAAACTATAGGAAGGCATTTATAGATGTGATAGAAGTTTAAGATACACAGCCTTCACTATAATTTAATCCTTTCAAGAAGTACAAGCTGCCTTTGAAATTTAACTCATTAGCTTCCCAAAGACAGACTTACATTACTATTCCATTACAAAGCAAAGTGTGTCATATCAAGATTCCAGTGAACACATTTATTTACTCTCCAGCTATATTCTCTCTAATTTTTACCACCTGTACTTCCATGCTTCAATATTTCAATAATCTGTTATTTTGTCAGAATGTCAGAATTTTGTTCCTTCTAAGCCTTTTAATGATGAGGTTCTCTAGACAGGCTGATTCTCAGACCACAAATCACAGTCCATTATTGAACCCATACCTGAAGCATTTATTAAGTGCCTACTATGTGCCAGGTGCTATGCTAAGCACTCTACAAATATTATTCAATTTGGAGATGCACAACAACCCTGAGATAGGTGTTATTTTTGTCCCCATTTTACAGTTAAGGAAATTGAGGCAGACAGAAGTTAAGAGACTTGTCCAGGGTCATGCAGCTAGTATCTGAGGCCAGATTTTTAACTCAGGTCTTCCCAACTCCAGGCCCAGTTCTCTATCCACTGTACCACTTGGCTACTTTGAATGGAATTTTCAGTCACATTTCTCAAGGACTTAGGTTCATCTGCAGGATATTATGAGGAAGTGGAGGAATTCATTATTAAGAGATATTTACCATCACATATAGATGCAAATGAATTGAAGATAAAAAAAAACAGGCAAAACTTTTAGGGAATTTACTTCAGCCAGTCTCTAGAACTGGGGCTGGCACATAGTTGATTCTTTCTTTTTTTCTTGTTTTTTTTTTATTTAATATATTTAGTTTTCAGCATTGATTTTCACAAGAGTTTGAATTACAAATTTTCTCCCCATTTCTACCCTCCCCCGCACTCCAAGATGGAGTATATTCTGGTTGCCCTGTTCCCCAGTCAGCCCTCCCTTCTGTCACCCCACTCCCCTCCCATCCCCTTTTCCCTTTCTTTCCTGTAGGGCAAGATAAATTTCTGTGCCCCATTGCCTGTGTATCTTATTTTCTAGTTGCATGAAAAAACGTTTTTTTGTTGTTTTTGAACATCTGTTTTTAAAACTTTGAGTTCCAAATTCTCTCCCCTCTTCCCTTCCCACCCACCCTCCCTGAGAAGTCAAGCAATTCAACATAGGCCACATGAGTATCATTATGTATAACCCTTCCACAATACTCATGTTGTGAAAGATTCACTATATTTTGCTCTTTCCTAATCGATCCCTCTTTACTGAATTTTCTCCCTTGATGCTGTCCCCTTTCGAAAGTGTTTGTTTTTGATTACCTCCACCCCCATCTTCCCTCCCTTCTATCATCCCCCCTTTTTTACCTTCTTCTTCTTCCTCCTTTTTTCCTGTGGGGTAAGTTACCCAATTGAGTATGTATGGTATTCCCTCCTCAGGTCAAATCTGATGAGAGCAAGATTCACTCATTCCCCCTCACCTGGCTTCTCTTCCCTTCCTACAGAACTGCTTTTTCTTGCCACTTTTATGCGAGATAATTTACCCCATTCTATCTCTCCCTATCTCCCTCTCTCAATATATTCCTCCCTCATCCCTTAATTTCATTTTATTTCTTTTAGATATCTTCCCTTCATCTTCACCTCACCCAGTGCCCTATCTCTCACTCTCTCTCTCTCTCTCTCTCTCTCTCTCTCTCTCTATATATATATATATATATATATATATATATATATATATATATATACATACATACACACACACATACATATATACATACATACACACTCACATATACGTATATGAATATTCCCTTCAGCTACCCTAATACTGAGGTCTCATGAATCATACACATCATCTTTCCGTGTAAGAATGTAAACAAAACAGTTCAACTTAAGTAAGTCCCTTGTGATTTCTCTTTCTTGTTTACCTTTTCATGCTTCTCCTGATTCTTGTGTTTGAAAGTCAGATTTTCTATTCAGCCCTGGTCTTTTCACTGAGAAAGTGTGAAAGGCCTCTATTTTATTGAAAATCTATATTTTGCCTTGGAGCATGATAATCAGTTTTGCTGTGTAGGTGATTCTTGGTTTTAATCCTAGCTCCATTGACCTCTGGAATATCGTATTCCAAGCCCTTCGATCTCTTAATGTAGAAGCTTCTAGATCTTGGGTATTCTGATTGTGTTTCCACAGTACTCAAATTGTTTCTTTCTGGTTGATTGCAGTATTTTCTCCTTGATCTGGGAGCTCTGGAATTTGGAGACAATATTCCTAGATTTCTTTTTGGGATCTATTTGAGGAGGCGATCGGTGGATTCTTTCAATTTCTATTTTGCCCTGTGGCTCTAGAATATCAGGGCAGTTCTCTTTGATAATTTCTTGAAAGATGATATCTAGGCTCTTTTTTGATCATGGCTTTCAGGTAGTCCAATAATTTTTAAATTATCTCTCCTGGATCTATTTTCCAGGTCAGTGGTTTTTCCAATGAGACATTTCACGTTGTCTTCCATTTTTTCATTCCTTTGGTTCTGTTTTATAATATCTTGATTTCTCATCAAGTCACTAGCTTCCACTTGCTCCAATCTAATTTTTAAGGTAGTATTTTCTTCAGTGGTCTTTTGGACTTCCTTTTCCATTTGGGTAATTCAGCCTTTCAAGGCATTCTTCTCCTCATTGGCTTTTTGGAGCTCTTTTGCCATTTGAGTTAGTCTGTTTTTTAAGGTGTTGTTTTCTTCAGTGTATTTTTCAGTATTGTTTTGGGTCTCCTTTAGCAAGTCATTGACTTGTTTTTCATGGTTTTCTCACATCCTTCTCATTTGTCTTCCCAGTTTTTCCTCTACTTCTCTAACCTACTTGCTGTTTCTTAAACATGATGCTCCCTCTTCTATTTCTGTACCTTTGTGTTGACTCCCTTGTTTGGTATATACTCCCTTCTTATCTCTGCCTCTTAAAATCCATATCTTCCTTCCAGATTTAGCCCAGACATCAACTTCTGCAACAGACTTTTCCCAATCTTCCCAGCTCTCAGTGCCTTCCTCACTGAGGTTACTTTGCATTCGCTTTGCATGTATCTTGCATATAACTGTATATGTGCATATTGTCCCTCTCAATAGAACATAAGCTCCTTCAGGGAGCTTTTGCTTTGGCCCTAGCCCCACATCCTCTGCTTAGCACAGTTCCCGGCACATAGTAAGCACTTAATAAATATTTTTTTTGGACTGACCTAGTTCTACTCCCTCATTTTACAGATGAGAAAGCTGAGGCTTAGGGAGTTTAAATGATTTTTGCAGTGTTATACAGGTAGCAGGTATAGCAGTAGGATTCAATTTCAAGTTCTTTGACACAAAATCCATTGAATACCATGGATGATATTAAGCCACACTTACAGACACTTACACTTACAGACTATTTAGTCATAGTGTCATGAAAGATATGGTCACAAAATCAGTAGGTTAAACACAACTACTACTAGAAGCTATAGGTTGAATTTCAGATCTTCAATAAAATACTTTTTTTTTGCTCACAGACTGATTTCTTTTAGGCCCTGGGACACTAGAGGAGTTCATATTTTCATAACTCTATACAATAGTAGGATTCTTACTTGATATTATATTTATTTATTTATTGGAGGCAATCAAGGTTAAATGACTTGCCCAGGTCACACAGTTAGTAAGTGTCTGAGGCTGCATTTGAACTCAGGTCCCTCTGACTCCAGGGCCAGTGCTCTCTTCTGCTTGACACTGTAAAAACCAAACCACTTCACATCTTGGAAAAAACATTGGGATGGCTTATAGGAAAACGTAAAATAGATTACGAGTATCTTGGCACTGGATTCCAAGGAGCAAAGAATTCATCTTTGGGAAGTGTGAATTATATCTTTTAGGTTACTGGGATATTTATCATTTAATACATTACTATTCTTGGGGGAATTCTAGAAATGAAAAATGATGAATTCAGTTTTCCCACAGGAATACTCTGCTTCTCACAAACAGGTTAACGTTACCTTAAAATACAAAAATCAGGGAATAAGATAACAAAAAGAAGGGGGAGAGCTCATAAGAGGAAATGAGTTATATTCTAAACCAAATAAGATTTATTTTCATAAAGACATTAAAAGCATCATAGGGACTGTATTTGTGATTTTATTAATATAGGAATCTCCCCAACAAGAAATTTCCTCTACCACTGCAAATCAATCAACTTAAGGTCTCTGTGCACTAAAAAGTTAAGTGACTTGCCCATATCTCACAGCCAATATACATCAGAGTTGGAATTTGAACCCATGTTTTCCTGGCTCCCATTCCAGCTCTGTGTCTGCTACACGATAGCTACCTCTCTCAAGATTTCATTAGAGTCCCCCAAGAAACACTGAAAAAAGTATGCAGCCTGGGCTTTGGCATTCAATTTCAATCTCTCCCCATTGCTCTTATCCTATAGAAAAAGGGACAAAACTTGAAGTGGCCCAATTCAATTTCATCACTGGCTTCACATGATGGCATTCAATGACAATATTTGCACGACCTAATGCTGATTGCATTAATTAGACTTTCATTGCTTTGATTAAATCCCCTCATTGCATTTTACTGTCTATCAAATATGTAAATGTGCACCTTTTCAATGTTCATCAAGGCAAAAAAAGGCTAAATATTTAAGTCAATGAAAACAGAAGCTGTCGGTATCTTTGTTTTCCTTTATTTGTAATATCTGCAGGTGTTTGGAGGTGTGGTTAAACAATGGTTGCTGAGTTGCTTTCTAAAGATTTAGGGAAGCACCCCTTTGATGATGACCATTTCTAAAGTATTCTGAAAATATTGCCCAGACCTGATATCAATGGCACGTCTACTTTGCTATTTAGAGTAAATTGAGTTGCATGGTCAAAGGAGAGATGCGTATGCTGCCTTTTCCCCCTGCCTTCTTTGTGATGATAAAGTTCATTTGGCTTTTAAAACTCATTTTTTTTCTTTTTCTCAATTGTGGCTTTGATATGAAATGAAAAGGTTCGCTTTCAAAAATGAAATTTCTGCCCTAAATCAAAGGTATGGTCCTCCTGCACCCTAGGAATGGGATGCTAAAAGTAGACATTGTCCAAACCCTTATAAAATGCGAGGGTGGTTATATGGGGTTAGTACCATGTTCTTCCAGTTCAGTGTACTGTCTGGTGCTAGTACCTATTTGCACCTCTCTCCTTTTTTTGTAAAAGGTCATGGCGAGCCTTTATGATGTCACTTCAAATGTTTCATAGCCTTACTTTAAATTTTAAACAGCTAAAACAGTTTAAAAGTTCTCATAGACCACAAAACCATTATGGATCTTTGAACATTATACATCTAAAATGAAGGATTTTATTAAAGTCTTCATCTTTGGAAGAATTGATCAGAAGTAATAATTATAATAACTGCCTCTTCAATAGGATTGTAAGGTTTATGAACCACTTCACATACATTATCTTCCAAGGACCAAATCCTAGGAGCTAAATGGCAAAAACCCAGAAGCAGCATTTGCTATAACTTTGGGGTTGGTTAATATATTCTAGGTGATTCCTTGGTGCTTTCTTATTGATAGTAACAGGTACACATTCAAAGTTCTAAAATCTTTGAGATGAATCCTCCCTCCCGTCTTGTGGTTCTGAAGCCAAAGAAATAAGGATCTCTTCCTGATATCAGGAAGTTTTTTGCATTGAGAAAAGAACCAAGAGCTTATTTTCAACCATCTTGGCATTTCCCCACACTAGAATGAAATTTACAAAGGTGAAATCTAAGGGGTTTTGTTTCCAGAAATGTGGCAAAGGTTTTCAATCCTGAGAATTCTTTTGACACTGCCCAATTAGTAATTTAATTGTTTGGCAAATATCCTCCTGAAAGGAATGGTGGTGCTGCCACCCATGCTACTTTTATATTAGATGGAAATTTTTAACTTCGAAATTTTCACATGAGGTTTGGATGTATTCCCCGCTCCCCAATGGGCTTAATTTATTTTTTTTAGTCCAAGAAATGCATTTCTAATGGATTGTTGTGATGGTGTGTATATTGTTCTAAAATATTCATGGCCTCATGAAGTTACCAGGGGATGGGAATGAGAAAATCTGTGGTTAGATGGCTCTGTGCTTGTAGCACTCCAAGGAAGAAGCTTTGTTCAGTTCCAAATTATACTTCTAAAGATGTAGTGAGTGATCAATGATAAGAAAGTAAATAAACACGCATAGTTTTTAAGCATCAGTTTTTATTGTCATTTTTCATAGCTGATGAGAATTGATGGATTTACCAAGATTTTATTGCTATATCAACAACCCTGGCATTCTTCATGTTGAGAGCATTCTAATGATAACACACCATCTAGCAGGATGTCTCATGTATATAGCTTTAATTATCATATCAGGGCTAAAAGAAAAAAAGCAGCAGGATAGGCAAGTGGGGAGGAAGGGTAAAAAGCAAGAAGATGGCCAGGATAGGATATAAAACATTACTAGGGCTGGCAAGCTATAGTGGGCCATGTAGTGTCTTCAGGACAGTAGGCCCTGTAGCAGAGTTTTCAAAGGTTATAAGGTTAAGTCCCCTAGAGCATACATAGATGTTCCAGGGGTCTAGCGGGTATAATAGCAGATAGACAAAAGACAATCCCAAGATTCCCCACACTCCCTGTTTAAGGAATATACGGATGTCTTGCTGGATACTGCTGCATAGTAGGGAACATGAAGTTTGATAGCAGCTGATTCGATCTTTAATTACAAAGAATATTCAGGATAGGACATGATAGTAATCTTCCCTCTGCACCCAAGGGCATGTGGCTGACTATTATAATAAATATAGTGCCACATATTACTTAAGGAGCATCATATATTCTCCAATATTCATGGTAGAAATGGTACTCTTCAGTGGTAGCAGAAAGCAAAATTTGCAATTTTTTACTTCATTAGTAAGAAATGAGAATATACTATACACTGTGACATAGAAGGTGATCGAGTGTAGAAGCTGGACTTGATTTTTAAACTAAAAATTTAATTCTCATGAGTATAGTTACCACATGAGACAACTCTAATTCAAACTGATTTCCCCCTAGCAGAGAGGCTAACAAACTGGAAATGAGGAAAATGTTGTTCTCTAGCTAAAAAAGAGAACTCAGAGATCTGCTAGGCAGTGTAGGAGAATAAACACAGCTCTCGTCTGGGAAGCCTTACAATCTAGTTGGAAAGATAAGATCTACATAGGAAACATCTAGAGCATGTTTGTAAGACAATGTAATTGCACTGTAACAACTAACCATGCAGTTCAGTCTGTTTGAAGAAGTACTGAATGATTCAGAAAAAAAGGAAAAATTATTATAAGGCTGAATTGTTCCCTGAATGTTATATGATAGCATACCAAACCTGGAGTTGAGAAAACCCGAATTCAAATCCAGCCTCAGGTACTTACTAGCTATGTGACACTGGGTAAGTCACTTAACTTCTGTTTACCTCAGTTTCCTCATTTGTAAAATGGGGATAATAATAAGACCTATCTCCCAGGATCAATTGAGAAGATATCGTGAGGCTCAAATGAAATAATACTTGTAAAGCAGCACAATGCCTGGCACACGGCAAGCACTATATAAATATTACTATTACTTGTCTAAGTCTTAATTGCTAAATCTGATACAAACTGGCACTAGGGAGTGGGAATACTGCTGTAGCTGAGGTGGACTTTAAAAAAAAAACATGCGAGTAACTTTTGGTATAGACACTATACACAGCTACAATTGGGCAACTTCCCTAATAACTCCATCTTGATAGAGTTGCCCAGGTTTGCTGAATGACTCGCCCAACAACAGGCAGCTACTACTATACGTTAAAAGCAGGACTTGAATCCATGTCTTTCTGACTCCAAAGCCAGTCCTCAGCCTACTCTGGCATGTTACTGATAGTTGGAAAAATGATAATTACACGATACAAGTGTTTCATTAAGGGCTGATTCATATTGTCATAAAATAAGGGAATAAATAAGAAAGAAGTAAAGTTTAGTGTGAGACAATGTATCACAGATTCAAGGTAGAATCTATTCCCAGTGAATGAACGCAGCTCAAAGGGAAACACAGTACCCATTTCAACATGGTGCTGCTCAATACTTACTTCCCAATTTAATATTTCATTAAATAGAGACAATGAAAGATTAAAGCCCCATTTAAGCATTCTCCTGTGTTTAGGGATGTCAGACAAGGAAATGTTCGAGCATGCATGTATTCTATCACATTTTTACACCTGCAAAACAATATTAGAGAGTCACAGACTCATAGAATAGTAATAGATTTCAGTGGGTTATCTAGTGTCTCCGGATAATTCACACAGATGTCCAAACATGTGGGTCTCTATATTCTGAGAACTTTTGAGATGCTTTGGCTTAGAAGTCCAGTTTTTGGTATAATGTTTATCATTATTTGAAAAATTTGAGAACATTTTAAATGGCTACATATTGCAAGAAGGAAAGCGAGTGTTCTCTAGCTGGAAGAAAAGTTAAATTTCGCTTATTTTCTATAGTAACTGTCCTATTAAAATCTATTTTTTTACATCTCAAAATCTAGGACAGTATTTTGACTTTTAAATACATATATGTAAGGGGGGAGATTTGTGTGTGTATATATGTACATATACATACATATGTATATACATGTATATACCTACATATACATGTGTCTATATAAACATGTATGTATCCATATACATATATACACACATATATACATATAAATAATTATAGATACAAACACATATATTTTAAATTTATCTGAAGCCAATTAGTGTTAACCTTGTAACTGGAAGGCACTCATGTGCTTCTAATTTAAAAGTGCAATGTAAATTAAGAGAATCAGACTCATTTGTTCCTTTGAGCACATCTCAAAATTGAAAACCAGATGAACAACATCCAAAAAGACACACCTGAGACTAATGTAACCAGATGCCTAACTACTATGAAAACTTGTATATGAAAAGATTTTCTGAATTGTCTGCTCCCTCTCACACTCTTTATCAGTGATGTGGTTGACTACACTGTGTATCTCAGTATGATCCTGCAGAAGCTCATGGGAGACAGAAGAATAATATTCCTGCATTGATATCTGTTTCTCTAATACTCCCACCCTTGTCTCACAACAAACTGTCAAACCACTTGCTTCCCATGTGATCAAGGGCTCTCCCATATTCACAACACAAACTCAAATTTCCATTGGTCCCCTCGTGGGATTTGGAGACTAGTCATTGGGAGCAGTTTAAAAGGATTTGTCTCTTCCTGTGCTTAATGTCGTCACAAACATGATAGGTAAAAGCCTTGGATGAAACCATAGTACCCTGCTGTGGATTTGGCAAATGACTTGCTTTGGATCTACTCAGCCATACAATGTTTACTCTCAGTTTAGGGTTATTAGTCTACCTGATTTAATATGCAGGACATACCAAAAAAAATAAAATTTAATCAATTTTCCATGTCAAAAGACTATTTTTCCGTATAGCCAGTGAAATAGAGGGATTTGCTCTGTGGACATTTCTTTTCTTAACTCTAAGCCACATATAGCATCCTTCCTAAGAAGAGTCACTGACCAAACCCTGAAATGACCCTAGATAATTTAAATAATTAATATTTATTTGTCTCAAGTTCAGCCCATACTTTTGATATGTGGAATTACATAAATATTAGCATGTTGGAATTTTAAATAAATCAGGCACAATGGCCAGTAAACAGGTGAGCAAAAAGACATCAGACAAGTATAAAACCTGTTTCCTACAGACATCACTCCTAATACCTAGTGTTTCTCATGGTACCAAGGACATCTTCAAATAGGACTCAGCTTTAAGCGATTAACCTCATATAGTCTCTGTGGCATAAATAATTTAGGCAAGAGCGAATAGTAACAATAACCTAAGTATCTTTATCATTGTGAAGGAAAAGAAAAGGTGAGAAAAGAACTGGTTAGCTACTTGATAGAAAGAGAGATAAAAATGATAGAGAGATGATAGAGATAAAGATACATCCTAGAGAGATAGATGATAGAATAGAGAAACAGATTGAAGCAGAAAGAGATTATGCTTGAAATTGTCATGGCAGCACTAGATAACCGCTGGACTCAAGACATGATCCTGCTTAAATTCTCACAGGGTCTAGCCTCTAGACTGTCAAATAATTATCATATCCTAATACCGTTAAGTAGAGAGTCTGCAGTAGAGCAACAGCTCCAGAAAATTTGCCTGATGAAAGAGAGTTTTCAGACATAGCAAGAAGGACCATTGATGTAGATAATAATCTGTTAATTCCAGAACCATTTTTGTGAAAAGGATCTGGATGTTTTCAGATTTGGAAAAAGCTCTATTCAAACAATTGCAGTCTGTTTCATGTTTTAAAAACTCTGTCTGCTGAAGAAATACCCAGATGCATAAGTGTACATAGCAGAGAAGGCCAAAGAAATGTTAAAGTACTCTGATAATTTGACAAGACAATAAAAGAGACTATAGGACTAATTGGAATTTGAAAATTTCTTGAAATGTTTTGCTTGGGATTTTTGCTTTTACATTATTGATCTCTTGGTTCTTTTAGCCAGGATTCTTCTTTTGTCAAGATTCCCTTAAGGAGCTTATATTCCGAGGAATTGGCATATAAATAAAATAGTAGGTTCTTATCCTCCTGTATGAAAGAGATTATAAGCCATACCAATTATGATTTGGAAAACATGCTTGTTGTATTTGTTTAGTCACCTGCCTTCATTGGCTGATTTCTTTAGCAGCAATTTTCTCTTTCCAGAGAAATGTTAACTTGGAGGTATGTCTACACCATACCAGCATACCAGTTTTAAAGGTAGAAAGTTCACTTATTTAATATAATGAATGTTGTACTGCTGGCTTGAGAGATTTTGTTTTGTTGCTCCAACTGAATATGTTGATATTGTGTAGACATGCATGGATTGCTGATGTGCGGATTTGAAATGCTGGGAATGATGGGAAAGGTTAAGTAGGTCCCTCATGGTCAATGTGGGGGATTAGTCATCTTTCTCTGTGGCATTTCTATAGGACTACAGAGTGAACATCTTTTTGAGACAACAGTGGAATGACTCCCGGCTGGCTTACAGTGAATACCCTGATGACTCCTTGGACTTAGACCCATCTATGTTGGACTCCATTTGGAAACCAGACTTATTCTTTGCTAATGAGAAGGGTGCCAATTTCCATGATGTCACCACAGACAACAAACTACTACGGATTTCAAAAAACGGCAAAGTGTTATACAGCATCAGGTAAGTTTCTGCTGACTTTACTTCAGCTCTCTCTCATGTCTGAGCTGTCTGCAACTATAGGACAAAATTTGTGTATGTTATATGTATTTGATTAACATGGTTTCTCATTGGCTTATTGAATTGTACAGTGGGTGAATATGTTTTAATATTCTCACAGAATATAAAGTATTCTTCCCAACAATTCAATAAACCTTTATGAAGCACCTATTTGTCTCTCCCCAGCGGACACCCCTCTCTTTTGTGTATATTCAGTCAGTTGGTAAACATTTATTAAGCTCCTATAATGTGTCAGGCACTGTACTAGGCACTATGGATACAAAAAAAAAGGCAAAAGACAGTCCCTGCCCTCCAGGAGCTTACAATCTAATGGGGGAATCAATGGGCAAATGAATATATGCAAAACAAGCTATATTCAGGATAAATAGGAAATAAATTAAGAGAGGGAAGACAGCAGAATTAAGAGCAGTTGGGAAAGCCTTCCAATGGAAGATTGAGATTTTAATTGGGACTTTAAGGCTGCAAACTCTGTCTTTTGGGATTTTCTTATTTGTATCTCCACTTCATCTTGGTACATAAATAATAAATTCTAAATAAGTACTTTTTCATTCATTCATTCAAAGCATTATGCTAGGTACTAAAGACAGAGAGATAAAAGAGATACAGTTCATGCCCCTCAAGGAAGGAACTTAAAAATTAAAAAAAATCTCAGGTGAGATGCAAAATACAGCTTAGAGTAATCACAGGTTTGGCATAGACCTTAGAGATTATTTTTGTCTACTCCTTGATTCCAGAAACAGTAAACTTGTTTTGTTGTGAATGCAAAACACACATTCTGGAGGCTGAATGGAATATGTTTGAATTGACTGTAACAGTCTAGTGTTTTTCAGTTATTTGGATTTAGTTACACTACCATCTCAAGCTTCGGGCTTCAAATTTGCCAATTTATTCATTGTATGTTTTTACTTCTCTAGTTCCTGTTGACCAATCTGGATATGACTCAGAAAGGAAGGGGATTTAAGTTGATTCAGTCCTCACAGAAGCACAGACCATTCATTGCTGTTAGAAGGGACTTTAGAAATCATAGGATCGTCAGGTTAGAGCTGGAAGAGAGTTCAAAGGCTACCCTCTGGCCAACAGTCTTATTTTAAGATGAAGAAACCAAGGGACAGGGAGGTCTCACAGGAAGTGTCAGAGGTGGGATTTGAAACCAGGTCCTTTAAATCCGAAGCCAGTGTTCTTTCCACTGTACCACATGGCCTCTCAATCATGAAGTTTAATCTTCCTCATTTTACAATTCAATCCAACAGTGGGTGGAGATGTTTTAATATTTAATTTTAATATTAATATTTATTAAGCATCTAGTATATGCCCATAAATTGTGGGATGTTCACTCCAACCATATCAACACTTACCCTGGTAGAATGGGCAGATGAGAACAATTTGTTTCAATAGCCATGAGGGTGGCTGAAATAAGTGCTATGGAGAGCTTAGAGCTTGGTTGGACATCTAAAATGCCAAGGACATCCACCTCATCTTAGCCCATCACTGATCTCCCTCACTTTTGTTTTGCCACTGGACTTGGATGACTGTTGAAGAGAGAATGAAGCTGATGACTGTGCAGAGCTCTACTTCACTTAAATCCAATTCACACCTAGTCAAGACATCCCCCCATGATGCTAATGGTACTCTTCAAAAAATGAAGGACAGACCTATGTGCCAGACACTGTGCTAAGTCCTAAGGCTACAAGAAGAGATAAAAGACAGTCCCTGCCCTCAAGTATTGTACAATCTAATGATAAATAGACAAGCTCAAGTACAAAAAGTTGTAATGATTTGTTGTAATGTATACACAGCAATGCTAATGTAGATCAAAAACTACAAATTTCTCCTAACTCCCCAGTGATCTTTGAACCAATTCATTCTGCCTCAAACACGAACTCTTATTTTAAATGGCCAAATCCATTTAGTTCAATTAAACAAACATTTATCAATACCTGCTATTTTTGATTCAATGTTAATATGCGGAGGCATCATTGCATATTGGAGAGAATTTGGGGCCTCATGCTTGAAATACTTGCATTCAGATCCTACCTTTGGCATTTATTGTCCATGTGACCTTAGGCAAGCCATTTATATAGCTCTCATAGATATATAAATATACTAGCTATGGTTCTTACATAACTTCCAAGTGTTTAACTACAAATTTTGGTAGAGATCGTTTTCCAGTATGACTGAATGAATGAAAAAAATTATTAATAATATTAACATATTATTATGTGCCAAGAACTATACTATTACTACTACTAATAATAATACTAATAGTTAGACTTTTTGTTACAAAGAAAGCTGGGTAGCACAGTGAATAGAAAGGTACATCTGGGATCAGGAAGACAGGCTCTCAAAATCATCCTCAGATACTTACTAACTGTGTGACATTGAGAAAGTCACTTAATCTGTGTCTGACTCAGTTTCCTCAACTGAAACATGGAGATGAAAGTAGTACCAACCAGCTATGTCATGAGGATCAAATCAAAAAGTGCTTTACAAACAGTATTTCATTTTATTTTCACTACAACCCTGGGAGTTAGGTGCTAATATTATCTTCATCTTATAGATGATGAAACTGAGACAGAAAGAGGTAAAGTCACTTGCTGAGAGTCACACAGATACTAAATGTCTGTGGCTGATTTTGAATTCAGGTTTTTCTGACTCTAAGTCCACTGCTCTATCCACTTTCTAAGCCCCAGGGATACAAATAAAACCTAAATCATGATATGTGAAAAGTCTGAGAAAAATAATTTCTGGTTAGTTAATAATTTTACTAATTTTGGTTAACGAATATTTAATAAAAGGGTGGTCAGTTGGCTTTCCCTCATAAACCAAGACCCCTCTTGGAGACCTCTTGATGTTTATGTACCCTTAGAAGAGTGGGAGGTCCTGACAGGTAGGAATCAATTCTGTTTGGTTAATAATGAGAGAATAAATATTATAAGGAAAGGTGGGCTTATTCTAATGAGGGGCTTGATGTGACTCTAATCATGTCACTCATGGACAGAGAGAGACTCACCTCAAGTCAGACTATTCCCTCTTCGGCAATCTATGCAATCCATCCCAAGCCTGTCTGAGTAGAACACAGTGGGCTGGAATTTAGCTAGATTCCATCCTTTTTACTCTTTAATCAGAGCTAAGCTTCCTCAGTTGGGTAGCATCTGGAACAAGATTGAGGATGATGTTCAATCCAATCTCATCAGCCCTGTTCTTTGGATGCTGGCTATATAACCTACAAGTGGTTGATTTCTAAATAAGAAAAAATAGAAAAAGGAAAATCTTAATCTCAATAATTGGTTGTCAGTTTAAGTGATAAACAATCATTTCTCTCAAAACATAATCCCTTCCCTCAAGGAGCTTACGTTCTAATATGAGGACACCACACACAAATGGGAGTAATGGCTAGGGAGGAGAATTTGGATATGAAAATTTTCATAGATGGTGAATGAGGCCACAGGAAAGTAGATACCTCATCCAGAAACAATGTCAGAGTTGATTTGATCATGGTTTCTGGAACTGAAGTGGAAAAGGGAAAGAAGAAAAGATACTTGTTCTGTGCAAGGTGATTGGCAAGACTGCAAGGAGATGGCTGGAAAGAATGGAGTAGATTTTTCTGAGATTTGGGGCCCAGCCAAAACAATCACCAATCATTGATTGGTGAGGTTTTAGGATTGAAATTCCTGTGATGAAAGGTTTAACAGCTCCAGGGCATGCCCTCTTGTGTCCAGGTAAGGCTATGTAGATGTGTAGAAATCACAAACATACAATGATTGCTTAATATAAAGCAGTCAGGATATTTTTATTCTTGTCTTTTCTTTTCAACTAAGTATCTGTACGACTCTGGGCAAGCTTCAGTCCCCTGTCTGTGAAATGTAGGGTATGGTCTAGGTCAGGGGTGGGGAACCTTCAGCCGTGAGGCACATGTGGTCTTCTAGATCCTTACATGAGGCCTTAAGTGGATTTGTTCTGTAAAAACTGGATGTAGTCAAAAGGTCAAACTTAAGGATCTAGATCAAGGCCACAGATCCCTCACCCCTGGCCTAGGTGATGCCTAAGGTACTGACCCAATTGATATTTCTATTACTCATAGATTGAAAGTCCTTTTCCTTCTTTTCTCTTTCCCTACCAAGTTTAGGTGGCACAGGGGTAGAGCACTGAGCCTGGAGTTAGGAAGACCTGAATTCAAATCCTGCCTCAGATGCTTACTAGCCATATGACCCTGGGCATGTCATTTAACCTCTGTCTCCCTCAGTTTCCTCTCATCTATAAAATGTGGATAATAACACTCACCTCACAGGGTTATTGTGAGGATTAAGTGAGATAAAGTGCTAAGCACAATGCCTGGCGCTACGTAAATGCTAGCTATTATTATTATTACAAAGGGATTTGATCAGTTATACTAGTCAAAAAGGTTAATTGAAAATAGCCCTTTTATAAATGATACATCCTGATGACAACTTGTCAATTCCACTTTTGAAATGAAGTATGTCCACTTTGGTTCTTGACTTTGCTTCCCTTCCTCTACATTACTTGGTTTTTTGCAGGCTCCTGTTATTTGAAGGACAAAACATTGTCCTGGAACCAAGAATCCAATTTTGAAGCACTGATACGGGCCATTGCTTAATTCGTTGTTTAACAAGTAGCCGTTGTTTGCTTGCTCTTAGAGTGAGAGAGGACTGTTCTGTCAAGTCTGCATCATGCTGGGTTGGCTTAGGCTGGCTTCATTTAATATGCAGTGTTGGACATGACATAACTTGCTGTGACCTGATCAAATGGGACATATGCAGAACCTCACAATGAAAAGGGGAGTTATAAAAAGCAACACATGGGTATGAGATGCTCCAAATAAGCCTCCAGTGCCCATGTGACATTCAGGCTGGTGAAGACCTGGCATGACCGATTACTAAAATGCATCAGGATTTTCTGTCTGCTACAGGAAGGCATTTCCATCCTGGCAGAGCTCAGTGAGGTAAGGTTCCAACAATGTTGATGTTGAACTAATCGCTTCAGGAGACCTTTCCAGTTACTCCTCATGCAGACTTTGAGATGGCATAGCTTTTGTCTCTGACAAGAGGGGCTTTGCTCTGTGGCAGGCAGAACAACTCTCTCCCTTTGTTGTGGCCATTCTGTGAAATGAAGGGGAAAAATGCCAGTGATTGTTGGACAACGCACCTTAGACTAAACCATTTCTCCCTCACTTGCATGCAAGGACTGATTTTTATGGAAATTTAAAGAAAATGGAATAGCATGGTAGAGTCTAGCAGTAGGGAGTCTAATTGCTTGCTTGGAGCTGTTTTAAATGGTCTCATCCATTGAGAGTGATGGAATTATGGGGGAGGAAAATAGAGAAAGGAGAAATAGATCCAAGTCTGTATACGAAGATGTCACATTCCCATCTAAGTGACACAAAACTGTCTCATTAGAGATTGAAGTGCAGTAGGTGTTATCTAAGGGAAGCTACAGGATTGACCTTAAACTCAGAATGGGAGGTGTGGCTT
This sequence comes from Trichosurus vulpecula, assembly GCF_011100635.1. Taxonomy (NCBI): domain Eukaryota; kingdom Metazoa; phylum Chordata; class Mammalia; order Diprotodontia; family Phalangeridae; genus Trichosurus; species Trichosurus vulpecula. The sequence goes on from NC_050574.1 coordinate 419,464,821, forward strand.
CATGGATACAGGGAAGAGCTTTTTGTGCCCCAAGTACTTCCTTCATTTGCTTAAGGATGATTGAATCTAAGGATGATTAAACCTTTTATTACTCAACTACAGATGAGGAAATTTAAAATGCATTTACCTCAGCTAAGGTATAAGTGACTGATATCAGAGTTTTTCCTGAGTGGGTTTTAATGGAATTTTCATAGGGGTTCAGAGAGGGAAAGAGCCAACTTGGCACTTAAAAAGTTAGATGAGTTATTGAGTAGGGGTGGAGATAGAGTGGTGGTATAGAAAAGGAAAACTGAGTGAAATCGGTCTGCTTAGATATTCAAATTGACTTTCTGTAGCTGAATAACTTCACAACATTGATTCATATCTCAAGAGTATTAAGTGGGGTAATTGTTTCATATTTGTCAGTCTCCTAAGTCCAACTGGCTATTGGGTATCTCCTCCTGGACATCCCATCAGCACTTCAAACTCAGTGTCCAAAATTGAATTCAGTGTGCACCCTAAAGTTGTCCTCCCTCTCAACTTCCCTATCTCTGTGAATAACAGCAAAATCCTCCAGATCAATCAGACTTGAAAACTTCAAGTCATGTTTTACTCTTCTCCCTCTAGTCTAGCTCCCATCCATTTGATAAATTAGCATTTCTTGTCAATTCTGAGTTAACAATCTCTGTCACATCTGTTCCTTTCTCTCCTCACAGATCTCTCACCTGGACTATTGTAATAATGGCCTTCCCAGTTTTGGTCTCTTGCCTTGCCAATCCTCATCCTTCACAGAGATGCTAAAATAATCTTTCTTAGACATAGGTCTGACCCCTTCACCCCCCATTCAAGAGCCTTTTTGGTATTTCCCTTCTGTCTTTAGACTCTTATTCCTGAGTTCAAACGTAGCCTCAGATACTTAGTAGCTGTGGGACCCTGGGCAAGTCACTCAACCCTGTTTGCCTCAGTTTCCTCTTCTGTCAAATGAGTTGGAGAAAGAGATGGCTAACCACTGTCAAGGAAACCCCAAAAGGGGTCACAAAGAGTCAGACAGGAATGAAAAACAACCAAACATCAACTGTGTTTAGAGTAAAATATTCCTCATTCTGACATTTAGGAACCTCCCCACTCTGAATCAATCCTGCCTTTCCAGCCTTGTTTCACATTTATGGTACCTTCGTGTGCTCTAATCCCCAGTTAAACTGGATTTCTGTCTGTTCCCTAAGGTTGCCCTCAACTATCCTAAAATTCATTCTTTCCTCATCCTCCTCTTCCTGATTCACCTCAGTACCAGCTAATTCATGAAGCTTTTCCTGCTTTCTGCTCCCTGCCCCAGCTTCCTCCAGTTGAAAACAATCTTCCCATCCTCAAACTTGCCTAGACAGAGGAGTTCTTAATGCTTTTGGTGTCATGGTCTCCTTTGGCAGTCTAATGAAGCCCATCTACCCCTTCTCAGAATAAAAACAGTTTCAAAATACATAAAATAAAATATATGAGATTGCAAAAGGAGCTAATTGTATGAAATACAATTATCAAAATGTTAGAATAAGACAAATTCAGGGACCTCAGGTTAAAATGCCCCAGTAGCACAATTTGTCTAGATAACTCTTTTGCCCTTATAACTTTAAACAATGTGTTATGCCTATTTGGGTTCATGTTGTAGTCTATTAGACTGAAAGCTACTTAAGGACAAGAGACTACGTCATTCATCATCTCTATCTGTAGGAATTAGTAGAGTGTCTTTCTGCAGTGACCCACATATATCTGGTCCATAATAAGTGTTTGTCTAAAGAAAAGGCAGTTACAATTCAGCAAATGCAGGTGTTTTGTGGGCTTCTTAGTTTTGTATGGGCATGGCAGTACTATTCTACATCAGATTTTAAAGGAGAGATAGAGAGCAATAGAAGAAAACAGTAAGATAGAAAATCAGAGAGAAAACATGCAGAGAAAAAAACATGCAGGAAAAACCACAGAAAACATATAGAAAACATATTTTCTTTAGTTCTATATGTTTTGAGAGAGAGAAATAGAGATACCAAAACAAAGACACGGAGACAAAGAAAGACAGAATAAAACAGAACACAGGATAAGAGAGGAGAGGAGAGAAGAGAAGAGGAACAGGGACAAAGACATAGAGATAGCAATAACCAGAGGCTCAGAGAAACAGAAAGAGAACAGAGACAGACAGACAGGCAGACAGACACCACACACTGGAATCTTAAACAAGGCTATATTTCCTTTCCTAACCTTGTCTATTCTTATAAAGGGGAGAATATCAGAAATACCATTAGATCTCATTTGCTCTTGAGCAGAAAGTACTTTCTGGTGAAATTCAGGCATATAATTTTGTGTTCCTAAGGAATCATCTTTGTCAGATGCACATTAAAAAACAAAGAAACAACTCCTTGGGATTTGTGAGAATTTTTGCCTTTCTTCTGCGTGGTGCAGTCCTTTGGTGAGGGGTCAACAGCCAGAGTGAAGAATCAAATCTGATTCTGTTTTGTTTTGTTTTTTCTTTCCTACTTACTGATCTAATAGCAGCTCCTCTGGTGTGCTTATATTCCCTCTCCTAAAGATTTATTTTATTGGCACTGTCATTTGGCCTCTAGCAATTCTTCCAACCAAAATCCACAACATACATTTACATGCATAAACACACAGAGGCATTAAGAAAAATACCTTAATTGTGCATTTATGTAACTAAAAATATAATAAAACAAACAGTTATAGGTAGAAGCCTGATGAAGGAAAAGGCAGCTAAGAAGTGGGAAAATGAAGTACCATATATTCAACGGGAGTCTCTGGAAGACAGGAAATTTGGAGAGAAAGGAGGAGTGTGGGAAAAATGCTAATGTCCTGTTTATTCCAGTCCTCCTGAACAAAGGAATCTCTGAAAAATATGTTTTTGACAATCTTGGAATGTATTTCCCTCCATCCTATTTTCCCCTTGTTTATCCTACTCTCTCTCCATTCACTCTCTCTCCCTGTCCATTCTCACAAGTTTTTTGCTCCATCTTTTACCTACACCAATCTACCCTCCCTCTTATCACCCCTTCCCTTCTCCTATCCCCTTCCCTTTCTCCTTTCCTGTAGGTGAGATATATTTCTATACCCAACTGAGCATGTATACTATTCTCTCTTTGAGCCAATTCCAATAAGAGTAAGGTTTGCTCACTGCACCCCCAATTCCCCCACCTTCCCCTCCACTATAAAAGCTCTTTCATGCTATATAATTTACCCCATTTGATCCCTCTCTCCTTTCCCCTTGCATCCCTCTTTCTCACCTCTTAATTTTACTTTTTAGATAATCATCCCGTGGTATTCAATTCACACCCATACATCTGTCTATGTATACTCCTTCTAAATACCCTAATAATGAGAAAATTCTTAGAAATTATAAGTGTCATTTTCCCATTTAACAATGTAAACAGTTTAACCTTATTGAAATCCTTGTGATTCCTCTTTCTTGTTTACCTTTTTATGTTTCTCTCAGGTTTTGTATTTGAAAGTTAAAATTTCTATTCAGTTCTGGTCTTTTCATCAGGAATGATTGAAACTCCTTCATTTAATTGATTGTTTATTTTTTCCCTGAAGGATTATACTCAATTTTGCTGGGTAGAAAATTCTCGGTTGTAATCCTACCTCTTTTTCCCTTTGGAATATTATATTCCAAGCCCTCTGATCCTTTAATGTAGAAACTTATAAACCTTGTGTTATTTTGACTGTGGCCCAACAATATTGGAATTATTTCTTTTTGGCTGCTTGAAATATTTTCTCCTTGACCTGTGAGCTCTGGAATTTGGCTATAATATTCCTTGAAGTTTTCATTTTGGGATATCAGAAGGTGATCAGTGGAATTTTTCAAGTTTTTCTTGATAATTTCTTGAAAGACGATGTCTAGGATCTTTTTTGGATTATGATTTTCAGGTAGTCTAAGAATTCTTAAAGTCTCTCTCCTGGATCTATTTTCCAGGTTAGTTGTTTTTCCAATGAGGTATTTCACATTTTCTTCTATTTTTTTTTCATTCTTTTGATTTTGTTTTATTGTTTCTTGATATCTTATAGTCATTAGCTTCCACTTGCCCAATTCTGATTTTTAAGGAATTATTTTCTTCTGTGAGCTTTGTTATTTCTTTTCTTTTTTCATTTGGTCTATTCTACTTTTTAAGGAGTTCTCTTTAATGAATTTTTAATATCTTTTTCATTTTGGCCAATTCTGTTTTTCAAGGCATTCTTCTCCTCATTGGAGATTTTTGGACTTCTTTTGCCATCTGGCCTATTCTGTTCTTTTACAGTATTATTTTCTTCAGTATTTCAAATTTTCTTATAAGCTCTCTCATTTTTCTTCCCCATTTTTCCTCCGTTTCTCTTACTCGATTTGTGAAATCCTTTTTGAGCTCTTCCATGTCCTGAAACAAATTCATATTATTCTTTGAGGCTTTGAATTGTAGGAGTTTTGACTTTGTTGTCTTTTGAGTATGTGTTTTGACCTTCCTTGTCACCATAGTAACTTTATATAGTCAGAATTTTTTCTATTGTTTGCTCATTTTTTTCCAACCTATTTCTTGACTTTTTATTCTATGCTAAAGTGGGGCTCTGTTTCTGAGGTAGAGGACACACTTTCCCAAGCTTCAGGATTGTTGTGCAACTGTTTTTTAGAGCTAATTCTGGGGGTCTGTAAGCTTTCAGTTCTTGCAGTGTGTAATGATCTTAGGAGAAGTGTGTTTACTACTCTCCTGGCCTGTGCTATGGTCTGTGAGTGGCCATCCACAAGCAATTTGCTCTGCCCTAGAAGTGTGACTAGTGTCCCAGCTCCCCTGCAGCCAGAAGTTCTGGTGTACTAGTGCTCCTTTTCTCCCTGGGACTGCCACACAGGAATGGGATCCAGATCCAACTATGGGCAAAGCAACAGATTCCTGCTCGCAGTGCCAGCAAAGAAGCCCCTATGATTTCCTTCTGACTAGTAGTCCAACTCGCTTACCATCTGTGGGCTGACAGCTCTAGTAGCAGCTGCTACTGCTGCTAAGTTAGTCACTCCAAAAGCTTGGGGCCCTATCTGTGTTGGTACTCCCTGCATTGGATTGCACTCAAAACAGTAAAGCGGGTAATATTCATGGATGCTACAGTTGGATGGGTACTGCATTATGGGAAAGGGTAGAGAATTTTTAATCAGAGTACCTATATTCAAATCCCAGTTCTGCTGCTTGCTAGATAAATGATATTTTTACAGTCATTCAACTTTCTTTGGCCTCAGTTTCTTCATAAACAAAAGTATGATAAGATGATCTCCAAGATCCATTTTAGCTCCAAATAAGGCAGGTCACTCAGTCAAATTCCCTCATTTTACAAATTAAGAAATTGAGGTCCAGAGACATTAATCCATGCACCCAGGGTACACACAAATAATAAGTAACTAGATTCAAACCCAGATATCCTCTGAATCTTGGTTCAGAAATCTTATCACATTGCCTCTGGTCTCTCATGTTCAGCATCTCTCTAAGAACAGAAAACTTGGTGTTCCTTTTCCTGGGTAGCATCCCATCTCTCAGATCAGTCTTTCTGAAACTTTATACTACTGAGTCTTCTTACCTGTTAACCTAAGTGAATTAATTTATTAAACTGATTTATACTAAGGTGCTAATCACTCTGTCAAAAAGTATTGATAGGGGCAGCTAGGTGGTACAGTGAGTAGAGCATCAGTCCTGGAGTCAGGAGGACCTGAGTTCAAAACCGGCCTCAGACACTTGACACATGTACTAGCTGTGTGACCTAAGGGCAAGTCATCTAACCCCAATTGCCCTGCCAAAAAACAAAACAAACAAAGGGCATTGACATCTTACGGAGAGCCCTCGAACATAACAATGCCTTAACTTTGGTGACAGGAAGTAGGGGAAGTCTAAGCCCTATGTGGGGTAATATTTGTCTTGTCCACACTTAGGTTCAGCTTTACCTACAAAATATCACAGACTTGATTTATTCCATGTTGTTAAGCTTTACTTCATTTGTAGACTTGACCAAAACAAAACTCATTATCTTTTCCCTCAAACTCTCCCCTCTTCAAAACAACCCTATTTTCACCAAGGACACCACCAGGTCCCTAGTCGCTGAGGCTTACAACCACAGTATCATCCTCAACTCTTCACTCTCATCCTACATAGCCAATTCATGGCCAGATCTAGCCAAAAAAAAAAAATAAAAAAGATCTTCACAAGATCTCTCCCATACAATCTCTTTTCTTAACCCACATAGTCACCACCTTAACTCAGGCCTTTATCACCTCTCCCCTAGAATGTTATGATAGCCTTCTACTGGGCCTCTCTGCCTCATGTCTCTCACATTCCATTCCATTCTCTACTCAGCCGGCAAATGGATTTTCCGAAAGTATATGTTTGCCCAGATCACCCACTTACTCAGCGAACTCCAGTGGTTACCTATTACTTCTTGAATCAAATATAAAGTCCTCTGATTGGCCTTTAAAGCTCTCTTCAAGTTAGGCCTCTACATTTCCAGTCTTCTTACACTTTATTGCTCTCTAAGCAGTCTACTGTCCAGTCACATTAACCTGCTCGCTTTTCTTCTCCCATGATTCCCATCTTAGTCCCTTTGCATTGCTGTCTCCTGGGCCTTAAACGCTCTTCCTTCCCGCCTCAACCTCTTAGACTTCTCGACCTTCATGAAGATTCATTTTAAGCCCCAACTTCTGGAAACATTCTTTTCCTGCTTCCCCAAATGTTATCATCTTCCCCTCAAAAGTTTACCTTTCATTTACTCTGTATATATCTTACATATCCCTAATCATTTGCATGTTGATTCTTTCTTTAGAATATGACCTTCTTGAGGACTGGGACTATATTTTCCCTTCCTTTATATCCTTCTTGGCAGCTGGGTTGCATAGTGCATAGAAAGCCAGGCCTGGAGTCAAGAAGACCTGAATTCAAATCCACCTTCAGACACTTACTAACCCTGGGCAAGTCACTTAACCCTGTTTGTCTCAGTTTCCTCATTTATAAAACGAGATGAAGAAGGGAATGACAAACCACTCCAGTATCTTTGTCAAGAAAACCCCAACTGGGGGCACAGAGAGTCAGACATGACTAAAGTAACTGAACAACAAACTCCCTGTTTAACCATGCCTGGAATATAGGGAGTGCTTAATAAATGTTTTTTTTTTGACTCCCTGACTGTCACAGGAAACAGAGAGAGGAAATTCATTACTTAGATGCTATAGATGAAAACAACCCCATAGTGGATTTGTCTGGCTCAAATATGGTCTGTCATTGTGCTTTGGTTATGTGACTTGTGTTGCTGCACGTGGGATGGAACAGAATTTCCTAATGGAAGCCAAATATTAGAAATTACAAATTATTTTCCTTCTGAGCATATTTTAGGTAATGTTTGCTTGATATCCTGCAATCCAGGAAACATTGCATTCTCCTTTTCCAAAGCTGTATCCAAACCCTCATTATTTTTATGACTTGACTTAATGAAGTAATTTGGAGTGTACAACCCTGATAATTTAATGACTGTAGCATAAATGCCATCATTTAAATAAATACTGAGGCTCAGAAGAGCTCCCAGGAAAAGCCATGTAACCATAGAGATGTAAGAAGCCCAACAATTCTCCCCACAAGGGAGAGAGTGAAAGGGGAGAAGGAAGCTGGCAGAGGCAGATAGGAGAGTATCATTGAAGAGTTTTAAAGAGAAATGGAGAAGGGTAAAGAGTCTGTGGAAGGTATGGCTGAGAGGAGATAGATTGGGTGGATCCAAAATGTCCAAGCCCACATTGGGTCCTCAGGGTGTGGTCCCAATCTTATGTGGACTTCCTCTGGATGGGGCTTTTCACTATACATAGTGTATGCTATATATACTATGCTATGCTACTAAATTATGGTTTGGTCAAACAAAGAAAGGAAAGGAAAAAAGATAACTAAACCCTGAGGTGCTGCTGTCCTCATTAGAATGCCACTGGAGTGAACACTATCCCTATTACAGCCAAGCTGTGTGTGTGATACTGCAAGTGTGTTTTCATATCTTATGAAGTACCTTTCCACTCCATTAACATTCCTTTGAGCTTGATATTCAGACTGAGCAGCCCTTCAGATGCCTTTCCTGTCTCTGTCATTTACCCTATGTTGCTTTTACACAGTGGTGGCATTTAAATGAATTAACAACTGCTTCTCCAACGAGCTGAGGTGCCACCCCTGCTGCTGACGTAGCAGGTGCAGGCCCTGCGCCTGCTAACAACTGGTTCTTGGAACTAAACCTAAAATTAAGTACTGGTTCTATATGCTGGTATGAACTGGATGAATCCTACCACTGCTTTTACACCTGAGGTCTCCAAATACATCCTCCTCTTTTCCGAAGTTGACATCAAAACTCAAGAAGATTCAAGTCTTCCCTTGTCTTCTGAATTTGGCATTCTAACAGAGGACCTCCAGGGTTAAAATAAAGTCATATCCTGCTCTTGGATCTCTGACCCTCTCACCTTAGACTGGATGCCCAAATTCTGGATAATAGAGCCTATCTGTGGGGGACAGATTTGGGGTGCCAGAAGGGTCTCTAGATAGTCTATTGATATGCTGTCAATCTTATAATATATATCCCCTGCAGTTCAGAAATATGCTGACTACCTGAGCGACAAACCCAAATGAGGAATCTCCCAGGTCCGCAGTAGATCTTTAGTAAACATCACTGTAATCTGAGAGAATCCCTAGAGACAAAACACAGACATAAATATAGCCTCTAGAATGTGTTCACAGATGAGGGCTCTCACAAATGCTTTTATACAATCATATAAAAATGTTTGGCCTGGAAAATAATCGGCTGCATTCAGAAGCTGGAACAAACCAAACCAGCAAGCAAAATGACAGTGCCATTCTATTAATCCTCCTTCCTTGAATTTTCTTTGTCAGAAGCCAAAGGAAAGTTTGGGTTTATGGTAAAGTTTAATTGAGTTTATATTTGGCTCACTGTATCTGCTGCTCTTAAAAGACTCTTCAGTCTCCATTAAGCCCACAAAAAAAAAAAACATTCATACCTTCATAGTGACCCTTGTGGGACACATGGAACATTTCAGAGTTTTCTCTTTGCACATATGTCAAAAGAAAGAAAAAATATGAAAAAGTTGCTCATCTGTAAATCTAATCATTCCCTCCATTGTGTCTCTATCATCATGACCGTAGGAATGAGAAACTAAACCTACACTGGATCTAAGACCTGACACTTGATTTTAAGATAATACTTTAGGATCTAGAGCTGTAAGAGACTTTAGGGATTATCTAGGTAGGGATCATCTAGACTCTACTTCCCTCCCATTTTATAGTTGGAGAAACTGAGGCTTAGAAAGGAAAAATGATTATCCAAGGTCAAATTGGCACTGAAGGTAAGCATGCAGAGTTTGGATCTAGGTTGTGGTCTTCTGATTCTAAATATAGTGATCTCTCCACTGAAACTCACTCACCACCAAGATAACCTGTGATGCTCAGAATTTTTATATGAGACAATTTCTTAAAGCTGAGCTCTAAACAGGTCTTGTTGACTCAACTCTTCCAGACCAGACTGTTTCATTGTGTTATTTTCCATTTACATATTGTCTTAAAGTTTGCAGAATTCTTTACAACTATCGTCCTATTTGAACTTCTCAATAATCCAGAGAAGTAGACATGATAGGTGTCAATTTCCCCATTTCAGAAATAAGGAACTAGTAATCACGGCAGATTAAGTGATTTGCCAGTGTTATTACAATCACTCAATGAATCAGTCAACATTTATTAAGCTAATATATGCCAGGCACTGTGCTAAGCTCTCAACAGAGAGAAAATGTCAGTCAGGATTCAAACTCAGGACTTCATAGCTACAGGTCTAGTCTTCTCTCCAGTTAGGAACAACTCAAAATAAAAGCGACATTGAAATGGCAAGTATGATTTTATTTCATTTGAACTTTTCCAGTACCTAGAGATCTTTCCCTCCTTTATTTTTCATTTGGCCTCTCCTATTTGTTATCTTCAAAAACTTTTCTTTCTTAAAAAAGAGAAATTATATCAATGATCTTTTGGCCTTATTATTGCTTTCATTTCTAAATATATCCACATACCTCCTCCAGTGAGCTATCTAACATAACATAAATTTTTTTAAAAGAGAAAAAAAATAGTTCAGCAAAACTTAACAATACATTAACTGAGAATGATGGGGTATGTTCCACTCATATATTTTCCTAGCTTTGAAAAGATACTAGACACCCCAGACTAGACTCAGTCATTACCACTACATAGTATTCAGATTTGTTTTTTGTTCTTTCCATTGACCTTGTTGTAGCCATGCATATTGTTCTAATATTTCTTCTTTCACCCTGCATCAGTTCAGAAAAATCTTCCCATGCTTCTCTGAATTTTCCGTATTCATCTTTCCTTACATCTCAGTAATATTCTATTTCATTTAAGTAGCATAGTTTATTTAGTGTTCCTCTACTAATAGGCAACTACTTTTTTCCCATTTCTTTTTTTTTCTTCTCCAAAAGTTACGAGTATATTTTGATGTATATCAAATGTTTCTTTCTATCTCTGATCTCCTTGAAGGAACATCGCTAGCGCTATGATCTTTTGGTCAAAGTATATAGAGATTTCAGTCTTCATTTTTAAGCAAAATTCAAAATCTCTTTCCAAAATGGTTGGATACATTCATAACACAATATTGTTTCAGTGTATCTGTCTTTCTGTAGCTACTCCAACATTATTTTTTATATAATTTTTTTGCAGGGGGGAAGGCAGGGCAATTGGGGTTAAGTGACTTGCCCAAGGTCACACAGCTAGCAAGTGTGTCAAGTGTCTGAGGTCAGATTTGAACTCAGGTTCTCCTGACTACAGGACTGGTGTACTCACTGCACCACCTAGCTGCCCCATTATTTCCATTTTATATCATCTTTGCTGATTTGCTAAGTGTGAGATGAAACCTTAGGATTTCCATGTCTAATAGAGTTTTTCAAAAGTAATTTTTATGTAGTCATCAATAGTTTGGGATTCTTTTTGAGAATTGCTTGTTAATATTCTCTGACTACATACCATAGGCTTTAATATTAAAATTTTGTGTTCATTCTCTATATATCTTAGATATTAGTCAGAAATATTTGGTGCAAAACAACATCTTTCTTTTCATGTCAATTAAAAGAGTCATTGTTATAGTTAAAAAGTCTATGCACGATTTGCCTTTAGAAGATGTATCAGACAGCATATAAACTTAGTCTCCTCCATGTTAGATCTTATGATAACTTTGGCCAATAGCACATGAATGTGCTCTTTGAAGGAACTGAATACAGGTAGTATTCAATGTTATATTTATCTTTTTCCTGGCAAGTTTTGTCCAATGCACAATGGATGTCTTCTGTGACAGTTTTATAATATTGGATAAACATAACTCCACCTACTCAGCAATTGGTTTATGTTTGCTTCTCTTTTAATGAAGGAGTAAATAGCACAGCTCAGCTAAAAAACTAAGCAGTGGTGGTTGTCCATTGTGGCTAAATGATCTACTGCTGCCAATGACAAAAGTGTTTATGGGCAACTGTAAACTGTGACTCTCCTGCCCTGACTTAATTGAACTGGGGCAGCAGAGCAATTCTGTGTTCCTAGGCCCTACACAAACTTGTGGTACCAAATGGGGTTTGTCTTTGAGCTCTCAGCCTCACTATTCTGAGTCTCTTCTTTCCACTAAGTAGCATTTTTGTGAGTGATACTTCAGGCTTCTGATATCTCCGCAATATCCCTTTTTTCACCTCTATCAAAATCTCTTCTCCAAAAAGAATCTGTTAACTCATTTACACTGGGACACAGATTGCTAATAACAAAAAGAGGATCAAAGGCTAAAACTGAAGAATGAAACCCAAATAGAATTTTAAGAGATAGACAAGGAGTGAGGGAGAAAGACATGGGATTGTAAGGGTGCAGGGCAAGAAGGCAGAGTATTGCAGTAGGTCCTTCCAGATCCTAATGAAATCAATAGTATATGTTTACTATTCCATGTATACATAAGGCCAGTCCTCTTGAGAGCTATGCTCCTGTCCCCCATTTGACTAGCTATTTTGTGTTTCAACTAACGTGTTAAGCATGAATTTTGTGCAGGCCTCTATGTGCCTGATGCTGGGGATACAAAGATGAAAAATGATGTAGCCCCTGCCCTTAAGGAACTTATAACCTATTAGGGGTATCACAGCATGAACAAAAATGCATATAAAACAAAATAGAGAAGGACTGGGGCAAAGGAGAAATACAAAGTGCTCTAGGAAATTGGGGGAAGGAGAGAATGTTTTCAACTGGGAGTTATGAATCAGCAAAAGGTTCAGGGAGTTTGTGGCCCCTGAGCTGGGATTTGAAGGGAAAGAAAGATTCTAGGCAATGGGAGATTCCCTGAACAAATGCACAGGGGAGTGAGAACTGAAAATTGACCAATAGTTTTTGCCTTCAGGAGATTGTTAGTGCCCTTGGAGAGAGTGGTGAGGACAGAAGCCAGACCAAGAAGGGTCAAGGAGAGAGTAGGTAGTGAGGAGGTAGGTGTTGTATGGAAGTAGTTTTCAAGAAGTTTGGCAGAAAAAGGAAAGAGATAAAACAGTAGCTGGATAGGAAGGATAGATCAAAGAAAGGCTGCCATATTTGTAGGCTGATGGGAAAGAACCAGTAGAGACGGAAAAATGAAGATGCATGAGAAAGATGGTATTTGACACAAAATCCTGAAGCAGGTTGGAGAGTGATTGCGTCAAAGACATGGAGTCTTTGGGTGATCCCACCTCTCTGCTTCTGAAGGGCAGGGAGAGTAAAGAGAGTGGATGAAGAAACTGATAAGTTTTGGAGTGTGGAGGAGGAGAGTTGAGGAAGGTCTTGTCAGATGACCTTGATCTTTTTAGTAAAATGGGAAGCTGGGGTGTCTACACTAAACTTTGTGGCTGGGGCGATGGTTGGGGCTTAAGGCAGAAAAGGGCTTGGAAAAGTCACTGTGGAGAATGTGATGGGAAACAAATAATTATAAAATAATAGAATAATGGATGTGATATACCTCACAATAACAGTGAGGTAAGGAATTTATAGTCATGACTGTTTGAAGTGAACAGGTGCCACATTACCCTTACATAGGAATGATCCTTTAAAGTTACTATTTTGTTTCACAGATCTCAGTAGTGATTGGATACCCATTTTAACCTAGTCTTTCATACAGACCTGGGAAAGACCTTAGTTTTAAAAGGCCATGTCTCACACTGCAACCAGGGCCATCTCCAGTCATCCTGATCAATATCTTGTCTCTGGACCCAGATGGGAGGAGGAGGAGGAGGAGAAAGTGAGCATGGTGACTTTGCACAACCCTCTCTCACTCAAATCCAATTCACTTGCAAGTCATGGTATCAACCTCCTGATGTCATGGTCCTCTTTGAGAATGAAGGACAAACAACAACAAATTTTTAAAGAAACCTATCATATGGCCAAAATGTTTGCTAAAATGTTCATTCTTCATATGAGTGAAAGTATTAAACAAGTTGATGTGTGTCAAAGGGAAATGAGTAGTAGTCTTACTCTGTATATCTTTAGAACTGTGATTTTTGTTTAAATTCCTAATTTCCCCTAGGCCAAGTCCATTTAAGACCCAGATTGAAATGGCATCCTTTTCTGATGCTTGATACAAACATTCAAATCTCATTAGTATAATGATAGCATAGGAACCTGGAAAAGATTTCAAGACTGCAGCCATGAAACAGATTCAGGAAACCTAGATACTAGCTCAGTCTTACCTGAGGGTAGAGCAGATGAATAGATGGTGTGATATCATATTGATATCATTCCTATGGTAGGAAATGTTTCCTAGTGTAAAAGTTTCTTTCTCACTTGCTCTCATACCTGTAATTTCCAAGGTAATCAAAGACAGGGGAGCTGAAGAAGAATTATTGCTTTAAATTAAAGCTTTGAGCCCCCACACTTAGGCTGAATCCTCATAGGGCAAATTCTCTTGAAAGATAAAACATTTAAACCATCAATCACTCATATCTCAGCATGAATTAGTTTCACATCTTTTCTTGAGAAGAGGTTTTGATAGGAAAAGAACACAAAGGCACTAGGTAGCTGAAAGAGAAGAAAAGGGGTACCACTGACAAGATCGTGGACACAGAATAGAGATGGACACAGAACTGGGAAATTGGGAGTGCCAAAGATATTTGTTTCCACATTTTGATCTAGGGCTATTAGATATATCATTGCCAGTAGATTTTAGCCAACTCCCAGGTAGAAATGACTATATGAGTTCATGGTCTGATAGACTTGGTTGGGCCAGAAAAAGGCACAGTATGCCTGTAATGACAAGCAAAGTGGGACTTTTTGCTTTTTATTTCTTTTGGAGTGCTTCTCAGCATTAAGGCAATCAAATGCCTTTGACTGAGTCTTATGATTGAATCAAGAGTCTTTGCTTAAGTCACAAGTCCCTTGAGTTTGAGTCACATGGTTGTAATGCCCTCTGACTCTGAAGAAGTGTATATATACTCAGAGGTCAGCATTTTGCTTTGGGGGCTCATTCATTGGAAGACTGTTTGTGTGATTTGGTCAGACAAGACTCTGGGTAGCCATTAAGGAGCTCCCCGGCTTTGAAAATTCAGATGTTGGTGCTTCTCTCTCTGGTACCTATGCATGTATTGCTATGGAGACAGACATAAGCCCTGACTGCTGATTTGTGATATTTGCTCTGTTTATATAATTTCTCCTTGTAATTTCTGTTTGTGTTTTCTCTGAGGTTCAGGGTGCTGAATTTTCTCCCTGAACTAAGTGAATGGTATATGTATGTTTAATTAAAGCGAGATTGTAAACCCTTAAAGTTGCTTTCCTTAGAAAAGCAGCTAGGTGGCGCAGTGAGTAGAGCACCAGCCCTGGAGTCAGGAGGACCTGAGTTCAAATCTGGCCTCAGACACTTGACACTTGTACTAGCTGTGTGACCTTGGGCAAGTCACTTAACCCCAATTGCCCTGCCAAAAAAAACCAAAAAAACAAAAAAACTAGAAAAGCAGATCAAAGAACCTGTGTTAGCAGCCCTTCTGTGTACTGGTGCTATTGACCTTACACAGCCACAGCAGCTGCTAGTAACATTGGTGTTACAATGCCATGCCCTCCATTAGGCCATCATAGTTTCAAGGGGATAGGAGTAGGAATGGGGGCCCAGACTGTTGGCACCTTAAAAGAAAGGTCAAGGCTTTAAAAAGATGTGAAAACTGTTGGCTCTTAGTATAGGAGGCCTAAGGATCCACCACTATTCTCTTCTCCCACAACTCCCTCCAGGGGCCAAATTTCTGATCTGGCAACTGGTTTTCTCCTTGTCTTTACTTTTTGGATTGAGGTACTCTCCAGAATCCCTGGTACCTAGCCATCTGAGCTTTAAATTAAAGCTTGCTCCCCTCCAAACTGGAGCCTGACAGCCCTCCATTTCTAGGCACAGATTATCCTTTCTTACCTATTCACTGGCTCCACTTGGGTCAGAACAAAGCAATCATAAACTTGAAAGAAATAATGACATCATATATCTCTTTGGTGTTGTCACATCTTGTGTATTTCTCAGAAGAGAGGCAGTTGGTTTAGTGGATTGAGGGTCAACCTTAGAGTCAAAAAGATCTGTGTTCAAATCTTGCTTCTGATATATATTAGCTATGTCACTGTAAGCAAGTGACCTGACTTCTTAATGTCTTAGGCAAGACTAAGAAGATAAATTACAGATTAATTATCTATGAGGGGATTTTCTCACTGGGAGTTTCTTACATTGATAAAATCATAGGTGCTGACAAAAAAATGATAAAATAAAATGTCAACAATAGGGTATGTATTTCTATACTGATTAGATACTATGTGATCCAACCAAGGAAGAATTGGTGTGTGGTAGGTTTTCTGATTACCTTATATCCAAGCTCCAAGGTTCCCTACAGTCATCTTCCTTGTCGCATCACTGGTACTACTGAATATTTTCAGTGCTCAGAGGCAGTGTAGACCGGTGGATAGAATTATGACCTGGTTTCAAGTCCCACTTCTGACAGTTACTAGTTTTGTGAACCAAGGCAAATCATTTAATGTCTCAATGCTGTAGGAAGCTTTCCATGACTATAAACTGAGAAGTTATAGACCTGCGTTGTCTCAGAGAGTTTCCTTCAATTCTTATTCTCACCTTCATAGGTTGCTGAACACCCTCCCCTTCAAAGAACCAATAGATACGATTCCACACATTCTACTTGAGGGCCCAGTGATATCCCTTGCCTTCCTGTCCTAATGAAGACAGGTTACTACAAATATTTAAATCAAGCCTTAAAAGTAGTACATTCATGGGACTTGCTTTAGGCAAGTACATTACTCATTATTTTTTTGTATTTCCATCGTTAAATTTTTCTACTCTTCAAATGGCTATTTTTGCATAAAATATTTAGCTGGGAATGAATGTTCTCATGTTGCATTATTAGTTTCTTAGCTTATAATTGATCCACCCATTCATCACTGGAATCTTCACAATTCCTTTACAAATCAAGGAACATTTTTTTATCAGTTGTAATGATGAATAACTGACTGAAATTGCTTAGATGATGGCTGCAACATATAACAGTCCCTTCCCTACCTGAGGACCCAACTGCAATTTGTCTAAATTTAACAGATGTTGTTTGGGTTAGTTTCCCCTTTTGCATCCAGGGGGTCATAAGAATCTTGCCTTCCTGAATGTAGAAGGTTATGGAAATCTGCCGCTATCTCCCTCCTGCATTCTCTTCATCTGGGTTTGGGCTAGAATAGAAAAATGAATGGTATAATCAAAAGACGACTAGCTAGAAATCAACATGTTTCCAGATAGAAACTAGGTAGAGCTAGTTTCAAGTGTGCCGTTCAGTACCCATGTAACCATGGGCAAGTCATCTCTACTCTTTGGAGCTCAGTTTTTTTTTAATCTGTAAAATAAGACTAGAGTCCACATTAACTCTAAGGCCCCTTTTAGTTGAAATACTCTATAATTCTATGAAAAAAGGACTTCTAGCTTTATTCAATCCATGCAGGTGAAAGATGCTGTCATCCATACAGAATGGCTCCTATCAGTATCAATGAATGGTTGACAGTTGCACAATTCACAGAACTAAGGCCTGGATGCCATAATCTGCTTAGCACAATAAAGCTTGTCTTTCTTTTAGGTAGAGTAAGAGGCCAATCAATCACTGAATCAATTAGTCATTAGATCTTTATTGTGGGCCAACTCACACCCCTGTGGTGTGATTTCAGGGAGCATCTGGAAGGCCCTTCCATTCATTAGACAGTATCTGAGATTTTACTATCAGAACACCATCACTAGCTTAGGGGTTTTTTCCCACTATAAAGTTCTAGGAGCTGTCATCAGTCATCTTCCCCTTGATGTGGATGAGAATAGACTTTAATAAGGAGACAGGTGGGATGCCCTGAGGCAGAGATGGTAAATTCTACCTTCCCTGCCTCTATCACTCCACAGGCTGTCCACTAGGCCTGGGGTATACCCCTTCCTCATCCCTGACTCAGAACTCCAAGTTTTCTTTTTTAAAAAAATATATGGAATAAAACAAGCATTTCTATAACAGTATAATAAAAAAGATTATATATGAAACTGTAAATCTATTATGTACTCTGATAAGTTTAGAAATTTAACTTGTCCTACGGGAAGTGGGAGGGTAAGGGGGGAAAAAGGGAGGGGGGTGGTCAGAAGGTAGAGGAGAAGTAGCAAGTGGGTAACGGTAAGATAAGGGAGGGGAATAAAGAGGGAAGGTTAACTGAGGAAAGCGGCGTTCAAAAGCAAAACTTTGTTGAGGAGGAGAAGGGGAAAGGGAGAAATAAAAGCATAAACAGGGGGAATTAGGATGGAAAAAAAGACACAGATAGAAATCATAACCCTGAATGTGCAGGGGATGAACATTCTCACAAAACAGAAGCAGATAGCAGAATGGATTAAAAACCATAATCCTACAATATGCTGTTTACAAGAAATGCATTTGAAACAGGGGGATACACATAGGGTTAAGGTAAAAGACTGGAGTAAAATATATTGTGCCTCAGCTAAAGTAAAAAAAGCAGGTGTAGCAATCCTAATCTCAGACAAAGCAAAAGTAAAGATAGATCTAATTAAAAGAGATAAGGAAGGACATTATATCCTGTTAAAAGGCACCATAAACAATGAAGCAATATCATTGCTTAACATATATGCATCAAGTGGTAAGCATACAAATTATTAGAGGAGAGGTTAAGGGAGTTACAGGAAGAAATAGACAGCAAAACTATAATATTGGGAGACCTCAACCTCCCCCTTTCTGAACCTGATAAATCTAACCTCAAAATAAATAAGAAAAAAGTTAAGGAGGTAAACAGAATTTTAGAAAAGGCACATATGATAGACCTCTGGAGAAAACTGAATGGGGATAAAAAGGAATATACTTTCTTCTCAAAAGTACATGGCACATACTCAAAAATTGACCATGTACTAGGGCATAAAAACCTCACAATCCAGTGCAGAAAAGCAGAAGTAGTCAATGCATCCTTTTCAGATCATGATGCAATAAGAATCATTTTTAATAAAGTAGCATGGAAAAATAAGCTAAAAACTAATTGGAAACTAAATAATTTAATTCTAAAGAATGAGTGGGCCAAAGAACAAATCAGAGAAACAATTAATATTTTCATTCAAGAGAATGACAATAATGAAACAACATACCAAAACTTATGGGATGCAACAAAAGCAGTTCTTAGGGGAAGTTTTATATCTCTAAATGCCTACATGAATAAAATAGGGAAAGAGGAGATCAATGATCTGGGCATACAGCTGAAAAAGCTAGAAAAAGAGCAAATTGAAAACCCCCAATTAAATACCAAATTAGAAATACTGAAAATCAAAGGAGAGATTAATAAAATTGAAACCAAGAAAACTATTGAATTAATAAATAAAACAAAGAGCTGGTTTTATGAAAAAACCAATAAAATTGATAAACCTTTGGCCAATTTGATTAAAAAAAAAGAAAGAAGAAAATCAAATTACCAGTATAAAAAATGAAAAGGGTGAGGTCACCTATAATGAAGAGGAAATCAAAATAATAATTAGGAATTATTTTGCCCAACTGTATGTCCATAAATTTGACAACCTTAGAGATATGGATGAATATCTACAAAAACATAAACTGCCCAGGCTAACAGAGAAGGAAGTGAAATTTCTTAATAACCCCATATCAGAAAAAGAAATTGAGCATGCCATCAACGAACTCCCTAGGAAAAAATCTCCAGGGCTAGATGGTTTTACATGTGAATTCTATCAAACATTTAAAGAACAACTAATTCCAATACTTTGTAGACTATTTGGGAAAATAGGTGAAGAAGGAGTCCTACTAAATTCTTTTTATGACACAAATATGGTACTAATACCCAAACCAGGTAGAGTTAAAACAGAGAAAGAAAATTATAGACCAATTTCTCTAATGAATATTGATGCAAAAATTTTAAATAAAATATTAGCAAAAAGAGTGCAGCAACTCATTATGAGAATAATACACTATGACCAGGTAGGATTTATTCCAGGAATGCAAGGCTGGTTCAATATTAGGAAAACTATTAGCATAATTGACCATATCAACAACAAAACTAGCAGAAACCATATGATCATCTCAATAGATGCAGAAAAAGCCTTTGACAAAGTACAACACCCATTCCTATTAAAAACACTAGAAAGCATAGGAATAAGGGGAACCTTCCTCAAAATTATAAATAGCATCTACCTAAAACCATCGACAAGCATTATCTGTAATGGGGATAAACTAGATGCATTCCCAATAAGATCAGGGGTGAAACAAGGATGTCCATTATCACCTCTATTATTCAATTTGGTACTAGAAACATTAGCTGTAGCAATAAGAGAAGAAAAAGAAATTGAAGGAATTAGAATAGGAAAAGAAGAAACTAAATTATCACTTTTTGCAGATGATATGATGATTTATCTAGAGAATCCTAGAGAATCAAGTAAAAAACTACTTGAAATAATAAACAACTTTAGCAAAGTTGCAGGATATAAAATAAACCCACATAAATCCTCAGCATTCCTATACATTACTGACAAAGCCCAACAGCAAGAGATAGAAAGAGAAATTCCATTCAAAGTTACTGAAGGCACTATAAAATATTTGGGAGTCTATTTGCCAAGACAAACCCAGAGCCTATATGAACATAACTATGAAACACTTTTCACGCGAATAAAATCAGATCTAAATAAATGGAAAAACATCAGTTGCTCATGGTTAGGCCGAGCTAATATAATAAAAATGACAATTTTACCTAAATTAATCTATCTATTCAGTGCCATACCAATCGAACTACCAAAAAATTTTTTACTGAGCTGGACAAAATAATAACAAAATTCATTTGGAAAAACAAGAGGTCTAGAGTATCTAGGGTATTAATGAAAAGACATGCTAGAGAAGGTGGCTTAGCCACACCAGATATTAAACTGTACTACACAGCAGCAGTCATCAAAACTGCCTGGTACTGGTTAAGAAACAGGGGTGTGGATCAGTGGAATAGGAAAGGTACACAAGTAGGAGAAATCAACAAGTTTAGCAATCTACTCTTTGATAAACCCAAAGAGGCCAGCTTCTGGGCTAATAATTCACTATTTCACAAAAACTGTTGGGAAAATTGGAAAATGGTAGGGCAAAAACTGGGCATAGACCAATATCTTATACCATATACCAAAATAAAGTCAAAATGGGTTCATGATTTAGGAGTAAAAGCTGATACTATAAGTAATTTGGGAAAGCAAGGAATAGTTTACTTATCAGATTTGTGGAAAAGAAAAGAATTCATGACCCAACAAGAGATAGAGAGCATTACAAAATGCAAAATGGATAATTTTGATTATGTCAAATTGAAATGTTTTTGTACAAAAAAGCCAATGCAACAAAAATTAGGAGGGAAGCAGAAAATTGGGAGAAAATCTTTACAACTAGTATCTCTGATAAAGGCCTCATTTCTAAAATATACAGGGAACTGAGCCAAATATATAGGAATACAAGCCATTCCCCAATTGAGAAATGGTCAAAGGATATGAACAGGCAGTTTTCAGAGGAAGAAATTAAAGCTATCTACAGGCATATGAAAAAATGCTCTGGATCACTACTGATTAGAGAAATGCAAATCAAAACAACTCTTAGATACCACATCTCTCCTGTCAGATTGGCTAAAATAACAAAACAGGAAAATGATAAATGCTGGAAAGGATGTGGGGAAATTGGAACATTGTTGCATTGCTGGTGGAGTTGTGAGCTGATCCAGCCATTTTGGAGAGCAGTTTGGAACTATGCCCAAAGGGCTATAGAAATGTTCATACCCTTTGACCCAGCAATACCACTTCTAGGGTTGTATCCCAAAGAAATCACACAAGCGGGAAAAGGACCCATATGTACAAAAATATTTATAGCAGCTCTTTTTGTGGTAGCTAAGAATTGGAAATCAAAGGGATGCCCATCAATTGGGGAATGGCTGAACAAGCTGTGGTATATGAAGGTGATGGAATACTACTGTGCCATAAGAAATGGGGATGATGCGGACTTCGTAACAACCTGGAAAAACCTACATGATATAATGCTGAGTGAGCGGAGCAGAGCCAGAAGAACGTTGTGCACAGCCACAGATATATGGATTCTGTGAGGACCAACCCTGACACACTGCGCTCTTCTCAGCAACCTAAGGGGCAAGGACAACTCCAGGGGACTCACGATGGAGAATGCTATCTTCATCCAGAGAAAGAACTGTGAAGTTTGAATACAGATCGAGGCGCACTACATGCTCGCCTTTTTTTGCTTCTCTTTTGTTTTTGTTTTTGGGTTTTTTTTTTTTGTTCTGTTTCTTCTTTCTCATGATTCATTCCATTGGTCAAAATTCTTCTCCACAACTTGACTAGTGCATAAATTAATTCAATGCGAAGTTATACATGACAGTTATATGAGATGAGATTCCATGCCGTCTTGGGGAGGGAGGGGGGAGGGAGGGGAGAAAATCTGGAACTCAAAACTATGTAGAACCGTGTGTGGTAAACTAAAAATAAATAAATTTTAAAAAAATATGGAATAAAACAAGCATTTCTATAACAGTATAATAAAAAAGATTATATATGAAACTGTATATCTATTATGTACAACTTGTTATTCCTTTTAAATATATGAATTATCATACAAATGTCTTTTTTTCCTTTTTTCTTCCCCCCACCCTATATATATCTACCCTTAGACACAAATACGTATGTATACACATGTACATACATATATACACATATGTATATATACATATATATTTATGTAGGTATCTGTATATATGTTATATAGATACATATACATATATGTATATATACTTCTATTTATCAGTAGTTTCTCTAGGTGCAGCTAGTGTCTTCCTTCTTATGTCCTTTTTAGTTAATTTGGGCATTTATAATAGTCAAAATGACTTATTCACTCAAAGTTGTTCTTAAAACAGTATTGCTGTTACTGTATATAATATTTTGGGGGTTTTTCTCTTTTTGTTCTTCATTGTTTCATGCAAGCCTATCCATGTTTTTCTGATATCATGGAACTCATCATTTCTTTTAGCAAAAAATTATCATTATTATTAATCCTACAGTCACCAGGCTATATACCACAACTTGTTCAGCCATTTGTGGTGGCAAACAACTGGAAATTGTGTGGATGCCCAAATTTACTTACAAGCTCAGCTTAAGCTTTACCTTCTGCATGAAGCTTTCCCTGATCCCCCAGCAACTAGTGCCCTCTTCACAAAGGCCTTATGTTTATTTTGGATATATTATTTGGGCACATGTTGTCTCCTGTGATACAATTTAAGCTCTTCAAGGGCAGGGACTATTTCTTTTTTTGTCCTTGTGTTCCTACATCCTGTTCATAGTGTCTGTACATAGTCTTTGCTTAATAGATACTTGCTGAATGATTCAAGACTGAGCCACAAGGTAATGTTGGAAGATGCCTTATTGATTATTAGAGCACATGGTGCCATGGAGTCCTCTGGAAAAGATGGAATACTAAGCTATTCATGAAATTACTTGTGAATCTCTCATTTGGTACCTTTCCTATATCTCTGTAACAAATGCTCACTGTTCATATAGCTTCGTCACTTAAAAATTACATTTTTAAAAACACATAATAGGTTTTTCCCCCCTATAGATGTAAAGTCCAAAGCCGAAGTCTCCACAGGTGCATGGTAAGCTAGAGATAGTAAATTATTGGCTGTTCCCAGCATTCAATGGATAGATTCTAATTTCCATTTGTACCTCAGATGACATGATTTTTAAAGGCATTTTTAACCTTCCAGCCTTTGCTATTTGCAACCATTCAGTTGCAAGTGCAAAGACTTCTTATGGAGGAAATCAGAAGGGGCACAAATGGAATTAAAAAAGGGCTGTCCCTACTGAAGTCTTGGCTGATTGATAAAAGCAGCCAGGCAAAGATAGATTTTTATGTGAGTGGCTACCCTGCTGGTAATACTATTGACCTAAATAAGTCTTAAGTCTGGACGCCTGAGGTATTGTCATTGAGGTATCAAGAACATGAAGAGCTGGGGGTAAAGGGGAGGGAATGGAGAGAGGAAGCAGGGCTCTTATTCTATGAATGAATGTTAAAATTTCTATTCAGGGAAAAATCAAACTGTGCAGGCCTAATGTTAGAAGTGGGTTTTTGTTTGTTTTTGTTTTTGCTTTTAGTTAGGTTATTTCTTTAGCAGGAAAAGTGCAGTTGAATTGTATTTGGGAGGGAATAAATTCTTAGGAACTACTTTTCGATTTTTCAAACAATGAGATATAAGCTCTGGTATCTCTAAATGTAATTCACTTTGAAATAAGGAAGAATTCACCAGCTGTGTGAAGGAGGAGATTTTCAGTGCTGAGAAATTTTATTTTGTCTCCAAATAGGCCAAACAGCTCTAATAGTGTCACTGAAGAAGAGATAAAATCATATTTCTTGATATTCTCCCTTTCCGCCATATTAGCAAAGACACACACATACACCAAATTATTGATGTTTGCATGGATTTTATTCATTGATTACCTTTTTTAAAATTAATTTCATAGATCTCCCTAATTTTCCCTGTAAAAATCCTAGTTGGAGGAAGAAATAAAACTGCCCAAAGTTTCCATCTTACTAACAGTTTTGTCATTCCCATAAAGTTTTGTCTATTTTTAGAATTCAGAGTATTTGTCCACAGTATCTACGTCATAAATGATGCCTAAGTTCCAAGGCTAAACCACTAGTCAATTTACTCCATAATATATCTGATATAATGTCCATTTGTAATAAAAATGTATATAACAATACTAGTACTTAGGCAAAATAGGCAAACAATACAACTGAAGAGAAAAAGTTGTTTATTTGTAATGCTTGTGCATGAGGGAAAAGTTTTCATTAGAGGAAGAGGAAGTAGATGGAAACTTCAGTAGAAATGATAAAAGAAGTTCTAGGAAGTTTCAATGGCTTTATAGACTATTGGCACTGGTGCTTCACAAGGTTTATTTTTTCTCCAAACTTTTTCATTTGTTTTCTGTGATACAGGTGTATCACTAGCATCACTCTTTCGCTTATCTTTATTTGAGGATTAAGATCATTAGAAGCACTCAGAAATGGAAAAAAAAGAAATAAGGAATAAGAGAAAAGAGAGTATATAGGGAAAAGAAAGAGTAATAACAGTTCCCATCTGTATAACTTGGAAATCAAAAAAGAAGAGATGTCATCACACCATAGAACCATAGAAATCAGGGTTTTAGATTTGGTAGGGACCTTAAAGACCATCTAAATCCAATTTCCATGTTAATAAGTTGAAGAAATTGAGGTGTGTGGGGTGAAATGACTCGACTAAGGTCTCACAACTAGCTAGTGGCAAAGCTGCAATAAAGAGTTGTGTCTTCAGATTTCTTGTACCAATTTTTTTTCTTTCACCACAAACGAGTTGGATAAAAAGCAAGGATTCTGTGTGAAATTACACTGAAGGGAAAGAAGTTATCCTTTGATAGCACAGAAGGTGATATGTACCCAGAAAAACTTGAAATGAATTGGGGAGGGGTCTGTAAAAATGAGGGGGCAGTGCATTGAGTTAGGATTAATGAAGGAGGAAGACATAGTGTAAGACCACATAATATTAGACATAGTACATTTTAAGTTAGATACTCATTTGAGGAGTACCCATTCAAGTATATACTACTTTTACAGAAAAAAATATAACATATCAGCGTTGAAATGTCAACCTAGATAACTTACCATTAATATTTGTAGCATACTATGTGTAGTCTTAATGTAGCTAAGCTTGACAACATTTAACAGCAGGGCATCTACAGGCTGACAACAACTTCGCTTTTCCACAGTTCTGGTTACTTTAGAGTTGATAGCCATTGATGGGAAACCACCCACCCAGCTATAATTAGAAGACTGTTAAATTTGACCTTTTAAGGGGAAACAGGCAAGGTTGGCCTTCTGTCTGACACCCATCTGTAGGAGTAGGAACCAACTGTTTTCCTTATGTAGTTCTTTGTGGTTATCTCTCTGATTCAAGAATGAAATCTAGGCCAAGGCCAGCGAAGACAGAGGAGAAAGTTAGAGGAATGAGAGAAAATGAGATAGAGGAAAAATAAGTGGATGTCCACTATAACTAAAATTTACCTGAACCTATTATCTACTTGAAAAAAAATAAGAAAAATCTGTCCTGAGTGTCAGATTGTATTAGCCTTTACAATGTCTCTTTACTTACAACCAAATGTATTTTTGTTTATTTAGAACCAAATTCAATAGACTTAATGATTTTGTTCTTTCCCCCTCTACTTAGGCTTACTTTAACCTTGTCTTGTCCAATGGACTTGAAGAACTTCCCCATGGATGTCCAGACTTGTACAATGCAACTGGAGAGCTGTAAGTACCTTCATTGAAACTAGTGTTTTTTTCATCAATGTCCTGCTTCTTTTTCCCTCCCATTGAGGGGAACTGATCAAAAAGATTCATTTATCTACTGGCTAAGAAGTCTCCTTCTTCCACTAAATCAGACATTCTTATGCTGGGATCCATACACTCGAAGTGTCTATGCAGAGATTTCAAAAGGTCTATGAATTTGGATGGGGAAAAAAAGAAACAACCACATAATATATAATATAAAATATTTATCTTCACTCATCTCTAATTAAAATTTAGCATGTCCTTCACTTATGAATGTAGGTAATAAAATATTATGTTTGGAGAGTCTCACTGTCAGACTAGAAATGGTGATAAAGTCTTTTGGCTCAACAACTCTCAAAGACAAATGTGTATCTCCAGTTTTGTGAGGGCTGATTCCACTCTAGTCAGTAAGTCAAGTCAACAAGTATTTATTATGCATTTGTTATGTGTCAAGCATGGGGGTGAGGAAAGGTGACCACACAGGGTTGTTATAGAAAAAGAAGTCAGGAGTGGAGGTCAGAGAGGAATGATGGCATTAACCTGGATGGCCTAGTCACTAAAGGAGCTTGCAGGAGGAACTGATCAATGAAAAGAGGGTAGAAAGTGATCTTTCAGGGTAGGAAGGTGACTGAATCATGGCAGATAATGAAGTCTGGAGACTCAAGAGTAGAGAACAGAGAGGAATTTGGGGGTCACACTGGTGAAATCACAGACACTTAAAGTAATGCATACTCATAAACTCAAAAGATCAGAGATTTAGATCTGGAAGAGACCTTAAAGTCCATCCATCTCATTTTGCAGGTGGGGAAAGTAAAGTGTAAAGAGGCTAAATGATTGCTCAGGATTCAAACTCAGTTCTTTCTGACTCCAAATTCAGTGCCCTATCCATTATGCCGTCTATCTCCTGGAGAACAGAGTTCTAAGGCTTCTTCTGGACCTTAGGAACAAATGAAATGACCCTGTTCTACACCATATCCTACACAATGTGGGCAGAGAAAAGCTTGCCAGTATTTATAAAGTACAGTGTGAATTTCCTTCCCTCTGGATGTTCCAATTCTGCCCCAACATCCCTGGGCTTGCCTTTCTTCAAGTAACCAAGTGCAAAATCATCCCTCTCCCAGTGGGTCTGCTTTCAGTGGGGCATAAAGAGGAAAGTAATTTGATTATCTGATTAAACAAATCTACAGAAAGGTGAGAATGACTAATGTACTTAATGTTCCCAGGAGTTATTAACATTTTAAAAGAGAAACTTATTACACAAAACATCTCTCCCTCCTAATTAGACATTCCTTTTGTTTAATAAACGCAAAAGGCACTCGGAGGGAAGACAGTCTGGTGTGGTGCTTGGGAGGTTGAGACGGTGTTGAGCAGGAGTGGGGAAGCATGATCCAGGGAGAAAGGGCCAACCCAGGATCTGGGAAAAGGATTCAGAAAGGAAAAAACCAGGACACCCAAGACACTTCTTGCCTTCTTTGCCACTTTGCTGAGAACTTGTGGCCCCAAAATCTTTTTGCCATGTTGCTTTTGGAATGCATGCCTTCAGGTAGCTGGTGCCTGAGACTGAGAATGGAATTTTGAACCAAGAGCCCTAGATTTTCTTCTTGCTCTCTTTCTGGTGTGTTGTGCTAGTTTGTGAATCAGACATAGTCATAGAGACTGAAGACCTCACAGAGATTTAGGGCAATTTAATAATAGAGTGACTATGAAGCACTTTGAGCTTCTTCATTTGACAAACAATAATTAAGGGGGGGAGGATATCATTATTGCATAGAATAGCGGCACAGTTTCTTTGCAGCTAAGTGACGCAGTGGATGCAGCCTTAGCCTGAAATCAGGAAGACTTGAGTACCAATCCAATCTCAGATTCTTACTAGTTGTGTGACCCTAGACATGTTACTTTAAACACTAGCTGCCTCCATTTCTTCATCTGTAAATTGGGATAATAATAGCACCTCCCTTCTAAGGTTGTGCTGAGGATCCAATGAGATAATTTCGTAAAGTGCTTTGCAAACCTTAAAGCAAAATATAAATGCTAACTTCTGATTATCTTAGAATATGATAGACTTTCCCATTAAATATATTACCAAAATACACACACAGGCACACACACATAGACACATACAGTGGAAAAGTCAGTTTTAAAAGTGCAGCTAGTCACAAAGTGAACTTTAATTTCATGATAGACTATATTTATTCCTGTCAATATTATATTGCCTATGACCTGCTTGGTAGTCAGGAGACCTAGGCTTTCATCTCTACTCAACCACTTACTTGGAGGCAGTATGGCTTCAATATGTCTACAATAGAGAACCAGCCTAGCTGTATTTGGAGAGTCTCTCCATAGACCGAAAATGGGGTGATAAACCATTTTGGACCAACAACATTCAAAGACAAACATATGTCCTAGAAAGACTATTGTTTAGTCATTTCTCAATTGTATCCAACTTTTTGTGACTCCAGTTCAGGTTTCCTTGTCTAGAGTGATTTGCCATTTCCTTCTCCAGCTCATTTGACAAATGAGGAACTGAGGCAAACAGGCTTAAGTGACTTGCCCAGGGTGACACAGCTAATATGTGTCTGAAGCTTGGTTTGAACTCTGGAAGATGAATCTTTCTGACTCCAAGCCCAGCCCTATATTCACTGCTCCACCTAGGCTGTGCTTTTATGGGGTTGATCCTACATGTACCAACAAAGGTCTATGTAGTCAAAGCTATGATTTTTCCAGTAGCAATGTTTAGCTATGAGAGTTGGGCTAGCCCTAAGGAAAGCTGAGAACAGCAGAATCTATGCTTTTGAATTGTGGTGCTGGAGAAGACTTTTGAGAATCCTTTGGAAAGTGAGGAGATCAAATAAATAAATACTTAAAGAAATTAATTTAGGCAGTTCACTAGAAGGTCAAATACTGAAGCTTAAATGCTTTGGACACATAATGAGAAGATGAGACTCAATGGAAAAGACCTTGAAGTTAGGAAAGATTGAAGACAAAAGAAAAAGGGTATGAAATAAATAGATGGTATCATGGAAGCAATGAACAGACTTGGACAGACTGGGAGATAGTAGAGGATAGAAGGGCCTGGCAAGCTAGGGTCCATGAGGTCACAAAGAGTCAGACATAACTGAACGACTGAACAACAACAAAAATCCCACACTAGTCACCAAGTCAAGTCAACAAGCATTTATTTAGCACTTCCTCTCTTAGTCTCCTAGTTTACCAAATAAGGAAAGAGGCGGGGCAGAGATAAATAATCTATGAAGTCCCTTTTAAGTTTAGCAATTTATGATTCTCCTGCCCTTTATTTATTTTTGGTGGGGAGGGGAGGGAAGGACTCAGATCGGTGGTTTCACTGGTAGGGAACTGTAATATCAATTAAGTTGGGTGTCTTTGATTGAGTCTTATTAGGTGCTAAGCCCCAGGCCCAAACCCCTATCTATTAGGTGCTAAGCCTATGTGAGCATGAAGCCCTCAGGGTCCTAAGGGGAGTTGCTAAGACCAGAGCCAATAGTAAGAGCTTAAGTTCTGGTCGCTCAGATGATATTTGATGACGGCTAAAGAGTACATAAAAAGAGAGAACAGAGCTATTTGCTTAGGGCTCTCACTCTTGGCAGTGTACTGATGTGGAGACTCTGGGCAGCTGTAATTAAGAGCCCTCCGGCTTGTAAATCCAGATGTTCGGACTTTGTTAAACTCTGGTAACTATGCATTGAGATTTGAATCAGACAAGGTCTGTCTGTTGATGTTTGTAATTTGTTTATATTTGCTCTGTAGTTCAGGGTGCTGGCTTTTCCCCCTGAACTAAGTGAATGATATTTGTATGCTGGATTAAAGTGAGATTGTTAACCCCTTAACTTTGCTTTCCTTAGTAAAGCAGATCAAAAGAACCTGGGCTTGCAGCGTTCTGTGTGCTGGTTGTTGTTGGTTTTACGCAGCCACAGTAGCTGCTTGCAAGATTGTTGAAACAGGAACTTATAATGAGAAACTTCTACCAATGCAAATTGGCCCCTTCTTTGTAA
The DNA here is from genome assembly GCF_011100635.1 of Trichosurus vulpecula. NCBI lineage: Eukaryota > Metazoa > Chordata > Mammalia > Diprotodontia > Phalangeridae > Trichosurus > Trichosurus vulpecula. Next base: position 419,494,761 of record NC_050574.1, read on the forward strand.
AAATAGTCTTAGAGAGTTGCTTACCTCTTGAAAAGACATTCAAGGATTTCTATTTCCTGCCTAATCTCCTTCCTCTATTTTTCTGTTTGGAAACAATACATGCAGCTGATGAAAGAGACTTCTCTTAGGGGCTTTGAAAAAAGAGCACAGCATTTAGAGTCTGAGGATTAGAGTTCACAGGCTGGCTTTGCCACATATTCTATGTCACTTTGGGGAGATCACTCCTCTGGGTCTAAATTTCCACATTTGTAAAAATGAGGTGGTTAGACTAGATATTCCTTAAGGCCCCTTTCACCTCTAAATCTTCCTATCCTCCTCCCTCCTATACATTATGCCCAATGGTTATAACCCAATGTTATCTCTACACAGAGGCTCACCATTCTGATTCTTCACCCAGAGCTTTTCAGGTAAAGACTAAGACAAAGGAAAGGAGCCCTACTAGGATAGATAGATTCCAATTAACTTTGCCATTGATTTCTGTGTAACTCTCACCAAGGTGCTGTCCTGCAGTAATTTTGCTGAAAACAAGGAGAGTTCTATACATGAGAGGTGACCTGTCTAAACCTCTCCGCTGCATACTTCCCCACCTAATCTCTATGTTTATTCTTGCATAAAAATAACAGAAACAAAAATGGAAAGTGATACAAGGAAAAACAGTAGCCTTCACTTCTGGAATGTGATGTTTTGGCTTATGCATGCCTGACAGATAATTCATTGTTTATCTATGCAACAAAAATAGAGAAACTTATTACTGAGCTGGCGATGATTCTTTCTGATGACTCAGAAGTGATATGACATAGGATCTCATGGGGTCTGACACTTGCTTTTCTCCATAGGCATCCTAATAAGTATGATGAATCATGCTCTATTTGCATATTCTGTTCATTTATTTCCCAAGTATCTCCCTCATTAGCTGAAGTTATTAAGATTTAACTGTAATAACTTGTAGCAGAAAGGTTTGTTGAAAATAAAGCTCGAAGGCCCTAGGAATGGAGGCAAATGTGTAGTGGGAATGTTTAGATGGATCGCTGATGGCAGTGGGAATGTTTAGATAGATTTCTGATGGCAAATTCATCCAAAAAGAGGAATTAAAGATTATCTTTCACCTGGAAGACTATGTAACTGTGATGCTATTAAACAATCATTTAAAATGTTTGTTGCTATTACAGATCATTTTAATAATATATCACAGACAAAACCAAAAGGGTTTTGTTTCTTTTGATGGAATTTAAGATTTAAAGAGCAAGGATGCGTGGATATTTGCTTAGTTCTGCTTAATTATCACATTGAGTGAAGTCTGGAAACTAGCCTCATTCTTCTTTTTAATTTCACTGGCTATGATAAATATTTAGGTTTCAATTATATAGGTTACCCCCTCCCATCACAATTACACACACACACATATGAATAAAGAACTGACCTGAGAGTCAGAAAAATCTGGGATCAAATCAGACAGATGGACAGTTTAGGAAACTCTAATTGGCAAATTACCTATATCTTATAATCAGAGATCAACTTGGTAAACTGAGAGTTTTTGTGACTTGTCCATGAATATGCAGCCAGCACGCGCCAGAATTAGGACCTGAACCCAGTTTTTCCCAACTCCAAGGCCAGCCCTTTATCCACCACATCACATTGCCTCTTCATGATTACATACCTTTTTATAGTTTCTCAATGAACCTTTCACCTAGACTCATTGAGCAGTCCTCCCTCAGACATTTCTGTTTTATTTTGTTTGTTTCTTTGTTTTTCCACCCCATTCATTAAAGTTTGACACTTTCTGGGAAGTGTCTGTCCATTGTACTGACCAAGGTGGTTTATTTACTCTAGTTGGCTACACCATGAATGACCTGATATTTGAGTGGCTAAGTGATGGCCCAGTACAAGTGGCTGAGGGTTTAACCTTACCACAGTTTATTTTGAAAGAAGAGAAGGAACTTGGATACTGCACAAAGCATTACAACACTGGTGAGTACTCTTTCACTTGCTGAACTAAGGCTCCTGGGTTTTATTTTCTTCATGTAGGCTAAAGAAATAAAATAATGCCTGTTTGCCATATAGTATCTATAATTTAGGTTATTTCTCACTTCCACATAGTATTTAATATTAATTGAATGGGTATACATATGTATAGATATAGATATAATACTTAGCTGCAATGTACAAGCAACTTTAATACACAAAGTTCTTGTGACCTCTAGAACATCTTAAGGGAGATATCCTCCCTGTAATTCATTTTGGATATGATCAATGAGCAGAGTCTTAAACTAAGTCTTCAAAAGGAAAACAGCCAAATAGAATTTCTCCTGAAGAGTTGGTTCCTTGAAAACAGTAAGCACTGGAGAGATTCCCATTTTATCTATCATCTATCTCTCATGTATCTCTGTGTGTCTGTCTGTGTGTCTGTGTGTCTGTCTGTCTCTCCCTTCTTCCCCCCTCCCCTCTCTTATCTTCTTTTCTCCTCTCTCTTTTCTCTTCTCTCTATTCTCCTCTTCCCCTCTCCTTTCCTTTCTCCTCCCACCTCTGAAAGGTAACTTAAAATAAACTGTGTGTGATTTCATGGGTTTGAGGTCCGGCTGGAAAGAATGGATGCAGAGACTAAATTTTATGCATGGGGAGCAAAGCTAGAACTTAGTCCTTGTGTAGCCCATCCCTGGCATCCACTGTTGTTACTGGTACACTGGGTGAAATTACACATGAGGGTTAGCACTCTCTGCCTTGGTAAAATAAGGGATAATAACTTGCTTGTTTGTAAACCCAGAAATAGAGACATCCTGCTTTCCAGTGCTTCACAGTAATAGGAGCTTGGATAAAATTCAACTGGCTGAAATTCAGTTGGCTCCAAGGACATAATCTGGGGCGGGGGGTGGGAAATGAAATAGTGATGATAGGCATGGGGGACAATATTGGATGTGACATAAACAAGTCCTTCTATATTTGTACCTGAATGACTATGGCCATCTAGTGAAAGATGGCTATCTACCCCTTGAAGACTCAGCTCTTAAGTCTGTGCATTGATCATACCCAGAGTGAATTACAAGAAGGCTATCTAGTCAGGATGTCTTGCACAGATGCAGCACTGGGTAGTTTATCTGCTGAGCACAGTACATCATGAAGGCATATGCAAGATATCAAGGTCACACAGCTAGTTGATGGATGCAGTGGGATTAGAACAAAGGTCTCCTGACTCATGATTCAGTGTATGTGCAGCCACACCACATTATCTGCCTGCCTGTGCATCTCTCTTGATGCTGGCAGAGATTGGGAAGCATTTCCATTCTCTGTTTTTGGTGGAGTAACCAGGTCAGTGGTACCAATTAACTGGTCAATATCATTGGTAGCCTTAAGAAAGTCTGGTAGTTGTTTCTAGTATAGAACATCAGATTTCTCCATAGGCTATTATTATCCTCTATGGCATCCAGATTTCTTATCTGGTCACCTTCTTAAGTATCTAGTCACTAATTTAACCAATAATTATTTATTTTTAATCTCTTATGAACCTGCTATATGGTAAGGCATGATCACTAAAGCTTTAATAATATCTAAGAGAGGTAGCCTAGCATAATAGATTAAGGACTGGGTCTTGCGGGGTTCAAGTCTCCTATTTTCACTAGAATTCTCTCCCTCTTCATTTCTACCTCCTTGACTTTTCTGAATTCGCTCAAGTTTCAGATAGAATCCAATGTTCTACCAGAAGCTTTTCCTGTTCCTCCTTAATTCTAGTGCCTTCTCTCTGCTTCATCATCTCCAATTTATCCCATATATATCTTGTTTGTACATCGTTGTTGTCGCATTGCCTCCCCCATTACACTGTGAGATCTTTTAGAGTGGGGATTGCCTTGTGCTTTTCTTGTATATTCAGAGCTTAGTGCAGTGCTGGATGACTAACAGGTATTTTTATATAATATTTTATTTTCCCCCCAATTACATGTTAATTTTTTTTAAAAAATTTGTTTTTGTTTTTAAGTTTTGAGTTCTAAATTCTATCCCTCCCTTCCTCCCTCTCCCCACCCTGAGACGGTAAGCAACCGGATATAGGTTATACATGTGTGAACATGTAAAGCATTTCCATTGTGTTTGAATGTACTTGAAGTAGGGATAGTGGGAAATAGCATGTTTGAAGAAGACGTAACAGGTACTTAATAAGATACCATAACAGGTACTTAATAAATGTTTGTTGACTTACTGACTGGTTATTTAATCATGGGTAGGTCACTTAACATTTCTGACTCTCCATTCTTCACCACCACCACCACCACTTGTTTTCAGTCTTTGTCCTCCTGATTGTAAGCTCCTTGTCATCAATGATTGTCTCTCTTTTTCCTTGTATTTGCAACCTCAAAACTTAGCATAGTGTCTGGAACATAGTAAGCACTTAATAAATGCTTTTTGGTAGCCTGTCTGCTCCCAGGAAACACTCTATCACTATAAACAGTGGTGAGAGATTCTACATTGGGGGCTCACATAAAATTCCCAAGTTCCTCAAGCATACTCCTGCCTACTCTGAGCTCCCCCCACCCCAAAAATAACCACATGTATAAATCAGTTATAGAAGTCAAATGGTTAGTTTACATTAGCCTCAAAAAATAACATTTTTTAAAATTCAAGTTAGCAAGAAAAGATTTTGATAAAAATTTAATTGACTGAAATAATTGATGGTACATTTCTTTATTCTATGATTCTCTGTTTCCTCTTCTATAAAATGAGGGAACAGAACTCAATGACACTAAGTTTATGATTCTATGATCTTGTAATACACTACTATCATTTCCATTACAACAAGTAAGGAAAATTCTGATGAACATTTTTGTAGCTGGTTAATTGTTTTCTGTATCTTTATCTCTGTCTCTATCTCTATCTATACCCACATTTCTATTTATATTTTTATACATACCCATATCCATAAGCAGAGGTTATTTATTGGAACAAAAGGAATATAAGGTGAATTCTATAAAATACATTCCCTATTTGCAGGAAAATTTACTTGCATTGAAGTCAAATTTCACCTGGAGCGACAGATGGGATACTATTTGATCCAGATGTATATTCCTAGCCTGTTGATAGTCATTTTGTCCTGGGTTTCATTTTGGATCAACATGGATGCAGCACCTGCCAGAGTGGCTTTGGGCATCACCACAGTTTTGACAATGACAACCCAAAGTTCTGGTTCCAGGGCCTCACTGCCAAAGGTAAGAAGTTTATTGGTTGTCAGAGTCTAGTTTCATCAGAGTTCTTTTCTTTTAGTAGAATCTATGTGGAGATATATGCTTATTTAAACAAGCAGGAGATAAATATTGTGTTTGAATGTGCTTGAAGTAGGGATAGTAGAAAGTAGCATGTTTGAAGATGACATCTGTTTAGGTTCATCAAATTCAGATATACAAGGCAGAGAGGGGCATTAGGATCAGGAAATTACTCAAGGAAGTTATTGAATGTCCCCCTAATTTTCATCTTTGTCATTCTTCCATCATTTGCATGGTCCAAGGAAGCCTGCAGGGAATTTGTGTAGACTAGAAATGACTTAAGCACAAGAATTCTATAAGCACAAACTAGGTTGACTGTTCTGACCAACCAAGCCATGTACCTGTACAGAAACTGGAGTTATGGTCCTGAACTTTGAATGAGATGTTCTCACTGATAAACAATTTGAAAGAACTATAGCGTACCTGTTTAAAACAGCATGTGATAATATGTTGATTGTTTCTAAAAGATTCAGTGTTTTATCCTGTCAGTTAGCTGAAGAGGTCACTTAAATGGTGGACTTTCAGGCATTGTGACAAGTGAAGGGGGTGGGGAGGAGATTATTTGTAGCATAGGCATACCTTTTGGTAACTTTAAAAAATAGTGCGTCGATGGCTCGTTCTTCTGCCCCCATGTAGGATAAGTCATGTATATGTGTGTTTGCATGTGGATGTACACAAGGAGTATGCTGAAACTGAGATATAATGAGCATAAAGTTGACTATATGAATCACCTAAAATTCCTAATGATCAGTTTTGAATTAGAGTGTTTCCTGAAAACTCAAGGAAAGATCAGAGTAAACCTATGTTGGTATCTCTCCTGAATGGAGGACATTGAGTCATTAGCAACAATTTCCCCAAATTATTTAATAAATTTAGAGTTGAGTATGTTTTGGAGCATGTGGTTGGGACAGCATTTACAATCCTTAGTCACAGAGAAGTCATTAAAATCTCACCCCACGTCTTGACCATCTTGAGATCATGTTCAAATGGTTTGCATAATGTTAATGATAAAATTCAAACCAAACCATAGCAATGGTACAACAGGCTTTATTCCTTTAGCAGAGATGATTTATTGGACAAGCAGAGAAATACAGCATGAGTGTGTATTCTTAAAATGCCTTGTAAAACTTAGCACTATAAAAATGTCAGTGACGATGGTGGTGGTGGTAATGGTGATAATAATGATGACAATGATGATAATGATAATGGTGATTACATATAAATTAAAACTATTAGAGCCTACTATGGACCAGGCACTATGCTAGGATACAAAGGTAAAAAATTATACAGTTCCTGCCCTCAAGGAGTTTACATTCTAGTGGGGGTGGGGCAGACATAGAGGAGTGATGGACAGGGAAGGGATTTTTTTGTCTGGGTAGTCACAAGAAGAGTAAGTAGAGCTACAGGACATTCCTTTGCCATGACCTTTCCAGAAGCAATGGCAGAACCTATGTATTTGCCAACAGAAGAAGAAATGGAAGGATGGGGCAGTACATGGGTAGAAGGACAGATATCAAAAGGTTTTTGGTTATCCAGAATTATCCAAAGCTACCAAGTTACTTATGCTGCAGTGTTACATACTCTTCAAATCCAACAATTCCAGCAAATTATATAGATATAGATGATATAGATATAATACCTGTTATATGTAAGACACTGCTAGACATGGAGGATACAAAGGCAAAAATGAACGAGTTTTTGACAATAAAGACCTTTCATTCTATTGGGAGGATATAACATGAGTATAGAGTAGCAATAGAAGGTAATTTGAAGTGGGACAGAGAAAGAAAAACTAAGGAATAGGAAAGATCAGAGATAGCTTCTTAGAGAAGATGGTTCTTTAGTGGTCTTGAAGGATGATAAGAATTCAGAGAAGCAGAGGTAAAAGGGGGTACAATCTGGGTATAGGGGATAGCCCATGTAATGTCTTGGTTATAGAAACTAAAATTCTGAGTTGGGGAATAGCTGTAGTCCAGTTTGTCTAGAGTAGACCATGAAATATATGAAATGGAATAATAATCTGGAAAAGAGAGATTGCGTCCAGTTTGAGTGAGATTTTCTACGTTGGTCTGAGAAGTCTATGTTCTATCAAATGAATAGAAACTCTATACAAACTTTTGGTTACCTGATGGAAGAACATATGGGGATTTTTTAAGGAAAGAGGGCATTTTTGTTCTCATGGGAATTTATACTACCAGTGATACCAACCACCCCCACCATTTCTGCCCCCAGCTTTGTTGCATCATTTGGACAGATCACTTCTCAGCTGGCAAAAAAAATAAGAATTCACTCTGGGCCTATTTATTTGTTTGTTAATTACTATTTGTCTATTTTGTTTCTTTCTTTCTGTATCCCATGACTTGGTCCCCAGGGCAAACACATGATTTATGTTTGACAGATAGTTGAAGTATAAATCAATGTAATTTTAAATAGCATTCAGTCTTGAATCAGAGAACATTAATCCTCTGGTTATTCATTGCTATTAAAAGAACAGCAAGTTGTTTTCAGATAGAGAACTGGAATATTTTATCTTGTTACTCACACTTTTTGTTAATGCCACTTCTGTGAAAAATATTACATTAGTCCAAATCATCAATATTATAATAGTCAAACCACGCAATCTGTATACATTCAGATAATACTGTACTTTATCAGTTCTGTATATTAGACTATTGCTGATTCAAGGGCAAGTTATCTGTTTCATAGGCAACCATAGTTATTTCAGCCTTCCATCATTGTTTCCACCCAGTTTGAGCCCTCAATGGTAGAGCTATCAGGTTTATCTGGGTCTAAGCCAGAGAAGCATCGGGGCGGGGGGGAGGGGAGGAAGGGAGGGGGCAGGGCATTCACATATATATACATGCATGAATGTAAACGTGTGTATGTATTTGATTCCTCTCCATGCTCCATTTCTGACTCTCCAGACTTTCTCCCCCAGCCCTCTGTGGCCTTCTGACCCTGAAAGTTCACTCTGCCCATGACTACCTCACATTGGAAGTACAATCCATTCCTGTGTCCCCTTTCTCTGATTTGTCAGTTTCTTACAGAGCTTTCATTTTGAAGAAAGTGCCCAGGCCAGTCCTGTCTTTATTCCTCTTTGGACATTCTCCATCATGCCTTCACATGGCTGCCTTCTTCTTTGTCTGTATTGTCTTCCCCTTTCAGAATGTAAGGACCTTGAGGATGTATAGGGACTGTCTTTCTTCTGTTTGTATTTATATTCTCAGCACTTAGCACTGTGCCTGACACATAGAAACTGTGCTTAGTAAATGCTTGTTGACTTGTTAATTTGATTTGACATAAATGTACTGCATTCTAAAGATGTTAATACAAAGAATGGCCCAAGACATAGAATCATAATCGCAGCTAGATGACACAGTGGATAAAGCCCTGGATATGCAGTCAGGAAGACATGAGTTCAAATTTGGCCTCAGAAACTTACTAGTTTTTGATCGTGGGTAAGTCATTTAAATTCTGTTTTCCACAGTTTTCTCTTCTGTGAAATGGGGATAATAATAACAGTTACCTTCCAAGGTTATTGTGCAGATCAAATGAGATGATTGTAAAGTTCTTAGCACAGTGACTGGCACATAGAAAAAGCTGTATAAATGTTATACATTATTGTCATTATTATTATCTTATACTTCAGTTCCTGTAATAAGTATATTCATAAAATCAAAACAAATTTTTAAAAAAGAATTGAAATAAATACAGTTTATGTTCCAGCATTTGTTGTAGAACACAAATAGATGAACAAATTCAAGGAAGAACTAGATAAAGTCCTGCAAATTGGATAAGCATATGCTTTGATACTGAGCACCAAGCTAGTGAAAAATGTCTAAAAAATATGACAGGTATTAGGAATAAGAAAAACCAAAGACTTGTAGACTATACAGACATTTATACCTATATATCATGGATATGTGTTATTGCTTTTTTATAAAAAGGTCATACAATCATAGTCCCAGAATCAGAGATCTAGAGCTGGAAGGGACTTCAGAAGTCATCTAATCCAATCATCTAATTTTATAGGTTAGGAAACTAAGTGCCCAGGTGTATCAGCAAGGCAAGATTCATGACCTTGAGGATGACCATGAACATGCCTGTATGGTTCGGAATAACGAAGTATGAAAAACTCCCTAGGTAGAAGGCAGAGGAAGTATAACATTTATTTAGACACCAGAGGATCCAATCCCAAGACCAGCTACTTCAGTGCAATATAGCAGTAATTATATTCCAAAAGCAGTAAGCCCACCTCAATGTAGCGACAAGGAAATTATAACAGTATTATAGCAAGGAACCAAGTCATCCTATAACCTTCCACCCTGCTAGGGCCTCTGCTTAGCACTCTCTTCTGCAGCTCTGTCAATGCTGGCTCTCTCAATGCCTGCTCTTCATCACCTCTTGATGTCTGCTGCCTCAATGTCTTCTCAGCTCTGTTGCTCTCAGCTCTGCTGCTCTCAGTTCTGTCCCTCTTCAATTCCTCTCACACTCTGGGCTCTCCTTATGTATAGTCCTAGCCAGGGCCTGACTGGCTAGAACTCAGATCTCTGTTTGTCTGAATTCATGATTGACTAGAACTCAGTCCACATGCCATTGGCTCTGGTCTTAGCAACTCCCCTTAGAGCCCTGAGGACTTCATACCCAAATCAGCTTAGTACCTGATAAGTAGAGGCTTTAGGCCTACTTACAAACAAAGATATAATTCAGCTTTCTCACTTAGCCCCACCTGAGGCCTATTAAATGGGTGGGGAAGATCTTTGATCACATTAATACTATACTAAGGTTTCACAGGTAATGAACATTGGAAGCAGGATTTGAAACCAGGTGACTCTTTAGCCAGTGGTCTTTCCAATGTACTCTAATAAAGCAGAGGATTCTGAACTTGTGAAGTGCTGAAAAACATCACAAAAAATGAAATTCATTGCATTTTATCTTACAGGAAATGAGGGGATTTATTCTTGAACCAAATGTCTTACAGACAAACTATTGACTTGTTAAAGTAAAGTTCAAAATTAACAAAATAAAAAGAGTAATTTTAAAAAATATATATGATATATATTTAAAATAACTGCAACCTAGCCTATTTAATCAAGCTATTGATTCTTTAAAAAGGAAGTGGATAGAAGAAAGGACATTGGTACCAATAACAAAGATTTGGGGCAGAAGTTTAGCTGATGTAAGGAGACCCCCCCAAAAAAAACTGAAAACTGCATAAATTAAAACACATTTGGCTTATATGCCAATCTGACAAGAAGTGAAGGGAAATGCCAGTTCTGAATGGAAACTCATCTGAAACACCTTACAAAGATTTTTGAGTATCATTTATTAGCAGCATCCACTGAGAAATGAGAGAGAAGTCATGGAGAGGAAAATTGGTTTAAAGAAATCTTGGCAAGAGATCCAACCATAAACATCTTGGGGGCATTTAAGGATGAATCTGGAAGAGGACAACAAATGGATAAAAAATTGAAAATATCTGTAAAAATTTTATAGCAAACTCTTTTCATCATCAAAAAAATGGAATCACTATATTTGGACTCTAACATCATAAGCCTAGATGGGCTTATAGAGAGTAGAAATAGTTCTGGAACAACAACAACAAAAGAAGTATGAAAAAAAGCAAATGGATTAAATTAAGTATACACACAGGTCTCTGCTGAGGCCGACACAATTTTGAGGCCATTGAGAGAACTATTTTCCAAGCTATCTGAAGGAGGGGAAGATACCAAAGGCCTCATATACAAATCTTAGTGCTTATTACTACAAAAAAAAATGATGAAGAGAACATCGACACTGACCTACATGCAGCTTTTTCAACTATATAAAATTTTTATGAGAATAATCTATACATATATACAAATACAAGGCCATCCTTCATGAAGATATTAGAAGGGACTGGGAAAGCTTTCACAAATGTCTCACACATTTTATCATCGCAAAGTTGATTAAAAGATGTTAAGAATACAAGAATATATTGTATTTTGTTATATATTAACTATGGAAAAACAATGATTTAGTAGAAAAAAAATCCTACAACAAGCTATCTCCAGTATATGTGTTGATGTTATATATGATTCCATAACAGATACAACATAGATAACCATGTTCACAACACTCTGGTCCTTAATATCAAGTCAGGAATAAAACAGAGAAATATATGCTCATTAAGGATGTTCAGGAGAGGATTCTGAGAAGATAGCAGCATAGGTCAGAAAATTCCAAGCTCTCAAGATTTTCCCCCACAAAAGAGATGAAATAGCACTTCGGGGTAAATATTAAGCAGTAAAAATAAATAAGAGTAGAGGCAGAACAGAGGTTCTTCTGGAACAATCAGAGAAGATCTGAAGAAAAGTCTCAGGACCAGGTTTGGTCCCTATGAAGACTAAATACCCCCAGGCTAGGGTCCACTCAAACAATAAGTGGCAGGCCCTATGGTTAGCTGGGTTGGGAGTCTGCCTCTGCCTCAGCTGCAGGAACTTTAGCCCTGGAGACAATGAGAGATGTTGCATATCTGAACCAGGGAAGATTGAGGGAACTTCTACTGACAAGGAATGCCAGACTCAGCTGTGCTGTGAAGATGCAGGTGGGGCAAGGAGGAACCAGCACAAGCCCAATGAGTGGAGAAGCCATGGGGTGGGAACACTGCTGGCTGTGGGTACTTACAGAAGGCTGGAGGTCTTGGTTCTAGTTCCAGAGGAGGGAACTGAAAGAGGATTTGAGACCAGAGGCACCATCCCCAATACCCCAGGACTAGAGGTGATTATAAAAACTGAGATACTACAATTATTTTTTTTAATGCATGGGCAAAGGAGAAAAAAAAATCAACCATAGAGAGTTACTTTGGAAATGGAGAAGGCCAGAGTTTGACTTCAGAGGATGATACTGAAGCAAAGAAACTCTCTTCTACCCCAAAAAGTGATGTCAAATGGTCACCTGCTCAAAAATAATTCATAGAAGAACTTAAAAAAGACTAAAAATCAAATGAGAGAGGTCGAGGAAAAACTAGAAAAGAAAAACGAAGAACAATCCAAGAAAAACAAGAAGATTATAAAAAGAAAGTCAACCAATTAGGAAAGGATATCTAGAATCTTAAGGAAGAAAATTACTCCCTGAAAATTAGAATCGGGCATGGGGAAGCCAGTGAAGTTATAGGAGATCAAGAAATAATAAAACAAAATACAAAGAATGAAAAAATAGCAGAGAATGTGAAACATCTCATAAGAAAAACAACTGATCTGCAGAAAAGATCAAGAAAAAAAACATAAGAATAATTGAACTACATGGAAGCTATTATCAAAAAAAGAATCTTGATATAATACAAGAAATAAAGAAACTTGTCCTGAAGCATTAGAATGAGAGGGGAAAATAGAAATAGAAAAAATCCACCATTCACCACCTGAAAGAGATCCTATAAAGAAAACCCACAGGAATATAATAGTCAAATTCCAAATCCTGCAGCCCAAGGATAAAGTGTTACAATCAAAAAGGAGAAAAAAAACAATTTAAATATAGTGGTGCCACAATTAGAATCATACAAGACCTAGCAGTGGTGACACTAGAAGACCACAGGTCTTGGAATACTATATATTGAACAGCAAAAGAACTGGGGTTACAGCCGAAAATATCATACCCAGCAAAGCTAAGCATAATCATGAATGAAAAAATGGATATTTAATAAACTGTCAGACTTTCAGGACTTTGTTTAAAAAACTGAACTAAATAGAAGGTTTTACATACAAGAGCCAAGAGAAATATAAGGTAGATACCAAAGACTAATTACAAGAGACTCTATAAGGACAGACTGTTTACCTTTTATGTATGTAAAATGTAGAACATATGTCTAAGATTGTTTTTAGTAATTGGGTAGCTCGTAAGAAAGATTGGAGTAAACCTGAGTATAACATGACTTTAAAAAGCAAAACCATTTAGGAACAGCTAAAAAGGGTAATCATTTTGTATAAATGAGGTGTGAGAGGAAGAACCAACACAGAGGAATCAGATGGGGAAGAAGAGCTGTTAATTCTCAAACCTACTTTCATCAAGAATAGGTTTAATAGGGAACTATACCTATATATCTATGTATTTCTATGTGTATATGTGTGTGATTATAAAAGTCTTCTAAATTCAGAAAGAAATAAAAAGATATGGGGATAGGGAGGGGGGAGAGAATAATGGAGGGATCTCTAGAGGGGAAGATGAGGGAATAGGTTGAGGGGGGTATAGAAGAGTGTTTAGATTTAAGGGAAAAGGAGGATAAGGGATGGACGCTTACAGGGAGGGTAGGTTAAGTAACAGGAGGGCAAGGCAGAGAGTAGAAGTAAAGTAGAGGAGTTAGGAGGGATAGGAAATAAGAGATCCATGCAGACATAAAAACAAAGATCAGAAGTAGAATTTGTTAGGGAAAGTATATTTTATGTAGGTAGGTAGGTGTATATGAGTATATGTTTATCTAAATATCTAAATATATCCGTGCTTAATTGTAGCCTTCTGGGAGTGGGGGGAGAGGGAAAAAAGAACAAAGCAAAAAGAACAAAGTAAAAATGAACAAAAGAAAACTAACAAGGATGCAAAGAAAAGATGGACAGCGCTTAACACAACACATAACAGTGGTGGGATTTAGTCTGTGACGTTTGGATTAAGTCAAAGGGCCACACTTGAGGACCTAGAGGGCCACATGTGGCCTCAAGGACACATGTTCCCCACCCCTGGCAAAGTCCTTATTATGTAGACTTTCTGGAAATGGAATTTACTGCTATGTATTTTGAATCCTCTCCTACATTCTTCTATGAACATGATGTGTTTTTTTTTTCTTTTCTTATGTATTTATTTCAATATTTAAGTTTATAAAATGTTTCTTTTTCTTTTCTTATTGTGTATTTAAGTTTCACTAATAAAAATTAAAAAAAATAAAAGACATCATAAGGAAGATAAAAGATTCAGTACTGTCACAGAGGAGATTCAACATAGAGTTGAAGTCAAGGCAGTTACCTCATAGATGCTAAAGTCCTCCAAATGCCCTTGTTTGTAGATTTCATTATGCATGTTCCCCTGGAATATTGTAGAGCCTCCTAAATGAGATTCATAATCACTCCAAGAATTTGGCTTCATTTCTACACAGGAAAAATCAATTACATTAAGAATACTTATTATTGAGATTATGATAAGCAGCTGAATGTACAACCTATAGAGTTCATCCACCAATGTATATCTATGTATGCATATATTTCTCTATCTACCTATATAGATCTGTAACTGTATATATTTATAACATACATTTATATATCATATGCAACATAATATAACATATATGTTATATATAATATATAGTCACACATGAATCAATATATAGAGATCATCATCACAATAATATAGTAATAGCTAGTATTTATATGGGTTTATTATGTGCCAGGGCCATGCTAAGTCTTTACAAATATCTTATTTGATCCTCACATTAACTGTGGGTGGTACAGTTTTACAGTTTTACAATTGAGGAAACTGAAGCAAACAGATTTGTCAATGTAGATATAGAAATAGTAGCAATAGACAGAGATAAGGAGATGGGTATAAATAGGCATTTTGAACAATTTCTTCAAAAGACAGTTTCTCCTTTAATTCCTCTCCTGGATCTACTTGTGACTCTTCAGATTTTGCAATCATGACTCAGTGACCTCCACCTTGTCGTCTTCTCACCCTCTATCATGCCCTTCCTTCTATTGGTTAGTTTCTCCAGAAACCTCCATTTTAAAGAATAGCCTGGCTATCTTTCATTCTTCTGATGGCTCTGCTTCTGATAAAAAATTTAACAGAGGCAGAAGTCAAATTCCATGTAATGAGGTGGCACAGTGGATAGAGCACTGGGCTTGAAGTCAAGAAGACTCATCTTCCTGAGTTCAAATCTAGCCTCAGACACTTACTAACTGTGTGACCCTGGGATTAATCAATTAACCCTGTATGCCTCACTTTCCTCATCTGTAAAATGAACTGGAGAAGGAAATGGCACACCGCCCCAGTATCTTTACCTAGAAAACCTCAAATGCAGCCACGAAGAGTCAGACAAGACTGAACACTGGGCTAGATTTTGAGGATCAAACAAAGAAATCAACCATTAGTCCTTCCTATCAAAGTGATTGTAAGCTGATAAAGCATTTAAATCTAGTAAACCGCCCCTCAGAAGTGGGGTTCTGTTCTGTGTTGCTCCAAGGGTATAATGAGCACCAAGAAGAAATTACAAAGGGAAAGACTTTGGTGCAACAAAAGGAAGAATTCTCCAATACTTACAGTCAGTCAAAGCCAGAAGAGATTTTCTCACTTGGAACTGAAATCACCTAAGTAAAAGTTGGGTCACTGAGTGATACCCAGAATTTAAAGGGACCTCCAAAGTGATTTAGTCTAACTCTCTCATTTTATAGGTGAGGAGCCTGAGACTCAAGAAGTGAAGTCATTTATCCAAGGACTCATCACTACTGATTTTTAGAGGTAGAGGCAGAATTTGAACCCTGGTCCTCAGACTTGTTAGAATGAGATAAACTAGGAAATAGCAGAGAAAACTCCTGCATTGGGTGGGGGTTGAGATGTCATTTAAAACTTCCCTTTACTCTATGATTCTTTGATGTTTGAATGTTCTGTTGTTCAATAATTTCCATATAACCACTAAGCAAGAAAATTTTTAGATTGACTTGGATGTTAGGCATAGATGTTCATTTTACACATGAGTAAATGTAAATATTATCCTGGGATGAGGTTATGCAATGCTGGAAAAACCAAAGGTCATTTCCACAGAGGTTTCAAGCATGTTTTGGTTGGTGATACTCTGCTTTTCACAAAATCTTAATTCTTTCTATATTTATTTTGGGGGCATAGGTTTATTCCCCAAGTAACAAATTACAAATTCCTTGAAGGTGTAGGCAATTCTTAGGTTCACTTAATAAATATTCCGTACATGTTTAGCATTCTGTTTACCATAAACCAATTAATTTATTGGGTGTCTTCCAGCTACATATTTCCCCTTCCTCCATTCCCCTCCTAACAGTCATCCCTTGATATTAAAAAAAAAAATCAAATCAGATCAAGTCAGTTTCGTGGGTAAATTCCTAATTGGATGCATAAAATTGACATTCTAAAAAAAAATTACTCCTTCACTACCCGTTTAGGAAGCTATTTTTGTTGACAATGTTTGGACGTTTAGAAAGTGCTCTGAATATGAACCCCTATAAGCAAACTAGAAATTGGGACTGTGCTTGTCATCCTTATACTGAAAAGAAAATAGAGATGAATTGGTTGGAAAGTTGCGCGAAATCGGACCGACTTTGAATGTGACAGATTTTATTAAATAATTATTTTTCTTTACTTCTTTCTCATTGTTGTGCAGTTATCTGATTTATAGCACATTGTTCCTAGTTGTTTGCTTGCATTTTGACATGATGGGAAATTTTAGAGGTACTTACATACTCTGCCAAAATCCATCTACCCCTTGTGCAGCAAAGCCAGTATAGTGGTGAATTCTTTCTCATTGGTGTTTCCATCTTGTATGACATTGCTTTTGTGTAGGATACCCTCCACCTAGCCCCCACCCCCAATCTCAGAAGCCTTCTCTCCTTTCCTTCACTTTTTACAGTCACTAGTCTTCAGCTAGGTGACACAGAGCAGCTAGGTGGCACAAGTGAATAGAGCGCCGGGCCTGGAGCCAGGAAGACATGAGTTCAAATCTGGCCTCAGACACTTGCTAGCTCTGTGACCCTGGGCAAGTCACTTAGCCCTGTTTGTCTCAATTTCTTCATCCATAAAATGAACTGGAGAAGGAAATGACAAGCCACTGCAGTATCTTTGCCAAGAAAACCCCAAATGGGGACAAAAGAATTGGACATTGAACAAGATTCAACATGAGCACCTCCTTCTATAAGGCCTTTCCTGAACCTCACCAGCTGTTAATGTCTTCTCTGCTCAAAATTAACTTATAGCTGTTTTGATTATATTTTGATATTTTTATATATGTCTATGTATTATCTACCCTGACCAAATGTATTTGAGGGCTTGTTTCATTTTTATCTTGGTATCCACATTAGTCCTTGACACTCAGATGGTGCTTGCCAATTGATTTATTGATTTATTATATTCCACATGATGTGAAGTTGAACACATTGTGGCATAGTGGTAAGAGTGATATATTAGAAATCAGCAAAGTGGAAAGTTGTTGTTGAGTTGTTTCAGTCATGTTTGACTCTTTGTGACCCAATCTGGGGTTTTCTTGGCAAAGACACTGGAGTGGTTTGCCATTTCCTTCTCCAGCTCATTTTACAGATGAAGAAACTGAGGTAGATGGGGTTAAGTGACTTGTCCATGGTCACATAGTGTCTGAGTCTGGATTTAAACTCAGGCCTTTATGACTCCAGGACTGGCACTCTAACCACTGCATCACCCAGGGTACACAGTAATAGTTATCATTTATACATTGTCCTTTTTTAAGAAGTATCTGAACATCCTGATGTTACTGATGTTTACATGAGATATAATGGTAGAAACTAGTTCCTGGGCATATTAATAGGTTTATGGAGAGAAAATTGTACTGATGAGAGAATTGTAAGTATGGAGGAAGAGGAGTCATTCAGGTGTAATGCATTGAGTCAAGATTGAAGGGAGGAATGGACAGAGAAAGGGGGAGACAGAGAGAGTGAGAGAAACAGAGAGAGAGAGAGACAGAGAGAGAGAGAGAGAGAGAGAGAGAGAGAGAGAGAGAAGACAGATGAGATAGAGAGAGAGACAAAGAGGGAGGGACAGACAGAAAAAGTGTCAGCATGCTTGTTATATTGGGACTAAAGAGGCAGTGAGTACACAGAAATTCCCATGAATGCAGGCAGTGAAGGAAAAAGGGGACTGAGGATCATAGTGGGGGTCATGGTATTTGGAATCCTCATTCTCCCTGTGGAGTGACACCAATTTCGGGGTAGGGATGAGGGGAGGTGTTTCATGATTAGAAATTCGTAGTTTCCCTTCAGGAAAGAACTGCCTAGAGCATGAGTGGTAGCAGCAAGATGAGCACCAAGGAGGAAAGACAGGAAAAGGAAGAAAGGGGAAAAGAGACAGATCAATGTAGAAAAAGTCATGTAATGAGGGGAAAAGAGAAAAATGAATGCGTAGAAGTAGAAAGATGGGTATATAAAGTGATAGAAATAGATAGATAGGAAGTATTAGAAAAGAGAGAACAATCATATTAGGAAGATAGATTTCATGGGGTCAATTGATGTCATAGCAGAAAGAGTGGTAGGATTAGAGTCAAGAGGTCAGAGTTTGAGTCTTATCTCCACTACTCATTATGTGTGATTCTGGATAAGTCACCTTGTGTCTCTGAGTCCCAGTTTCCTCCTCCATAAAAGAGGAATGGGATTCTTGGATTACCTACCTTAGTGATTTGTTATGAAGAAAGAATTTTTTTCTTTTGTAAATGTTGAAACATGTAACTTTAAATTATATAAATCTTGATTGTTAGCATTAACATCACCACTAATAATAATAATGGGATGGAGAAGGGCAAAAGGTTGGAACCTTAAGTCCCACAATTTTCAGGAACCAGCAGAGGGCAGCAAAGACCTGGCTCCCCTGGGGTGGCAGCCACCTGGACAGGGAGCTGATGAAATGCGGACATTCAATTAGAGAACGCTAGTTATGATGGGGAACAAACAGTGAACTTGTTTAGTTGAGGTGGAGAAATACCAATAGAGTAGTCATTAGCTGTTGTGCACTATCTTGTCTACGAAGAAGGGGAAATGCCTCTTAGTTTTCAGACATCTGGCCAAATCAGAATGACTGGACAATTTCAATCCCCTGCCCAGCTCAAATTACCTTGGAATTCAAAATAAAGGAAGGTACAGTGTTCCTCTTTGTTGTTGTTTTCGTTCAGTCATTTCAGTCATGTCCCACTCTTCATGACTCCATTTAGGGTTTTCTTGGCAAAGATATTGGAGTCGTTTGCCATTTCCTTCTCCAGCTCATTTTACAGATAAAGAAACTGAAGCAAATGGGTTAAATGACTGGTACATATCTAGTAAGCATCTAAAGCCAGATTTAAACTCATGAAGATGAGTTTTCCTGACTCCAGGCCCAGCAGTCTATCCACTGTGCCATCTAGCTGCCCTTGTTTCTACATTATTTTTCCCATAGCATGTTTGCCCAAATAAACATGTAAAGATGACAGCACAGAAGCTGAAGGGAATACTGGTATCAACAGGAGTTTTAAAATAGATTTGTTCAGAATGAAGGATGCTTCCCTTTTGCCTCCAAGAGGTAGGAAAGAACTGCTAATTGGAGTAAGTACCCCAAAGACTAACTTGGATGATTTACCCAGGTCAGACTAGTAGTTTTGATACAGGTCAGATGATTCCCTCTTACAATGTTTAATACAGATCAAGGGGATTTTCCAGATACAAAATAGAAAAGAAGGTATAGATGTCGCAGGCCTACATGGCTCATCCAGATGGTCTGCATATGCAGGAGATTTCATAAATTTTCCTTTCTGACATTTACGGAGTTACAGCAAATTGAACCACTAGTTGTTGTAGTGAGTGGGTGATAAAAATATTCAGAACGATGATGTGTATGAATCCCCTTGGGACAGAGCTTGAGCACCACTGGTTCGTTTGCTCAAGATTGCATTTGGCAGGGTTTGCAGTGAAGCAGACAGCAGGAAAAGACACACAAGCTGTTGCCCTGATTGGTTCCTATTTTGGCTGGCAAGATCTTCTTAGAACAGCATTTTTGGAATTAGACTTATTCTGAATTACTTGTTCCCTTTTTTCTGCCAATGTTAGATATAGGATGTAGCTTTCAAAAAAAATTAAGAGCTAAATTAAGACCATGCAATGAGTATGTATTGTGTTCCACTTTATACTGTGGTACGTAAGAGTATGTATAATCTCATAAATACATGAGCTATGTGGTAATGAGTTGGGATAGAATTCACTGTAAGATTTCATGTAATGGCCAAGTCACTTAATTTATCAGTGCTCTAGAGCTGAGGTGTTGAACATGTGGCCAAAGGCCAGCATATGGCCCACAATATTCTGAGGAGAGCCCAAACCAGATTAAAGTGTGGTTCCTATCTGATTTTAATGTATTGATACGGTAACAAAAATAAATATGTAAGCAATATGGTTTTCTAAGTCGCTATGTGACTCACAAGGATCCTTACATATGGTTCAGTGGCTCTCATTTCTATTTGAATATGACACAACTGCACTAAACAAGTCTCTAAATTTGAGAGAAAGTGAAGGCTTAAATTGGCAGAGGGAGTTTTCTCATTGGGGAATTCCCTATGCCCAGGATTGTGCTGGAGCCAACTCTAACTCTTGAGAGAACCATTTGCTGAATTTTCAATGTGAGCATTTACACCTCAGAAATCTGCAATAACTAGAAACTATGATATAACTTATTGTTTTGTTGATTGTCTAGACTTAAGAGAGTATTAGTAATGCAGATTTAACTTAAAAGTGTGAGCTCAGTTAAACATTTAACAGTACACCTATGTATGCCTCTATGAATATTGTTTGAGTTCATCAGAAGTGCAGCAGAAGACTTAGGGACTAAAGTCCTCACCAGACTGGAGGCCTGGTGATAAAAAGGGAATAATATAATGATAATAACTAGCAATTGCATAGTGCTTCAAGTTTTGCAAAGTGCTTTATGTCCATTATCTCATTTGAACCTCACAATATCCCTGCTTAAGCCAATGAAAGAGACAATGAGGTGATGTAGTGCATGGAGTCCTGGGCTTGGAATCAGGAAGACTCATCTCTATGAGATCAAATCTGTCCCCTTAATCATTCTAGCCTTGTGACCCTGGATAAGTCACTTAACCTCTGTTTGCCCCGGAAGAAAATGGCAAACCATTCTAGTATCTTTACGAAAAAAAACCCAATGGACAGAGGTCTACAGGGTCACAAAGAGTCAGACACGACCGAACAATAGCAAAAGTCAGTGAAATCACAAATCCAAACCCTATCTCTGTCAAGTTCCCCCAATAGGGTATTTCAAAAAAGAATTTCATAAAATCACAGCTCTAGAACAGATCACCTAGTCCAACCTTCTGATTTTACAGATGAGGAAAGTGAGGTCCAGGGAAGTAAAGCAACTGACCTAAGGTCTCTCTGGAGGTACAGGGCTAGGAATCCCAAGGTCTAAATTTTAGGTCCATACATGTCATTAACCATCTATATGACCCAGGGCAAGTCACAGGACTCTGGGCATCATTTTTCTCATCAATGACAATGATCTTACTGAATAAAAAATTCTTAAATGGTTTTTTGTTTGTTTTTTTGTACCATGGAGCCCTTTGGCAGTCGGGTGAAGCCTTTCTCAATCAATAAGCATGTATTAACAGAGAGGAGGGATTCAACGGGGTTAGAGAAGACTTCTAGTGAAAGACTGGATTTTAATTGTGACTTAAAGGAATACCTAGAGGTCAGTAGGTAGAGCAAAGAAGATAGAGCATTCCAGGAATGAGGGATTCCTGAGCAAAAGAAAATGCCCAGAGGCAAGAGATGGAGTGGATCTTTGTTATCTTTTTGCCTTGCCACTCCCCATAAGTCCCCTTTACTATATGGTATCACTGCCTTCCTTGCAATTTATAGTACATCAGTACTTTACTCCCCTTTCCATCTCCCTGATGCCAGGAATTTTCACTGGCTGTCTACCATAACGAGACTTCTCTCCCATTTCAGTACCTCCTGCTTCCTGGCTTCGTTAAAGTTTTGACTAAAAGCTGACCCTTTACAAGAAGACTTTATCAGTCTTCCTTAATGCTAATGCCTTTACTCTGAAATTATCTCAAATTTGTCAAATAAATGTATATATGTACGTATGCATATCATCTTTCTACATACTTATTTATATATTTTCTTCTTCATTAGAATATAAGCTCTGTGACATTTAAAAAGTTCAAGAGATATCGTTTCTGGGTAATTAATCATTTTATAATAAAAGTATCAGTGACATGCTCAAATGCCAAAAACCAATCATGGTAGTGGCCTCACAGTTTACATGCCCTTGGAAGAATGGGTATTTCTAAGATTGTCAATCAGCTCTGATTGGTTAACAATTGAGAGGATGAATGTTATGGTGAGAGGTGGGCTTATTCTAAGGAGGTAAGTGACACTAAGCACCCAAATCTTGGTCAAAGAGACTTATCAATTTCCATGTCACCCACACTTTCCCACACCCATATGAGTAAATACAATGAGCAGGAATCCACCCATTTACCTAAACTTAGAATTTCTTTACTGTAGTTGATTATATCTTAGCTTTCCTGGCTAGGTAAGTCTTTGCCCGAGATTATCCACACTGGTTGATTTCTGGATAAAGAAGTAGGAAAGGGGAAAAACCTTGGTCCTAGCTCGATAATTACTCACTAAATGCAATAGAGAAAAAATCATTTCTCTCAGCTCTTTGAGGGCCAGGGCTATTTTTTGTCTTTCTTTTTATCTTCAGCACTTAACACAGTGCCTGGTACATAATCGGTGCTTAATAAGTGCTTGTGGACTTAACTTGTTCCATTCACTCAAAATTGATTTATTTTACTGAAGTAAGGTAGAGAGAGACGGAAGGATAGGAGTTTAAACATGAAAGAGTAATTTTAGCATTCAGAATCATGAAGGCCAAGCTGTTGTAGAGGATGGCAAATCAGGGGTATGGACATCCTTGTGTGTGGGTGAGGCATAGTCCTCCTTAATCTTAGTACATCAGTACCTTACTCCCCTCTCCATTTATCTCGTATATGGTTTATTCGTATATAGTTATCTGCACATTGTCTTTCCCATTCGGCTGTGAGTTCCTTGAGATCTGGCAATATCTTTTGCCTTTCTTTTCATCCCCTTCACTTAGCACAGTGTCTGGAACATGTTGTTGTGGTTCAAACATTTTTCAGTCATGTCCAAGTCTTTGTGACCTGATTTAGGGTTTTCTTGGCAAGGACACTGGAGTGTTTGACATTTCCTTCTTCATCTCATTTTACAGGTGAGGAAACTGTGGCAAACAAGGTTAAGTGACTTGCCCAGGGTCACACAGCTAGTAAGTGTCTGAGGTTGGATTTGAAATCAAGAAGACGGGTCTTCTTGACTCCAGGCCTAGCACTCTATCCACTGTGCCCATAGTAGACATTTAATAAGTGCTAGTTGACTGAAGGACTAACTGACTGAAGCAGAGTAAAAATACAGGTCATGGAAGTTGATGAAACTGGAGGAACTATAGTGTCTTTAAGGAAGTATCAAAGGGTATATTGAAGACCCTAGATGTGAGGACAGGGGTTGGAATGAAGAGGATGATGGTGATCCAAGTGACAAACTCTTAGAGGTAAGATGGAAAATGGTATGGGGCCAGAAGCTAATAGCAAACAGGATTTGGATGGTGTAATATACATGGGGCAACTAGGTGTCAAAGTGCCTGAAGGAATTGAGAGAATGAATATTAGGAAGACTCATCTCCCTGAATTCAAATCTGGCCTCAGATACTTACTAGCTCTGTCATCTTGGGAAAGTCACTCAACCCTGTTAGCCTCAGTGTCCTTATCTGTAAAAAGAGCAGGAGAAGAAAATGACAAGTTGCTCCAATATCTTTGGCAAGAAAACCCCAAATAGGGTCACAAAGAGTCAGACATACTTATAACAACAACAAGATGTGTGGAGAGAACCATAAGAGAAGGAAAGATCAATGAAGGATGGTAGCAAAGTGAAGGTCTGAAAATGGTTATGGGCAACAAGGAATTTTCCTCCTCTTCCTCCTCCTCCTGACTCAATGTGTTTTGAGTGTTGCTTGATTGATTGTTGTCCTTGTTTCTTGAAGAGGACCAAAATGACACCATTATGCTACTAGAGTCAAGTTTCAATGTGCCCAACTGTGACTGATCAGACCAATATGGAATGCTCTACCACAGATTGGGCACAAATAGTTTGCATGAACGTTTGGAGTGGATACTCTAAATTTGCACATCCTGCATTTCCTTTGAACTGTTTCCATTCTGCTTTGCTCAAAGAACACAGCACCTTCTCTGATGTGGGCATGCCATGCTGAGTGGTCCTGTGCCAGTGTCTCCCATGTCACACAATCAATTCCAAAGTTCTTAAGAGAGGCCAGAGTGTCCTTGTATTGCTTCTTCTGACCACCACGTGAAGGCTTGCCCTGTGTTAGTTCTCCATAAAACAGTCTTTTTGGTAAGCATACATTTTACATTCAAACAACATGGTCAGCCTGGTTAGCTGTTTAGTTCAAGTAAGGACCTCAGTGTCTGGTCTCTCATCCTGACAGCTGATCTTCAGAATCTTCCTAAGACAAATCAAATGGAAGTGATTCAGTTTTCTGGCATGGTGCTGGTAGACTGTTCAGTTTCACAGGCATACACCAAGATGTGGTGGGGTTGGGGAGAGAGTCCATCAAGTACTGGAGAAGGGTGGCTAGGGGTGTGGTACTATCCACAATTAGACAATTTCTAACTAATTAAATCTATTTAAATCAACAATTATTTATTTAGTGCTTATTATATGTTGAGCATTGTATTAAGTATTGGGAATACAAAATATATCTATATATCTATATCTATATCTATATATATCTATATGTCTATATATGTGTGTGTGTGTGTGTGTGTGTGTGTGTGTGTGTGTGTGTATACACATACATCAAAAAGAGTGTCTGCCCTCAAGGAGCCCACAATCTAATGAGGAAGATCACATATTTCAACCATCAGCCTGACTCAGCTCCCTCTCATCCAGGACCTAGTACTCTCTGCCTGGGTCCCCCAGCTCTGATAAATGAGCTTCAGCCAAGTCCTAGGCCTCAGGCTCACTTCCTGGACATCTTGACACCATTGCACTGTAGGCTGGTAGCCACTCCACCCCTTTCCACAATCTCTTTATGCATTATTTTTTCCCATTGGAATATTAGAATGTAAGCTACTTGAGGCCAGGAATTACCTTGCTTGTGTTTGTATCCCAAGTGTTTAGCATAATGCCTGGCACATAGTTCTTAATAAATTCTTTATATATGTATCTATCTACTTATAAAGTGTTCACACATTTACATATACAAGATAAATACAGACTAAATGGAAAGTAGCCTTAGAAGAGAAGTTACTATCATCTTTGGAAGGAGGGTTAAGAAAGAGGTCCTCTGAGAACTGGAAGTTTGAGTTGAGTATTAAAGGAAGACAAGAATTCCAAGAGTTGGAGGTCAGAAGGGATTCCAGGAATGGCTGATGGTCAATGAGAAGTCAGGAAGATGGAAAATGGAGCATCATGTGGGAGCAACAGCAAGTACACCAGAATAGCTAGAACCATATTCTTTGTAGAAAAGAGTTGAAAGACTGGAAGGATAGGAAGGAGCCAGATTATAAAGAGCTTTAAATGCCAGAGGACTTTATAGACTTTATATTTAATCCTAGACATCATAGGAACTACCTAGGGTCCACTGGGGGGGGGGGTTTGAGGGGGGAGATATGAGGCAGGAAGTCCACTTACGAGGCCATTTCAATAGTCTAGGTAAATGGTGATGAGGGCCTGAATAAGGGTACTGTCTGTGAATTAAGAGAAAGGGATGTATGTGATAGATATGATTAAAAAAAATGACAAGATTTGTCAAAAGGTTAGATATGTAGGGTGAGTGAGAGCAGAATGAAGAATGACACTAAGGCTGAGAGTTCATATGACTGTGTAGTTGTGATACCCTTGATATTAACAGGGAAATTCAGGAGAGGGATAGGTATGGGGGGAAAAATAATGGCTTATATTTGGGGCAGGTTGAGTTCAAGATGCCCATGGGACATCCAATATGAAATATCCAATATCTGTTTAGGTCCAATAGATCATGTAAGACTAGCTCTCCAGAAATGGACCAGGGCTAGATGAATGGATTTGAGCATTCTTAGAACAGGAATGATAATTAAATCCATGGGATATGATACTATCACTAAGTGAAATAGCATAGAGAGAAAAGAAGACCTTGGGAGACACACACAGTGAGCGAGTCTGACATGAATGAAGATTGCTCAGACAGGCAGGAGGAAAACAAAGAGAGAGCAAAAAACCAGAAAATTCAGAAAGAAGAAGAATGTAGTCAACAATGTAAAATGCTGAAGAGGTTTAAAAAAAGATGAGAATTGAGAAAAAGCCACTAAATTTGGTAGTTGAGAGATTATTGGTAACTTTTGAGAGAGCAATTTAAATTGAACAATCATGTCTGAAACTGAATTGCAGAAGGCTTAAAAGAGAGAATGGGAGAGAAATGGAGGCACCAAAAATAGACAGATTTTTTTTCAAGAAATTGAAACCATTCACTGTGAACTCTCTCTTTTCTCCTCTTCTTCATTTCAAGTCACTCAGATGCCTTCTGCCACTTTCTCCTCCTTCACCCCTGAATCATACGAAGAGGTGGCCTTACTACTTATCAAGGCCAACCTCTCTACCTACAAAAGGAATCCCATTCTATCCCATCTCCTTCAACAGATTGCCCCCTGTATCATCTCCACTCTATCACTTATCATCAATCTCTCTGTCTACTACTAGCTCCTTCCCTATTACCTACAATGCCCATCCTCCAAAACCCCTCACTTGCTCCTTCTGCCCCAAATAACTGTTGTGCTATATCTCTTCTGTCCTTTGTGGCTAAACTCCTTGAAAAGGTTGAATATAATAGATGCCTCCACTTTCTCTTCTCTCACTTATATCTTGACCTCTTAAAATCTGGCTTCTAACCTAATAATTTCATCAAAATTTCTCTCTCTAAAGTTGCCAGTGATCTCCCAATAGCCAAAAACAGTGACCTTTTCTCAATCCTCATTTTTCCTGACCTCTCTGTAGCCTTCAACACAGTTGATCACCCTTCCTCCTTGATATTCTCTTCCCTCTAGGTTTTTTGGGACACCACTCTTTCCTGGGTCTCCTCCTACCTTATCAGACCACTCTTTCTCAGTCTCCTTTGCTCTATCCTCTTTCAGGTCACAGCCTTTAACCACAGGGTTCTATCCTGAACTCTCCTCTCTTTTTCCTTTCTACTATTTCACGCGATGATCTCATCTGCTCGCATCCCCAATTGCCTTTCAGACATCACATATTAGATGTCCATCAGATATTGTTAGACAGATAACACACAGGAGTCACTGGAGGTTTGGACTCCAGCCTTTAACAGGTTCACTCTTGATCTGGTCAGACAGGAAAGACAGCTTCAAAGGGGTTAATAGTAAGCTTTATTCTAATCTAGTTTTCTCTAACACAGTATCTGTCTCTCTGCTTCTGTCTCTCTGTCTCTGTCTCTGTCTCTGTCTCTCTCTCTCTCTCTCTTTCTCCCTCTCTCTCCCTCTCTCTCTCTCTCACATACACACACACTCCCCTACTCAATAATCTCCAGTATCTCCCTATAGTCTTCCAGATCAAATGTAAAATTCTCTGTTTGGCAATCAAAGTCCTTCATAACCCCACTTCCCACCTCACTTTTTCAGTCTCCTTATGCCTTACTCTTGCAAATTCCAGAAACAATTCATTCCATCCCTTGGCTCAAAGTATTTCCTCTAGCTGCCCTGTGTGCCCAGAACGCTCTCCCTCCTCATCTCTGCCTCCTGGCTTCTCCGGATTCCTTCAAGTCCCAATTAAAATCCCATCTTTTATAGGAAACCTTTCCCAAACTTTGTTAATTCTAGTGCCTTCCCTCTTTTAATTATTTCCTATTCATCCTATATAAAGCTTTTTTGGTATATATTTGTTTGTTTGCTGTTTCTCCCATTGGACTGTGAGCTCCTTGAGGACAGGGGATGTGCTTTGCTTCCTTTTGTATCCCCAGTGCTAAGCACAGCGCCTAGCATATAGTAGGATAAATGTTTATTCACTGGCTGACTGAATGTGATATAAGCTGATGAAGATGGTAGAATTTAACGAGGTTTTTTGTTTTTGTTGTAGAATAAGAGAGCTTAGTATGTTTAGAGGAAGCAGAAAAAAACAGTAGGTAGAGAAAGATTTAAAATTTGAGAGAGAGTGGGAATGATGGTGTGGGCAATCTATTAGACAGGAGAAGATGGGATTGAAGGAATATGTGGAGAGGCTGGGAATCAGAAGAGTTACCCCATTATCAGAGACTGGAATGATGGAAGAGATAGCAGGAGGTGATGTCACAAGATGTGAGATGAGGAGAAAGAGGGGTGGTAATCTTCAACAAATGGTCTCTTTTTTTCGAGTGAAATATGAGTCTAAGTTCTCAAATGAGATGGGAAGGGGAGCCATAAGAAGCTTGAGCAGAAAGAGAAAGTTTGAAAAGAGCAACTGAGGTGAATGGGATAATGAATCAATTAAAGGGGAGTAGTAAGAATTGTCTTGTTGCAGCTGAGATTGACTAGCATAAATTTGAAGTGAATACAGTCAGCACAGTTTCTGGACTTTCTCCATTTCTGTTCAGCAGCATGTGGAAAGGATCAAAGAAGTCAGAGGACATGAATAATCCAGGCTTGGGGTTTGGCAAGGCATGATCAGTGATATAACAAGAGAAAAAATGGATTCAACTGTACAGAATATCATAGAAATGAATGGCTCATCAATAGACTAACACTGGAAAGGGAGGAACATGTAACTAAATCAGGGGAAATGGCATGGGAAAATACTGAAGGCTTGAGAGATGAGAGATCATGGTAAGGATAAAGAGGGGGTTAGGGGAGGTGAGGCATTGAGAAATATGGAATAAAAAAATATTATGATTACCTAAAGGAACTTCAGAGTTCATAAATGTGGCAATGAAATACTTGTGGGTGAAAGCAAGTTCAAGGGAATGACCTGGTAGCTGCGTGTAGCTGAGCTGAAGTGAATGGCTAGGTCATGAAAGGACAATTAGGGCATTTGAAGAAACATCAGAATGTATGTCAATGTCCTCAAGAATGAGAGTAGGAGTTAGGGTGGAGAAGAAGACTATGAGTCAGGCACTGAATTCATAAATAAGAAAGAATGACCCAGGGATTGGTATTTGACAGCTATTAGAATCTGGATTGGCTAATAAATGATACAATTATATAATCATGTGAGATATGATATATACTTTATTATATGTTTACATGCTAATACTATACATTATATATAATACTTTATATGATATATAATTATACATTTGTATGATGCTTGTTGTCCCTTAATTTCAAAAAGGACCAATGATATCACTGATGAATTAGATTAAGTGAGACAGAGTTGCACAAAGTCACCAACCTTACTTTCTCTTCCTGAGTCATCAAAGTTGAGTGGTAAGACAAAAATCTGCACACCTAGGATGCAATGGATGACTTTGACATCCTTGATGTCTGACCAAGCTCTAAGTGCTCCACGGTGTCTACTTCAGCTGCCTTCATGGCCTTTGGAACAAATTATTCTCATCTGCCCATTCTGCTGGGGAAAGTCTTCACATGCCTAGGATAGACATCCCTGTTACTCACCAACAGGTTTGAGGCCTGTCAGTTACCCTCAACTTGGTTTAGCCCATTTGCCAGGATGGTTTTTACCAGGGTGTGGCCACTGCACAAGCTATAGTTTCCCGGAGCTTGGGTGAGAGTCCGGTGAATCAGGCAAACACTAAAGGAGGATGAGCATCCCTGAAAAGGACTCAGCAAGTCCTCACACCAGAGGCTAATAAATTTGGTTTACATGAATCTCAAAGGAGGAGAAGTTGCAGAATGATAAGAGGGAGAGTCTGGAAGTGGCAACAGGGAGGGAAGAGTAATGCCACTACCTCAACCAAGTGATACTGTTTGGAGTGAGAGGGATTCCAATAAGTGAAAATGTAGTTACTAGTAGTGGAAAAGGTGGCCAGGAATGCAGTATTGTTAGAAGGAAGTGAGGATTCAATGACTGGTAGAAGACAGAAGGAACAAGTGGTCAAAGATGAAAATTGGTTAATGATAGAGCAGGAATTCCAGTGGCCACCCCTTGAAGGGATAGGTAGATCTAGAATGGAACATCAGAGTAGTCATGTTGGATTGGAAGAAAATGACAGCACAAATAGCTGGGGTTAAGGAGGGGAAGTTATTCTTGGGCAGTCAGGAGTTTTAGTATAATAGGGATAGGAGGATTAAGAGAGGGTGAGAAAAGACTGACTATTGGGGAAATGACTCCAGGCAGCATAACAGATATTTGCTGATGAAAGCAAGTTCAAAGTCAACTCTCCAGGTTTCAGCATGGTACTCAAGTGCACAACCTGTCATGTAGCTGTGTTCTAGGAGGTGATATGTTCTCTACCAGAAGATTGCTATGGCCAAGAAGCTCATTAGTGTGTGCTTTTTGGGGCTTTCAGGGAGTATGGAAGCCTATGAAGGAGGTAGGAGGTGATATATCTGGTCTAGAGACCTAGAGGCCCCTACTCATATTTATATCCTAGCTTGGCTGTGCCCCTTGGGTCATCTGGAAGCCTAGTAAGTTTAAACAAATGCTTTTAAGTTTTATTAATCTTTAAAAGCATCTATGATCCCATTAATTGGAGAATTCCAATCATGCAGATCCCAACACATCCATGGCAGCCCATTCCGTGAAACTTTGGCCCATGTGATCACAGGGAGGTTTACTCAATATGCTGGAGGTCTTCCCCCTCTTCTCCTGCCTTCCTCTCTATAAAAGTGACAGATACTATTCAATTCAATGTCCTTCCTGCCCAGTAAGCAAACATCTATTAATTGTGAAACCCCCAAAACAGAAACTCCCCTCCTTATAGCACTCAAAGGTTTAAAGAATGTTTCTCTCAAATTACAATCCTGTAAAGCTAGATAGTACAAGTATCATTATCATCCTCATTTTGCAATTGAGACACAGGAATATTAAGTGGCATACTCAAAGTCACAGAGCTAGTGTCAGTGTGTATTAGGAGGGCAGAGTTTATAATCTCAAAGAGGATCATAAACATGTCTGAAAGGTTCGGAACCGCCGGATATAAGAAACTCTCAAAGTAGAAGGCAGAAGAATCAAAGCATATATTTAGGCTCCACAGTAACCAACCCATGAACCAGCAACCCCATTTTGATATATTGATCAAAAGCTTCCAGGCCCAATAAGTACGCCTTGAAAGAGTAACCAGGAGGCTACAGAGAAGCATGATTGCATAAAGCAAAATCATGCTTCCCCCTCTATGGTAAAAAGATTACCCACTGGCCTGAAGTCTTTGTTCAGCTTCCTCCCGTAGGTCAGCTCTGCTACTGGCAGCTCCTGCTTCAGCTGTGGCTGTGGCTGTAGCTGTGGCTATAGCTGTGGCTGTAGCTGTGGCAGCCTCTGGCTCTAACGGGAGCTGCTTTTAACCATCCAACTTCTGCGGGGGTGTAAGGTACGCCAGGGAAAGTACAGGTTCTTTCAATCTGCTTAAGCAAGGTGAAGGGGTTGACTGGGAAAGCACAGGTTCTTTCCATCAGCTTAAGCAAGGGAAGCAAGGTGAAGGGGCCGACAAGCTTACTCCAGTCCAACATACAAACAGCATTCAGTTCAGGGGAAAAAGGCAAACTAGTCAAGGGCACTTGTTGACTAAGTGCTAAGGAGCCCATTTTTGGTTGCCAATACACAGTGTTAGGATTTAAAAACAAATTTCCTGTCTCTTGCATCAATGTCCTCCCTATCCTACAGTACCCAGTCTCTCAATTCACAGATTTCCTTCCATACACTTAGTCTTTTGATTCCATTAACTTATGTGTATATTTCTCCCTCTCTGTAATTGGCTTCATAAAGCACCCAGCATAGCGCCACAGGCAGTGTGCAGTTTAACAGAGGCTTTTGATCACAATCCTCATAGCAACACAATCACCGTGGCATTCCTGCACATGTTTTCTGGCCAGCCTGAGAGAGATATGGGTGGATTTATTTGTAGGGACCAAATACAAACGTGTTAAAAGTATGGCAAATATAGACAATCTATCTCTGTATTCACTTATTCATGAACCACTAGAGAAATATCTCCCCATTGAGAAAATGCAAGACACTATCTTCTCCTTTGGATGTGGAAAAAAAAAATGCCCATGTGAACAAATGCATAGCCCTGAGAGTCCCAGCCTTGCAAATCTGCTTCAGATTTACAGCAGGGGCTCTTGGCCTCTTGCTGTTTGTTATTCCAATACTTAATTTGCATTTTTTTCCAGTGTTGTGCTTATCTGATTGATAGGACCCATAACAGCAGATCTTCATTCTTTGGAGGAGCTTTTTATGCAGAAATCTAACCAACTAATAATGCAAATTTAAAGAACCCATCTCAGAGCCTGTGTAGGGGATACTAACCATCCAGAAAGGCAGGTTTTTTTTTTTTAATTTTAAGTCTGACTTTTCCATCACTGTCACAATTTATTTGGAGTGATCTCTCTAGCGAAACAAATGGGAGCTTTGTCATCTTTGTTCCAAAGAGGTTGGGCTTGTGTTTTCCCTTAGAATCCTTATCTCTTCTTCCTGACAAAGGCAAGCCTAATGCAGGTCCCTAAGGGCAACTCCAATATTCAAGAAGGCAGCTAGATGGCACTGTGGATAGGGCCCCCTGGCACTTGGAGTAAGAAAGGCTTGAGTTCAAATCTTGCTTCAGATGCTTACTAGCTGTGTGACCCTGAGGAAGACACTTAACTGCCTCAGTTTCCTCATCTGTAAAATGGGGATAATAATACCACCTACCTCCCAAGGTCAGGGTAAAATGTAAAGTGATTTGCAGACTTTAAAAGTGCTCTATAAATGCTAATTATTATTAATATCATTATCATTGTTGTTGTTATATTATTCCAGTATAAATACTTTTGAGGACCCTATCCCTTGGAACTTTCCTTCCTTTTAATTATTCATTCATTCATTCTTCTAACAAACACTGATTAAATGCCTGCTGTGAGAGCTAGCAATACAAAAATAGAAATGAAATAATCCCTGACCTCAAAGACCATGTACTCTATTGGGGTTAAATAATATGAAGGTAAGTAAATTCAAAATCTATAAACAGTAAATGGTTTTGTTTTGATTTTCACTCAGAATGCAACAAAAATGGTAGAATCATGAGCACAATGATAAATCCTAACAGTAACTACTCTCATATCTATAGTGCTTTAAGGTTGATAAAGCACCTTCTTTACAATCCTCAAACTTGGCAAATACAAATTTTCTTTTGAGATCATCCTATTCGGTTGGAAAGACCCTGATGTTGGGAAAGACTGAAGGTAAAAGGAAAAGAGGATGTCAGAGGATGAGACGGATAGACAGCGTCATGGAATCAACAAGCATGAACTTGGACAGACGTCCAGAGAGAGTAAAGGATAGAAGGGACTGCTGTGCTGTGGTTCATAGGGTCATAAGAGTCTTACACAACTGAATGACTGAACAACGACAAATAGGCTTTGTATCAAGAATTTGAACCAACAACAACAATAACAATAATTGGCATTTATAGGCTGTTTTAAAGATTAGAAGGCCCATAATCCCTAACCTTAACAAATAGCATTAATTTTTTTAAGTGCACACCAGAACCTAGAACCACTTTTTTTTGAACTGAATCATGGGCCAAAACTGTAAAAAGACAGATTTCTTTTTTAAAAAGAAACAATTTAATTCAATTTAAAATTTGCTGGCCTGCTTTCTACAAGTATTCAATTTTAACAAAACTAGAGCATAAAAATGCATTTCAAACTTAAACCGAAACAAATTCTTATTGAATTTGGTCCAAGTCAAATAACATTCTTTCATTCATTCAACAAATGTTTATTACATTTCCACAGACAAGGATGATACTGTGGCAACAAGTAATTTTTGGTTTTGTTTCTTAAATTACGATGAGTTCCAGATCCTCAAGGGTAGTCCTTGGGGACTAGTCCTTGGTTTTTATTAAGTGCAGCATGGGCTGCACAGCTTATGGGGAATCATAGAATCATTTATTGGGTTAGTTTGACCTCCTCCTTTTTCTAGATGGGAAAAGTGAGAAACAGAGAAGAAACTGACACCAAATGTCACTCAAGTAGTAAGCACCAAAGCTGGTGTTTAAACCCAGAACCGTTGGCTTCAAATTCAGAGCCTTTTCCATCATATACCAATAAATTTCCAGTAAAACAATTATTCAGTGTGCTACTCATTAACAATTGTCAAGCATTTATAGAGAACTCAGTGTTGCCCTTTACAAATGCACATTTTCAGAGAATACGTTGAATAAGATTGCTTCCCTGGAAGGTACATTTTGTAATAAAAGAAAACATGACCTTAAAAAAAAAGTCAAATCTCTATTCTAGGAGTTCTTCACCTATTTTTTAGTCATGGATCTCTTTGGCTGGTGAAGCTAAGGACCCCTTCTCAGAAAAAAATGTTTTAAAATAATTAAAGCCAATGCTAAATTTCAATTAGAAGTTAGTGAAAAAAAGGACACAATTGTTTTTCTGTTCGAATTTTTGTGGACCCCCTGAAATCTATTCACAGACCACATGGGTGTCCAGGAACCCCAGGTTATGAACTCTTTATCTAGTCTCACAAATTTCTTTTTAATTATTGTTCACCTGCCCCTTTTTACTGGGTGGCAAAAGCATGACAAAAAAGAATTCAATCTGTGTGACATCTTTGTTAGTCTTCAGGTGGTACAAGAGGTGTTATAAGGAGCCAGATGGTCTGATAGATTCTGATGGTTTCCCTCATGATAAGGAATTTATGCTGGACTTTAATTGGCCTTTAT
Source organism: Trichosurus vulpecula (assembly GCF_011100635.1). Taxonomy (NCBI): domain Eukaryota; kingdom Metazoa; phylum Chordata; class Mammalia; order Diprotodontia; family Phalangeridae; genus Trichosurus; species Trichosurus vulpecula. The sequence goes on from NC_050574.1 coordinate 419,529,656, forward strand.
GAGAGTAACTAGTCTTTCATAAGCATTTATTTTGGGAAAGCTGGCCAATTTGCATATCCCCATAAATAGAGCTAAGAGATTAATTACTTGCACATTTCCCACTTATTGTTAAGGACTTAGTAAAAGCTTCCACAATTTATAAGAAAGATTTTGCTTATCCTTTCTAAAATCAGTGGGCTTTTTGGATAAGCACAGTAGTCTCAATTTATGTTGGAAATGATAAAGCTCCTTTCCTCTAGATACCTTTTCCATAAAAAAGTACCTGTCTTAATGGTCCTTGACAGCATATACTATCTTTCACCACTGTCTTCACAACAGACGTTTCCAATGTAAATAAGTTTGTTACTAATATCATCGACAATCATCATCTGTATCTTCATTCATTCACTAAGTATCAATTGTGTTCACTGGGTACCAGAACAGATATTAAGATAATTGTGGCATGATCGCTGCCTTCAAGAAGCTTACAATTTAGTGTAAGGAGTTGTTGCTGCTGTGGTATAGGGAACTCCCAGTTAGCTTCCAGAAAATAGTCTGTATAAAGTTGCTTCCCTGACAGGTACATTTTGTGATTAAAAAAAGAAAGAGGTAAAAAAATAAAATATCTAGTCCCCCAAATGATTTTTTTTAATTTCTTACTTGGCGTCTGCCCTTTTCACTGGGACCCTAGTATAGGGAAGCTTTTCATAAGGAATCTCCCTTCGCTAGTGCAGACCAGCAACAATTGTGTAATTTATAGTCTTGAGAGAGTTGCCTGGGACACTGAGAGCTTACCATGGTCACATGGATGGCATATATAATAGGCAGGCCTTGGACCTAGGTCTTTCAGACTCTATGACTGGCTCTTTAGCAAACAATTCTATATTGCCTCCCCATGAAAATAGATACTATATTACAAATTAGAATATATTATATTAGTGTATAAAGTGTTATTATAGGTCAGGTGAGGGAGAGATCACTTCCAATTGTGAGGATTGTGGGAAGTTTCATAGAGGACATGACATTTGGGGTGGGCATTGAAGTATGGGTAGGAAGTCAATAGGCAGAGATGAGAAGAATATAAATTTCAAGTATGGGGAATAGGAAGAGCAAAGACACAGAGGAGGGTAGGCATGAAATATATTTGACATGTTTGATAAACTGGTTTGGCTGTCATAGAGCAAGTAATAGAGAATAGTGTGAAATACAGACAGAAAGGTAAGTAAGAGACAGGCTGTGAAAAGCTTTGAACTGCAGCATAAAGAATCTGGTCTATATTCAGTAGTCAATGGGGAATGGCTACTTGACTAAAGTCCTACTTGAATGTGTCATTATAACATGGAGGTGGCTCTTGATTCTCAATGGCTATATGTATTGACAAACAAAATGGGCTCTTAGCACTTAACTCAACCAAGTGCCCTTGAAGAGTTAGGCCTTTATTTCCTTGATTAAATTAGGAGTCCTTGATGACTTCCTTGCCTCAAGGGAAAGCCTAGTTTACATGGGTTTGAGTGACATGTTTGTGACATCAGAGGCTTTTAGACCATGTGGGTTTAAGTCACATCTTTGTGACAATTTTAGGTCATGTGGGTGAGTCACCCTTGACCCTGAAAAAGATATAAAACCAGGGGTTGGCTTTCCTTTTCCAGAGCTCTGACCCACAGCAGTAGTGATGTGCATGACTCTGGGCGAGCCATTGTTATGAGCTCCCTGGCTGAACTCAGATGTTGGTAACTATGAATTGTATTTAGTGTGTCTGTCAATGTTTGTAATTTGTTTGTATTTATTCTGAAGTTCAGGATGCTGGCTTTTTCCCCTGAACTAAGTGAATGGTATTTGCATGCTGGATTAAAGTTGGATTGTTAACCCCTTAATGTTGCTTTCCTTAGTAAAGCAGATCAAAAGAATCTGGGCTTGCAGCATTCTGTGAGCTGGTTGTTGTTGGTTTTACACCTCTACAGCAGCCGCTAGCTGGATTGGTGAAACACGATGCCAGCAGAGCGTAAGTTCTGACAGGTCCTCTGAAGTTGGAAAAGTCCTGGGTGAGGCCCATTGATGGACTGTATATTGCTTGGCCAAAAACCAGCTTAGCTAAGTTTAGAGAGGATCATCATCACCAGGTTAAGGTGACAAATTTTTCAGCCACAAAATTTTCAAAGATCATTTTCTAAATTGGAGAGAGATTGTGATCTGCAATAGAAGTGGAAATATTCATATTGATGAAATTACATATCTTTATAGCATAGTTCCATGCCTTCATAGCAGTAATTCTTTGGGAAGAGTATCATGATATGTATGGATAAGGATTTTAGTTCCCTAATATGGATATGAGTCGGACATACTAAGTTTCAGGTTCCACCATGATATTCAGATGGAGTGACCCTGGAGGTAGCTGGAGATTGTGGTCTGGGGCTCAGAAGAGAGATCAGACTGGAGATACAAATTTCAGGCTAATCCACCAAGAAACAAGAATTAAACTTTTGGGGGATAAATGAGACTGCCAATGATGCAAGCATAAAGTGGATGAGGGAAAGGAATAAGTATTTATATATTTATACATATATTATATATATTTATATAGATAGTAGGTGGCAGGTACATACTTTACGAATATCTCCTTTGATCCTCACAACAATTCTGTGAAGTGGGTGCTGCTATTCTATCCATTTTTTACAATTGAAGAAACTAAGGCAAACAGAGGTTAAGTGACTTGCCCAGGGTTATACAGCTCATGTCTGAGGCCAAATTTGAAGTGACTCCAAGCTCACTCCACTGTTCTACCTAGCTTCCTCAAGAAAGAATATAAGAAGGTCAAGGATAGAATTTTGGGTGATAACCTACCTTAAGGGACTGGAAGAAGGAATAGGAACCATAAAAGTTTGGGAGGTAGGAACAAAACCAGGGAATCATGGTGTCGTTGAAGCCAAGGGAGAAGACAGCATCTAAAAAGAGAGATGATCAAAGTTATGGAGGCTGCATGGTGTGGTAGCTAGAGCACTGAACTTAAAGTTGTCAAGGTTCAGATTAGAATCTGTTTCCGACACTTAATAATGTGTTACCATGAGCAAATCACTTAATCTCTCTGGGTTTCCATAGCCTACTCATTAAAATGATGACATTGGACTTGACCTCTAAGATTCCTTCCAACTCTAAATTTGTGACCTTAAATACCACTGGGAAATCAATAAAGATTAGTACTGAATTAAGGCCATTTGATTTGGCAATTTGGAGGTCAATAGAGACTTGAAAAAGTAGTTTCTGGAGTGGTAAAGATGGAAGTTAGATTCAAAAAGATATAATACAGAGAGTCCATCAGGTATGGATCACTTTTTAAAGAACGCTGGCATTGAAGGGAAGAAGAAAAATAGGACAGTGAATATAGGTATTAGAAGGATCAACATAAAGATTTTTTTTCAAGACTGAAGTAACCTGAACATTTTAGCATATAGAACAAGTAGGCCATATGAAGAGAAAGATAAAGATACATGAGAAAAGGAGATGATTGCTGGAGCAAGGCACAATTGAGAAATAGCCTTAGCAAGGAAAAAGGATGCCAATTTCCATGAGAAAGAAGTAGGATGATACAGAGGAGTGTGCTGGAAACAGCTCTTACCTGCTCATGAGAGAAAATTGCCAGATTTTCAAGGTGAATATTTACTCTTTGAAAATCAGCATAGTTACAAATCAGGGCTTGCCTTATTATTTTATTCCTTGTCTAGATACAAGGAAAGTGATGGAGAAAATGAGAGTCAGCTGTTAAACATTTACCAACACATTCAACAGACAAGTATCAGTTGGTACACAGTGGATAAGGCAAGTTTAGGAAGATCAGTCAGATAGCGTTGGTCCTTTCAGTGGAATATGAAGCTAGATCATCCATAAGTAGGATCGGGGCTTGGTTGGGGGTTTTGGGACATAGGGTTTATAACAATGGCTGGTGTGAATGAATGAGGGAGTTAATAAGAATAGAAGAATAACTGAAAAATAGTGAGGGTCCAATTGAAATTATGCTTCACAAATTTACAGTTACATCAAATCAACTCAAAAAACTTTCTCCAGTAATGCTTAGTAGCCTGGGATCTGGAATAGTGAAGTAGAATTATGGTTAGTATCCAGGGTTGAGGAACTAAAGCACAGAAATATTGAAGGTCACAGTGGGATGAGAGACTCTAAAGTAGTGGCCACTGTATGGTTGCCACTATGTGGCAAACTAATGGTCCAGGCTGGAAAAACAGTGGAGGAGATGAACTCAAAGAATAGGGATCAAAGATCAGGATAAGGAAAACAGCAGGTTTAGTGGGACTAGACAAGTGAGAGAGGTAGGAAGATAGAAGGTTTGGGATGGGAAGGTAGAATTAAAATTTCTGACTTTGAAGGTGCTCAAGTTCCATGACATAGTGAGGTCTAAGATGTGAACATAGCAACTGTGCCTGAAGTAGGTTCAGGAAGGAGGTCCTTGAAATTGAGAAAGTTGATGAATTGTGTGGTCAGATGTTACGTCATCAATATTTTTTTAAATTAAAAAAAAGACTAGATGATTCAGTTCTTCAAAAAAATAATCTATGCCTGAAGGTTTCACTGTCTCACTACCCACTCTCTCTTCAGTCCTTTGTGTTTATGAATTTTTTTTGGTGTAATTTAGAATGGGGAATTTATGGGTTTTTTTAGAAACAAATGAATGCAACACTAAAAATAAATAATAAGGATTAAGAAATAGGTAAAAAGCTTATGCATTCCGTTAATTATAAAAGAGTAGTCAATGTTGATGGTAACTTTAACCCAAGAGAACCTAAGACTGAGATGGTTAAAGCAGCACAGATTAACCAGTATCTCTTGAAATAGCATTTAAAATTGTATCCACTTTTAAGACAGACAGTTTTAAAGCAGTTCTTCTAAGGAAAATACTTGGTTATCTTTCTGCATTTAAATGAGAATAAATATCTGTAGGATTATAAATTATGTTGATCATATTCCACTGAGAAAATTAAGATAGACAGTAAAGATGGAAACTGGCCATGCATTTATGGCAGGGAGAAATAATGAGAAGAAGTTAAGGCTGTGAGAGAAGCCCTTAATGAAGACCTTCTAGAACCAGTTAATGACAATCTAGCTATAAACCCCATGTATTTACAGAATACCCATTAGAGAGAGAGAGAGAGAGAGAGAGAGAGAGAGAGAGCATGCATGTGTGTGTGTTTCAACATGTAGTGGGTGCTTTAATATGTGTGTATTTTTATGTGTGTCTTTCAATGTGTGGTGGGTGGTTTATAATGTGTGTGTATGTATAACTAAACAAACAGAGGGAAAACATAAGGTATAATTGCATAAATCTGTGCCACTAGGCAGAAAAAAGATTTTATTGTACATAATAAGGATGCATTTACCTACTTCCAAATATTAAAAAAAAAATGGGAATTTCTCTTATGATCCTCAAATGCCTGAGGGAGAATATTAATTTGTTTCTTGCATGAATTTAATTAGGTTGTATAAGTAACTTACTTGGAATTTCATTTTGTCTAGAAGTTAATTCTAGATGGCTATATGTAACAAAAAATGTTGAGAGCACTTCTTAACTCCCATGAGTATCTGAGATGCTACCTTGGCCTAGGAAACCATCAAGGGATCACCCAAAGTTCAGGGAGCTGAGAAGAAACAATCATACAGGAGCTCAGGACAATATATCCCTAGAACAATGGTTGAAAAGGGAGGAAGAGAGCCCCAGAAGCAGGAAGAGCACAGAAGAGGAATGATTGTCCCACTGCTCTTATGTAGGGTCTATTTTTAACCCTTTATCTTCTTCCCCCAACCAGAGTTATCAAAATCTGCTCTGCTTTCAAGGAAGATTATGTGACTGTGGTCAGAGCGGCCCTCAGCAAGAATCATGGAGGCTTTACAATATATTTTTCCCCCTCAAAGCATAGGCGTGGCTACTACCCATAAAGTCCAAGCAGTGCTTGGAGATCCATGAAAGGAATGGCTTCTGCAGAATGTCTCTTTAGGTTATGGAATGAAGGATGGTCTTTTACAAAATTTGGCTGGAGGGTTCTAATAATTTAAACTATGTCTCTACTTCAAAGGGATCTATGAGGACATTTTTATTTCTTTCATAGTATCATGGTTCAGTGGAATAAGCAATGGATTTGGAGTCAGAGGACCTGACATTGAATCCTAGCTCTGCCATTTACCTGTGTGATTACAGGCAGGTCACTTAACTTCCTTGGGCCTCTGTTTCTTTTACTGTAAGTATGATAATATTAGATTAGATGACATCTGAGATCCCTTCCATCTCTAAATCTATGATGTAGTTATCTTTGGTTTCTAAGTCAGCTGACATCTAGTAACTAAAAAAAAAAAGAGATTAAAATGTCCCCTTGGTTTGTTATGTCATAATGTGGTTAACTTTGGGGCATTTTTGTGTGTTTTTAAATTTTTGTGTATTTTTTTCAAATTACATGCAAAAACAATTTTCAATTTTCATTTTTTTGTTTAGAGTTCCAAATTCCCTCCTTCTCTGAGACAGCAATTGGATATAGATTAAACATATGCAGTCATGCAAAATATATTTCCATATTAGCCATGTTGCAAAAGAAAATACAAGACAAAATTTAAAAAAAGAAAGAAGAGAAAAATAAAGTTTTTTTTTAATAGGATGCTTTGATCTGCATTCAGATTCCATCAATTCTTTCTCTGGAGGTGGATATCATTTTTTTTTGTACTAAGTCCCTTGGAATTGTCTTGAATCATTGTATTGCAGGCAATAGCTAAGTCATTCCCAACTGATCATCCCACAATATTGCTGTTATTGTGTATAATCCTCTCCTGGTTCTGCTCACTTCACTCTGCATCAGTTCATGTTAGTCTTTCCAGGTTTTTCTGAAAGTATCCTGCTCATCATTTCTTAAAGCACAATAGTATTCCATCACAATTGTATGGAGTAATTAATTTTTATAATACTATGGTACCTTATTGATGCTACTCTCTACTTCTAATGGCACACAACTTGGGATTTTTGATAAGTTGAATTTTAATAAATTATTTATATATTTTATATATTATATATTTAATAAATCAATTTTAATAAATTATTCCCATTTTTGATTAATATGTCATAACAAAGCCATGTTAACAATGAAGCATTTGGGAGGGTGAAAGTGAACAAAATTTATCATCAAAACATAAGACCAAAATATTTCCATACTGGTGGACTATCAGCAGATCAGGAGAGCCACAGCAAATCTGTCAGCATAGTCACATTCTTGGACACCAGGAATGCCTCTGGTTTGCTGAATGTCCACCTTTTTTCAATGATGATTAGGCTCAAGTTGCCAGATATGTCATTAGGGATATAACTTGAGTTTCTTTGCTCTTTGGAATGTAGTACGCCATTCTCTTCAGTGATTTATCATGAATTTGGAGTAACTCTATGTTATTAGAAGTCTTTCCTTCATATACAAATGTCTCTCTTGGCTGCTTAGAAAAACACGTTGTTATTGAAATTGCTAAATTCAACTATTAAATGCCTTGGAGTTTGAAGCATTTTTTTTCTGTAAGCAACTTTTGAATTTCTCTGAAGTTCTACAGAGTTTTCTTGTATAGTTTCTTTCATTATGGTATGCAAGGTTGTTGGGGTTTTTTTAATTTGTCATGTTCTTTTGGAGACAACATCCTGTCATTGTGTTCAGTCATTTTGATTTATATAGCATTCATATTCCTTTAATCTTGTTACAATGGACTTCTTTTTTCATCTACTTCAGAATTTTTATGGCCCAAATATGTTGTTCCCTTCCTTATAATTGCTATTTCTTTAAAGAGATTCTCTGTCATATATTTAATTTTTCCTATTCTACTTTTTCCCCCTTTTAAAAAATTCCCTATTAAAGGCTCTTACCTTTGTCTTAAATTCATTTCTAATTTTTCTTTTAGGAATTTCATTTCACTTTTGGCCATGCTAGCATTGTTTGTTGTTGACCTCTAGAGATTTCAGAGGACTGTGTTTTTCAAAATTATATTTGTTCAATGTGCTTTGATTTCTTTTTGAAGTTTTTTCTATTTTTTTTTTTCTTTCTGGCCTTATAATCTCTCTTTTGTTTATCTACATTGAGATTTTGGTTTTTTGTTTGTCTGTTTAAATTATTCAGGCATTCTGTCATCATCTATTGATGTCCAATTTTCCTTTTGTTTTCCCTTTAATTCACTTTTCTGGGTCTTCTTCATCCTCTTCTCTGAGCCCCCTTCCTTTGTTACAGACCTCTGAGGTTGAGCTGCTGAACATTCTCAGTCTCCCGGAGTAGAGATTGGCTGGTCTTGGGTCCCTGTTCTGAGTAACCTCTGGGGAAAGACTGGTTCCAACTAGATTTTAAGTCCTTTTGGCCTCTGGCCTGACTCTCTGTAGCCCTTTAACTTGTTGGTCTAAGTGCCACATATGGCATATCTTCTCCCAGGTTTCTTTCCTTCTACTCCTTCCTTTCCTTCACATAGTTGGACAGAATCAGATAAGACTGTAAGGTCCCTGTAAGGACTTATTTTTGTATCCCAAGTGCTTAGTACAGTACTTGGCACACAGTAGGTGCTTTATAAATGCTTACTGATTTGTTGATTGTCATTCCTTACAGAATAAGAAGTGGAATAGTTGGGTAGAGTCACTAACAATGGGCAATTCATGTAGCATAGGTCCCTATAGCCCACGAGTTTGCTTGTCATCACTTCAGCAAACATGTGGTTCCATTTGGGAATAAAGATGCAGAAGAAGAGCTCTAAATATTAAAGTTTTCTGGTTTTAATTCATGGATTTTTTTTACTTTGGTGGCTGCAGTTGTATTTGTACTCTATAGAGTCAGCCAAAATTTCTCTGTCTGTTTCGTAGTCCCTTTCTTTCGAGGTTTTGGGTTTGGTGGAGGGAGGAAATTGTAAAAACACACAAAAAAAGTACTTGGCCATCATCCTGGTCACATGGTAGGGCTCTGGAGTCTAAAGGGATGTTGCAAAGTAAAATCCCTTCAAAATCAGAGGAAAAACATCCTTCAGTGCAGTAATCGATTCTGTCTGGCAGTAAACTGAATCATGATCTATTGATAGAATTTCACTGAGATCTCCTAGCCTCCATTCATGTCTACATTCCTGCCTTCTCTTGGACTGAGCATAAGGTCACTTGAAATTTTGTGCCAAGGCATCCTTTGTCATTGCAAATACTAACCCTCATTCTGAGGAACATTTTGCTGAAAAGGAAAATAAATATCTTTATAATATAAATATAAAATTCTTCACTAGAAAAGAAACCCACATGGACCAGGACAAGGCTATATTTACTGTCCAATCAAGAATCCAGTTTCCCTGCCACTTTCTAAAAGAAACCACTCCTCCTCCAAGAGTTTGTGTGTTTGTTTTCTCCAGAATGAAAGTTATATTTCCAAATTCAATAAAAGTGTCTCAAACATCCTGTCAGTACATGATTGGAAAACAGTAAGAACAGTCAATATGACTGGCCCTTTAAGTCAAAATCACAGGGAACCATCACTCCCAGACTAGCCCTTTATTCCTTGCTCTCTGCTTTCTTTTGAGTCATTAGCAAATATGAAGAGGGCAATAGCATTGCAAGAATGTATAATCTGATCCTGATTTTGACACAGAAGAGGTGCAATTCCACAAGTGGAAACCACTCCAGAATTCTGGCATGAGGATTTAATTCTCCTTGGCTTAATACCATTGTTGTTTCCCTAGACTTACTCCCTTGTTGCCTTAAGGTTAATTATCTTCTCAGATGAATTCTCTCAACTCTCAGGAAGTGGTTAAGTATTCATAATTTTAAGACGGCTATATGGACAAATGGCAAAACATCCTCACCAGAAAACAATCTCAGTATGGCGTAGATCTTTTCTACTTGGATTTCACTTCAAAGTCCACAGAAGGTTTGAAACTGAGTCCTCTTTTCTCTTTATAGGGGATGGATACCCACACACACATATATATACAAAGAGTTTGTATGTGTGTGTGTGTATATGTATATTGTGTATATAGATATAGATGTATGTACATGTATAGATAGATACATATATAGATACATATACATACAGGTATATATACACATATGTACAGGTGTACATATACAAATATATATACAGATAGATATATACATCCACATAAATATATCCATATACTTATAAAAATATACATATACATATCTTGGTTATTCAGCTACCCGCATTGTGTTCTCATTCTTAGTGTGGTTCTATACTTTTGCAGCTGTTTGCTATACCCACCCCCACCCCCTTTTTTATTCATTAAAGCTTCTTTGGCTTGGCTATCCCAAACATCCACCCGCCATCACAGCATGTTATTATCCGATTGTTCACATGAATGTGTATGTTTTCTTTACTTAAGGATTTGCCTTTGTTGTCTGAAGGGAAGCAAGACTCAAACTGCGCGGTGTCTTACAAAGAGGAAGGCGATGTGTGGCAGCATTGTTTCTAAAAGGGAATGTACAACATTTGAGCTTTTCTGTTTGGGATTTGATGATAATTATATGGCTGTCAAGTGTGGGGAAAATGGAGCAAGACAAACTTAAGACATAGAAATGGAGCCAATGACATTATCTCTGTTCAGTCACAAACAATAGTGACAAAATTGACTAACGAATTGCTGATTAGTAGACAGAAGAAAGAGGAAGCTGGATAACACAGTAGATAGAGCACAGGGCTTGAAATCAGGAAGATTCATCTTTATAAGTTCGAATCTGGCCTTAGACACTTATTAGCAGTGTGACCCAGGGCAAGTCACTTAACTCTTTTGCCTCAGTTTTCTCATCTGTAAAATGATCTGGAGAAGGAAATGGCAAACCACTCCAGTATCTTCGCCAAGAAAACCTCAAATGTGGTCACAAAGAGTGATCTAAAAAACTAAATAACCCATAACTAAAAGACGACTCAGCAATAACAGGCAGAATAAAACTCACTACTAATTGACTTTGTAATAAACCTCATGTTGGTCAAAACACTGGTCTTGTCTAGCAGTCCCTTCCATAAACTAATGAAACAAATCTGTACCAAGGCTATAGGCGGTGTAGCATTCATGTGCTACATGGGAGATATACTTAGGTGCCAGATTGAGGTGTTACTGACTTAGAATTAATAAATGAAATTCAAATGGAGAAGACATAAGACCTAAGGAACACAGCTCTAACAGAGAGCAAGTAATTGAGGTGGGTAAAACGCTTTATGTACCTTATCTCACTTGAATTTTTATAACAATCTTAATAAGTAATTACCATATATACCCTTTTTATAGATGAAAACACTGAGCCTCAGAGAGAGACTTAAGTGCCTGACTCAGGATTTGAACCTAGTCTCCCCTGGCAGGCAGGCAACAAACATTTAGCAAATACAAGCAAAACCAGAGATAGCCCAAGCCCTCAAGGAGCTTACGTCCTGATGGGTGAAGACAACACATAAAACTCAATTGAAAGGGGGGAGGGGAGATACATACTCCCTTTTCACCGTGGTGGCAAGTCTATAGAATCAAGAGGAATAAAGTCTAGGACCATTCCCAAAATGGAGGCTCTGGAAAGACAGACCAATGGGAGACAGGGTCTAGCATGGCAAAAGGGAATTACAGAGTGAGAAATCAGCTGAATTGCTATGTGAAGTCCAAAATCAGGAATGCTGCCTGGAGGGTTCTGGCTACAAGTTCTCCTGGTGTCACACTGAAATAGAAATGGATTCTTGCAGTTATGTATTTATTTAGAAAACCACAAATGAGCATTATCTGTGTTTCATTTTATTTTTATTTATTGTGTTAAATATTACCCAATTGTATTTTAATTTTGTTCAACCCCTATTTGGGAGTTTTGCAACCACTAAGGTTTGACTCCTTTGCACCACACCATGTTTCTTCCCTAAAGACAATAGACATACTCGTAGCTCTTGGCATGGACTCTTGTCAGTTTGTAACAAGCACTGGAAACTTTCGAGTATTCCTTCTAAAGGAGTTTATTATGTATGTTACTTCTTTATTGTTTGCCTAGTCAAATATTCTTTCTAGGGCTATAGAGAGCTGAGGATGTGTTTTCTAGAAATCATTATGCTGTTTTTGAAAGAATTATTTTCATAATTTATTATATCTACAAGCACACATCTATGTAGTTGGTTTCAGATGACAAATACAGTATCAGTCTTCTGTTGAAATCCCTCATTGGTTCATTGAAACATGGAGTCCAGCCAAATGCTTAGGCTTCTGTGGGTATATCTATCCAAACAAATCAGAACAGAGTGTCCCTAGAGACTATATATATTGATCTGATTAACTCTAGCAAAGGTAAGGAATTTAAGTGGAGGCTGCCTGAATTATCTGGGTTAGTCATGTAGAATGGTCTTGGATTCACTGAGCCCTGTTTTTTTCACATGACACAGCCTATGTAGAATTGTTCCCCTTGGTGGTATGAAGGATCAAAAAGACAATTTTCAAGTGCTAGGCCTGCTTGATCTGAGCAATTGGAAGGATTGGATTGGGAGATTGGGGGATGGAGAGAATGTAGAAGAGATCCAACGTTGGTCTCCAATCTGCAGCTCAGCTCACAGAGACTACAGCACTGAGGGTACCCATATGCTCTTTAATGGAACCCTTTCATCATGTGAAGAATCACTTTTTAAAATATGTACCATACTCCTGAATAGGGTATTTTTCAAGGGCATTTAAATGACCAGAGAGTACAAGTCCAATGTGCCTAAAGAGGAAATTGTCTGAGTAAGATAACCAGGTCTCTGCTACTAACTCAAAGACAGCAATGAGCTATTCTCTTCTGTCTGGTCTACCTGCCAGGATTGGGTGGCTGGCAAGTCCTCCTGCTAATCAGTATCTGCTCTTCCTAATACTGGAAGAAATAAGTCTTCATCACTTCCCTGTTGCATGTGCCAGTAGCATGTCAGAAGCAATTTTTCAGGCAAGGGACATTTCAAGGAGCAACCAAGTGTGATCAGTCTTACAGTTTCTTTAGAGATTCGATTAAGAAATAGAGAGGAAGAATGCTGACTGCCTTGTCCTTTACTCTGCTGATGCACTAGATCTTAAAGGGAATTACAGCACTTTATCATTAGATGTCATCACAAAATGAGCTTCCCATAAAAGGTGAGGTAAGATTATACGATGATTTGTATTCAGCCATGATGCTTTTCTACTCCGGCATAATGATGTGATGATATAGGGCTATGTGGACTACTATATGTTACATGTCCACTGCGCAGCTAATCACATTTTCTTTGCTTGGCTTTTCCTTTTTTGTCCTTTTCTTAAACTTTCTACTCACTGTCTTATAAGAAAAATAGACTCCCTAGTGTATTACTGAATTTAAGGGAACTGCAGTCACTGGAGCCTTTTTAATATGCATATTGAGTAGTTTAGGACTAGCCTCTTCTCTTCTAATTTCTATAATGATTCAGTAAAGACTCCATGATATCAAAGGTAAATTAAAGAGGAGAGGTTAAATAACTAGCTGAATACTCCAAAATTATCTCAGGAGATTAGAGATCTGGGGTTGTCTGGACAGAAAACAGATAGACTTTCCATGTATTATTAATGATATGAGCATGGCTTCATCTTCCTTTTGCAAAGGGAAATATGCACAGAGACATACAGAGCACAGAGGAATGTTGAGTGCACTGGACCATGGAACTGGAGTGGCCGGGAGGGTGGTACAATTTGTGTGGCCACAGACTTGAATGATTGTGACTTTTTCTGTTCTCTGAAATGTTGCCACATTCCCTACCAAGCAGAGATTGAAAAGATAAAGGAAAAATAGTTTTCACAGCTTCCCCTAAGACACCAGGTATATTCTCAAACCTTATTTCTTTGGACCCAAACTGGTTCTTGACCAGTTCTACCTCCCTGAACCTCAGCCATCTCAACCCTTTGACTACCATAAGAAAAATTTTGAGAGAGATCAAGATTAGGAGGTAGGGGTCAGGGGAAATGACCTAAAATTAGATAATAAAAGGAAGAAAAGAATTTAGATGAGTGAATTTAGATGAGTGCGGGGCTTGGAGGAGTGTGCTAGGATAGGATCAATTTCTGGTCCCATGCATGATGATGGGGCCTGAGCTCCTATATATGCTCATCAGCTCTCCAGAGTCAACCACAGCCACATACATAGCTTGGACAGCTCTGAGCTCACTGTTCCAGGGAACAAGGTTTACCTAGTGAGGAAAGATGTTACTTCAATATTCTGACAAGTACAATTGGTGGCCCTTTCCTATTTTGTAGGAGATGGGGGTAGGGAGCTGGGGAAGAGGTTGAAAAGAAGGAGGGCACTGGAGAATCTGTAGTGGAGTGAAGGGAAAGCCTACAGATAGTAAATACAGATCTCATTGATAATTTCACTAGTTCTGATTATTTTCAACTGCTCTAAGACAAATTCTTTTCCTGCTAGGAAATTAGCTAAGAAATTTATGTTGGGGACACAACAAAACTGATTCTAGTAATTTATTTTTCTTTTTTACCTTTTAAACCTGGCCAACTCTCTTATAGATAGCAGATTTACACAATAGATAGGAGACCAACTTTGGAGTCAAAAAAGAGCTGACACATGGCCATAGGCAAATCAACCTCTTAGCCCCTCAGATAATTCCTTAAAACTCTCCTAAGTATTAAATGAGTTTTTGATATGCCCCAGTGCAGGGAGTCTCCCCACTGAGAGGTCCCTACACTGATGAACCTCTAGGTCTGAACCAAAATCAGGAAAACAATTTTTTTAATAAAATATTTTTTTTTTACTCCAAATTTCCTCAACAAATATTTAAGAGCCTACTTTGTGTAGAATCAAATTTTCACTATTATGCCTATGTAATTGCTTCATGGATGTGAGAATTATTCAGTCCTGTAAAGTTTCCAGAATATTTGAAGTTTCTCTGATTAAACTAGTCAATTATCTAATGCAGGGCTGTCCAACCTTAGGTTTTTATTGAAACAGCAGACAATATATTTTGATTTACCGTTTTAGTGGAGCTCTGTGTTAGCTGGGCTTCGTTTACTAAAGCATTTATGTAAATTTCTGTGGTTGTAGGTGGGCCACATTTTGGACAGCCCTGATCTAATGTAATACTTTGAAATAACCTTGAGAGGTCATCTAGTATCTCCCTCAATTGATCAATAAACTTTTATGGTTGTTGAGTCATTTTTCAGTTGTATCTGACTCCTTGTGACCCCATTTGGAATTGTCTTGTCAAAGATACTGGAATAGTTTGCTATTTCTTTCTCCAACTCATTTTATAGATGAGGAAACTGAGGGTTAAGTGACTTGCCCAGGATCGTAGAGCTAATAAGTGTCTGAGGTCAAATTTGAACTCAGGTCTTCCTGACTCCAGGCCCAGCACTCTATCCACTGCGCCGCTTATCCATCCCAATAAGCCTTACCAAGTGCTAAGCACTGTGCTAACCACTGGGAATACAAAAAGAGTCAAAAGACAGTTCCTGCCCTCAGAGAGCTTATCATCTAATGGGGAAGACAACAAGCAAACAAATAAATACAAAGTAAGCAATGATATACAAAGTAAACATGATAAACAGGAAATAATCAATTAAGCAGGATTGGAGAAGGCTTTCTTCCATCCTAAGCCAGCTCCAGTATCTAGCCCATTTTTGCAACTGGGTAAAAAAAAAAAAAATTAACAACTCCTTCAAATTTCATCCTCATTTCTCCTCATTTGTATTGCCCCCTCCCAAAAAAGTCCTGTATATGTCAAATCTGTCTGCTATTCAAATAAAGCAATTTAAACTATTTGTTCTAGTCTCAAAGACTCATTTGAAGTCCAATACTGAGGGCAAAATGATTTATCTTTTTTTAATTGCCTGAATTGTGTGAATAAAAAAAAAACTGAATGGAACTAATCAACAAGCTTGAAATTGCCTCTTTACTTTAGACAGTACTGTGGGGGGCAGGGAATCAAGAGGATTCAGCGTTAGGCCTTCTAGAATATTGGGTTGTTCAAATTAACTACAACAAGGAAGATTTCTAGAAAAAAAAGAGTTGTGAGCTTTTATGAACTTTGGATACTTTCAACTTTACAAAATGTTGATGGGAAATTTATGTGAAAACACCTGATCTTAAAAAAAGAAAGGGTGAGAGGGCTTCTGCTTTAATGGTTATTCTAATCCACCAGCAAATCCAACTGGGAAATAAAATGAAAGTTCTAACAATCACCCCTAGAAGAAGCATGGTACAGTGGGGAAAAAAAACCTGAAAAGACCTAGGTTCACATCATGATCACTAACAAGTCAGTTAACCTCCCTAACCCGAAGTATATCCACCTACAAAATGGACATGTTATAATGAAATTGGCCACGTGAAAATAGATCTCCAAAATTATGGGAGCAAAGTGTATTTGTAACCCATAAAGCTTTATACAAATATGACCTATTGCTGTTACTCTTTTGATGCAAGGAGATATGGTGTTTTAAATCCCGATTGACAAAACATGCCTCTAAGAGACCAAACCTAGGTGATCCAGATTATTGTCCTGCTGTATCATTAATTTTGTGCTATTAAAGGACATTAAAGGATTTTTTTTCTTTTTAAAAAAAATGATAGCATAAATAGGTAAGTGGGAGAGTGGGAGAGTGGTGGGAGAGTGCTTTATCTAGAGTCAGGAACACAAATTCAAATCCAGTCTCAGACACTTACTAGCTCTGTGACCTTGGACAAGCCTAACTTCTGCCTACCTCATCTGTATAATGGGGATAATAATAGAAACTATCTACCAGGGTTATTGTGAGAAGGGCATTAGATGTTTATAAAGTGCACCTTAAAGCACTATACAAGTGGTAGCTATTAGTATTGTATAAAAACTAGACAAATCAGCATAATTAACATTGAATTTTAATTTTACATCTAGGCAGCTGGCTCCTAATCAAAAAAAAAAACAAAAGTTTGTCTTTATTTTTAATCTTTCTTATTTGGTATACTAAATGCTGAGCCTAGCTGAAAGGGAAAGCTAGAAAATAATATAATTCATTATTATTACATGTCTCTGTGGGATAGAAAACCTTGGTTCTCTCTCATTTATCATCTACCTGTTTGATTATCTCTGTAATGCCTATCAAAGTACTACTCACCAGTAAACATAATGTTATTGTATGACATTATATGGGTGCTAAGTGGCACAGTGAATAGAGTGCTGTGGCTGGAGTCAGGAAGACTCCTTTTACTGAGTTCAAATTTGGCCTCGGACATTTACTAACTGTGTGACCGTGGCCAAGTCCCTTAGCCCTGTTTGCCTCAGTGTCCTCATCTGTAAAAATTAGTTGGAGTAGGAAATGTCAGACCACTCCAGGATGTTTGCTAAGAAATCCCCAAATGGGATCGTGAAGAGTCCAACATGAATGAAAAGACCAAACAAAAAAATTACATTATATAGCATATAGTATGATATCTACATAGCACTCTAAGGTTTGTGAAACATTTTACATATATTATTTCAGTTGGAAGGTATGTATTATCATTATTATTATTATTATTATTGTGACTTTTTAGGTAAAGAAACTCAGGCAGAGGTTATGTGACTTGTACAGGATCATGCAGCTAATGTGTATCTGAGGTCAGCCTTGAACTCAGGCTTTCCTGACTCCAGGAAAGTCCAGTGTTCTATCTACTCTGCCACTTAACTGTCTTTCAAAGACAATGATATAAGCCTATATCTATACATGTATGGGAAAACAGATATTATAATGACAAAATATTTTACATATGTAATATGGGTCTGGACAATCAATATTGATGAACATATGACCACCATGATGATTCTGTGGGTTTTATTCAGTGATTTAGAGGGACTAAACAAGTCATCTCATCAAGTATCCTCAATTTACAGACAAGGAAATTGAAACCCATTGATTTGCCCACAGTGACACAGAAAGTAACATTGCTAGGATTTGAACCCAAGCCTTTCAACTCTAAAAACCAGTGACTTTACTCCACACTGTTTAACAATTTTAATTACAGACAACGGTCAATGACAAACATTGTTCTTGCTATGCTATTATCTGAGTAAGAGGTGGAAGGTCATTGTGAATAGAGGGATAGTCTTAGAATCATAAAGATCTGGGTTCAAATACTGATTCTGACCCAGGCTAGCTGTGTAACTAAGGGCAAGTCATTTAACATCTCAATGCTCCAGACAAGCCTCAGTCTAGATCTACAACTCACAGACAAGTTAATTGCACATCGTCAGTAGAGAGAGTTTTCTACTCAGAAATCAGAAGTCTGTGTTATCTCTCTGTGTCTCTCTCTCTTTTAACTCTCCCAATGTTTTTGTCTCTCTCCTTCCCACCATCTCCCATTCTCTTTTTCTATGCGTATATGTATATCTTATATATACATATACATACATATATAGTTATATAACATATTGCATTATCATATGTTGCATATTTAATACATATACACATATACATCTATGTGTACGTATATATGCATCTGGGACATTGTCAGTCATTTTGACTCTTGTCTTGTCACTGGACTACAATGACTCTGGAGAAGAGAGTGAGTCTGATGACTTTGTGCAGCTCTGCCTCACTTAAACTCAATTCACTCACAAGTCAGGATATCACCCTTGTGACTTCAGTGGTCCTCTTCAAGAATGAAGGATGGACAATAACTACATGCATGTTATATATGTACATGTTCAGGCTGTCCCAAAAGTCTTCAGAAGTATAAATGCTACAAACATAAAACCATCCAAAAGATTAATAACGTAAATGTTTGAAATATTAATATTTCTTATTAAAATTCAACATAACCTCTATGTTGTGCTGTATATCACTATAGTCAATTTTGTAAAAACTTTTGCCAGCTGCTTGAAAGAATCTCATTTTCAGAGACCTTGAAAAAATTAAATTAAAAATATGTTGTTGAAAATTCACAGAAATAAATATATAAAAGAAATTACATAATTAATCTTTCAATTTTTTGCAAGTTTATAGCATTAATGCTTCTAAAGCGATTAAAGCTTAAAATGGCACTAAGACTTTTTTGGGGAAAACCTAGATATACTAATGGGGCATTTAGGTGGCACAGTGGATAGGGCATTGGGCCTAAAATCCTGAGTTCAGATCCAGCCCCAGATGCTTACTAGCTGCATGACCCTGGGCAAGTCACTTAACCCTATTTGCCTATTTTCCTCATCTATAAAATGAGCTGGAGAAGGAAATGGTAAACCATTCTAGTATCTGTGCCAAAAAAACACAAATGGGGTCATGAATAGTCAGACACAACTCCTAAGTGTGTGCATATGTATCTCTGTTCCTCCCCTTTTTTCCCTTGTCTCCACCCCTGGTCTTCGGCTACTGTAATGGTAATCAGGCTAGGATGTTTTGCTGTTGTTCTCTTTTGGGATGCTAAGGCTGTCAAGTGCTTTAATGAGTCTGGCCTTTGTTTGAATGGGGCAGGTAAAGTGGGATCTTTTTTGTCTTGGGATGTTTCTCAGCATTAGGGCAATAGGGAGTCATTGATTTGTATAGGATGTGGTGCTGGTGGTTGAGGAACTTTCCCACACCCTGGTTTCCCACACCCTAAATGCTAAGTTGGCCCCAGCTCTCAGGGTCCTGAACAGGGTATATGTCCTGGAAGGTTAGTGTTTGACATTTGGGGGCACACTCATTGAAAGAGTGATGAGTCTCTGGGCAAGCTGTTGAAATAGCCCCCACCCCCAGCTTTGATAACCCAGGTGTTGGTGCTTCTCTGGTAACTATGTATTGCTACAGATAGATTGATTCATGTTATTTGCTCTGTTTATAATGTATGCTTGTAATTTCTGTTTGTGTTCGCTCTGAAGTTCAGGGGCTCATCTTTTCCCTCTGAACTAAGTGAATGATATATGTATGTTTAATTAAACTGAGATTGTTAACCCCTTAAGGTTGCTTTCCTTAGAAAAACACACCAAAGAATCTGTATTGGCAGCCCTTCTGTGTGCTCTTGTTGTTGGTCTTACATAGCCACAGTAGCTGCTAGCAGTATTGTTATTACAGCTACTCACAACCAATCCAGGAAGTTGCAGCTGCTCACACAGTTTAGATGAGATAGAGTCACTAACTATTTCTTCCAATGAGATAGATAGGCCTTATTCAAAGCCTTACCATCTGCCCTCCCTTTATACCCTTCAGACCTTTGGTACTGCCATCTGACCTACTGACATAACCTAAGGACCCTTAGGCCTTGCCATCTGCCCCACTGCTGTGCTCTTAAGCCTTCCTGGCCTTACCATCTGCCCTGCAACTGAATTGTTTTTTATGTGTTGTCTCTTGCAATTAGAGTGTGAGCTCCTTAAGAACATCCCTTTCTCTGTGTGTATCCCCAGGATGTTAGTGAATTCTTTTTCATTAATTCATTTATTCTTTCTGAGTATCAGTCTCCTTAAGTGTAAAACGAGGGAGCTAGACTAGAGAATTTCTTGGGCCCTTTCTAATCTAAAATCCTTAATATCAATCACTGCAGTTTTAGTCATCATATAGTGATCCATAATGATTATTAAGACCCATGTCAGTAAATCTCATAGATCATTTTTTTTATCATTTTATCATCCATTTTTTCTCCTCCACAAATAAACACAGCCTTATATCATTATCTGTGGTGATGGGGACCCAACACTCTGCAGTTTACATATAAGATATGTATAGACACATATGAATGAACAGGACATGTTAGTCCTTTAGAAGGTGCATTTTTCCATCAGCATCTTCTGCCTCATCATTTCCAACAGACAAAACTCTTCAAATACTTCTTCATTTATAGCATGAAAGATGAGAGAATCACTCACGATTCTCCCAAATACCCCTAACACTCCTCCTATTCTTTTGTTTTTCTTGGTACTTTAGTTATGACCAGTATTTTTGTTGGATTTGTTGGATTTTGTTGCTCTCTCTAGGAATAAGATTATGTTCATTTTTTAGCTACCACAAATAGAGAAGCAATATGCGGAAAGGTTTATGAACTCAATTGTTGATCTTTCTCCTCTATAAGCACAAGCTTAGATAGTTGTGAACAACTGCAAAATTACCACCATTAAAAAAATCCTTTTAAAGTGCATCCCAGTTGTTAGGGTATCACTTTATTATTATGCTTCCTTGAAATTAACCTTAAAAACTTTTTGAAACCAACAGAAGTACCCTGCTTTTGTCAAACAGTTTAACTGGTGCTCTGACATCCACACAATGAAACAACTTCTAATTTTTTGAATCACTTGACTGAAAAATAATTAAAGAGCTGTTTCTATTTGCTTAGACATATGATCCTCTTTGGATAGCAAATATATATGATTTCTATCGTGTCCCCTCCACATTATTACCTTAACCTTCATCCCTTACTTCTCTGTGGCTTGAAGACTGCTGAAAGATTTGCCTATTGTGGGACATCTTCTCCACTGGATAATTATATTTGTTTTCCCCCTTCCCTTCTGCACTTCGAAGTCTCACTACCAGAGTCACAGAGATTGACAATGCTGGAGGCACTGTGCCCAGGAGGCCACTCTTTAAATTGACTTTGCTCCCGAGAAGGAAGAAAGGTCCTCAAACCTTTGTCTCTAAGTCTTTTCTCCTCCTCTCCAGCTCTTATCTCCTTATTAGACTATAATCTGTGGCTAACATGACAGAAAAGGAAAATGATAAATGTTGGAGAAGATATTGGAAAATTGGGATACTAATGCATTTTTGGTGGAGCTGTGAGCTGATCCAACCATTCTGGAGAGCAATTTGGGACTATGGCCAAAGGGCAATCAAAGTATGCATACTTTTTGATCCAGCAATATCACTACTAGGTCTGTATCCCAAAGAGATCATAAAAAAGTGAAAAGGATCTACATGTACAAAAATATTTATAGCAGCTCTTTTTGTGGTGACAAAGAATCAGAAATTGAAGGGATGCCCATCAACTGGGGAATGACTGAACAACTTGTGATATACGGATGTAATGGAATTGCATTGCACCCTAAGAAAATGATGAGCAGGCAGGCTAATTTCAGAAAAAACCTAGAAAGACTTACATGAACCAACACTGAGTGAAATGAGCAGAACCAGGAGAATATGATACAAAGTAACAGCAACACTGTGTGATGATCGACTACAATAGACTTGATCCCAGACAAAATTGGAGGACTTATGGTGGGAAATGCAATACACATCCAGAGAAAGGACTGATGGAGTTTGAATGCAGATCAGAGCATATTATTTTCATTTTCTTTGTTTTGTTTTGTTTTGTCTTGCGTGTGCACCCTCGAGCACGATTTTCCCTTTTGTTCTGTTTCTTCTTTCACACCATGACTAATGTGGAAATAAGCTTTTTTAAAATAGACTATAATCCGAGTGAAGACAGGATTCTCATCTCATCTGAATTTTGTAATCTCCCCCAATCCCTAGCACAAGGCCCTGCATATACTAGATACTTAATAAATGTTTCTTGAGATTATGTTTGTATTCTCTTAAGAGAAAGGATTGGGGAATCAAAATAACTTGCTGACATTGTTTACCCATAAAGGATGAGTTACAAGCCAGGTACCTTTAAATTTAGGGAGGCACAGTGACTAGCAATAAGTAGTCTGTGACGACATGACAGCAAGAAGTTCAGAAGTTCATCCCTGGCTCAGGAAGAGTGTCGGGGCACCTAGGGAAAAAGGGATAGTTGGGATCCAAAAGGAGCAGCAAGGTGCAGAAGATACACTTCAAATGCTTCACTGTTTTGCCTAGGGCCAGCCCTGTTTTTCCCTGACTCTGAACATTCAAAGCGACAGTTTTTTTCCTTTTTCAACTTTTCCTTCCTACCATCCATCTCGACTCTCTGGAAGAGGACAGCTACCTTCAGGCCAGGTTTTGTGACTACAATAACTTGAGTAAATCAAGCAAAATAGGTCAACACTCTTCTTCAATTTGGCCCTATAGATCTTGATGTGGACAGTTGTTGAACAGGGCACAGTGGGACCTAAGAGCTTTTTATTAAATTCGTGCAAAAATGTGAAGAAAAATCGATTAAGTATAGAATCGGTCTTAATGACAGATGAAATAGGTGGTTGCCTATATGCTATAAGGCAGTATGGCATAACTATAGTATGAAATGAGGCTAGAAAGAGGGAAATGTCAGATGATGGGGGACCTTGAAATGCCAAGTAAAGTGTGAACTTTGATGGGTCAGCAATAGAGAGCCACTGAAGATTTCTGAGCAGAAGAATGACATAACTAATTTATGTATAAGAAGAATTGCCTGAGAGTGGGAGGTATGAAGTGTGATTTTGAAGTAAGAGGAAAAAAGAAGAAAGATCTCTTAAGTGGATCTTGCAATACTCCAGGTGGGTGGTAGTCAGATTGTATTATGAACAAATATCCTTCCTCCTCATGCACTGGTTATACTAGATTTTTTTTTCCTTAAAAGCTATTTAGACATTCCTTGAGACTTGATTGTCATCAAGTTTTCATTGCCCAAATACAAAGCAGCTGCAAGGTGTTGGGGGGAGGAGGAGGGAGTTCAATGCTTGACCGGGGGGTTGTGATGAGAATTTACTAAACTTAATCAAGTCAAGGGGTTCTCAAAAACTAACCTAATTTGCATCAGAGGAGGGCTTAGGTATTGTTTCTACCATACCTTAACTACCAACCACCTAGATTATTGTGATATTGTCCTTATAGGGATTCCATGTTTTTTTTTTCCTATTCCCATCTCAAAACCATCCTATTGATTACCTTTCTTTTTTTTTTTTTTGGAGAGGGGAAGGCAGCGCAATTGGAGTTAGGTGACTTGCCCAAGGTCACACAGCTAGTGTGTCAAGTGTCTGAGGTCATGTTTGAACTCTGGTCCTCCTGACTTCAGGGCCGGTGCTCTACTCACTGTGCCACCTAGTTGCCCCACTATTGATTACCTTTCACCTGCTATGGCTAAGTAAGTCTCCTGTTGTTAACTACTGAAGGATCAATGAGTATCTCTTTTCATTCCAATATCTAATCTAAACCAGCAAAGAATTGGCCTGAGTCAGGCTTAGCCAGAACATAGGGGATGAGGGTGGAGGCAGAGGGGAAAAGAGGAGAGAATGGATGCAGAGATGTTATGGCAAAATTTTAACAATAAGTTCTTTGGGGAAAAATATATGCATGACACTCTTTTAAGTTTAATCTACATTATTAACATTTCCTCCATCACTTTCTTAAGTCTGGGCAATCAACAATAAATCAGCTCCAATTTCTAAAATTTTCTGATTGCTTAGGTGTAAATGCTCACACCAAAAATTTAATAATCCACTCTCAAACAAGGCCAGTATTACTTGGCTCCAGCACACCTCTGGATTGATATGAGAGATAATATGGGACTATTATCAATAGGATCTGGAAATTTATGGGGAAACACTAAGATAAGTTCCAGATGGATAGATGGCTTAGATTCACATTATAAATTGAGGAACAAGGAAGAAGTTACATGAGGTAGATATGAAATGAGAGAAAGATCTACATAGAGTTGTTAGTAAGGAGTTTGATAGAGTAGAAAATACAGAGACAAAACAGGAGGCCAAGACAAGGACTTGCTAGGGAAAGGAAAAGAAGCCAGAGAAAGAATGATTGGAGAGGTGGGAGCACAACTAGGGAAGATATATTTGAAGTCAAAGGAAAAAAATGCAGATAGAAAGAATCCTTGGACAACAGCATCAAATCCAAACTTATATAATCACAAAATTATAAGAGATTATGAAATGAAGCATTGCTATTTCCTCACTATATCTAGCCAGCCCCAGGTCTGACCGTGAACTTTCATGCTGGCCATGTTCGGATCTCACAATGTGACTAGCAAACCCACCCTCTCTGCCCTACCCCAAACACACACATTCTCTCTCTCTCTCTCTCTCTCTCTCTCTCTCTCTCTCTCTCTCTCTCTCTCTCTCTCTCACACACACACACACACACACACACACACACACACACACAGACACACACAAACTTTCATTTGTTGCTCCAATGTAATCAGTCTACAAAACCATTCCTTATAAGGAAATTGACAGTCTGATTTTTCCATTCATATCTTGGTTACTTCCTCAAGCAAAATGTGCGTTATCTCCCCTTCTTCCTATGTACGCTCTTGGAGGGCAGCGTCTTCTGTTTGTTTTCTGCAGGGCTTAGGACAATGCCTGATATAATAATCTCTTAATGAAAGTTTTTCATTCATTCAACTGGAAGAACCAGAAGGTGTTCTTCAATAAATATAATGGGAGAATAAGAATTAAGAAAATAATTTTGCATTCTATTTTTAAAGGAGAGTGAAAGAAACCTTTCTCAAAATAATATAGCAGAAAGAACATCCAAGTCAGAATCAGACACCTGTGTCTCAGTTTAAATCCAGGCTCCCGTCCTTGCTTACTAAGTAGCCTATGGCAAGTCACCCTGAGACTTCGTTTCCTCTTATTTAAAAATAGGGATGATAAAAAAAAAAACAAAATAAAGATGATAATATTTTCACTCCTTACCTCACCATGTAGTTGGCAAAGAAAGTACTTTGCACATCATAAAGCACTATAGGAAATGTAAGCTGTTGTAATTATCAGTGTGATGTATTTAAGTTAATTTGGATACAGTGTTTAGTCAGTTAACCAACTGGCTTTTGGCTCAGTTGCCCTGGCAACATTTTACAACCTATTACTTTTGTCAAATATCTCAGTAAGAGGGTTCTTCATGCATGAGGTCCTTTTCAAAAGAGCCTGTAACCCTGACAGAGAGAAACATTTTGAGAGAAAAAAATTAAAGTTATTGAATGAAGATTCAAAATAGTTTCATGAGAGCCCCTCCTTTTTAAAAAGCAATGAAACATCCATACGTATAGATAGCCATTTCCTAAAGTAGTATAATGTTTGAATACAGAGCTCCCATTAGAACATGGCAAGTAGGATTGTGTCCTACACCCTGACTTCCTGGGCTGAAATTCTGGGGTAGAGAGGCAAATGCCTTCTGTGTTTCACCGCTTTCCTCCAAAGTCAGCCACCTTGATCTCTCCCCCACCCCTGGACTTCCACCTTCTCCAAGGTCCTCAGTCCCTTATGACCCTTTCCCAGAGTGTCTTCTCAAGCATTATTTAAGTACCTACTCTATGCTAGATACTTTGTTAGATATTGAGAGTGGAAAGACAAAAATTACCTGAAAGGTGGAAATTCTAAAACTCAGAGAATAATCAGAGGACTACATTTAGGCTTTTTCCTAGGATATCCAAAGACTGGCTAGACTTACAGTCTCAGTCCCTCTGAATATTTTTATGTTAGTGTTCACTGAAGTGTTCATCTGTGTATTTTTTGCCATCCTGCTTTGTCATATGGTATCAACAAAACAGAACTATTAAAGCATAAGTGACTCTCTCTCTCTCTCTCTCTTTCTCTCTCTCTCTCTGTCTCTGTCCCTATACATATATGTGTGTATATATATATATATGTATGTACAGATATATATAGACATAGACATGTGCGTGTATGTATGTGTGTATATGTACATACACATATTATATATGTATATACACACATACATACACACATACATACATGCACACAGACTACTCTGGCTGGAGCAAAGGAGGAGCAGAAAAAGAAAAGTTCTTTGGCTGTTACTGGTTCAGTTCATAGTGTCCACACTGTGGATAAAAAGCTGATAAAAGATCATTAGAAAGACAGAAAATGGTTCAGTCTTGCTAGTTTTAAAGACATAGACAACTAATCAGAGGAGGCTACCCCTAACCATGTGGAAGGAGACTAAGAGGTGACCGTGTTAGGCAATCTAGACATGCTCTAAAGGCTCCTCAAGGATGCCTCTATGTTACACAATCCAGGAATACCTAGATATGCCTTGGTTACACCTGGTTATTGGAAATATTGTTTATTCTGAATTATCAAAGCATTCTTAGGGAAAAAGAATGGGGCATTTGTATACTGGTATAAAAATCCAGCGTCAGAACAGTCTGGTATCAAAGTCAAAAATTCTGGATTGGGCATGCTCTCAGTGAAGATGGGGAAGGCCTTGTGCAAGAGGGTCAGATATAGCAAGTTGCCATTTGTGCAGACACTCATCTTGTCGCTAACCAAGTCCCTTTTCCTTTTTTTAAATTAATTTTATTTTTAAGTTATGGAATGAAACAAGCATTTCCATAACATAGCATAATAAAAAGATGATTGCACATGAAACTGCAAATCTACTATGTAAAACCTGCTATTCCTTCCAAATAAAAAGCAAATTATTATGTAAATTTCTTTTTTTTCTTTTTTCTTTCCTTCCTCCCTCCCCTTCCTACCCTAGAGATGGCCACCATTAGACACAAATATATATAGGTATATGTAAAATTATTCTATACACACTTCTATTTATCAGTTCTTTCCCTGGACATAGATATTGTCTTTCTTCATATGTCCTTTATAGTTAATTTGGGTATTTCTAATGGTCAAAATAACTGATTTGTTCAAAGTCATTCTTAAAACAATATTGCTGCTACTATATACAATGTTATTTTGGTTCTGCTCATTTCACTCTTCATTATTTCATACAAGTCTTTCCATGTTTTTCTAAGATCATTGAGCTCATAATTTCTTATGGTGCAAATATATTTCTTATATTCCATCACAATCATATACCATATATACCAGTCATTCCCCAACTGATGGGCATCCCTACCATTTCCAGTTCTTTGGCACCACAAAGAGAGCTGCTGTAAATGTTAGTACCTTAACTACATGTACTTTCCTCTATAGTCCCAGACAGACAAATAGAGCCATTACTATCATTTTTTGGATATGAGATAGCAGCATGAAATGTATTCTGACAAGTGACACAAACATACCTTCAATTCATTTGAAAGGAGAGGAAAGTCATGAGAGATAGTAGTGGAGATCCAGAATACTGAGGCTATTGCTGGGGAGAAATCACACCAGCTTCTTGTTTTAACAAGTTATTACTGATTACTAGGTTTCAAGATAATTTGTTTCTGTTCTGCTGATGGACTTCAAGTGTCCCCAAAATTTCTCTGCTCTGACACAATGACCCAATCACCTTGTCATAGTTATAGCTTAGAAAACAAGTAGCACACATCTTTGTATTTCTGTCAAGTAGAGGGATGCTAAAAAGAACCATAAGGAATTTACAACTAAAGATGGAATCCCATGTAACCACACCATGTTATTACATTAGCTCAAATGCACCCAAGATTCTTTGTAATCTCCATTCCTCTACTATAGAGAACTTTGCTTTGCTCCTGCAGGACATTTTCTAGTCTATCACATCTTTGACTTACACTGTAGAAGACATCTTTAAGTGGTTAATTTAAAATGTTTAAGTTGTTAATTACTACTCCCACCATGGGGCCACCAGGTACCACTTCACAGAAGTATACACAAATGCTTATGATGTTCAGGTCCTATGATAAAACATAGAAATACAAAAAAGGGCCAAAATTGTCCCTATGCTCAAGACGCTAACAATTGAATGGACTTATTTCTCTGTATGCCAGCATCTAACACATCTCTCCGATGCATAGTGTTGTCACCTGGTAAGAGATCCATAAAATACCATATCCTAGCACATGGAATCTTTTAATACATGTACAAATAATTTGCATATTAGGAATCCCAAAGTTACTGAACAAATACAAGACTATTAGACTAATCATCTTCAAGACATAGAACACCAGTTCTGTGAAAGGGGAAAATCTAAACAAGCCATAATTACCATAGGGAAATCTCTGATAAAATATCATAATATATAATAAACAGACATTTGTGAAAGTTCTCTCTAACTATATTTTAATCATGTTTGTCTACATTAAGCTTCTTAGTTAATTAAATGGGCATACCAGCTTGAGGCAGGAAAATTGATTTGGTTCAGAGGACACTGTCTCAACAGAGTAGCAGATATTTTTAAAAGGAATCAATTTTCCTTGATGGTGTGCAAATTTAACTCTATGTGGGGCGGGAGGTGGAGGGGGAATCAGACAAAATCTCTTTTCCCTTTTGTCCTTTTTATTCTTTTGTGAGGTTAATTAAATAAATATGGCACCAGGAGAAAATACATCTGAATTTATCTACTACCTTTAACCTTCTTGGAAAGAAAAAAGAGACTTGGGTCTCATTACTTAGAAAGCCCCCCCCCCAATATATTCAGCTGAAAATGGTCCTCCTGTATAATGGAACTTTGGTATTTATTTTTAGAAATAATTGTTTGGAGCAGCAATTCTTTTCAATAGAAGAGTAATTGTGGTATTAATCCATCCCAGTACAAATACAAAATGTAATAAAGGAGTAAGTGTACTTGATGTGGTACTTTTCTTTTGATGTTTAAAATGAAAATTCCTTTCATTACCTTTTCACTCCCCTTCTAAATCAGTGAGCTAGATTCTTATTTTCCTTTACAATTATTAATCTCACAGAATAATCAGAGGACTATATTTGGGTTTTTTCCTAAGATTTCCAAAAGCTAGCTGCAGATTCACAGGCTAAGTCCCCATGACAATTTTTGTGGCAGTGTTCATTGAAGTCTTCATCTGTATATTCTCTCTTGCCCTGAAACCATTGGCCTATACTGTTTTGTACTTAGAACATAGAATAATTGATGTGACTACATGGATCATCTATCATTCCTGTTACATTTATACTTCAGTTATTTTTGTTTTCATTAGTGAGAGTGCCCCTTCCCTACTGATGTAGGCTACCACTCCTCTCTGCCTTTGTAAATAGTCTTTGTGAATTGCCATAGATGAAAAGAAATCACCTTCCAATGAAGAACCTATTGACCCTCATGTAGGCTAGTATGCAAATGACAGACACACAATCTCTCTCTTGGGCCCAAACTCAAAACTTTCCCAGCTCAGTAGGACCTGTACCATGTTAGTTTTGATCTGAAGAACTCAGGATCACCCCCATGCTAAAAATGAGGCCTCAGAGGAGAGGTTTAATGGAAGGGAAAGGGAGAGACTTTCCTATGTGACACAAAAAATTTTTTAAACAAAAAAATAAAATCAAGTTCCTTTTTTAATTATGTCTATGGCTTCTCTAGACTTCATCTTTCCTCCAGCATTAATGTCTATATACAATCATTGGTGGTTCCCTACATCTTTGAAGATATATGCTGAAAATGTTTATAAGAATATACACATTTAAAGGGATATAGTGATAAGTATTTGTAGAAACACTTTTTTATGTGTTTCTACTAACAGACTTATTTTAAGAGGAGAGGTATTCTGGCAAACAAGAATGTGTCCCATGAAATAAAATGGGATGTCTTTGAAGAATTTGGGGCAAAAAAATTATTGTTGGGTTTTATAAGTTTCTGAGTGATGAGGACTTGTTTATGTTATTTTATTGAGCATCAATTGTTATAATCACTAGTCAGTGATTGTGAAAAAGTAATTATTTCTAGGCCAGCATCAGTAAGTAGGCATCAACTTTGACAGGAGATAGGGCATATATTTAATGCCTTCTTGGAAACTAGAAATTGAGCAGACAATCCAGTGTAAAGAGTTTTATTCTGATAGTATATAAACTCCTTGAGGTGAGGAACTACAGTATTTCATTTTGGTCTTTGTTTTCCCAAGCCTAGCACAGTTTTTGTGACATAGTTAGTGTTTATTAAAGCTTACTGATTGAGTTAGTACCTACCTAAAATCTATTGTGAGCTAATATTCTTAGAGTCTTAACAGTGGCCATAAGAATGCTTGGATATTGAAACTTCCAAGTTAAAAACAAAGTTTTTCTAAAGGGAAACAAGTAGGTAATGGAATGGTGAAGCCCATGGATTTTAGGGGACTTCTTAGCTCCATGATGAACATACAAATCTATCAAAAGTGACTCCTATATAATAAAAATAGAAATTTTTCAGTGATCCTAAAATGTAAAACATATATGACTAATCTGGAAAAGAGGCAGACAATAGATTATCAATTGATACCTATCCTAGACCCATCAGGGTCTTCCTTGATGCAATTCCTAGCACAGAGAGGAAGAAAAAGAAAAGGAAAGGGAAAGGCTGCCAATCATGTCTTTGTCTACCTAATAGGCTTCTATCCACCTCTCCTCACTGAAAAGCTGAGGAGGCTGTTAGGCTCTTATTGCTTCATCCTACAGAATGGAGAGAGAGAGAGAGAGAGAGAGAGAGAGAGAGGAGCATTTCAATCCTTTGACTAATCAAGATGGAAAAAAGAGTAAGGAGGAGAGAACATTAAGAGGATGACCAAGCCTCTATTCCTTTTCTTTACCTAAAGGAAAGAAAAGAGAAAGAAGAATAAAAAAAGATTTCACTTTTATATTGACTGGAAGAGAAAAGAGCAAGATAAGGAGAGGGATTCCTTAATATTCATGTCTTGAAGCTCTAGTTACTAACGCTAGTTAGAATCAGGCCACATGTTCCTAGCCAAAGTCCTCCTTGCCAGGATCCAAGTTTGCTCCTCAGCCATTCTCTCATCTCAGGAATGAAGCCATATCTCACCTCTATTCAAACCCTTTGCCCACTCTGAAGGTCATTGGATGGAGTATGTTTTTTCAAAGGAAGAAGTAATTTCTGAATCAAAAAGTCACTTTTGAATCAAGAGAGTCCTAACCTATTCAGAATCAGATATCTGCACATACTTAGAAATTCTATAGCTTAAAGGACCTTGTTTTGTTCCAGTGAAAACCATTGCTTTAATTATCCCCAAAATCTGGAAAAAATATACTTGAGAAAGATAAAACTCCTTGGCAGGGAAAAAATAAAGCACTTATGATGTATATAATGGCAATATAAAAGTTTGGGAATTTTCAAAACTGCAAGCAGGTGTTTACTCCCGTGACTCACCAGATGGAGGTTCTGTAATTCTGAAAGTACAGCTTGGGCAGCAAAGTGAAGCTTAATGGTCATTAACAAGGAGAGATCATAGTTGGTCTAAGACAATCTGGTGTCTACAGATCAACGAATAACCTTCAGCCAAGTCAAGCATTCCCCGGCTCTTATGCAAAAGTGGTTTCCTTTGACTATTTCTGTTATCTTACACTAAGAAACCTGGTCGGGGGTCTCCCTTTACCAGTCCCTGGAAGATTCCATTTTCTTCCAATTCTATGGCAATGTCTTGAGAGAGAGAGAGGCTGTTGCTGAATTGGAGTCCTGCTAGAATTATCTGGTGAGCACTAGTCAATGATGCCAGTAACCTAGAGTTCCTATGATATGTGTTCTACCTGTGGATCCTTAGACAATTGCCCCTGCAGGAGCTGTGAACCTGCCTAGTCCTCTTAGAGTCCACATCTCAGAAATGAGTTCTTAAATCTGTCTTTATAGCTTGGCTTCTATTTGAAGTTCTCACACTATCTTGGTAATTGCTTCCTTCTGGATTCCTTTAGTTCCTAAGAATTATGATTTCAATATATACTAACTTGTATACTTTGTAATGTTGCTTTTGAAATGTTTCCTAAATAAATGGGAGCTTTGGAGTTGTCCTTGACTCTTAAGTGTGGCCCTTTGACTTGAAGACCAAGAGAGCCACATGTGGCCTCGAGGCTGTAGGTTCCCCACCCCTGCCCTACACCATCTCATCCCCATATACCTTTCTACTTTTATTTCACATAACTCCCCTTCTTACACCCTTTTCAAGGTAAACCAGTCCACCAGTTATTCCCCAAATACAATGTTACATCTCTTGCTTTCGCAAGATGGTCCCTAATTCTGGAATGCATTACCTCCTTGACGTCACATCTTGCAATCTCTTACTTCCTTCAAGACACAACTCGGGCACCAGGCCATGCAAAAACATCATTCCTGGTTCCCCCAGTTGTTAATGTTCTCTCCTTCTTGAAATTACTTTGTATTATTTTGAATGTATTTGCAGGTATTTATCAATGTATGTCAAATGTGTTCCCCTAGAAGAATGTTAGTCTCCTGAAAATGAGACTGTTCCATTTTAGCCTTTGTATTCCTTTGACATAGCATGATGCTCTCTCTGCACATACTAAGCTCTCAATAAATATTCATCGAATTGATATTATAAAAGGCAACAGATGGTACTGGAGAGAGAGCCAGCCTCAGAGTCAGGAAGAACTGGTTCCACATCTTCCAGTGCCACATATAAGACATCTGACCTCTCAGTGTCTTAAGCATCTCTCTACAAATATATGTTGTACAGAACATGCTGATCTGCACTGATAGGGGCACTTCTTCATGAAGAGATCCCTGTGCAAATAAAATGATCTATTTAAAAAAATATAAACAATGTGTCCTTGGCATATATCCTGCAGGTTTGACTTAGAGATGAGAACATTCCACAATGTAACACTAATAATGGCTCAGGAGTGAGAGGATTAGTGCAGAAAGTAGTTAATTGTGGGAATGGAATGAATTATACTGACTTCCATCTTATGGATGGAATCAAGTTCTGTATCTATCTCAGTTCTCTTTCTGTTCAATTATGGGTCTAGTCCAATTTCTGTCTGGTGAGAAAACTTTATCCAATTGTGGGAATTGGGAGAGGAAAAAAAAACTCTATTGCATTGTTTGAATCTAGCCTTGCATGGCTGGGAAGCTTCATCACCTCTACCTGCTGCTCAGAGACCCTTAGCTAAAGACCCATGTCAGGGATGGGGAACCTCAGCCTCACGGCCGCATGTGGCCCTCTAGGTCTCCAAGTGCAGCCCTTTGACTGAATCCAAACTTCATAGAACAAATCCTCTTAATAAAAGGATTTGTTTTGTAAAACTTGGACCCAGTCAAAATGCCACACACAAGGACCCACAAGGCCACGTGTGCCCTTGAGGCCACATGTTCCCCATCCCTGACCTAGGTTATGCTGACCAGAAATCCAGTCAGATATGAATATTGATACAAGGAGTTTCTCACAATTATACCTCTCAAGCAATCCATATATCTTCTCTGAAAACTGCCTTCATATTGGTCACTTGGTTATTATTTCCACATTTCATTGATTGAATGCAGACATATGGGGGATTTCTGACTTCAGGACTTGCACCTATTCCCTCTCTCCCTCCCCACTTGGAAAGTCCCTAATATTTCCTCCAGTAAGAAATCAGATTACCTAACTTTGTATCCTGGTTAATTGTTCTCTTTTAATTAGTTGGTCTTATTTGATTGTTTTTAATGCATAAAAATCTGTCTCTCCTTGTATTCATGGTTCAGTGCCAAAGCTGAGAAAGTCCTGGGTTGTGATTTGTTATGCAATTGGCATGCATTGCTTAACAAATTGATATGCTTGGAAGCTCAAACCTTTGCTTTCTCAGTCATTTCATCTTTTGCCTGCCACAGCAACTAACTCCCTGTGGGATTCATGATAAATTATCCTTAGACTGAATTCTATTTTAAGATAAATATTTCATGTATCTGCAAGGCTAACATTCCACTTATGCAGATTGCAACCCCCTTACACATTATTAGATGGTTTAATGAGTTATAGGTTGGTTGGTTAGTTTTAAATCCACAATCTAGAAGCCAACCGTCTGGTGATGAACTTCCTAAATTGAATTAGTCTGGCCTTTGGGTAATAGTTCTCTCGGTGTGTTGCCAAGCCCCTACCTAGGGCCTTTTCATTTTGATCTAACTTGTCAGACCTTATGCTCCCCAAGCATAGTCTTTGAGAACCCCGGGTGATCTCCATTCTATGGTGAGATGAGCCAGTATAGGTAAGGTAGATTCTACTGCATGTAAGGTGGATTTTGTTATTCTTTTTTAGATAATAGTTCCCAGGATCCACAACCATAACAATCTACTAGTTCCTAGGCTCATGACTTGTACAGAATCCCACAACACTTGCACATCATATGATAATCTTAAGATAATGCAAACACTTGAGTTAAGCTGGTAAACATCTACTGTGTGTATGCTATGCTAAGTCACCATGAAATTGCTAAAATTAATGTAAACTTGTGAGGCTATTGCTGGCAAATTGCCTTCTTTGTGTGCTTCTCTAAAAATCAAGTTGGTGATGTTGAGTAAGTGGGGAATAGGAATGTGCAAGGGGAATGTGCATGTGTGCATGCCTTGAACAGCCCCCATCAAGACTTAGGGGGGAGAATGCACAAGCTGGGATGCTGTGCTTGTCTCAATCAGCCCCCATGGAGACTTAGGGGATCCTGTAGGAGTCAGAATTCTCATTCTTGCCCACACTTGTGGAGTTGTGCTCCCATTATCAGCAACTCCGTTGAGAAGAATAAAGTAATTATTTAACCCTTTATCATGTCTCCGATGCTTTCCTTTGGCTGCCCAAATCAAGAAAGAGCCTGCTAGAAAAGCTCCTATGTGCGGTCCTGCCTAACAGGCAGTTTATGACTTCAATAGGGGTCTATGAGGAATAGTGCTATTCAATTAAATTCAATTTAACACATTTTTTGAGGCCCATCATTCAGAAGGTACTATGAGTGAAGCAAAGAAGCATAAGGTACAATCCCACCCCACTGAAGAGAAGTGCTAGTGAATCTCTTTCATATGTATGATCTGTGTGTCCTCCGAATAACTGTAAGCATCTCAAACATAGGGAGAGAATGTGCCTCCTATTTCTTTTGTGCCTTCTCAGTAGTGCTCCACATATGACAATCAACTGGAAGTCTTGGGTTTGCTCATTTAATTTCAAAGCAATGGGAAATATGGGCTGTGCAGACATATTGAAACATAGGATATGAATATCATAGGCTCACAGGATAGGATCACAAATTTACAAATATAAAGGAACTAAGCATTTAACGCTCTCGTTTTACAGATGAAGAAAACGAAGTCTGGAGAGATTAAAATCTTGTCCAGGATCACAAAAGTAGTTAGTAGCTGCCCTAATTACAAAACTAGTATTTTTTCCCATTAAATCATTCCCCCTGTTCTTCGGGGCAACAAAGAAGTATTGCACATCTCTCGGATTACTCTACCAACTTAAATTTGGACTGGTGGATTGAGTTCCCAAAGAGCGGCTGTTACCTCGAGGCTAAGAAGAAAGGCATCTTGCAGTAGCACTGTAGTTCATAAGTCCCTACCAGGGCACACCTCATTAATAATCAGCCAGTAGACCCAATTATTGCATTGCAAAAACATTTACTGCGACAACAGGTAAATACTCCTTTCCATAAGTCTAGAATGCATTAACTCATAAAAACCTACAGCATTCGGGGGGGGAGGGGGGAAACTCAACCTTAGAGAGATAACGAAGCATATGTGTAGAGAATGTATATAAAGCAAAGGCAATTCCTGATACTGGAGGGCCTGGAAGTCCTTTCCCTCTTTATAGAGTATTCCCAAAGCACTCCTAGAGTGTAATGTCTGCTAAGTATATTGTGCACCTAAATTCCTAGGGTCTGTTCAACTCAACTCAACTCTGCTGCCAGAGGACCCATTCCTGAAAGCTTCTTTCTACCTTAAGTGATGACTTCTGTGCCTATGTCTGTTTGGAATGTATATCTCTTCTCCTTCAATCATGTATCAAATTCTTTCAAAATGACAGCAGAATGGAGCATATCTCTCTTGGGGCAGGTCATTGCTAAATGCCATGGCTGGGGGAGAAGTGGAAAGGAGGAGAAAAAAACCCATTCCAAATCAGGGTCTCCTCTACAAAGTACCCCCAAGCCTAAATTCCCTTAAACCGACTAACTATCCCTAGTGCTTGGCCATTTAAATATCAGTAAAAGCAAGGTTTTCCTTCTCCCTCTTATTCAGTCAGAGAAAGATGTTCAAACCCATAATGTGTCTTGTTCCCATATGAACTGAGATGGGGAGTGTGAGTTGGAAGATGGGGATCCACTAAATGAAAACCAAAGTGATATCAACAATGGCCTGACTTCCAAACTCCAAAATACAGTCACTTATTAGGCTGGCATCTGCAAAGTTATGCTCAGTCCCACCCCCACCCCCACCTCCCCCCCAAAAAAATGTCAGGTAAATTACTGTTAGAGGAGCTGTTGTCTCCAATTGATTCCTCTCTTGTGTAATGAAAATGTCCATTTGAACAACCTCCTATTTCTGTCCATTCCATTCTGATTTATGACTTGCTCAAAGAAAGCTTGCAAGCTGCTGGTATAATCCGGGATCAGGAGAAAGGAACAGTGACCTGTGGTGTTGCCAAGAGGCCCTTGTCTCAGGTGCAGGCATCTAGCTTTCATTTGAGGTTGTGTGAGTCAAGCTCACAGCAAGGGGCGAGTCTGCTCAGCTTAACATGGTTTTATTGCTGTTTTTCTCCCGAGCTCATTTTTTCTAGTTCAGTGGTCTGATTTCTTTAGGTTGGGCTGAATGAGTCCTTTGTTTTCACTGTGGAGGCTTTGAGGTGAGAGAAAACCATTGTAGATCCAGATTCTTAAGACTTAATTACAAAAAAGAACTTGTAATTAAGTTCTTTCTTGAAGTTGAAGTAGTAAAGACCAGCATGTGAACCCTGCCTCTTATTGTTTTTAATTTCTTAAAAACACCCCTGATATGCTTTTTCCCCCTCATGTGTCATCTGACTCAGCTGGTAAGACTTAACCATGACTAGAAATCATGATTCTCAATCCACAAGGGAGGATGTAAAGAGAGAACCACAACTGACACCCCTGACAGCTGCTGCTGCCATGACTTGCTCAGGCTGCATTGAGAAGGAAGGGCTTATTTCCTTTCCAAGAAAGGGAACGTGAGCATTGCATTCCAATTACTCTTAGCTGAGTGGAAGCCCCTGCTCATTAAGGGGTTTTCCTGGAAAGGGGACCTATCTGGCCCATGGCCAAGAGCTTTGACCGCTTCTTTGGTGACCTCCCTATTGCCCGGTCGATTGTGTGAAGGGGTTAAGTAAACTGACAGCCCGATTCTTCTTCTGATTAGCAAGGTAAGGGCATTACTACCTCCTAGGGGAAATGATTTTGCTGACAAGATCAGATTTCTCAGCGCACTTCCAAGTTAAGTGGTCAGAGAAGCAGAGTTTGAATGGAAATAAATTAGAATTTTGCATTTCAACTGGGGCAACTGGGAGCATATAAACTATGGCAAAGAGCCTGGAGCAAGTTTCACAAAATTACCTGGGACATTTTGAAATAACCTTGTAATACAGACAGATCATAGATACATGGATGTAGATGATATAAAGAGACAGATATAGATATAGATCTATACACGTACATATATATAGGCATGTTGTATGTACTTATCTGTGTACATACAGTGTTAACCTTATGTAGAGGCTCTCAAACTTTTTGGTGTTAGGATATCTTTATGCTCTTAAAATTAATGATGACTATCCCCCCTCCAAGAGCTTTTATGTGGGTTATGTCTATCAAAGTTTACCAGATTAGAAATTCAAATTTCTTAATATTATTGTGAAAATAGTTTTGACCTTATGGACCCCCTGAAAGGGTCTTGGGGATGACTAATCATACTTTAAGAATCATTGCCCCAGTAAAATGTAAGTAACGAGGGGCTGACTTGACAACTATTACTACTAAAGCCCTCAGATCAATTTTTTCCAATAAAGTCAGTGGAAGAGAGATGGGCTGGGTAGTGACTAAGGATTTGTTGGGGAGAAAGTGAGAATGATCCCAGGAAAAAAGAATCTCCATGGGCTTCACAAGCCTATAGTAAGCAAGGATTCATCTGAGTAATATGGTAGGAACCATTTGATAGTTTTCTTTTTTAATTAATTATTCTTTTTAACTAGATGCTGAGCTCAGTTGCTTCTAGTTACTGACAGAACAGAAACACTCTCAGTTTACTTTGAATTTCAGCTCTTTTGGGCAAAGCCCTGATTGCCTCAGCCTAATTCGTGTCTGCAAGTCCATGTGTACAGGGAGAGGGAAGTAACATAAAGAAAAGACTGTGATATAAAGAAATCAATTAAAGTTTTAATTAATTATTTAGAAAGAAATCGTGCCAAAGAAGAAATTACTTTCTGAAGGGGACATGTATTTATCTTAAATGATTGGAAGATTTTAAAAAAGGTTTTTCACTATTACCCACAATCAAAGTATATACAAGGGAGAAAATCGAGTTAGTTTATATTGAGAATTTTTATCCTTCCTATTACTGATGCTCAACATGTTAGTCAGACTACATATGATCTTAATTCTATGTCTCGTTAGAGCTAGGAACTCATTACAAATAACGGTTATGCAATTGAACACAACATCATCTTTTTGGGTCAGATTGTATTTGAGCTAAGGGACAGAGTGGTCAGTTTGATAGAATTGGGGCATCAGTAAGCTTGAAATTTATTCTTCCAACAAGAATTTATTATGAACTTATTATGTGTGACATACAGGGCAGGGATGGGCAGGGTGGGAGGAGGGATCCTGGGTCTGCCAGCGAATCCTCTATAGATTATAATTACATTGCCTTTTTAATATTAGTGGGAGGAAAAAGATGAATTCTTCTTTGTAAGACCTCTACTGTCTCCTTAAAAACCATAAAATCAAAAAGAATACTAGTCATAATTATTTAGGACAGTTTCACTTTCTTGAGATAAATCCCTCACCTTGTTTAGGGATTCCAGAAAACTCAATTAGTGTTTTTCCATGTTAATTTGTGATTCCATATTCCTTACCCTTACAAATGCCTTGGGAAATATGCACACTGCTATTCACATTGTCAAGTGATGAGTAAGCTTAGTTCAGTTATGACTGACAGCATGAAACAAATAGCATCCTGGTGAGCTCTCCCAGCCCAAGTTGTAATTTAGATAAAAGATTCGGGGTTTAGGTTCTCAGCTGCACATGGCTTTTGAGGGATTTGCATGATTGGGTTGATACTAGGTATTTTGGTTTGTTTTTTTTTTTGTTTTTTTTTTGCTGTTTTTCTCTTGGGTTCTTTTTTTAAATCACATTAGCAAGTTCAATAAATGACAAGTGAATAGCTCCTTTCCAAAGCAGACTTTGACTTCTGGACTATATTGAATAAAGAAGCTATAAGGGTAAACAACTTAGGAGAAATGTGAAAAAAAACCGAGGTTGTGTGAGACTGAGCAATACAGCTGGCACTAAAACACTCCCACCAAAAATTCTCCATCTCTTTCTTTTTGCCTTCTCTTTTCCATATCTGGCCACTGTACCCAGATGGTTCCAGAGGAGAAAGTGAGGCTGGTGACAGCCCTCCTTCACTTAAATCCAATTCACTTGCATGTTATGGCATCACATCCCTGATGTCATGGTCTTCTTTGAGGATGAAGGACAAACAGCAGCAGCAATCCACTCTCTCACCACCTTATTTACCTGTTCTCCTCTCCCTACCTCCCTTTCTTGTATTCTAGGTTTTAGGTCTACTCATGTTTCCTGAGATCATGCCTTAACTGTACTGATGCTCAGACCTTAGAACATTGCTAACAGCAACACTACCAGCACTACCACCCCTGCCAATCTAGAATCTGTTTCAATATCTCTCACCACAAGACAAGGAAACTTCCCAATGTATGGTAGAATCCTGTTCTGGTGCATATGAGAAGAATAAAACCTCATAATAACTTACTCAGAAGCAGAGATCCATCTCCCATGTGCCAGACATTGTATAGGCTCTACAAAGAAGAAAACTGAAACAGGTTTTGAAATTAAGAAGCTTATATTGGGGTGGGAGGGGCCATAGGGAAGAGGGTGGGAAGAGGAGGAACAACACGAAAACAGAGAAGCAAATACAAATTTAATGCCAAAAATAAAAACAAGGTAATTTTTCAGAGAAAGAGAGATAGGAGAGAAGAAGTCACTTGTTAATAAGCACTCATTAACTGCTTATTATGTGCCAGGCACTGTGCTAAGCACTGGGGATACAAAGAAAGGCAAAAGACAGTCCCTGCCCTCAAGAAGCTTATTATGTAATGGGTGAGACAACAGGCAAACAATTATGTACAAACAAGCTATATACAGGATAAATAGAACATAATCCACAGAGGGAAGACACTGAAATTAAGAAAGATTGGGAAAGGCTTCCTGTGAAAGATGGGATTTTAGCTGAGACTTTAAGGAAGCTAGTGAAGCCAGAAGAGAGAGAATTCCAGACTTGGGGGACAAACAGTGAAAAGGTCTGGAGCCAAGAGATGGACTATCTTTCTCCAGGAACAGCCAAGAGACCAGTGTCACTGCATCAAAGAGTATGTCATGGGGGAGGGAGCGGGGGTGAGACCTAAGAAGACTGGAAAGTTAGGGGGAGCTAGATTATGAAGGACTTTGAACACCAGATAGAGGATTTTAAATTTGATCAGATAATAGGGAGGCACTAGAATTTGTTGAATAGGGAAGTCACATGGTCAAACCTGCAATTTAAGAAAATCATTTTGGCAGATGAAGGGAGGATAGACTGGAGTGAGAAAGAGACTTGTGGAAGGAAGACCAACTAGCAGACTATTGCAACAGTCCAGTCATGAGGAGATGAAGGCCTGCGCTAGGGTGTTGGCACTAGCGGAGGACAGAGGGAGCGTATTTGAGATACTGCACAGGTGAAATCAATAGGACTTGACCGCAGCTTGAATACAGGGCATGAGAGATAGTGAGAAATCCAGGATAACCCCATGAGACTGGGGGACTGGAAGGATGTTGGTACCTTCAGTAGTAAAAGCGAAGTTTGGAAAGATGAGGATTTGGGGAGAGAGGTAATGAATTGAGTTTGGGACATTTGGGGTTTGAGATATCTGCAGTCATTAGTTTCAAGATGTCTTTTAGACTGTTGGAGATATGAGACTGGAGGTCATCAAAGATTAGTGCTGGATAGGTAGATGGGAGACTCATTAGCATAGAGACAATAATTAAACCCACGGGAGCTCATGACAGCACCAAGTGAAAGAGTATAGACAGAGAAGAGGGCCTACTAACAACTTGTGTATAAGATGGCGTTTCAGCTGAGCCTTAAGGAAGGCTGGCATTCAGTGAGACATGCATGATAAGGGAGTGCATTCTGAGAAGAAAACAGACAGACACCCTGTGAAAAAACATAGAACTGGGAAATCCAATGCCATGTACAGAGAACAACACAGATCAATTTGGCTGGAATGTGGCATTTGCAAATGAATATGACGTGCAGCAAGTCTAGATGTTAGACTGGAGTCAAATTGTGATAAGCTTTAAATGCCAGAGAAGTTTAAATTTTAGCCTCAAAGCAACAAAGCCACTTTTAGAGCACGAGTGTGACACAGTCAGATCTATATCCTTTAAGATTGCTAATTTGGCAACTTCATAGAACCATAGTTCTCAAATTGTAGTCTTGGGAACTCTGGAGCTCTGCAAGGCCTTTTCAAGGTAGTTGTAAGGTCAAAACAATTTTACAACAATAGTGTTTTAATTTCTAATATGATCAATATCAATATACATAACCCATACAAACAAAAGCCCTTTTAAGAGCACAAAGTAGTCCTGAGGTCAAAAAGTTTGAGAACTATTGGTGAGGAGGCTGGCATGGGAGAGGAGAGATCAGAGGAAAGGAGACCAGTTAAGAAGTTTTTACTATCATACAAGTAAAAGGTAGTGAGTTTCTGAAATAGGATGGTAGCTGTGTGAATGAAGATAAGATGGATATGAGAGATGATGTGGAAATAGAGTCTTAAAGATTTAGCAACTAATTGGCTATGAAGAGTGAGGGAGAGGAAGAAACAGATGAGGATTCGGAGCAAGAAGTGTGGTGCCTTTAAAGGAAAAATGGATGTTAGAAAAGGAAGAGGGATTTGGACCAAAGAAAATGAGTACTGTTCTAGACCTATTAAGTCTGAGATGTGTACTAGAACTCCATTGGAAATATCCAGGGAATATTAATTGGGCATGAAAAAAGACAAAGATAATGGATTCAAAGAAACATGGGAA
The DNA here is from genome assembly GCF_011100635.1 of Trichosurus vulpecula. Taxonomy (NCBI): domain Eukaryota; kingdom Metazoa; phylum Chordata; class Mammalia; order Diprotodontia; family Phalangeridae; genus Trichosurus; species Trichosurus vulpecula. Next base: position 419,572,342 of record NC_050574.1, read on the forward strand.
GACTTACACAAATTGAAATACAATGAAATGAACATAACCAGAGAATAATTTGTGGGATGACGATAACAATATATGACTGTATTTTGAAAGAGCTTAAAACTCTGATCTCAGAAGTGAGCAATTGCAGCTTCCAAAGATAATGATTAAAGATTTGTCTAGTCTCTTAATAGAAACATAAAAGACTAGAGGTGAAAAATGAGATATGTATTCTTGGACATGGCCAATATATTCGAACCATATCTTTGTGACAAAGGAGGGCTTCTATTTGTTGGGAGCGGGGTAGGTTAATAGGTGGTGAAAAAATGGGCATGCAAAATGAACATCAATAACATGTGTGTATATATGTATACATACATACACACAAGTTAAATGCATAGAAGAAAAGAAAGCTAGGATGAAATATAAATGAAATAGCTTTGTTACCACATTGTTAAATTATATACATATATATACACGTGTCTATCTGTATCTCCATATTGATATCTGTCAAGAAATATCTGGATAGATATCTCAATAGATATAGATAGAAATCAATATCTACAATAGATATAATAGATATCTAGATATTTCTTTCTCCATATTGATACCTCTCAAAAGATATAGATGATAGATTGATAGATAGATAGAAAGACGGACAGAAAAACAGACAGACAGACTTACAGGCAGGCAGACAGACAGACAGGTAGATAGAGAGACAGATAGATAGATAGATAGATAGATAGATAGATAGATAGATAGATAGATAGATGGATAGATATCAATGTGGAGACAGAGATAGAAATGGAAATGGAGATAGAGATATTTCTCAAAAATACCTTGTGCATGAAAGAAGTTTACAATTTCTTATACAGGATGCCCAAGTCTTAGAACAGTTTTATGCTCTTTAATACCTAAAACTGCACTAAGACTTTGGTACATCCTGTATATGCCTCTTTATCATTTTTCTTTATATATTAAGATGTTTATGTTTGTTGATAGTGGCTAAGTTCACAATAAAAAAGAAACATTTAATTAAAAAGAGTAATATCTAATGGGCAGTTGATGATACAGGATGGACACTTGGGTGAAATGAAGGTTGTTTATATAGTTCTGGAAAAGGAGATAGTGTGATCTAAAGCAGAGATAGCCTGATGTAGTGGAAAGAATGTTGGATTTAAAGCCAGAGGAACTGGCTTCAGATCCCTGTTCCATCACTTATTATATGTAAGGTCTTGTACAAGACATATAACTCCCCTGAGCTTGCGTTTCTTCATCCCTAAAATGAAAGGGTTGGACAGGATGACTTCAAAGTTCCTTTTCAGCTCTCTATGTTCTTCATAGAGATAATAATAGTTAAACCCTTGGGAGCTGATGAGATCACCAAGAGAGAGAAGAGGCCCTAGAGCAATGCCTTGGTTGATGATGGCGTTTGGGGCAGGACATGGATAATGATCCTGCCAAGTATTTTTATCCCTATTTGACAGACAAGGAAACTGAGGGCCTGAGAAGTTAAATGATTTATAGTTGCTTCTTAATATCCACATTATAGTAAAAGGGATGTTCCCTACATGGAATCCAGCACCAGTATTATAGGCCAAGTCTATCTCAGGCCTCTTCAGTGATTTAACTTGGGGTTAGAATGCAGTGTTATACTTGTGGATCATAAATTTCAATAAAAAGTTATTTTATTTATTTTTGTTCAGTCCTTTCGTTCATGTCTGACTCTTCTTGGCCCCATTTGGGGTTTTCTTGGCAGAGATACTGGAGTGGATTGCCACTTCCTTCTCTGGCTCATTTTACAGATGAGTAAATTGAGGCAAACAGGGTTAAGTGACTTGCCCAGGTCACACAGCTATTAAGTGTTTGAGACCAGATTTGAATTCATGAAGATGAGTCTTCCTGATTCCAAGCCCAGTGCTCTATCTACTGAGCCACCTAGCTGCCCACATTTTTACTAATAACAAAATGTTAAAAGGATACAGTTTCTAAGGCTAAGAATAATACTAATTCAGATAAATGCTTCTCTCGCCTGTCCCTTCATTTAACACTCAAAAAACAACATTAAGTCAGAAGGACATCCACACTAGGCAGTAGGATCTTCACTAAAACCTCCTCAGCACCAATTTATCATAGGCTGGGTCTTTCATGCCTCAAGGAGCAAAGAGTCTAAACCAGGGGTGGGGAACCTGTGACCTCAAGGCCACATGTGGCTCTCTAGGTCCTCAAGTGTGGTTCAGTCAAAGGGCTACACTTGAGGACCTAGAGGGCCACATATGGCCTCAAGGTCACAGGTTCTGTACCCCTGGTCTAAACCCATAATTCGAGCAAATAAGTCCTATACATGGCCCCCCTGTCTCCTTGAAGGGAAACAGGGGTAACTTCAACTCCAACAATGTATAAAGGGAACGTGGTTCAACTCTTCAGGCTCTACTCACTTCTGATTCTTTGGGCTTTATCATATCACTCTGCTGGTTCCCTTTTCTCAGCTTCCTTTTTTTGTATTTGTTTTCTCTTTCCTCATTAGAATGGAAACTCCTTGTCTTTCTCTCTGATTATATTTGTATTCCCAGAGCTTAGGACAGTACTTAGAATGCAGTAGGAGCTCAATAAATAAATACTTGTCAATTTTATTTGACTTGAACTCTGAACTTGGGAGATAAATTACCTGACGTTTGGTGACTATTTTTTCCTACATGGAATGGAATTTGCCTATGAATTTCAACTAGGTTGATTCCATGAGGGTGAAGGAGTATTTATATTTTCTTCTTTTTCTTTCTTTCCTCATTTTTCTAAAAAAGAAAAACACAACACTGAGTTTTGATGTTTTCCTGGCTTCATAGATGTCTTCAAACATCACAGGCTTGAGTCATAATATTGGAGTCTCTGAAAAGTTTGAAGCAAAAACAAATCCAATTATGAGTTATCAAAGCATGAATAAGGCAGCTGAAAAAAAAAGTTGCCTGGCTGGAGGAAAATACTGTTTATGCTCCATTTATCTAAACTGCCACCAAGACAATTTTGCCCAGCTTTCTGAAACAATCAGCCTTGAGATTAAAAGGAAGCATGAGAAATTTCAACCCAAAGGATAATTTTAAAAAGAGGTGCCATGGCTAAAAAATTAGTCTGTCAGTAATAAGAGCATTGATTTCTGGACACAGCAGTTAGCCAGTACCCTTTAAATTACTTTGTCCAGGGAAAAGTCACACATGACTGACTCCTAGGCTTTGATTTAATGAAGGTGGTGAACTGAGTATAACAATAAACTAATGCTGCTCATCTTTATTTTTCAAAGCATCTGCTCTAATTGCAGGGTAGAAATAGATGAAATCAGAGGAAAGTAATTAAAGATTATTTGTCTCATTTACCTTGTGACCCTAAGATTGTACACATGGACAGAGACATGGAAAATATAGGTGATTACCTGAGTATTTAGGAAAGAGTCCTTGCTATTGAGGGGAGGGGAAAAGGGGAAGCCTCTAGTCAAACTGGATCATCTATTTTATATTGGTCAAACTATAGTGAAAGTTTACTAACTGAGACTGGTTTGATCAACGGTCATACTGAATTCTAAAATATTTTTGAAGAAATGTAGATTAATTATTCTTAGTAGATGTAAAACCCTGAAATAAAAACAGATTTTTTTAAAGGTCTACGTAAATGAATAAGAATATCAAGCCAGGCATTCCATTTGTAATGTACCTGTATCATCAAAAGAGGGCAGCTAAAGGGCACAGTGGATAGAGTTTGCCTCAGTTTCCTCATCTGTAAAATGAGCTGGAGAAGGAAATGGCAAAACACTCCAGTATCTTTGCAAGAATTCCCCAAATTGGGGTCATGAAGAGTCTGAACAACTTAACAACAACAGTAAAAGCATCAAGAGATCTATATTTTGGGTGAAGTTCTTGTGGAAGAATTATGGGAGGTCATGAATGAAAGCCATACTGGATGAGGAAGTATGTATGAGTTGAGTTGCAATCCATACTACCAGACAGAGTACTCCAAGTATCATGTGTTTTCAAAGGAGACACTTTCAAACCTCTTGAAAAGTTTAAGCTCATTCAGGCTTTCAAAAGTAATTTAAAAATGTTAGCTGTGACTTGTGCTGCACTAGGAAAAAGATAGAAAGATAAACAATAATTTGTCCCCCTCAAGAACTTACAACTAATAGAGGACTACATGAGACAGACAAATGTAATATAAATTAGAATTTGTTAAGTACATTAGTACTATGAAGTCACATCAGGGAGAAATCCCTTTCCAGCAAAGATGAATCGTGAGGGGCTTTGTAGAGGAGGTTGCATCTGAGCTGGTATCAGGAATATAAGGGAGATGAGAGAATGATATTCCAAGTGTAAGGAACAAAGGAACAGCCTTCTCAAAGGCAGAGGTAGGGAAGCATGATTTGTGCTCAAGGGATGGAAAATCATTCTCTAAACTTCTCCACATATTCATGAAAAGGTGTTGTAATATTTAGGTGATGTTTTAGTTAGATGAGGAAAGTGCTTTATAAACCATAAAGTACCACTATAAGTGAGCTATTATTGCTAGTATTACTCTTCCACTTATGTTAAAAGGACTGGCATATTCCAAACTGAGACTTGTTCTATGTTTGGCAATAAGTTAGAAATATTGTGTTCTCTGTAGAGGTTACAAAATTCCTGCTGCTTAAGTTAAGACCAGCTGTGCATAGCAAAAAGTAAAATAGAGAATGATGTTATGCTCTGAAATTGTGTTCCAGACCCAGATAATTTAGTTCTTGAATTGATTTATTTTAATACTCCATCATCCATATTGGCAATCTCATATTGCGCAAATTCACTGGATAATTGCCAGTCCTCCACTCTACTTAGTGCTAGATAGATTGAGCCTGACATAAGGCTTGGATTATTTGGGAATGAAATCAAATGGTAATTGGACAGTTTCACAAGAAGATTCTTTTACCTGATCTCCAACTGAAGGCAAAGAAATGGACAGTATTTTAGCTTCAAGCTTCCTTGATCTAATTTTAGGTATTGGTTACTTGGTTCAGCAAATTGGATTCCTTCCTCATCATTCACTGGATGGGGATTTCCACAGAAACTGTAGCCCAGGAAATGTTTTAGAAGGTGCTGGAGTGTGCACCTGGACTAACAAGGATCCATAATTTTAAAAAGCTAACCCCTCCCCTCATTTTACTTTTGGTGAAACTTGTCTCAAGTCCAGCATTTGTGTGGCTTTGGGAAAGTCACCTCATTTCTCTAAGTCTCAGTTTCCCTATCTGAAGATGAAGGGAATGGCCTACGCTGGCTACCATGGGCGGGTCATAAAGTGTCATTTACCCACTTTATAGGGTGCCTGGAGCCAACCCTCCATGACTGTAAGTTGCAGAGCAAGTGCTTATCTACATTTATACCTCATGTCCTCACTGATGGTTGCTTCATATCTCCCACCACATCTTATCTCTTCTTTCTATTCTATCTCACTTGGCCATTCATCAGCGCCCACAGATTCACTAACTATCTCCATGTATATGACTCCCAGATCTGCAGCTAGCATGAGTCTGTCTCCTGACCATCAGTCTTGTACCACTGACTATATACTCAACAGATTATACTCAGTGTCTTCTAAGCATCTCAAATCCAACTTGTCTGAAACTGAACTCATTATCTTTTCCTTCAGACCTAGCTCACTCCCAAACTTCACTTTTACCATTAAAGGACCACTATCTTCCCAGTCATCTAGGTTTGCAACCTCAGAATCATCCTCTTCTCCTCACTCTTACTCACCCAAAATATCCACCCATTCAGTTGCCAAATCTTGCCTTTTTTATCCCCAAACATCCCTCATATACAGTCTTTTTTATTTCTCCATTCTCACAGTGGTCATTTTAATATAGATTTTCAATACCTCTTCCCTGGACTATTGAAATAACTACCTATTTGGTCTTCCTGCCTTGAGATTCTCCCTACTCCAGTCCATTCTCCACCCAGCCTCCAAAGCAATTTTCCTAAAGTGCAGCCTGATTACGTCAGCTACTTGGCCAACAACCTCTAGTGGCTCGCTTTGAGAATAAAATGTAAGCTGCCCTATCATTTAAATGTCTTCACAACTTGGCCCCTTTTTGCCTTACAATGTAAATCTTACACTTACATTCCCTTACACTTATTCCCCCTCTCACATTCAACAGTCCAGTCTACTAGCCCATATTCTACACAAAGCACATTCCATCTGTCCTTTCTGTGCCTCTGTACTGGCTGACCACACTGCCAGAAATTCACTCCCTCCTCACTCCCACCTCCTGTAATGCCTGGTGTATTGGCGATCAAGATGGGCTCTTAGCACTTATTCAACCAAGTATCCTTGAAGAGTTTTGGCCTTCATCTCCTTGATTAAATTAGGTAACCAAGGTAGGGCTCCCCAGGGGGGGCCCATGAAGGGAGGTCTGATTATATCTTCACTCACAAGTAGGCCCCAAACCCCTAGCTATTAGGTGCTAAGTTGATTCGGGGGTGAAGCCATCAAGGTCCTAGGGGGAGGTGCTAACTCCGGAGCCAATAGTAAGAGCTTAAGTCCTGGTCACTCGGATGATGATGATGGCTAAAGAGTACACAAAAAGAGAAGACAGAGCTATTTGCTTATGGCTCTCACTCTTGGAGGTGTGCTGATATGGAAACTCCTGGAAACTGCAGTTAAGAGCCCTTTGGCTTGTAAACCCTGATGCTTGGACTTTGTTAAACTCTGGTAACCATGCATTGAGATTTGAATCAGACAAAGTCTGTCTGTTGATGTTTGTAATTTGTTTGTATTTGCTCTGAAGTTCAGGGCATTGGCTTTTTCCCCTGAACCAAGTGAAGGATATTTGTATACTGGATTAAATTGAGATTGCTAACCCCTTAATGTTGCTTTCCTTAGTAAAGCAGATCAAAAGAACCTGGGCTTGCAGCATTCTGTGAGCTAGTTGTTGTTGGTTTTACACCCCCACAGCAGCTGCTAACAAGATTGTTACAACACCTGGTTTTCTTTGAGATTCAGCTCAGATGCCACTTTCTTCTTGAAGCTTTTCTTGATCCTCCCCAGATACCAGTACCCTGCCTCCCATAATCACTTTATAGTAATTCTGTATATACGTATATGTGTAAATATGTGTATATGTGCACATAATTCACACATACATATACACACGCACGCATACATACATATATGTGTGTGTATACATAAATATGTACATATATGTATATATATATATATGTTTGGCCTCCCCATTAGACTATAGACTTCTTAAAAGTGAAGAGTAGGGATAATTCTACTTTTCTATTAATTTTTAAAATCTTTTTTAACATAGTGCTTGGCATACAGCAAGAACTTAATAAATGCTTGTTGAATAATTGACTATGATTTATGAATGGGGAGGTAAAAGCACTAGAAGCTTCAGCAGCATAGATAGAACTCTGAGTTAGCACTGGGAGAAAGAAGCTGTGGATTGAACTTCTTTTGCATTCACCCACCAAATCTCCTATCAATCAGTCAATAAACATTTCTTAAGTATCTACTATGTCAGACACTGTACTAAGTACTGGGGACACAAAAAGTGACCAAAAAAACCCAGTCCCTGCCCTCAAGGAGCTTACAATCTAACCTGGGAGGCAAATATATACAAAGCAAGTTGTAGACAAGATAGGTAGGACAAAATTAAAAGAAGGGAAGCTCTGGAATCAAGTCAGGTTAGGGAAAGTTTCCTGTAGAAGGTAGGATTTTAGCTGGACCTTAAAGGAAATCAGAGAGGTCATTAATTGCAGCCAGAGAGGGAAAGATGTTCCAGACATGAGGGACAGCCAGAGAAAATGCCCAGAGCTAAGAGATGAAGTGTCTTGTAAGGAGGTCAGTGTCACTGGATTGAAGAGTGTGTGTTGGGGAGTAAGATGTAGGAAGAATGGAAAGGAATAAGGTGGCTAGGTTTTTTAAGAGCCTTGAATGACAAATAGTATTTTATATTTGATTCCAGCAGCAATAGGAAGCCCCTAGGCTTACTGAGGAAGGGGTCCTTTCTGTCCCTCTAAATTACAGTCCACTTCTGTACAATCTGATCTTCTCACTCCAGCCTTTCCACTTCTAGGTCCATTCTGAGAGATCTCAGTGCACTCTGTTTTCCCCTGCTGATTTTGTCAAGGGAAGCATGGAGACTTAGTCTTCCCTCTTTTTCTTCTCCATCTCATTGCCACTCAGCCTCTAAAACCTTGGGTGAAAGTCCATTGGAAGCAGGGGCTGTTCTGTGAGCATGCACACACACACACACACACACACACACACACACACACACACACACAGAGGCAGAAAATTGCTATGCTCTGTGGTCCTCCACTATCTCTGTGATATTGTTTCTAGGGCTTAGTCTTAACCAGATTTACATTCCTAATAGGAACAACAAACGATGTTCATATAAGTTTATATATACTAGTTGAAATTCTACAACCACTCTGTGAAGTAGGCACTAGAGCTATTATTACATCCATTTTATAGATGAAGAAACTGAGGCTAAGAGTAGATAAGTGGTTTACCCATGGCTCATAGTCATTGAGCTTCAGTGGTGGAGATTTGAACTCAGGGCTACTTGATTCCCAGGCCCACACTACACACTATATCAGGTTTTCATTTACATAATACTTTTGTATTCATATCTCATATTGCCTCATTTGCTCTTTACCATAGCTCTATGAGTTAAGTGTGATAAGACAGAAACCCAGAATCCATGGAAAAGGGGAGTTATTTTCTTTTTTTCATTATTTCATTATTTTCATTATTTTCATTCCATTTCATTTCTCACTATCTCAAGCTCACTATCTTAAGCTCACCGATGTTTAGTGTATGGCCAGCTTTTGTGTGAAGGTCCTTACCACAAGGGGGCCTTTGTGTAGTCTAGAGTAAGGAAAATCTGAATTCAAGGAGTAAAGGACATTATTAGCCCCCACCCTCCACACTTCATCCCAAAAAGTATAAGAAATGAATAATTCCCTTGAATAGCAAAATAGGAATGAAATTTCCACTTTTACTTTGCTCCCTTCCTAATATGTCTTTGGGAATTACTCTTTCCCATATATAGGGCATAAGGGCATAGAAATAGGAGATCCCTGTCCCCTCCCTTACAAATGGAAAAGGTAGAAGGAGTCTCCTTTGTCCTCTTCTACTCCCGGAAATGAGGGAATAAGAACAAGTCCCAAGGCCCCATACGCACTATGTTTCTTGAGAATGTGACCCAAGGATTGAGTCTGTTGAATAGTTTCCAAGTTAAAGAAAGAAAAGAAACCAGGGATTTCCTTTTCCTCCTTCCCTGACCCCTGAAATGTGTCTTCAGATGATTAAAGATGAGGAGACAGTGATACCTGGGTGGGAGATGGGGAACCACACTAATGGATTGAATAAAAAAACATATTGGAAGACACTAAGACTGTGTTCTGTCCTTGAAAGCCTGTCTCTTTTCATTGCAGTCTATGTGGAGGTGGGTGAAAGAACTGCCATTTCCAATTCTCCCCCAACTCCCACTCTTATTCCTCGTTACATATCAAATTGTGGTATTAAGTTATAAATGTGAAGCATGAATAATCAGCCTTACTCATCACCCAGGGGTGGCAGAAATGAGAGACAGCTGTAGCTTTGCACAGGGGACCTTAGCCACAGACTGAATCCTCTGCATTCTCTAACTCTCCTCTCCCAGTCTTCCTCACACTGGCATTAAACAGTGGCATGGTGACAAGATTGAGTGTTTTTCACTAATGACCCACCATCTATTTTGTTAGTCATTTTTTTCAGTCATGTCTGACTCTTCATGACCCCATTTGGGGTTTTCTTGGCAAAGATCCTCGAGTGGTTTGCCATTTCTTTCTCTAGCTCATTTTACAGATTAAGGAAACTGAGGTAAACAGGGTCAAGTGACTTGACCAGGATCACACAGCTGGTAAGTGTTTGAGGCCAGATTTGAATTCTGGAAGAGGAGTCTTCCTGACTCCAGGCCCAGCACTCTATCCACTGAGCCACCTAGCTGCCCCACCATCTATACCTGATCCTCTTTAAAGCTGTTTTTCTAGAATGATTGTCCCAAAGTGCTGACCCTCTCTTGCCTCGTCTCCTCTCCCACTCTTCCCATCAGTACTCATTTAAGAAATAACTAGCTATGGATGGCTGGTCATAAAAGGCTCATTTTGTGGTCAGGGAATTGGATCAGGATAAACCAAGGGTAAAATATGAGATAATTTTTATTGTCATAGAAGCCGGACTTGGAGAAATAGATGTATGCAGTCATATATCTGACCACACTGTCTACCCCTTCCCAATGATTGTCCATTGCCAAATAAAGTCCCCAAAGTATTTGGACTTCTGGAGCCCAAGATTTAGAAGGAGAATTTTTGATTTTCCCTCAGTATTCAAATCAAAGCTCTACTGATAGTCTTAGCTGGGCCTGCTCCCAGTGTGTACCTGGGTGGTCAATGGTACACCCAAGGTCAGAGAATCACTGCACAAAGATGATATTCAGAACAATTACTCATCTTTATAATGGAGCAAGGTCTACCAGGGGATAAAATGAATGACCATGGCTCATTTTCCTTTTGTGAACACAGGCCCAGAAATACTTCCCCTCCTTGGACATCTTCAAGCTGAGGTTATATGACCACCCATTGAACATGTCATGCTGGGGATTCCTTTCATGTATGGGTGTAATGTTAATGGGATTTGAAGATCTTCTCTGTCATTGATAGGCCTCAAGTGGAGCCCGTTGTGGGAGGGACTTGCCTTGGGGAAAGCTTGCTTGTAGGAAGGCTCACACCTTTTGCTAATTTCTAATTAGGCACTGAGTCATGAGGGTTGTGATGTCCTCTGGCTCTGAGAAGTGTATATATACTCTGAGTTGGTATTTTGCTTTGGGGGCTCACTTATGAAAAGAACCTTGTGATTCCCTGGTCAAGACTCTGAGTGGCCTTAAGTTCAGAACTCCCTGACTGCTCAGAGGTAAAGACTTTCTTGATCCAGTGGTGTATAGTAATATTGCTTTGATTCAGGCAGTAGAGCCCTGTCTGTTGGTCTTTATTTCTCTGTTTATATTTTCTCTGTATTTTCTGTTTGTATTTTCTCTGAAGTTCAGGGTGCTGACTTTTCCCCCAAACTAGTGAATGTAATTAAAGATTGTTGACCCCTTAAACAGCTATCTTTCCTAGTAAAGCAGATCTAAGAACCTGTGCTAGCAGCCATCCTGGGTATGCCAGTGAGGTTGCCACTACAATGAGTTGAACTAGATGGCTGCTGAGAGTGCTTTTTAATTCTCAAATTATGTGATTCTCTGATTCAGTCACGGGACTACACCTCGAGGAGAGGAACTGCGGGGCATGGCAGCTATAAGATGCTGATGAAACTCCCAATTATCCAGTAACTTCTGCTTCAATACTTTACAAAGGGATTTTTGTGTTCTACTATAGTGGATAGAGCACAGGATTGGGAGTCAGAGACATGAGTTCAAGTCTCAGTTCTAACACTGTGTGACCTTGGGCGATTAAGTCACTTAAAACCTCAGAGCTTCAGTTTCTTTCTCTGTAAAACATCACAAAGCTGTTCTGACAATCATGTTATATGTTGCATATTTTGAAAATGGAAGATATAATATAAATGCGCATTCAATACTTTAGTGAATCTGCGATCTCCTCTATGTGGACATTCCTTCCATTGAAACCAGCTGTGACCTAATCAGGCCTATGTGATTCTTGTCTTTGATGTTCCACAAAACATTTACCCAAAAAGCTAGAAGCTGTCCTCTAAATCTCCATATATCCAACAGGCAACAGTGGCATACTCAGGATGTCCATCCTTATTGCTTGCAACATGACTAGCCTTTGTTCTTTTCCAATCACACGTTACCTGTGGGATGCAACACCTCTGAGTGTTGCAAACAGATTAAAAATGTAATTGAGAAATATTTCACAGAATAAATAAAAATATGAAAGAACATAAAGTTAACATGTGGTTTTCTAAGTCAATATGTAGCCTTATGTACAGTTTAGTGGTCCCATTTCTACTTGGGTTGAACACCACTGCTTTACATCATTTCTTAAGCATATCACCACTGGAAGTATACTGTCATCTATTTGTACCTACCATGAATCTTTCCATTTCCCTTTAAGTGACCAATAATGTGGATTCCCCAGACTGGTATCCTGAGATTTGCAAATAGCATTACGGAAGAACATTTTTATTAAAGATGGATCTTTGTGTGGGATGATAGCAGTTCTATATTGTTAAAAGCACTGAAGGATTCCACAAATGCTATCTGTTCTGCACCCACTTTCCAATCTAGGTCCACCTCATTATTCGTACATATGGGTGTGTGTATGTGTGTGTGTGATGGCAATTCCATTGAATATATGTATATGTATATATACATATATAATAGACTTACATTCATATATATTTACATATATATTCATTGAAATTGCCATCCAACTGCAGGTCATAGGCACAGACATTCTTCTCCAATTAAATTGTCCCTCATAAATCATTAGATTAATCTCTTTTACATGATCATAAATCCCAATGAAGAGGCCCTGTGATGTTCTGAGACTCTGTAGCCAGAGGTGAGGAACTTGTGACCTCGAGGCCACATGTGGCCCTCTAGGTCCTCAAGGTCAGCCCTTTGACTTGAATCCAAGGATCCCCATACCTGCTCTACACAATCATTAATATATCGAGCCTTTGTTTATTGAGGACCTACTATGGGTAATCCAAACAATATCATCCACAAAGGGAGGACTTCATCAGTTATATGGAGTTTCTCTTCAATTTGAACTTCACAGAAGACATCTTCCATGACAATGGTTATTTTTTTATGTAATAGTGACTAGGAATGGTAGGTATGTATGTAGGCATATGAATTGGGGGAAAGAAAATGCCTCCCTTTTCTCCTGATTTACCCACCTTTGGCAGAATGCACATTACCCTGTTTTATTCCTCATCTTATATTAATGATCAAAGATTAATTGAAAGGAGAGTTTTTGGTTTGTTTTCCATAATTATATTTATTAAGGAGTTTCCTATGATCCTGAAATATACATGAAAGGCTCTGTGTTGAAGAAGACTCTTTGAGGCTGGGTTTTGCACTGAGTCAAAAGCTTTAAAAAAAAACCAACAACAATCTATAAAGGCAGGAAAATATTTTACTTTCTATACCTTTCCATCAACTGTGTGGCTGCAAAGATGTGGTCTCCTGCAGAGAATTGTTTATGTGCCTGCTTTTTCATTTATTCTATTTTCATTGAGTAAACCCTTATTATGTTTATAGACCATTCTCATAAAATGTTATTCAAAATAAGAAGTAGAAAGAGGTCAGTAGTTACTGATGTTTTCTTAATTGGCTTTTTGGTTGTTAATATAGTTCAGAATTTTTTCCCCACTCTTTTGGCATTTTCTCCTCCCTAGGATATCTGGGTGAGTCGGGAGGAACCCTTAAGGTTTTTAACATAATATCACTTCTAGCTAGACATTTCTCAATATGGATTTGATTTGGTTCAGCCATTCTTCCTAACTTCACCTTCCTAACTCTACTTTTTATAGCCCTGGGGCAGCTAGGTGTCACAGGGAGAAGAGTATTGGCCATGGAACCAGGAAGACCTGAGTTCAAATCTAGTCTAAGATACATTCCTAGCTGTGTGTCTCTGGACAAGTCACTTAACCTTTATCTGCCTCAGTCTCCTCAACTTTGAAATGGGAATGACAATAGCACCTACTTTCTAAGGTTGTTGTGAAGATCAAAGCACTTAGTACAGTGTCTGGCACATAGAAGGTGCTTAAAAAATATTTGTTTCCTTCCTTCAACTGGGGCCTAAGGTGGTAGGGTCCCAGCATTATCGCATTTCTATCACTGCTGATGAAAATAAATCGTTAAGGGACTTCCTGCTAGTTTCATGGGTTCAATTATCATTTCTGTATAGATGACTCCCATATCTCTCCCTAGGCTCTCACCTGAATTTAGTGTCACATCAACAACTGTATATTAGTCATTTTCAAGTTGATGTCCTATAGATCTTCAAACTCAACGTACCTAAAGGGGAACTCATTTTTCTCCCCAAACTCATCATTATTCTGAACTTCCTTATTTCTTTTATAGACACCGCTGTCTTCTCAATCTTCTAAGCTTTCACTCGACTCTTCAAGCTTTTTGGCTCCACATATCCAACAAGTAGCCCAGTCTTGTCATTTCTACCCCCATGTCTCTTGAATCCATATCAATCCCCAAATCAAAGAATTTTCCTTAAGCATAGGTTCCCTCTTACTCTAAGACCTCCAGTGGATCCCTAGTGCTTCTAAGATAAAATATAAACTTTTTGACTTGGATTTTAAGACATTTCACAACTTGTCCCCAGCCTACCTTTTCAACTTCACTCTGCATCACTTTCCTTCTCACATTCTATGATTTATCCCAGTTTGCCTTCTTTCTGTTTCCTCACACATGACTTTCCCTGACCCATTTCCAAATCTTTGCTTTGGCTGGCCCCATGTGTAGAATGTATTCTCTTTTCATATCTTTATCATAGAATCTATTCCTTGCTTCAAGACACAAATTTAAGTGCCCATTAATTGGAGAATAGCTAAACAAATTATGACAACTGGATATAATTGACTATGATTGTCATGATGATTTAAGAAATGATGAAAGGCTAGAAGGCTAAGAAATGAAGATGAAGGCTAAGAAATGAAGAAGGCTAGAATGAATGGTTAGAGAGTGAAGTGAGCAGAAACAAAAGAACGATTCATACAATAAAAACAATGCTATAAAAAGCAAGCTTTAAAAACTGTAAAAACTCTGAGCAGTTCAATGACCAACCATGGTTCTAGAGGACCAAATGATGAAGTTTACTACCTACCTCCTAACAGAGGAGTGATGGACTCTAGACTTCATAATGAGACATACATTTTTGTGGGGGGGGGGGGGAAATAAATAATGAAGGGGACTGTTTTACCTGCCTATGCATATTTGTTATAAGGGTTTTGTTTTTCTTTTCCATTTTCAATGGTGAAAGAGAAAATCAATTTTCATTAATTGGAAAAAACCCTTAATTAATAAAAGGACACAACCCAGGCACTTTCTGCAACGCAAAGCCTTTTTTCATCTCCCTCACCACTACCACCATCAATATCTATCAATATTGATATCACTCCCTCCCTAGCTAGCTTATGTTTATTATGTTTATTTTGTATATCTTTAGGTAGTTACTTGTTGTCTCTCCCTACTAGAATATAAGCTTCTTGAGGTCACAGACTATTTCATTTTTGTCTTTGTATTGCTAGTACCTAGTCTAATGCCTAGCATATAGTTGTAGGCAAATATTAATTGCTGGTATAGCACATTTAGGTCTCATGTCAAACTTTCTGCAGACTTCTTATCACTATCATTGTTTTCTGATGTATTAAGAGGTGCTATTATACTTCTCTGAAATGTTTGTTTTTTTATGAATGGATTTATATTTGAAACATTTGTTGACCTTGCTTTACTGTGGCTATTTGCTTGGCAAATGTGTTGGTAAGCAAAAATGGGCTCCTTAGCACTTAGTTTAACAAGTGCCCTTGAATAGTTTGGCTTTTGTTCCCTTTGAGTAATTCATTGAGCCTTACTAGGTGCTAAGCCCCAGGCCCAAACCCCTATTAGGTGTAAAACCTTAGTGGGTGTGGATTGGCAGCTAAGGTGGGGCCCAAGGTGGGGCTAACTCCAGGGAGGGCCTAGTTTACATGTCTGGGAGAGCAGAGGCTTTTAGACCATGTGGGTTTAAGTCCGCCTCTTTGTGATGATTCTAGGTCATGTGGGTGAGTCGCATGTGTGACTCACCCCTGACGCTGAAAAAGATATAAAAACCAGGGGTTGGCTGTCTGTTCTTTGGAGCTCTGTGCTGCACCAGTGGTGGCACTAGTGACTCTGGGCCAGCCCTTGTTCTGAGCTCCCAGGCTGAACCTAGATGTTGGTAACTGGGGCAGCTAGGTGGTGCAGTCAGTAGAGCACCGGCCCTGGAGTCAGGAGGACCTGAGTTCAAATTCGGCCTCAGACACTTGACACAAGTACTAGCTGTGTGACCTTGGGCAAGTCACTTAACCCCAATTGCCCTGCCAAAAAAAGCAAAAAAAAAAAAAAAGTAGATGTTGGTAACTATGAGCCTATATTGGGTCTGTCTGTTGATGTTTGTAATTTGTTTGTATTTTGTGTATACTGGATTAAAATAAACTTGTCAACCCCTTCACCTTGCTTTCCTTAGTTAAGCAGATCAAAAGAAACTGTGCTGTTGGCAGCTTTGTGGGTGCTGGCTGTGGGTGGATCTTATACCCCCACAGAAGCTGCTAGCTGGATTGTTGAAACAGGAAAGAGATTTAACAACTTTTTGCTAAGGTGGTTTCTAGGCTCTTCTGACCTGAATGTAACAATTATTTCACAATGGTTAAACTTTTGCAAAAAAAAGAATTAATAATATTCAATGTCCTTGCCTTTGTTTGTTTGTTACTTGTCAGCATCAACAGCTTGTTTGAAAAGTTAGTGTACCTATTGTTTTGTTCTCAGTATCTTCTTATTTTTATTCTTTTTATTTTAGTTTGACATTGATTTTGATTTTTGTAATTATTTTTATTTCATTAAATATTTCCCAAGTACACGTAAAACAATTAACACTAAATTTAAAAAATTTTGTGTTCCAAATTCACTCCCTCCTGCCTCTCCCCGCTCTTTGAGGAGAAAAACAATTCAATATAGATTATAGATGTGCAATCATGCAAAACATATTTCTATATTAGCCATGTTACAAATGAAAACACAAAGAAAATAAAACAATAAAAGTAGGAAAAAGTATGCTTTACTAGGAGATAGATGTGGTAAACAGTGCCTAACCCTTTTGGGAGGAGAGTAATGAGAAACAGTCCTTAGACTTACAAATTAGGAGGTCCTTGGCCTCTCTCTTATTTCAATTTCACATTATAGCTCAATCATAGCTATTTGTGTCCTTGAATTACTTATCCTTGTAGACTGTTTGCTTATGAAGAAAGGGAAAGTTTCATTCTTTGTATTCCCAGAGCACCACACACAGCACCCCATATGTAGCAGGTTCTTAATAAATGCTTTTTGAATGAATGAAAGATCAAACGCTAATACAGTAAAAATCATATATATTCAATTTTATATAGGTCCATAAGCCTTTGAAGACAAGCTAAATCAATCTTTCCATATTACTGATGGTGTTTTTATAGTAACTTAAAAGAAGTAAGTAATAAAATGTAAGCCCAAGACCTGGATTCTAAATCCTAGTTCTATCAATAACATACTTTGGGAATCTTGACCAGTCTTTAAGCAAATAGCATCTTTATTGGTGAAATAAGAAGAAATAGAAACTAGTCTGCCAATGTCTAATATGTTTAGTGCTCTACAGAACGTAGGCAGATATCACAGCGTTCTGCTCTGCCTGATAGAAGCAAGGCACTGGCATCTGGGCCTGAATTTCAACAATTGCAATAACAAAGGTTAATTTAAAATTATCAGCCTTTTAAATAGCTGAAAATTACATTGGACTGTGGCAAAGCAAGGTAAGTTTTGATTCTGATCGGAAATAGGCTTGATATGTAGTTGGGATTACTGAACACCAGCTGTAATAGCTTTCAACCCATTTAAGTAAAGAAAGAAATGGAGGAAGGGACTACATGAGTTCTGTTTTGTTTCCACTCTGCCTATGATCAGATCTCCTGAAAGCCTCGCTTCACCTTAACTGTGAATAGCCTTCCCAATCAATGGTTGTCCAAGGAAGAGAGTATGTTCACAGCTCTTCTGAGACTGCCTTCTCAGAGTCTGGCCTAAACCAGGTCTTCCTTTGGTCAGTGGACAGAATGCTGGGCCAAGAAAGACTTGAATTCAAATCTGGCCCCAGATACTTCTTAGCTGTGTGACCTTGGGCAAGTCACTTAACCTCTGTTTGTCTCAGTTTCCTCAACTCTAAAATGGGGATAATAACTGCACCTGGGCAACTAGGTGGCCCCGTGGATAGACCACGTGGAGTCAATAAGACATAAGTTCAAATCAGGCCTCAAACACTCACTAGCTATGTGACACTGGGCAAGTCACTTAATCCTGTTTGCCTCAGTTTCCTCAACTATAAAATAAGCTAGAGAAGAAAATGGCAAACCACTCCAATATCTTTTCCAAGAAAACATCAAATGGGGTCACAGGAAGTTGCACAGGACTTGAACTACTTATCATCCTTGTAGACTGTGTGCTTATGAAGAAAGGGAAAGTTTCATTCTTTGTATTCCCAGAGCACCACACACAGCACCCCATATGTAGCAGGTTCTGTGAGGATCAGTGAGATGACACTTGTAAAGTACTAAACACGCTGTCTGTTACCTAGTGTTCACTATGTAAATGCTTATTCCTCACCTCCCCACCCCCACCCCCACTGAAAACAACTACTCAAATGAGGAATTCCATCAATTAACTGTGTCATCCAGTCCAAAAAACAGTCAGTCATATTATTGTGTAGTGCCAATTATCTGACTGAATTGTTCACTTTTCAAACAATTATATTTTAGCCGGATAGACAAATCCTTCAACAGTCAGGAAGATGATCAGTGACTCAGATTGCCGTGGCCCCTGAGCAGATTTGGAAATTGGGCACTGTGACTGAAATAAGTATGATCATCTCTGACTTCCCTTGCTATCAGTTAATGATGTTATAGATGTTTCCTGGAGACCCGTCTTTGTGTGGGAACTCTGAGTTAATTTACCATATGAAAGCCAATTAATGAGCAAATGCATATGGAGAACAGGCTGAGGGCTCAAAATGTTCCTAGTCATGAGGGAAATAAAAAGGTAGATAAGAGAAGGGCCAGTCAGTCAATCAACAACCACTTATTAAGTGTTTACTCTGTACCAGGTGAAACTCAATCTGCCATTCAGGAGTTCACATTCTATTTGGGGAGACAGCATGAAGCAACTATATACATACAAGAAATATACAATGTAAATGGGAGGGAATATCAGAGTGGGAAGGGGCTTGGAGCTGCGGGGAGAACAAGAAAAGTATCTTTCAGGAGGTGGGAATCGAGTCGAATCTTAAAGGAAGGTAGAAATAACAGGAGGCAGAGTTGAAAAGGGAAAGAATTCTTGGCACTGAAAAGCAACCAATGAAAGGACACGGAGTAGCGGGATCATCGAGTATATTTGTTGCTCAGTTGTCCAACATTTTGTGACCCCATTTGGGGCTTTCTTGACAGAGATACTGGAGTGGTTTGCTATTTCCTTCTCCAACTCACTTTACAGATGAAGAAACGGAGGCAAGCAGGGTTAAGTGATTTGCCCAGAGTCGCACAGCTAGTAAGTTTCAGATAAGTACAGGAAGACTGGAAAGACAGGAAGACCCAGATAATGAAGGGTTTAAAAGCCAAAAAGAGGATTGATGTAAGAGGTGATAGAAAACCACTAAAGTTTTTTTGAATAAAGATTATCATAGTTAAATCTGCTCTTTAGGAAGATCACTTTGACAGCCAAATGGGTCATAGACTAGAATGGGGAGAAAGTTGAGGCAGGGAAATCCACCATCAGGCTGGTGCAATAGTGTACCCATGAAATGATGATTACAAACACCAGAGTGGAAGTTGTGTAAGTGGAGAGAAGGTAACACATAGGAGACATGTTGTAAAGGTAGAAATGACAATTGGTGATAGGGATGGAAAAAGGGGAGATAAATGCAAGGGATGAATTGAGGATGACACCAAGGCTGTGAGCCTGGATGGCTGGGAAGATGGTAGTACCCTCAATAGTAAAAAGATATAGATAAGTAGGGACAGCTAGGTGGCATAGCAAGTAGAGCACCGGCCCTGGAGTCAGGAGGGCCTGAATTCAAATCTGGCCTCAGACATTTGACACACTTACTAGCTGTGTGACAAGCAAGTGGCAAGTCACTTAACCCCAATTTCTCTGCCTTGCCCCCCTCAAAACAAACAAACAAGATATAGATAGGTAACCTCAACAGTAATAAGAAAGTAGGGAAGAGCGGACAGTGGGCTGGGGAGGGGGAGAGACATGGTGAGTTCTCTTTAGGAAACATTGAATTTGAGATGTCTACAGGATATCTAGTTCAAGATGTTCAATTGGCAGTTGAAAATACAAGACTGGAGGTCAGGAGGTCAGGTTTTTGTTGCTATTATTCAGTTGTTTCAATCAGGTCCGACTTGTCATGATCCCATTTGGGGTTTTCTTGGCAAAAAATACTGGAGTGGTTTTCCATTTCCTTCTCCAGCTCATTTTACAGATGAAGAAACTGGAGCAAATAAGGTTAAATGACTTGTCCAGAGTCATACAGCTGGTAAGTGTCTGAGGCCAGATTTGACCTCAGGAAAATGAGTCTTCCTGACTCCAGACCCAGGACTCTGTGCACTGCAACCCCTAAGTGCCCTCAGGAGAGAGATGAGGGCAGAATAAATAGATCTAAGAATTGTCTTCATAAAGAAGATAAATGAGCCAAAGATTAGATCCTTAGAACCAGTTAGATAACCAAGTGAAATAATAGAGAACAATAAGAGAAGGGGGCTCAGGAAAGAGCCTTCAGGGAATCCGTGATGTGTGGGCATGACCTGGACTATGGTCCAGCAAAGGAGACTGAGAAGGAGCTGACAGGAAGTAGGAGAAAGTGATGTAATGAATACCTAGAAGAAAATATCAAGGAAAGGGGAGGAGGGGTAATTCACAGTGTCAAAAACTACAGAGAGGTCAAGAATCATGAGGATTGAGAAAAGGCACTTAGATCAAGCCATTAAGAGATCTGATGCTGAGTGAGAGGAGCAGAACCAGGAGAACATTATACACGATTACAGACACAGTATCTGTGATGACTAAGTTTGATAGACTTGGCTCTTCTCAGCAATACAAGGTTCAAAGACAGCTCCAAAAGACTCAGGATGGAAAAAGCTAGCTACATCCAGAGAAAGAACTGTGGAGTCTGAATGCAGATTGAGGCACACTATTTGCCCTCTTTTTTTCTTCTTTTTTGGTTTTGTTTCTTCTTTCTCATGATTCATTCCATTCATCATACTTCTTTACAACTTGACTATTGTGTAAACAAGTTTAATGCCAAGGTATACATAGAGCCTGTATTAGATTATGTGCTGTCTTGGGTGGGGTGGGGGGAGAAAATTTGGAACTCAAAAACTTGTAGAACTGAGTGTTGTAAACTAAAAATAAAAAATAAATTAAAAAAATAAAATAAAACTAAAAAAAAAAATTAGAGATCCTTGGTAACTTTAGAGAGAGTAGTTTCAGTTGAATGATGATTCTGGAAACCAAATTGCAAAGGGTTTTGAATGAGAGGAGAGGAAGTAGAAGCACCTTTCTCAAGGTGTTTATTCACAAAAAGGAGAGGTACAAGGCAATTACTAGTGAGGATGGTCATATAACATGAGGGTTCTTAAGGATGTAAATAGCAGGGAAGGAGTCAGTAGATGGGGAGATAGTGAAGGTTAGAGAAAGTGGGGATGATAGAGGTTACATTCTTGCTGGAGAAAATAGGATAGAATGGTATCAAGGATGTATATAAATGGTTTTACCTTGGCAAGAAGAACCATTCATTCATGTGAGAGAGGGATGAAGGAGAAGATAGTGGGGGATATACATCTGAGATAGATAACAAAAGGAAAATAGTGAGCATGTGGCTAATGGCCTCATTTTTTTCAGAGAAGCATGAGGCAAGGTCCTTAGATGAGAGAGTGGGGGGAGCCTATGTCATCAGAGGCTTAAGGAGGAACGAAAAGGTTTGGAAGAGTGGCTATGGTGAATGAGAATGTGAATCAGTTATGCAGGTGCAAAAACATTGCCTTGCTGTGGTGAGGGCCCAGTTCTACATTTGTAGTAGACCCAGTTAGTACAGTTTCATGAATTTCTTTTCCTCCTGCTCCACTCAGTAGCACCTGAATAGAAGCAAAGGCAATTGATAGTAGGAGTAATCCAAGGCTGAGGCTCGGCAAGCCCTGATGGATAATAGGTTATGGGGACAAGGGACTCATGTGTAAAGGACAGTTGAGAGTCAAATTGCTTTACTAAGAGGCTGAGGCAGGGAAAGAAAGAAGTGTGATCAGGTCAGTGGTGATGGGCCTCAAAAAGCACTGAGGGACAGGGGTATTCCAGGTCTCAATAAAGAATGGGGTTAGGAGGGATAGCATGAGGAGAGATGGAATAATAAAAAATTATGGTCAGAAAAGGGAATTTTGTTCATGAACATGAAAGTGGAACATTTCTGGGTGGTGGCAAGGTCAAGGGAATGGCCATTCCTGTGTGTAGTCAGTCAATCAATAAACTTTTATTGAGTACCTACTATGTGCTAAGCTCTAGCAATACAAATATTAAAAAGAAAGGCCAGGGCAGAGCCAAGATGGTGGCCGGAAAGCAGGGACTGGCCTAAAGCTCTCCCCCAGGACCCTCCAAACACCTATAAAAATGGCTCTGAATGAATTCTAGAACTCTAAAACCCACAAAATAGCAGAGGAAAGCAGGGCTCCAGCCCAGGACAGCCTGGACAGTCACTGGGTAAGGTCTATCAGATGGAGCTGGGATCAGAGTCCAGCATGGGCTGCGCCCAGACCAACCAGACTGGGAGCCAGCCAGAACAGGCCCTAGCGCCCTGAATCAGTGAGCTGTGGCTGTTACCAGACTTCTCAACCCACAAACACCAAAGACAACAGAGAAGGTTAGTGGGAAAAAACTGCAGGGACAGAGTGAAGGGAGTTCACAATTCAGCCACTGCCCCAGGGGCAGGGGAGGAGGTAAAGCTACAGAACTACAGCGGCAGTTGCTTCTGGCCCCAGGCCCACCTGGTAGGATAAATTAAGTGGCAGATCAGAGCAGTAGTGCAGAGCCTGCTCAGATCTGAATCACAGGTCTGGGTTGGCAGTTTTGGGGGGAGGAGGAGCACTGGTGTGGCAGAGCTTGCTGTGTATAAATACCTCTGAAAACAACAGTGCAGCCCCTCAAGCTTGGGACAAAGTACTCTCTACTCTACAAGCAGTCATACCATGACAGAAAACTCAAGGGTCAAGCAAGGTGGCTGGGAACATGGCCAGGCAGTGAAAACAGACTCAGATTCAAACTCAGACTTTGGAATCTTTCTTTGCTGACAAAGAAGACCAAAACATAAAGCCAGAAGAAGTCAACAAAGTCAAAGAGCCTACATCAAAAGACTCTAAGAAACACATGAACTGGTCTCAGGCCATGGAAGAGCTCAAAAAGGATTTGTAAAAGCAAGTTAGGTAAGTAGAGGAAAAATTGGGAAGAGAAATGAGAGTAATGCAAGAAAACCATGAAAAACAAGTCAATTACTTGCTAAAGGAGATCCAAAAAATACTGAAAAAATAACACCTTAGAAATAGACTAACTCAAATGGCAAAAGAGCTCCAAAAAGCCAATGAGGAGAAAAATGCCTTCAAAGGCATAATTAGCCAAATGGAAAAGGAGGTCCAAAAGACCACTGAAGAAAATGCTACCTTAAAAATTAAATTGGAGCAAGTGGAAGCTAGTGACTTGATGAGAAATCAAATATTATAAAACAGAACCAAAGGAATGAAAAAATGGAAGACAATGTGAACTATCTCATTGGAAAAAACTACTGACCTGGAAAATAGATCCAGGAGAGATAATTTAAAAATTATTGGACTACCTGAAAGCCATGATCAAAAAAAGAGCCTAGATATCATCTTTCAAGAAATGATCAAGGAGAACTGCCCTGATATTCTAGAGCCAGAGGATAAAATAGAAATTGAAAGAATCCACTAATCGCCTCCTCAAAAAGATCCCAAAAAGAAAACTCCTAGGAATATTGTCACCAAATTCCAGAGCTCCCTGATCAAGGAGAAAATACTGCAAGCAGCCAGAAAGAAACAATTTGAGTATTGTGGAAATACAGTCAGGATAACACAAGATCTAGCAGCTTCTACATTAAGGGACTGAAGGGCTTGGAATATAATATTCTGGAGGTCAATGGAGCTAGGATTAAAACCAACAATCACTTACCCAGCAAAACTCAGTATCATGCTTCAAGGCAAAATATGGATTTTTAATAGAATAGAGGACTTTCAGGCTTTCTCAGTGAAGGGACCAGAGTTGAATAGAAAATCTGACTTTCAAACACAAGAATCAGGAGAAACACGAAAAGGTGGACCAGAAGGAGAGATCATAGGGGACTTACTAAAGTAGAAATGTTTTGTTCACATTCCTACATGGAAAGATGATGAGTATAATTCATGGGACCTCAGTGTTAGGTTAGCTGAAGTGAATATACAGATGTGTGTAGACAGAAGGCACAGGGTGAGTTGAATATGAAGGGATCATATCTAAAAAAATAAAATCAAATTAAGGGATGAGAGAGGAATGTATTGAGACGGGGAGAAGGAGAGATAGAATAGGGTAGATTATCTCTCATGAAGGTTGCAAGAAAAAGCAGTTCTGTAGCGGGGGCAGGTGAGGGGGAATGAGTGAATCTTGCTCTCATCAGATTTGAACTGAGGAGTAAATAACATATGCACTCAATTGGGTATCTCACCCCACAGGAAAGAAGGAGGAAGTATATAAAAAGGGGGGATGATAGAAGGGAGGGCAGATAGGAGGAAGAGGTAATCAAAACAAACACTTTTGAATAGGGACAGGGTCAAGGGAGAAAACTGAACAAAGGGGGATAGGATAGGAAGAAGCAAAACATAGTTAGTCTTCCACAACATGAGTATTGTGGAAGGGTTTTAAATAATGATACACATGTGGCCTATGTTGAATTGCTTGCCTTCTTAGGGAGGGTGGGTGGGGAGCGAAGAGGGGAGAGAATTTGGAACTCAAAGTTTTAAAAGCAGATGTTCAAAACAAAGTTGTTTTTGCATGCAACTGGGAAATAAGATATACAGGCAATGGGGCATAAACATCTATCTTGCCCTAAAGAAAGTAAGGGAAAAGGGGATGGGGGGAGTGAGGTAACAGAAGGGAGGGCTGACTGGGGAACGGGGCAATCAGAATATTTGCCACCTTGGAGAGGGGGGAGGGTAGAAATGGGGAGACAATTTGTAATTCAAACTCTTGTGAAAATCAATGCTGAAAACTAAAAATATTGAATAAATAAAGTAACAATTTTTTTAAAAAAAAAAAAAGCAAGGCCATTTACAATCTAACAGTGGGAGTCACATGCAAAAAGAAGGGGTGGAGGAGAGTAAAGCACCCAACACGTGGGCATAAGGGCCAACTTCAAAGAAGTTGGTGGGAAACAGAGATAGCTGGCCTAGGTGCCCTCCACAAACGGAGGTTGCAGAGTTCATCACTCTGCCCTCCAATCTCAGAGGGGCAGAGGGTACTGATGAGGTTTGAGATGATGAGGTTCCTGAGAGGATGATGGAGAAACCTAGGTAGTGCATCAGAGCAGGACATGAAAATTGAATAGACTGAGGAACTGGGAAGTGGGATTTCCAGATATGAGGGCACAGCATGAGGAAAGACAAAGAGTTGAAGAATAGCACGGTGTGGTGTGGGACATTAAGTAGATCTGCCTAACCAGAGTGGAGGACTCACTTGAGGAGTAATGGGAAATAAAGTGTGTAAGGAGAATGGTTCCAATTTGTGTTCTTGAATTCCAGGAAGAGGAGTTTAGACTTGATGTTAGAGGCAAAAGGGCGCTTTCATAGGCTTTTCAAAAGGGAATGACATAATGAAAGTACAGAATAAGGAAGATTTCTGGCAACAGTATACAGGTTAACAACTATAGTGCCTCCTGCCCAAAATTGTTGTGAGGATGGAATAAGATAATGTATGTAAAGTACCTTGTAACATTTAAAATGTCTTATAAATGTCAGCTATTATTATTATTAAAGTACTTTGTAAAACTTGAAATACTATGTAAATGTCAGATATTTTTATGAGAAATGACAGTTAAGTGGATGAGCTCACTGAGAGTATGAGAGTAGAAAGGAAACAGAGAGCCAAGTAAAAAAAGCATCAGGAATATGCAGTATCTTGTAAGCTCAAGGCTCCTAAGATGTGGAGTCCCTGGGGATTCCTGAAACCCTTTTAGGGGATCTGTGAGGTCAAAACTATTTTTCTAATAATATTAAGACATTTAATTTCTAGTAGAGTGAATATGGGTAGATATAATCCACATAAACAAAATGTCCTTGGGAGAGGTTACTCAATAATTTTTAAGAGTGTAAAGGGATCATGAAATTAAAAAGTCTGAGAACCACTGATGCAAACAAAAGGTGGAACATTTCAGGAAGAGTGGAAGGAATGTGTTTGAATATTCTTAGCCTTACGCTCTGGTGAATGGGTAATGAATACGAGATTGAGTCAAGGAAAAGGTAAATCAATAAATGACTGGCAATGCTAATTTTGTGGGTCACAATAGAATTTCAGAGGGCTTAATGATTTTTGAAAATCACTTGCAGGTTGGACTAAGATGATTCAGGAAGAGGTCACATAAGATAAGTTTTTTTTTTAAAAAAAAGAATGTATTATGGGAGAGTTTGAGCTAAATTCTTCTGGGAATATCTAGCTAGAAAGAAGAAAGGTCTTAGCAACGTAGAGCTGTGAAAAAGAGTAGCCATTTTGATTCTGAGTAGCATACACAGGAAGGTCATGTATTTGGTGCTAAGGAAACAGATGCCCCAACAACCCTGATAAATCTATAGGATGAATTAGGTATTTATTGTTAGGTCCTTTTATTCTAGGAATATGTCCACTATTTGGAAGCCATGTAGTGGCTAAACAAAATGATTAAGAGGCAGTGAAGATTTATTTATAAGCCACTATAAAAAGAACAAAATACATGCTCAGCATAATGATGAATAAGGGAGTTTAGGGAAAGGGTTTACAAATATTTGAGAGACATTAACACTAGGCAGGGAGAGAAGGATTTTCCCAACTTTATCAGACTTAATTCTCCTTTCAGATATGTCTTGGGCTTTGACAAACTTCTCTAATTACTAAGTCTTAAAACATTTAGAGGCCATTTTAATAAAGCAAAACTTTGGGGGCTGTGATTGTCAGAGTGCCATCATCTCAGGGTAACAGAGTTGCTACAGAGGATGGGATACAATACAAGGCCTAACTTCAAGACAAATCGTAGTTTTGAATGGAAAGAAATTTTCTAGGAATACTTAATGTTCAATTTAAAGGGATAATACAGGTTAATAATCCAACTATAACTCAAAAATTAGGTCATCATGGAAAACATCAGGATAAAATTAAACTGTCTGAATTATAGTTTAATTATGAGAACTTAAGTTCAAGAATTGTACTGTAGAATCAGTTAGAAGACATTGGGTAGATACTTATGTTTCATAAAGAGGCTAGGACTTCACTTCCTCGGAATACATTCAATGCTTCCTTCTTATTATGATTTAACTACTGAAACATATAGCACTTCCTGAATAGGAAGCACTTGCACATACATTTCATCTTTTGACCCCATGAAATAGGCAGTAGAAAGTATCATCATCCTCATTTTATAGTTGAGGAATCTATTGATCTTCAGAGAGATTAAATGTCTCTGTATAAGCCTGAATCTTGTCATCCAGCATCCACTGTGTTCCCTCACAAATATAATCAGGATTAACTAAGTACATTGGAGCTGAGTCTGTTTCCAAGGAAAATATATCTTAGAAATGTCCTTCCCCACACACAAAAAAATGAATGACTTGTGTAGGCATGCACACAGACACTAAAGAATTGGAAGGACATTGGTTTTTATCTGTAAATCTTCTTCCTTGGGTCCTATATGTTTTAGACTTTTCTTGAGTTTCCTTTGGCTTTGATGGCAAGTGAGATCATAGGATCATAGATTTAGAGCTGGAAGGTGAAGAAACTGTTGTCCATAAAAGTTAAATGACCTGCCTGAGGCCATACAGTTCATTCATGGTAAACCAAATGAATACTAAAAATGATTTAGTTTTTCAATGATTCAAGACATTTCATTAATTTGATAAAGTTACAGTTGCTAATTCAAGTGGATAAACCTGTAGTAGGTAACTGTGTTTTCACACATTTCTTACATGACTATTATTTGACTAGCACATAGTAGGTACTCAAAAAATGGTTGTTGGCTGACGACAAAGCACCAGGGCCTAGAGGAGACAAAAAGATGACTAAGACACAATCTTTTGTCCTCAAGAGCTAGTACAGAGATATTCACCTAAATTCAATACAAAAATAGAATGTGGTAAATTCCTGATAAGAGAGGGACATGCAAAATGTTATGCGAGGGCTGAAGAAGGAAAGTGAATTCCTGAGCAAGGATGATAAAGGAAAGCTTCATGAAGGAGGTGATATTTGAGCTCTAACTGGAAGGATGGAGAGAATTTCTGTTGGCAGACAGGTTTGGGACAGGTTTTTAGGACTGACTAACTTAAGCAAGAATTGGGATAGATTGCTATTTGGGTTTTAACGTATTTGGGCTTGAGGGTGAAGGTGAAGGTATACCTTTTGTGACTTTGCCTGGAAGCTGAAACATGACATATAGCATTCCTCACTTAAGTTGAGGGAAAAAAGTTCAGTATCCATTCTTAAAGGAAAGGGAGAACACCCTTTTGCTCAGAAGACTATCATTCCTCTTTCCTTTTAGGTGTCCTACGTAAAAGCTATTGATATCTGGATGGCAGTATGTCTCCTGTTTGTGTTTGCTGCCTTACTGGAATATGCAGCTGTTAACTTTGTTTCAAGGCAACACAAGGAGTTCCTGAGGCTCAGGAGAAGACAAAGGAGGCAAAACAAGGTACAGTAATCAGTCAATGCAGGTAAAGTCAAATGGAAAATTTCCAAATATGCATATAATCGTGCCAAGAAAAAACAATTCTCACTATTTCTAAACTGCTCCTGAACCAGAGCTAAAGTTATAGTGACCTAGTTTTTCCACATTGGGTAAATCACTGCTGAACCACCCATTTCACTTTGTTTCCATAAATATAATTTGATTCTACTTAACTCCTTTAAAATTCACATACAGTTGGTTCTTTTTTATCTATATACTCAAGTATCTGTTTTTTTAAACCCACCAGCTTTGCCATCACATAGAAGTAGTCTGAGTATGGATGTCATGTGCTTTGAATCTATGACACTTAGACTTGTCTCATGAATCAGCATTCTTTTAATCTGAAGATGGATGTAAAAATCTGTCTTGCCTATATCACACGTTCATCAGCTTTACCCAGTTATTGGCCCATAAGTTTGGGATTTGTCGTTCAAACATTCAAAGTTGATTCACACATAGTGCATCAAATGCATTTAGTTTGTTCTTCATTTCCTAGCCACATCTTAAAAGAATCATGTCCCTTAGTAAGGTATATATTTAGCATCAGATTTCTGTCCCCTGGACAATAGTCCATATACCATTACTAGACAATTTTCTATTCAGTTTGAAGAAGTATTGACACCTAGAGCTTCTTAGGACAACAAAGACAAGTTGTATCTATATCCATTATTGAATAGCTGAAAGTCAACTAAAAAATTTTCCGTCAAAAATCTGGATACTATAAATATTTGGATTTTGGACTGAATTTTTAGTAAGGTATGGTAGACATGGCCTAAGTTTATCTCTCATAATGTGAACATCAGCTTATATATCTTCCAAAAGACTAACTTTAAGACTATCATATGTTTATTGCTGTTCAGTCATTTTTTCACTTGTGT
The DNA here is from genome assembly GCF_011100635.1 of Trichosurus vulpecula. Lineage (NCBI taxonomy): Eukaryota > Metazoa > Chordata > Mammalia > Diprotodontia > Phalangeridae > Trichosurus > Trichosurus vulpecula. The sequence continues at coordinate 419,601,995 of NC_050574.1, forward strand.
CTGACTCTTCATGACCCCAGTTGGGGTTTTCTTGGCAAAGATACTAGAGTAGTTTGCCATTTCCTTCTCCAGCTCATTTTACAAATGAAGAAACTGAGTCAAACAGGGTTAAGTAACTTGCCAAGTGTCACATAGCTAGTAAGTATCTGAGGCCAGATTTGAACTTGGGGAGATGAGTCTTCCTGACTTCATGCCTAGCACTCTGTCCATTGTATCACCTTGCTGCCTCTTTTATACTTATGGGTATGGCAAAATAGGGTCCAGCAAGCCATTTTGGTTCTCTGTCTTATCAATTTTCTGGAATTCAGGTTAGCTTGATGCTGCTACAGCAACCTATTGATAAAAGGTAAATAGGTTTTTGTTCTTTAAGACTATAACTCTAGGTTCTAGCTTTTCTCTGCTTTCTGGACATTTCAGGATACAGATTGTACATAGTTCCAATAAATCCAGAATCATAACAAGGGTAATGTAACTGTGATTCTTGCCTGTGGTACTCAAAGCTGAGGAGCCATAAAGAATAAGTATATATTTATTAGTCCAAGCATGACTTGCCATTAGGGGAGAGGGTACCATTTTATGTTCTTGCTTCAAACACAGAATTGGCTAGCAATAATTATAGACAAATTACGTATGATGTGACTGCATAGGGAGCTCAATTTCCAACTGAAGATTTAAAAGGACATATACAAAAGATGAATTTAAGACAAGCAACTAAGTATGAGTGCAAAATAATGGTACTATCCTGAGAGAATAATGACATAAATGGCAAAGCCCTAAATGAACTTTGCCTTGCTTTAAATGCTAATTATAACAAAAACATCTATATGACAGGCAAGAGGAAGATCAAAGATGGAGTAGAATCACTATTTGGGATAGTTGAGATAATGACAATGAACAACAGAGGGAAGGAAAAACACTCAATTTCTGTTTCAAATACATTTTCTCTATCAAAGAGAATAGCCTTCAAAATGGGAAAAGCTAAAACAAAATAATAGAGAATTGAAATCCAAGTGAAGATGTGCTAAAGAAGTCCCTAGTCCCCAGTGAATTCAAGTCACCAACCTCGTCAAAGACAAAGACAAACCATGTCACAAAGTGCTGAAATAATTTTTGAATATGATTGCTGAGCCACTGATAGTGACATTTGAAAAAGTATGAACAACTGGAGAAGTGCTATAGGACTATCCCTTTTCAAAAAGAAGGTTGATTCTTGAAACCTCAACTTTCAACTGCTGGCAAAATTCTAGAACCATTGCCAAAAGGATGGTTTGGGAGCATAGAAACAGAAGCAATCATCATCTACAGGAGATTTATCAAGAATAAATGATGCCAAACTAACCTAATCTAATAACCGTATTGCTTAAAAAAATGGTCCCTTGATTGGTAGAATAAGAAATTGCATAAATATTATATACTTGAATTTCAATAAAATATTTTTAAAAGTCTCTTATTACAGTTTTGTAGACAAAATGGAGAGATGTGGGCTAAGAGATAATGCAGATAAAGTCAGAAATTTTTGGACAACCAGACCAAAGGATGGATCAAAGTCCATTTAGAAAGCTGTTTAACAGAATGTTGCAGGCCTCTGTGTTTGGCTCTGTTTGTTTCTAAATTACTTGAATGAAGGAATAAATAACATGCTTATCAAATATGTAGATGATGTGAATCTGAGTTGGACAGCTATTATGTTAGATGAACAAAGTGGAATTTTAAAAAGATATTGATGGACTCAAGCAATAGGCCAAATCTAATAAGAAAGATTTTAATTAAACAAATGTAAAGAAGCACATTTTGGAAATCAATCGTGTGAGAAGAGTATGGAGAAGGGCTAAGGGATTTAGTCCTAAGGAGTTTAGTGGACATCAAAACTCATTATGAATCAACAGTGTGATGGAGGCATTCAAAAATAAAATCCAAGATTGAATTATCAATGTAATGACCAGAATGAAGTTTATATTCCTGCTGTCCTCCAACCTACTTAAGAAAATTATAATTGATGATACTTCCAATATTTTAAGGTGCATAAAGCACTTCTGTATACATTATATCATTGTTAAAACAACCCTGTTATGCAGGATCACAGATTTAGAATTGGATCATCTCAGAGGTGATCTAGTCCAACTCCTTTATTATACAGATGAGAGAATTTAGGCCCTAAGAGACTTACATGTAATCACATAGTAGCAAGTGGCAGAACCAAGATTTGAATCTAAATTTCGCTTTACTACAAGTCCAGCTTTCTTCCTACTACAACATGATACCTCTACTGGCTTGTAACCAGAATGGACTTTGTTTTCTTTGAATGACTCGGCTTACCTCATTGAGCTTTCCTGGACACTGGGGCTTGCTCTTCCGGGGCAGGAAGCCCAGCGACCATGCCAGGAATCAGAGAACTTCCTGTGTGATGAGTCATGGGGCTGGCTGAGGGGAGGTGTGTTAACCTGGTCTATGCTAGGGGGAGGGGCCAAGTCAAGAACCAATCGGCCCTGGTCGTTCAGGTGGCGCTTGATGATGTCAAAAACTCTATAAGAGGGGAGAGGACAGCTTGAAGATCCTCTCTTCCTTTTCCAATTGGAGCCAGAGACGCCTACAGCCGAAGCTGAGCTGCCGGTAGCAGAGCTGACTGGAGGCCAGTGGGTAATCTTCTTACCGTAGAGGGAAAGCATGTATACAATTTTGCCTTATACTATCTCACTTCTCTGTGGCCTCCTGGTTACCCTTGTGAGGCGGACTTATTGGGCCTGGAAGTTTTTGATGAAAATATCAAAATGGGGACGCTAGTTTGTGGGCTTGTTACTGTGGAGTGTAAATACATGCTTTAGTTCTCCTGCCTTCTGCCTAGAGAATTCCTTATATCCTGCAGTTCCGGACCTTTTAGGCACATGAGATTCTCTTTGAAATCATAAATTCTGCCTTCCTAATATATGGCTAGACCACACCTGTATTGTATTCATTTCCAGATGCCACATTTGGGCGGTGACCATTGAGCACATCCAGATGAGAGTGACCAAAATGGCAGGGAGTCTTGAAACCATGCCATATGAGAATCATTTGAATTGTCTGGGAGTTGTTCAACCCGATGAAGAGAAAACTTAGGTGGTGGGAGGAGGAGGGACTACCATCAAGTATCTGAAGTGATATCTGTCATCTAGAAGAGGGACCGATGATTATCATGATAATAATAGTTAATACTTATATGGCACTTTAAGATTTACAAAGTACTTTACAAACATCCCATTTTATCTTCACAACAACCCTGGGAGGTGGGTGTTATTATTATCTTGATTTTATATTTAAGGAAACTGAGGCAGCAGAGGTTAAATGATATCTCCAGAGTCATATAAATAGCAAGTATGTCAGGCAAGATTTGAATTCAGATCTTCTTGGCTTCAAATCCAGTGCCATAGCCAATGTACCACCTAGCTGCCTTGTTTTGCTCATCCCCAGAGGACAGAAACAGGGTCATCGGATGAAAGTTTCTGAAAGGCAGATTTTGGCAGGAAAAAAAGAAAAACTTCATAACATTTAGGCCTATCCCATTTGCTACACTATCGGTTCTGTGAAGGCACGAACCATTTTCTATCCCACCCTAGTACCTAGTATAGTGCTCTGCACACCATATGGAACTCTATGACTGTTGGTTGAATTACAATGAATCTCTGACTTCACAATTACTCCAGCTAATTTGAACATAAAGCACTGTGAAAATTCTATATTATCTAAGTATCTTCTTGACTGTACAACCTCAGCCTTTCTAGCTCCAGATCTATATCTCAAACTGCTATAGGACCTTTCCCCTTGAACTTATGAAGCTTATCTTATTAAAATTCCAAAAAATGTTCTTATTCCCTCTGAGTTCATTAATTCTGATGCCAACATTCAACCAATCTCTCCCAAATTGGAAACCTTTGACTCTTTTCTCTCCATCTCCTCCAATAATGTCAGAAACTTCTATTACTCTTATCTCTAAAATTATTCTCATCCATCACTTGCTGTTGTTCAGTCGTTTTTCAGTCTTGGTTGACTGTGAATTTTTTTCTTGGCCAAGATAATTGGAGTGGTTTACTATTTCCTTCTCCAGATCATTTTACAAATGGGGAAAGTGAGGCAAATGGGACTTGCCCAGGGTCACATAACTAGTAAGCCTCTGAGGCCAGATTTGAACTCAGGAAGATGAGTCTTTCTGACTCCAGACCTGTCACTCTATCTGCTGTACCACCTGGCTACCCTGTCATCCATCACTGCCATGCCCCTATACCCATTGCCATCCCAGGACCCTATCACAAGCTTTCATTATATCCACCTAGACTAATGAAATAAGCTAGAGTAGGTCATAGGATCATAGAGCTAGAGCTAGAAGGGACCTTAGCAACCATCTAGTCCAACCCCTTCAGATTTTACAGCTATGGGAACTGAGGCAGCAGAAGTTAACTCTCTTTCCCAAGATCAAACAAATATCAATGAGCAAAAATAGGATTTGAGCCTAAGTTCTTTCTTTCCAAATCTAGTTCTCTTTCTACTTTATCAGGGTCCTTCCTTGTCTATTCTCCTCTGCTACTTCTTTCCTTGGTCCGTCTTTCACATTACTATCAGATATATTTTCCTCATGCACCAAATGGGTAACATAAGTCCTCTGCTTAAAACCCATCAATGATTGCTTATTGCTTACCCAGTAAAATTCACAATGTTCAATCAAACATTCAACCCCTGCCACAGCTGACTACCACTCTACCTTTCCAACCTTATCTCACACTACGCTCTTCTGTGTACTTAGAATACCAGGTTACTTGCCATTTTCCGAAAATGGAACTATGCTTTCTAACTCTGCTTTTATCCATTGTATCCTCTATGCCTGGAGTGCTCTCCTTGTTCCTCTGTTCCACCTTCCTTTGAAATTTTACTCATCTTTGAAATCCAGATAAAATGATATCAGCCAACAAAAAGGCATTCATATTAAGATTTATGCAAGATAAATATTGACTAAGAGAACACCAGAGTCAACATTTACCTTGACGCTGAAAAACCCTAATGTCCACTGAACAATCAAGTTAAGAAATGGAGTTTTATTTCCTACAAGGTCAGTCACTTACCGTTGACAGAGCTCACTAGATGGATTTACATTGCTTATCTTTTTGAGATAAATAATAGAAATAGTTGTCAGATTTATTTGAACCCCCCCCTTTTTTTCCTTACAGAAAAGATCATCCAAATCATTCACAGAATACAAGCATTAAAAGGAACCTCAGAGGCCATCTATTCCAACTTGTACCTTTCTTACCTTGACTACACATATCCAGTCACTAAGTTCTACCAATTATTTCTTTGAAATTTTTCTTATATTGATCTCTTCTTCACTCTCTCTGTCTTCATCCTGACTCAGACCATTATGATTTCATGCCTGAACTATTGCAACAACATCTTCACTGGTGGCATTTCTTCTCCTCTCTCTCTCTCTCTCTCTCTCTCTCTCTCTCTCTCTCTCTCTCTATCTTTGTCTCTCTCTCTTTCTGTCTCTCTCTGTGTCTCTACTCTCTCTGTCTCTGTGTCTGTCACTGTCTCTGTGTCTGTCTGTGTCTCTCTCTGTCTCTGTCTCTCTCTGTCTCTCTGTCTCTCTCTGTCTCTCTGTGTCTCTCTGTCTCTCTGTCTCTACTCTCTCTGTCTTTGTGTCTGTCACTGTCTCTCTCTCTGTCTCTCTCTCTCTCTCTGTCTCTCTGTCTCTCTCTCTGTGTCTCTCTCTGTCTCTGTCTCTCTCTCTCTCTCTCTCTCTCTCTCTCTCTCTCTCTGTCTCTCTCTCTCTCTCCCCCTCTCTCTGTCTCTCTCTCTTTCTCCCCCAATCAACCTTAAAGGCTCCTACCATGTTAATCTTTCTAAAAACCAGTTTTCGGTCACTCTCTTGCTCAAAGAAATCACTTCCTTTCTCAAAAGCCACGTATTGCTCCTGATGGTTTACAGAAACTTTTCTAACTTTACCAGAGAATCAAAAAGTGTAATGGTATCACTGGTAGGAAAAAAAAGTCCAATTTAGAGGGAGGGGATAGACAGACAACAAGCATTTATTAAGAGCCCACTTGATAAATATTATCTCATTTGACCTTCACAACATCCCCTGGAGATAGGTGCTATTACTATTCCAACTTTACAGTTGAGGATACTGAGGCAAAGTTTTTTGACTTGCCCAGGGTCACCCAATTAGTAATTATCTGAGGCTGAATTGAACTCAGTTCATTCTGACACCAGGCCCAGTGTTCTGTCTTTAACTTCTTCAACTAACTGCCCATCAGTGGATATTTGTGTTAATTTTTCAATACTAATAAAAATATCATCCAACAGTTGTTTTAGCAACAACTTTCCTATAGGGAGCCTAAAATGCAATACTTACTCTGCATTTTTTAATCTAACTGAACCCTAAACATAAATTTAGTGTTGTGCCTAAATTATTTTTAAATTATTTTTTAATTTTTAAAAATTTTTAACAATTTTTTCAATAATTAGTCCTAATCCTAAAAGCCTAAAAAAACAATCTGTACCTTTCAGGCCACCACTGACTGACTGATATATCATAGAATCATAGAATGTCAGTTCTGCAGAAGATCTTGGGGGCGCTATTATCTGGTCCTCAAATTTTACAAATGGGAACATTCAAACCCAGGGAGGATAAATAACAAATCGCATATTCAGAGTGGAACTCATTATTTTCTCTTCTTCTAGGTTCCCCATTTCTGTTCCTGACACCATTATCCTTCCATTCACGGAGGCTTGCCTTTGAGGGATCTCTTCCCTCACCCAGCCCACCCTGCCCTCATACGATTAATTGCCAAGTTGTCACTTCTACCTCTGAAATTTCTCTTATATCCATTCATTCCTTCCCATTCTCATTGCCACCCACCTAATTCAGGTCCTTCTTACCTCTTGCCTAGGAAGAAGATCCTAATTGGTCTCCTTATCTCCCCTCTCCAATGGATTCTTCTGACTCTAGGTCCATCCCAAAGAAAGGTAGAGGGCTGGACAAGGAAGGTGGTAGGGACAATTAGCTGCCTTCAACTATTAGCTATGTTTACAAATACATCTTATTTAAAGAGACTTGATAATTTCCTTTGATGCTAATGATCAAATGTGGTTTGCTTTGACAATGAGTTCTGGGAGCATTTATGACAGAGCATGGAACAGTTATTGAATGAAGAACGTAGTACCTGGATGTGGGAGGGTTTGGAATGGATGGATTATGAAAAGGGGAGTGGGGTTGTGAGTAGAATGCTGGCCTTGAAAATCAGGATGACCTGGGTGCAGCCTCTGACTGGGTGACCCTGGAAATTAAGCTCCTCTGAGCGCCCCATATATCTATGACTACAAGTTACAGGAGAGTTGATGATCTGCATTGACAATTTCCTAGAAAGCTCTCTATACCGATGAAATCACAGGTTCAGATCAATGGAGCTGTTATTAAAGAAGGGCCCAAAAGAACAATAAAGAATTATTTTTGGACAACACAAATGGCAGTCTCATACCGAAATGACCACTCAAGATGATTCAGCCATCCACAGCTGGTTCTCTAGTTGATTCTATTGATGAGTCAAATTGAATCAAGGGCTTATCCAAAAGGAAGCTTTGGAATGACCAACTGTATAAAGGAGGATTTTGTTATTCTTTTAGAGTTCAGTTTCTCAAGATCCATGGCCATGGTAATGTCTAGTTTCCACCCTCCCACATCCAGGTACTATGTTCTTCATTCAATAACTGCTCCATGCTCTGTCATAAATGCTCCCAGAACTCATTGTCAAAGCAAACCACATTTGATCATTAGCATCAAAGGAAATTATCAATGCTCTTTAAATAAGATGTATTTGTAAACATAGCCAATAGTTCCCAGAATAGTCTCAAGGATCCTAGATAGTAATTCTTAGAATCATAGTGACAGGCAGTCCTACTGAGGCTGTGCCGTGAGATATAAGGGTGACATAATTGATTTTTACCATGTTTGCACAGAATGACGATATTGCTAAAGTTAACTTGTGAGCCTAATGTTGGCAAGATGCCTTCTTTGTCTGTTGCCCTATAAAACAGGTGGGCATTGGTCAGTGAGGTGGGGGAATCCATGGGAAATCCACCGGGAACCCATTGAGGAAGCCATGGATAATGCATAGAAGAATGCATGTACCTGCCTCAACCCGTCCCCACTGAAGCTTGAGGGGATTTAGGGGAGTGCACACAGGCCGTGCTTGTCTCAATTCACCCCATGGAGAAGTAGGAGTAGTTGCCCCCCTTTCTTGCTGGCCCCTGTGAGAAGGTTGACTAGGGAATGCTTGATTATGGAATGCTGTAGGAGTTTATTCTCAGCAACCTTCTGAGAAGACTAGACTAGAATAAAGTTTATTATTGACCCCTCCTAAGCTGTTTCCTGTCTGACCAGATCAAGAGTGAACCTGTTAGAGGCTGGAGGCCAGAAACCTCCAGTGCCTCCTGTGTGTTATCAGTGAAACACCAACTAACCCCCAAGTTTTCTAATACTGATGTTGCAATAGGCCCCAAGTATAGTGAAATTGAAAACTTTGAAGAAGTCTCTCAAGAAGCTTTTGATCTGATGATTAAAGAAAACTCTTCTTCTCAGTACTGGAAAAAAGCAGGAGAAAAAGGGAGGAGGGCTCTTTATGAAGTGCTACAAGAAAATGAGAGACTACATGAAGAAATTGTACAAGAGGACAGTAAAATTACCTACCTAAAAGAAAAAAATATATGATAGTATATGATATAAGATAAAAAAGCTGACTGTAGAAAACTTTGAACCACAGAACAATCTAGCATTCAAGGATTCTGATTCTGGAAGGGAAGAAGTAGGCAGAGATTCTGAAGGAAATGCCCAGATTGATACATGTGATGAAAGAAGTGCTTCTTTGGAGCGGGGCCAAGATGGCTGCTGGAAAGCAGGGACTTGCTTAAGCTCTCCCCCAATTCCCTCCAAACACTTATAATAAATGGCTCTGAACAAATTCTGGAGCTGCAGAACCCACGAAATAGCAGAGGGAAGCAGGGCTCCAGCCCAGGACACCCTGGATTGTCACTGGGAAGGGTCTATCACGCAGAGCTGGGAGCAGAGTGGAACAGAGCCCAGTGTGGGCCGTGCCAGGACCAACCAGACCAGGAGCCAGGTGGAACAGGCTGTAGGGCCCTGAATCATTGAGCTGTAGAAGTTACCAGACTTCTTAACCCACAAATGACAAAGACAACAGAGAAGGTTAGGGGGAAAACTACTGGGACAGAGTGAAAGGAGTTCATGGTCAGCCACTGCCCCAGGGGTGGTGAAGGTGGTACAGCTCTGAGGCTGCTTCCAGAGCTCCAGCTCCAGTTGCTTCTGGCCCCAGGCCCACCTGGTGGGAGGAATTAAGCAGTGAATTAGAGCGGGAGTGCAAAGCCTACTTTGCCCTGCCAAATCTGGGCCTCAATCCTAGTTGACGGTTCTTGGGGGAGAAGGAGTGCTGGTGTGGCAGAGAATGCTGTGTAGAAGTAGTTCTGAAAAAATAGCACAGCCCCTCAATCTTAGGACAAAGTACACTATACTCTACAAGCAGTCATACCCTGACAAAAAGCTCAGGGGTCAAGTAGTTGGCTAGGAACATGGCCAGGCCGTGAAAACAGACTCAGATTCAGACTCAGACTTTGGAATCTTTCTTTGCTGACAAAGAACACCAAAACATACAGTCAGAAGAAGTCAACAAAGTCAAAGAGCCTACAACAAAAGCCTCCAAGAAAAACATGAACTGGCCTCAGGCCATGGAAGAGCTCTAAAAGGATTTGGAAAAGCAAGTAAGAGAAGTGGAGGAAAAATTGGGAAGAGAAATGAGAGTGATGCAAGAAAACCATGAAAAACAAGTCAATGACTTGCTAAAGGAGACCCAAAAAATACTGAAAAAATAACACCTTAAAAATAGACTAACTCAAATGGTAAAAGAGCTCCAAAAAGCCAATGAGGAGAAGAATACCTTGAAAGGCAGAATTAGCCAAATACAGAAGGACGTCCAAAAGACCACTGAAGAAAATACTACCTTAAAAATTAAATTGGAGCAAGTGAAAGCTAGTGACTTTATGAGAAATCAAATATTATAAAACAGAACAAAAGGAATGAAAAAATGGAAGACAATGTCAAAGATCTCATTGGAAAAACCACCAACCTGGAAAATAGATCCAGGAGAGATGATTTAAAAATTATTGGACCACCTGAAAGCCATGATCAAAAAAAGAGCCTAGATATCATCTTTCAAGAAATGAGGAAGGAGAACTGCCCTGATATTCTAGAGCCACAGGGCAAAATAGAAATTGAAAGAATCCACTGATCACCTCCTCAAAAAGATCCCAAAAAGAAAACTTCTAGGAATATTGTTGCCAAATTCCAGAGTTCCAAGATCAAGGAGAAAATACTGCAAGCAGCCAGAAAGAAACAATTTGGGTATTATGGAAACACAATCAAGATAACACAAGATCTAGAAGCTTCTACATTAAAGAATAGATGGGCTTGGAATACGATATTCTGGAGGTCAATGGAGCTAGGATTAAAACCAAGAATCACCTACCCAGCAAAACTGAGTATCATGTTCCAAGGCAAAATATGGATTTTCAATAAAATAGAGGACTTTCACATTTTCTCAGTGAAAAGACCAGGGCTGAATAGAAAATCTGACTTTCAAACACAAGAATCAGGAGAAGCATGAAAAGGTAAACAAGAAAGAGAAATCACAAGGGATTTACTAAAGCAGAAATGTTTTGTTCACATTCCTACATGGACAGATGATGTGTGTAATTCATGAGATCTTTCTCAGTATTAGCATAGCTGAAGGGAATATACATATATGTAGACAGAGGGCACAGGGTGAGTTGAATATGAAGGCATGATAGCTAAAACAAAATCAAATTAAGGAATGAGAGAGGAATTATATTGATAGAGGGAGGAAGGGATAGATAGAATGGGGTAAATTATCTCACATAAAAGTGGCAAGAAAAAGCAGTTCATTGAAGGGAAGACGGGTCAGGTGAGGAGGAATGAGTGAATCTTGCTCTCATCGGATTTGACCTGAGGAGGGAATAACATACACACTCAGTTGGGTATCTCACCCACAGGAAACAAGGGAAAGGGGGTAAAAAAGGGGGGGATGAGAAGGGAGTGCAGATAGGGGGAGGAGGTAATCAAAAGCAAACACTTTCAAAAAGGGAAAGGGTTAAGGGAGAAAATTGAATAAAGGGGGACAGGATAGGAGGGAGCAAAATATAGTTAGTCTTTCACAACATGAGTATTTCAGAAGGGTTTTGCATAATGATACATGTGTGGCCTATGTTGAATTGCTTGCCTTCTTAGGGAGGGTGCGTGGGGAGGGAAGAGGGGAGAGAATTTGAAGCTCAAAGTTTTAAAAGCAGATATTCAAAAAAAAAGTTGTTTTTTCATGCAACTGGGAAATAAGATATACAGGCAATGGGGCATATAAATTTATCTTGCCCTACAAGAAAGTAACGGGAAAAGGGATTGGGGGGAGAGTGAGGTGACAGAAGGGAGGGCTGACTGGGGAATGGGGCAATCAGAATATATGCCATCTTGGAGTGGGGGGAGGGTAGAAACGGGGAAAAAATTTGTAAGTCAAAATCTTGTGGAAATCAATGCTGAAAACTAAAATATTAAACATAAAAAAGAAATTAAAAAATAGTTTAAAAAAAGAAATGCTTCTTTACCTACAAATGGATGACCACATATATTAAAGTGTTTTACATTTGATAGTTGGGAAACAACACTGCCAACATTTTCCTCCTACATTTTAGTTACATCTTTGGGTCACTTTTTTAAGTTGGTGAAAGCCTTGAACATTTGACTTTTTGAAATAGATATCAGGGCATTGTAATGGGAAATAAAGGAAGAGCATCTGAGTTGAGGTCTTTGGAGCTAGTTCTACACTGACAGCACAAGAACTGAGTTTTACAAACTAGTTCAGTCAATAGAAACCCCCTACCTGTGTAGCTGACTAGAGAGCTCACAGACCCTAAGTCCTGTACCAATCCCCACAAAACAATATTGGTAATTTAAGAACTGTAATAAGTATTCTCTAGCATCTGAAAAGAATTGATTGGAACAGTTCTGAGCCCCCATTACTTTCTGGAAGTGGGAAAAGGATGATCAGAGTGAAGACAATGGGCTCAGATTCTGAATTAAAGCAGAACTAGGGAGAGATGGGAAAGGCTTGTGTGGGTTCATGTCAAGCAAATCTTCCTAATGCACAGTCCTGATTAAAATATGCCCCTGCTCAAAAATCTTCAATGGCTTTTCATTTACTACCAAGTAAAACATTCACTTCTTGAACTGGCACTGAAACCCTTGTACAATCTGGCTCTAACATACCTTTCTGGTCTGATTTCACGGTACTATATTTCACATATTCTGTGTAGCATGCTATAATGAAATGAACACTAGTCTTCGACTTAGAAGACCCAGTTCAAAGCTGCTATTTGGACGCATCATATTTCTGTGATTCTTGGCAAGTCTAAGTCTCATTTTCCTCATTTAGAAAGGGGGATAATTCTTGTACTGTCTAGCTTAACTGTCAGGGATTGTTTTGCAGAGGGAAAAATGTTTTGCAAACCTTAAAACATCATGCAAATTACTAGGCTTGTGCTTCAGCCAAACAGGACTGCTTTCTATCTCCCAATCTCACTCTGTACTTACCCACTCTACCCTATACATTCCGGCCCTTCTCCCATCTCTGCCAATTGGAACACTTCTCTTTCTTTGTGGGGGGAGGAAAGAAAGGGGACATCAGGTGGTACCTCCTTCCTGAAGCCTTCCTTTACCCCTTATTGTTAGAAATGATTCTTTTCCTATTGAATCTTTCATAACACCATGCTTGACCCCTACCACTCATTTCCACATTCTTTAACTTGGACTATATATATTTGTGTAGGTATCTTACTCAGTCTCCCCCGCCCCCACTAGATTTTAGGGTTTGAAGAGAAGAAATCATGTCATTTTCCATCTTAGTATCTCTAGAACTGAGCACATAATACCTTATATGTCCATAGTAATCACTTCATAAGTGTGTTGGTTTTTTTTAATTGAACTGAAAATACTGTTTAGGCTGCTAAAAAAATATCAGAAGAAGGAAACAGTGTCTTTTAACTTAATTAGTCCAATTCCTACTGCAACATTGTAAGCATGTGTGTTCTTGATAAATAATATTTGATGATGATGACTTTGAACAGTAGAAGTTAATTATTATTACAATAGCAGTCCAGGTATCCCTGGTATATTTTAAATTGTCTCCTGAAGCTGAGAAAGCAGTGATCCAGGCTGTCTCAGCGCACGGAGACAGAGAAGGAATGGGAGGTGTGGTTGGCTTGGTGAGGGGTTCTCCAATAGGGGATATGGATTCTAATGCAGACTCTACAGCTCCATAGCAGTGGGCACCATGGCAAGCTTCTCCCCTTCTCTGGGCCTCCTTTCCTCAGTCTATAAAATGAGGCTTTGAACAACAGCAAGGTTTGCTTCATCTCTAAAATTCCATGATTCACATCCAGCAGGACTCCAGTGAAGACTTACAGCTGATGGGACTAATGAGGATCAGGTGTTTTTGTTTCCTAGTTTACATCTAAAAGAAGCAAATATGGACCTTTCTGCTTATGTGGTTATCTACGCAGTAAATATAGTATGTAGGAAAATGGAAAAGCACGATTGAAGTTTTTTAAAAAAAAAAAGAATGTATGTCAACCTCCTACTCCCATGCAGAATGATTTAAAGTATTGCTGACTTCTTTGTGGAGAAGCATGAATATGCTGAATATGGACCATCATGGCTAGCTCAGTCTGAGGTCAAAAAATCAACTTCATTTTTCCATTTCCATATTCAATTTCCTCACCTGGAGAAGTTAGCTTGACATGCAGCTAAACACTATCTTGTGGCCACAGACTATCTATCCCTTTAATCTTGCCCAATCACCATTCAAATACATGCAATTAGTCACCAGTTGGGTTAGGGGTGGAGGGGAAAGGGAGATTGAGATAGAGGAAGAGACAGAGACAGAGAGAGTTAGAGGCAAAAGAGACACAGGGACTCACCTTCAACAAGTCATAACCTCTCTGGAATTCAGTTTCCTCATTTGTTAAAATTTGACATGACCCCCATGGTGTTCTAGATCCATAATCTGATTATCTTAATTCCTTTTCTAGGAAGCTTAAGTGAAAGTAGGAGTAGGAGGGTGACATTGCATCATCTAAGACTTCCTTTCTTCTCAGTTCTCAGTGAATTTGTTGTTGAGTTATTTTTCAGTCCTGTCTCACTCTTCATGACCCCATTTGGTGTTTTCTTGGCAAAGATACAGGAATGGTTTTCCATTTCCTTCTCCAACTCATTTTACAGATGAGGAAACTGAGGCAAAAAGGGTTAAGTGGCTTGCCTGGGGTTACACAGCTAGTAAATGTCTGAGGCCAGATTTGGACTCATGAAGATGAGTCTTTCTGACTTTAAGTCTGTCACTCTATCCACTGCACCATCTAGGTGCTCAATGAATAGGTATTGATCCATCACAAATTAATTGATAATTGCCTCTACTACCTACTTCCTACTATAAAAAGATAAAAAGGAGATCCATCTTTGTGTTTCAGTTGTCTGTTATAAAAAAAAGGTGCCTTCTAGCAGTAAGGAAAGACACTAAGAAAAGAAGAAAGTGCCGCATTCTTTAAATTGTGGTATTTAGAACTCCCTTCCGAGGCAATATGTGATTATGTTTTCACAGAGTCCTTCTGTCTGGCTGACTTGATTTATATAAAAAGCAGTGGTAGGCCCTTCTTTTCCCCCTGATAATTAGTTTGTTGCTTGTAAACAAAATTAAATGACAAAAGAGTAAACATAATTAGAATTTGTATGGCCCAACCAATTATAATGCAAATGAGAGAAAATCCAAAATTAAACTTCTGATTGGAGCTATGTGCATTCCTTGTTTAAATTTCTGTAGTTCACAGTGAGAAAGAGAAATGTTTCTGAAGCATCTCCTCAACTATGTGACTTCATCTATTTTCCTCAGGATGCCTCACTTCTTCTAAATACGTCCATTGGGTTTTGGCCTGACATCTGCATTCATGGTGCCATGTTTTTAAAGGCCTAATTTATCTCCTCACCTGTGCCATATGTGATGACAATCTGCAAGAGACTGTAAAGATGCCAACAAGGTAGAGATGGGATAGGGACACTGTTCAGATCTAGGATCCAAGTTTGAGGGGAGGATCAGGGAAAGTGGGAAAACAGGGTGTGGGGAGAGGGGCAGGAAGGAAGAGTGTTGGTATCATGAGTTTACTGCCCAGATGAATGTGTATTGCATTTTATATAAACGCAGCTTAAATATCATTGGCATTGGCCCCAATCTCTGTTATGTGTCCCTGGGGCTGACCTTGAATCATTGGTTTCTATTCCAGGAATACAGGATTTCAACCCATTAGTCAGCCCTCCAGTCATAGAAGGGGGTCATAAACCATCTTCTCAATTTATTAATACATTGTAAAAAACTGAAGCAAGCATCCTGTTATGATCAAGATACTCTGCTGAGTATGCCCTTATATCTATCGGTCTTATTCACTTGCAAAAGGAAATTAGATTGTATAGATATGGTCTTCATACAGTCACTGTCCTATTCATAGACATTGACGTTTCAGGCTTGTGCCCAAACAAGGCAGCCTTTGAAAAAGAATAGTTTGCATTTACGAAGCACCTTAAGGTTTTCAGCTTTCCTCACAATGACCCTATAGATTAGAGAGTCAAAATGTTATTATTAATTATGCTCATTTTATAGGAGGGGAAAACAGAGGCTTTGAGAAGTCGATTGGCTTGACAAAAGCTACATGATGATAATTAGCCTGATAGGCTGATATTTCTACCACATTATTAAACCTGTTAAAATCCATATCTTAGGGGGACTAACTCTTTTGGGATTTTTAGGGCTTGAACATAAAGAATCTAGAGGCTGTACCCCACAAAACAAAGACATTAATTTGCTTTAAAGCAGGTGTTCTTAACCTGGGATCCATGCACACTTTTTTAAATTAAGATTTTTTATTTTTAGTTTACAATACCCAGTTCCAAATGATTTTGAGTTCCAGATTTTCTTGCCTTCCCTCTCCTCCCCCCTCCCCCCAAGATGGCATGGAATCAGATATATCTTCTACCTATAACTTCACATTAAACTTATTTACGCTATAGTAAAGTTGTAAAGAATTATGACCAATGGAATGAATCATGAGAAAGAAGAAATAAAACCAAAGAGAGAGAAAGAGCAAATAGTTTGCCTCAATCTGCATTCAGATTCCATAGTTCTTCCCTGGATGTAGATAGCTCTTTCCATCATGAGTCCTTTGGAGTTGTCTTTGAACCTTGTATTGCTGAGAAGAGCCAAGTCTATCAAGGTTAGTCATCACAGAATCAATACATCTGTGGTTGGGTACAATGTTCTCCTGGTTCTGCTGCCCTCACTCAGCATTATATCATGTAGGTCTTTCCAGGTTCTTATGAAGTCCGTAGCTTCCCCATTTCTTATAACACAATAGTATTCCATTACATTCACATACCACAACTTGTTTAGCCATTCCCCAATTGAAGGGCATCCCCTTGTTCCAATTCTTTGCTACCGCAAAAAGAGCTGCTATAAATATCTCTGTACATACCGGTCCCCTTCCCACTCGTGTGATGTCTTTGGGATACAGCCCTAGAGGTGGTATTGCTGGGTCAAAGGGTAGGCACATTTTTATAGCCCTTTGGGCATAGTTCCAAATTACTCTCCAGAATGGCTGGATCAGTTCACAACTCCACCAACAATGTAACAATGTTCCAATTTTCCCATATCCTCCCCAACCTTTATCATTTTCCTGTCTTGTCATGCTAGCCAATCTGACAGGAGAGATGGTACCTAAGAGTTGTTTTGATTTGCATTTCTCTAATCAATAGTGATTTAGACCATTTTTTTCATATCCCTATAGATATCTTTAGTTTCTTCCTCTGAAAACTGTCTGTTCATATCCTTTGACCATTTCTCAATTGGGGAATGATTTGTATTCCTATAAATTCGGCTCAGTTCCCTGTATATTTTAGGGATGAAGCCTTTATCAGAGACACTGTAAAGATTTTCTCCCAATTTTCTGCTTCCCTCTTAATCTTTGTTGCATTGGCTTTGTTTATACAAAAACTTTTCAATTTAACATAATCAAAATTATCCATTTTGCATTTTGTAATGCTCTCTATCTCTTGTTGTGTCATGAATTCTTTCCTTTCCCATAAATCTGATAAGTAAACTATTCCTTCCTCTCCCAAATTGCTTATGGTATCAGCCTTTATTCCTAAATCATGAACCTTTTTTACTTTATTTTGGTATACTGTTTAAGATATTGGTCTATGCCCAGTTTCTGCCCAACCGTTTTCGAATTTTCCCAGCAGTTTTTGTGAAATAGTGAATTATTAGCCCAGAAGCTGGTTTCTTTGGGTTTATCAAAGAGTAGATTGCTATAGTCATCGACTACTGCATCTTGTATACCTAGCCTATTCCACTGATCCAGCACTCTGTGACTTTTAAAATACATATATATGTAGCAACTATTTCAATGTAATTCGATTATTCTTAAATCTTGTGTTTTTATTTAATACTTTTAAAAAATTATTCTGAGGAGTCCATATACCTTACCAGACTGCCAACAGATCCATGACATAACAGAGAGGAAGAATGAGAATAATGGGAAGTAGTGAACCTATGGACTATTAGGGAAATTCCTAAATTCAATAGTGAACATATTAATCTAATAGATGTTAAGCTACCAAGTACATGGACTGTCCAATGAAATTATTCTCTCAAGAACAAATGTATATTCAATTAAAATGTTTATTATATAATGAAACCAAAATTCTTAATAATTCAAAAAATATCAAGTACACAATTATTTGTGGAAAGATTACAACACTCTATTGTATCTCCAAGGTCCAGCTATACCTGGACATGAAGCCACGTTGATTTCCCAACTCCTAGTAGAGAACAGAAATAAAGGAGAAAAAAGGAGTAGTTTCTAACTACTCCTGTGCTTACCAGAAGAGTAATTTATGCCCACAGAAAAGCTATGGGTACAGGTGGACATGGAGGGATACTCTTAGCCTCCTTTACTACTATATCCTCTGGCAGAGGAGAATCTTGGGGCATAGAGCCAGTTGAGACTGTTTATGCCTCATTGCCAGCCACTAAGCAAGTAATCGTTAAAAGGTCAACATCAAATACTCCTGAAGGTTTTCTTGAAGCACCACCTACTACTTCCAGACATCAGATTACATGCTCACATTCAAGTGCCTCCCAGCTCTTTGCTCAGTACTGTTCCATGAGAGATGCAGTCTTTTCCTATAAGCTTAGCCAAGAAGTTATTTGTGAATCTGAGGGTTTATGACCCTGTGAATGCACAGGCATCCACCTCCCTCAGTCCAGGCCATATGATTTATCAGGGACTATATAACCAAAGCAAGGGAAACCTACCCAATGCCTCTCTACCATCTCATTTACTCTTGAAGCCCATCTTTATTGTGTTCAGTCATTTTTCAATTGTGTATAACTCTTTGTGACCCCATTTGGGGTTTTCTTTACAAAGATACTGGAATGGTTTGCCACTTTCTTCTCCAATTCATTTTACAGATGAAGAAACTGAGGCAAGAGTCACACAGCTAGTAAGTGTCTGATGTCAGATTTGAACTCATGAAGATTAGTCTTCCTGACTTCAGCCTGTCCACTTTATCTACTGTGCCACCTAGCTGTCCCATCTTTAATGGCTAAAACTATTTGTTACACTGCCCTACCTCATTCAAAAAAGAATAAAAAATGCCAGATGACAAGGAAACTACAAAGGAAAGCAGAACTGAGGGCAACTTGAAAGCACAGGGGTCAGTGAAACTTTTTTTATATTTCAGTATAATTAGTTTCCTTTGCAATCCTATGTATAATATTTTGTCCATTTAAAACAGTATTTTGAGAAAGTCAGTAGGCTTAACCAGATAGCCAAAGAGATCCTGACACAGAAGACATGAGCTAGCAAGTATCAGAGCTGGAATTTGAACTCAGGTCTTTTGATTCAGGCCACTACTACTCTTTCTTGCTTCCAGTGGAATCGCAGGCACTTGAGTTTGGGGACCCTTAAGAACTGTTGCATTTGTATTGCTCATGTACCATTGTACCATGTACTATTGGTTAGACTATAGACCAGGGATGGGGAACCTTCTATGTCCTCAAGTGCAGCCCTTCAACCAAATCCAAACATTTGGCCCACTAGGTCTTCAAGTGCAGCCGTTCAACTGAATCTGTGGCCCTCTAGGTCTTCAAGTGTGGCCTTTTGACTGAATCCAAACATGTGGCCCTCTAGGTCCTCAAGTGCAGCCCTTTGACTCAATCGAACTTTGAAGTCAAACTTTGAAGTTTGGATTCAGTTGTAGGGCTCCACCTGAGGACCTAGAGGGCCACTCATAGCCTTGAGGCCTCAGGTTCCCCACCCCTGCTATAGACTGTCCTCCCCCACCTAATCTGCTTCTATAGAATCAGATCATTGTAATAACTGTATTACAGTATAATTGTAACTATATTCTTAGTATCATAGATACAACCTGAGCCTGGCTGGTCTTCCCAGGTGCTGCAGACACAGTCAAATAGCTTAAGAAATGGTCCATCCACAAATTAGAGGAGCTGATGATGAGGAGCTCTGGTGCTGCTGGCCCTGCTATCTCTTCCAAGTAACAGAGGCAGATCTCACCTCCTTAAAACACTCCCCCACCCCCAAAGCAATTTCCTGCATCCCAACTTAGAGCTCTTTAGTGATAAGGATCTTACTGTAGAACCCATCAGCTATCCTTCACTTCTCTGTTTCCCAGGGCAGGAGAGGACTACCTGAGGAGACATGAGGAGGAGAATGGGACCCCTGGGAGTATCGATTCTCCAATGTTAGACCTACTCCCCGCTTGTACAAAGATTCACCTGAGGCTGCTGCTTGTGGTTGCAGTCAGGGCTGGAGAGTGCACTTTAAATAGGTGCCATAGCGGATAGAGCACCAGGTCTGGAGTCAGGAAGGACTGAATTCAAATCTGACCTCAGTCACTAACTATCTGTGTGACCCTGAGCAAGTCACTTAAGCCTGTTTGTCTCATTTTCATCATCTGTAAAATGAGCTGGAGAAGGAAATGATAAATTACTGTAGTAATTTTGCCAAGAAAATCCCAAATGGAGTCAAGAGTCAGAGATGACCAAACAACAACAAAGACTATTGCTAACTACTGTGTTAGACAAAAGACATAGACAAAAGCATGGCAGTTCCTCCTCTCGAAGAGCTAACATTTTCCTGGAATTAGTTATACATTTTATATTAATAGGATCACAGATTGAGAGCTACAAGGGGATATGAAAGCCAGCTAATCTACCTCCTTGTTTTACAATTCAGGAAACTGAGTCAGGCAGAAGTTAAGTGACTTAGAGGCAACTAACTAGGTGGTAAAGTGGATAGAGTATAGGAGCTGGAGTTAGGAAGACCTGAGTTCAAATCCAGCCTCAGACACTTACTAGCTGTGTGACCCTAGCTAAGAAGTTACTTAACCACTGCCTGCGTCAGTTTCTTCATCTTTAAGATGAGAGTACTACCTTCCTTTCAGGTTTGTTCTTAGAATCAAATGAAATAACCTTTACAAAGCACTCTGCAAACCTTAAAACACTCTAAATATGCTAGTTACCATTTTAATTTCTCACCATCACACAGCTGAGAAGTATTGTCCGACTCCACTTTCAGTACTCTACCGACTACACCATACTGTCTCCTAGTTAGATCATGCTGTGTTGTTGCTGTTTTTCAGTCTTTTCAGTTGTGTCTGACTCTCCGTGATTCCATCTGGGGTTTTCTTGGCACAGATACTGAAGTGGTTTGCCACTTCTTTCCCCAGATCACTTTGCAGATGAAAATTACGACAGGATCCAATATTTCCTACTTTTTTAAAGTCAATTGTGATATAACGAGGATGTGGTCTCCTGTTGAATATTATTTGTGAGAGCTGTGCTTAGCACAGTGGCTGGTATGTTGTAGGTATATGTTGAATTGCTGAGAAAGTCCTCAACAGTAAGTGTATTAATGTCTCGGTTTTCCCACATCCCCTCTAATATTTATAATTTTCTTCTTCTGCCATATTAGTTAATCTTATAAATGTAAGGTAGCATTGGAGAGTTGTTTTGATTTGCATTTCTCTAATCCATAGTGATTTAAAGCATTTTTCATATGACTATAGATAGCTTTGATTTCTTCATCTAAAAACTGCCTGTTTTTTGACATTTATTATTTTTGTCCTTTGACCATTTATCAACTTGTATTCTTATAAATTTGACTCAGTTCTCTATATTTGAGAAATGAGGCCCTTTATCAGAGATACTTGCTGTAAAAAAAGTTCCCACTGCTTTCCTTCTAATTTTCATTGCATTGGTTTCATCTGTGCAAAACATTTTTAATTTAATATAATCAAAATTATCCATTTTGTATTTTGTAATGCTCTCTATTGGTCTTAAATTCTTCCCTTATCCATAGATATGACAAGTAAACTATTCCACACTTTCTTAATTTGCTTATGGTGTAACCCTTTATGTTTAAATCACACACCCATTTTGACCTTATCTCGGTATCTGGTATGAGGTGTTGTTCTATACCTAGTTTCTGTTGTACTGTTTTCCAGTTTTCCTAGCAGTTGTCAAACATTCATTATTGTTCTTAAGATTTTACAAATGAGTTTTTATTTCTAAATGTACATTATCTTTGTTTGCTATCTCTCTTTATTTGGTCAAACACTTGATGCCTAAGATGTTTCCTGGACTCTTTTGGTTTCTATTGTAGCAATTAATTTACATTTACTTAACATCTGGATAAAACTGGTATAATTGGTAAATGTGATTTCTGTTGTTCACTTCCCATTTTTTGATTTTCAAAAGCCTGTTTAAACAATTCCATTTTAAATCCTTTTAATTGTATATCATATTTTATTACTATTCTTTCTTCTTATTTTTAATCCTGATCTTAACTATCTTAAGTCAATGGTTTTATCTTACTTAGACAGGATAATTCCAACATTCATAAGCAAGATTTTTCTATTTGTTAAAATGTCAGTTTCATTCTTTGTAATGTTATTTGATACTTACCCTGTGTAGAACCTACCAATTCTTTTTTTTTACTTTTTTGAAAAAAGTGTTCATGATATAGATGCACAGAGTTTCTGTATAATCTATAAGTCTTTGGCTTCCCACTTCTTTTGTTTAACCAAATATTCCCATATATTTCTCCTCATCTTTACCATCTCCCACCTTTGCACTGAAGTCTCTGAGTATCAGAGTATATGTTTATTTAATTTGGAAGATCCAAGTTCTTCATGGAATTTCTCTATCACTTTTCCCTCAATAATCAATATTGATACAAAATCTGCAATTATTTTCATGGTGATCTTTTTTGCAAATACTTATTATTAACATAATATTCAACATATTCCACAAAAAATATTTCTGCTAGCTTTTGGGCATACAATGAAACCCATTCTCCCATTTCTTTTCTTTGTCTCTCCAGAGAATATCTATGAGCCATCTTTCCATTTAGCTTCAACATCCTTCTTTTTTTCCTTATTTTATTCAGAATTATTAGTGAAGAATGTAAAGATTGTTGTGATTCAGCTACCCCAGCAATATATTTACTCATCATTTATTAGATAAGGATCCCACATTTAGAGTATCAGCTGTCAAATTAAGGAGTGTGATGATCTAAACAAAAAAGTCCTACTCCAAGGTATCATCATGGGATGGAGGTAGCCTGGGTTTCTTGAAGACTAGGCCAGAAGATTTCAATCTCTGAGTGCTGGAAAGTGTTCAATTAGGGACCTGGCAACAGATCAAGATTGTTTTCCAAAGACAAGCCCAGATAATCACAAAGAGGCACAAAACCAGTAGAATGGCCAGTTCGTGATGGAATTACTTTGACCATTGTGACCCACGAAACAAAGAAATATGCAAAAGCAGTGCCCACTGTTGCTTCTGCAGTGATAGTAGCCAAATAG
Organism: Trichosurus vulpecula; assembly: GCF_011100635.1. NCBI lineage: Eukaryota > Metazoa > Chordata > Mammalia > Diprotodontia > Phalangeridae > Trichosurus > Trichosurus vulpecula. The sequence goes on from NC_050574.1 coordinate 419,625,084, forward strand.
TAGGAAAGGGGTAGAGGATGCTAAAAATCACACAAGTTTTTCAACACCAACTCACCTTAGACTACCATGCCACCCAAAAACAAAATGAGAGAATAACATGAGTCATTGTATCACCAATTTAGAACTGGACTGGACTTCAGAGGCCATATAGTCCAACCCTCCCATTTAATAGATAAGGGACTGAGACCAGAGACTAGGCAACTTGCTACAGGTCACCTAGGAAGTAGGTGTCAGAGCTAAGATCTGAACACAGGCCTCATGACTCCAAGTTCACTGCTCTTACCTCTGCACTATGATAGCCTCCAAAGTTTTACAAGATTCTCATTAGCAATGCTCAGAACATTTAAATGGCTACAACACAGCCAAGTCCATTTTACGTTCCCTGCAGCTCTGTCTCTTTCTGAAGGATAGTGTTTTCTACTCATTAGGAAACAATTTTCTGAAGCTTACTTCAGCAGCACATATGTACTAAAATTACTGCAACAGAGAAGATTATTAGCATGACTTATCCTGCTCAAGAATGTTACACAAATTGTGAATCATCCCATATTTTTGAACAGAGCTAGGGATATGGCAGATAAGGAAAAAGAAAATAGGGTCATTAAAGCATTTTTATTCGCAAAAGAAAACAGAGGAAAGAGAGAAAGCTTTGGCAGTTACATTTAAGATGTATTATATGCATATGTAATTTTTAAAAATATATTAAAATTTAAAATATAAAAAGAAAAGTAAGCTGATCATAGTAGAGATTCTGTATCAGGAAAACACTCATTTCACTTGGTATTTATTAAATTCAGAATAAAACTACCTAATTTTTTGTTGGTTTGATTAACAGAACACCAATAGGGATATAGTGTTGAGAAAGAACAAATATGGTCTCTATGGAAGAATGTCATCAACACATTACTTCTATTAGTTTCTGCAAATCATTATTCGAGGTGCTTTCCAATGATGTTCCGCTACAGATTGTAAAGCCAATGTGATATTCGCAGCATCTATGACAGCTACGAATATGCTGGCATAGTTCTGAATCACAAAATATAACAGACTCTCTATATGGAAGACAGAACCAAAACATTTATTCAAACACCAGAAAGCCGAATCCCAAAACCAGAAAGTCAAATCCATCATAGCAACAAAGAAATTTATACACAAGGACAAAGCAGGGGCACAGCCATCCCCAAGGCTCCCCCTGAAAGGACATTCCCACAAATGCATGCTCCAAGCTAGCTGCCTGCTTCCTCCCTCTCTCACTCAGCTCTAACTGCTCTGACTAACTTCCTTCCTCTTAGCTCTGCTCCACCCTTCCTGCTTCACCCTTTCCTCTTCCATGCATTCTGCAAGCTCCTCCCACCACAGGCTCATATGCCTCAGGCTTCCATGTGACCCAGACAGGTCACATGGGCCTATTAATGGATGAGAAAGATCTTTCCATTAAGAAAAAAATACATTAACAACATATGCATTCATAACACTCAAAAGCTGGGGATACCCAAGAAAGGGAATTAATCATCCACCCAAATGGTATGATTCGAGAGTAATCAAAAAGACCTACCTGTCCTAAAATATTCACCTTCCTCCTCCTGAGCCTTTCATGGTGCTTGTAACTCCCACTATTAAAGTTCCTCCTTTGGGGCAAGGCACTATGTCTAGATGCCTCCTGTGACTAGACAAATGTTTACACAGGAAGGGCAATCCATTGCTCCATTAGTACCCACTAACAACATAAGCATCATAAAGTTGGAACTGGATGAAGCTTAGAGGTTTTCTAATCCATCTTCCCAATTTTATAGATGAAGAAACTGAGGTCCAGAGATGTTAAAGTGATTGTCCAAGTCACGTAGACAGATAATAAGTGCCAGTTAGGATTTAAACCCCATCCCTCCAACTCCCAATCTAGTGTGCTTTCTCTTGTACCTTTTCTGGTTGTCAAACTAGAAAGCTGCCACCTAGGTCAGAATCATGACATATAATAGAAAGAATGATGAATTTAGAGTCAAAGGACTTGGGTTTGAGTCCCAGTCCCACTTAACGTCTCTGGGTCTCAGTTTCCTGATCTCTACAAAAGCTAAGAGGAGCGGCCTAGATGAGCCTAGAGCCTACCACTCTTCTCAGTTTGAAATATTTAAAAAATATATTTTTTTAAAAAGCCATTTTTTGTGTCAAGTAAATTTTCAGGGAAGAGAAAAAGTTGGGAGCAATGTGGAGAATGAGATGAAAACATTTGAAGAGAAGAATATGGCAAGGAGTACAAAAGAGGTGTCTAATCTAATGCACTTCTTTGATTAGTGGTAGGCAATGAAGTATTGTGGTTTAGAGCAATGGACTTGGAGTCAGAGAGACCTGAATTTAAACTTCTTCTTACATACTTACTGGCTGTCTGAGCCTGGAAAAAAATGCTCTGTGCCTCAGTTTCCTTATTTATAAAAGGAGGTGGGACTTGGCCTCCTCCAAGGTCCCTCCCAGCTCTAAATGTACGATCCTGTGATTACTTCACAAATCTGCCTTGGGACAGATCTGTCCTCAAATCATTTTGATTAGGATTAGTTCCCTTGGGAAATATCTCCTAGATTTGTCTGTAAGTCACACCAAAAGTCCTGTATCTAAATAGATGTCATACTATAGCAATAGCCAACAATGTTCTAGCTGATAGGAAATGAAGCCACTTCTGAGTTGTCTAGGGGAGCCTTAGTTCAAGCCTGCAAAGTAGGCTCTTTGCCTTTGTCCTTGTTAAAACAAACAAACAAAAAAACCCTCTGTAATAGCTATTCTGGTTTTTATTAGCAATTCAGTACAGCAAATTTTAATGGGCTCAGGGCACTGCACTAGGAACTGAGTATATCAAAATACAAATGAAATGGTACAAGTTTTTGAGGACCTTATGTTTCATCAGGGGATAAAATAGGAAGGAAGGAAGGAAGGAAGGAAGGAAGGAAGGAAGGAAGGAAGGAAGGAAGGAAGAGAGAGAGGGAGGGAGGGAGGAACTCTTGAGATAGAACAGGAAACATGTATTTTTATTAAGAGTTTACTATTTACCAGAGATATCATCTAGAAATTTAAAATAGGAACAGGCAGGTAGGTGAGAACCAGATTGAAGAAGGTTTTGAATGCCCAGCTAAGGATTTTGTGCTTTATCCTATACATAATAGGAAGCCATCGGAGAATTTATAGAAGCAAGAAGGAGTTATTGAAATAATGGGTTTTTCTTTGCAATTTGCTGCATTTTTTTCATGGATTCCACTTTGTGTTTACACAAGGTGTTTAAGAAAGATTTCATAGTCCATTAATTAAGGCAGCACTTGTTTTCATAGCTTACTTGGCACTGAGGAAGCTGGAAACATCCAACAGAGGGTGGAAATATCTGATTTATGACTTAAAGATTGAAGTCTTTGGATTTGACCAAGATAGCCAAAGGCTCAGTGGAAACTAGGAATTCAACTGAATTTTGTGCAACATTAAAGAAAAAGTGAAAAGGGATTCTTTTTTTTTGGTTATGAGGCAAACTAATCTAGGAATGACCACTATTCCACAAGAGAGCTGAGCCCATTCTTTGTCAAGGGCACAAAGCTTAAAAGATTTTTATGGTGTTTTTCGCAATCTTGTTCCACTCTACTAGGTATTGTGACAGACTTATTTTAAGACTTTCAGGGAGAGTTGTTTCACAAGACATCAGAAGGTCTTGAAAAAATACTCTCGCAAATGAACTGCTTATCTTTTTAGGTTGTCTCCACTCTCGATTTCCTAATCCATTTCTTTCTTTTCTATACCTCCTTGCACCTCGGTATTTTCTCATTTCTTTTTTTTTTTTTCCCACCTTCATCCCTCCTAGTATCTATCTACTTCCCCTCCTCTTCCCTTTTCCAATGTTCGAAGCCACAACTCACTAGTTCCCCCTATTGGTTTTCCAATGTTCCCACCTCAGTTCCTTTCCAACCACATTAGCCTGCATAGTTCCCATGTTCTCCTACTCTCTTCTACCCTCCTCCTTGACAGTCAACATAGCAGGGTGGATAAAACATTAGCTTTGATATCAGGATGCCCTGGGGTTACACCCTACCTCTGACACTTAGTAGTTACTTGTCTCTGGGTGACTCACTCTGTCTTACTTTCCTTATCTAAAAAATGAGGAGGTATGGTTTGAATGCCTCTAAGATCCTTTCCAGCTCTGTGAAATTGACACAGGCTTTCCTTAGAATTTTAGAGAGTTTTAATTGATTATGATGGCTACAGGAAAGCCCAAAAGGATTTAAAATAGTAAGGGAAGGGACCTTAGATCTAGTGCTTGAAGGAACCTCAGAAGCCTTCTAGCTTAATCCCCTCATTTTACAGAAAAAGAAACTGGGACACAGAGAGGTTAGATGACTTGTTCAGCATCGCTCAGGTGGTAAGAAACAGAGACAGTATTTGGACCCACTCTTCTGACTCCAGAGCCAATGTTTTTTATAATGCAACCTAGCATACTGCCTCCTACAAATAGAAGAAGTTATAATTATAGAAGTCTTAAAAGTAAGAAGTCTTAATCACTTCACCAAAGGAGGGAGTAGATAATACACAAAGAACAGGAAACACAAACAACCAAAAGAACTTGAAAAATATGTATAATCTTTTTCAAAACAGCTATGTTATCACCACACTGCTGATTAAAATAGCAAAAGTAAATGATAATAAAAACTTCATGTTGGATTAGTGAGGAAACAGGGACATACATGCAATACTACTGGTACAAAGTGGTTTAACCTGTAAATTTTTTTTGGTGGGGGGGGAGTAACTCAACCACTCTGTGCCTCAGTTTCTTTATCTATTAAATAAGTAGCTTGGCCTCAGTTTCCTCCACGCTCTCTTGTAGGAAGTCATCTGATCTTCTAAAAGCATTCTGGTCACCTAAAGTAAGAACCATAAAATTTCTCATAAGCTTTGATTCAGGTAGACCTACAAGTGAGAATAGATACTAAGGAAATAGTGAAAAAAGAGAAAAAAAGTATCTGTGCAAAGTTGTTTATATTTTTATTATGAGTGATGGCAGAAAACTAGAAACAACATAAATGGTTGGAGATACTGGAATAGAGGAGCAAAGCATAGTCCATCGATGCAAGGGAGTATAATGTCTCCACAACTTGTAACAAATTCAGAGATATACAGAAATATGGAACTGGCTTCAGAAAATCAATGCAATATGAAAAGAACAGAATTAGGAATACAGTATACAGACTGACAACTACATTAGGAGATATATGCATACTTACAACATGCATTATATTTAACAATTTGAATTTGTAATGCTCAGTATCAGAAGAGATTATAGCATAAGGAATATTGTAACTAGAAATATTGGTGCCTGGGGCAAATAACACAAAGCCCAACCTCAAAGGTTTTTAGGGAAGCTAGAGACAGCAATAGGTGGTGGGTAGGACTGGAAACAACTCACCTGGGCAGTGGTCTGCCAAGAGGAGGAAATATCTTGTAACTTCTTCCTTCATCTAGTCTTACTAACTAGGAGTTCAATTCACTTCTTCCTAAATGACTGAAGAACTTCTAAGCATGGCTCAGATTCAATCTACTTCAGATTGAATCTGACCCTCTTGTCAAAACTCTCATCACAAATGATTAAAAAGGCTAAGGAAGCTTTGTTGGGATATAGAAAAACCAAACAAAATGCTGATACATTGCACTGGAATGAGAATGAGAATGTGTTTTCGATGGTGACATTATGGAAAATTCTCCCAAATGGAAAAGAAATCAAAATACCTTTGCCTTATGATATTTTACCTGACACAAAAGAAGTTTGTTTATTTACTGATGATGAACTGAATTTAACTTCAGGACAGAAAATGTCTATAAACATCTTTTGAAAAAGAACAGGGTTACAAACATTACTGAGGTCATTCCTTACACAAAATTAAAACATTAATATAAACGTCATGAAGCTAAGTGGTGCTTTTTGAGTAGTTTTGAGTTTTTCCTTGCTGATGAAAGAATTAGACAACTTTTACCCTCACACATAGGAAAGCATTTCTATCATAGAACAGAAGGTACCTTTATCAGTAGACCTCACAACTAAGAATTTGTCAGAACACATCAATAGAATTGTCCATGGTTGTTGCAATACAGCTTGTGTGGGTCACACAGGATCACCTGTGGATCACCTAGTGGAAAATATCGTTTCTGGTGTAGATGTGCTTTCAGAAAAGTTGACCGAGAAGTGAGAGAGTGTCAAAATTCTAGCCCTGAAAACAGAAAAATATCTTTCCCTTCCAGTCTTTTCTTCATTTGTCTCCCATTTGGATTCTCAGAAAAGTAAGGAAGAAAATCAAGGTAACAAAGTGGCCACCAAGCCTGCCCAAACTTCAGTAAGGTCTGAAAGTGAGTGTGCTTTGGATGAGCTAGAGGCAGAAAAGGAGGACAGAGCAGAGACTGACTCTGAGGATAAGATTCCACAGCTAGTTCGGTTCAACCAACAGCTACTCAAAAGTGCCCAGAGCTTCAGAAAGCAACCCTAATGAAGGAGTCATAGGAGAGAGCCTCATCCCTGAAACACCACAAGCTAAAACTCCTGGTGAAAAGAGAAAGGCCTCCATGGCTCTGGAGACTCCAGAACAGATTGGCAAAGGCTCCACAGACTTGGCTAAGACTCCACTCCAGTCACTGGCAAATGTAGGAAGTCAAAGACTTATGCCTAAAAAGGCAGATAAAGAAAGCCTCCCTAGAGGTCAAAGCCCTTTTTTGGAAAAGACTCCCAAGAAGGCAAGACGAAAGTCTTTTACTACTCATAATAAAGTAGGAATAATTATTAAATCCAAAAAAGGTCACCAAACTCCCAGACAAATGCAAAAAAAAATCATGTCGTCCCCAAGTCAACCTAAATATCTTTTGAATGACTTTAAAATAAAATCTATTTTTATTTGCTTTTCTAGTTACTTCACATAATGAAATAAATAAATGGATTTCATAGCCACATCTATGTGCTTCAGTTCCCTTAAAATGCTGTAGAATTTGTTCCTGAGCCAGTCCTGCTCATGTGTTTAAAATATGTCTTCGTTACAGGTTTCCTTGAAAATGATAACTTAAACCTCTTGGCTTAAACTGTTTCTTGTCAGATTTAATGCATTTGGTTACTGTACTAATAACTTAAAATACTTGTTATTCATCACAGCAAGCAGTGAAATGATACAAAGTTAATGAAGGCAAGAGAATGCCATTTGTATTTATTTATAAGACTTTTTCCTTTTCTCCTATCCCTTATTCTTTCCTTACAGCCAAACACTTCCCAAACCCATTAGTAGATCAGCTGTAGGGTTAGAATATTCATAATAAACTAGATCTAACGGATGAAAATCCTGTTTTTTTTAATTTAGCAAAAATTTATTGTGTTTATGTTCTCAGAACTTTCACAGCTTTTGATTGAAACAAAAGACAGCGAAAGAAATTTTTGCTCATTCATTTTAATCTTTTTATTTCAAACCTTTTGTTTTAGTTTGACAATCCCAAAAACTAATAGGTCATTTAAAAGAATATCCACCCAGGAACCATTTCTCAATTAGGCATAATTTAAAATATAGGTAAAACAATTTTAAAAATTCAAAATAATGAAGGAACCACTATAAAGTTTAAACAATCCCAACAATCTCTTTGAACTACCAGAAGACTTGTGGGTATGGCAATATATTTCTAGTCAATATAATGTCCTTATATGTTGCTTTTTTTGTCTTAAACTTTCCTACTTCTAAATAAATGTAATTGAAAAAGTGAACAGAAGAAAAAAAAAGAACTCGTAAGTACTATATCATTGACCTCAAAATTTTGGTGCCCTGTGGAAAAGTCCCAGTTTTCCCTTCCTAGTTATGGTTCCAAATGTTGTTTATTGACATTTCCATCTATATCAGTGTGACTGTTTTGCCTAAGCATTTCTCAGCAACTCTGCTATGCTCTTACTCAAACTGCTTCTCTCATAGCTAATCCCTGGAGGGGCTAGGCCTCCATCCTGGGTGGCTGAGGTTGTAGCTCAGACTCTAGGTTAAATAGCCAAGGTAGAACCTTTGAAGGCTCTTAGAATCTATTTCCCACTCTTACCTCCAGGTGTGTAAAACTTTTGGTTGTAGAAGAAATTTCCCCAATCAGCTCTCTAAAGGGCAGGCCAATGGGTTTTATGTGATCTCGTAAAAGATTTTAAACTCATCTGCTAGGCTTTACCTACATAGTATTTTTAATAATAATAGCAAGCATTTATATTGCACTTTAAGGCTTACAAAATGCTTTACATATGTATCACATTTGATCTTCACAGCAGCCCTAGGAGGTAGGTGGTATTATTATCACCTTTTAATAGGTGAAGAAACTCAGGCTGAGAGTGGTTAAGCGACTTGTCCAGGGTCACACAGCTAGTAGCTGTCTGAAACACTATTTGAACTCAAGTTTTCCTGACACAAAGTCCATCACTCTGTGCCACCTCGGAACTATGTGGAGGCTGAGGCAAAAATTGCTATGTATCTTTGATCAAATAGGTTTGTTTGTGTGACTACAGGTTTAGTATGAGCCCAGTGTGATGACGGAGTTTAAAAAAAAAAAAAGCTAATGTTATTTCTTCTTTTTATGTTTTTGTCCAGACCCATGATTTTTAACAAGCTCCCTCTACTAATACCGATAAACAGTTGTTTTGCAGTTTATAGTCTCAGTGGCCTAGGGACACTTAACTTGGTCCTAACGTAACATCCTATCTATCTAAGAAAAATTGGAACTTTAACCTTTTTATAGGAGGATCACTGCAATTGTCTTCAAATAAATGAAAGGCTCTCACATGGAAGGGCAGCTAGGTGGTGTAGTGGATAGAGCACCAAGCCTGCAGTCAGGAAGACTCATCTTCCTGAGTTCGAATCTGGCCTCAGATGCTTACTAGCTGTGTGATCCTGGGCATGTCTCTTAACTCCATTTGCCTCAGTTCCTCCTCTGTAAAATGACCTGGAGAAGGAAATGGCAACTATTCCAGTATCTTTGCCCAGAAAGCCCCAAATGGGGTTATGAGGAGTTGGACATGACTGAACTGACTGAATAACAAACAGCAAATCTCATACTGAACGATTGGCTTGCTCTGTGTAGCTCTTCAGAGCAGAACTAGGACCAACAAGTAAAAGGTACATAAGGCAGATTTCAGCTAGAGCCATGAACCTAAAGTCAGGTAGAATGGAATTCAAATCCAACCTCAGGTACTCAGTAGCTATGTGATGCTGGGCAAGTCACTTAATTTCTGTCAGTTTCCTCATTAATAGGTGTTAATGATAAAAAAAGATTTTCATAATTAGAGCTGCATGGAAATGGAATGGGGTATCTTAGGAAGTAGCATATCATCATCCTTCCAATAATCCAGGTTTCCAACCTTGGTGTTGTATTGGTAAGCAAAATGGGCTCCTCAGCACTTAGTTCAACAAGTGCCCTTGAAGAGTTTGGTTTGTTTCCTTTGAGTAATTCAGTGTATTTCATTGAGCCTTACTAGGTGATAAGCTCCAGGCCCAAACCCCTATTAGGTTAAAACCTATGTAGATGTGGATTGGTAACTAAGGTGGGACACAAGGTGGGGCTAACTCAGGGGAGGGCCTAGTTTACAAATGAGTTTGAGTGATAGGTTTGGGACATCAGAGGCTCTTAGACCATGTGCGTTTAAGTGGCCTCTTTGTGACGATTTTAGGTCACGTGGGTGAATCGCATGTGTGACTCACCCCTGGCCCTGAAAAAGATACAAAACCAGGGGTTGGCCTTCTCTTCTTTGGAGCTCTTACCCACAGCAGTGGTGACACGCGTGACTCTGGGCCAGCCCTTGTTCAGAGCTCCCGGGCTGAACCTAGATGTTGGTAACTAGGAATTGTATTGGGTCTGTCTGTTTGTGATTTGTTTAGGGCTCTCACTCGTGATGGTGCTGATGCAGAGACTCCAGGCAGCTGTAGCTAAGGGCCCTCCAGCTTGTAACCCGGATGCTGAGACTTTGTTAAACTCTGGTAACTATGTATTGGGATTTGAATCAGACAAGGTCTGTCTGTTGATGTTTGTACTTTGTTTGTATTTTGTTCTGAAGTTTGGGGTGCTGGCTTTTTCCCCTGAACTAAGTGAATGATATTTGTATGCTGAATTAAAAGTAAGCTTGTCAACCCCTTCACCTTGCTTTCCTTAGTTAAGCATATCAAAAGAACCTGTGCTGTTAGCAGCTTTCTGGGTGCTGGCTGTGCTTTTGCAGCCTGTTGGCAGCTTTCTGGGTGTTGGTTGTGGATGGATCTTACACCCCCACAGAAGCTGCTAGCTGGATTGTTGAAACAGGTGTTAATATTGCCCTCCTGCTTACTGAAACAAAACAAAACAAAATGTAATGCTTAAATTGTGGATCTGGTATTCAAGACCTTTCTCAACTTGACCTTTTCATCCTTATTTTGTATTACTCTTTGTTTATGGACTCTATATCCCAACCAGACTGGAAATGCTGCTGCTGCTGCCAATGAGGTGGTTTTTTTTTCTCTAATTACATGTAAAAAACAATTTTAACCTTTTTTCAAATTTTGAGTTCCAAATTTTACCCCTTCTTCCGTCCCCTCCCCTCCTCATTGAAAAGGCAAGCAATTTGACATAGGTTATACATGTGTAATCATGCAAAACACATTCCAGTTACATCATGCTGTGAAAGAAAACACAGACAAAAAGAAAAAGAAAGTAAAGAAAAAGCATTTTTGATCTGCATTCAGGCACCACCAGTTCTTTCTCTGGAAATGGACAGTACCTTTCGTTCTAAGTCCTTCACAATTTCCTTGGATCATTGTATTGCTGAGAATAACTGTCATCCATGGCTGATCGTCATACAATAGTGTTGGTACCATGTACAATGTTCCCCTGCTTTTGTTCATTTCACTTTGCATCAGTTCATGTAAGTCTTTTCCAGGTTTTTCTGAGAGCATCCTGGTCATCATTTCTTACAGCACAATAGTATTCTCTCTCAATCACATACAACTTGTTCAGCCATTTCCCAGTTGGTGGACATCCCTTCAATTTCCAGTTCCTTGCCACCAGAAAAGAGCTAGTATAAATATTTTTGTACATATAGGTCTTTTTCCTTTGGGTTTTGTTTTTTATCTCTGGGATACAGACCTAGTAACGGTATTGCTTGGTCAAAGGATATACATGGTTTTATAGCACGTCAGGCATAGTTCTAAATTGCTCTCCAGAATGATTGAATCAGTATACAATTACCAACAGTGCATTAGTATTTTAATTTTCCCACATCTCCTCCAACAGTTGTCATTTTCCATTTCTTTTGTATTAGCCAATCTTATATGTGTGTGGTGGTAGCTCAGTGTTGACTTAATTGGCATTTCTCTAATCAATAGTTATTTATAACATTTTTTCACATGACTATAGATAGCTTTGATTACTTCATTTGTAAACTGTTCGTATCTTTTGACCATCTATCAATGGAGGAATGGATCGTATTTCTATGAATCTGATGCAGTTTTCTATATATTTGAGAAATGAGGTCTTTATCAGAGAAACTCTCTGTACAATTTTTTTTCACAGTAATGCTTATTAACTGTATATCCCTCCATTCTGTTTTCTCCATATTTATCTTACTCTCTCTCCTTTCACCCGGTCCATTCTCAACCAGCCATAAGTGTAACCAAATCTGCCTCTCCCATCTTCCTATATTGGCTCAGTCCATCCATACCACTTGCCTTGACTTTGCCTCTTTTGTCTTCTCTCCCCTCTGGACCAAAATAAGGTGAACCCTCTTCCAAGAAGCTTTGCCTGTTCCCCCCAAATGGAAACAATCTTTCCTTCCTCTATTTTCTCATAGCACTCTGTTCCTCTCATTAGTATCTGTCATCACTTAAACTAAACTTTGAAGAAAGTGAAGGCATCTAAGAGACAGAGATGAGTAGGGGAATGCATTCCAGGCATAGGGAATAGCTTGTGCAAAAGTCCGGAGAGGGGAAATGAAATGTGATGCCAAAGGAAAAAAAGTAGTCCAGATCAACTAAAATATAAAATGACCAAACAGGAGAGTTGTGTAGTAAGCCTACAAAAAAGGAGACTAGAACCAGATTGTGAAGGCCAAACAGAAGAGTGCATACTTTAGATATGGATTACCACTAATGTATGTTTTGCCTAGAGGCAATAAATAGCCACAAGAAGCTTTCGAATGGGGCAGTGATATGTGCTTTAGGAATGCCATTTTGGCAGCTTTGCAGAGGAATGAATTACAGGTTGACAGCCCTGAGGCATGGAGACAGACCAATTGGAGGAAGCTTATGAAGCCTAGGTGAGAGGTGATTAAGGCCTGAACTATGGGGGTAGCTGTGGGTGTAGTGAGAAAGGGATTGGATGCTTTGAAGAGCTGTCTTAGAGGTAGAATCAATAATACTTGACATCTCATTGGTCATGGACAGCAAGGGCGAGGGAAGAATCAATCACTGATGACTCTGATATCTGGTAGTCCTCTCTAACCTGGTCCCTTCCGAACTTTCCAGTCTTCTTACACCTTATTCCCTTCCCCCTTTGCTATAATCTAATGACACTGGCCTCCTTGCTCTTGATTGTATAGGACACTCCTAACTTTGCATTTTCACTGGCTGTTCCCCCTGCCAAGAACACTTTCCTATATTGTCTCCACCTCCTGGCTTTTCTGGTTTCCTTGAAGTCTCGGCTAAAATCCTAGTTTCTGCCAGAAGTCTTTTACGATTCCACTTAAAGCTAGTGCCTTTCCTCTGAGATCTTCTCTACTGTATCCCATATAATTCTCATGTGTACATAGTTGTTCACAGTTTGTATTCCCTATCAGAATGTAAGTTCCTTAAGGAAAGGAACTTTTTTTGGCCTTTCCTTGCATCCTCAGTGCTGAGCACAGTGCCTGGCACATAGCAATGGTTTTTGTAAATAACTGGGGACTTGCATTGACTTGAAATTGTGAACTTTGGAAACTATAACAATGATAATGTTCTTGATAATAATAGAGAAGTTTAGAAGAAAGGTAAATTTGGAGGAAATGATGATAAATTTTGTTTTATGTATGTTGAGTTGGAAATGTTTATGGGTCATCTAGGTAAAGATGTCATGAAGGCAACTGATGATAAAAGACTGATGTTCAGGACACAGAGTAGGGCTGAATATATAATTTGAGTGTCACCTGCATTCGGATAATAATTGAAAGTATAGAAGGGATGAGATCACTAGGACAGCAGATGTTGTTATTGAGCTGTGTCTGACTCTTCATGACCCCATTGGGGGTTTTCTTGGCAAAGATACTAGAATAATTTGCCTTTTCCTTCATTTTACAGCTGAGAAAACTAAGGCAAACTGAGTTAAGTCACTTGCCCAGGGTCAGAAGCTTCTGAGGCCAGATTTGAACTCAGGAAGATAAGTCTTCCTGACTCCAAGCTTGGCACTCTATCCACTGTACCACCTAGCTGCCCAAGACAGAAGATACATAGGGAGAAGAAAAAGGAAAAAGAAAAAAAAGGGCCTGGCACAGAGCCTTGGGGCACACCCATAGGAAGGGAATGGAACATGGAGGGTTACTGAGCAAATAATACACTATCAATCAACCAAAAAGCATTCATTTATGCTCCTACTATGTGCCTGGCACTGTGCTAGTACCAGGGATATACAAAGTATTAAACACAAGGTCATTTGGGGGAACAATAACAGTTGGGGAGAATGGAGAAGACTTTACATAGGAGCTAGTAGATGTAGAAGGTGGTATGTGAACCCTTTGACGCAGCAATACCATTTCTAGGGCTGAATCCCAAAGAGATCACACAAATGAAAAAGGACCTGACCAACGAGTACAAAAATATTTATAGCAGCTCTTTTTGTGATGGCAAAGAATTGGAAATTGAGGGGATGCCTATCAACTGGGGAATGACTGAACAGGTTGTGGTACATGAATGTAATGAACTACTATTGTGCTATAAGAAATGATGAGCTGGCAGACTTCAGAAAAACCTGGAAAGACTTATATGAACTGATACTGAGTGAGGGGAGCAGAACCACTGTACATAGTTAAAGTCACATTGTGCAACGACTAACTTTGATAGACTTGGCACTTCTCAGCAATGCAAGGTTCTAAGACAATACCAAAGGACTCATGATGGAAAATGCTATCCACATCCAGAGAAAGAATTACAGTCTGAAAGCAGATTGAAGCATACTATTTGTTCTCTTTTTTTGTTTGTTTTGTTTCTTCTTTCTCATAGTTCATTCCATTGGTGATAATTCTTCTTTGTGACATGACTAATGTGAAAATATGTTTAATGTGAATGTATATGTAGAGCCTATATCGAATTGAATGCTGTCTTGGAGAGGCGGAGGAGGAAGGGGAAGGAGAGGGATGAAATTTGGAACTCAAAAGCTTGTGGAACTGAAAGTTGTAAACTAAAAATAAATAAATATTTTTTTTAAAAAAAGGCAAACAGAAAAATAAGGTGGTATGTGAGCTGTTGAAGGAAGAAGGGTGTTCTATGAGGCAAAGGTTAGAAAGGAGTGCATTTTAAGCATGGGAGATGGCCAGTACAAAGACAAGGATGTGGTAGATGGAGTACTGTGTGTGAGAAATAGAAAAAAAAAAAAGTCAGGTTGGCTCAATTGCACAATGTGGGAGTGATGAATAATGTCCAATGACAGGCAGCTTAGAAATCTAGATTGGAGCTAAGTTGCAAAGGGCTTTAAAATTAAACAAAGGTGTTTTTACTTTATCCTAGAGGCCATAAGGAACCATGGGACTCGGTTGATTATGGTAATTACATGGTCAGATCTGAACTTAAGAAAAATCACTTATACATCAGGGAGACTAGTCAGGAGTCTACTGCAAAAATTTCGGTGAGAGGTGATAAGGAGCTGAACTGACATGGTAGGTATGTGAATGCAGAGAAGCTATCAGATGCTCGATATATTGTGGAGGTCCTAATGGCAAGATTTGGCAACTGATTAGATCTGTGGGTGAAGGGAAGTTGAAGAATCAATAACAATGCCAAAGTTATGAACCTGAGAAATAAGAAGGATGGCAGGGCCTTTGACAGAAATAGATTTGGAAGAAGGGAGGTTTTCGGGGAAAATATAACAAGTTCAGTTTCAACATGTTGAATTCGAGGTATCTCTGAGACATCCAGTTTGAAATACTGAATAGACAACTGGTGATGTAGGTCTGAATGAAGCTCAATGGAGAGTCAGGAATGCTCTGTGTGTATATGTATATGTATGTGTGTATGGATATGTGTATATGTGCACATCTGTGTATGTATCTATACTCATATATGTATTTATACATGTGTGTATGTACACATGTATATATGTATGTATATGTAATGTGTGAGTGTGTGTGTAGCTGTCATCTGTATAAGGTAATAGTTAAACCCATTATTGCTAATGAGGTTAATTAAAGACTATAAAAGGCAAACAGAAAAGTGCCTCGGGCATAACCTTGGATAACACCCACAGTTAGGGATATAAAATGGATGATGAGCCAGCAAAAGATGTGGGATTGTGCAGAAAAGAGAGAAGTATCCAGGAAGAGAGGGTGATCAAATACAGCATAAGTAAAGAAAGATGAAGACTGAGAAAATCATCATCAGTTTGGCAATTAAGAGGTTATTGGTAACTATAGGAGGAAACAATTTTAGTTGAGCGATAAGGTCAGAAACTATATCGCCAGGTTGAGGAGTGAGTGAGAGGAGAGAAAGTGGAAGCAGTAAGTTTTTTTCAAGGGGTTTGCCTGGAAAGGTAGATTCTGGTGCATATTTTTTGAGGATGTGGGGAATGTGAGCATCTTTGAAGACAATAGAGAATAAACCTGTAGATAGAGAGAGCTGAAGATTTGAGCCTCAGAGAGAATGGTTGATCTGTGAGTTGCTGGAGAAAACAAGAAGGTTTGGGATGACACTCATGTATAGGGGTTGGCCTTGCCATGGAGAAGAGTCACTTCTTAATCAGAGACTGGGAAAAGCATTAGAGAGTGTTGGATTTTATCAAGGGGTTTTGAAATGAAGAAACTAGGAAAAGAGGTAGCTAACATAAAATTGCCTCAATTTTTCCAGTAAAGTAAGATAATGTTTTTCTTATGATTTGTATAACAACAACAAAATGTTCTTAAAATGGGTTATCTAGCTTCTTGACAAAGACAACAGGGAGATAACACCAAAGTCTTAGCTGAGGGAAAGGGGAGGAAGTAAAGGGGGAAAAGAAAAGGTGTGGGATCCTTGAAGAGGAAAGAGAAGATCTGCAATAGCCTGTGTGGAGAGTGACCTAGGGAATCAATTAGGAAAGAAAAAAGGACTGCCTTGCTTCAGTCGATGCCCTGTTGAAGCCTGAGAACATGAAAGTATACAGTACTTTTTATTACTGTTCCAGGAATTAAGTATCGCCTACAATGTCATTTCACCTGAAGTCATTTTTTGTGTGAAACCACATTTATGATGTTAGTCAGAGCACATTTGTCATTTTTGGAATAAATGATTTGCAGTTTAAACTGCCCAAAATTCTCTGTGCCAGTGGGAACTGGTTTTCATCATAAGATTATATTGTGATATGGAAACAAATTCACAAAAATCTCTTTGGGTTATCATATCAGAGATCTTGAATTCACTGTGACAATTCCCTGTCCTTTTATTAACTGTGAACTATTCACAGTAGTTTTTTTTAAATTCCAGGTTTAAAATGTATGAGCTATAATAGTGACTTAGCCTAAACAAAGATAACTTCAACAATACAATGATAATGTCTCAGTGGACTTTAAGTGGGAGGAGGATAACTTTTCATGATTGTAGGATCAAATGTGTCACTTGTCACTAGTGGCTTGATTTCCAGGTGCTTTTTTGCATACAGCTGAGTTGCCTTTTAACTATCAATAAGAGATGCCTTAGAGATCATTTCATCCAACCTCTTAAGTTTATAGAGGAAGTCCAGAAAAATTAAGTGACCTGCCTAAGAACACAGGAGTAGTAACTCACAGAAGTGGAGTTTGGTCCACTGACCCTAAAGCCAGTGCTCTTTACACTATATCTTGCTGCTTCTCCTAAGTGTCTTTTTGTATGTATCATTGTAAAGAAAAAAATAAAAAAGAAAGATGAGAAAGGAAGAAGAAAAGAAAGAAAGGGAAGGAAAAAAGAAGGAAGGAAAGAAGAGTGAAACAAAGAAAGAAGCATGAAAGAAGGAAGGATGGGAGAAAAAGGAAGGAAGGAAGGAGAGAAAAAAGAGAGAGGGAGAAAAGAAAAAAGAATGAAGGAAGGAAGGAAGGAAGAAAGAAAGAAAGAAAGGAGGAAGGAAGGGTGGGAGGGAGGGAGAGAGAGAGAAAGATAGAAAGAAAGTAGGATGAAAGAAAGAAGGGAGGGAGGAAGAAACAAAGAAAGGAGGGAGGAAGGAAGGAAAGAAGAGTGAAACAAAGAAAGAAGAATGAAAGAAGGAAGGGAGAAAAAGAAAGGAAGGAAGGAAGGGGAAGGAAGGAAAGAAAAAAGAGAGAAGGAGAAAGGAAAGAAGAAGGAAGGAAGGAAGAAGGAAGGAAGGAAAGAAGGAAGGAAGGACAGAAGGAAGAGGGGAAGGAAGGAAGGAAGGAAGGAAGGAACAAAAGGAAGGAAAAAAGAAGGAAGGAAGGAAAGAAGAGTGAAACAAAGAAAGAAGAATGAAAGAAAGAAGGGAGAAAAAGAAAGGAAGGAAGGAAGGAAAGAAAGAAAGAGAGGGAGAAAGGAAAGAAGGAAGGAAGGAAGGAAGGAAGGAAGGAAGGAAGGAAGGAAGGAAGGAAGGAAGGAAGGAAGGAAGGAAAAGGAAAAGGAAAAAACTGTAGGCAAATTTATAAAGATACGGTTCCTCTGGAAGAGTCCAATTTTCAATAGACAATACTTTAAAAGGAATAAGCATAGTGACACGTGGATGAAATCAACTAATTAAAAGACAAACATACCACTACAAACAGAGGAAAATGGTTTTATTATCAGGAACTGAGCCCACATGGGTCTAAATGAAGTATTCTTTTTCCACGGGAAAGCATTAGAGATCTTCAAACTGGGCCTGGATGAACCCTAATAAATAATGAAGTAGGAAGGATTCTCTTTTTTCAGATGTGGGACTAGATGGCCATTGGAGTCCATTCCAATTCGGAAATTATGCTATTACTAGAAGTTATACCACACAAATTCAGTAATAATGCATAGTCAACAAATGGACTAGGAACCTTTTTCACACAAGATCAAAGTAGAGGGTAGACACAGTAGGTATATGGCTTAAACCTACATGATTCTATCCTATTCCACTCAGTAAAATGGCACATAATTTCTGTGCCATTATTAATTATCTTTGATTGCTAGTAAAATCCTTACAGAAATAGAGGCAATCTAGCTCTTGTGTTCTCCTGCAGAGATTTTGAAAAGCTGCTAAACTCTATATTGACTGAATAAGTTGCAAAGAGTAAAAGAAATTATGACTTTGGTATCATTTCCTTGGTCGCTTAAGGAACTAAACAACCTATTTCAAGATTTGTTTTTAGTTACACAAATCCCAAGTAAAATGTCCTCATTTTTGCCTGTTGCAGCAGGCCATGGGGCATAAACAATGATCTGGGTGAACTCACCAAATCTTACATTTAGCATAAATGATGAAATGGAGAACGGCAGCGGAATATTTGGTTGTCCCAAGTCGATCATTGTTAGAAGACTGGAAGCACCACCAAGGCCTATATAAACCTCTTCTATTCTCCAAAGAGGATGAAGTGTGGTATAGTACAAAGAGGGAGGACTCTGGAGTCAGAACTTGAGTCCAAGCCCTACTTCACCCACACACTTGTGTGACCCTGAGTGAGTCTCAATGTCTCCCAGGCAAGTCTGTGAGAAAATACAAATAGATGGTAGTACTTTTAAGGATCCTCAAAAAGCTTTATAAATATCTCATTTTATCCTCACAACTTTGGTAACTGGGTGCTATTATGATCCTCATTTTATAGTTGAAGTAACTGACCAAGGTCGCATAGTTAAGTCTCTAAGGCTGGATTTGAACTCAGGTCTTTCTGGCTCCAGGATCAGCACTCTATCCACTGTGTCACCTGTGCCAAAGCATAAGCATTAGTAGATGTAATTCCTTCTTTAGAAATTTGCTATGTCAATACAATCACAGATCTGATGCAAAAAATAAATGTATATTTTCTAGTGTCTAGCACAGAGACTGGTACACTCTAAGTGTTCCATGAATATTTGTTGAATTGAATTCCTGCACAACATTTTTGTTTCAAATTACCTTGGTAAGGTAGCTATAGTAGAAAGCACACAAAACCTTGTGTTAGAAGACCTAGATTCATGAGCAGATTCTGACACTTACTGTCCACATAACCCACACCAAGTCAGTTAACCTAGACCCCAGCTTCTTCTTCACTAAGCATCATTACTACACTTTATTCAATTGCCAAATCTGTCCCTTCCCACTTGTGCAACATCTTTCCACATCTGACTCCTTCTCTCTGCTCACACAGCCACCACCCGAGTTCAGACTCTCCTGACCTCTCCTTCCAGCTATTGCAATAGCCTCCGAATTTATGTCCCTTCCTCAAGTCCATCCCTCCATCTTCATGCAGCTGCCAAAGAGATATTCCTAAAGCACAGGTCTCCCTCCTCAGTAAACTCCAATGGCTCCCTATTGCCTATATAATAAAAACCTCCTCTGTATGATATTCAAAGCTCTTCACAACCTGGCCTCAAACTACCTTTCCAGTCTCATGTTACATTAGACCCTCTCCTGCATTCTAGGGTTCAGTCAGAGTGGCCTTTCTATTCATCACTGGCAAAAGTTCTATTCCCATTCCATGCTTTTGCAGTGGCCCTTCCCCATGCCTGGAATGCCTTCCCTCTTCACCTCTGCCTCTTAGAATTCCTTGTTCCCTGCAAGACTCAAATCAAATATCACCTTCTACACTTTCCTTTTCCCCCCGCCCCCAGCTCTTAGTGCCCTCCCACTTAAAATAACATTGTCTATTTTGTATATACATTTTTTATGTACAGGTGATCAGTCTATTAGAGTGTAAGCTCCTTGAGGGCAAGGACTGTTAATTTTTGTCTTTAAATCCCTGGTGCTTAGCTGAGTGCCAGTTGCTTAATACTTATTGTGATTAATTGATCAAATGAATTAATTTAAGAAAAGTACTATATCAATGACTACTTATATTATTCCCCTCACTGAAAATAAGTGTAGTGATTGATATATATGGTTACAAAGTGCATTTTATACTTTTTCACTTGATTTAAACAACACTGAGATGAAGGTAGCACAAGTAGTATTGTCTCCATTTTACACATGAGTAAACAGGTCTGTGAAGTTGTGACTTGCCCAAGATCATGGGGATGGAAAGTGGAACTGTTGCTTAAACAAACCCAGGTCTCTGACTCCAAATCGAGCACCCTTTCCACTGTACCATGCCCCATCTTTACTTTTGTACATAGCACATGGGGTTAACTCTCATAAGATAATGGAAAATTATTTTTTCTTTGGATCCCAAAATAACCTTGCAACTAAAGGCACAGTTCAGGGGAGTGACAGGATTGTCACATAGTAGGTTGAGTTTTGTTTTGGTATGGTTTTCAGTTCTTTCGTTTTAATTTTTTTTAATACAAAAACCTATTCTGGGGAGATGATAAGACTGTAACCACCCCTGGTAACCCTGTAAGGAAGGTATTTCAGATATTACAGATGAGACTAAGGCTGAGAGAGACTTGTTACAGAGCTAATAAGTGTTGGAGGTAGGATACAAACCCAGATCTTTCATGACTCCAAGTTCAGCACTTTCCCCACTAGATTATGCTATTTCATATGTTTTAAATCTGTAATAGTAATATTCCCCTCCCCCAAACAGACTGGTTTGCTGCAGGTCATGCAATCAGGATATAACTATCCAGCAAGAGCCATAAAAGGATATCCTAACTCCCAACAGACTGCTGTTTCTATTCTTGACCTTTAAAAGGAATTATGAGTATATGGACGCAAAATATAGGGTGTTTTTATAGGGTATATTTTTATATAGGGTCAGAGATTTTGGGGACATGCTATACTTAGATACTTTGATGAGCCCAGGTTCTTATCTGTGCAGGGGTGCCCTCTATCTACACACCAAAACCCATCCATAACTTTCATCTTCTGTTTTTGTCTTTGTGTACCCAGCACCTTGCACAATGCCTGGCACACAGTAGGTGCTTAATAAATGCTTGCTATTTGGTAGATTTCCTTAGGTCTGTTTGCATCTATACCAAGTAGACCCAAAAATAGATTAGCATTATGGTACAGGGAAGACATTATTTGACATATAACTGTATCTGTGGCATAGTATAAATTTTCATCACTCAATGCAATTCCCTTGTATTCATGTCTGTAGTTGTCCTATAATAATTCCATGCCTGTGTGAAATAACTAATTGTGTAAGGTATTTATTAAAATATAGAGGCAGCTTAGTGTTCAGTGGAAAGCACTGGGCCTGAAGTCAGAAATATTTTCCCTCCCCCATAAATACTCTATAGATGATCCACCCAAATTTCTGTAGATCTTCTTCTTCTCCTCCTCCTCTTCCTCCTCCTCCTCCTCCTCCTCCTCTTCCTCCTCTTCCTTCTTCTTCTTCTTCTTCTTCTTCTTCTTCTTCTTCTTCTTCTTCTTCTTCTTCTTCTTCTTCTTCTTCTTCTTCTTCTTCTTCTTCTTCTTCTTCTTCTTCTTCTTCTTCTTCTTCTTCTTCTTCTTCTTCTTCTCCTTCCTATATAAACTAACTAATTATGTAAGCTAGATGGAACAGTATATAAAATGCTGGACTAGGACTTAGAGAGACCTGAGTTCAAATCCAGCCTCAGACACTGACTAGTAGCTAGTCACTTAACCTTTATCTGCCTCAGATTCCTAATCTGTAAAATGGGGATAATTATAACAGCTACATCCCAAGGTTGCTGTGAGGATAAAATAAGATAATGTTTGTAAAGCACTTTGAAAATATTAAAGCTAATGTTTTATTAATTAATAGCTAAATGCTAGCTATGTTTTTGATTATTATGATCATTGTAGGGATAAAGGACTCTGACTGAAGGAAGACTCTTCTTCTTGAGTTCAAAACTGGCCTCAGACACTTGGTAGCTGTATGACTCTGGACAAGTCACTCAACCCTGTAAAATGAGCTGGAGAAGGAAAAGGCAAACCATTCCTGTATCTTTGCCAAGAAAACCCTAAATGGGGTCACAAACAACAAACAAAAATGATTATTGAAGGTATCTGTTAAACATTCAAACAACACATCCATTATCTCTCAGTTACACTTTTTACACCTTTGTAAAAATTGCTGTTGGGAAGTGAGTGTTGAGCAGCACTTCCCGACAATCTGCCAACACTTTCAGCCTTTCTCTGGAAAAGCTCTGCTTTTCAAAGGGATTGGCATTTTCACAGAGATTGCCAATGTGCTTGTATTATGTTCTGTGCCTATGAAATGAACCTTGCAAACATTTCATTTGCAATCCTTTGCCAACACTTGTACCTCAGACATCTGGCTAGGAAAACCTAAGGGCACAATCTGCTCATATTGCACAATGAGAAGCAACGAGGAACATGAGTGTCGTCTTTCATATGTGACATGGAAGATTAAAGAGCAGTGTCTAGATTATGTCTTCTTAACCCAATTCACCTTGGCGCCACAGAGCTCAAGCATTTGTTTACCATAGGAGAAAAACATTATGCAGAGTTTTCAGTCAACAATTGCAACCACTTTCTCAACACATATCTGAGACCAATCATTCTGTCCCTTTTACAAGGTTCAGACTGTACCTCTAAAGATGCTAATTAAATATTCCAATCAACGATAGAGCATGAAACAGAACAGAACCCTGGATTGCTAGGACTTACTTCTTAGTGCAGTATATCCTGTATAATATTATGTGTTAGAGATATCTGTATTGATATCATCTCCTCTAACTAGCCTATCTTATCTAAACTGTGTATGTCCCTCAGTATCTCATATAACATGTTCCCCAGACAAAACATTTCAATAAATGCTTCTTGAATTTGTATTTGTGGTTTGTCAGTGTAGATCATGGGATTTGTTAGAAGATCACATGGGATTAAGTCTTGATTCTGCCATTTACTGGTTGTAGGGCCTTAAGCAAGTCATGTTAACTTTCTACACCTTTGTTTTCTCACCCGGAAGGTGGAGAGAAGTGACCAGCACTACCTACCTTACAGGATTGTTAAGGAAAGCACTTTGTAAAATTTTAAGACACAATAAAAATGTGACTTCTTCCTATCAGAGGTTCTTTGAATCCAAGTGTTCTTAATGTGTATCATGGACGCCTTTGTCAGTCTAATGAAGCCTTTGAATCCCTTCTCAGAAAAATGTTTTTAAATGCATAAAATAAAATTCATAGGATTCGAAAGCAAACTAACTATATTGAAATGCAGTTGTAAAAAATATTTCTTAAAAACAAGTTCATGGACCTCAGGTTAAGAATCCTTGCTTTAATGGAAAGAACAACTGGTCAATCTGAGAAAAGTGTGTGTGTGTGTGTGTGTGTGTGTGTGTGTGTGTGTGAAATGAATCTCAGTGCCTTTGCCCACATGAAGACACATATTTTATAAGTCTTGTCAAGTTTCCAATAAATTCATTCCTGCCTTACAGAAAAAACACCCTCATAAATCTTAGAATATTAAAAAGGGACCTTAAAAAATCATCTAGTCCACTTGATAAATGAGGAAACTAAGTGATTTGGCTATGGTCACACAGTGACTTACTAGCAAAGCTAGGATCAGAACCCAGGCCTCAAGGTTCCCAGTCTACTGTACTTTCTATTTTTTACCAAGCTAGTTGAACTATATAATAATGCAATTTATCATCAGAGGTCAATTCATGTCCTCTGAGGCAGTTAGGTGATGCAGTGACTAGAGCACTGGACATGGAGTCAGGAAGACCCAAGTTCAAATCTAGCCTCAGACAAATCTAGCTGTGTGATATCAGATATATCACTTAACCTTTCTTTGCCTTAATTTCCTCAACTGTAAAATAGGGAAAGTCATGCCACGTACCTCCAAGGGTTGTTGTGAGGATCAAATGAAATAATATTTGCAAAGTACTTAGCACAATGCCTGACACATAATAGGCAGTTAATAAATGTTTGTTTCCTTCCTTCCTTAATCTAGAGTTCCCTATACTCACCAGTAGTTGAGCTACTATGTAACAATGGCAGGGTTTAGGAAAAGTTTAAAAAAAACTAAAGGATAAGAAAGGAGGGACAGGGGTAACTTGCAAACTAAATAAACCCTGAATAAAGGACACTAGACCATGTCTCTAATTCACTCACTTCCTTTTAATGGCCCTGTGGAGCAGCAGCCAAAAGTGTGTCTCCTGATATTTTATGGCTTTGATCTGTCACAATAATTACCAGGTTTAAAATGGAGACTAAAGTCCACTTTCATTAGAAAAGAACTTAGTTAGCAGGATCGTTTAGAATTAAAGAGGAATTAGGCTTGCCAGGGAAAGTAGCTTTCTAGTTTAACACTAAAGGAGAAAAAAGATGTGTTTGGTCTGCAACTGAAGAGAGATGTAGTTATGTCCAACGGAATATCTCTTTTTCCAGTGATATGTCTCACTGCTCATCCATTCTATGCCTTGCAACACTTCTCTGGGTCACGCGTGGACAGATCTGTCATGTAGCTAACCAGTCTCTTCACATCACTAGGAAGATCTCAAGGGCAAGTCCAAGCAAAGATATGTTTCTATTCATTGAATTCACAGTTCTCAAGTTGATTGAGCCCCCTGCAGTGGCAGACAGCATCATCAGACTTTTATTATCAGTAGGGTTGCTGCAGCCCTACATGATTCCTTCAATGAGAATTGTAAGGAAAAGTAGAAGAAGGGGGAGGCAGAATGTGTCCATCAGGCTATCTGAGCAGGTCAAAGCAGCCTTTTTGGATTGCATCTCCTCCTTACCTTCACCTAATAGAGCCCCCTTTTTCCTTCAAAATGCAGCTTAAGCACAATGCCCACAAGCAAAGATTCTTAACCTACCATCTATGGATCCCAAAGGATCTGTGGATAGATTTTAGGGGGTGTATATATATACACACATATATATATACACATATATATACTTGTATAATATATATATATTAACTAATCTGTAGTTTAATTTGCAATTATATGCATTTCATTTTATGCATTCAAAAATATTATACAGAAAAGAGATACCTAGCCTTCAGTAGAATGCCAAAAGGCTGGTTTCCTAATGCCTGCAGTTTTAGCATGCTTCTTCCCAGAATTCCTCATACCTAACTACTTTAATATATTTGTATTTTTTCTTTTTATATTTTTCCTGTTTACACTTTATGTTTATGCTTTATGTCCTTGTTGTCTCCTCCTTTAGAATACAAGTTCCTTATGAGTAAAGATTATTTCAATTACATATGGTATTTATTCTCCCAGTGCCCAGGACAGTGTCTTATCCATGGGAAGTACTGAATATATGCTTATTGGTTGTTGATTGGTTGATCGGTTGATTCCTAACAAAGGAAAGCCAGCAAGTATCCTCAACTGATCCCTCATCTCAGCTTACATGCTATAAAAAAGTGTGTCCTTTCCACCTCTTTTTCTAATGTGAGGTTAAGCAATAGAACGTGAAGTTCTTTGTTTGATGTAAGAGAGCATGGTGTAGTGTATAGAGAGCCAGCCTTCCCTGGTCATGTTCTACCTTTGACAAAGCCATTTGATTTTTCAGGACCCTAGACAACTCTTTAAGCCCCAAAACTTCAGAGTGGTTGCTGATCCACATTGGTAAATGAGATTTCCTCACCTGGAGTTCCCTATATCAATTATATATCAGGTCCAGGCCCACTCCCCCCCCAAAAAAAAGAGAGTGGAATTTTCTCCTTTATGAGAGGTTGTAGCTAGCAGTAAAGCAGTGATTTGGGCTGCATAGAATGATTTTCCTTCTTAGGTAAACATAGGGTTAAGAATTAGACCTATGATTTCGTTGGCATAGGGCAATGGTTCTCATTTTTTTTGGTCTGAAGAATACTTCGCTCTCTTAAAAATTATTTAGGACACCCCAAACCAAAGAGTTTTTGCTTTTATGGATTTTATCTGTAGATGTTGACCGTATTTAATTCATCTTAGTATTATGAAAATAGTTTTGACCTCACAAATTCCACTTTGAGAACCAAAGGAATGCTTGCGTGAGAAGACTCTATCTACCAATGCAGGTCTAAGGCACCTTCTCTGAAATTTATTGTCCTAGAATATATCTAGGGAACTGAGGTTAAGTTGCCCAGGGTCACACAACCAGTATATATCAGAGGTGGGTCTTGAACCCAGGTCTTCAAGCTTAGCAGTTTTGGGGCTCTATCTCTATCTCTATCCATTATTAAAAATATTGAAAATAAATTCCTGATTTCAATGAAAGGAAAAGAAGCTCTAAAGACCATCTTGGAGTTGTTTGTGGTGCCATAAGAATAGTTCTCCAGGGAGTTCCAGGAGCATCTTGCAATAACAGCTGAGCACAGCTTGTGTTAATGTACAACCTGCTTCCTGAATCCAGGTCAGCATGCCAGCCCTGACCTCTTCTCTTGCTAGATTCTTTAACAGTCATAATTGCATTTTTAAATGGAAAGAAAAGCTAACCCAGGGTTAAATGGTATAGCCATTTGACATACCATCATAGAGTCATCGATTGAGATCTCAAAAAAGACTTTAGATGCCTAGACTTTACCTGAAATTGAATTAAAGAGAAACTCCTGAGCAAAATGGGGCTTCTGATAAATAGGCCAAACTCTGAAATAGGTCCTGTAAGAATGTTTGTTAACATTAAAGAAACAGAGTATTGCTAGGTGTGGTGGAGCAGGTCTGTAATCTCTGCTACTAGGGAAATGGAGATTGGTGGATTGCTTGAATTGGGGAGTGCTGAGCTCCAGGAGGGCGAAAACCGATCGGGTGTCTGTACTAAATTTGGCATTAAGCAGCAGGTCAGAACTTCCATAATAATCAGTATTGGGATTGGGCTCATGAATGGCCACTGCTCTTCCAGTCTAGGTAGGGGTAACCAGTCTCTCCATAGAGAAGGGAAAAGGGGGTGAGAGAGACAGAGAAAGGCAGATACAGACACAGAGACAGAGATTGAGACTAAGAGAAACAGAGACCAAAAGAAAGAGAGACACAGAGACATAGAGTAAGAGAAACAGAGAGACAGAGAAAGGCAGAATCAGAGACAGACAGAGGTAATGTATTACCTTTACAACACTATCAGAATTTCCTCCTAAATTTGTACGTTGGTTGAAATGTGGTTGATTACAAATCAGGATATTGTAAAAGTGCACTTAGCACCAGTGGAAAGTTACCTCTAAGATACTAAAAATAATGAGATACTTCCAGAATATCTGTATAGGGCAAGCCTTTTAAAAATCTTTTACTCAAAGTATGTTCTTTCCTCTTATCCAATTGGAGTCTACTGCCCTTTCTTTTCATGAAGACCACTTATTACATCTGATTAAATAACTTCTGCAGTTTTATGATAGTGGCTTTTTTTCCTTTATTCTCTTGTCAATATTTGCATCATTTTTGGAAGAGATAGGACAAAACAGATTTTAAACATAGTTGTGCGCAAGGCCCATTGTTCCCTTTTTTGCCCCTTTCATTACTAAATTGATCCAAATAAAAAGGACCTTAAACATTCTATATTTTCCTTATAACTATCTAAACTACGTAAAGAAGGGGACAATACCAAAGATTAGACAGTATGTGAATCTGAATCACTAACAGATAATTAAACAGCATAGTAACAATTGTGAGATCTCTAAGGCTAATTTATTGGAGTGAAAGTTCTGGCAGATTTCACCAAATTAGAAAGTCTTCAAGTCCCCACAGCATTGGACTATGTGTATTCCATCCACAGAACAGGCTACATAAGTTGAGACAGGCTCATTACCAGAAGGCCAGCCACCAAGTGACAAATGCTTTTGGTATGGCAACCAATGAAGACCATCTCTGCAGCATGGAGGTGTTTCTATCAGTATCAGCAAGGAGTTTCTACAGTGAAAAAATCATGGGCTATTCATGACTATTATTTTAATCATTCCTGTCCTATCTGTCAATCTGGATGAATGAATCTATATAGAGAAAAACGAAGCAATTACCCAACAAACCTGGACAAACAAGATCATTCAAGTGGGAAAATGTATTTTTACCCACATTTCTCAAGGTTGGTAATGTGCCCAATGGCAAAGCACCAGAAAGTTGGCATCAATCACCAGTCTGTGCCTTTAGACAAACTCACAATGTTCAACTTGCTTTAAATGTGAATATTTGGTGAATGATACTAATAATCCACTAATTTCTATACCCAATGAAAGTTTTTCACCTTCATGCTTTATAGAATTTTTAGTATGTCTTCAAAAGATTCCAGGAAGACTTAAAAGAACAGAAACCTCCAGAAGAGAGTTATCTATGTGTAATTCATTACTGTTATCCAAATAGAGAATAAAAAGACCACAGACACCATTTTATAGATTATTAAGTTATTTTCTCAAAGACTACATTGGGCAGTAATTAAAAGACACACCTATCATGACACCACATCTATATATATATATATATATATATTGTTTATCATTTAAATACACAAAAGATCTATAATTTCCTCAGGGTTCTTCAAGGCTACACTAAAATCCATTCAGGGCTGCTCTAATTCAACCAACCCCTTTAGTGGGAAAATTGAGGGCCTCTAGAAAAGGAGTAAATAAATGATTTGCATAAAGTAGCAAGGTAAACGTGGAAGAAACAGAATTTGAATTCATGTCCTCTGATGGCATTCTTTACTTTAAGGGAGTAGAATAAAGTAAATAAAGATTAATGGACTTGATTTCTATTGTCACAGAATAAACAAAAGGCAATATGGAATAATGAATTGGGAGTTGACCTAAGAATCAGGAACACTGACACATTGTGTCTATGGGACTCCTAGGAACAGCACTTAACCTCTCATTGCTCCCATGCTGACCTGCATTTTAAAGGAAGTTTCTGCATCATGGAATTCCCTATACCAATGGAATTCTATATCACACAACAATTAAGTATCAGAAGCATTATTTTAAACCATATCTCCATTCTACACCATACTGCCTCCACATCAAATATCAGTTTTACAAATTAATATTGTAGGTAATATAAATGTTAATGTGAATTGATACATACATGAAGGAAGTTAGAATTTACATAAAATCCAAGAGATCGCTGTTCTGATTAGAGTTGGTCACCACCTTGTGAGGTTCCAATGATCTGCTAAATAGTGAAGACTTAATTCTACATATAATTTGCTGGATTTTTTAAGGAAACCTCTAATATACTCATCATAGCTAAATTTCATGCCATCTGGATTTTTTTTAGTTGTACAGAGTCCATGCTTAGATTAGAAGGCACAATGCAAAGATGTCAGAGCCAGCTTTCCAGTAATGAGGAACAAGTAGAAATAAGGAACACGTGGGAAACAATAACTTTGGAGAGAGAGCCATTTATTATTTCTCTCCTGTCTGGGAGTATATCAGCTGGGAAGTATAATACAGATAAGGAGTCTTGTATTACAAATCTTTCTGTGAATCAAGGACCTGTTTTTGGCTAGGGCAAGATTTGGTAACAACTGAAGTAGGTTTCTGGCTAAAATGAAAAATGATACCATTACGTCAGTAATCTGGTCCAAAGGGCAGTGACCATGAGGTGCTCATATGAGAGAAGAATGAACACAGAAAGGGAAGGTCAGTCCCACAATGACCAGAAAGGTATATCGAGAATAATGAAGTTTGGAGCATAATATACTCAGCTAAAATTGCAACTCAGCAATGGCAAAAATAAAATTTGGGGGTCAGATTTTGAAGGATGATGAAAGACCATTTTAACATCAACATCAGAGGACAAAGATAAATCCTGCTTTTCAGACTTCGTTTGTTACAAGTGATGTGTCACTGTGTAAAGAGGGGACATATTTAATCTATACTAGAACTGAAACCCTCAACTAATTTTTTTCCAGCATCTTGTTATTCTGCTAGGGTGAGTGTGGATTCTTTAAGGCTAGGCCAGTGGTGGGCAAGTTCTAACAGGTTCTACCATGTTGGAAAGCTTAAAGCAAGGGACCAGAGACAGAATGCCACCTCACAACCAACCTAGCTAAATTTAGAAAAGGGCCTCACTAAAGGTCAAATGATGCATCATTTGGACATAGGAATGCAGGAAATCATTTCTAAGTATGGGGGGAGATTATAATATGTATCAGTGGAGGGAGCTTCCAATCTGATGAAATACTGTTGTTTTTTTTTTAAAGTAATGCCTTCCTATAAGTGCTGCCAGCGGCTGTGGCGCCGAATGGCCAGAGATGGCTGAATGCCACGGAGAGTGAAAAGATTACATGGGCCAAGCAGAATAGTAAAGCACAGCTCCGTTTATTAAACTGAGGGACAGGGCTTATGTACTTTTTTAGGCAAGCAGATCAAGAAGTTCACGTGTGAAAACATTTGCATTGCATGACTTCCTCGTGCTTTGTTCCCCTTTTGCCGTAAACAATATCGTGTTAATAGCTCACAGGTGGTGTTTAGCATGTTTGTGCTGTGGAGGTTTTGGAGAGAGCATGTGTGAACCGAGGAGGCTTGGAAAGCCTTCATTCTAAGCACCACGTGTGTGCTGAGGGGGTGTTTGGAGAGCCTATGTGCTGAGTTATCAGTCCAAGGGCAACAACAGGCTTCAGGGATAACCTGGCCTGTATCTATATCCCAGAATGGACTTTCTCAGAGCTGGCCCTCTACATATAAGCACAGTACAGAAATAAGAACCCAAAATACAGAGTGGTGAAGGTCACCCATTCTCCCAAGTGAATGTAGCAGGGGTATCAAAATTACTTTTCTATATGATGACCCATTAGTGCATTGGTAACTAAAGTGGGGCTCCAGGTGGGGCCAATGAAGGGAGTTCTGATTATATCTTTGCTCCCAAGTAGGCCCAAAACCTCTAGCTACTAGGTGCTAAGCCAATGTGGACATGAAGCCCCCAGGGTCCTAAGGGGAGTTGCTAAGACCAGAGCCAATAGTAAGAGCTTAAGTTCTGGTCGCTCAGATGATGCTTGGTGACAGCTAAAGAGTACATAAAAAGAGAGAGCAGCACTATTTGCTTAGGGCCCTCATTCTTGAAGGTGTGCTGATGTGGAGACTTCGGGCAGCTGTAGTTAAGAGCCCTCCAGCTTGTAAACCCAGATGTTCAGACTTTGTTAAACTCTGGTAACTATGCGTTGAGATTTGAATCCGACAAAGTCTGTCTGTTGATGTTTGTAATTTGTTTGTATTTGCTCTGAAGCTCAGGGTGCTGGTTTTTCCCCCTGAGCTGGGCGAATGATATTTGTATGTTGGATTAAAGGAAGATTGTTACCCCCTTAATGTTGCTTTCCTTAGTAAAGCAGATCAAAAGAACCTAGGATTACAGTATTCTATGTGCTGGTTGTTGTTGGTTTTACACAGCCACAGTGGCTGCTAGCTGAATTGTTGCAACAGCAAACATGGCATCAGGGTGTGATGTATGCCTAGTTAACATGTGTATTTCGGAATTTAACTTGGAGAGTCTCTTTACTCATAATTCTTAACTCTGAGCTCGGATAGATTTTTGTTTCTTCAAGAGTCAATTCAGTGGGAGGTACTCTGGGCTTGGAAGTCAGGGGAAACTTTGGTTCAAGTACCTTTTTGTGACACTTACTAGGTACATGACCAGGGGTACTTAACTCCATGACCTTAGTTTTCTCATCTCTACAATGGGAAAAATAAATACTTATCCCACTGGTTTCTATGAGGAAGAAAAGCATGATAGTGTATTAGAGACAGCTGGGTGGTTGAGTAGATAGACACTGGACCTGGAGTTAGGTACACTTGAGTTCCAACCTGGCCTCAGACATGCACTACCTGTGTGACCCTGGGCAAGTCATTTAACCTCTGTCTGCCTCAGCTTCCTAATCTGTAAATTGAGGATAATAATAGCATTCACCTCCCAAGGTTGTTGCAAAAATCAAATGAGATAATATATACAAAAGTGCTTTGCAAGCTATAAAGCTCTGTATAAATACTAGCTATTGCTATTAATTGAAACTCTATATAAATGTCAGCTACCTTTATTACTTAGAGATGAGTACCAAAATAAATCTGATTCTCTAACATTGGGAAGAGAGGCAACCTTGGAGTCAAAAAGATTTGAGTTCAAGTCCAGAACTTTGCACATACTACCTGGTTATGAGAGACCAGATTTTTAATGTCTCAGTATCCCAGGCAACTCTCTGAGACAAGGTTCTTAACCCAGGATCTATGAATTTGTTTTCTTTTTGCAAACATTTTGATAACTCCATTTCAATATAATTAGTTTCTTTTTAATTACATGTAGGTTTTTTACTGAAAAACATTCTGAGAAGGGGTTCATAGACTTTCCCAGACTGCCAACGAGTCCCATGATACCCCAAAAAAGTATAAAAAGGCCTGCCCTTGGGCTATAAGATTGAGAAGAGTCATATATCTGGAGCAATAAAGGGAGTTTGCACACTGGGACTTCCACCACTCCTTCCCTCCCCCCAAAAGAGCTCATCATTTTTACTACTACTTAATTATAATTTAATGTGGCCCTTTTTAAATATGTACTTGCTATGCATTGATTTTACTCCTAACAAAAATGACTAGGGGCAGATAGATGACAGAGTAGATAGAACACTGGGCTTGGAATCAGGAAGACTCATCTTCACAAGTTCAAATCAGGCCTCAGATACTTACTAGCTGTATGATTCTGAGCAAGTCACTTAACCCTGTTTGCCTCAGTTTCTTCATTTATAAAATGAACTAGAGAAGGAAATGACAAACCACTGCAGTATCTTTGCCAAGAAAACCACAAAATGAATCACAAAGAGGTGAATACAACTGAAAAAAATGAACAACAACAAATGGCTATAAACATTCTTTTTAGGGATATTATGTTATTAAGGGATATTATTAAGCAACATAATATGGGTAAGTCAGCAAATGGTGAAAGTGCTTATTAAGTGCTGACTGTGTGTCAAGCATTATGCTAAATGTGGTGATACAAAAATAAAATCAAAAACAGCTGTTGCCTTCGAGGAGTTTGCATTCAAACAGGGTAGACAATACGTATGGAGGAGTAATAGCCAAGGAAGGGTATTTTAGCTTGGAAGTTACAAGAATGGTGAGTGAAGTCTTAGGGTAACACACCCCTTCCAGTAGCAATGGCAGCATTGGTTTGTCTATGGTTCAGAAATGGAAAAAGACAGGGAAGGGTCATAGGGAGTACATGATGGGCAGCAAGATGGTTGGGAAGAAGACAACAGGGAAGTAAAATAAGGCATGGCTGGAACCTTCAGCCTATTATAGGGGAACACACAGGTGGCATTATCAATCAGAACATGAGTGTGAAGTTTAAAGTTTAAAAAGGTTGTTTTCCAGGACATCAATCCATAATCAATCAGTAAGCATTTATTAAATACCTACTATATACGAGGCATTGTGCTAAACCCCGGCAATGAAAAGAAAGGCAAAAGATAGTCCTTGCTCTCAAGGACTCACAGTCAAATGGAAGAGACAAACATACTAGATATAGGATAAATTGGAGAAAAGCAATAGAGTGAAGGCACTAGCATTAAGGGGAAACAGGAGAAGTTTCTCATAGAAGATTAGGTTTGTTTTTTTTTTCAAAAGTAACTTAACATTTAATTTTATTTTTGTGATAAATTAATTTATTTTTCATTTTCAACATTCACTTGAATAAGTTAAATTTTCTCTACCTGCCTCTCCCAGACAGCATGTGATCTGATATAGGCTCTACATACACATTCTTGTTAAACATATTTTCACATTACTCACGTTGTATACAAGAATTAGAACAAATGGGAGAAACCATGAGAAAGAAAAAAACAAAACAAAAAAAGAGAGCAAATAGTATGCTTCTATCTGCATCCAGACTCTTTCCTAGATGTGAATGGCATTTTCCATCATGAGTCTTTTGGAGTTGTTTTAGGTCTTTGCATTTCTGAGAAGAGCTAGTTCTGTCATAGTTGATCATCGCACAATGTTGCTATGACTGTGTACAACGTTCCCCTGGGTCTGCTCACTTCATTCAGCATCAGTTCATAGAAGTCTTTCCAGGTTTTTCTGAAGTCTGCTGGCTCATCATTTCTTACAGCACAAAAGTATTCCATTACATTCATGTACCACAACTTATTCAGCCAGTCCCCAATTGATGGACATCCCCTCAATTTCCAGTTCTTGGCCACAACAAAAAGAGCTGCTATAAATATTTTTGTACATGTGGGTTCTTTCCCACTTGTGTGATCTCTTTGGGATACAGCCCTATAAGTGGTTTTGCTGAGTCAAAGGGTATTCACATTTTTATAGCCCTTTGGGTATAGTTCCAAATTGCTCTCCAGAATGGTTGGATCAATTCACAACTTCACCAACAATGAATTAGTGTTCCAATTTTCCCACATCTTCTCGAACATTTATAATTTTCCTGTTTTGTTATGTTAGCCAGAAAATTAGATTTTAAGAAAGCCAGGGAAAACAGGAGGTGGAGATGAGGAAGAAGAGTATAAAGCATGGCCAAAAGCCCAGCATGGAGCATCTTGTATGAGGAATAGCAAGGTCAGTGTCAGTGGATCACAGACTATATGGCGGGGTGTAAGGTATAAGAAGACTGGACAGGTGGAAGAGGCAAGCTTATGGATGGTTTTAAATGCCAACCACGGAATTTGTTATCTTACAGGTGATATGGGGCTCCTGGAGTTTGCTGAATAGGAGGAAAGGGTGACATGATCAGACCTGTGCTTTAGAAAGATCATTTTGACAGCTAAATGAAGGATGGGCTGGAGTAGGGAGAAACCAACTGCAAGGTTATTACAGCAGTCCAGGAGTGTGTGATAAGGGCATTCAGCAGGGTGCTGGTGATGTCAAAAAAGAGAAGAGGTATATGTGAGAAATGTTATAAAGGTAAAATCAACAGACCTTAGCAACAGATTGGATATGAGAGTGTTGGGAAACTGGGTGACTAGGTGGTAATCTTGATAGTAATAGGGAAGCTTAGAAAGGGAAAGGGTTTGGGAGGAAAAAATTATAAGTTCAGTTTTTGACATGTTGAGTTTAAGAAGTCTATGGGGCATCTAGTCTGAGATATCTAATAGAAAGTTGGAGGTGCAAGTCTGTAGGTTAGGAGACAAGTCAGGGTTGGAGAAGTAGGTCTGAAAATCATTAGCATAGAGATTATAACTGAAACCACGGGAGCTGATGAGATCACCAATGAAATAGTATAGAGGGAAAAGAGAAAGACCAGGATAGAATCCTGGTCTCTGAGTGAAGTAAAAGTAATTTTTGTTTTAAGAATTCTATAATCCATTTTTCATGAGAGTCAGAGACAACCCAGTTCAAAACCAGGATTTCAAATTCTTGCTATATTCCAGTGCTGACCTCCCTGTGTCTTTCCCAGCATTTGCCACTCTCTTATGCAATTACATTAGTGCATTATAGTTGTTTATGAATGAGACATATTCCACCTACTTAATTGTAAGCTCTATGATCATAAAAATAATTCACATTTATAAGCATTTTTCACATAGTAAACTTGTGAACTGTATACTGAAAATATTATTAAATTCATTTTAGAGGGGAAACCTGAGGCTTGGATAGGGCTCACGGGTGGGGGAACCTTCAGCCTCAAGACCATATGTGGCTCTTCAGGCTGTAGGTTCCTCAGCCCTGGGCTAAGTCAACAAGAAAGTTAAATCATCAAGCATTTTTTAAGTGCTCACTATGTGCCAAGCACTTTGTCGAATGTCTTCTACAAGGTAAAGTTCAAACCTACATCTTTTGAAGTCAAGTGACCCCTTTGCTTCACCACATTGCCTACATATCCTATTAGGCAAAGGACTGAGCCTTTCATGAAATATACCCTTCCTACGCATTTTTGCCTGTTGAATTACTACCCATATTTCAAGGTTCAGCACAAATGCCCCTTATTCCCTGAAGCTTTCTCTAACCCCCACCACCATTCTCCATCCCTACAACTTTTGATAACACTTTATTCTTCTTTTACATGCCAACTATGTTCCCAGGAATGCTATGGGTATTTGTATGTGTTGGGTATCCTCATTAAACTGCAAGACTGAGTTTTACCTAAGGTAGAAAACCTTGCTCAAATAAGATTTCCTGAATTAGAATGAAAAAAAAATAATTGAATGCCTCCATGAGATAGGATGTTAGAACAAAATGAAAAGATTGAAAAATAGAAGAAAATATCAGGAAACTACTATCAAAAACAACTTGCCAATAAAATAGGTCAGAGGGACACTTTAATAATCATCAATCTGCATGAAAACTATGCCAAAGAAAAACCCTAGGATGACATTTCAATAAATTTAAGTGAAAACTGCCCAGATTGTTGGAACCAGAGGGTACAGTGAAAACAGATACAATCCACTGGCACCCTTTGAAAGAAATATCAAAATGAAAACCATAGGGAATGGCATAGCCAAAACCAAAGCTTCCAAAAATCCAAGAAAATACCAAAAACATCAATAAAGAAAGAAATCAAGTACTAAGAAAACAAGATCAGGACCACACAAAACTTGGCAGTAATTAAATAAAAGGAGAGAAAATCTTGGAATATGATCAAAAGGCAAAAGATAAAAGCTTAAAATCAAGAACAACTTACCCGCAAAACTAAAAAATTAGGGAAAATTGGGAGAAAAAATTATCTTTAATGGAATAAAGCATTTTCAAGCACTCATTTTAGCAAAACCAGAAAAACTGAAATGCAAACACAAGATTCAAGAGAAACCTAGAAAGGTAACAATATTTGAGTAACTGAGGGGTCTAAACATAGATGTAATGCTTACATTTTAATAAGAGAAGAGACAAGTGTCTCTTCACAATCTCAATGTCTTCAAGGATCACAAAGGGACTTAAGTAAAAGAAACAGAGGGCCTGAATATGGGCTTGTACTGTTTTAATGGTCTTAAAAGAAGAAGGAAAAGGAAATACACTATGGGAGAAATGAGAAATAGGTGGGTGGAACTTAACTATGCATGAGAAGAGGGGTATCTAAAGAGAGAAAAAAGAATAAGTGCATTATACAAAGCATAGCTCTTGTTTGAACCAGAAGACAAAATAGGGTTGGCCATATACAAATACATACACACAGAGAGACAAACACACAGAAAGAGAGTAAAGGGGAGATTAAAAAGAGATAAAGAATGGATAAGAGCTGATCACTGGGGCCTATGGTGAGGGAAAGGGAATAAACATTTATATAACATTTGCTATGTTGCAGGCACTATGCTAAGCACTTTACAAATATTATCTCATTGGATCCTCACAGCCCTTGAGGTAGATGCTGTTATTATCTCTGTTTTACAGTTGAGGGAACTGAGGCAAATAGAGATTAAATGACTTGCTCAGGGTCACACAGCTAGCAAATATCTGAGTCCAGATTTGAGCTCAGGTTTCTCCTGAATCCAAGCCCAGTGCTTTACCCACTGTACCACCATAGTACCTCACTGCCTCATTCAGAAATGGACAAGGGGAAGGGAGGTGAGACAGGAAAGTAGAACCATGCCTCTTCAATTAGAGATCACTAGTTTAAATCACATTCCTTGGTAATTTTACCACATTTTTCTTTGGTAAAAATGGGACTCTGAAGAATAGGAAAGAGTAAAAGAGGATATGATGGAAAGAAATATATAGCTGATAATTATAACCATGAATGTGATTAGGATGAACTTACTCATAAAACAGAAGATAGATTGGAGAGTTGTTTGTACGACTTTCCTTTTTACTTTTTTTTTATAAAGAAGGGGTCCACTGGGTTAGAGGAAAAATATAACAGGCTATGATAGCAGGAAATATGAAATTAATAACTATAACCATGAATGTTAATGGAATTAACTTACCTATAAAACAGAAGACATCAGAAGAGATTAGAAAGAAAAATTCAACAGTATATTGTTTGCAAGAAACACACTTGTAACAGAGATTCATAGAGTTAAAATTAGGGAATAGAAAATAATTTGTTATGTTTCAGGTAAACTCTAAAAAGCAAATGTAACATAATCTCAAACAAAGCAAGTGTATATGCATATATTTTGTATATGTGAATGTCTTCTACAAGGTAAAGTTCAAACCTATATAGAGAGTAGTAGAAATATATGACAAATTTTGCAGATAGCCGTAACACAATCTAACACAATGCCAGATAATTACAACAATAAGCACAATAGAGAGGTGAAAAACAGTGTTGTGATGGAGGAGGACATTGAAGTTCAATATATATTTGACTAGAAATATTTATTGTGAGAGGATCATGAGTGCAGATGTACCAAGAAGGAAGGATGACAAGTCAGGCAGCTGATTATTCACAGGCATGCAAGGATGGTGTTCACTCATTCTACAGTCCCTAGGGTACATGATGGAGGCTCAGGCACCATACAATGGGATGAGTACCCTAATCAAGAGCCCAGATTTTCTGGGTCTCTGCCCCTATATCTATCTGATTGTTGTTGCTAGGAACATTCACGGTGAGATCTTAGGGGTAGTCAAACGTCAAGTAGCCTGGAATGTGACTTCTTTCATCAACCACAAAGACATCATGATTAGTAAAGATTGCTAACCTTACACACTTTAGGTGGAGCTTGTTAAGTTGATAGGGATCTAAAATTGCCTTCCCAGTTGTTGCATTCACAGGAACTTGCTGGTATATAGCCAGGTCAATCATTTTTCAAACAATGTCATTTCTATCAGCTAGGGATAGTCCTCACATCCGTAGTTACAATTAAATCTATCATTTGGAAAATAGATGTTTCTGAAAATCTTGTGTTGAAAACAAGTGTATTTTAAATACGTGTGAAGCTACTATTTATAGTAATCTGGAGAGATCATAGGATTTAGAGCTAGAAGGGACTACTTTAGGGATCATCCCATCTCAGCTTCCCATTTTACAGAGTTGTAAACTGAGGTCCAGAGAAGTGTGATGACCTGCCTAAGGTTACACAGGTAGTAAGCAGGAGACTAAGATTGGAGTCCAAGGTTTTCTGCTTCCAAATGCAGTGTTCTTTCCAATGTCTTCCTGACTCCAGGCCCAGCACTCTACACACTTCACCACCTAGTTGTCCTCCTTAATTTCAGGTTTACTGGCTAGATAAGCCTTAAACCTGATTCACTCTGGAGCTCCATAGATTGGACAATAGGTCCCTACCCTCCTAGCACAGACTGAATGTAAATACTGAATAGTAACTGTTTCTTTTTGGCCAGGAACCCTGAAGGTCTTCCCCTCCCAGTCCGATTTTTTTTCTTTTTTTTTCTTTCTTTTTTTTCAGTTTTGATTGAAGGGACCATCCTTTGATTAACTTCTTTTTTTTAATTTTTTTTTATTTTTAGTTTACAACACTCAGCTCTACACAATTTTGAGTTCCAGATTTTCTTCCCTCCCTCTCCCCCTCCCTCCCCAAGACAGCATGGAATCCCATATAACTTCCATCCCACGTATAACTTCACATTGAATTAATTTACACACTAGTCAAGTTATGGAGAAGAATTGTGATCGATGAAATGAATCATGAGAAAGAAGAAACAGGACCAAAAAAAAAACCAACCCAAAAACAAAAACAAAAGAGAGAAAAAGAAAAAAAAAGGCTAGCATGAAGTGTGCCTCAATACTTCGTAGTTCTTTCTCTGGATGTAGATAGCATTCTCCATCGTGAGTCCTTTGGAGTTGTCTTTGTACCTTGTGTTGCTGAGACCAGCAAAGTCTATCAGGGTTAGTCCTCACAGAATCCATATATCTGTGGTTGTGTATAATGTTCTCCTGGCTCTGCTCCACTCACTCAGCATTATGTCATGTAGGTTTTTCCAGGTTGTTATGAAGTCCGTATCATCCCCATTTCTTATAGCACAATAGTATTCCATTACCTTCATATACCACAGCTTGTTCAGCCATTCCCCAATTGATGGGCATCCCTTTGATTTCCAATTCTCAGCTACCACAAAAAGAGCCGCTATAAATATCCTTGTACATATGGGTCCTTTTCCCGCTTGTGTGATGTCTTTGGGATACAACCCTAGAAGTGGTATTGCTGGATCAAAGGGTATGAACATTTTTATAGCCCTTTGGGCATAGTTCCAAATTGCTCTCCAAACTAATTAACTTCTTAAAGAGGCCTATTCACTGAATAGGTGTTACCTTACTCAAAATGAGAACCTGAAAAGACCCTAGCTTAAAAGGGCCAGGGGCTCCCAATGCATCCTGGGCCACTTCTAGTCACCCTGATGAATATCAGGCCACTGGACCCAGATGGTTCTGGAGGAGAAACTGAGGCTGGTGACCTTGCACAGCCCTGTCTCACTCAAATCAAAGTCATGTCATCATTTCCCTGATGTCATGGTCCTCTTCAAGAACAAAGGCCAAACACAACAACAGTCTTTCCAGTGTTCACATGGCAAATCATTTTGTCTGATGAATAAGCAATCAGGCAACAAGTATTTGTTGAAGAACCTCCCAACCTCTCAACCCTGAATGCATTTGTAAATATAATATTATCCTCTAATGTATCTGTTTAATAGATTTGGAGTCTTTCTTTTAAAGCCAGGCACACCACTGCTATGGATTTATAAGAGATATTGGCTGTTGTGCCAATGTGTGCCATGAAATGGTGCCCTGGAAAAGATCATGGAATAGAACATTGGACTCCTGCTGCTTCATGATTATGGAGGTAAAACCAAAAGGCTTATTTCTGAAACAGGAGAGACAGATCTCCTAATACCATCACGCCACAGACCTGCTTACTCTGTCACACCTACTAACTAACGTAGAGGTATTCCTGGCAGTGGGCTGACTACTAGAACTCTAGGCTGCGAGGGTGTATTTAAATAGTTTGTAAAAAACAGATGTGCTTCGTTATAGCAGGTTAGCTTATCTATAGATATGGTTTGCAGAATAGTTTTCATGAAATTGCAATACAGGTTGTTGTTTTTTAATTTTTTTAAAAAAAATTAACATCTGAGAAACCATCTAGGTATTTAAATAATACAATGATAATATTAATTCTAACAACTGTTCGCATTTCTATAAAGTATTATGTTATTGTTCAGTCATATCTAATCCTTTGTGACCCCATTTTGAGTTTTCTTAGCAAAGATACTAAAGTACTTCTCCAGTGGATTCATTTTGTCAGGCAATTAGAGTTTAAGTGACTTGCCCACAGTAGCACAGCTAGGAAGTATCTGAGGCTAGATTTGAACTCAGGTCTTCCTAACTCCAGGTTCAGCACTCTATCCACTGAGCCACTGGCTGCCTCATAGCACCTTATACTACTCCAAAGCACTTTCATCACAATAGCAATACAAAGGTTGCGGGTGGAGTATCAATGTTGAGCTTAGAGTAATTCATGTTGTAAATTAGGGAGAGAAAATTATTAATGATACAGCTATGTGCTAGCTGAGTGTGTGAGCGAACACGTGAGTATCTGAGTAGAAATAGCTTGACAAGTTGAAGGTACCTTTAAGTTTTTCTGACGTGTAACCTCGAAGGGTTTAGGGTGTATTCCTAGGGAAAATCCCTCTCAGGAAGTTTGGAAATACTGAAGGTAGGCATCACTGCTCAGCAGTCATGTGACAAACCATGGCAAGTAGGCCCAAAAGCAGGTACTAACAGAGTGATTCTAGCATCTGCCACAATGATGGCCAGCCCAAGAAACTGTTATGTCACATTGGCATAATTCCGTGTTCCCAGTATTCTCACAGGAAAAGAGACTACTCAGGGAAGTAGAAATAGAACCAACCTTAGCCGGACTGAGCACAAACCCAGACACAGACAGGTTGGAATTGTGGGGCTCTTAGGTCCTCTTGAGGTCACAGAGCTACTGCCTTTGTGAAAGAGCTATGTAGATGATAAGTTCCTAAGCAACCAATTTATTATTACGAGGGGCCTCTAGGGTCAAGGACTCCAGCAAAGGAATGCTTTGTTTTAACTGGAAGAAAAGGAAACTAAGCAGAGAAATCAGGAAAAGAATATGGTGGCATGGTTTATCTTCCCCCCACCCCACTTTTGAAGTTTAAGAAGACATCATGTTGCTTTCTCTGCAGGGCAGAGGAGAAACATTAAATAGAATATGTGCTCAATTAAAAAAAATAATTAGTTCTCAAAACACCATATACCTCACTGAAATTTAAAGCCTTCCACCTCATAATTGTTATGGCCAGTGACTTGTATTTCATATGTAATTGATCATTAGACTAAATAGGATAAAATAAATGCTGCAAAGTTTACATGTGATATATAAGAAAGATAAAATAAATAGAATATATACATACACATACATGTGGATATGTGTATATATATATGTATGTGAGATTTTATATATGTGTGTGTACATATACACATACATATATGTACATGTGTGTGTATATATACATGCATGTATATATGTGTGTACACACACACACACACACACACACACACACACGGTTTAGTGTAGTAAATAGAGTATTAGAATTGAAGATGGGAAGACCTGGGTTTGAATCCCATCTCAGATAAACTACATGAACCTCTCTCAGTCTTGCTTCTCTTATATGAAAAATAGGGTTAACAATTCCTGTAATAATTAACTTGCCAGGTTACAATGAGGATCAAATGAGTTAATGTATAGAGAACACTTTGCAAGCCTTAAATTTGTTGTTGTTGTTGGTCAGTGGTGTCCAATTCTTCATGAGTTTCTTGGCAAAGATCCTGGAGTGGTTTGCCATTTCCTTCTCCAGTAGATCAAGTGAAACAGAGGTTAAGTGACTCCAGGGTCACATAGGTAATAAAAGTCTAAACCAGATTAGAAGTCAAATCTTTCTGACTTCAGGCCCAGAACTCTATCCACTGAGCCACCTTGCTATCTCCTAAACCTGAAATAAGTACTGTGTAAATTTCAGTTATTATTTTTATGAGTTATCAGAATTATAAAATTATAAAGGATATAAGGGTGCAAAGTCTTGATATAGACAGGATTTAGGAAAATTTAATCAGTTCCATTAAAAATTTAACTTAATCATTTCTTTTGTGCGACTTGACAAACAATAACTTCTATGGGCTTCAGTTTTCTCATCCATAAAGTGGGAGAGTTTGACTAGATGGTCTTTAAGCTTCAATCTAGCTCCATCTAGACACAACCAACCAACTGATGAACTTGTACAAGTTAGAGATGTGTGCTTACAAGATAGTGCGTAACCCTTCTTTGCTTGATGCTGGGAGAGCTGAGTTCTAACCCTAGCTCTTGTCAAGAAGTAGTAGGGACCTTGGGGAAGTTGCTTACCTCCCCTAGGGAGAGTTTGGTCACCTATAAAATGAGGAGGTAAGAATGAATGTTTTCTAAGGTTCTCCCAACTCTAACAGTTTATGATCAAATACGTCCCTCTTCAAATCACTGAGGGTGATAAGGGAGGAAATACTTAGCTAAAAGGCTTCCTACTGATCTGAAAGGGTATGGAGTAGTGAGGGGATCAAGGGCTGAGCCCAAACTTAGGAAAACCTGAGTTTGTCTCTGGGCAAGTCACTTGGTCTAAGAGTCAGTTTCTTCATCTGTAAAATGAGAACCAGGAGATCATACATCTAAAGTTAGAAGGGTCCTCTTAGGGCATCCAGGCTAAGTCCCTCATTTCACAGAGGAACAGAGTCCCAGGGAAGTAAAATGATTCACCTAAGATTAAGCATCTGAAGCGGGATGATAGCGCCTACTTCACAGGGCTACTGGGAAGGGCAGACGGAATAATACAGGGTGTCCCCAAAACCTTGGAGATGTTTTAATACAATGGCTTAAAATAGCACTAAGACTTTTGGGACACCTTGTATATTGTAAAGCCCTTTGCAAACTTTAAAGTGCTATCTAAATGCTAGGTAGTATCAGCAGTAATAGTAGCATATGTTGTACACTTTTGAAGCACCTTGTATATGTAAAACTGCTAAAATTAAAAGTGCTGTATAAATGCTAAGTAGCAGCAGCACATATATATATATGTATATAGTTGTTGTTTAGTCACGTCCAACTCTTTGTGAAACCAGATGGGGTTTTTTTAGACAAAGGTACTGGAATGGTAATTTGCTTCTCCACTGGGTTAAAGCAAGCAGAGGTTAAGTGACTTGCTCAGGGTCACACAGCTAGTAAGTATCTGAGACGGGATTTGAACTCAGTTCTTCCTGACTTCTTACTTTAATGTCTTTTCAAAAGTTTATTTCAGTCACTAGGCACTTATTGCCAGAAAATAAATGCTGCTATTCTTCTTTTCAAAAAAAAATGGGGAGGAGGAGAAACAATAGACAGAGTACCAGCCCTTGAGTTGGGAAGACTTGAGTTCAAATCTAGCCCCAGATACTTAATAGCTATGTGACCCCTGGTCAAGTCACTTAACCCTGATTTCATAAAAAAAAAAAAACCCAGCACTCTATCCACTGAGCCACCAAGCTGCTTGCCAGGGTCACACACTTAGTAAGTGCCTGAGGCCAGATTTGAACTCAGGAAGACGAGTCTTCCCAACTCAAGGCCTAGCACTCTGTGCACTATGGCATCACCTAGCTGCATATATATATATATATATATATATATATATATATATAGATATATATATATATAGATATATAGATATATAGATATATATTGATATATATATATATACATACACCTATACATATACACATAAATATGCACGTGTGTGTGTGTGTGTGTGTGTGTGTGTATAAAATCTGAAGTGCCTTACTTGCCAGAAGTACCTGGCAGGTTGATGGATACTAGCTGTTAACCCAATCAACTCTCCAAAATAGACTCTTCT
This sequence comes from Trichosurus vulpecula, assembly GCF_011100635.1. Taxonomy (NCBI): domain Eukaryota; kingdom Metazoa; phylum Chordata; class Mammalia; order Diprotodontia; family Phalangeridae; genus Trichosurus; species Trichosurus vulpecula. The sequence continues at coordinate 419,669,949 of NC_050574.1, forward strand.
TTAAGATAGTTATGAGTTGCTTCCCTCCTCTCCCTTCCCTTCCCCTCCCCTCCCCATCTCACATCACTTTTTAATTTTCACATAGAAATCATGCTATAGTATTTTAACATCTTAATTCTAATTTCACTATGAATATAATCAACAATTCCTTTTACTTCTATGGTTTCATTCAGGTGTTCCCATCACTGATGGAGTTCATAGCTCACCAAGTTAAGTCAGGCCAACAAGCATTTATTAAGCACCTACTATGTGTATCATGCTAACCTTATGGATGCAAAGAAAGGTAAAAAACAAAACTAAAAACAAAAAAGAGACCTTCCTCTCAAGGAGCTCACAGTTTAATGTGGAAGATAACTTGCAACAACTACATAGAAACAAGATAGATATATAGATATAGATAAGATAAATTGGAGGTAATGTCAGAGAGAAGGCATTAGCAGTAAGGGTGACTAGAAAAGGCATCTTGTTGAAGGTGAGATGTTATACTTGAAGGAAAAGAGAGAAGCAGGAGACAGATGAGGAGAGAGAGAGAATTCCAGACACACTTTTAGTTGAGTCTCAAAACGAGATGCTTAGACCAAAATAATTTGTCTGCTGGTGGACAGATTTTTAGTGATGGTCCTAGTACTTATCCAGTCTGGTCTTCATACATGACTCCATACACTAGAAATGGCCAGAATTTGAACCTCCTGGCATAGGCTTCGAGAATCCTGAATCACTACTATGCCACGATAAGGCATCAAAGCAACTCTCTGGTGGAGGAAAAATTTATTTTAATATGCAAAAGAATCCACTTTAGTGTTTTTATTCCTGAATAAAATCTGTAAAACTAAATCCATTCTTTGCTGTTTAAATTATCTATTTTAAAATTATAGTGAATGAGTCATAATGGTAAATAAGAATGCTTTTAGAATAGCATAATAGCAGCACATTATAAATTAAATGTTATAATTTGCAGCTATTACATATTTATTTTAAACAATCAATTTAATTAGCCACAACTAAACTAAGAGCCATAATTTGAAATACTACTGAATAAACACAGAACATTATTTTTAGGCATAAGTGAATAGTGATAGCTGTACTTATATAATGCTTTAAGATTTACATAATGCTTTATACACATTATCTCATTTTATCCTGATAGCAGCCCCATGAGGTAGGTATTGCATTTTTCAGTTGAGGAAACTAAGACTCAGTGAGTTGAGGAGAGCTGACCTTTGTCAAACAGCCAGTATCAGAGGTGGGGCTGAAGTCAGTTCAGTCCTGAGTTCGGATCACAAAGGGCCTTAAATGCCAGCCTTAGGAATTTGTATTTTATCCTCAGATAAATAGAAGTGACAGAGATTTTTGAACAGAGCACTGCAATGTTCAGACCTGCACCTTAGGAAAAGTTTTTGGCAAGTGTGTTATACATGGATTGGACAGTGTAAGCATAAGCAAAGTGAATTTTTGTTAGTATTTTTTGGAGTTTGGTTTTCCAGGATCCATGGCCATAACAATCTCTTGTCCCCAGGTGTTAGATATGAGTTCTATGGTTCAAAACATCTCCACCACCAATCGTGTAGATTGTAAGGGCCAGGTGTCACCTGTTTAGATTGTAAATGTCTGGACCCAGGAGGGGTAGAGTGTAAGTAGAAAGCGGGTGGACCCTGACCAGCAAGTGGGGAAACTTTAGGGGGTGAAATGCACACGCTAGGATGCTGTGTGTGCCTTGATCAGCCCCCATCAAGGCTTGGGAGGAATCTGTGTTTGCAGTCAACTGGCCCCCATTGAGGCTTGAGGGGATTTAGGGGAATGCACAAGTTGTGCCTGTCTTGATTGGCCCCATTGAGACATAGGGGGGTTGCCCCCCACCCCTTCCCACCAGCCCCTGTGAGAAGGGTGATTAGGGTATGTTGTAGGAGTTGGTGCTCAGCAACCCTTGTGAGAAGGTTAGATGAAATAAAGTCTGCATTGTTTAATTGTTAACCCCTTTGAAGCTGTCTTTCCTTTATAAAAGCAGATCAAAGAACCTGTGCCAGCAGGCCATCCTGGGTGTGCTAGGGTGCTTGCTAATACAGACAGAGACTAGAGGTGGGAACAGTAATTAAGAGGTTACTGCAATAGTCTGGGGAAGGAGTGGTGAGAACCTAAAAAAGGAGTGGAGAAAAGGAAAAGGACATGAAATGTTTTGGGTTTTTTATTTTTTGTTTTTAGCACAATTTAAAGGATTTGACAACTGGCTGGATATGGGAGGGGGAAGGCGGAATAAAAAATGCTTAGAATGGCAGCCACATCATCAACAGAATACTTATCTTTGGAGGAGGGAAGAGTTTAAAGGAGAAGATGATTTCTATTTTGTGCATGTTGAGTTTTATGTGTGAATGAGACAAACAGCTGGTGGTTCAGAAGAGCAATCAGTCATAGATATAGATAGATAGATAAATAGATACATAGATAGATAGGAGTCATTAATAATAAAAAAGCATTTATTAAGCACCTATTATGTGCCATTCAGCTAGGTAGTGCAGTGATACTGCTAGGCCTGGAGCCAGGAAACTCATTTTCCTGAGTTCAAATCTGACCTCAGACACTTACTAACTGTGTGATCCTGGGCAAGTCACTTAATTCTATTTGCCTCAGTTTTCTTATCTGTAAAATGAGCTGGAGAAGGAAATGGCAAACCACTCCTGTATCCCTTCCAAGAAAATCCCAAACGGGGTCACAGAGAATAGAACAACACTACCAAACAACAATTTGTTCCATCTGCTGTGCTAGAAAGATACAAAGATGAAAATTAAACAGTTCATTCCCTCCAGAAGCGTATGTATACGTATGGACATATATATGTGTGTGTATATGTATATGTGTGTAGTATGTATGCATATATACATATATAATATAAGAATACACAAATCATATTCAAAACAAATGCAAGTTAATTTTTACATAGAGGGAAACACACAAGGGGAGAGATCAGGGAAGGCGTCATGTAAAAGGTGGTGCTTAAGCTGAGCATTGAAGGAAAATAGAGATTCTAACAGACGGAAGTGAGGAATCAAATGCACAGAGATGGGAAAGCATTGTGTGTGAGGGCTGGTAAGAGTTAACCCAAACTTCACAGAACAAATGCCCTTAATAAAAGGATTTGTTCTGTAAAACTTGGACTGGGTCAAAAGGCCCCAACTAAGGACCTAGAAGGCCACATACGGCCTCGAGGCTAAAGGTTCCCCACCCCTAATGGAGCAAGATCATAAAGGGCTTTAATAATAAACAGGAAAGTTTACATTTGATCCTGGAGGTAGCAGGGAGTCAGAGTGGAGTTTACTAAGCAATCACCTGCATTAGACCTGATAATTAAATCATGGTAATTAAAAGACTAGGCCAGCTAGGTGGTGCAGTAGATAGAGCACCAGGCCTGGAGTCAGGAAGATCTGAGTTCAAATCTGACTTCAGACAGTTATTAGCTGTGAAACCCTGGGCAAGCCACTTAACCCTGTTTGCCTCAGTTTCCTCATCTGTATAATGAGCTGGAGAAGGATATGGTAAACCACTCCAGTGAAAACCCCAAAATAGGGTCATGGAGAGTCAGGCACAACTGAAACAACTGAACAGCAATGAAGATCAGTTGGAATAATAATGTGTGTCAAGTATTTTGTAAATTATAAAGCACTATATAAATGTGCATTAGAGAGTCAATATAGTGCAGTTGGATAATGTTGGGCTTGGAGTCGGGAAGACTGAATCCTGTGCCCGATACTCATTAACTTAACCTCTTCAAGTCTCAGTTTGAACACCTATAAAATAGGCGTAATTCCTATGGTAGCAATAACCACAGGACTTCTGTAAGGCTCAAGTGCGATATTACAACGGTAAAAGCCTGACAACTTTAAAAAGCACCATATAAATGTAAGACATTGCTAATGCTGTTGTTATGGCAATAACAGGAATGATAAAGCTCTTTGAAAACTTTAAAGCACTGTTAAGTGTGAGATATTATGATTATTGCTATCACATCGAAAGCCATGGTTTTAATTTCAAAGTGTAACCTAGAAGCTTAATTTTATAGATGCAAAGGACCTTACAGATCAGCTGTTCCATTTCTCACTTTTTGCAGATACGTTATTTCAGACCCACAGTGGTGAAATGACGTGCCCAGGCTCACATAGCCTAGAACCCACACCTAAAATCTGATTCTTAATCCAGTGATCTTTTCACCATACCAGTTAAAACCCATATTTACTACATTCATTTACTAGTTGACTTCTGTAAAATAGGACTAATCAGGAAGACCAAAACTCTGCTGAACCCATCTACCCATACAGGTCAGGGAGCACATCTTTTAGTCCCTGGCTTCAGTACCTGTTAGAGGGCCCCAGAAGGATACGTACACACTAAAACTGTATTGATGATTTGCAAAGATGATGTGGTGATAAATTTTAATTTCATGTGCTTCTTTCATCTTCAAAGGTACATAATTTTATTTGGTAGTTTTAATTAAACAATTTCCTTCTTTAGTTCTTTCCCAGGTTAAAATCTTGGTATAGGTTTGAGCTTTAATCAGTATTAAGACTTTTGAAACACTCTGTATTTCAGCTTTTGGCCCTGGAGTATCACTGCATTGTTGAGAACATGCAATTCTTTGGTCTAATACCATGCTATGGGTTTTTTGTTTGTTTATTTGTTTTTGGAGAGGGGACAGAGGCTGGTAAATGCAGAATCTACCATGTATTATTTGCTATCATGAACATCTTTGCTTAATATGCTAAACCCATTTGATTGAGAAATGAGACAAATTGTTCTGAATGTACTTTTGAGAGACAATCATGTATCTGAGAAGGAAATATACTTGATGAATTTTTGTGACAAAAATCTTTATAAAGTAGAAATTTCTGTGGTCACCTTTAGATAAATGTCTATAATGCACATATAGATGGCTTTTGATATTACTATTTTGCTCACATTAATATCATTAATAAAAACTATTACTACACAAAGCCATAAATATAGAGTGAAACAGCATTCCCTCGTCTGTCTTTTCATCATGTTGATAAGTTCTACGAAGACAAATTGAAACCCAGTGTTGGCATTGATTCATGTTGGCCGTCTCTACAGCCCAAAGGTGCCGCTGCTTGCCAAATCCCTAGTTTTCTCTGTGTGATAACAGGCCTACTGCATGAGAATCAGTACAGCCAATCAGCCATGGAAGAAGAACTGAATGACTATGGAACACCGATGTCTGATTTCAGCATTTGCTTCGAATACCATGTTTACAAAGTACTTACATGAACCTTGTAGATAGCCAGTTCATCCCATGCATATAACAACAAATGTATAACAATTTAGGGGGAAGGGGGGAGGGGAAGGATATGTATGCACAAAACACTTCAATTTAATCTGAATTAACATTTTCTCCATTGGGTTCTTAAATCTGGACAATCAACAACAACAAAATAAATCAAGCTCCAGTTTGTAGCATTTGCCAATTACCCAGGTGTAAATATTCACACTAAAAAATTAATAATTCACTTTCCCTATGCCTGCAAGAACTGGTTCTAGCATACTCTTGATCATCCTAGACCTAGGATGTTTTTGGTTCTGTGCCATATCTAGATGCCATGGAGGAGCCAGATTTAAGACTATAAAAGCTGGTTATTTTCCTTCACCAGAGGCTCTCCTGATGCCAATGGCAGGTCTAATGTCTCTGCATCCCCACCACTCAGATTAGTTGTAGAAGTGAGTGACAGAGAACCAGCCAGATCTAATTTTTCAGTCTAAGTCAACTGAACTATAGCGCAGTAGCTAGAGGACTAAAATGTCTATCTAATCTTTGTGCGTGCCTGAGTACACGGTTGCCACTCAAAGGTGACTGGATAAAATAACCATAACGTTATCATTAGTACTCTTAATTCCATGTTACTGCCACCCTCCCTCCAATCACCATGATACATTTATCTTCCATAGTGAGAGAAGCATACCGCCCCCCAAAAAAAACTTGGTTAGGTTGAAGTTTGAAGAAAAATCTCCTAAAAAAATATCCTAGTAGAAGATACTTGAAAGACTTTAAACAGTAATATCATATTACTATATCATGCACATTACCTAATATATTACTTCTTAAGAGTTTACAAGTAACTTCAATAAGAATTTGTGTCTGTCAAAATGATGACTTGTCTTTTGTCCATCTTTCTTGATCCTTCCAGGAAGAAGACGTTGCTCGGGAAAGTCGTTTTAATTTCAGTGGCTATGGGATGGGTCATTGCCTCCAAGTTAAAGATGGAACAGCAGTGAAAGCCCCACCCCCAAACCCACCCCCAGCGCCCCCGAAAGATTCAGACTCCATCAAAAAGAAGTTTGTGGATCGGGCTAAAAGGATTGATACAATATCCCGAGCTGCCTTCCCGCTGGCCTTCCTCATATTCAACGTCTTTTATTGGATCACATACAAAATCATTCGGCATGAGGATGTCCATAAGAAATAGGTGAACCCTTTGGGCCTAGGGACACTGTTGCCCAAGTGTTGTGCTTGTAAATAAACGGTGAAATTGTCTATAATTTTGACTGAGGAGTTGGGGGGAGGTAAAAAGGGTGGGGGGAGGATTTCATGACACTGAAAGAAGACAGAAAAGTTTCAGTCCATGAAGAAAATTGCACAAAATTAAGGTAATCACAGGACTATGTGACAAGGGTCCCCTTACAAATCCCTTAACATTGTTCTTCCAGATCTTGGGTCAATCAGATGTGCACATGGGGCCAAATTTTTTTAAACTAATCCTGGTACTGAAATGTTCACTTAAATAAGACCTAAAATATTTTACATCTAATTATAGCGGCTACCCTCCAGTGAGTTAAGAGGACCAAACTTTTTCAGGAAAATGCTGCCTTTGTATGTGAAAATAAGTCCACTGAGCTACATTCCATGATAATATCAGTAGTTAGTGTTTCACCAAGTCTTTTTGTGGCTCATAAATTTATACTGAAAAGGGGAAAGAAATGAACACTTCCAACAAAACCAGATCTCTACTTGATTAACCTTGTAGGTATGCATTTTCACATCATCTTGCTTTCCTAGAATTGTAATTTTGGAGTTAAAATTGTGTACTATGTGATTAATTTGATAGTGTTCCCTCCTAGAAATCAATGAGACAACCCATGTTATTTTCTTTCCAAGATGGTGCACTGACTTTATCCTGGCTGTATCTACTTGCAACTTGAAGTGCCAACGCGGTCTTCCCTCCCCTCCACCACAATATTCATGGACCTCTTGATTCCTAAATGGTGTAGCTCAGATTAGCATTAACTTCTCCATCACTGCTCTCATTGTAGCTGTGAACAATAGTCCAATAGGTTTACAGACCACTGATTTCTACCTTCATTAAAGTGGCTGTCATTTTAAATACCATTGACTAACTTAAGAGTTTTCAAACTGTACTGTGATTTTCATAACCTGTAACCTTTTGGTACCAGAGCTACGTGGTTCGAATCCTGGCTACGTGTTTTAAGTAAGAAAAAAAAACAAAGAGGTATTTTTGCTTATTCAGATAAAGACAATCTGTAAAAAAAAAAATATAATAAAATGAGAATAAATTTTACAAGTGTGGTAAAAGGGATTATTTTAAAAAAAGATTTATTTGTTCAATTTCAATAAAGCTAAGTGTGCTACAGTACTTCTCCAAAATGTTTCCTTTTTCGTGGTGTCACATTAACAATGAGGATGAGGATGATAATAACAACTTGAATTTCTGGATTGACTTTTTTTTCAATAATCTCAAAATGGTTTTACATTTAATTATCTTATTTTTCCTTCTAATACTCCATATAGGAAGAAGGAGCAACTATTATCCCAATTTTAGTGGTGGGGAAACTGAGGTGCACGAAGGATTAAATATCTGATAAATAGCTATATCATCCTATTGGAATGAATAAAATCTATTTTATTTCTTATGTGTACATGCATGATAAACCCTAGAACTTATTTCCTATCTTCTCTTATGTGCATATGCTGGGTAAACTCTAGAATTTATTTTCTTTAATATTGAATAAGAGGTAGGGGAAGTTTTGCTGAAAGCCAATGAACGCAGGACAGGAAAAGGTTGGGAATCCCCTGGTCTAGAACAATGGCTCCCTGGTTGTGTTCTCTCAAATATTATCATTAGCAAAGCCTCAGCCACTCCTAGAATAGTAAAAAAAAAAAAATAAGATCTCTGAGGGCAAGGATAGTTTCTGTAATCCTGGGACCTAGCATAGTGTCAGCCACTAATGTTCTTAATACATTCTTGGTAATTGATTAGGAAGGATTGGTCTGATTGTCCTAACCCTGCATTTTGAAAGGTCCTGTGATTCTAGGAAGTGTCTTGGGAGACAGGCAGCAGAAGAGAAAGGTTGATTTCATGATGATGATGAAGATGAAGATGATGATGATGATGCACATTTACATAGCACTTACCATGTTAGAGGCACTCTGCTAAGCACTTACAATCTTTATCTCATTTGATATTCACAACAACCCTGGGAGGTAGGTGCTGTTATCATCCTTATTTTACAGATGAGAAAACAGAGGCAAACAGAATCTAAGTAACTTGCCCAGTTTCACACACCTAGTAAGTGTCCGACACTGGATTTGAACCCATCTTTCTGACCGCAGGTCAGACGCTGTACCATGCTGCCTAATTTTACAAGCAAGTTCTGTAAAACCCTGAGGTCTAATCATCTACAGAGTTAAATGAATTGTTATTTCATTGGTATAGATACTTCCTCCAAAAACCCAGCTCTCCTAGGCCCTAGGAAACAGTGGTTATGAATCTTTGTGGTCAAAAATCTCACCTCCTAGTAAGCAACCTTCTGGTTGACTCAGGCTGTCTGAACCTAGGTTGGATTGTCCTAGGGCAAAAGCCTACAATCCACCACCAGGCCTGTGCTCAAAGCCCTTTTGGCTTGACGGAACCTGCCAGAGTTTGTACCTGACTGGCAGAGTGTTTTGAGAACCCAGGGTTATGTGCATACTACAACACAATGAGTCATCAGAATATTGGAGTTTAGTGGAGAAGTATATATATATATATATATATATATATATGTGTATATATATATATATATATATATATATATATATATATATATGTATATATATGTAAGAATTAAGCTTTTATTAAGCACCTACTTTGTGCCAGGCATTTTGTCAGCATCTGGAGACACAAAAACAAAAAAAAATGGATTTTAAGCATTTTATATTCTATTGGAGGAGAGAAGATATACATATGTGTACATATATGTAGACACATAGATGTATTGTTTGCATAAGTATGTGCAGATGAACTACAAAACAAATAAGAAGACATTAAAAATAAGGTAGTTACTGGTCAGGGAGGTAGTTGGGGAAATCAGGAAGGGCTTTGTTTAAAAGATGGTGTCTGAGCTGAGTCTTGAAGGAAATGGAGGATTCTGTAAGAAAGAAATGAGGACAGAGGAACATTCCTGGCATAGGGGAGGGGGCCTCTGCCCATGAGGAATGAAAAGTAGCTAGACTACAGAGTGAAATAAAGGGGCCAACCCGTAATGAAATCGGAAAGATAGGTGGTTGAAGGGCCCTTAAAATCAAAGGAGTTGCTATTTTAATGAGAAGCCATAGGCAGTGAATGGAATCTGTTGTATAGAGGATGGTCAGATCTGCTTCTGAAGGAAAATCATTTTGATTGCCTGGAGTAGGGAGAGATTTGAATCAAGATGACAAATTAGGAAGCAATTGCAATAGTCCAAGTAAGAGGTGATCCATCCCATCCCCACCTTTTCCTCCCTACAGAAAGGAAAGGGCCCTCTTCTCAGTAGAGTCTGGGCTTGGTGCGACAGTAAACTAGGGACCCCCAGGGTCTCACAGGAGGAATGAGAGAACCCTCAGGCAGCAGATGAGCCCTTTATCCAGACCCTGAAAAGGAAGGGAGCTCAGGACAAACTCAGGCTTAGAGTAGGGAGGATAGTTCTGAACCTGAATCAATAGGTCCTCTTGCTCCTCCATTTCATGCTTTGGGTAACATACTGCCCGTAGGCTTCTTGCTCTTTGATCAGTATTTGTGTCAAAGGTTTTAATCTCCACCCACTCCCTCCTCCTCCTCCACAAACATTTACATATACACAAATCCTCAGGATCTGCTCACTTGACAGGTACTAGCCAAGGGGAAGTTTGTCTTGGCCAGAGCTGGCATTCTAATCCTTCAGACTGCTGAATGGGGCAGTGAGGGGAGGGCTGTCAGTGCAGCCCAGAAGGCTGAACCTGACCTATATGTGTGACACTGGGATAAGTTACTTAACCACAGTTTCCTCATCTTTAAAATGAAGGGTTGGAATCTAGGGCCCCTCAGGTCGCTTCCAGATCTAAATCTATGATCACATGAGAACTCCTAGTGCACATACCTAGATCCCCAGTTGATTGTAGCCTGAGGTCTCCAGTTCTCCTTTTGTTCTAAGGTTTCATAAACAGAACTTCTTAACATATTTTGTGTCATGGACTTGTTTGGCAGTCTGGTGAAGCCTAGTAGATACTTTCTCAGGATAGTAGAAAAAGCGAGCTGGTGCTGTAGATAGGGCTCTGGTCCTGAAACCAGGAAGACCTAAATTCAAATGTGACCTCAGACACTTGCTAGCTGTGTAACTCTGGGCAATACCCTTCACCTTTATCTGCCTGCATTGCGAAATAGGAATAATAAGAACACTTTCCTCCCAGGATTGCTGTTATGAGGATGAAATGAGACAATACTTGTAAAGTGCTTTGTGCAGTGCTTGGCACATAGTAGGTGCTTAATAAATGCTTGTTAAAATTTAAACAATGTTTTCAAATGCATAAATACATTGGATTACAAAGAAACTAATTATATTGAAATACAATTATATATGTGTGTGTATACATATACATGTATGTATATATATGTATATATATGTGTGTGTGTGTACATATATATATATAGTACACATTTATATGTGTATAATAAACAAATTCACAGACTCCTGGTTAAGAAACCCTATTTAGAGTAATCTTCCAATGTCAGCCCTTTTCCATTTTCCCCTTGATTTTTTTAGTCAGCAATTACCTTTCTCCTCACTCTTCTCTAATGTACTATGGAATGTGTATTACAGTTCTTTTGGCTCCTCGTCTGCTTTGAGCTCCTTGAGAGCAGGAGTGGTCTCTTGTCAACCTTTGTCCCATTTGATGGGAAACAAAAATCCAAATATCTCCTCGTTCACCTTCTGCATGAAGTCTTCCCTAATTGCTCCAGCCTGGTGACTGCTCCTCTTTGAAGTTCCTACGGGGATGTCTGCATCATTGGGTTACCACATCATGTTTTTTCTCATGGGAGACAGTGTGGCAAAGTGGAAAAAAGCAGAGGAAGTAGACTCAGGGAAAAGGGGTTCAAATTCAAGCTCTTCAACTTACTCCCTGCATGTCTTTAGACATGTCATTTCATCTCTCCAGACCTCTGTTTCCTGACCTGTAAAGGGGTGTACGTAATAATCTCTAAGATCCCATTTAAATGTCCGATCTTGTGGTGAGCATATGAATTAGTGATGGCTCTGCAAATAGAGGGAAGAGGCCAAATATGAAAGATTTTGTAGAGGTCGAAATGGCAACTAATTGGATATGTGGGGTGGGAGATAATGAGTAGTGAAGGATATGAATCTATATGAATGAATCCATCAGTGAAAAAGCATTTTATTTATCAAGTGCTTACTATCTGCTAAGCCCTGTGATAAGGCCTGGAGACACAAATAGAAAGGAAAAAAAAAACAGACAGTCTCTGCTCGCAAGGAACTAATATTCTAACTAAGAGAGAAAACACATATAAAAGGGTTATATCTGCAAGGCAGATATAAAGGCCCAGTAATATTTAGGCAATCGTGACAAATGGTAAGGCCCAGGGGCCTACCATCTTTCCAGAAGGATGGTAGTTGATGAGTCCTTGCTCATTTAAGTGTGTGTTTGTGTGTGTGTGTGTGTGTGTGTGTGTGTGTGCCATGCCTCTGACCCATAACTGGTAGAAATGGGGTAGTGGGACTTTGGGTCCAAGAGAAGCAAAGGCTCTTGGTGAACTCTCACAGAGATGGGAATGAGTTGGTAGGGTCAGCATCCATCTGGGAGGGAGTATTCAATACCTGATATAAACTGGGCAACAGGGACTAAGGTGGATGAGAGGAAGGTTCCAGCTTCATTCAATAGATTGATCTTGCTCCTGCTGTGCTCTGAGACCACCTAGTGAGATCAAATGTTGGTGTCCTAAAGACAATAGGGAATCTTATTAAGATGGATGAGTTAGGGGTGGCAGTGGAGAATAGAGTTTAGTTTTAGATATAATGAGTTTGAGATAAGTCTGACATATCCAGCTTGAAATGTCCCAAAAGCAGTAACTAGAGCTCAGAAAAGAAACTGAGGATAGATATATTGATCTGCATAGAGGTGATAAGTAAACCAATGGGAGCTGATAAAATTACCAGGACAGAGAATGTAGAGAAACAATAGAAGACCCAAGACAGAGTCTTAGGAGACACATACAGCTAAGGAGAGGGATATAATGATGAAGTGAGTAAATGAGCCTGAGAAGGAAAAGTCAGACTGTTAGGGGAACCAGGGGAGAGCAGTATCATGAGAGCCCAAAGATGATAGAGTACTAAGAGATGAGGAAGGTATACAGAGAAATCCAGAAGGATCAAGACTGAGAAAAGACCACTAGTTCGGTCAATTGAGATCCTTGGTAACATTGGAAAGCAGTTTTAGTTGCATAATGAGTTCAGAAGCTGGACTGCAAATGGCTGAGTGGTGAAAGAGTGGGAAGAAAGCTGAGGAAGGGAGTGTAGATAGCTTTTTGCTAGGAATTTGGCTGAGAAGGGGAAAAGAAGTATAGCTTGATAGGGATGGTAAGGTTTAGTGAAAGTTTTTTTTTTAATAGAAGAATAGGGAGACTTGGGCATGATTAAAGGAAATACAGATTAGATAAATATTTATATACATATATGCATATAGATACAGAGTAAGCTTTACATAGATATGGATATATAGATATAGATATTGCAGACATAGATACTGATAATATCAATCAACAAGTATTTATTTGGCACATACAGTGTGCTAGGTAGACATTGTGCTAGCCATTGGGGATATAAACAAAGAAAAAAACAGCCTCTGCCTTCAAGGAGCTTATATTCTGGGGTGGGGGTGGGGGGCGTCTCCAGTCATCCTGACCTATGTCTTGCCACTGCTCCTCAATGACTGGAGTAGAATATGAGGCTGATGACTCCAAACAGCTCTGCTTCACTTAAATCGAACTCAGTTCCCAGTCAAGACCTCATTGGTCCTCTTCGAGAATGAAAGATGAACAACAATTCTATTAAGGAAGACATTATGCAATAGAAGTATGCAACTATATATGCCAAATAAAAGCAAGAAAAAAAGGGGGAGCAGTGGGAATTAGGGAAGGAGGATCAGGAAAGGTTTTATATAGAAGATCTTTGAGCAAAGTTTTGATGAAAAGGGATTTGTTAAAAGGCTATGAGCTGTGGATGAATTCCAGGTATATGAGACTATCATTGCAAAGGGGTAAAGATGCAGGTGGGTAAAATAAGGGGTAAAGATGCAAAGGGGTAAAATAGCATATTGAGGAACAGCAAGAAGGCCAGGTATGTTGAATCATAGAGTAGAAAGAGTAAAGTTACTTTGGGACATTGGGACCAGGTGCTCAACATTTAAGCATAAGTGTTTATATTTGATCTGAGAGGCAAAAGAGAGCCATTAGAACTTGTGGTTGTGGTTTTTCCTTCATTCTCAAAGCAAACCATGACATCAGGGAGATGACGACATGAGTTGCAACTGAATTGGATTTAAGTGAGGGAGGGCTGTGCAAAGTCACCAGCCTCTCTTTGTCCTCCAGAGACATCTGGAGCCAGTGACCAGATATAGATCAAGACAACTGGAGATGGCCCAGGATGCAGTGGGAGACCTTGGTCTTTTTGAACTAAGGTCTTTCAAGCTCTCACTTTCAGTGAGGCAACACCCCTTCAGTGATTAGGCCTATTTAAGAGGTGAGTCAAGGGATGGCCCCCTTAATAAAAAAAAAATCAAACTGGGAGGGGGACACCCTCAGGGTTGCCAGCCAAAAGAGAAACAATTACTATTTACAAGCACTCAGAGCCATGAGGGCCCCCAAAGTAGCTATTAAGTGGTGGTTGCGCAGGGACCTATTATTGTCCAATCAATGAGAGCCAGAGCGAATTGAGTTTAAGGTATGGTCTTTAAGAAAGAAATCTAGCCGGAAAACCACAAGATAACTAGGTAGGTTTCATTGGAACTTATTCATTAGGGAAATAGCATGGCCATAACTATGTTTTTGGAAAATCATTTTGGAAGCTTTGAATAGGATGAATTATAGATCAGGTAGATGAGGCAAGATGACTAAGGACACAGATTAAGTGACTTATCCAAGGTCACACTGATATTAAGCAACAGTGTGTAGGTGAGAAAGCAAGATCCAGTTAAGTGACTTGACCAAATCGCATAGTAAGTGGCCAAACTGGGATCTGAATCCAGGCCCTGCTGCCTCCAAATCCAACATTCTTTCCAATGCAAATGTTTGTATATTTTTTGTTTCATTTTCTGTTAAATTAGAAATTTTCCCCAAAACTAATACTTTCTTTAAGCTATTTGTCTTTTGCTGCAGGATCTGAAATGAAATCTTTAAACCAGTGAAATGATTTCGGTAAGGACAAAAGTATTTTATATATTTTTCATAGCAATTACTTTCAATCCTTCCTTACTTCTGTCTCTTCGGATCACTGGTTTTCTTAAATCTCACTTAAACTGTATACCTTTCTTATTCTTAATTCAAGTCGACAAGCATTTATTAGGCCTCTACTACGTACAGGCACTGGGCTAAGTGAAATGTATAAAAAGAAAGCTGAAAATAGTCCCTGCCCTCAAAGACCTTGCAATCTAATGAAGGAGACAACATGCAAACAACTAAGTAATAGTAAGATATATTTCCGTATATCCGAGCCATAAACCTTCCCCAAAATTTGCCTTGTGTGGTAGAAACAATATTCCCAGGCCCTGCCCCATCTAGGCTATGCTAATGTTTCCTTAAAAGATACTGAAATTCCCCTTGAGAATTAATTGACTGTTAAGGAGATCTCAGGATGTTAGCATAGCTTCCTAGGGGCCTAAGTACCAAAGCCAAGGTAGGAATAGTCTATCACCTGGCCCACTTTTCAGGCTTTGGATTAGTGAACCATCATCATCACCACTGCTATTGCTTAAATAGCCCTTTAAGGTTTGCAAAGCACTTTGCATAGGTTACCTCGTTTGATCCTCACAACAAACCTGGAAGACAGGTATTATTATTATCTTGATTTTTACAGAAGAGGAAAGTGAGGCTGAGAGGTCACTTGTCCAGGGTCACACAGCTAATAAATGTCTGAGACAGTATTTGAACTCCTGACTCTATTTCCTGTACCATCATGGGTAACATGGGTACGGTGAAGCTGTGCTCAGCCGAATCAATGCTCCTTTCTCTGTTGGAATGTCAATCATTTCCTTGCTAAGGCTAAGTTAACCTCATTTTGTTAATTGTCTGATGTTCTGTGAGTGTCTCATTTCATTCCAGTCTTGAAACTGAAGTACCAGCCTGGCCTGTCAGATTGCTACACCGTGTATCTACCTTGTATCTATTTCATATGTATTTATATGTATGTACGTTTTTCCTGATAGAATGTAAGCTCTCTGAGGGAATTTTTGTCTTTGTACCCCGAAACCTGGCATTGTGCTTAGCACATAGTAGGCATTAAATAAATACTTGTTGATTGATTGAGTAAAAGAGCATTTTCATTAGATTATAAACTGTTACTCCAATAATGGCCTAGTCTAATGCCTCCTTGTGGCCTGGAGGCATCCCTAAGTGCCCAAAATGTCTATCAGAGAAGTACAAGTTCTTAGAGGTCCAACCAAGCAGGAAAGGCTCAGGAATGGACACCGGGTCTGCCCTCTGAGGATCAGCCAAATTATACTTGTCAGGGCTCATCACTGGTGCCCTTCAGCAAACATGTAGTTAACACTTTACAATGTACAAAATAGAGCATTCCTAACACCTTAACTTCTTCCATAGATTTTAACTTCCACCAGCAAGATTGCTCTTTCCACCAAAAGAGGTTGCAAGTCCTTCTTGTCTTAGTAGGTGTGACTTGTTGTGGCCCAAATGACTCATCACCCAGTAGTCAACACTCTAGTCCTGAACCTTTCCCAACTTAACCAGGCTAGTTATTAGGCAACAAATATAGTGTCTAACGTGTGCTGCACCCTACAACACAAAATCAAGTTACCGGTAAAAGCAACATCAGGGGTTGAACTGATTGATTCTTTCTAACCCAAGAAACTGTTGCCTAGGCTTCATAGCTAATATCCCTGGTTCTCTCTCTCTCTTTTCTTCTAATGATGGATTATCTAGGGATTAAAATTAAACAAACCACACCCCACTACCCTTTTCAATCACTGCTACTTAAGGAGGCATTGGGCTAACTTAAACCTCATATTCTTAAAGGGACCCCTGATCAACTTAATCATAAGTGGATTCTGAAAACCAGACTGGTGATCATTAACAAATCTTTCCGAAAGAATGTTGGCATTAAGCTCTTCTGTGTCACTGAATGGAACTGCCAAGTGCTAAAAGTAGAAATTTCATTAAAGATTAAAGAAATATCATTTTACATTTCACTTACTCTATTAATATTAAATAAGAATTTTCCTCTAAAAAAGAAAATAAATTTCATATGTAACATTATATGCACTCAGAACTCTTTAAAAAAAAGTTTATTCATCCAGAATTAGTTAAGTTTCTGGGGCTCTGAACTTTAAAAAAATAATTTATTAGGATAGGTCAGGAGTCAATGGGTCATAAAAATGAATCTAAGAATAAGTTCATTAAAGAAATAAAAACAGTAGGCTTCATTTTTTAAAGGCCTGTTAGTTCAGATGCTGTTAAGAACACTATGATTTTCCATAAGCCAAGCCATAGATAGGTATCTAAAGAAAATGAGAATATCTTCCAACTTTTCCAACCACTTTCACTTTTATATTGTCACTCTTAGTGCAGTATCTGGCACATAGTAGGTTCTTAATAAATGTTTTGCTTTTGTTTTTTTACTGAAAGCTCTCTATAAAAACAGGTAGGACAGACATCATTAGCCCTATGTGACAGATAAGGAAACTGAGGCAACATGAGTTTAAGAAACATGTGTATACATAGTAAATTAGTGGCAGAGGCAGCACCTTCTGATTCCCAGACCCTTTCTATTAGCACATTGCCTAAACCAGAGCTAGGAAATAGTGGTCTTGGTACTCCTGAGACACCCACATCACAAAGATAATAAACTAATAAAAATGGGTAGGCCTAAGGCATCAGGGTTATGGGTGCTTAAAAGACTAATATGTTGAGAAGTAGATTCAAAAAAGGAAAAAAGGACATATGTACATTTCATAGGATCACAGATTGAACATGGGAGAGAACTCAGAGGTGATCTGAATCTAATTCCTCATTTATGGTAGGAGGTGTACTAGTCTTCCTCCTTCTCAGCAGCCTAAGTGAGGGTGAGGGAAATAGATCTGTGAAACATCAGGAAAGGCAGAAAAATATACATAGGAAAATAGATCCCCAAACCCCTTCATTTCTTATTTCTTTACCCTTAAAGAGACTTCTTGATAGATGTTAATTTGGTTCAGGTGCCCAACGATATATATATATATATATATATATATATATATGTGTGTGTGTGTGTGTGTGTGTGTGTGTGTGTGTGTGTGTGCGCATGCATGTGCACGTGCTCATGTGTGTGTATGAGAGGAAGACAGAGGTGCTACAACTGAGTACCTTGTTAGTTATAACAGTCACAAAAAGCAATTTCACTCAGACTAATGTAGGAAAATGGCCATGCCTGAAGTAGTAGTCCAAGTCTATACTTGAAGTGACCAGAGAGGAATATAAAACTATTTTTGTAATCCAAGACTAATATTACAGAAAAGACTAGGCCAAAGTGGACTGAACTGGCAGTTTGTGAAAAATCTCATCACAGGGTGAGAGAAGGATCACTTTCATTCTTCCCTGCATCATCCTTTGAGGAAGCCATAGAGCTGGATTGAATTCCAAAAGCATACAAGTATAATTCCTTCCTTTAACTGTTCAATGAACTTAAACTGTGTATATGGAGGAACAATTTGTAACTTCTCCCCAGCTCCACCTCTCTCTCTACCTCCCTCTACTCCCCACTACCCCAAACCCTTTAGTGAGGGTGGTTAGAAAGATGGTCAAAAGGTGATTAGGCTGAACACTCAACAGAATAGATTCTTGTTCATTTGCTTTGTGCACTAAAATGCATGGGGCCACAGTGTGGATTGCCTGTGAATTATAGAGAAGGTCATTCAAATTGAAGGAAGTTTTGCAGGTAGCAAATAGGAGCTATCTAGTCAATAACTCCAGAATTTCCCTATTTCAGAACAATATTCCATGTTCTTTTCATACTCCTAGATCAATATTGATCTAGGGACAGCTATACTTTGAGCTATCTAGGCTTGGGAAGATGGCAGTAGGCTGACTTGGTAGGCTTGTGCCTTGTGTGAATACCATAGCCTTTAAGGACTTGGTAGGCTTGTGCCCTGTGTTAGAGAGTGGGAATACCATAGCCTTTAGGGAAACCTGTGCAAGAACTCAGCATTTTTGGGAACTCATATTCTCACTGATAAAATCTTGGTGGGTGATTTTAGTGGGGTATCAACTGGCGAAGAGAATATGTTATGCATCTTTGCTAGTTACTTACTTTATTGACAACCTGCTTTTCTGGAGGCTTGAAAAAAGCAAGATATGACCTCCTACAGCAGTGCATCAAGGGTCATATAGGACATTCACTGAGTGTGCCTTCATCCTGCACATCAAAAACATAATTAGGGAAACTGAGTCAGTGAGAGATTATATGTCTCATCCACAGTTACACAGCTAATAAATGGCAAAATCAGGAACCCCTATCCTTTGACTCCGAATCTATTCTTTCCATTGCATAATCCATCTTGCAAGGGATTCTAAGATCCAGCCAGCCGTCAAAAGTATTGATACGAACCCTCCCCCCAAAAGAAACATACCCAAGGAAAATTCAATTTAGGGTGAGTTTAAGTACTCATTAGAGAAAATTAATCACTATGCCTAACTACAGATGTCTTCTCTAAACCAAAGAAGAGAAGGCATTCCTACTTTGATGGAAATTCATCTTACAGCTATTCCTGGTAACATCTGGCAGTGTTATATTTTCTTTTTAAAAATTTTTAAAAATATATTTGTTATTTATTTATTTTAACCTTTTTTTTTAATTTTGAGTTCTAGTTTCTCTGCCTTCCTCCTACCCCTCCCCACCCAATGAAAAGGGAAATAATATATCAGTTATACACGTGAAATCATGCAAAACATATTTCCATATTAGCCATATTGCAAAAATAGAAGAAATAATTACATTTCAATTTGCACTCAAAGTTCATTAGTTTCTTTCTGGAGGTGGATAGCATTTTTTCCTCATCAATTTCTTGAAATTGTCTTGGATCCCTGTATTGATCAGAGTAGCAAAACCTTTCACAGATTTGAACTCAGGATGATGAGTCTTCCTCTCTATTCACTCTATCTAGTACACCACCTACCTGTCACCTCATTGTCTATTAGCAAAAATGTAGTTTTCCTGATTATCCCTTTTAATTAGGTCAATTTTTTTTTTGCTCTGAGACTGCCATCTTTGCCTTCTTCACTTCAACTGAAGCATAATAGACTGTATTCCAGCCCTTTATTTCAACACTATGTGTCTTTCTGTTTCAAGTGTGTCTGTGGTACAAAACATACTGCTAGAGTCTGGTTTCCAATCCTTTCTGCTATCTGCTTCCATTCTATAGGTTAGGTCATCTCATCCACTTTCATAGTTATGTTCGCTAACTTTGCATTTCCCTCTATCCCATTTACTTCTGTTTAATCTTCTCTATCCTGTACCTCCTCAAAAGTCTATCTTGCTTCCAACTACTGCCTCCCCAAACATCCCCTTTTATGTGTCTTATCCCCTTCCCCTCCTATCTATATATGTATATATGTATATGTGTATGCATATGCATATACATAAATATATGTGTATGTATTTTATATATGTATGCATATATATTTGTATGTGTGTATATGTATATGTGTGGATAGATAGATAGATAAATAAAATCTTCTCTCTTTGAGCCAGTTCCAACGAGAGTATGATTCAAGCACTGCCCACCATCACCCCCCCATTTTCCCCTCCAGTGTAAAAGTTTTTCCTTTAGCACCTCATTTATGTGAGAATATTTTCTCCATTCTACCTCTCACTTCCCCCTTCTAGTTCATCCCTCTTTCTCACCCCTTCAATTTTTTTGAAGATCATTCCAACATAATTAACTCATAGCCATGTTCTCTGCCTATGCAAACTCCCTTTAATTGCCCTACAAATTATAAAGTTCCGAGGAGTTACATGTATCCCATTCTCATATAAAAATATAAATAGTTTAACTCCAATTAGTTCTTTATGATTATTCTTTCCTGTTTACCTTTTTATGCTTGAGTCTTTTTATCTTGATTCTTTTGTTTGAATGTCAAAATTTTCTATTCAGTTCTGTTTTTTGCATCAGGAAGGCTTGGAAGTACTCTATTTCATTAAATATCCATTTTTTCCCTTGAAGGATTATACTCAGTTTTGCTGGGTAGGTTATTCTTGGTTGTAATCCTAGCTCCTTTGCTTTCTGAATTATCATATTCCAAGTCTTCCACCTATGGAAAGGAGCAAACAACTCAGATATTTCATATGAATAAGGGTTAGAGGTAGCAAAAATGGAATGAGAAATACAGAAAATGGCATGATGTAGTAGAGTTAACACTGGGCTTTCTGCTAGATTTTTACATACATTTTACATACGTACAGAAGTTTTACATACATACATCCACATATACATCTGTATGTCTAATGTGTGTCTGTTTGTGTCTAATGGTAGCCATCTCTAGGGTGGGGGAGGGAGAGAGAAGAAAAAAGGAAGAAAATAAAGAAATGTAAATGATAACTTTATTATATATTTTAAAAAAATAGCAAGTTTTGCATAGTAGATTTGCTGTGTCATGCAATTCATCCTTTTTATTATATTATGTTATAGAAATGTTCATTTTATCCCATAAAGTAAAAATTAAATAATTTTTTAAAAATTGTAGATGAGGAAACAGAAGACTAAAGAGCAAAAGTCACCCAATAAGTAGCAAAGCTGGAGCTGTTTGTCATTCTATCTTGTTTGTCAAAGGCAGGACCACACATCTTACTTTTTTTGGATCATTCATTTAAGTGAGTACAATACCAAATACATGGTTGCTAATTTTAAAACCCCTGTGGTAGGAGCGATATATGCCATGCAGATTAAGATAGTTTTCTTTTAGACCATAATGAAATAGTCCTTAAGATTTAATTGACTTCAGGGACTAATGCTCAGGGTATTGATGTAGCTTCCTGATTGCCTAGGCCAGTACAAGAAGAATCAGCAGCTAGACCCTCAGGCTTCTGACCAGCAGACTAGCATGACCAACTCAGAGCCAGAGAGGTGATGGATAACTGAATCAAGGCTATATCTTTCTTAATATTTTTCCCTTCTATAGTTAAGTAATTTCTCTTTTGTTAACTGTTAGATTGTCAAGTATCTCATTTCATTCTGATCTCAAACCTTAATTACCAGAAAAGCCGGGGCTATGACCCGTTCTGATTTGAATTGATTTTTTTTTAAATTTCACACAAAACAAAGAGAAGAGTGCCTTTTCTGAAATTAGCAATTAGTGATCCAGAATATAAACTTGTATAGCTTCTTTTCTTTTTTTTTTGGAGGTGGGGAGGCAGGGCAATTGGGGTTCAGTGATTTGCTCAAGGTCACACAGCTAGTGTGTCAAGTGTCTAAGGCTGGATTTGAACTCAGGTCTTCCTGACTCCAGGGCCAGTGTTCTACTCACTGTGCCACCTAGCTGCCCCCTTATGTAGCTTGTTTTCAAAAATAAATTTGAACTAATACAAATATAGATGACCAAGTTCCATTATCCCAGTGAATAAGTTGTCAAAGAATAGGAATAGCTTTGAATAGAAGAATAACAAGTCACTAACAAATGTATAATTATTGCAAATCATTAGATTTTAATCCATTTCTGAAGTTCTGCCTCACACCCAACAAATTAGCAAAGATAACAAAAGCTGGGAGTAATCAATGTTGCCAATGTTGTTTGTGTCCAGGTTTGTGAAAAGGAAGGCACACTTATGAGCTTTTGTTAAAGGTGTAAAGTGACTCAACCATCCTAGACAGAAATTTGAAATGATGGCAAGAAAAATATTAAAATATCCATACCTTTTAACCCAGACACCCTACTATGAGGCACATATACTCCAACAAGATCAAAGATAGAGAGGATCCATACACATTAAATTATTTATAGCAACACTTTTTGTAGGAGCAAAGAACTGGAAATGAAATGGATTCCTATTGAGTAGGAAATGACTAAACAAATTGTGATACATGAATGCATTGTAATATTATTGCATCCCTGAGAAATAATCATGAATATGAAAAATAAAGAGAAAATTGGGAAGAGATATTAACTGATGCAAAGTAAAACAAGCAGACCAGGAAAAAAATGTACCCAATGACTACACCATTGAACATGGAAAGGAAAAAAAAATAGCAAAACTTAACACTAATTATAATGACCAAGCTTGATCTCTAAGAAGAGTTGAAGAAAATGGTGGAGTAGGTCAGAAAATTCCAAGCTCTCAAGATTCTCCCCCACAAAAGAGATAAAATAGCACCTTACGGTGAACAAAGTTCAGTATAAATAAAAACAAATACGGGCACAACAGGGGTCTGCCTGGGACAATTTGAGAAGATCAGAAGAAAAATCCCAGGACAAGGTTTGGTCCCTGTGAAGAGTACACCTCCAGTCTAGGGTCCACTTTAACAGCAAGTGACAAGCCCTGAGGTTAGCTGGTTTGGAAGCCTGCCTTGGCCCCTGCCACAGGATCGTTTACCCCTGGGATAGTGAGGGGAGTTGGGTGCTTGATCCCGGAAAAATCAAAGGAACCTGTGCTGACAAGGAATGCCAGACCCAACAATGCTGTGAAGAACAGTGGGGGTGAGAAGGAACCAGCACAGCCAGGGTGAGTGCAGAAGCAGGGGGGCAGAACTCCCCTGGCTATGAGCACTTATAGGAGCCTGGAAGTTTGGCTTTGGCTGTGTAAGAAATGGGAAGAGGAGTTTTGTTTCCACAGAATTGAAGGTGTACTTTCCCCCCTCCCCCATCCCAGCTTTAGCAGAAACCAGGCCTCAGGTCAGTTGGGTGAAAGGTCAGAGGCTTGTACATGTGCTTAAATGATCCATTTGAGGATGGCATGATGTAGGCAGTCAGGGGGTTGTATCTGGCCAATGAAGAGCGTGGTGGGAAATTTGAGGTGAGGGGTCTATTAAAAGACTGGCGTCCATCTGAGTCCTTTGTACTTTCTCCTGTACTCTGTTCAGGGGAGGTACCCATTTATTCAGGGGGAATAAATGTAAATTACAATTAAAACGTTCCTGGCTTCCCAACGAGTCTTGTTTATTCCTAGACAGTGTAAGTATGCTTCTGACAGTTCCAGGCTAGAGGCAAGAACTAAAGATCTGGGGAAAGAGGCACCATCCTCCATATCCCAGGGCTAGAGACGATCACAAAAATTAAGCTATTACTACAAAAAAAATGCACAGGCAAAGGAGAAAGAATCCAACCATAGACAGTTAGTAAGGGAATAGAGAAGACAGGGGTTCATCTTCTGAGGAGGATATTGAAGCAAAAAAACTCACTTCTACCCCAAACTGTAATGTCAAATGGTCACCTGGCCAAAAAGAATTCAAAGAACTTTAAAAAGACTTTAAAAATCAAATGAGAGAGACAGAGGAAAAACTAAAGAAAAAAGTAAGAATAATTCAAGAAAAACAAGAAGATTAAGAAAAGAAAATCAGTAAATTAGAAAAGGAAATACAGAATCTTAAGGAAGAAAATGACACCTGGAAAATAAGAATTAGGCAAGGCAAAGCGAGTGAAGTTATAAGAGATTAAGAAATGATTAAACAAAATATGAAGAATGAAAAAATAGAAAAGTGAAACATCTTATTTAAAAAATTGATCTGGAGAAAAGATCAAGAAGAGAAAAACATAAGAATAATTGGACTACCTGAAAGGTATGATTAAAAAAAAGTCTTGATACAATAATACAAGAAATAATTCAAGAAAAGTGTCCTGAAGCATTAGAACAAAGGGGGAGAAGGGGAAGTAGAAATAGAAAAAAATCCATCAAATACCACTTGAAAGAGATCTTATGAAAAAAACTCATAGGAATATTATAGTCAAATTCCAAACCCCTCAGCTAAAGGACAAGACATTAAAAGCAACAAGAAAAAATCAATTTAAATATGATGGTGCCACAATTAGAAACAAACAAGACCTAGCAGTGGAGACCCCAAAGGACAAGGATCTAGAGGTCTTGGAACACTATATATGGAACAGCAAAAGAACTGGGGCTCTGGCAGAAAATATCATACCCAGCATAGTTAAGTGTAATTCTGAATTTAAAAAAATGCACATTTAATCAATTGTCAGGCTTTCAAGACTTTGTCAAAAAAAATGAACTTAATAGAAGATTTGACCTACAAGAATCAAGAGAAACATATGATACAAACCAAAGACCAATTACAAGGGATTCAATAACGACAGACCATTTACTTTTTTACATATGTCAAATGTGTATGTGTAGACATACATATACATATATATGTATGTATACACATACATACATACATACATACATACATACATATATATATATATATATATATATATATATATATATATATATATATATATATATATGATTGTCACTAGTAATTCAGTATTTCATAAGCAAGCCTGGGGTAGACCTCAATATGATATGACTTTAAAAAGCAAAACCATTTAGCAACAGCTAAAAATAATAATTATTTTATACAAATGAGGTTCAAGAGGAAGAATTGATAAAGAAGAATTAGATGGGAAAGGAGGGCTGGTAGTTCTAGTAACCTACTTTCATCGGGAATGAGTTTAAGAGGAAACTATATATATATTTAGGAGAGTACAAAAGTCTTCTAAATTCAGAAGAAATAAAATGATAAGTGGCTAGGGATGGCAGAGAAGACAAGGTACAAGGTAGAGATCTCTAGAGGGGAAGGTGAGGGAATAGGTTAAAGGGCAATAGAGAAGAGTATTTAGACCAATGGGAATGGGAGGATAGGGGAGGCATCCTTGGAGGGGGGCAGGCTAAGTAATAGGAAGACAAGATAGTGGGTAGAAGTAAAATAGAGGAGTCAGGATGGATAGGAAACAAGAGATATGCACAAACATAAAAACAAAGATCAGGAGTAGAATTTGTTAGGGATAATATATGTATATATGTGTATGTATATATCTATATAGTAATATGTCTGCACTTAATTGTAGCAAGGGGAAAGGGTGAAAAAAGAACTAAGTAATAAGTACACAGCAGAGAACAAAAGAAAATTTACAAGGAAGCAAAGAAAAGAAGGATAGCTCTCATAACAACGTATAATATTTATTATAAGTCTTTCTTGAAATGAAAATGTATCATTACATATTTTGAATCCTCTCTTATGTTCTGCTATGCACACGATATGCTTTTTTTTCTTTTCTTTCTTTGCATTTAAGTTCCAATATTTAAACTTATATCCCCCCTGTTCCTTTCCCCCCTTTCCTGTAGGGTAAGATACCCAATTTAGTGTGTATATTATTCCCTCCTTAAGCCAAATCTGATGAGAGTAAGATTCACTCGTTCCCTTTCACTTCCCCCATCTTCACTTCCATTATAAAAGTTTTTTCTTGCATCTTTTATGTGAGATGGATTTCTCTCTTTCTCCTTCTCCCAATATATTCCTCTTTCACCCCTTAATTTGATTTTTTAGATATCATCCCTTTATATTCAACTTACCCTGTGCCCTATATATATGTATGTATATGTATGTATGGATGTATGTATATATGTATGTACATGTATATTGCCCTCAAATACCCTAATACTGAGAGAGGTTTCATGAGTTACAAATATCATCTTTCCATGTAGGAATGTAAACAGTTCAACTTTAATAAGTCTCTAATGATTTCTCTTTCCTGTTTACCTTTTCATGCTTCTTTTGATTCTTGTATTTGAAAGTCAAATTTTCTATTCAGCTCTAGTCTTTTCATCAAGAATGCTTGAAAGTTCTCTATTTCATTGAATATCCATTTTTTCCCCCTGAAGTATTATACTCAATTTTGCTGGGTAGGTGATTCTTGGTTTTAATCCTAGCTCCTTTGACCTTCAGAATATCATATTCCAAGCCATCTGATCCCTTAATGTAGAAGCTGCTAGATCTTGTATTATCCTGATTGTGTTTCCACAATACTCAAATTGTGTCTTTCTAGCTGCTTGCAATATTTTCTCCTTGACCTGGGAACTCTGGAATTTGGCTGCAATATTCCTAGGAGTTTTCCTTTTGGAATCTTTTTCAAGGGCGATCAGTGGATTCTTTCCATTTCTATTTTACCCTCTGGTTCTAGACTATCAGGGCACTTTTCCTTGATAATTTCTTGAAAGATGATGTTTAGACTCTTTTTTTGATCATGGCTTTCAGGTAGTCCAATAATTTTTAAATTAACTCCCCTGGGTCTATTTCCCAGGTCAGTGGTTTTTCCAATGAGATATTTCACATTTTCTTCTATTTTTTTTTATTCTTGGCTCTGTTTTATAATTTCTTAATTTCTCATAAAGTCACTAACTTCCACTTGCTCCATTCTAATTTTTAAGGCATTATTTTCTTCAGTGATCTTTTGGACTTCCTTTTCCATTTGGTCAATTCTGCTTGTTAAGACATTCTTCTCCTCCTTGGCTTTTTGGACCTCTTTTGCCATTTGGATTAGTCTATTTTTAAGGTGTTATTTTCTTCTGTAGTTTTGGGGTCTCCTTTAGCAAGCTGTTGACTCATTTTTCATGATTTTCTTGCATCCCTCTCTTTTCTTTCCCAAATTTTTCCTCTACTTCTCTCACTTGATTTTCAAAATCCTTTTTGAATTCTTCCATGGCCTGTGACCAACTCATATTTTTCTTGAGGCTTTTGATGGAGGATCTTTGACTTTGTTGTCTTCTTCTGGTTGTATGTTTTGATCTGCTTTGTCACAAAAGTAAGATTCTATAGTCGGAGTTATTTTTACACTGTCTGCTCATTTTCCCAGCCAATTCCTTGACTTTTCAGCTCTTTGTCAAGGTAGGACTCTGTTTCCTGAGTAGAGAGTGCTCTGTCCCAAGCTTCAGGGGTTTTGTGCAGCTGTTTTCAGAGCTACTTCTAGGCACTTGTAAATTTTCAGTTCTTCTGAGGTGGCATGATCCAAGGAGAGGTGTTTATTCCTCTCCTGGTCTGTGAGTGACCTCAAGCACTCTTCTCTGACCTGGAACTGAGAGGAGGATTCCCTCTCCACAGCTGTCACATGCTCTGCTATACCATCACTCCTCCTCACCCCAGGACTGCCACTGAGGACTGCAACTCAAATCTAAGCAGGATAAAGCAAAAGAATCTTGCCTCAGTGCCAGCAAAGAGATACCTGCACCCCCACCTCGAACAGATGCTTGATTCCCCCCACTGTCTGTGGGCCTGAAGCTCTGGAAGCAGTTGCTCTCACAGCTACCTCCACCATTCCTGGGGCTGGGGCTCTTCTCTCACCTGGGTCTGACAGAGTTTTCCCACTGACCTTTTAACATATCTTTGGTGTTTGTGGGTTTAGAGGTCTGGAAACTGCCACAACTGCCAGTGATTCAGTGCCTCGAGGCCTTCTCTGCCTGGTTTGCTCAGGCCTGTTCTGTGCTGGTGCGGCCCACTTTGGGCTGCACTCCACTCCCTTCCACTCAGCCTTCCAGAATGTCTTGAGCTGAAGACTTGTTTCACTCTTGTCATTTTGTGAGTTCTGTAGCTCTAGAATTTGTTTAGAGTCATTTTTTACAGGTATTTGGAGAGATTTGGGGGAGAGCTCAAGCAAGTCCCTGCTTTTACTCTACCATCTTGGCTCCACCCCCTTAGACATACCATAATTTAAGGGGCTTGCCAAAGTAGAGCACCACCTGGGGAGACCAGTCAGGATACTGAGAGGACTGGAGACCATGCTACACAAGGATTTATTCACTGGGGATATTTAGCATAGAGAAGAGAAGACTTAGGGGAAACATGCTTGCTTTTGTCAAGTATTTGAATTCACTGAAACTTTTTCTATTTCACCCAGAAAGCAATGCATAGGAGCAATGCATAAAAGTTGCACAGAGGCAGTTGTAAATTCAATATTAAGAGGAAAGAAAGTCCTAGCAGAGCTCTCCAAAAATGAAATGGTGTATCTCCAAGGCAACATTCACAGCAATTGCTATTGTTATGAATATGCCAGCATGGTTCTGAATCACAAAATATAACAGACTCTCAATATAGAAGACAGAAGGAAAACATTTATTCAGACAGCAGAAAGCCAAATCCCAACACCAGTAAACCGAATCCATCATAGCAACAACGAAGTTAAAATACATCATCACAGAGAGCAGTTCCATTCCATAAGCAAACCCCTCCCCCCCATCCCACCCTGGGCCTTCCCACAAACAAACACTCACAGCTAGCTGCCTGCCTCCTCTCTCTCCCTCAGCTCTAACTGCTCTAACTACTCTTCCTTCCTGCTCCACCCTTTCCTGTTCCACTCATTCAGCAAGCTCCTCCTACCACATGTGACTTAGGCTTCTTGTGATGCAAGCAGGTCACATGGGCCTATTAATGGATGGGGAAGATCTTCAAATGTACATTACCATAACAAATGGTTTCTTCAGGAGAGAGTAGGTTCTCCTTTATTGGAGGTCTTCAAACAGAAGTTGGATGCTTACTCAATATGGAGGTTGTAGAGTGGTTGATTATTCAGTTACAGGTTGAAGATGGCCTCTGAAGTCCCAACTCTGAAATTCCATGACTTTGTTAAAAAAAAAAAAGAAAGTATGAGTCAAACACTTTTGTCTTCGGTTACTTTTTTCAGAGTGCCACTGAATCTACACTAAGAAAGAGAGGTGGACTGAAAGTAATCAGTGCTTCTTAAACTGTTGTTCATGTCCCCTTATGGGGTCATGAAATATCTGGCAATAGTAAAAGGTTTCTGAATGCACAAGGACCAAAACTTAATTAAAAATCAAATGTGTAATGAATCAGAAGTAATTCTGGCAGCCCTTGCCTGTGTTGCATCTACAACTTCACTACAGCCCTGGGTTCTGAACACAAAGCAAGTGCACTTTGCACTGTTGCATGCCTGAGGGCATCAACAAATGCCTAAGTGCAAAAAGGGGTCACAAGTGGAAAAAGTTTAAAAAACCCTGGACTAAGTGAATAAAGGGCTTCAGAATCAAATTTCCTAAGAAAAAAGAAAAACCACTAGCCATTAAAATGCAGTATGTATTTCTTAAGCTGAGATCTCGGGCAAATGGAATTACTTTTCTGGAAAAAAAAAAGATAGATAATCAGCTGTAGGAATTGGCACTGTAATTTGATACTGATTTTGGGAAAGTTTTTGCAATGACTCTTGAAAATTTTAAAAATACCCAGTCATTAGCATGGGCTTCTATTTAGAGCATTCAAAAGGAAAACTAGCTGAAACTAGTGGGAAAAGTGGTAAAAGTCTTGGGAAATTTATCCTAAGGGATTCTATGTGTTCAGTCAGTCAAAAGAACATTTAAGTGCCTACTATGTGCCCAATACTGTGCTAAGCACTTGTAATGGCAAGCAAAGTGGGACTTTTTGTTGTCTTTTGTTTTGGAGTGCTTCTTAGCACTAAAGCAATCAAGGGCCTTTTATTGAGTCTTGCCTTTGTTTGTAGGAAGGCTCACACCCTTTTGCTAGTTCAGTCATGAGAGGTGTGAAACCCTCTAGAAGTGTGAAGTGCTCTGACCCTGAAGAAGTGAATAAATACTCTGAGGTTAGCATTTTGTTTGGGGGCTCACTCATTGGAAGAGTGTTCATGCAGAGACTCTGAGTAGCAGTTAAGGAGCTCCCTGGCTTTGAAAAACCCAGATGTTGGTGCTGGCAATTATGTATATAATGTCTTGTTGAGACAGCTAGAAGCCCTGTCTGTTGATTTCTGTTTATTTGTTCCATTTATATAATTTCTGCTTGTAATTTCTGTTTGTATTTGCTCTGAAGTTCAGTGTGATGACTTTTTCCCCTGAACTAAGTGAATGATATATGTATGCTTGGTTGAAGTAAGACTGTTAACCTCTTAACATTGCTATCCTTAGAAAAGCAGATCAAAGAACCTGTGCTAGCAGCCCTTACGTGTGCTGGTGTTGTTGGTCTTACACAGCCACAGTAGCTGCAAGTAACATTGTTGTTACAGCACTGGGGATATAAAAAGAGGCAAAAGACAATCCCTGATGTCAGAGAGTCCATAATCTAATTGGGGGAGACAAGAAGCAAACAAATGTGTACAAAGAAGCTACATAACAGGATAAATAGGAAATAATTAGGAAGGGAAGGCCCTAGAATTAAGAGGGTTTAGAATGGCCTCCTATATAAGGTGGGGTATTAGTGGGAATTTAAAACAAGCCAGGGAAGGCAATAGTTAGAGAAGAGGAAGGAGAACTTTCCAAACATGAGGGAGAGTCAGAGAAAATGCTTGGAGCTGGGAGACAGAGGGTCATTCATGAAAAAGCCAGGAGGCTAGAGTCACTAGATGGAGGAATACTTAGGAAGAAGTAAGGCATATGAAAAATGAAGAGGTAGGAGGGGGCTAGATTATAAAGGGTTTTGAATGCTAGACCATTTTGCATTTGATCCTGAAGATAATAGGGAGCCCCTGGATTTTATTGAGTGGGGAGGAGCCAGGTGGGAGAGAGGTGGTGTTCTGGCATGAGAATGTCTCTTAGCTGAAAGCTTCCTTCCTGACTTATTGTACTGGGAAGAGGGATTTGACAACCTATGAGCAGAGTTTCAGGCAACACAAACTTATAAATCAGCCAGCCAAGCTGACTCCCATTAATCTATCCTAGTGAGGTTCTAGCTCAAGCCCATGGGCTAGCTGCAGGATACTCCAATTCTCAGAAAATGCATTAAATTCTAATGGACTTGAATCTTCTCTATTCCCAGCAGAGAAACTGTCCCTCATGACTCTCATTTTGTCTCTTTTATTGCACCTTTCTTCTTTTGACCTCTTTCCCATATGTTCAGTTCAGAATTCTGAAACTCAAATCATCTTTCCCTCTTAGTAGGATATCACACTAACCCTTAACATTCTTTAAAAAAAAGAACTCTTATTGCTTTCTCTCTTAAATCTAAATGTCAAAGGTGATTAATAGGTTCCCAAAGTATACTGTTCATCTTTGAAGGCTAAAAGCAACCACCATATTGTCCTGGGTGGTTTAGATATAGGCAAAAAGAAACAATTTAGATTAGCTAAAAATATTTCTGCAGGTCTTTTACAGATCTGTGATTTTCTGGTTTTAGTTTTACTATTTATGAATGAAAGTGAAAATAATTTTTAAACAACCATATGTTGCATTCTTCTAAAAGACTCTAAGTGTTTCCCATAAATTATCTCATTCAGGCACATACTGTCTTCAGATCTTCACATCTTAGTGGGAGAAGTTAGAGAGTTTTAGATCTCAAAAGTTCCAAAATCAAATATTATTGCTGAAGTATGCTTGTATGTATTCTCTGTGAAAAAAAAATAACATATCCAATGGAAAAGTGTCTTCAACCAAAAAGATGAGAGAAATAAAGATTACCTCTGGCTCTCAGCTAAAAAACTCTCGTAAATTAAAGCTTACTTCATTCAATTGAACTCAACAAACATTTATTAAATACCTATTATTTGTTGATTCCAAGTGTTTGGACAGATATAACATTTAGGTAAGTCACTATACCTATCCTCATGAAACAAAGTATTTACTATGGAAATAAAGCAAACATAATTGTAATATTATATGACAAAGGGCATTTAGACAGTTGCAACATAAAGCACAACATGAGATCTTAGAAGGAAGGCAATTACTAAAGGGAGGAGGCATTGATTGATCAATCAATCAATCAACAGTTATTATGTATTTTTAAATTATTTTTATTTATTATTTATTAAGCACCTACTATGTGTCAGGCAGTCTGTTAAGCACTGAGATCAGAGGTTTCCTGCATCAGGTGATTTTATGATACACTAAAAACAACCCTACAGGAAGGCAGCCTTAAGGATGCCACAGAAGAAATGCATAACCAAAACTGGAGAGGCAAGCAGCATGGAATGGTACATAAAAAGTTGTCCTCGGAGTCAGGGACACCTGAGTTCCAAAAGCACCTGTGATATATTATCTGTGTGACCCTGGTTGAGTCTCTTAATCTCTCGGTCTTCTAGGTAACTTTAACAATATAAGCTTCAGACTTGTACTGATGGAGGAAGTCCTTTATCAGAAGCTCCCTATGTCAATGAAATCACAGGACCAATCCCTATCCCTATCTGCTCTAATTAAAAATTACATGAATGTGTGTGTATATATATATATATGTATATATTTGTGTGTGTAATATATGCACATATACATATATATATACATGTGTACGGGCACGCGTGTACACACACACACACACACACACAGAGGCTGCTGGTCACAGGAGCAACATATAACCACAGTCAGCTTCTTTCCAAATTCCCCTTCTTGCTCTGGGGTAATAGTAATCAAGTCAACATTAACGTCCCTGGAAAAGACAAGTCAATCAATTGCCTTGCAATTCCACTCACTATCCTTTTGGGCTTCCCAGATCAAAACACCCCTCCCTGGGCAAGACTCCCCAAATGTCTGGCCTTCTTCTAATAGAATGGAAGTTCCTTTAAGGCAGGGACTACCTTGATTTTTCTTGTATCCCCAATCTTTAGCACAGTGCCTGGCACATAGTTAAGCACTTACACACTTTTTCATTGATTCACGGAAAGCCCACGTGTACCATTATTATCCACATGGTACCAAGAGAATATAAAGAAGACCCCGTCATCTTGGGGGGACTTTCTGTGTTAAACATGGATGAGAATCACAAAGGACAGCATGTAGGCATATATTAGTGGCAATCTACATTGTTGGAGAGAATAACCATATCAAAGATATCATGGATCCACTGAAGTACTGCAGTATGGCAGCTAGGTGGCACAGTGGGTAGAACGTGCTGGACTTGGAGTCAAGAAGCCCTGAGTTCAAATCCTACCTCAAAACTAAATGCGTAACCCTGGGCAAGTCACTTATTCTCTCTATGCCTCAGTTTCCTTAGATGTAAAATTGTGTAGTAACAGCCCCTATCTTACAATGGTGTTGTGAGGATCACAAGTTAACATATGAAAAACACTTTGCAAACCTCAAAGCACTATATAAATGCAAGTGATGATGATGATGATAAGTTTATAATTTGGAACTGAAAGGAACCTTAGAAAACATTCAATATAACCCCTACATTTTATAGATGAGGAAACTGAGGCTCAGAGAGGTTAAGACTAAGTGAAGGTCACACAGAGAGCCAACAGTATCACTGGGAATTTGAACCCACATCTTCCAAATCCAGGGCTCTCAGGCTTTAAACTCTCCCCTGGTGTTTCCCTCTGTCGAACTTCAGCTCTAAATGACGAACCAGCAAGTGAGGCCTGGACGCCTTGAAAGAATCCTGTAGCTCCCAGTTCAGGAGTGAACATGACAATCAGTGTTTTGAGTACAGAAGGATTTAATTGGTTCAAAATGAGGAATTTTCTATTTCTGTCTGAGGTCAGTGAGTGGCTGCTCCCCAGCTGTAGCTCAGAGAGCTCCTTATTGTGGCAGGAATCATGACGGACACTATTCTAAGGCTTTTTTTTTTTTTCAATCAGACACAATTTCCAGAGTTGGCTGTGCAGTCCAAGAGCACACATGCAACATACAGGTCAAGAGTTAAGTAGAACAAGTTTCTCCCTGAAAAATGGACTCATTTCCTTGCCTTCTTTGGAATGGCAGAACTTAAGCTCTCTCTTTTTACATGAAACCAGGCTGAGTTTTGTGTTTTGTCACATAACTATCAGTTATTAAGGATTTGCAATGCTAGGCACTGAGAATCTAGATATGAATGAAATAGGTCCTGCCCTAATGAAGCTTTTTATACATACATACTGAGAGAAATCATTATTAATCACCAAT
Source organism: Trichosurus vulpecula (assembly GCF_011100635.1). Lineage (NCBI taxonomy): Eukaryota > Metazoa > Chordata > Mammalia > Diprotodontia > Phalangeridae > Trichosurus > Trichosurus vulpecula. Next base: position 419,704,272 of record NC_050574.1, read on the forward strand.
AATTTGGGGAGATTCAGAGCTCTCCCCTTCTTTCAAAGTCCTGAATTTAAAAATTCAATCTCTTGAAAGACATTATTGATAATGAGATTGAATTAACTCTCCTCATTCTTGGTCAGACCCCACCCAACTTTACAAGGAATTTAATCTAAGGTCAGAAAGTCCATCATGTTTTACTAAAACTTGGGTGGAGACAGATCCTTTTGTCCTTTTGCCCAAGGCCAGGGTGGTCTGAGTGAGGAATAGTTTCTCTGTCCTAGGGTGACATGCTGTCACTCTCAGCCCCTCATTGAACATCTACTCTTTTTTAAAAATTAATACCAGCAGGAATTTATGGTTTACAATGCATTTTGCATATATCATCCTATTTTGGTCCTCAAAACAGCTCTCAGAAGTAATTGTAAATATCATCCACATTTTACAGATGAGGAAACTGAGGTAGAGAAAATACTAGTGATTTGTCCAGGACCACAGAGGGTCATAAATGTCTAATGCAAGATCTGAACTCAGGCCTTCAAGATTCCACATCAAGTGATCTATCAACTGTGAGACATAACTGCCTATGATTGGCTGGTAGGCCTACCCTACATTCCTGTGCTCTTATTTATGCATAAAATTTGTTCAGTTTTATGAGGAACATAATATTACCTTTATTGCCCTTTTGTTAAATATTTAAATTTTTATTATTTATTTTTTACATTCTTTTTTTTAAATATTGAGCTCCAAATTCACTCACTCTCTCCCACTCCTTGCTCCACCCACTGAGGAGGCAAGCAGTATGATATCAATTATGTATAAGAAATAATATAAATACATATTTCAATATTAGCCATTTTTAAAGTCAAAAATAAAGTGAGAAAATTATACTTCAATTTGGACTCAGAATTCCTGAATTCTCTTTCTGAAGGAGGATAGTAATTTTTTTTTTATTATAACTCGTTAGAAATGAGATTTTTTTATTGATCAGAGTAGCTAAGTCTTTCACAGTTGATTATCATGAGAATATTGTTGTTACTTTAAAAAATGGTCTCCCATTCTCACTTCATTTTGCATCAGTTCATACAGGTCTTGCCATGTTTTCCTGAAATGAGCCCTTTGTCTTCTCCTAAAACACAATAGTGTTCCATCCAAATTATATGTCATGATAATCCATTCCCCAATTGGTGGATATTCCTTTGATTTCTAATTCTTTGCCACCACAAAAAAAGCTTCTATAAATATTTCTGTATATATAGGTCATTTTCCTTTATCGTTGACTTCTTGGTGGTACAGACCTAGTAGTGGTGTTAATGGGACAAAGAGTACACAGTTTTATAGCCCTTTGGATCTAGTTCCAAATTGTTCTCCAGTGAACATCTATTCTTGGAAAAGCATATAAACTATAAGCCTAGGTACCATGGTGGTCTTTGGTCCAAGAGAGACATCCAGCCAAATGACCATCCCTTTATTAATAACAAGCTGGCCTTGTTAATAAAATGATTAAATTATCCAGAAACTATGTCTCTTGAACCTTTTTAGCTGCCACAATACACATATGTAGGTATATATGTATATATACATGTGTGTGTGCATGCGTGTGTGCATGTGTACCGGTGAATCTGTGAGGAGTTAAGGTTAAAAAAAAAAAGTTCACCTGTTCAACTGCTGTTGCTGTTTGTTCTTCATTCTCAAAGAGGGCCATGACATCAATAAGGGAGGTGATAGCATGACATGCAAATGAATTGGATTTAAGTGAGGGAGGGTTGTGCAAAGTCACCAGTCTCACTTTCTCCTCTGGAGCCATCTGGGGTCCAGTGGCTAGATATGGATCAGGACAACTGAAGTTGACCTAGGATGCAGTGGGAACCTTGGTCTTTTCAAGCTAAGGTCTTTAACAGGTCCCAGTTTGACTGAGACAGCAGCCATTCAGTGATTAAGGCTTAATAAAAAAAAAATGAGGCAAAAAATGGCATCTTTAAAAAATAAATATCTGGGAGTGGAAGACCCTCAAGGTTTCTGGCCAAAACAGAAACAATTGTTATTTACAGTCATTCTCAGCCAATCAGGATTCAAACAGTGACCAAGTAAGGCTTGGCCTGGGACCAGAGTGATTTGGGGTTAAGGCTCATCTTTAAGAGAAAAAAAAACAAGGGGAAAAAAGTTTCAGTGATTAAAATTTACATTCTCTTTGGGCAGAGCACCTGCAGGATAGGGGTGTGATACACTATGTGGAGAGAGAAAAAAGAAGGAAGGAAGGAAGGGAGAGAATGAGAGAGAGAGAGAGAGAGAGAGAGAGAGATTTTATATATAATGTATTAAGCGTATGTTTATGTAAATGCAAAACATATTTGTAAATATTTATAAAAGTCTCTTGCATCTAAATAAACATATATACACACACACACACACACACACACATGTTTATTTAGAGCCAAGATATGTATAAATGTATTTATTTAGATCCAATAGAATTTTGTAAACATTTCGAATTCTATTCTAAACTTTGTATATGCATACATACAAACACACACACATATATGTATGTATGTATATGCATGTATATTGCCTGTCAGCTACAGATGTTGGGCTTCTGATAGCAATGTGATATCCTGTCTCATTTAGTTTTATTTTAAATGTTGGCCTTACAATTAAATGCAACTTACATGTAATTATACAGGTGATAATTTATAATATGCTTTAACAGAAATAAATACTGGTGGAAAGAAGAAAATAAAAGCACAGATAACCTTCGGATTTAACAGGCTCCCTCCAGATGGGAGAAAGCACGGGAGGGCTCAGGCAGTCCATGTAGTACTATCTGCCCAAGGGAAGGGAAGAGAGAAAAAAGGGACTCTGGTTTCCTAGCAGGCTCGTCCTGGAATGCAGAATAGACAGAGGTAAAATTTAATGTCCTGGTACATCCCCAGGCAGAGAGCCAAGGAAACTCAAAGCCAAACACTGGGCAGGTGGGAGTGTTGACACCCTCGGCCACTTTACACTCTTTATCATATCTTTTCTCTCAATATTTTTTCCGTTGTTCTCAGCTCTCATCTAAATTCTAATCATTATATCATTTAGACTTATTATTGCCTCCCCAATCAGTCCTACATTCTAAACTACTGCCTTATTTCAAGGCTACTATTTCAATCATATAATCCTTGGTTAGCAGACCATTGTCTTAAAGGAGAATAAGAGGGAATGAGAGCTACCCTTGACAAGGAGAAAGGACCACATAATTTTTGAAAACTGTAGAAAAAGATGGAAAACTAGAGGGAGATTCTGAGGTATTGGGGTGGGGGAAGTAAGGGAGTTCAATGGATGACTCCAATTTTAGCAGAACAGAAAACATAATGCCATCCACCGTAAGAGACAGAGATGAGGATAAAGTTAAGAGTCTTAAAGACAGAGGAAGTTTAGAACAGTCTTTGTGGGGAGTATGATGAGAAATAAATAAAAGGATTGCTATTCAGCAATGAGGGGCAGCTAAGCGGTAAAGTGGATACACTGTCCAGGCTGGAATTAGAAAGAATAATCTTCCTGAGTTCAATTGTGACCTCAGACACTTACTAACTGTGTGACCCTGGGCAAGTCACTTAACTTTGTTTTCTTCAGTTTCCTCTTGGCAAACCACTCCAGGATCTTTACCAATAAAACCCCAAATGGGGTCAAGGAGAGTCAGACATGACTGAAATGACTGAATAACACCAAAACTCAGCAACGAGAGGAGCCTAGTTGATGGTTTGCTGTTTCATTTTGATTTTTTGTCAGGATTTACATTTTCGTCTGTGTATGAAATCTTCCACCATGACATTTATGCAGTCTTACAGAGTTGCCTGGGGCACTAGGAGGTTATGATTTCCCCATGAGCATACCATACTGCTCGTAAGTATCCAAGGCAGGACTAGAATCCAGTCTCTTGACCCCAAGGCATACAACCTTAGATGGCATCAGTCCAATATGGTTTCATAAATCCCTCCTAGAGGTTTGGGAAGCATGTTTCCATACCTGGGATCCTGACAATAGTCCTTTGAGCCATGTATGTGTATAGGCCCCTTTTCCCTGTTTTATAGATGAGGAAATAGAGGTTTTTAGAAGTTAAATTAAGTCACTTTTCTATGATTATATTGTGTCTGAGATAGGATTTGAACTTAGGTATCCTGACTCAAAGCCCTGTGCTCTATACTTGTAATAACAATGTTGCTAGCAGCTACTATGGCTGTGTAAGACCAATAACACCAGCACACAGAAAGGCTGTCAGCACAAGTTCTTTTACCTGCTTTTCTAAGGAAAGCAACTTTTAAGGGTTAACAATCTCATTTTAATCAAACATACATATATCATTCACTTAGTTCATGGGGGAACGCCAGTACCCTGAACTTCAGAGCAAATATAAACAGAAATTATAGAGACAATATAAACAGATCAACATTTCTGTCTAACCAAATCACAATGTACATAGTTACCAGAGAAGCACCAACATCTGGGTTTCTTCGAAGCCAAGAGCTCCTTAATGGCTACCCAGAGTTTCCACACCAACACTCTTCCAATGAGTGAGAGCCCCAAACAAAATGCTAACCTCTCAATTTATATACCCTTCTTAGGGCCCAAAGGTTCCATACCTAATCAGCAAAAGGGTGTGGGCCTGGGGCTTCACATCTAGTTAGCAAAAGGGTGTGGGCCTGAGGCTTTCTACTTAGTAAGACTTAATCAAAGGCGCTTGATTACTTTAGCATTCTAAAAGAGAAAATAGTAAAAAATAAAAGTCCCACCTTAATTAATATTATAATATTCTACTAGGGATTCTTAACCAGGGAACAATAGATTAGTTTCAGAGAGTTGAGAGTGGGGTCTGTGAACCTGGATGGGGAAAAAAGTTATATCTTTATTTTCTGAAAGTAGAAATCTCTAACTGGAATTTAGCATTTCCTTTGATTCCTTTAAAACATTATTCTGAGGAGCCCATGTACTTCTCCGATCCATGAAACATATTAAAAAGTTTAAAACCCCTGCACTATTTACCAAAGCTAAAGTCTATACTATGCTCAAAGCACTGTACTTAGATACTGGGGCAAGCACAAGATACAAAAATAATAGGACACAGTAGCCCTTTCCCTCATGGTGTTACATTTTATACATGCTATATGATACATGAACAAATTAATGGCCATCTCCACCTTCTTACTGACCACACAAGGATGAGAAAACAATATCTAATTTAGAAGTTTGGCACTACAAGTTGTTAATATACTCTGAGAACACTTGTTTTAGCAAGATTCCAAACAAATTAAATTGCTAGTGATTTTCTGGGAATGACCTTGTTAATGATGATTTAAGCTTCATAATACATAAAGAAGAAAGATAAAACAGAGAAGACTGAAGAGTCCTGGTCTCAAGCAGTGGACAGTAGAGTACTCAAATTAGTGTGTGCAAAATTATAGAAGACTAAGAAAGGTCTGGTGACCTGGTCATCATTTACTAGCTCCAAAACTGAGTTCATGGGCTATGCATCTCATCTACAAATGAGTAGCATACCAATAACATTTAAGAGAATATCTTGATACCACCCTGAAAAGGGACCAAAAAATATTTGGGGGACTATTTCAGGGCTTCATCCAACCTCTGGAATGATTTTTTCTACCATTCAGGGTGAATAACTAGGTTAGATATTGAGAAAATATACTTAAAAATACAAGGTTTTGGTCTTGGGCTTACCTTAATCAAATGGTAACCTGCTGGCAAAGTTTGTTCGGGTTTTCTTTTTTTGGCCCTACAATGGATGTATATGAATTTATAGATATTAAAAACTGTTATTAATGCAAAGCAAAAATATGGGAGCAACTGCAAATAGTTATTTTTCATAGCCATACATGGTAATGGTTGTCTTTTTTTTAAATGAAAGCAGACTGAGACAATAAAGTGTAAGGTGTGGTCCCTCTGTGAGGTCATAGTGACCATACTCTTTAAATGTAGACCAGCTGAGGGGGTCAAGCTCAACCTTGGAAAAACATCATCCAGGTAGACAGGTTGCTCTTGCTCCTCCTAGGGGCAATGAAGCTTTCGCCAACAGTTCAGACAATAAAAATGGCAAGATGCAGAAGTTATAATTCCCCAAGGCGGCGTCAGGTTAGGAGAAGAAGAAGGAGAAGGAGAAGAAGGAGAGGGAGAAGGAGGAGGAGAAGAGGTAAACTCACATCTATTCCATATATCCCTGCAGATATTCCTGTTACTTATAGTATTCCAATGCCCCTCTATGTTCCTGTGGAAGAATTCCAGGCCACAGAGTTTCATTGTTTATTGGCCTTCTCTTTATTTTTGTACATTTCTAACCTTGAATAAAGAAAAGACAGGAGGTATCTATAGGAGGACTGGGGCCCAGAGCAAGTCACACTTTTATGAGCCCTGTCTCCACTGACATTTTTTGTTCAAGTGAAATCTGCCTAAAATAAACAGCAGTTACAGGAGGGAAATGAATGAAGAGGGGAAGGTGAATGTACTGTTTAGTTTTCTAACCTAGAAAGAATTCTTTTTGTCCATTCACTCTTCATACACTCTTATTTTATATGGAACAATCAATTTCTCTGACTTTGCACTTTGCACTATCTCCAATGATTCTCTAATGATTATAACAAGGATCCGGTTTTAAGCAGGGCTTAGTATCTTTTTTTTGTTTTGTTTTTGTAGGAACAGGTGTTGCAGCTCATACTGCATGCTACTTTAGGAAAGCAAGATAAGACCCCGATGAATTCCTTTTCTTATCCGTGGGAGATAGGCAATAAACCAGTCATCAATTTCCCATCATCCAGGCACAAGGGAGCCATTGCCTTTTAAAACAATCCCAGAAGAAAGAGCATGGTGGTTATCTTAGATGCAGGATCCCACTGGAGCAAAGCCAGGACTTGTCTCAATAAAAGTGCAGAAAATGTAAACCTTGTTGTGTGGTCTCTGGAAGCCAATAAGATCTTTAAAAATTGAAAGGACTTTCTCAGTATGAAAACATATTTCCTAATCATATAGTTGAAGCTATTTTGAAGATAATTTTAGAGAAACCTTAAGTTGATCTGGGGGATATTTGGGATGGATGACTGGTAGTAGTGGGAATAGAAGATGAAATGGATGTGAGAGAATGTGGTGGATTCAGACCTCTTCTCCCTTTCCTCCCCACAACCTGGGACCTTGCAAAGACCTCTTTCTCTGAACTAGCCAAGAGGGACCAATCATTCTAAAAGTCACTAAAATTACCAGAATTATCTCATAGGAAATGGTACATCTTCTGTGGTGGTACTTTGGCATATTTCTCAAGGTATACTAGCTACTGTATTCAGGTGCTACTTCCCTGAGACGCCTTCCCCCATGATATCAGTTCAATATATACATATACATACACATGTGTGTAAGTATATGTGTATGTATATGTATGTATATGCATATGCATACATACACAATCTTTTAGTATGTTTTAACTCTTTACAGGAGAACTTAATACATTTTGTTCAATTAATAGTAGCAATTCTGTTGTATTACTTCCCCTTATATAAGTGTTCCCTTTACCAATGCGGACTTTAAAACAAACTTCGAAAGTTACTGTAATCAAAAAAATTTTAAGTAGCTAACTAATCTTAACAGATAACTCTCCTAGTAACTGGTGATGAGCTTTCTCCAAAACTAGCTAAACTAGCAGTCCGTATCTATTGAAATCTTTTCTAGTTGTGAGATCAAGCAAGAGCTTGCAATGGTATTTAATATTCTAGAACCCAGGGGGAAAGGTCATCCTCTCATGGTTGAAGTTGTCAAGTTAGACTTTGATGAAAATACTAAGGAAATTTTAAAAATTACAACACTAATGTTTACATGATTGATTAATACAATAGGGTATAGTTTCTGATTAGATCTCACATTATTCAGAAATTTTCCCTCCAAGGGTACAGCACAGAAAATTACATGATCTTTTTAAAAATTCATACTGTATTCATTTTATTACAAAATGAAAAGGTCTATTTCACCCCTAAGTGAAAAAAATCAAGACATTACTGATTTGTACAAACTCTTTGTGTGTGTGTGTGTGTGTGTGTGTGTGTGTGTGTGTGTGTGTGTGTGTGTGTGACACAATATTGTTCAGTCATTTCAGTTGGGTCTAATTCTTCGTGACCCTATTTGGGGTTTTCTTTGCAAGGATATTAGAGTGGTTTGCCATTTCCTTCTCCAGATCATTTTACAGATGAGGGACACCGATGGCAAACAGGGTTAAGTGAACTTGTCCAGGGTCACTCAGGCTAGTACTTGGTTCTGAGGTTGGATCTGAAATCAGGAAGATAGATTTTCCCTGACTCCAGGCCTAGCATTCTATCCACTGTGTATGTGTGTGTGTGTGTGTGTGTGTGTATGTGTGTGTGTGTATGTGTGTGTGTGAGAGAGAGAAAGAGAGAGAGAGAGAGAGAGAGAGAGAGAGAGAGAGAGAGAGAGGAGAGAGACAGAGATGTCTCAGAGACAGAGAGACAGATAATATATATAGATATAATATATATATGTATAAGTGTGTATACATACAAATACAATTACTTATCGTATTTTATAATATATAGTACTTCTAATACTAATGTATAATACTTAATGTATTCACATAGTACTTACAAAAATTTCCTTTAAAAAGGGACAAAATTTCAAACCTCAACCCAACCTATATTATCACAAAGGAGGCTAAAGACATGCCACATGAAGAGGAGGGAGGAAAACCAGAGATTAACAGACTGTGAAAGGAAAGGTGGGGTAAGGGTCAAGTTTCCATTGAATACATTCTCCCAAAAAAAGGCCCCCAAGAATTCTTTGCAAACAAACAATGGGTTCTGAAAACTGAATAAAATCACAACACATGACTGGAGCCACCAACATTTTGAAAATACACTTTAGAAATATAGTCAAAATTCTCTGACTGGGTTAAGGTGGCATAAAGTCTGTGAAAAATGCAAGAAGGAGGGTCTAAAGGACCTGAAGAGGGGCAAAGCAGATCCCAATGCAGAAGATGCCAACAAAGTAAATCCCTAAGGAAGAATATATATGAAAGGAGCCAAAGAACTGTATACCATTCACTCAGGCCCAAGTAAGAGAAGAAGATGCCAGAGAATAAGACTACTGGAAGGAGGAGGAGGAGGAGGAGGAGGAGGAGGAGGAGAAACATGAGAAGGAGATTGGTACTGCAGTATAAAGAACAAGAAGGAAGGATGAAAATGGAAAAAATACTGTTTTGCTTATGAAAATAAATGAGTCGTGTCTATTTGGACAAGGAACTCGAGTTACTCCTTATCCTTATTTTTTATAACTTTTGAAATAAGTTTATCTACCAATCATAAAATTTTGTAGCTTAAAGGGAGAACCATTGGAGGCCAGGCCATAAGATAGTTTGTAGAATTATATCTAGGGAAAAAAAGGAATATCCTTTAAAACAGTTAGCATTGGTTACTTGGATTTATTTTTGGTTTTGATTATAGGATTAAGATCTCCTTTCTTTAGGAAATGCTAGGCCTAATAGATAAACCAGCCTAACTAACATAGATATTTTCTTAAGTATAAGTTACCTACAGGTTTAGTGAATAGATAAATTGATATAACTTTATCATTTAGTAGCAGATTATTCATTTTTCAAATTTTATTTTCAGTTTAAGGAACAAAATAACCATTTTATAACATATTACAATAAAAAGACAATGTACATGAATCTGCAAATCTACTATGCATACAACTTACTATTCCTTTCAAATATACAACAAAGTTATGTAAATGTTTTTCTTTTTTTTTCCTTCCCTTTGCCTCTCTCCCCCCTACCCTAAAGAATGGCTACCATTAGACAGGCATATATACATATATATATATGCGCAACATTATTCTGCACATACTTCTCTTTATCAGTTCTTTCTCTGGATGCAGAGAACATCTTACTTTATAAGTCCTTTTTAAAAAGCTTAAAAAGGCCAAGGTCTTCCACTGCATCTGGGGCTATCTACAGTCATCCTGATGTGACCCAGATGACACCAGAGGAGAAAGTGAGACTCTACAAAGCTCTTCCTCACTTAAATCCAATTCACTTGCATGTCATGGCATCACCTCCCTGATGTCGTGGTCTTCTTCGACAACAAAGGACAAACAACCAACAACCTTTATGGTTCATTTAGGTATTTATAATAGACAAAACCACTTAAAGTAGCAGATAATTTAGAGTAAGACATATATCTTTGTAGGAGTAAAGTATCATAGGATCACAAGACTCTTTTTAAAGGTGAAGTGTTCCCCCTTTCTGGCAGCTGGATAAAGGTGGGGGAGGGGGGACAGGATAGTGCTAAGTTTCTCTTTCCAGTCTTAGTGGATAATATCCCTCTTTTTCCTGAGCCTAGAGGTTAAATCTAATTTGAGTAATGCAATCTTGGCATCTGGAAGATGGGGGTGACTGCTAAACTAAACAGCACAAGTTCCTCTTTAAAGTGAGATTTCTGGTTACAAAAGGCAACATTACCTGTAGGGCAAGGACTTCTGGGGTCAATCTCATTTTGACAGCTAGATGTTGCCAACAGTAAAAATTTGGGTTAAGAAAGCCTTGGGAGAAGCAAACTAAGTCAGATGACCTGTCTTGTCCAATTGAATTATGTTCAAAAACAAGTTTCCTATTTTTTTTTATTCCTTTTGTTTGTTACAAAAAAATAAGGTCTGTAAATCACTCCTTTGTCACTAATTACTGAAGGGGATTAGTTGACCTGACTTAATGGTACCTTGTCAACAGTTACTATTAATCTATTATTTAAACATTGGACCTCAGAATTATTTTCTATTTCATATAATTAATTTTAACACCCTTAAAAATTGCATGTTTCCAACTCCCCAACCCCCTTACACACACACACACACACACACACACACACACACACACACACCCCACACCCTTCATTTTACAGACAGAAGGAACTGTGAATTCTTTGAGAATCAGAGAGTTGGCTGTCTTTGCCTTTCTTTTGTATTCCCCATGAAGGCCAGCATACTTAAGTGTAAGGTCCTTTGTAGTTGTTCAGTTGTTTCTTTTTTTCCTTAATAGTATTTTTTTCCAACGTAAAGATAGTTTTCAACATTCACTTTTGTAAAATTTTGAGTTCCAAATATTTCTCTGTCCTTCCCCTTTCCTTTCTACAAGACAGCAAACAATCTGACATAGGTCATATATGTACAATCACGTTAAACATGTCTTCATATTAGTCATGTTGTGAAAGAAAAATCAGAACAAAAGGGAAAAACCACAAGACAGAAAAAACAAAAAAAAAGTGAAAATAGTATGTTTCAATCTGCATTCAGACTCCATATTTCTCTCTCTGGATGTGGTTAGCATTTTCCATTATGAGTTTTTTAGAACTGTCTTAGATCATTGTATTGTTGAGAACAGTTAAGTCTATCATGGTTAATCACTGCACAATGTTGCTGTTGCTGTGTACAATGTTCTCCTGGTTTGGCTCACTTCACTCAGCCATCAGTTCATGTAAGTCTTTGCAGGTTTTTCTGAAATCCACCTGTCCATCATTTCTTAGTATTCCATTACATTCATACACTGCAACTTGCTCAGCCATTCCCCAATTGATGGGCATCCTCTCAATTTCTGATTCTTTACCACAACAAAAAGAGTTGCAATCAATATTTTTGTACTTGTGGGTCCTTTTCCCTTTTTTATGATCTCTTTGGAATACAGACCCAGTTAGTGTATATTGCTGGATCAAAGGGTAAGCAAAGCTTGCCCTTTGTGCATAGTTCCAAATTGCTCTCCAGAATGGGTTAGATCAGTTCACAACCCCACCAACAATGCATTAATGCTCCGCTTTTCCTACATCTTCTCCAACATTTATCATTTTCCTTTTCTCATATTAGCCAATCTGATAGTTGGGATGGTCATTTCCAACTTTTGGTGACCCCATTTGGGATTTTTGTGGCAAAGATACTAAAGTGGTTTGCCATTTCTTTCTACAGATGTTCACTTCACAGATGAGAAAACTGAGGCAAATAGGGTTAAGTGATTTGCCCAGGGTCACACAGTAAGTATCTGAGGCCAGATTTGAACACTGGAAGATAAGTTTTCCTGACTCTAGGCTCAGCACTCTATCCACTTCACCACCTAGCTACTCCAAGTAGGTCCTTAGTAAATATTTATTTATGACCAATTTGACTGACAGAATTCTGTGAACCCAGAAGTGATATCCCCCCAAGAATTCATATAGCCTAAGGTCTAAGGTCATACAACAAACAGTAAAAGAAGAGAAACTATAGTTGAGTTGATCAAATCCAGGTTCTCTGAACATAAAACCATTGTGCTTTTCTTCACCGGACTTGTAGTTACACTTCTTGCCAGTCTCAAAATTCATTTTTTTTCAGATTTTTTATTTTTAGTTTGCAATACTCGGTTCTTCATAATTTTGAGTTCCAGATTTTCTTCCCCCCCTCGCCAGAGACATCATGGAATCCGATATATCTTCTACATATAACTTTGCATTGAACTTATTTACACAATAGTCAAGCTGTAAAGGATAATTATGACCAATGGACTAAATGATGAGAAAGAAGAAACAGGACCAAAAAAACCCCCAAAACAAAAACAAAAGAGAAAAAAAAACAAAGGGGAAAAAAAAGGCGAGCATAAAGTGTGCCTCGATCTGCATTCAGTCTCCATAGTTCTTTCTCTGGATGTAAATAGCATTCTCCATCGTGAGTCCTTTGGACTTGTCTTTGCACCTTGTATTGTTGGGAAGAGCAAAATCTATCAGGGTCAGTCATCACAGAATCCATATATCTGTGGTTGTATATAACGTTCTCCTGCTTCTGCTCCGCTCACTCACCATTATATCAGGTAGGTTTTGCCAGGTTATTATGAAGTCCGTATCATCCCCCTTTCTTATAGCACAATAGTATTTCATTACCTTCATATGCCACAGCTTGTTCAGCCATTCCCCAATTGATGGGTATCCCCTTGATTTCCAATTCTTTGCTACTACAAAAAGAGTTGTTATAAATATTTTTGTACATGTGGGTTCTTTTCCCAATTGTGTGATCTCTTTGGGATATAACCCTAGACATGGTATTGCTGAGTCAAAGGATATGAACATTTTTATAGCCTTTTTGGCATAGTTCCAAATTGCTCTCAAGAATGGCTGGATCAGTTCACAACTCCACCAGCAATGTAACAATGTTCCAATTTTCCCACATCCTCTCCAGCATTTATCATTTTCCTGTTTTGTTATTTTAGCCAATCTGACAGGAGAGATGTGGTATCTAAGAGTTGTTTTGATTTGCATTTCTCTAATCAGTAGTGATTTAGAGCATTTTTTCATATGCCTATAAATATCTTTAATTTCTTCCTCTGAAAACTGCCTGTTCATATCCTTTGACCATTTTTCAATTGGGGAATGACTTGTATTCCTATATATTTGGCTCAGTTCCCTGTATATTTTAGAAATGAGGCCTTTATCAGCGACACTAGTTGTAAATATTTTCTCCCAATTTTCTGCTTCCCTCCTAATCTTTGTTGCATTGGCTTTTTTTGGTACAAAAACATTTCAATTTAACATAATCAAAATTATCCATTTTGCATTTTGTAATGCTCTCTATCACTTGTTGGGTCATGAATTCTTTTCTTTTCCATAAATCTGATAGGTAAACTACTCCTTGCTCTCCCAAATTGCTTATAGTATCAGCCTTCATTCCTAAATCATGAACCCATTTTGACTTTATTTTGGTATATGGTGTTAGATATTGGTCTATGCCCAGTTTCTGTCCTACCATTTTCCAATTTTCCCAACAGTTTTTGTGAAATAGTGAATTCTTAGCCCAGAAGCTGGATTCGTTGGGTTTATCAAAGAGTGGGTTGCTATACTCGTTGACTTCTGCATCTTGTGTAGCTATGCTATTCCGCTGATCCACAACTCTGTTTCTTAGCCAGTACCAGGTAGTTTTGATGACTGCTGCTTTATGGTACAGTTTAATATCTGGTATGGCTAGGCCACATTCCCTAGCATTTCTTTTCATTAATTCCCTAAATATTCTAGACCTCTTGTTCTTCCAGATGAATTTTGTTATTATTTTATCCAGCTCTGTAAAATAATTTTTTGGTAGTTTGATTGGTATGGAACTGAATAGACAGATTAATTTAGGTAAAATTGTCATTTTTATTATATTAGCTCAGCCTAACCATGAGCAACTGATATTTTTCCATTTATTTAGATCTGACTTTATTCACGTGAAAAGTGTTTCATAATTATGTTCATAGAGGCCCTGGGTTTGTCTTGGCAGATAGAGTCCCGAATATTTTATAGTATCTACAGTAACTTTGAATGGAATTTCTCTTTCTTTATCTTGCTGTTGGCCTTTGTTAGTAATGTATAGGAATGCTGAGGATTTATGTGGGTCTATTTTCTATCCTGCAACTTTGCTAAAGTTGTTTATTATTTCAAGTACTCTTTTACTTGATTCTCTACGATTCTCCAAGTAAATCATCATATCATCTGCAAAAAGTGATAATTTAGTTTCTTCTTTTCCTATTCTAATTCCTTCAATTTCTTTTTCTTCTCTTATTGCTACAGCTAACATTTCTAGTACCAAATCGAATAGCAGGGGTGATAATGGATATCCTTGTTTCGCCCCTCATCTTATTGGGAACGCATCTAGCTTATCCCCATTACAAATAATGCTTGTTGATGGTTTTAGGTAGATGTTATTTATAATTTTAAAGAAGGCTCCATTTATTCCTATGCTTTCTAGTGTTTTCAATATGAATGGGGGTTGTATTTTGTCAAAGGCTTTTTCTGCATCTATTGAGATGATCATATGGTTTCTGATAGTTTTGTTGTTTATATGATCAATTATGCTGATAGTTTTCCTAATATTGAACCAGCCTTGCATTCCTGGAATAAATCCTACCTGGTCATAGTGTATTATTCTTGTGATAAGTTGCTGCAATCTTTTTGATATTTTATTTAAAATTTTTCATCAATATTCATTAGGGAAATTGGTCTATAATTTTCTTTCTCTATTTTGACTCTTCCTGGTTTGGATATTAGTACCATATTTGTGTCATAAAAAGAATTTGGTAGGACTCCTTCTTCACCTATTTTCCCAAATATTCTATAAAGTATAGGAATTAATTGTTCTTTGAATGTTTCATAAAATTCACATGTAAAACCATCTGGCCCCGGAGATTTTTTCCTAGGGAGTTCATTGATGGTTTGCTCAATTTCTTTTTCTGAGATGGGGTTATTTAGAAATTTTACTTCCTCTTCTGTTAACCTGGGCAATTTATGTTTTTGTAGATATTCATCCATATCTCTAAGGTTGTCAAATTTATGGGCATACAATTGGGCAAAATAATTCCTAATTATTGTTCTGATTTCCTCTTCATTTCAGGTGAATTCACCCTTTTCATTTTTGATACTGGCAATTTGATTTTCTTCATCTTTTTTTAATCAAATTGACCAAAGGTTTATCAATTTTATTGGTTTTTTCATAAAACCAGCTCTTGGTTTTATTTATTAATTCAATATTTTTCTTAGTTTCAATTTTGTTAATCTCTCCTTTGATTTTCAGTATTTCTAATTTGTTATTTAATTGGGGATTCTCAATTTGTTCTTTTTCTAGCTTTTTTAGCTGCATGCCCAATTCGTTGATCTCCTTTTTCTCTATTTTATTCAGGTAAGCATTTAGAGATATAAAACTTCCCCTAAGAACTACTTTTGCTGCATCCCATAAATTTTGGTATGTTGTTTCATTATTGTCATTCTCTTGAATGAAGTTATTAATCGTTTCTCTGATTTGTTCTTTGGCTCACTCATTCTTTAGAATTAGATTATTTAGTTTCCAATTAATTTTTAGCTTATTTTCCATGGTTCTTTATGACAAATAATTTTTATTGCATCTTGATCTGAAAAGTATGCTTTGACTACTTCTGCCTTTCTGCACTGGATTGTGAGGTTTTTATGCCCTAGTACATGGTCAGTTTTTGAATATGTGCCATGTACCGCTGAGAAAAAAAAGTATATTCCTTTTTATCCCCATTCAGTTTTCTCCAGAGGTCTATCATATCTGCCCTTTCTAAAATTCTGTTCACCTCCTTAACTTCTTTCTTATTTATTGAGGTTAGATTTATCAAGTTCAGAGAGGGGGAGGCTGAGGTCTCCCATTATTATAGTTTTGCTGTCTGTTTCCTCCTGTAACTCCCTTAACCTCTCCTCTAAGAATCTGCATGCCTTACCACTTGGTGCATATATGTTAAACAATGATATTGCTTCATTGTTTATGGTGCCTTTTAGCAGGATATAGTGTCCTTCCTTATCTCTTTTAATTAATTCTATCTTTACTTTTGCTTTGTCTGAGATTAGGATTGCTACACCTGCTTTTTTGACTTTAGCTGAAGTGCAATATATTTTACTCCAGCCTTTTACGTTTACCCTGTGTGTGCTTCTTGTAAACAGCATATTGTAGGATTATGGTTTTTAATCCATTCTGCTTCTGTTTTATGTGAGAGTTCAACCCATTCACATTCACAGTTATGATTACTATCTTTGTCTTTTTCTCCATCCTATTTTCCCCCGTTTATGATTTTATTTCTCCATTTCCCCTTCCACTCCTCAACAAAGTTTTGCTTTTGACTGCCGCCTTCCTCAGTTTACCCTCCCTCTTGATTCCCGTCCCTTATCTTACCATTTTCCCCTTGCTACTTCTTCTCTCCCTTCTGATGACTCTCCCTTTTTCCCCCTTTCCCCTCCTACTACCTGTGGGACAAGTTAGATTTCTATACTTATCAGGGTATGTTATTCCCTTCTTCAACCAGATCCAATGAGAGAAAGCTCAAATACTACTCTTCTCCCTCTCTTCTTTCCATCTACTATAATGTGTTTTCGTGCCTCTTCATTTGATGTAATTTACCCTTTTCTGCTACCTCCTTACCTCTTCTCCCAGAACCTTCCCTTTTACATCTCTTATGTTTTTTATCTTTATATCAGTTATTTTATACAGACATCCATAGTCTATGTGTATTCCTTTCAATTGTCATAATAATTGTACTATTCTCAAGATTGACATACACATATACATACATATATACATATATATCATACATAAGATGATATAATCCTATATAAAGATGTAAATAATTTGCCCTTATCGATTAATAAGGTTTGTGGGGTTTTTTCCCCCTCTTTACCTTTTTATGTCTCTCTTGAGTTTTGTATTTGAAGATCAAATTTTCCATTGAGTTCTGGCCTTTTCACCAGGAAGGTCTGGAATTCCCTTATTTCATTGAATATCCATCTCCTTGACTGAAAAATTATGCTCAAGTTTGCTGGGTAGTTGATCCTTGGTTGTAGTCCCAGTTCCTTTGCCCTTCAGAATATCATATTCCAATTTCTCCTGTCATTTAACATAGAAGCTGAAAGATCCTGCGTGATACTGACTATAGTTCCATGATATTTGAATTGTTTGTTTTTGACTGCCTGCAGTATTTTCTCCTTGACTTTGTAATTCTGAAATTTGGCTATAATATTTCTTGGTGTTTTCAGTTTGGGGTCTCTTTCAGGGGATGATTGGTGGATTCTTTCAATGACTATTTTACCCTCTGGTTCTAGGACCTCTGGGCAGTTATCTTTCATAATTTCTTTGAAGATACTGTCAAGGCTATTTTTTCCATCGTGGATTTCCGGTAGACCAATAATTCTTAAATTGTCTCTCCTGGATATGTATTCCAGGTCAGTTGTTTTTCCAATCAGGTATTTCACATTTTCTTCTATTTTTTCATTCTTTCCATAGAGTCATTAGCTTCCACTTGCTCAATTCTAATTTTTAATGAGTTAGTGTTTTCATTTTGCTTTTGAGTCTCCTTTTCCAATTGGTTAATTTTACCTCTCAGGGTGTCATTTTCTCTATTTAGTTTCTCACTCTCTGTATCCATTTAGCCAATCTTATTTTTTAAGGACTTGATTTCGTCAGTGTACTTTTTTTCCATTTTTTCTTTTACCTCCCTAATCTGGTTTTTTAAATCCTCCTTTAGCTATCCCAATAATGCTTTTTGGGCTTGAGACCAGTTCACATTCCTTTTTGAGGTATCAGATGTGGGTATAGTGTCAACGCTATCCTCTTCCAAATTGGTATTTTGAACATACCTGTCTCTATAAAATCAATGGTCCTGGGTTTTTTCATGTTCTTCTTCATGTTGGTTAGCTTTTTCCTGGCTTTACATTGAATTTCTGCCTTTGGGGCTCAGAGCTCTCTGTCCCAGGTTTCTTGTTCTGGGGATTGTGAGTCTAGTTACTGACTTTATGTATTATAGCCTTCAGTTTCCTGAGGTGCGGGACAGGGGTCTGGCTGCCTGAAGTCTCCTTTTACCCTGGGGCTGCTCTCCAGCACTGTTGCTCTTCAGCAATGGTCTCAGCTGTTTTTTGTTTGAGCTGGAGTTTGTCACTACCCCTGGCTGTGCAAAGGTACGTCTGGGCTCCTGGTGTTGACCCCTGCTGGTTCTGCCCCTCTGAAACTCAGGAACTCCCACTACTCGGCCACTGAAGCCCCACTTCTGTCTCCTCTATTCCAGCGTTTTTTCCTGAGGAATTCTCTGGGTCAGAGGAGAGGGATTAGAGCCATTTACCTGGACATTATATCTCCCAGAAGTTCAAGAAGACTCATTTCAAACCTTTGGGCTGCAAGCCTCAGGGGTTGATGTCTCCTGGACAGTGGGATTGCGCTGCTGCCTGTCATGGCTTCTACAGACTCCCCATCCTGTGTTGGGAGGCTTGGGGATCTCTGCCAGTTTCAGGCACCCAGCTTTCTCCCAGCCTGTGCTGCTGGTTGGTTTCTGCAGCTGCTTCTGCTTTGGTGCTGTCTGGTGCAGCTCCTCACACTGAGTACTCTCCCAGCCTACAGATCCATCCTGTCAACCTTTTAGACTCTCCTGGCTTGGAAATTTGCCCCACTCCAACTGCTGGTGGCTTCTAACTGTATCGAACTGCTCAGATTCACTTTTTTATAGCTCTCTGACAGAGCTTGTGAGAGAGCTCTGGTAAGACACTGTTTTCACGTGGCCATCTTGGCTCTCTATCTCAATTCATTTATTCAGCCAATATTTTAAATTAAGCAATGTTTAATAAAACCTTTAGAAGCAGTGCACAAAGTCAGCCATATGTTAAAAGATTTTTTGATTTCGAGTTCCAGCCTTATTAGAACATCATGATGAAAGCTTATAAATATTACATAATACAAAATAGTGCATGTTATCTTTCTTAGAAGTACAAAAGGTGCTACAATGGTAATGGTTCAAGATGGGGAGTGGAATGAAAGATCTCATGTACTAGTTGGGTGGCTCCAAAAAAGGGAAAGAACACTTCTATGGAAGAAGAGAAAGTGTGATTTTTTTTAGTGAGCTTTAAAGACAATTTAGAGCAGGGGCAGGGAACCTGTGGCCTTGAGGCCACATGTGGGTCCTTGGGTGCAGCTTTTCCAACTCCTACTAAGCCTGTCTGGTTTTACCCAGGAAACAGGCCAAGCGCTAGGGTCCGAGCAGCCCCGGGGTCAGCACTAACTCCCTACAGTTAAGTACCTTGCCCCAGGGTCACACAGCTAGTAAAATGAATGAAGAATGGAGGTCTTTCTGATTCAAAGCCTGTGTCTTCATCCACTATACCTTAAACCACCTAGCTGCCTCAAACACATGTTGAGAACTTCAGTGTATTCAAGATGCTCTGCTAATGACAAAAGTTCTATGCCTGAGCAGTCTGAGTCTCCAGGTAGTAGTAATTCTAGTAGAAAAGAGGAGACATAGATGAATGTGCTGAGTGTAGAATGAGACAAGTGTCTTAAGAGAATATGAAGCTGAGCCCACCAGAGGTATGCAGAAGCAAGTAGAACAGTGAGAGAAAGACAGAGAGAGGGAGAGAGAGAGAGAGAGAGAGAGTTAGTTTATGTCTAGCAGTGACCATGGGGCTATCAGATTATGAGTAGACATGCCACACCATGAACAGAGAGAAAGTGTGGTCAAAAGTATTTTTTGAAGGTACAGAGGAGAGAGCAATGCTATAGGGACAGAAAGAACCAGAGGGATTCATTGGGGAAAGTGGCATTTGAGCCAGACCTTAAAGGATGAGTAAGTAGAGTTGAAAGAAGCCATTTTAGGAAGGAGGAATTACATAAGGAAAGTTAGAGAGAGAGAGAAAGCACTTTGGAGGATATGTTTGGTGAATAATAAATGACAGAGTTTGCATAGAACATAAGAAGCCTTTCATGTGGGAGAGATGTGGGAAACAAGTCTCACGAAGTAGATTAGTATCAAACCAAAGATTCTCAACCTTTGAGGGCCAAATTAAAAAGTTCAGAATTTCTCTACTTAGCAATGATGAGACATTGAAAGTTTGTAGGTAGGAAAGTGACCTGATGAGAGAGCTATGCTTTAGGAAGGTCATCCTCATAGCAATATAAAGAATATACTGGAGAGGAGAGAAACAGGAGACAAGGGTTTCAATTAGGAAGGCATTGCAAGAGTCCAAGAAGAAGTAATTGAGAGGCAGAATCAACAGGACTTGACAGAAGGATTCCAAAATAATGGCTCTTTCTTCAGTGTTGTTCTGCTTGCTTCTGTGCTTCTCTAGTGGGCTCAGCTTCATGATATCTTGATCACTAAGCTTCTTTTTACTACCAGATTTTGAGATTTTCCTCTTTAGGGATAATTAACAATCAGAATCTCAGTTCCCATTTTCTCTGATGCAGTGAGTAGAAAGCCTCTCCCTGATAAAAGTAGGTCAGCAACTCTTTTTATAGTCAAAGCTAGGGGTTGCTGAACCGGTCTGAGTGTCCCAGGTTAAAAATAAGTCTTTTACTAATTTTTACTTATTTTACTCATATTTACTTATTTTACTTACTTGTGTCTAGACCTGAATCAAGTCCTTTGGCCCAGATAAACTATCTGACTTGTAGGGCTAGAAATTCCCAAGATATCCACTCCAGTTGAGGATGTAAATAAATTTAGCCACAACAAAAGCTGAGTAGAGGAGGCAGTTATTTTTCCCCACTGTTCTGAATAAAATTACTGCCTTTAGTACGTATATACGAGGCAGCCACAAAAGTCTCAGACTTTGGTGCTGTTTTTTATCTAGTAAAAATATCTATCTCCAGATAGATATAGACACACACACACACGCACACATACACACACACACAGCTTTATAATTTACAAAGCATTTTTTTCATTACAACTCTCTGAGAAAAGTCATTTTTATACATAAGAAAAGTGAGAGATGAAGTGATGTGCCCAATGTCATCCAGCTACTCAGCAGCAGAGTCAAGACATATCTAGATCAGGCAGCTCTAAGCCCAATGTACTTTCCTGCATCAGTATAATGTCTTAGAACATGTTTGGAAGTTCCTTTTTGTGGAGCACACCAATAAAGCAGACTAATATAAATTTACTTGTTTGTTGCCCACCATAAAATACCTTAGTAATAATGTGCACAATTGCTTGAGTGTTACTAAAATATTGCTTAAAGTCAAGAACTGCCTTTGTTTTCCTTTTAATGGAGAATGGTTGGAGACCTCAAAGCTTCAGTCTAAAGGAATATATCTCAAATAGTAGAACTTGAGTCACTAAAATAGTGTAGTCTAGAAATTATTACTGCATCAGTAATTGCTGATCCTGCCAGCCATTTGGGGTTGAGGGTGAGGGATGGGTGGCTTTTTTTTTATTTTGGTGGTTGTATTTAACATGAAAGACTAGCAAGAATTGTTCAATCATTAAAAAAAGTAACTCCTTTTATCCAGAAGATTGGAAACAGAGAGCTTAGAAATGATGATGCTTTTCTTCATGTATTAATGAAGTGCTTCCATTCCTATTTGATTAAACAATCAAATTTGTCAAATGGGATTTCTTTGTTAGGCAAATCAGAAGGAATTTGGGGGACCTTGCTTACTAAAGTTTGAGTCAGGAGCTTCAAATACTTAACAGAGTCTGACAGCTTGATTAAACTCAAAGAGCCTGATGACAAGAGAGTGATGGCTGCTCCAAATAGAAGGTCCCCTGTTTCCTCAAGCACTGAAGAGAATGGCAAGCATGTACTATTCAACAGCAAGGGAAACACAGAATACCACTCTACCTTTGGAAGAATGAAAACACTTTCTAAAATGATTTGCACTTTATTAAATGTAATTGCCAGGGAGAAGGGAGAAAATAGGAAATAGAAGTAACTTAACAGAAGCTGAAATTTGATTGGTACGTTTGTTATATTATAGAATCTGAACACAATGAACCAAATTCTCTCCAGGGTCCAAATCACAACCTGGCATTCAGGACTTGACTGCCTACAAAACACAGGACATTCATTTATTCATTCATTCATTCAACAAATGTGTATTATGCTTTATTCAAGTCATGGTGAATGGAGAACGGAGAACTCTATGGAGAATACAAAAAGATGCATAACACATGGTTGCTGCTTTCGCAAGGCTGAATGATAGAATTAAGGAATTTTAGGCCTGGAAAGGGAGAAAAAACTAACAAATAGCCATCAAGTGCCTACTATGTACAAAGCACTTTGCAAGGCGCTGGGAATACAAAAATAGATACAACACCATCTAAATACATTTAAATAGCTTATAGTGTGTAATTGTATATTAAAGATCTTCCAATGCAATCCCCTCATTTTACAGACAACTGAGGCCCAGAGAGGACAAGCAATTTGTCTGATAGTATAAGAAATCAGTGGCATAACTAGGACTTGAATCATGGTCACTTTGGGTCCCAGTCCAAGGTTTTTTCCAATATACCATGTTGTCTAACTTCTATCTCATCAAGGAAAGAAGAAAACGAAGGAAATGAGCATTTATTAAGTGCCTACTATATGTTGGGGACTGTGCTGAGCACTTTATGTTAAATAACTAAATGTTATTTCATTTGATCTTCACAACAATAACTGGGAAGTAGGTTCTATTATTATCCTGATTTTAAAGTTGAGGAAACTAAGGCAAACAGAGCTGAAGTGATTTTTTGCCCAGAATACCACAACTAGTAAAGTGGCCGAGGCTGGATTTAAATCAAGGTCTTCCTGAGTCCAGGCCTAGTGATTTAGACACCTAACTGCCTCTAAGCAGACATTAGGGATTGATAGCTTTTATACAAATAAAATAACTCATTTCTATAGGACTTTACAATTTACAAAGCACTCCTCTCATAAGAATATGAAGTATTCTCATGTTATAGATGAGGAAACTGAGACTCAAAGACATCAAGTAACATTCACACAGCTAAGCTATTATCCGAGGTAGAATTCAAATCCAATTTTCCAAACCACAAATTTAATTCTGTTGTTGTTCCATTGTTTTTCAGTCATATCTGACTCTTTGTGATCACACTGGGGTTTTTCTTGGCAAGGATATGTTTCAACAATCCAGCTAGCAGCTTCTGTGGGGGTGCAAGATCCACCCACAGCCAGCACCCAGAAAGCTGCCAACATCACAGGTTCTTTTGATCTGCTTAACTAAGGAAAGCAAGGTGAAGGGGTTGGCAAACTTACTTTAATTCAGCACACAAATATCATTCACTTAATTCAGGAAAAAAGCCAGCACCTTGAACTTCAGTGCAAATTACAAACAAAGTGCAAAATCAACAGACAGACCCAATACAGATTCATAGTTACCAACATCTAGGTTCAGCCCGGGAGGTCAGAACAAGGGCTGGCCCAGAGTCACACTCGCCACCACTGCTGTAAGGAGGAGCTCCAAGGAACAGACAGCCAACCCCTGCTTTTTATATCTTTTTCAGTGTCAGGGGGTGAGTCACACATGTGACTCACCCACATGACCTAGAATCATCACAAAGAGGTGGACTTAAACCCAAGTGGTCTAAAAGCCTCTGCTGTTCCAGACATGTAAACTAGGCCCTCCCTGGAGTTAGCCCCACCTTGGGCCCCACCTTAGTTGCCAATATACACCCACTAAGGTTTTACACCTAATAGGGGTTTGGGTCTGGGGCTTAGCACCTAGTAAGACTCAATCAAAGACACTGAATTAATCAAAGGACACAAAGGCCAAACTCTTCAAGGGCACTCATTGAACTAAGTACTAAGGAGCCCATTTTGATTACCAACACAGGATACTGTTATGGTTTGGCATTTCTTTCTCTGGTTCATTTTACAAATGAGGAAACTGAGGCAAACAAGGTTAAGAGACTTGCCCAGGGTCATATAGCTAGTAAGTGTTCTGAAGCCAGATTTGAACTCGGAAAGATGAGTCTTCCTGACTCCAAGCCCTGTACTCTATGCACTGAACCATCTAGTTGCCCTCATAAATTCAATTAACCATGCAATTTAATTCAATTCAGCAGACATTAAGTGCATACTGTGGGGCCTTCCAGCCACCTTCCCACCAAAATGTTGCCTTGAAAACAACTGACGCACATAGGAGGTGTTTAAGAAATGCTTGTTGATTGATTGATTGTAAAGGCACTGCCTTGTGCTAGATGTTCCAGCTAGGTACTAACAATAAAAAATAAAATTTATGGCATTTTTTTCTGGCAAGGAGTCTTATTATATTTTACTACAGAGCTATAACATGAAGACAAATTAGTAAAACCAAGGTGATTTGAGGAGCAGAGGAATAACTGAGTGGCTTGGAGGACTGTCAAGGAGGAAGCAACCTTCAAAAATAATAAGAATGATGGACTTAATTTCAGGCATGGGGCCTTTACGCTGGCTTCGGAGAATGGATAGCAGTCACAGAATCCTAGAATTTCAGAGTTGGAAAGAATTTCTGGGTACCCCTTTACAAAATAATCATTTCAACCTTTTGCTTGAAGACTTGCAGTGAGAAGCAAAGTCTTCCCTTTTGATGTAGCCCATCCTACTTTTGGTTAGTTCAAATCATTTGGAAGCTTGCCCTTACATCAAGTACAAATCTGTCTCTCCGCAACTTCCTCTCATCATTTCTAGTTCCTTCCTTTGAGGCCAAATAGAAAAAAAAATGTCATTCTTCCTCCATGTTCACAGCCCAGTTTGACTACAACATGGAATCCATAAAGGAAGGTAATATAAAATAAGATTAGAAATGTGAGCAGAAGTCAGATTGTGGAAGCTAAGGAATTTGTTTTTTAATCTTAGAATAAAAGATATTTTTATATCTAGAGAATTTTGAGCAGAGTACTGATGTGGTTAGACCTGTACTTTAGCAAGATTATTTTGTCAAAAGTAGGTTGGAGAGAGACTGCAAACATGTAGAACCATTAGAAGACTATTATAAAAATCTATGTGAGGATACAAGTGGGAAATAGACCAGTATGTACAAAAATATTTATAGCAGCTCTTTTTGTGGTAGCAAAAAACTGGAAATTAAGGGGATGCCCATCAATTGGGGAATGGCTAAACAAATTATGGTACATGAATGTAATGGAATACTATCATGCTATAAGAAATGGGGAACATACGGACTTCATAGTAACTTGGCAAGACTTATATGAACTGATGCTGAGTGAGGGGAGCAGAACCAGGAGATCATTATACATGACTACAGACATATGGTATCTGTAAGGACTAACTTTGATAGACTTGGCTCTTGTTATCAATGCAAGGTTCAAAGACAGTTCCAAAAGACTCATGATGGAAAATGCTATCCACATCCAGAGAAAGAATTACAGAGTCCGAATGCAGATTGAGGCAAACTATTTGCTCTCTCTTTTTTTCTCCTTTTTTGGTTTTGTTTCTTCTTTCTCATTCATTCCATTGGTTATATCTTCTTTACAACTGGACTATTATGTGAATAAGTTCAATGCAAAGGTATATGTAGAACCTATATCATATTACATGCTGTCTTGAGGGGTGGCGAGGAAAGGGAAGAAGAGAAAATTTGGAACTCAAAACTTGTGGAACTGCGTGTTGTAAACTAAAATAAAAAATAAATTAAAAAAAAAAAACTATGTGAGGTTATGAGGTCCTGAAACAAGGACGTGGCCATATTCTCATAGCAATGTGAGTCAGAAGGACTGTGCACTTCTCTCAGATAGAGGGAGAGTAACTCACTAGAAGCAGGAAAGAGATGCTGTTGAAATCCAGGGTCTGGAATGTAAGTCCTTTCTGCATCCATCACTATATAAATAAAACCTTAAGAACTACCATCTTGAGCTATCTATGGCAATTCAAGAGATTCATTAAAGTTTGTATTGATGCCTGTGGGCAAAAGATCAATTCCATCTCTTATGCTTTGACCCTCCTTGATAATATCATTGCTTTGTAGAAAATCAGAAACACTTGAGTGCTGAATCACATGGAGGTTTTCAAAGCAAGTTCCTGAAGGTCACATAGTCTGAACCACATAAAAATCTGGGCATCAGAAGTAGGCTTTTTCTTGCATATTGAGAGAGATTTTTCAGTTGGAACTTACTTTATCCAACTATCACAAGGGCTAGGATGTAGTAGGTATTTTTTAAATTTAAATTTAAATTTCCCTAAGTTGGAAAAGCAGTTTCTTGAAACCAGTCCAAATTCCTAAGTTCCCAAATGGGAACTTAATTTTAGAGAAAACCAAAACAAAAAACCTCATAATATTCCACTATTTCCCAATGCAGGAAAAATATTCAGTGGTGATGAAGAAAGCTAACTCCCAAATTATTATTGAGTCTCAATTATACTAATCTGGTGACATATTTTATTGTTCCGTTACTCTGGTTTTCTTTTTGAAAAATATTTTTAGACAAGCTAAAATGAGCCAAAGGATCATTTAAAGGGGAGATAACTGGACAATATTTTGTCTGAAAATATCTTTTCTGAAAGGTGCCTCTTCAGAACCTTAGTCATAACGCCTTCTTATTCTTGCTTTAAAATGAAGGAGACTGGTACATCCTGTCTTCTCCAATAAAGCTCATTTGGTTCCCACCATCCCACCAAAATGTTGCCTTGGAAACAAATAATCATATCGTTCTGGATCGGATAGGCTCTCAACACCAACTCCCTAAAAGAGAGGGAGGGAGGGAGAGAGAGAGAGAGAGGGAGGGAGGGAGGGAGGGAAAGAGAGAAAGAGGGAGAGTAAGAGACAGAGAGAGAAAGAGACAGAGACAGAGAGACAGAGGGACAGAAAGACAGAGAAAGAGACAGAGAGAAGTGACAGACAATTTCTGGTTCTTTCAGGAACTTTGGTTAAGAGATGATATACCATCTCTCTGTGCCTCATTCTTTTCCTCTGACTTTAAAGACCATCTTACAAATGTTACTCCAAGCACATCTTCCCTAGACTCCTATATTTGGAATCCTGGAAGCATATATCAGTCTTCCTTTTGGGAAAAAAAGCAAAAAACCATACATGAAAAAGATTATCCAAAAGAAAGGAATTAAAAATTATTTTCAGCATTAAAAAGTTGACCCTATTACTTATCCTGCTCAGTTTCAGAGGTAGTAATAAATTAACTATGCTCTGCCTTTTAGAGTTTTCTGTTACTAATAACAACACATTTCTATGTCACTTTAAGGTTACAAATTATTACTACAAAACCTCATGAGATACTATTATCTCCATTTTAAAGATGAAAAAATTGAGGTTCAGAGAAGTTAATAATTGCTCAAAGCCACACAGCTAATGTGCCTCAACAGAAGTAGAGCTTGAACCCTCGTTTCTTGATTTTTGTTCCCCTACTATTTCTATTACACTGCATTGCCTCTCAATTACCTATTAGCGGATTTTTGCAGTAGCCCAGGGCACTGAGACAATTGTTGTGTGAATAGTAAGTAGAGTTCAGGTGTGGCAGATATTCTGATGATAAAATTAGTAGGGTTTAGTCATTAATTAAACCTGACAAATGAATTGGGGGCCAAGGAGGGAGAGGGCAGAGGATGGAAGACAATATCAGAACTAGATGAATAGTATTGCCACTGACAGATAAAATCTAAAAAAGAAGCCATTTTAGGGGAAAAGATAATTTGGAAATGTGGAGTTTAAGGTGCTAGTGCTACACAGAGATAGAAATGTCCAGTAAGCAGTTAGAGATCCAAGTCTTGTATTTAAGGACTGGAAAATTAAGGTTGGGAATCAACTGCATAAAAGTGAATTGAAACTGTGGGAGTGGATGAAATAACTTAGGGAGAAAGGATAAAGAGAGAAGAGAAGAGGGAAGAGAACAGGAGCATGGGGAAAATCAACATTAAGGACTTAGGAAGATGAAGGGTCAGCAACACAGAGACTGAAAAAACAGAGGTGTGTGAGGTAGTAAGAAGATAAAACATGAAGACTTTTCAGGGAATATATATGTATAAATATGTATATATATATATATCTTCATATCTATACTTAGAAATGTTTAAAATCAAGAAATAGGGAAATATGGAAGTGGAAAAATTTTGAGGCTGTGAGAGCCTGACTGCTCAGCCTCTGGGAAAGTTTCTTTTTTTTGACCCCGCAACTTTTTGTTCTTTCTTCTGGTTCTGGTTTAAAGATTTGCTGAGTAAGAATAGGGTCACTGTGACCTGCTTTCCTTTACTGTAAAAGTATTGTAGAAGAATGGAGAGGGTCTCCCCCTCCCCTTTTCTTATTCTCCTTCTTTAGATTTATCCATGTCACCTCAGTTGCAATCATTAACTAAGGGAATGGGAATTGGAATTTTTGTGCCTTGATTTCCCAGCTCTTTGTCTAGTTTTTCATGCTCAGATTGTAAGCCCGCCTCCTAGCCAATGGTGAGAAGGGTCAGAGGTGGGCAAGAATTCTCTTGTGTTAGGTATAATATTGGTGCTTTGTTCCTTGTGTCTTGGCCTCCCTTGCTAGACATCTGTTCTGGCAGAGGACGCCCCATTCTCTCAAGAATCGAATAAAATTTTATTTCTGTTCTCACCCTGAGATGGCTCCTTATTAAAAATTATTTTTTTTAATTGGTGAGGGTCTTTCATCCCACACAGAGGTAAGATAGCATGAGGGTCCTCAAACCAAGCAAAGACTGTCCAGAAAGGAACAGTCAACAGTAGGAATACTTCTGAAATGTCAAGTAGGATGAATACTGAAAAAAGACCTCTGGTTTTGGTGAGTGGAAAGATGACTTTGAGGTTACTTTCTAGAGAATAGATTCAGGAGATTGGTGAGAAAGAAAACCAGATGCCAGGGGTTTGAAGAGAGAGAGTCAGCAGGGAGAAAGGGAGGCATTGGATATAGACAACTTTCCCCAGAATTTTGGCTTTGATAGGCCAGTAACTCTATAGGATTCATTGGTTCATAAACTTAGACTTGGAAGAGATGCATTCACCTAGTCTGTTGTTATTTAGTCATTTTCAGTCATGCCCTACTCTTCATGACTCCTTTTGGGATTTTCTTGACAACGATACTGGAGTGGTTTGCCTTTTCTTTCTCTAGCTCATTTTACAAACGAAGAAATGGAAGCAAATAGGGCTAAGTGACTTGCTCCAGGGTCACACAGCTAATGAGTGTCTGAGGCTAGATTTGAATTCAGGTCTTCCTGACTTCAGGCTTGGGGCTCTATCCTCTACCCCACTATCTGTCCTTCACCTAATTTCTTCAACTTAGAGAAGAGAAAACTAATCTCCAACAAAGTTAATTGACTTGTCCAAAGTCACACAAATAAGATAGTAAGTGACAGAATCAGGAGTCATACCAGGTCCTCTAATTCCAAAGTCAGCATTCTTTCCACTGACTTTTTCTTGAGGATGGGCTGGGAAGGAGGAATGTCAAAAAAGCTTTTTTAGGATAGGGAAGATGTAAGAATATTTGAAGGGATATGAGAAGCAGTTCAAGAGGGGGAAAACTGAAGATGCCTGGGAGATAGGGTATGATTGTTAGATTCTATTGCTGCAAGGCCCTGAAGAAGGTGTTAAGGAATGAGGTCAAGGACACTATTAGAGTAAATTAGTCTTAAGGAGTAGTCCTTATGAGCCTTGAGTTTATTATATTTCTTCCTCTAAAGACAGGAGGGAAGGAGAGGAAAATAGGGGATGGTACTGAGTTTTGACAAGCTGAGGAGATAAATTAAGGAATTTCTATTGTGTGGCCTCAATTCAGCCAGGTGTAAGATTAAGTCAATTGCTATTAATTTGAGGGTGGTGAGAACCTGGAAAATTCAGAAAAAAATTAGAATAGTCATTGTGGGGAATGAGACAAGCTGTGTCAGTAATAGTAAAATAGAAGGAATGTTATGCATCATTTAAAGTTGAGAAGAGGTTATACACTATAAATTTAGACTGGGCAAAATCAGCTCAACAGTGTCACTTTTTCCAGTGATTTTTCTGTCTCCAGGGACCTGGAGTTAATAGAATAGAAGTAATAGATCAAGGTTGAGAATCAACAAGTCAAGAACTACTGAAATTCCAGGGAATGAGGCATTCCAAGGTGGTGTCAGGGGATCATTAAAATGGCAGAATATATCTGTTAATGAAAAGAACTTGAAAAACAGGAAGAGATCTTGATGAGAGCAAAGACAAAATTTAGTGTGAGTTGGGGAGGCAGAACATTAGAATGTGATCAGGGAATTAAATTTTTTTTATGATAAGGTCTTGGAGGTCATGTAGTTCTATGAGATGGTAAAGCCTAAGTTGTTATAACATTAGTGATTAGCTGAAGAATGTCAGAGAAGCTAGTCACTAGAGTTTAGGATATTGAGTGAACATGTGGTCAATTTAGAGAAGTAATCAATATGAATATCATGGTTTCTAATGATGGTAGGTAAGTTAGAGAAGAAGAGCTATGTGTTAGGTGCTGGCCAATGAGAAGAGGATGGGAACTGGATGACATAGATCACCCTGAAGGGAGTCTATGCTAAATGCCAAATGAGTAGTAGAGACAAAAGTATGATTGGAATTCAGAGTACAAGAGACTTATCCCACTTTCTGAATAACTACAGAGGCTCCAGACTTATTGATTTAATTAGTAAGTGGATAAACTGTATATAAACAAAGACCAAACATCTCCGGTTTATCAATCAGTTATGAATGGATGTGAACAAAGACTAAGTGTCTGTTGAATCAATCGATTACTCATTTAAATCAAAGACATTGGACAGGTTTGAGAAGTCTTGAAATTCACTGGGTAAAATGAGTGAGATGAATCATTATATAATAGGATTGGTTGAAGAAACAGCCATGCCCCATAGGACTTCTATAAAATGAGAAGCCAGTTCAAAGAATTGGACATTGAGGGAATGCCCATCAATTAGAGAATGGTTGAACAAGGTGTGGTATATGAATGTAATGGAATACTATTGTGCTATAACGATTAGCAGGATGATTTCAGAAAAACATAGAAAGTCTTACATGAACTGATGCTGAGTGTGGTGAGCAGAACCAACAGAGCACTGTACACAGTAACAGCAACATTGTGCAATAATCAACTATGATTTAGCAATTGATCCAAGACAATTCCAAAAGACTTAGGATGGAAAATGCTATCCACATCCAGAGAAAGAACTAATGGAGTCTGAATGTAGATTGAAGCATACTATTTTCATTTTATTTTTTTATAGTTTTTTTCCTTTTGTTCTGTTTCTTTACATGACATATGAAAATGTGTTTTACATGATTGCACGTATATAACGTATATCAAATTGCTTACCATCTTAGGGAGGAGGAAGAGGTAAGAGGGAAGAAGCAAAATTTGGAATTCAAAATCTTATAAAAATGAATGTTAAAAATTGTCTTGTAAATGAAAAATACTATTATGAATAAAATAAAATAACAAGCCAATCAAGAACCCCCAAAATTAACTCGCCGGAGGAGGGAGTAGTTCAGTCAAATCTCTGAGAGGAAATTAATTGGGAACAGAGAAATGAAAGAGAAAGAACTCTGTCTTGCTCCATTACCCCGTTGACTGAAGAATGATCTCATGAACTTTGGAGAGTGGGAGGGTTTGGACCTCTCGTCTGCATCCTAGCAGCATCCCTAAGACATCAGTAGCTAGCAACAGTGTCTGCAAAGAAAAATTAGACATGCTAAAGGAAGGAGCTTCAAGACTCTTTGAGGGCCTCTATCAGAAAGCTAAACCATGCCTGAGGGGAACTACATGAGTATCCTACTAAGAGGAGAACAGGTCTTCCAAAAAATACAAGTTGTAAGTTATGCCTTTGTCACATGTATATTCTAAACTTGAGTCCAGTGTTTCTTGGATTTTTTATGCAGTGGGTTCTGTATATAATGATTGGAGAGTATATCACAAACTGTTGGGGAAAATGTTTTGTACCAACTCTATACCCTCTTAGTAAATACCTCTTTCTAAAGGCTATTTAAGTTTGGGTATTTAATTGATATCAACATCAGTGTCATGCCAAAAGGAGATTGTGAGTTATAACATTAAAAAGCTGATCCCCTACCCCTTGGAACCCCTAGAACTCTTGTGGAAGATAGAGCAGCAGCCTCTGGGGACCTGACTTGTCAGTTTAAGTGGCATTTTGGAGAGGACTCAGAGAACATGTGATTGGAAAAGAGAATAGGAAAGGCATTTACAGAATCAGAAGCTTGAACTAAGCAAAGGTCTAGGCATAGGGATGTGTGAGTCATGTTTGAGTATACTAGTCTGGCTGGACTAGATGATATATTTATGGGAGCAATTTTTGGAGAGACTTTAATACCAGCCTAAAGATTCTGTTTTATTCTATAATCCAAGGAACAAATACATTTATCTTATAGCCTATAAAAGGCTTTATGCACATGTAGTAAAATTGGCTTTATAAATAAACCTAGCTGAGTATTAAAATTGAATATCTATGTTGAAAACTAAAAATAAATAAATTTAAAAAATGAAAATATTGATTATCTGAAATAAAAAGGAAACTGAGGACAAAGGTACCAAGCCATCTATCCATCTATGATTTAATTTGTAGAGCTAACATTTACATACCAAATCAGGTCACTTGAGTCCTTGGAGGTCAGAGACAAGGACTAATTTACAGAGTTGATTTTTATAACAAAGAAAAAAAGGAATAAAAAATGACAGAAACTTGTTTTGAACATAATTCAATTGGACAGGACAGGTCACCTGACCAATTAGCTTCTCCAGATTTTCTTAATCCTATGCCAGAAGCTGCCTTGTGTAAACCAGAAAATATACTGGGAAAGAAGAACTTGCAATTAGTGTTTAGCAGTCACACACACTCCCTACCCCCACATTCCTTAGAAGAGTCCAATACTCAATTTACGCTTCAACTCAAGAGGAAAAAGAAAGGAGCATATCCACTAAGACTGGAAAAAGGAACTTAACCTCTGGCTAATCTTTCTCCATGAAGGATGACTTGGCATCTGGATAACCTTCTTTTCTGCCAGAAAGGGAAACCTAGCTTTTTAAAAGAGTAAACTTATGATTATTTTATTATGTCTTATTCTAAATTGTCTGCTACTAAATGATAAAGTCTTCTCAGTCTATCTATTAATTAAATCTATAGGTAACCTAGACTTAGATGTTAGTCTGGCTAGCTCTTAGGGCTAGCTCTTTCTAACAAAGGGAACCTAATCCTATAATCAAACTAAAAATAAATCAAAGTAATAAAAAAAAGCTGATTTCTTTTTCATGGGTACTAACTTATTTATAGGACTATTTTTGAATAGCATTACCTAGGGATATGTACCTCAGAAAGAGGCATTCAGCACAGTAAATTGAGATCCTACCTCAGAGTCCATAAGACATAGTTCAAGTCCTTAGGAGTCCCTTAATCTTTCATTGTCACAATCAACTTTCTAAGACTATGTATAGAAGAGTAGAAGCCTCGTCAAGGAGTTCCCTACATAGTAAACTTAGAAGTTGAGACTCCAAGAAAAAGAATGGGAGTAAGGAGATCTTGAAATTTAAATAAAGAAAAATGAAAAACTCACAGGTAATAATTATCATCTAGTATGGTATTGTGTGGGTCAGAGACCACTAATCACATTAAAAATATACAGAGATTGTTCTTGAGAAAAGGCAAAGAAGAGTTTATTACTTTCTCATGAGAAAAGACACGCCCCAGCAAGTTATATAGACCCTAATACAGAGTTCCCCTACCCCCTACTGGTATTCAGCAAAAAGGGAGTAAAAGCTAGATAAACAGGACCTTGCAGGTGTTTGTCTACTGATGTAATTTCTTAGCTCTACTTTCTCAGCAGAGCAGTTTCTAAAAATATAGAAGGGGTGCAGGGTGGGGGTGGATGGTAGGAGAGGTAAGGTCTTGTCCTACACTGAGGGGGCTTCATTATTTCAGCAATTCCACTCAGTATGCTATAGGAATACATGCCTAATATTCCCTAACCCACTCTATATGGATAGGTAGATGACAAGGCTTCTAAACAACAATTCTTTCTAACCATGGGATAATAATTGTCATTCATATATATAGTACTTTAAGTTGGCAAAGTACTTTGTTTATATTATTATAATTGGTGCCCTGCAACAATTCTGCAAGTTAGGTAGCCTACGGGTATTAATATTTCCACCTTACAGGAAATAGACTTAGAGAGTCTGTTAGAGAGGCCATTTTATTTGAGAGATCACACAGCTATTCAGTTTCTGAAGTGGGATTTGAGCCCAGATATTCCTCATTACAGTCCAGCCTTCCATTTTTAATTCCATGCTCTGTCTCTGAAAAGGAAGCAGTTGTCTTGAGACTCGAGTGCACAAGTTATCTGTTAGGAGATGGCACTTCTTAACCATGCTTTACAAAGCATTGCCTATCCTTCCAAAGTCAAATACTGATCAATACGCTAACCTGAGATGAATGAATTACAGTAGCTCACAACAGGTAGGTAAAATGGAAAAGAAAAAAGGGTTTGAGATCCTTCCTGACCTGTAAAGTTCCCACTGATACAGCATTTTACACTATACAAAGCAATTTCACAATTCCTTCAGTTAAGTAATAAAATTATTAAAATACCTATTTTACAGAAAAGGAAACATTCAGATGTTAAACTGGTGTCAAAGGTCATACAGCAAATCAATAGCATAGCTAATAATTAATCCTACTCTTGTGACTTCAAGTTGAGTATTCTCTCTGCTACAGCACATTTACCTAGACTGTTGTCTATAAAGTGATCAGGATTGCAACTCACGTTTTTTTCAGTGGGCTACAAAGTCCTGGAAGGCATTTTGTTCCTTTAGAAAATTCTTCCTTGTTTTGGAACAAACATAGTTTGCTTTGCTACAATTTATCTTTGTCTTAGAGTTAAATTCGATGCAATTCAGGAAGAGTTATTGAGTGCTTGCTACATGCTCAGTACGGTGGGCTGAATACAAAGTATAAGACTTAATCATACCCTCAAGGAACTCAGATTTGTTGGGAAGATAATGCTAACACCCCAGGAACAGAGGGAGGAAGTAGTAAGTGTCCTATAGGATGGTACAAACGTGGCTATGCCATTTAAAGTTTAGAATAGGCTTTACAAATATAATCTCCTTTGATCCTCACAACAGCTCCTAATAATTGATATTGCTGGAGTAAATGGGAGAACTTCATGGAAAACATAGATTTTGAGTTAAGAGTCTGAAGGCAAAGCATGTTTGAAGGGAGGGGGATGAGTAAAAGAGCATTCTAGGCAGGAGGAACAGCATGAATAAAGTGTTGAAGGTAGGAATGAAAATGACATATTTAAGAGGACCGTGATGATTCTGTACTATCTAGAGAAGTTTGCACCCCAGGAGTAAAAGGCATATGTACATAGGCAATCCATTAGGTTGAGCAAGATCATGAAAGGGTTTATCTTAATCTAGTCTTAAAATGCTGGACTTTATTTTGTGAGCACATCTCTGAGACTCAGTTTCCACAGTTGTAAAATGAGAATAATAATTTTTGTACCATCTACCTCATGGGAGGAAAGAGCTTTGTAAACTTCAAAGTACTATATATGTTGTTGATAAATGACAGTCATGTTTACTCCTATTTAAAATGATAATAGTACAAGATGACTCAAGTGTAGAACAATTTTGAATTGTGACCATGTTGTATTTATAAAGGGTATATTTTTTCTAGGAACATATGGATATGTAGGATATGGAACATATGGATATGGATTACTTATACCTGGAATCTTTCCCCTTAGACTGTTTTATACAAAATCACTGCATGTTAGAGCTAAAAGAGACCTTAGAGAACATGATCCAATCTCTTCATTTGCAGATGAGGAAACAGTAAAAGACCTGAGAGATGATGTCATGACTCATTCACAGTCACATAATCTGACAAGTGGCTACCTGAGAACTGCCCTTTGGTCTTCTGACTCCAAGTCCAGTGCTCCTTTCAGTATCCTCAACTGCATGTACTGATGTTGTCTGGGGTTGCTGGGAACCCTGAAATGTAAGGGTACAGGACAAGTTTGCCTGGAAAGAATTCAAGCACTGAAGCCTTCTTTCAGTCAAAAGAGCAAGGTTTATTGTAACACCAATAGGAACCAGCTAGATTGACAGCGAATCTGCTCCTTAAGGGTATGAGACTGATGCTTATATATGAAAAGACAGTGAGAAGATCTGGATGGAAGTAAGGTAAATAGCCTGGGGTGGTCCAAGTGTAACAGTGAAAGGAGTTAAATGGTCAGGCATCAAGAGGACTATGAAAGGAGTGTTGAGTATCTAGGTAGGCTGGGATGGGTCAGATGCTTCAGGAGAGACATCAATGATACGGTATCCTGAAATGTATGGGAAAATTCAGGGCCCAGTTCCCATCATCCCATCAGTACTTTGTGAGGTAATGGGAATAGGAGGTTAGGAGGTTCTCCAAACTCTACTAGAATGTAAATTACTTGATTATGAGAAGGAAGACTGATATAGTAAGAAGGTAGCATGGGATACTAGAGCAGAGGCAGTAGTAAACAGAACAATACCTAATGACCAATAGCCCAACTGAGCTCTTTTTTCCCCAAAAATTGATTTCTTCCCTTCCTAGGCAGCCCTGACAAAATGATTGTCCATAATAGCTAATGAAACCCTCATTTGTGTTTACAAAGAGTTTAATAAACTACGCACTTTTTCTTTAAAGTTTAGAGCACTGGTATCAAACTTAAATAGAAACAGGGGCCGTTAAACCATAAATGAGTATCTCTTTGAGACCACATATGGACTTAGAAAACTGCATGCCAATATCATCTGTCTTATTGTATTTTAATGTATTTCGTTAAGTATTTCCCAAATATTTTAATCTATTTAGGTTGCACTCTGGAGTGCTAGAAGCCACATGTAGCCTATGTTTGACCCCTCTGCTCTAGAGCAATTCTCAGGTAGCCACTTGTTAGATTACATGACTGTGCATGCTTCATTCCACTGTAGCCAAGAAACACTGCTGAGACCACCTGCCATTGGAAGCTAGGGCATAGGTACTTCCTAGCCATCTGAGTTAATGATATCATGACAAAAGATTCTTTATTCATCTCTGATGCAGTCATCTTGAATCCTCCATTCCTTCAGCTACAGGAAAAAAAAAACCAGGCTAAACAGTTTGACATTTACAAAGAATCTTCCAAGCTCTGAAAAGGTTTAATCTGCAGAAGAATGCAGATTAGCTGCTTTTCTGCTATGAAGCTAATAAATAATCTCCAAAATTTAGCCAGATCTTACTTCTTCCTTACTTGTCCTCTGACAAGTGCTCACAGAGGCCACTGCAGAGTTCTGAGCTATGTGAATTGAACTGCATCTGCATTTCAGGTGTTTAGTTAAACATTGCACTACAGGTTTTATTGAATCTTTTTAAAAATGTTAATCAATAAATAAAAGTTAACAGTGACCACTCCCCAAAGGGAAAAACAGATTTCAACAGTATTTTGTATTTTTGTATCCGCGATACTTCAAAGAGTACAAGTTAATAACAACATGCCATATAAGTGATATGTGTATTAATGATGCATTTAAGGTAAGAGACAACTTGATATAGTGACTAGGCATTAAGTTTCCATATCATTAAGGCAGAATTCATGACTTCAAAGATAAACATGAATATGCCTGAATGGTCCAGAATTGCAGGATATAAGGAATTCTCTAAGTAGAAGGCAGAGGAGTTAAAGCATTTATTGAAACTCAAAAGTAGCAGACCCATGGACCAGTGTCCCCAGTTCGACATCCTGGCAAGAGCTTTCCAAAACCAGTATGCCCATCTCACAATAGTGACCAAGAGGCCACAAAAAAACATTATGGCAGCAAGCCAAGCCATACTGGTGCTTTCCCCCCAATGCCAGGGCCCTCCAGCAAGAAGACCACCCACTGGCCTCG
Source organism: Trichosurus vulpecula (assembly GCF_011100635.1). Taxonomy (NCBI): domain Eukaryota; kingdom Metazoa; phylum Chordata; class Mammalia; order Diprotodontia; family Phalangeridae; genus Trichosurus; species Trichosurus vulpecula. The sequence continues at coordinate 419,742,408 of NC_050574.1, forward strand.
AGCCCCTGTTCAGCACTCTCCTGTCTGCGCGAGGGTCAGTTCTACTTTTTTGTAGCACCTGCTGCTGTCGCCGCTGCTTCCGCTATAATCTCCAAGCTGTGTTCCAGCTATCTGACTGCTTCCTCTCTCCTTCAGTTCTTAACTACTCTCACAAACTGCCTCACCAACTGCCTCTTAGCTCTGCTCCAACAATTCAGCAAGCTCTTCCCACCACAGGCTTCCATTGGCTCCAGTCCCAGCCACTCCTCCCAGGACCCTGAGAGCCCCACCCCCGAAGCCCACTCAAATGGGTGGGGAAGATCTTCCCATTCACTGATTGCCTTTACAGTCTCAAGTCAAGAAAACTTGTTTTCCAGCCATGCCTCTGACACCTACTGGCTGTGTGACTTCCATGGAGTAACTAGAGGCAGCTAGGTGGTATAATGGTTAGGGTTAGAAGAACTTGAGTTCACATTCAACCTCAGACACGCATTGGTGTCCCTGAGTAAGTCATTCAACCTCTGTTTACCTCAGTTTTCAAAACTGAAAAATTGGGATCATAATAGCACCCACTTCCCAATGTTGTTGTGACAATCAAAAAAGATACTATTTGTAAAGTATTTCACAAAGTGCCTGGCACACAGTAGGCAATTAATAAATGCTTGTTTCCTTCCTCCCTTCCTTCCTACTTAATTTCTAAGTATCTTAGGCAGCTCTCTAAGATTACATGAGTTGCTTACCTGTTTTAGTTAAGGGAGTTCCCTAAACTATTGAAAGCACTGATCAGGAAGGAAAAAGCAAAGGAATTTCAAGTATGACATTAGTCTCCCATAAATTCCCACAATAGCAATCAGCCCTCTGTAAACATACTACTTTATCTTCCTTCACAGAACTTCCAAAGTAGAAGGTAATTTGTGGAATTCAATTTATTGTCACATAGAGAAGTTATTATCACGATTTGAAAGAACGTATTTTACAACATGCAATTTATTTTTTTATATGTCCTCCTTGAAGGAGAGCAATCACAATAATGTTGACCAACCTCTTCCTGCATCTCTCAGTGTTAGAGTTTGCATATACCCATGCCAAATAAAACATGCTGTCTCCTTCAGTAAATAACTTGGGAGAAGGAATTTTTTAATAAGAAAAGCAATGTTTTTTCTGTATTTGTCAAATCATACAAGTAAAATCCATGCCCATTGGAAACCAGAGGACTTAGCAGCTTTCTCTATCTTACTCTATCAACTGTAATTTGCTTTGATAGTTGAGTGAATTATATATGGATAAATTTTTATCTTGATTTCAGTCAAATGGATAATAGGATTTTAGCTGGAGGTAAATAAATGCCCTTTATTTTTAATATTTTAAATTTCCTATTGGTTTTGAAAATTTTAAATGAGCTAAGCCTATACAGAGTCATAATAAGAATAGGAATTGGACCTGAGGTTTCATTGATGTAAGACACTATCAAACAATACTACCACAGGAATATGATATGAGGAATTATCTTTTTTTTTTTTGGAGGGGGAAGGCAGGGCAATTGGGGTTAAGTGACTTGCCCAAGGTCACACTGCTAGTAAGTGTGTCAAGTGTTTGAGGCCAGATTTGAACTCAGGTCCTCCTGACTCCAGGGACGGTGCTCTACTAACTGTACCACCTAGCTGCCCCAAGGAATTATCTTATGAGGAAACTCCATCCATGGAGATCAGCACTTTCTTTGCAATGTAGTCTTTTTCCTCCCCCCAATTACATGTAAAGATAGTTTTCAACATTCATTTTTATAAGATTTTGAGTTCCAAATTTTTCTCCTTCCCTTCCTTCCCTCCTCCCTCCCCAAGACAGCAAGCAATTTGATATAAGTTATACATGTACAATCATGTTAAACATATTTCCAGATTAGTGATGTTGTGAAAGAAGAATCATAATGAAAGAGGAAAAGCACAAGAAAGAAAAAAAAACCAAAAAAGTGAAAATTATATGCTTCACTCTGCATTCAGACTCCATAGTTCTTTCTATGGATGTGAATAGCATTTTTCATCATGAGTATTTTGGAATTGTCATGGATAGCTGTATTGCTGAGAAGAGCTAAGTCTATCATAGTTGATCATCACACAATGTTGCTGTTATCTACAATACAGTCTTAAGAGAGTTGCTGCCCAGGAGAGTAAGAGAATGACTTGTTCAGAGTCATTGAGCCAATAAATATGTCAGAGTCATGACTTGAAACCAGGTCTTCCTGATTCTGAGGCCAGCCCTCTATCTACTAGGCCCGCGCTGCCTCTCATATAAGAATTGTTGTTGTTTTTGTTGTTCAGCCATTTTTCCATCATATACGACTCATCATGACCCCAATTGGGGGTTTTCTTGGCAAAGATACTAGAGCAGTTTGCCATTTCTTTCTCCAGCTTATTTTATAGATGAGGAAACTGAGGCAAATGGTGTTAACTGACTTGCCCAAGTATAAGGTGGCAGATTTGTTCTGGCCTGATTATGCCAATTGTAGAGTGGCAGACTACCCTGAAGGACAGTCCCACCTCCAAGAAAATACTGAGATACTGAAGAAAGAGGGGCAGTCCATGCTAGCATGGAAGTAAATAGATTTTATTCAGGGGAGCTTATTCTCTATTAAGCCAACCCCAGGTCAGGCCAGATATTATACAGAAACAGAACAAAGAAGGCATAGTGCCAGGGATGAGCCAGGGTGACATGCAAGTTTTCCCATGATACCCAAGGTCATGTTCCCACACTCTTATTCCCACTGTACATCAGGGTCACACAACTAGAAAGTATCTAAGGCCAGATTTGAACTCAGGAGGATGAGTCTTCCTTACTCCGACCTTGGCACTCTATACATTGCTTCACCTAGTTGCCTTTTATATAAAAAGTAATCCCTTTAAAAACGAAGAACACATGTATCTCATACTTAAAGATGTTTGCTAAGGAAAGCAAATGTATGAGCACGTAAATCAATCAGTAAACTTGAACTGTAGCTTCAAAGGGCTCAAAGTTAAGTCTAAGAGAGGGCTGTGAAATTTCCTTCTGATTGGACAATGACAGTCAAGAGGACTTGTACTACAAACAAGAATTTGCATTGTGTTATCAGTCCTCAAATTACTGATCAATCAATCAGCCAAAAAGCATTTATTGTGCCACATAATTTCTTCCAGTCAGCCATGTTCAAATATAGAGTCCCACATGAAGAGTAAACATCACAGGGAACCAGGAGAAAGGTTTCCTCAGCATTAGTCATTGCTTTTGGTTTTCTGTGTTGTTCTCTTTGGTGGAAATGTACCAAATATTGCCCTGATCTAGGCAAAGTGGCTTAGGTACAATATTCCTGCTTTCATCAAGCTTCCTCATTGGAGGTTTTCTAGTCTTCCATTTTTCATCTTTCTAGTACATATTAGTTCATGTGCCCCACCCTAAGACCTGACTGGGAGCTCACACCATGAGTCCAGAATGAGAGCCATCTTACTTGTACCCAGGGTTTTCTTGTGAAATTCCACTTGTTTGTCTAGGCTACTAAAGGAGGAAGACCAGCCCACTGTATTATTCCATACAACACATAACGATACCAAGTAACACAGATGGGTTGTCAGTTAAGAAACATGCCATCTGATGCCTGAGGCAGAGATTCTCAGATACCATCCTACAAACTTAAGGTTAGCCAGAGCTCTGTCAGGTGTGGCTACAATCTTTTCTCCCTTGTGGTTTCTGCCAAGCTACATAGAAGGGAAAGATGGAACTTAATGAAGGTGAGTCATTTAAGTAGCTAAACCAGTGTATGGTTGACATAAGCCGATAACCTCTGTTAGAGGTATACCTTGTTTTATTGCACTCTGCTTTACTGAGCTTCACTGATGTTGTTTTGTTTTTTGTTTTTATTTTTTTTTAACAAATTGAAGGTTTGTGGCAACCTTGTGTTAAGCAAATCTATCAGCACCATTTTTCTAACAGTACATGCTCATATGATGTCTCTGTGTCACATTTTGATAATTCTTGCAATATTTAATACTTTTTCATTATTATCATATATCATATCACTGATCAGTGATCAGTGATCTTTGATGTTACCATTGCACTTCTTTTGAGGTACCCTGAACTGCATCCAGGCCACCTCCAGTTATCTTGATCTATATCTCGCCATTGGGCTCAGATGGCTCTAGGGGAGAGAGTAAGGGTGGTGACTTTGCACAGCCCTGACTCATTTAAATGCAATTCACTTGCAAGTCAAGACATCACCCTTCTGATGTCATTGTTTTCTTCAAGAACTAAGGACAAACAAGAACAACAATATGACAAGTGATTTAGCTTCTTTGAGCCTCAGATTACTCATCTGTAAAATCAGAGGCCATATAATTATTATTACATGTATTAGTTTGCATATGTATTAGTTTGCTAACAGAGACTTTGTGAGGTTTTAATGAGATTATATAAAGTGCTCTCCAAGTTTTAAAAGGCTATACAAACATTACTACTATAATTCTGTCTCCAATCCATCCTTCCCTCCAAAATATGACTCAAATTTGCCTTTCCAAACTTATTTAACATATTCTCCTTCACACTCTCTACCTTCTAAAGAAACTGGACAACCAGTTGTTCCCTGAACTCAGCATTTCCTTTTCCTGTGCCTTCACACAGGTATTCCCCATACCTGGAATACAATCTTTTCTCAATGATTTCTCTCAGAATCCTTATTCTCATCAATGGCTTCTTGAGGTACCACATTTTCCGTGAAGTCTTCCCCAGTCTCTCAAATTATTAATGCTGTCTCCCTCTTCAAGTTATCTTATATTTACTTGTTTGCACATATGTTGTTTCCTCCCCCAAAAGAATGCAGGCTCCTTGAAGACAGGGACCACTTCTTTTAGTGTCTGTATCCTCAACACCTAGTATACTTGATTTGTATATAATAGGTGCTTCATTAATGTTTATCAAATTCATCAAATTTAGCCCCAAAACCAAAACTAGAAGTGATAAATTGACAGGTGAAGAGAAGTAGGTTTAGGTTTGATATGTGTTCTGAGTCATCTATCACTACAAGCTCTGGACTTACAAGGATTGATTTCAGCTCTCTCTGGATCTCCCCCAAAAGATGAAAAAGAAAAGCTCTACAAATGATATTCTTTTATAGGGGTGACATAAAGAGGTGGATCTGGGGTCCAATGGCCCACGCCCAGAATATAACTTTAATTATTTCAATGAGGTTATCAATGGGCATGTCCCATGTTCTTTCTTCACAAGAAGATACAAATTTCAAAACAAAGGAGGAACTTTCTATGACATTATCAAAATCACTTGGGCAACCCCCTAAAAGAAGTTAAATAATTCCCAATAATAAGAGTTATCTCAAATTGGAATGGGCCACTTTTAAAAGTAGTGGAGTCCCTCAGCTTTGAAGTCTTCAGAAAGAGAACAGATGATTGATTTTTCATGACATTACAGAGGATATCCTTAGTCAAGAATGTGTTTCTTAGATGACTGCTCAGGTTCCTTCTGACTCCTATGATTTTCTGATTCTGAGACTAAACAATGATTACTAACAATGGGAGATTAGTGCTTAAATGTTCCTGTTGCTCTTGTTGCTCAATCATTTTATTCGTGTCCAACTCTTCATGGCCCCATTTTGGGGTTTTCTTGGCATGGTTTGCCATTTTCTTTTCCAGCTCATTTTACAGATAAGAAAACTGAGGTAAACAGGGTTAAATGACTTGCCCAGGGTCACACAGCTAGCTAGTAAGTGTCTAAGGCTGAACTCATGAAGATGAGTCTTCCTGATTCAAAGCCCAGTGCTCTATCCACTGCACCACCTAGCTGCCCCTAGAAATGGTTCTATGTATTTATATTTCTCAAAATATTGCTCTAAATTGTATGCCCTTTTAAAATAGTGCAATGGTCTAAATACAGGCCACATATTTTCCCTAAAATCTGACATAAAAATCTGAGGGGCACTGATAATCTGTGTCATTTTCAGTATATATATGAAAATAAAAAAACACATGGATTGTATATACACAAATTATATATAATATATATACATATATATGTATATAATCACACACACATAAAGGGAAAACACATATGTGTGTTTCTTTTTATTTTCCACATTTTAGGAGTATAGATTATTTTGGGCTAATGTTTCCTCACACCAATATGTCCCTCCTTAATATTTATTATTGGTTTGTCTGAGCAGAGTCCTTTTTTATAGAAAAAGTATAGAGTAATGCGAGGCTGGTTCGATATTAGGAAAATGATTAGCATAATTGACCATATCAACAACAAAACTAGCAGAAACCATATGATCATCTCAATAGATGCAGAAAAAGCCTGTGAACAAAATACAACACCCATTCCTATTAAAAACACTAGAAAGCATAGGAATAAATGGAGCCTTCCTTAAAATTATAAATAGCATCTACCTAAAACCATCAACAAGCATTATTTGTAATGGGGATAAGCTCTAGATGCATTCCCAATAAGATCGGGGTGAAACAAGGATGTCCATTATCACCCCTACTATTCAATTTGGTACTAGAAACTTTAGCTGTAGCAATAAGAGAAGAAAAAGAAATTGAAGGAATTAGAATAGGCAAAGAAGAAGCTAAATTATCACTTTTTGCAGATGATATGATGATTTACTTAGAGAATCCTAGAGAATCAAGTAAAAAACTACTTGAAATAATAAACAACTTTAGCAAAGTTGCAGGATATAAAATAAACCCACATAAATCCTCAGCATTCCTATATATTACTAACAAAGCCCAACGGCAAGAGATAGAGAAATTCCATTCAAAGTTACTGTAGACACTATAAAATATTTGGGAGTTTATCTGCCAAGACAAACCCATGGCCTATATGAACATAGCTATGAAACACTTTCCACGCGAATAAAGTCAGATCTAAATAAATGGAAAAATATCAGTTGCTCATAGTTAGGCTGAGCTAATATAATCAAAATGACAATTTTACCTAAATTAATCTATTCAGCGCCATACCAATTGAACTACCAAAAAATTATTTTACAGAGCTGGATAAAATAATAACAAAATTCATCTGGAAGAACAAGAGGTCTAGAATATCTAGGGTATTAATGAAAAGAAATGCTAGAGAAGGTGGCCTAGCCATACCAGACATTAAACTGAGCAGCAATCATCAAAACTACCTGGTACTGGCTATGAAACAGAGTTGTGGATCAGTGGAATAGGATAGGTACAGAAGATGGAGATAGAAACAACTATAGCAATCTACTCTTCGATAAACCCAAAGAGGCCAGCTTCTGGGCTAAGAATTCACTATTTCACAAAAACTGCTGGGAAAATTGGAAAATGGTAGGACAGAAACTGGGCATAGACCAATATCTTATACCATATACCAAAATAAAGTCAAAATGGGTTCATGATTTAGGAATAAAGACTGAAACTATAAGCAATTTGGGAGAGCAAGGAATAGTTTACCTATCAGATTTATGGAAAAGAAAAGAATTCATGACCCAGCAGGAGATAGAGAGCATTACAAAATGCAAAATGGATAATTTTGATTATGTTAAATCGAAATGTTTTTTTACAAAAAAAAAGGCAATGCAACAAAGATTAGAAGGGAAGCAGAAAATTGGGAGAAAATCTTTATAACTAGTGTCACTGATAAAGGCCTCATTTCCAAAATATACAGGGAACTGAACCAAATATATAGGAATACAAGTCATTCCCCAATCGAGAAATGGTCAAAGGATATGAACAGACAGTTTTCAGAGGAAGAAATTAAAGGTATCTATAGGCATATGAAAAAATGCCTGAAATCACTACTGATTAGAGAAATGCAAATCAAAACAACTCTTAGATACCATACCTCTCCTGTCAGATTGGCTAAAATAACAAAACAGGAAAATAATAAATGCTGGAGAGGATGTGGGAAAATTGGAACATTGTTACATTGCTGGTGGAGTTGTGAACTGATCTGGCCATTTTGGAGAGCAATTTGGAACTATGCCCAAAGGGCTATAAAAATGTTCATACCCTTTGACCCAGCAATACCACTTCTAGGGTTGTGTCCCAAAGAGATCACACAAGTGGGAAAAGGACCCATATGTACAAAAATATTTATAGTGGCTCTTTTTGTGGTAGCTAAGAATTGGAAATCAAAGGGATGCCCATCAATTGGGGAATGGCTGAACAAGTTGTGGTATATGAAGATAATGGAATACTATTGTGCTATAAGAAATGGGGATGATACGGACTTCATAACAACCTGGAAAAACCTACACAACATAATGCTGAGTGAGCAGAGCAGAGCCAGGAGAACATTATACACAACCACAGATATATGGATTCTGTGAGGACTCTTCTTCTCTTCTCAGCAACACAATGTGCAAAGACAACTCCAAATGACTCACAGTGGAGAATGCTATCTACATCCAGAGAAAGATCTATGAAGTATGAGTGCAGATTGAGGCACACTTCATGCTTGCCTTTTTCTCCCCCTTTTTTTCTCTCTTTTGTATTTGTTTTTGGGTTGTGGTTTTTTTTTGTTGTTGTTGTTGTTCGTTTCTTCTTTCTCATGATTTATTCCATTGGTCATAATTCTTCTCCACAACTTGACTAGTGTGTAAATTAACTCAATGCAAAGTTATATGTGAAAGTTATATGGGATTCCATGCCATGTTGGGGAGGGAGGGGGGGAGGGAAGGGAAGAAAATCTGGAACTCAAAATTATGTAGAACCGTGTGTTGCAAACTAAAAAGAAAAAGAAAAAAGGAAAAGAAAAAAAAAGAAAAAGTAAAGAGTGAAAAACATTCATTTACTTTTCTTAATTGACCAAACCTATGAGAATTTATAAGCTTGAATTAATGAAAAACATTAATGCTTTTTTTTTTTGAACAAGGAGGCTATAATCAAAGTTCCACTTTTCACCTGGTAGCTCCTTACTTTGAAGGCAAAACACCTGGTGGGGCTGGGAGGGGAAAAGCTTCTTGAGCAGTTAATCTGCCAATTCCAATTAAGAAAGGGCATTCACAATGGGTGGCTGGTGGCAGAGAGGATAGAGTGCTGGGCTTGGGATCCAGAAGACTCCATTTAATGAGTTCAAATCTGGCCTCACACACTTACTAGCTGTGTGACCCTGGGCAAGTTGCCTAACTTTACTCTCTGCCCCAGTTTCCACGTTTATAAAATGATCTGGAGAAAGATATGGCAAACCACTCCGGTATCTTTGCCAAAATCCCTGAATAGGCTCATGAAGAGTTGGACATGAGTGGAACAACAAAAATTCACAATGAGGGAGGTGATTGTCCCAATGTACTCAGGTCTAGTCCAACACTCTGAATATAATGTTCAATTCTAGGTAGTACATTTTAGGATGTACATTGACAAACTGGGGTCCATCCAGAGAAAGGCAACCAGCATGGTAGAAGGACTTGAAATAAGGTCATGAGGACTGGTTGAAGGAAATGGGGATATTTAGCCCCGGAAAGGAGACTTAAGAGGAACGTGATAGCTGTCTTCAAATATTTGAAGGGTTGTCATGAAGAAGAAAGATTAAGAAGAAAGATTCTAGTTGGTCCCTGAATGCTTAAAGCTAAGAAAAATAGGTGAAAGTTGAAAACATTGATTTTTACTGAATAAGAGGAAAAACTTCCTAACAAACAGACCTAAAAGTGGTGTGTGCTGCCACAGGAGACAAGGGATTACCCCACACTGGATGCCAGCAGAAGATAGAGAACCATTTGTCAAGTATGCTGATTGGATATCAGGTATGAGTTAGACTAGATGGCTGCTGAGATTTCTTCTAAGTGTCTGTGATTTGCCCAAATATACACAAGTCGTAAGGGTCAGAGCCAAAAGTTGAGCCCAGATCATCAGAATTTTCAGACCTCATTCAGTGGACTTTTCCCATCACATGATTGCCTCTCTTAAAAATAAAAATTGAAAAAAAAAGAAGTTACCAGTCTGAATGTGAATAATATACTTCCTAGGACTTGCTCCCCATTACTAAAAACAAAACAAAACAATAAACAACAAATCTGAGTTAGAGTGCTAGCTGTGCCTATGTGATAAAATTAAGAAATCAAATAAATTAACTGTGTTAATTTTCCTTTCCTTTCCTTTTTTCTTTTTATTTTTTAACATGGAGCTTCAGAGAGTATTAAAAATAAGGATGTTGTGAGAACCACACTGGTACAATCAGTGATATAAGCTTAAGCTCTAGAATCCTGCAAAGTTTACCCAGTGTATTATTTGTTCTCTTTTGATCATTTGAAAATTAATATTTCTCCAGTGAAGAGAATCCAGCCTCTTTTTGTGACATCCCATATAAGGAAGCTTTGTAATCAGTTATACCTGAGACTCTGTTACAAAAACCCCTTTTTTCCCCCTGGACCTGAAATGTGATTTCATTAGTACAAGCAATTTATAATCTTAGGGAACTGTCTGGGGGCAGTGAGGGGTTGACAGAGATTGTGAATATGACTCAATAATGATGTTGCTCAATTTGATAGCAAAATAACCATTATCACATGTCAGATTCAAGGTGACTATTCATTCTAGCCTTCAGAATAACTGAACATTAAGTAAAGAACAGGCTTTGTTTGACCCAACAGAAGACAGAAAGTGTTTATGCAATCTCATAGCTCCACTCCAATATGTCCCATCTCCCTTAAGACTTATGCAGGACCTATCTGATTTATAGTGCAGCCCAGGGTGTGAGGGAGGGGTGTGCTGGAGTCAGGTCCTACTGGTTCAAAATGGTTGTTAAATTTTCCAGGAGAATATTTATACGTCAGAAATTGGCAGCACTACAATTCAGGTATTGATTTATTGTTTTATTGATTATCATGACTTTTTGTTGTCCTACTCTTTGTGACCCCATTTGGAGTTTTCTTGGCAAAGATACTGGAGTGGTTTGCTATTTCCTTCTCCATATCTAGACTTATGAGAAGTTAATAATGCATATTAAATTTTAAAATGTGTGGCACATAATTTTTCCTCTACCAGAAAGCTAGTTGTTAAGCATTTATAAGCATACTATGACTTCAGGGATCCTCCATTGAGATTATGGTAGAGTAACCTAGGGATTATTAGGGAACCAAGCAACCCTTCCTTCTGGTGTGTTTGAATTTCCCTCAGGATCTACCAAGTCCACATAACACACACTAGCATTGAAGGTCCAGGCTGTTTATCCACATCATGACCCAATTGCTGGGCCCAAATTTCTTATCTTTATAGTTTTTACTTGGGGCCAAAATGGCCTTCTTGCTGTTCCTCACAGAAAACACTTATTCCCCATCTTTATGCCTTTGAATAGGTCATTCCCTGGCTGGAATCAACTCATACCTTACCTGTACCTTTTGTAAGCCCTGGGTTCCTTACAGACTCAGCTCAACATTACCATTTTTCTGACCTACCAGCTGTAGAGCTTTCCCTTCCAAGGTCACCTTGTCTGTCTCATATGCGTCTTATATATACTTATATATGCACCTATCATCTCCCTTGCTAGAATGTTAACTTCTTGACAGCAGGGACTGTGTTATTCTTGTCTGACACTTAGCACTAGCCAGTAGAGGCTGGCACATAGTAAGTAGGTGCTAGATAAATGCTTGGTGATTTATTCATGACTGATTTATTAAGCCATAACTGGCGGCCAACTGGAAAACAAGACCTTTCTTTTAAAACTCTTAACAAGAAGACTACCCACAACCTTTCTTTGGAATTCTTTCCATGCATGGAGGGTACCAGAGACAGGATATATAATCCACTGTCTTTTTATATCTTTAAATCCTGATAAAACCTGAGTAATGGCCAATGATCCTAGTGTCAAAACCTGAAGACAATTAGGCTGCATTCTGATGTCATAAATATTTGCATGGTAGTCTGCCAAATTTGCCACATTCACAGTCTTGGTTAGGTATTCCCATTGTTAGGGAGCTACTCAATTCTTCTATCAAAGGAGGACTTAGACATTGATGTCTTTGAATTACAAAGGTAATGTAGGTATTATATGCTAGGGTTCCAGGATATATTGATTCCTCTAGGGGCCATGTGCACTGAATCACAAAGGGAGATTAAGAAGTGAATTCTAATTAACTAGAGGCCTGTATTATAATAGGACAAAGAAATGACTTGTCAGCTTTAGCAACATTCTTGGCATCAGCCAAAGTTCTGTTAGGAAAATGTTTCATCTATCTTTGGATAAGTTTAGAAACACCTTTCATAACAGTGGATAAAATAGTAACCATTAAATGTTTCTTCACTGGTCATTTTGAAATGCTTTACTGAGAAATATTATATTAAAAGAGGGCCAAATGGTAGAAGGTACAGTACAGACCATAATTTTAAGTTTCAGTTTGAGAACTATGTTCCAAGGTTCAAAGATGAGTTACATGATCAAAGTGATATTTGAAGAGTCCCTGGCTTTGTCACTAATGAACTGTGTGATCATGGTCGAGTTACACCCTTTCTGGGTATAAGCTATAAAATAAGTCCCTTTCAGCTTTAACATCTTTTGGTGCTAAGGAAATCCCTGCTAGCGTACAACAGATCTATAATGGAGAAGCAAGAGAAAAACAGATTGTCAAGAATAAAAAACCTACAAACTAATAAATGGCAGAATTACACTAACTGAAGCTGTAATGGGAAAGGGAAGAGAATAAGCATTTACTGTATATATTTATTACCTACTATGTGCCAGGCACTGCACTAAATGCTTTACAAATATTATCTTGTTGATTCTCACAACAATCCTGTGAAGTAGATGCTATTATTATAACCATTTTAGAGAGAAGAAAACTGAGATAGAGGTTAAGTGACTTGCCCAGGGTCATAGAGATAGTAAGTGTTTGAGGTCAGGTTGAACCAACGTCTTATAGTGTCTGAAAATAATAGCTGAAATAAAAATTCAGAAATCCTTCAAGTTTCTGGATAGTGTACATGAATTTAATGGGGAAAAGATTTTTTTAATCCAAGTAACCTAGAGCCGAACACTTCACATGATCAAAGATTAACCAATCAGCTGGTCTTGAACTTTGTCCTTCTTTCTCCATATCCTCTACATGGAACTTCAGAAGGCAAAACTCATCCAAAATCTAATCTGGTATCGTCACCTGCTTACAGGATATTTCCTTTGGTAATCACACTATTAACTCAAACTCGACTTACATGAAATCAGATTTATCATTTCCCATGCTCTATACCTACACTTCTGTCAACAGTACCACTATATTTTAGGCATTATTTTTATTTTTTCTACTTAATAGCATTTTTTCAATTACATGCAAAGATAGTGTTCCACATTCCCTTTCGTAAAATTTTGCGTTTCAATTTTTTTCCTCCCTCCTCAAGATAGCAAGCAATCTGATATAGGCTATACATGTACAATCACATTAGACCTCTTGCCCCACTAGTCATGTTGTGAAAGAAGGATCAGAACAAAAGGGAAGAACCATGAGAAAGAAAAAAAGAGAAAACAATATGCTTCAATTGGCAGTCACACTCCATCTTTGTATGTGGATAGCATTTTCTATCATGAGTCTTTTGGAATTACTTAGATCATTATACTGCTGAGAAGAGCTAAATCTCACAAAGTTGGTCTCTGCACCATGTTGCTGTTACTGTGTACAAGGTTCTCCTGGTTCTGCTCACTTCACTCAGCATCGGTTCATGTAATCTTTCCAGGTTTTTTGAAACCCACCTACTCATTATTTCTTATAGCACAATAGTATTCCATTACATTTATATACCACAACTTGCTCAGCCATTCCTCAATTAATGGGCATTACTTCAATTTCTAATTCTTTTTTTATTTTCCATATTTTTATTATTTATTTAATATTTTTAGTTTTTAACATTGATTTCCACAAAATTTTGAGTTATGAATTTTCGCCCCATTTCTACCTTCCCCCCCACTCCAAGATGACACATATTTTGATTGCCCCTTTCCCCAGTCTGACCTCCCCTCGGTCACCCCACTCCCTCCCCATCCCCTCTCCCCTTACTTTCTTGTAGGGCAAGATAGATTTCTATACCCCAGTGCCTGTATATGTTACTTCCCAATTGCATGTAAAAACAACTTTTTTTTGAGCATTTGTATTTAGAACTTTGAGTTCCAAATTCTCTCCCTTCTTCCCTTCCCACCCACCCTCCTTGAGAGGGCAAGCAATTCAACACAGATCACACAGGCATCATTATGTGAAACAATTCCATAAAAGTCATGTTGTAAAAGATTAACTATATTTTCCTCCATCCTATCCCGTCCACCTTTATTCACTTTTCTCCCTTGACCCTGTCCCTGTTCAAAAGGGTTTGCTTTTGATTACCTCCTCTCCCAATCTGCCCTCCCTTTTATCATTCCCCCTCTCTTATCCCCTTCCCCCCTACTTTCCTGTGGGGTAAGATACCCAATTGAGTGTGTATGTTATTCCCTCCTCAAGTTAAATCCGATGAGAGCAAGATTCACTCATTCCCTTTCACCTGCCCCCTCTTCCCTTTCTACAGAACTGCTTTTTCTTGCCACTTTCATGTGAGATAATTTAGCCCATTCTATCTCTCCCTTTCTCCTTCTTCCAATATATTCCTCTCTCACCCCTTAATTTTATTTTTATAGATATCATCCCTTCATATTCAATGCACCCTGTTCCCTCTGTCTATATATATATATATATGTATATGTATATATATGTATATGTGTGTGTATATATATATATATATATATATATATACACATATATATTCCTTTCAACTACCCTAATACTGAGAAAGGTCTCACGAGTTACAAATATCAAATATCACCTTTCCATTTAGGAATGTAAACAAAACAGTTCAACTTTAGCAAGTCCCTTATGATTTCTCTTTCCTGTTTACATTTTCATGCTTCTCTTGATTCTTGTACTGGAAAGTCAAATTTTCTATTCAGCTCTGTTCTTTTCATCAAGATAGCTTGAAAGTCCTCTATTTTATTGAAAATCCACATTTTGCTTTGGAGTATTATACTCAGTTTTGCTGGGAAGTTGATTCTTGGTTTTAATCCTAGCTCCTTTGACCTCCAGAATATCATATTCCAAGCCCTTCGATAGCTTAATGTAGAAGCTGCCAGAGCTTGTATTATTCTGATTGAGTTTCCACAATACCCGGGTTGTTTCTTTCTGGCTACTTGCAATATATTCTCCTTAACCTGGGAACTCTGGAATTTGGCAACAATATTCCTAGGAGTTTCCTTTTTGGGATCTTTTTCAAGAGGGCATCGGTGGATTCTTCCAATTTCTATTTTACCATCTGGCTCTATAATATCAGGGCAGTTTTCCTTGATAATTTCTTGAAAGATGATGTCTAGCCTCTTTTTTTGATCATGGCCTTCAGGTAATCCAATAATTTTAAATTATCTCTCCTGGATCTCTTCTCCAGGTCAGTGGTTTTTCCAATGAGATATTTCACAGTCTTCCATTTTTTCATTCCTTTGGTTCTGTTTTATAATATCTTGATTTCTCATAAAGTCACTAGCTTCCACTTGCTCCAATCTAATTTTTAAGGTGGCATTTTCTTCAGTGGTCTTTTGGACCTCCTTTTCCATTTGGGTAATTCT
This sequence comes from Trichosurus vulpecula, assembly GCF_011100635.1. NCBI lineage: Eukaryota > Metazoa > Chordata > Mammalia > Diprotodontia > Phalangeridae > Trichosurus > Trichosurus vulpecula. The sequence continues at coordinate 419,757,951 of NC_050574.1, forward strand.
GCCTTTTGAGGTATTCTTCTCATCATTGGCTTTTTGGAGCTCTTTTGACATTTGGGTTAGTCTATTTTTTAAGGTGTTATTTTCTTCAGTATTTTTTGGGGTCTCCTTTAGCAAGTCGTTGACTTGTTTTTCATGACTTTCTTGCATCACTCTCATTTCTCTTCCCAATTTTTCCTCTATTTCTCTTACTTTCTTTTCCAAATCCTTTTTGAGCTCTTCCGTGGCCTGAGCCCAATTCATATTTTTCTTGGAGGCTTTTGATGTAGGTTCTTTGGCTTTGTTGACTTCTTCTGGCTGTATATTTTGATATTCTTTGTCACCAGAAAAAGATTCTATATTCTGAGTCTGAGTCTGAGTCCTTTTTCACTGCCTGCTCATATTCCCAGCCAACTACTTGACCCTTGAGCTTTCTGTCAGGGTATAAGCACCTTCAGAGTGGAGAGAACTTTTTCCCAAGCTTTAGGGGCCTTGTACTGCTGTTTTCAGAGCTACTTCTACTCCACTCACTGCAAGTTCTGCCACACCAGTGCTCCTCCTCCCCCAAGAACTGCCAACCAGGACCGCGACGCAGATCCAAGCAGGGCAAAGCAAGAGAACCCTGCCTCTGTGACAGCAAAGCAATCCCTGCATTCCTGCTCTGATCTGCCACTTGATTCCTCCCACCAGGTGGGCCTGGAGCCATAAGCATCCACTGCTGGAGATTGCCACCTCTGCCACCCCAGGGCTGGGGCTGGACCAGAATTTCTCTCTCCCTGATCCAGACATTTTCCTACTAACCTGCTCTGTTGTCTTTGGTGTGTATGGGTTAAGAAGTCTGGTAACTGCCACAGCTCAATGATTCATGGCCCTAAGGCCTGCTCCACCTGACTCCCAGTCTGGTCTATCCTGGCACAGCCCATGCTGGGCTGGGCTCTACTCCCAGCACCATGTGATAGACCCTTCCCAGCGACCATCCAGGCCGTCTTGGGCTGGAGATTTGTTTCCCTCTGTTACTGCATGGGTTCTATAGCTCTAGAATTTGTTCAGAGCAATTTTTTACAAGTGTTTGGAGTGATGTGGGAGAGAGCTTAAGCAAGTCCCTGTTTTCCAGCTGCCATCTTGGTTTTGCCCTCTCAATTTCTAATTCTTTCCCACCACAAAAGGAGCTACTATGAATATGTTTGTATATTTGGGTCCTTTTCCCTTTTTTATGATCTCTTTGGGATACAGCCCTAGAAAGGGTATTGCTGGGTCAAAGGGTATGCAAATTTTTATAGCCCTTTGGTCATAGTTCCAAATTGCTCTCCAGAATAGTTGGACCAGTTCATAACTTCACCAACAATGCATTAGTGTTCCAATTTTCCCAGGTCTTCTCCAACATTTATCATTTTCCATTTCTGTCATATTAGCCAATCTGATAAGTGTGAGGTGGTACCTCAGAGTTGCTTTAATTTGCATTTCTCTAATGAATAGTGATTTAGAGTGGTTTTTTATGTGACTATAGAAAGCTTTAATTACTTCCCCTGAGAACTTCCTGTTCATATCCTTTGATATGTTGAGGAATGACTTGCGTTCTTATAAATTTGACCCAGTTCACTATATATTTTGGAAATAAGGACTTTATCAGAGACACTGGCTACAAAAATTCTCTCTCAGCTTTCTGCTTTCCTTCTAATTTTGGTTGCATTGGTTTCATTTGAGCAAAAACATCTTAATTTAATGTAATCAAAATTATCCATTTTGCATTTCAAAATGTTCTCTATCTCTTTTTTGGTCATAAATTCTTCCCTTCTCCACAGACCTGACAGATAAACAATTCTTTGCTCTCCTAATTTGCTTATGGTAACACCTTTTATTTCTAAATCACATATATATTTTGACCTCTTCTTGGTATAAGGTGTAAGACGTTGGTCTATGTCTAGTTTCTGCTATATTGTTTTCCAGTTTTCCTAGCAGTTGTCAAACAGGGAGTTCTTATCCCCAAAGCTGGAGTATTTAGATTTATCAAATAGTATATTACTATAGTCATTGACTACTATTCCACTGATCCACCACTCTATTTCTTACCTAGTACCAAATAGTTTGGATGATTACCACTTTATAATATTTTTAGATCTGGTTTGGCTAAGCCACCTTCCCTTGCATTTCTTTTCATTAATTCCTTTGATATTCTGGAGTTTTGTTCTTCCATATGAATTTTGTTATTATTTTTCCTAGCTCTATAAAATAAATTTTGGTAATTTGATTGGCATGGCACCAAATAAGTAAATTAATTTTGATAATATTCTCATTTTTATTATATTACCTCAGCCTACCCATGAGCAACTGATATTTTTCCATTTATTTGGATCTGACTTTATTTGTGTGAAAAATGTTTTGTAACTGTATTCATACAGTTGCTGGGTTTGTCTTGGCAGGTGGATTCCCAAATATTTTATATTGTCTATGGCTATTTTAAATGGAATTTCTCTTTCTATCTCTTGCTACTGGGCTTTGTTAGTAATATATAGAAATGCGGTTTATTTTATATCCTGCAACTTTGCTAAAGTTGTTAATTATTTCAAGTAGTTTTTTAGTTGATTTTCTAGGATTCTCTAAGTATATCATCTGCAAAGAGTGATAGCTTTCTCTACTTACTGCCTATTCTAATTCCTTCAATTTCTTTTTCTTCTCTTATTGCTAAAGCTAACATTTCTAGTACGATATTGAACAACACTGGTGATAATGGATATCCTTGTTTCACTCCTGATCTTATTGGAAATGCTTCTAGCTTATCTCCATTACATATAATAGGTGCTGATGGTTTTAGGTAGATGCTACTTATCTTTTTAAGGAAAACTCCATTTATTCCTATGCTCTCCAGTGTTTTAAACAGGAATGAGTGTTGTATTTTGTAGAGGCTGTCCCTATTCCTGCAATACATTCCCTCCTCACCTTCATTTCTTAGAACTCCTACTTTCCTTCAAAGCTTGGCTTAGATATGACCTTCTACATGAAGTGTTTCCTGATCTCCTCCAGGACTTAATCATTCCCCTCAAATTACCAAGTAAGAGAAATGGTCATTTCTCTATTATATTAATAGTCAATTATTGAATTATATTGAACTGAAGGGTATTGTTGATGGATGAGATACGAAAGGCCAAATCTTGGGGTTACATGCTTTTCCATCCTGGGTGGGAGACCCCACCCAACTAAAGAATCTTACAAAGATATTGTGTTCTACTCAAGCTTGGGGGGGCACAGGGGAGAGGTAGATCATTTTTCTAGATTGCCCAAGACTTGGGGTAGCCCCTCATGGATCTGCCTCTCATTATAATATTTATTCTCATCAACTGTTAACTAATAAGAGCTGATTGCCACTTTCAGGAACACCCACTCTTCCAAGGGCATATAAGCACTGAGTGAGTTCCATAAAAGGGCTTTGGCATTTGCCACTCACCCTTTTTATTTATTATTGCTAGCATGATTAATAAAATGACTCATAACCCTGACACTATGTCTCTCAAACATTTTATGTCACACGAGTGTTTTTGTGAAGTATAAGGAGTCGATGTCCCATTCACTTCCCTCTTCCAACCAGAAAGGGGCAGAATTGCAATCCTCAACAAGTATGCCTACTGGGCTAGCTCAGAAGCAAGACCTGCTCTTTTAGTCCCTTCTTCTTTTCTCTTCCTTTCTCCTGTTTCTCCATCTAGGGAAGCTTCCTCCACCCCTGCTTCTAATGATTTCCACCCACAGTGAATCAACACTGAATGTTGGGCTCTTTTAGTCTTGGAAACTGAAATATGCCAACTTCCCACGTAAAGTTCTCCTTTTGAGAGTTTCTGGTGTAATAATAACACAATAAATGACTAAGAAATTATGCTTCTAGTGAAAGAGAAAGCCTCTAACAATGACCAGGGGTTGGGACTCCAACCCTCATTTCACTCTATGTGGCTAAAACTACAACAGTAGTTGGACAAACAACAAAATGGACACAAGAAAATGCAGTTGTCTGGGTTCAGGACAGATATTTACAAGAAGTAAAAATAGGTCAGTCAAAACAAACACATAAAAAAGACACATCAATGAATGAATAAATAAATAAATAGGTAAATGAAGGAAATAAATAAAACTAGGTCAATAAAAATGAAGAAATAAATGGGTAAATAAATAAATGAATGAATAATAAATAGTAATAGAGTTAGAGAATAAGCTCTTTGGCATCCAATCCAAAGAGGGACAGGGGAGGGAAGACCTAAGACACATCAATTTCTTTGTGTTCCCTGCAATGCATCTACTTTTACCAGAGCTCCAATCTTAAGGGTAACTGTCTTTGATAGGGGGTAATCTCTATATCTCTCTAATAAACCCCTCTTTAATCTCCTTATGTACCTGGGAGTAGAAACCACAAGTAAGTCCCTGTCCTTAGCATCACTGCTGTTAAAACAGCTTCAGGTTCCTTTTCAGTCTCCTCTGAAAATGCCAGAGCTCATGGGAAAGGATACATAGTGCGCCCTGTTCAATGGGGGCCAGTACTCTCCCAGAGACAAAACAATGGTCTTTCCTATTCCTTTTCCTTTCTTCTTTTATAGATTCAATTCAAACCACCACTCCCCTGCCTTCCTTGTTTACATTGCCAATAATTGCTCTGTCTTCTGGACTTAGGAGTTGGGGAGCTACATTTCCCGCTCAGAGGTTAATACTTGTATTTATTTTGTATAAGTTTATATATGCATGATTTTTCCCAAAAGGAAAAAGCTCTTTGAGAAGGAATGTTTCATTTTTGTCCTTGTATCTCCAGCATTAAGTATAGTGCCTGGCAAGTAGTAGTTGCCTGATTAATGCTGGCTGACTGATTGATATCTTCCCTCCCAGGATTGACATCTAGGGGTGACCTTTGCCTTTTTCTTCCTCTTTGACCTATACATCAATCAGTAAACAAATCTTATGAAATTTTCATTTACACTGTATCTCAGATTCATTCCTTCCTGCCATTTACTCCACCATGGCCCTGCTCGAGAACATGGCATTAAGGAATTCAGGACTAAAAAAGAACCTGGAGAATTTATGCCTCTCATTTTACAGATAAATAAACCAAATTCAAGGAAGACTTGCCCAAAGACAGACCTGAGATTCAATTCTAGAATGGCCAACTAGAAATACAGAACTGGATGTAAACATTTTGAACTGTTTTTCAGTCATGCATTTATTTGGAGTTTTCGTGGCAGAGATACTGGAGTGGTCTGCCATTTCCTTCTCCAGCTCATTTTATGGATGAGGAAGGAACTGAGACTAACAGGGGTAAATGACTTGCAAAGGGTCACCCAGCTAGGAAGTTTCTGAGGCTAGATTTGAATTCATGAAGATGACTCTTCCTGATTCCAAGCCCAGCTGCCTCAGTTGTAAACATACATTATTTCAGTGTAGTATTTCCAGGAGCAATGGAAGTAAATAATAATAATCAACATTTTATAATACTTTAAGATTTGCAAAGGACTTTACTTTCATTCTTTCATTTGATCCTCAAGGCAACCCACTGAGATAGGTATTGTCACTATCTCCATTTTAAAGATGAAGAAACTAAGGCTGAGCAAAGTGCTTTCAGGTCACAGAACTGGTATGTGTTAAAGCTAGGATTCATACCCTAGTCTTTCATGATTCCTAGCCTTTTCATTCTATCATATTGTCTCTCTATAGAGAAGCTTGCTCCTACATTAACTGCCTCCGAATTACTAACATTTTAATTTTTTATCTGTTTTTTATAATTTGATAGGTTGTTGGGTTTTTTTCTTGACCTCCTTCATGGTCAAGTTATCACTCCTTTCTGCTACAAGTGTCCCTGCCCATTCTACCTAATCTGCTATGGATTAGCATAAGAATCACTCATCTAAAAATTATTCCCTATACACTGTCAAAAGGAAATTTATGGTTTTATATTGAATCCCCTTCTCAGGTTGTGCCACATGGAAATGTTCTTTGTTTTTGTCATTTTGTATTTAAGTTCAAAATGAATAATTTTTTTTAAATTGTGCAAAAGAAAATTATGAAAAAGAAAAAAAAATATGGATGACATGGCACTCCTTTATGAGTAAAGTGCACACACTCTTCTAGAGTCATTGAAGTCTAGTGGCAAGACAAGAGTCAAGATGACTGACAATCACTCAGGATGCAATCGATGACCTTGGCATCCTCAATGTCTGACCAAACTTTAAGCACTCCACAGCATCTGCTTCAGCTGCCTTCATGGCCATTGGAATAAATTGTTCTTATCTGTTCATTTTGCCAGAAGAAATCTTCATATGCTTGGAGTAGGGCATCTCCCTAACTCATTGATAGGTCTGAAGCCTGTCAGTTACCTTCACCCTGGTTTCACCTGTCTGCTGATACAGCTTTACAGAGGTGTGGCCATTGCACATGCTACAGCTTCTTCGAGCCGCAGGTGATCACATTGGATGATAGGTGGACACCAAAAGTAGATGAGCAGCCCTGAAAAATGTCCTGGAAAGATCTCACACCAAATGTACCAGTCCTCCTGAACACCCCATACACTCTTAGATGTAGGATTAGACAGAAGATTCTAGGGTACGTAGTATACACATCCCATACTAATGGGATGCATTTTTAGAAGTAAATACAGGCCAAGTGTCACACAGATTATGTCAGCCAGTAATTCAAAAACCATTTTTAAGCACTTACTACGTAACAAGCACAAAAAGGACAAAAACATGTTTTTAGAGTCTCACAAATTTAATAAAAAGGGCTTTAAATTGAAACAGAAGATACAGGAAGAAAATTGTTAATATATATCAAATTATGATCCATCAGCCAATTGCCAGAACACTGGCAGAGCTCATCCTGTCTGCTTTGTGCTCAAGTGATGAGAAAATGATGTCAACAGACTGAGTCTCTTGAGCCAAACATGTCTCTAGAAAGGTCTCAATAGCTCTTAAGGAAAAACCAGCCTAATTTGCAAAGGCAGAGGATTTAGGATACTTCACACTTGTGTACAGACATTTGAGACCATGGGTTTTGTTGATGGTCCCTTTCTTAGATTTTGTTTCTTGTATATTTCTGGCTATCTCTGATGATGTTTTTCTCTTCTTATGGTAGATACTCCAGATGAGTCCATATGTATTGTACATACATATTCTTCCTCCATTTTCCTTTTTAGTTTAAAGCCCTTTTTGCTAAATTGGTGAGATGCTAGGCAAATTCATTTTACTAGTCCTTGTTTACATGGCAAAATTACATCACACCCCTTGTAAAGACTTGCCTGACATATCTATATTTTAAGCTATAGACCAGGAATTAAAATGCCCATGGTCAGACACCATGTTCCTTACAGACTATTAACCTGAATCTGCCTTTCTCAAATGCAATCTTCTTCTTTTAATTGGTAGTAGTGATGAAAACACGACTTGAAAAGAAAGCATGGTTCCTAAGGTCTTCAGTTTGCTAAGATTTCATAATCCTTAGTAATTCTTCCTAGTTTCTTTCTGGTAGAATTTGGGAGTTGAAAAGGACTTCAGAGGTCTTCTAGTCTAAACCATACATGAAAGGAATTCCCATCATAATATATCTGACAAAGAGTTGTCTAGTTGCTGCTCGATCATCTCTAAGAACGGAGGACATTCTCCACAAACCCCTGCCATCAGTCAGTCCATTGCACTTTTGGATAGTTATAATTGTCAGGAAGCTTCTTTTTTGTTGTTTTCTTTTGTCTTGTTTTTTCAGAGATCATGTCTAAATTTTCCTCTTTGCAACGGCCACCTGTTAACATTGGTTCTGTTTTCTGAGGTTAAAGAAAATAAGTCTAATCCTTCTTTCACATGTCAATCCTTCAAATACTTGAAGATAACTATCATGTCTCTTATAAGTATAAACACACTATGTTCTTTCAACCAGTCCTTGTATTGAACTTCACTGTCCCAGGTACCAACTGCCTTCCTTTTCACATGCTCCAGCTTATCAATGTCTTTTCTTAAATTGTGGTGTTCAGAATAATAATAATGAAAACAACAACTAACATTTATCTAGTACTATGCTAAGTGCTTTACAATTATTATTTCATTTGATCCTCACAAAACCCCTGGGTAAGTAGGTGCTATTATTATCCCGATTATACAGATGAGGAAACTGAGGCAAACAATAGTTAAGTTACTTGCCCAGGGTCACACAGCTAGTAAATGAACTGTACACAATACTGCAGATGAAATCTAACAAGGACAGAGTACAGGGGCACTGTCAGCTCCTTCCTGGATGCTTTCACTCTATTAACGTATCCCAAGATGACATTAGATTTTTGCGCTTCTATCTCACACCACTGACTCATATTAGGTCCACTAAAACCTCCAATTTTTCCACATCCCCTCCAACACTTGTCAAACATTTTCCTTTTCTGTCATATTAGCCAATATGATAGTTATGAAGTGGTATCTCAGAGTTGTTTTAATTTGCATTTCTCTAATCAATAGTGGTTTAGAGCATAGTATCATATGACAATAGATAGCTTTGGTTTCTTCTGAAAATTGCCTGTTCATATCCTTTGATCACTTATCAATTGGGGAATGATTTAGATTCTTATATATTTGACTCCATTTTCTATATATTTGAAAAATGAGGCCTTTATCAGAGAAAATGAACAACTTCTGGATCTGTTGGAGAGGACTACTGAGGTGTGACCATTAGATAAGGGCAAAGACATCACACAGGAAACATTTTGTCACTGGTTGAGAGAATCAGTTAACCGTCTTCAATTCCATGTATAAAAATAGCAAGTCACTTCAGGAGTTTGCCAGTCTAGTGGTAGAGGGTTAGAGTTCAAAGGTTCATTAGACTGGAAGCTGAAGAGGCAGACCTTTGTGCCATTCTGTTCTCAGCACCAGGCCCACACTCAAATACTTTCTAACCTGCTATGACCTACCATATTTCACACTTAGTTTGCACAGACTTTAAGAATTCGAGTGTACCTCCAGACCACAACAATACATTTGAGGAAGATTGGGAAAGTCTTGAAAAATTATAGGATAAAAAAATTTATCTCCTTTAAAGTAAATAGTGGTATAAAATGATGCTAAAGAAATATGAGCAGAACAAAAGAAAAGAGATTCTAATTTTAGCTCAGAATATTAGTTTAAGATCAATAATTTTCCTTAGAAATATCATAACATTTCAGAAAAAAGGATTAAAGTTCAACAAGACTAAAGTTTTACATGCTGTAATAATAGATAGATACTTGGTCTCATAGGTGAAACTTTTCTAATTCACATTTATTAGGTATGATCTTTTGATTTACTTAGTTTTACCATTTCTTTTAGTGTTCTAGATGCATACCATGAAAGAAAATAGCATGTAAGGAATATCTAAATACTATAACATCTTTTCATGCACAGTGGACAGAAAATAAAGCATTTTTATGAGAGAAACCATTTAAAAAACTTATTAATTTCTCCATCCAATTAATTTTTTAAAAAAATGTTCCAAATTTTACATTAAAATAAATTACAGCTTATCAGAGCTTTCATAGTAGATTTTAATTAATTGGTTAATAAACAAGCATTTATTAAGCACTTGTGGTCTACCAGGCCCTATGTTAGGCACTGGGGATAGGAAGAGACAAGAAAAGAGTCCCTGTCCTCAAGGAGCTTACAATATTTTAACCTCAGTCATTTTGTTTTTCTCTTACAGAGTTATAACAAGCATTGGACAAATGGGACTTTCAACCAGGGCACTAAAAATAAATGGGAAGGGGGAACACATTTCATCATAAGAAATTCACCTCAGAGTCCTACACTGACCTGCTGTGCCATACGCTGAAAATGGTCTCAGCCTAACACACCCAAAGTCCTATTGCCTTGTTTCTCTCACATACTGACTCCCTAACTCCCACAGGGACTAGGGTTAAGCCAGTATCTTTTCTAGGACGATGGTACCTCCAAGCCAACCTTCTTCTTTGCCACTGCTACCTCCCAAAACTTTTTACCCCGGGTAAAAATGTTCCTAGTTGTGGTTCTGCTTTATTACACACAAGGACCTCAAACTAAGAAATCATCCATGAGAAAATAAGTCATCTTATTCTATCCCATGACTCTGGACTAGAAGCAGGAAGGGCTAAGAACTTCGTATACATATTATCTCATATGAGCCTCACAACAATCCTATGAGATGGGTACTATGGCTATTATTACTATTCTCATACTGTAGACGAGGAAATGGAAATTCAAAGAGCTTAAGTAAACTGTGTGTGGTCATACAACCAACAATTATCAGAGGCAGGACTCATGCTTAGGTCTCTCATAATTCCAAGTTTAACTACCTTGATCATCTATAAGGAGGAGGGAAGGAAGAGTAAAAGGAATATAGGCTGGAAAAAGGGAGGGAGGAAAGGAAGGGAGGAGAGAGAGGGAGGGAGGGAAGAAAGGAAGGAAAGAGAAAGGGAAGGAGGGAAGGAAGAAGAGAAGAAAGGAAGGAAAGAAGGAGGGAAGGAAGAAGGCAAGGGAAGGGAAAGGAAGGGAGGGAAGGGTAACTAAGATATATTCCTTTTTCTTAGCTCTAGAATATAACTGCTTACCAAAGTTAACCAGTAAATAATGCTCATTTTCACTATTTATATAGCATGTAATATATGATTTCATTTATGTTTAATCACTCATAAACATTTGCTGTTATTGTTGCTGTCGCATTAATAGGACACCATTGGTAAGAGTAATGTTAGTATTTGCACATACTCTTGAAAGGGTCAAAACATGTCCTGCCAGAGACTATATTTGTCCATTTGTTTTTGTGCCCTACATAACAGAGAACTACACACAGTTAGGACATTTCATAATAACCTCAAGAGCATGACAGTGATATGTGGGTGAAGGGGCTATTTGCATAGTGTTTTATTTGCATCTCTCCTTGATGAGTGTGTAGTCTGCTCCCTCCCTCCCTCCCTTTCCTTCCTTCCTTCCTTCCTTTCTTCCTTCCTTTCTTCCTTCCTTCCTTCCTTCTCTCTCTCCTTCCTTTGTCCTTCCTTTCTTCCTTCCTTCCTTTCTTCCTTCCTTTCTTCCTTCCTTCCTTCCTTCTCTCTCTCCTTCCTTTGTTCTTTCCCTCCCTCTCCTTCCTTCCTTCCCTTCCTCCCCTCTTCCAGTCGATATTCCTTTTATTTTTCCTTCCTTCCTCCTTGTAGATAATCAAGATAGTTAAACTTGGAATTACAGGAGACCTAAGCGTGAATCCTGCCTCTGATACTTGTTGGTTGTATGACCATACACTTAAGCTCTTTGAATTTCCATTTCCTTGTCTACAGAATGGGAATCTTGTTCCATATAGCTTTGCCATTCCAAGGTTGTTTCTTAAGAGAGAAAAATGCTTGTATTTTATCAACATTTCATACTTTGCTGTACTGTTTCACTAGTGTTCCAGTATATCCCACAAGGATTTCTTCTGCCCTCCCACCTTGAATTGAACAATTTCCTCTCCAAGAAAAATTTCTGAGATTTTCTGCTTTTATTTATTTTCTCCTGGTATGTGGTCTTTTCAGGCAAGTGACTACTTTTTCTAAAGAAGAATGCTTCAGGGTCAAGGGTGTCATATTCTAGAACTTTGTTGGTGTGTCAGTCAAGTTTTTAGTGTGGCATATTGGGAAGAGTGCTGGATTTGGATCCAGACGACCTGGGTTCAAATCCTTGTTCTTCCCCCTTTCATACCTAAGTGACCTTAGGCAAGTAATTTAACTTCTCTGGCCTCAGTTTCTTCAACTGGAAAATGAGAGTGCTGGGCTAGATGTTCCCTACTATTCCTTCTAGCCTTGAATGTATGAGTTTATGAATGATTCATGAAACAGAACATCTTTTGAGGTCAGGAAGGCTGTGTAGAAAATTACGGAGTATTTTCTGCTAACATTGGGTGACCCAATCTGTTGTTCAGCTTTTCAGAGGTCATGATGCTCTTCTTTATCAAGTTCTCTACCTCTTTGCTGGTCAATGAATCAATTGACAGCACAGTGACTAAAAAAATCTTTCATAATTTTTTTTGAGGGGGGAGGTGAGGCAATCAGGGTTAAGTGATTTGCCTGAGGTCACACAGCTAGTAAGTGTCAAGTGTCTGAGGCCAGATTTGAACTCAGGTTCTCCTGACTCCAGGGCTGGTACTCTATTCACTGCACCACCTAGCTGCCCCTAAAGAATCTGAATTTAATGATAGCCTCTCTGTTCTCTGTCTAACCAACTTTTCAAACAAGTTTTTATTAAGGAAACAGACTGGGTTACATGTGTCAGGAGCCCCAGCTCTGCGATAACAGTAGTAGCATTAGTACTAGCAGTAGTAGTAGTTACTAGTAGTAATAGCTGTAGTAGTAGTAGTGGTGGGTGGTGGTGGTGGTGGTGGTGGTGGTGATGGTGATGGTGATGATGATAACAACAAACATGTATATACTGCTTTAAACCTTATAAAATGCTTTGTATATGTTACTTCATTTGAGCCTCACAACAACCTTATGAAGTGGCCAGCCACCACAGGAGTTATTTTTCCCAATTTAAAGATGAGGAAGCAGGCCTGCTCCCAGTCACATACAAACATCTAATAAGTATCAGAGGCAAGATATGAATCTGAGTCTTCCTCATAGGGAGCAGCTAGATGGAGCAGTGGATAAGAGTGCCAGGCCTAGAGTCAAGAAGGTTAGGTTCTGACCTCATCTCTCTGACTTCAGACACTTACTAGCTATGTGACCCTGGGCAAGTCATTTAACCCTGTTTGCCTCAGTTTCCTTATCTGTAAAATTAGCTGAAGAAGGAAACGGTAAACAATTCCAGTATCTTTGCCAAGAAAATCCCAAATGGGATCATGAAGTGTCAGACATAAGTGAAATGACTGAACAACAAACGACTTCCTCATGTAACCTTGGACAAGTGACTTCTCTGTGGGTTTCCTCTTCTATAAAAGATGAGTGATGGGTTAGAGTTCCAAGGTTCCTTTTAGCCCTAGTTTTGACTATATGCATAAACTTATAATTCCACTGAATTTACCCACACAATTGATGTTAACATTCTGTCTTCCTATCCTTACTTATCCCCAACAAGATTAGAAACAGATAAAATAAAGACCAGAATGAAAAATCATAATATTCTTTGCTTATGTAGCCTCAACCCCTGACCCCTGAAAACCTTAACAATGGAACTGCCATTCTCCTCTACTTCTAGAACTACAAAAATCGAAAGGAAGGAGGGCTGGGGTGAGAGGGGGGAGTCCCATGATCTAAATAAATAATGGTACTAGCAGCTCTGGGGCATCAGAAATGAATAGGCTAAAGATATAAAGTATCTACAGCTGGAAATAGGACAGATAAGTAGGGGGAGTAGACAGACGGAGGTTCTTTCTCATTTTAGTCTCACTTTTAAAATCTTTTATATGCTCAAAACATTATGCCTTCTAGCTAAAAAATTAATTTTATACAGTACAATATGCTTTAGAATAAAATTGTATTAGCAGAAATTGATTCATACTCTCATCTTCTGAAAATCAACATGATTATGTGGCCAAAGTCTTAGTTATTTGATGTACCAAATTAGTATGGGACTCTATTAATTGAGGTAATTGGACTAGATAATCTTTAAGGAATCTTTCATCTCTAAAATTCAATAAGAACTTATAAGATATTTTCAGTAGGAATCTATATTTCATCGGATTATTCATCATCATTATAATCATTCACATTTGTATAGTACTTTAAGATTTTGTTGTTATTCAGTGGTTTCAGTGGTGTCCAACTCTTCATGACCCCAATTTTTTTTTTTTTTTGGCAAAGACACTGGAATGTTTTGTCATTTCCTTCTCCAGCTCATTTTACTTCCATAGAAAGAACTGATAAATAAAAGTATGCATAGTATTGTTTTACACACACACACATATAATACATATATGTGTAGGTATATACACATACATACAGATGTGTGTGTGTGTGTAAGACATAGAGAGAGAGAGAGAGAGAGAGAGAGAGAGAGAGAGAGAGAGAGAGAGAGAACCTTCTTTAGTGCAGGATGGGGAGAGAGGGAGACAGTATGGAATTAATAATTAACCAAAAATTTAATTTTAAAAAAAATCTGAAGGTTTCAATGTATTATAAAGGACAACTTAAAGTTTCCTATGATCATCGACTTAGAGATAAAAATTACCTTTTATAAAATCCATCTAGTCCAATCCCCATATTTTACAGATAAGGAAAGTGAGACCCAGAAGAGTTCAGTGATTTGCCCAGTCATATAACTAGAATGTGGCAGAGCCAATATTCAAACCCAGGTCCTCTGATTTCAAATCCAACACTTTCTTCGGTGTGCCATGCTATTAGTCTTCAAGTTTTTGTTGTTTGTCCTTCCTTCTTGAAGAGGACCAAGACATCAGGGAGGTGATGACATGATATGAAAGTGAATTGGATTTGAGTGAGGGAGGGCTGTGCAGAGTCACCAGCCTCACTTTTTCCTCTGGAGCCATCTGGGTACAGTGGCAAGATACAGACTGGTAGGAAGGCTGTAACATCTGGGGAGATAAGGAAAGGCTTGATGTAGAAAGTGGTGTTTGAGCTGAATCTTGAAGAAAACTAGGAATCCTCAGAGGTGGGGGTGAAGATGGAGTGTATTCCAGGAATGTCAACTTGGAATTATACCCCAGGGCTTAGCTGAATGGCCAGTGAAAAAAAGCAAACTCATCTAAATGACATCTAGCTTGCCTCAAACCATTCTTCATAGTCATCCACCCCCAGATATCTTGGGATATCATATCATCAACTCTACCCTTATCTGAGTACTTGTCCCCACTCCTAGGACTTCTTGCTATAGGAACTGCAGACAAGCAAACACTGCTCTAACAATGAAAACCACTCCTAGGCCCAAAGGGCTAGGGCCCTCTGCCCTTTCCCTCTTCCAAAAGGTCCATCTGTTCTGGACTTAGACTTCAGTACTGGCTTCAGTTGAGATTAGGCTTAGTCCTGAGGGAACTTGACTACGTAAAACAAGCTTCTGATAAGACAGGATGATAAATTTAAACAGGCACCACTAATAATTTAGGTCTTCCTTTTCAGAACTCCTAAGGATGTTTTCACATTAACAAAAAGATCTATAAAAATGGTTCTTTTCTCTTCCAGGGGATATGCTTTTCTTCTGTCCTTTGAAACAAAAAGAAATTATAACAAGAGGCATCTTATGTCAAATTAATTTCACACCTCTTTCTTTATCAAAGTCTATTTAAGAATTGAATAGGTGATAGCTATTTCCGAGCTGATAGCTAGGCCTTCAGGTAATTAATAATGCCACAAAACCGCTTTATTAATAGCACACAATGAGCAGAGAATGTTGTATTAAGGCTTGGGAAAAGTGCAAGGTACAAGTTTAGTCCCTGCCCTCATGGAGTTTGATAAAGAGGAAAGACACAAATGCAAACTGTTTCATGTATGACTACTGATTTAGAGATATAAAACAAAGTGCTATGTGAAGTCTGAAGAGAAAAGCTAGTATCAACATTAGGAAAGTCTTCAGAGGGGTTTGGGGAAAGAAGAGTTATAGGGAGGCGTGATTCCTACTGCAGATCTGACTTAGGGACAAGTCAAGTCATCTGCCTGAGCAAATTTTCAAACAGACGTGCCTTTTTAATAATATCTAATATCAGCTTTTTAATAATATTGAGTGAATGCAAGAATACTCTGGGACACAAAATTTACCCACAAACAAGCTTTCACCATAAAAGTGCGAACGCCCTTTAAGTTATAAAAACTGTAAGTGTAAAAAAAGTTCACCAGGGTTTTTTAAATGTATCAGTACCAAATTTCTACACCATAACTGCTCTATTGTTTAGTTTTATTTCTGTTATTCTACATCATAATTGTTTTATTTTGCAATCAGTTATTTACTTTTAGTAAAATTGACTGTAAGAAGTTATCCTTAAGTTATCCTGTAAGAATGTTCATTCCTTAAGCTCAAAATTAACATGCATGTGATCTTTCTACTGAAAGCAAATTCTTACATTCTTCAAATTCATGTTTATACTAGTTGCATTTTGAATTTTTTGTCTTGAACTGAGTCATGTTATGGTCTTGAGTTTCATCAACTGACATGGATGGGGAATTACTATTTATGCAAATAATATTCAAACACATGCCTCCCCTTTACCCTCCCTAGTTGTCATCTTTGTGGTCCATGTCAGCTAAATTTCAACCTAAGTAGGCCAGACCTCCCTTGTTTCAAAACCCAAAACCAGTTTAATGACATCTTTTGATGCTATTTTGGATCTGCTCTTCAGAATGGAAAAACGAATGCTTTCTTTCAATTCAAATGTTATTTTCAACTGTATTTATGCATTTGTGGTATCCTGCCATCATCTGTTTCACCCTTCATAAAATTCAAAAACATTTTACTATTCTTGTTGCTAAGATCTGTGTTAATACAATAGCCTTTTGCCAACTGAACCACTATTACATTCTCTTGGAAGGCTAATCTCATTCATTTAGAAGCTGTTTGTGATGTATTCAGATTTGGAGAGTCAATTAAATATTTCTCCTCTCTGTAATTTCCTTATTCTTTTCCTAATTCTCTGGTTTACTCCTCCCCTCAAATTTAAACATTGAGTACATGATATTTTAATTTATATAGTTCATGTATTTCATGTGGACTCATGGCAGATCTTATCTTGTAATTCACATTGTTTTCTTTCAATATAGTATCCTAATCTCATATTATGCAGATTTTTCCTATTTTCTCCGAACTATCTTCCTTTTCATTTATGGAAAAGATATTTTCTCTTTGATATTCTATAACAGATTTATATAGTTCTTAATTCACTATGGATTCCTAAAGAAACACGGCATATTTTGGAAAATGATGACAGTCATAAAGCCTATATCAAGAAACTAAAGAAGAAGCTTACTTATGCAGGAGCAGGAGTCCCTATCCTCCTCAGTACTCAGCATATTGCTTTATACACAGTATGTACTCAAAAATTATTTTTAAAAATTACTACACTCTTTGATCATGAATAAATGCTCCTAGAGCTTAGGGGGAAAACAGCATACCAGAATTTCAAGACAGATTTCACAGCCATTTTGGTTTCTTTTAACCACCAATTGACAACTATTCCTCTCAAAAATAAATAAGAGACATTCCTGTGGCTTCTATGTTTCATTTTTCTTCTTTTCTCGCTCTTATTGCTCCAGGTGCCATTTTTTCCCAAAAGATTAGATCACAGGATAATAGATTTAAAGTTGGAAGAGATCTTAGAAGTCACTGAATTCAGACTCCTCTATAGATGAGGAAACTGAAACGAAGCCCAGAGTGGTTAAGTGATTTGACCAAAGTCACTAAGTATGACTAAAGTCACAGAGCTGTTAAATATGGGCAAAACTTGAATCTAGGTCTTTCTGATTTCAAATTCAGCACTCTATTCACTAATTTTTGCCTCTTGGAATGTCTTCATTGCTTCTTTTGAAATAAATTCGCAACTAATGGAATCTTCACTGTTACTTAAAAGCTCAAGGAGTTCAATACACTTTAAGTTGTTCTACTTGTAATTCTATATTGCTCTGCCCGGAGTTATAATTCTAAATGATTTAAAGACATTCTCAATTTGTAAGTAAATTAAGAATCACATGGGTAAACCATTTAAAATAAAACATATCTGTAGAAAATGACATTAAGTTCTTGAAGATTTAACTGACATTTTCAGCGACACTTTCTAGTTGACATTAAACAGCATCTCTCAAGCCTTTAGCTCTAAAGTTCTTATCTAGTCACTTTGCTAAGTAGATCATATTCTATAAACAAAGACATCACATTTCATGTAAATCTGACACTCATGGGAGTTCTTTACTCCCTGCAGACACTCCCTACAAAGGACTGGCTTTAAGGAATGCTTAAGTGGAATAACAGTGAAGGTTAGATGTCATGCGTGTGAAAACTTAAAACAAAAGTTAACATCATATCTTTCTACTATTTAGGGAGGGACTTTTGACAAGCTATTTTCTGTAACACCACAAAATATAAGAGACAAAAAAAAATTGTCTTTATTTTTCTAAAGGGATCACCCACAATGATGTAAAACAAAAACAAATGGAACACAAATTACTGTGGCAGTTAAATAAACATTTATGCGTATAACACTTAATAATTATTCAATTTCTGAGCAGCTAAGTCTGATTTCAGCTGAATCTCTGCTACTTTCAAAGTAATTTCTCTGTAAATAGCACTGCTCAGTGTTAGGTTCCTGGCCCACATGATTTGTTCCTTTTCCTGCTGAAGCTCTTCTCTGATCTGCTGTACTGCTTCCTCTGTGCCCGATGAAGAAGACTTTGGCATGCTGCTGCTGCTGTTTTTCTTGATTATTTCACACCTTTGTGCCAAGTTGCGGTCAACTTCAGATATCGCTGAAGAAAAAGAATTCTTAAGGGTAACGATTTCCTTCTCTAAAAACAGTGCCAACTGGTTAGTAAGGAATTCCTTGCTTCCTGATTTTGGTTGTTTTATCACACAATTCATAGGGAGAACTTGGGTGACAGCATGAAGGCACTGGAACAAAGCTGTTTGATTCCTGGAATGAAGAAAAAATATTCTATAAAAATCATAAAGTTGAGTTTTCTGTACAATGTCTCTACCACGTTACAGATTCTCAATTAGTAATTTATAACCATGTTGATATTGAAGAGAACCAACATAATATACTTGAGGCAGGCTGCTAATTAATATGAATAAGCCCTACAGGAGTAAAATCCAATTGAACCTTGCTATTCATTATCTAAAAAAGTTCACATCTTTGAAAAGTATTTTGTCTCTAACTCTGCTTCTATCCCATTTTACTCTATTAGACTTATTTGTATAAATATCTTTTAAAATATTTAAATTAGTGTCTTATTTTTTAGAAAGCTAAACTACTCATCTCTAAAAACCAGAGATGTCTTACTCTTTCAGCTTAATTAAAAGCTCAACACTTCCTTTCCCCAACTTTCTCTCACAATAAAGAATAGCAGCAAAGACTGCAACGGACAATGTGTTAGCATTAAGATGCATTAAAAAACCAAAAGCATATTAAGAACTTAGAATATAGAGTCCTTTCTTCCTTCCTTCTAAAGTGCAACAGTACCTACCATCTAGCTCAATAGATGTTATTTGGAACAGGCAATAATTTGGAATTTCAAAGTGCCAGCCCATGAAAACTTAAGCATTCATTATATAGCTTGGCTGGATTTTTGATTGTCTGCCCTCTAAATGCTTAACAAGAATTTGAAGTTGAAACCATATGCAAAGAAAACTAATGGAAAAATTCTGCTAAGCATTTCACTAAACATGTGGCGTATATGCTTAAATAAGTAAATAAAAGAATAATTAGGAACTTCAAAGAATAAACAATCTCCGTTCCTGGTGAATTTATCAGGATATCTTGTCATAACAGAAAGCTGTCATGTATCAAACATGTCATATGATAAACAGGTATTCCTTCTGGCACTGGTCAAATTCTAAAAACATACTAATAGCAGGTAATCATATGCAAACATACATGAACAATAGATGTTCAAGTAGACAAGAGTCAGACATTCTGGTTCATTTTTTCTCTATGTGGTTATATCTACTGTCATCACTGATTGCTTTATTAGTTTCAAGTGTATTTAAGAATTGATTAAAAAAAAACAGGCTTAAGATCAACCATTCCATTGACTGGGATAAGAGGTATGATCCTTTTTATTTAAAACTGAAAAATCCCATTCCCCCAACAGCGGATAGGGTAGAAGGAAGGCAAGTTTAATTTCTCTTTATTTGTTTCCTTTAAAGTTTTGTTTTAAAATGTGTTTCAAATGATGCTTTTTGTTCCTACAAAATATTCATGTGTAAACATATTCCTGTCTCCCATTCCCTGTCTAGACATCCACTCCTAGAAGGAAAGGTTCAAAAAAAAGGAAAATAAAATCAAAAAGCCAACCAGTACACATACAGTGTCAATATATGCAGTATTCCAAAATATCCACAGGACCTCAACTCAGAGCCAAGTTTAACTTAAGCAGCCTACTACAAAGGAGGAATGTCCTCTTATCAATAGCAACTTTTTTAAAAGTAATGAACCTTCTTCCCTCAATAGTCATGGGTACCTAGGTAATCAACTTCAAGTGGGATGAATGGTGAGTAAGAAGCAAAATTGTCTCTGATCTTCTCCTTAATCAAAGTAATGGTAGCTGAGCAAAGCTCTATTTTTGTTATTTTTTTTAAAGTTGCAAAATGGCCAACCAAGTTTCTTTTTCCCCAACTAGGTTATTATTTATTCATTAGTCTCTTCATATAGATTGTAGTATCTTTAATACTTTATTCAATAACCAATAAAGTTCTTTTTACTGGTTAAATTCCTTTGGAAGGTGTCTAACTGCTTCCCTTTCCTTTCCCCTTCCTTTCTTCTAAACCCTCTGCAATCTTGCTTCTGACCTCACCATTCTTTCCACCATTATCAATGATCTCTTAATCGCCAAATCCCAATTTTTGGCACTGTTCATATCACCCTCTTCTGGATACCACCTCCTTTCTAGGTTTTCATGACACTAGTTCCCACTCCTGCTTCCCCTCCAACCTCTCTGGCGACTCCTTCTCAGTCTTCTTTGCTAGATCTTCCTTCTGGTCACTTCTACTAATTGTCGATACCTTCCACATCTCTGTGCTAAGGTCTCTTCCCTTCTTCCTCTATATAATCTCATAGTTATCTCATCAGCTTCCATGGATTTAATTATCTATAAATAGATGATTTCAAGATCTATATATTAAAGCCTTAGTCTCACTCCTGAGTTACAGAGCTACATGTCCCATAGACATCTTAGACTCAACATATGCAAAACTGAACTCATTATCCTTCCCCACAAGCTCTCCCTTCTTCCTAATTTCCCTATTAAAGTCAAATGCACCACCAATGCTTCAACTACTGCAGTAGCCTGTTGGCTAGTCTCCCTTCCTCAGGTCTCTGTCCACTGCAATCCATTCTCCATTTCTCAGCCAAAGCGATCTTCCTTAAGCACAGAACCGACCAGGTCATCCCCTCTACGCCTCCCTGTACCTACAGGATCAAAAAGAAAATCCACTGTTTGGATTTTAAAGTCCTTCATAACCTGATCCTCTCCTACCTTTCTAGTCTCCCTATATTTTACTCCCCTCTAATCAACAGTGATTTAGAGCATTTTTTCATATGACTATAGCTCTGAAAGCTGCCTGTTCATATCTTTTGACCATTTAACAGCTGGGGAATGACTTGTATTTTTATAAATTTGACTTAGTTCTCTATATATTTGAGAAATGAGGTTTTTAATCAGATACTTGTTGCAAATTTCCCTCCTAGTTTTCTGCTTTCCTTATAATTTTGGTTGCATTGGCTTTGTTTGTACAAAAACTTTAATTTTATATACTCAAAATTATCTATTTTATATTTTGTAATGCTCTCTATATTTTCTTTGGTCCTAAATTCCTCCCTTATCCATAAATCTGCCAGATAACCTATTCCATAATCTCCTCATTTGCTTACAGTATCATTTTTATGTGTAATATCATTTTTATGTGTAAATCATGCACCCATTTTGATCTTATCTTGGCATATAGCAGGCCTGCACAATGTGCTGTGCACACTAAAGGATTTCCTCTACATACAAAGGATGCTTTCCTCTACATTTTTCTCTGGCTGCCCAAAATCCTTCGGCGTGCTGCAGGCCACAAGTTGTGTAGGCCTGGTGTATGCTGTGAAATGTGCACCTGAAAACTTACATGAAATGATGGAAAGTGAAGTAAACAGAACCAGGAGAACATTGTACATAGTAACAGCAATATTGTTCCATAAAGAATTGTGAACGACTTAGCTGTTCTCAGCAATACAATGATCCAAGTCAATACCAAAGGACTAATGACAAAGCATCTTATCTGCCTCCAGAGAAAGGACTGATACTGTTTGAATACATACTCAAGCATGCTATTTTCACTTTCTTTCTTTCATTCTTTTTCTTTTGAATCTTCTTGTACAAAACGAGTATATGGAAGTGTTTTACATGATTACACATGTATAACCAATATCTGATTGCTTACTATCTCAGAGAGGGAGGAGGGAGGGAAGAATAAAATTTGGAACTCAAAACTTAAAAAAGATTTAAGAAATTATTTTAACATGTAATTGGGTGGAAATTACTTATGTATGTATATTTTATTGCCCTCCATATACTCAATGATCTAGTGACACAAGCCAACTAAGCCTTTTTACTGGCTGTCTGCCATGCCTGGAGAGCATCCCTTCCTAACCTTCACAGCTCTGGCCTACTTCAAGAATCAGCTCAAATCCCACTTCTGGGAGAAGCCTTCCCCTCGGTCCCTTCCTCCTACTTCCCCTAAAGTTAGTGTCTTTCCTCTAAAATCAACTTTTATTTACACTGAATATGTCTTTTATATACATAATTGTTTTCATGATGTATCCCCTCTAAGAATGTGAGCTACCTGAGGGCAAAGAATGCATTTTTTGTTTGTGTTAAATATCTCTAGGCTTCACAATGCTTGATACATAGTAAGTGCTTAATAAAATCATGTTCACTTGACTAATAATTGTCACAAAGATCAAATTTATTTAAAGTCCTCTGTAAACCTTAAAGTACTATATAAATATTAGCTATTATTATTTGCACTTTGTAAATCTCAAGGCACTACGAAAATGTCAGTTTTAGATTAATTTACCTGCAATATATTGTTAAAATTCCTTCAAAGGGTGTTTTTTGTTTCCAGTTGAAAAGTGTCCCATGCAAAGCTCCTAGACTTTTACAAAAGAAGCTATCTGGAAATTCTTTGATTGTTTCACATTCCATGTGTCCAAGAAGCCATGTTTTCACTGAAGTCAACGTACAATCAGGTGATGTTATTTGAAAAGAAAATTTGTGAAATACTGCAAGAAGTGCAAAGAGATCTTCCATAGGTTCTATAAGAAAAAAATGACATGAACTAAAAATCTAAATTATTAAGCTTTTAAAATTTTTAGTCACCAAAAAAGATGATGTACCACGTACTAATAAAAAATTACCTTTCAAAGGTTTATTCTTCTCTGGTAAGGTTACCGAATATTTTCCATTTGAAATGTCTTCTATACTTAAAGAAAGTCTCCCACAAGGTACAGTACAGCTCTCTCCAAACCGACCACTGTTTTCTCCCCATCTGGCATGTAGCATTACAATACAACAAAAATTATGGAATGCCAAAAGTGGTGAAAGAGCTGTAACAACTGTAAATACCTGGATGCAGTCAGCCTCAGATGACTGTTCATGAAAATTGTTTTTTCTTTCCTTGCTATGAATGATCAATTTAATTCTTTTTGCCGCTGATTCAGTTTCACATGGAGATGACAATGTTGTAGGGAAAGACACCTTATCCAACTTGATCATACGGTTTTTACACTGAATAAGTGGAGGGTTGGAAATACTTGCTTGATCCATTAACAATGATAAAGTCACATCATTTAGGAATCTGTAAAAACCACAGAGATTTGTTGTAATACAAGTTCATTTTTTTAAACTGGACAAAAATGATGGAGAACTGGGCAAAGATGTATTCTGACATTTGTGGTTTTTTCCCCCTTTGTCTTACTGAGGAATGTTTCAAACTTGAATGCTACAGCACTATAATATTCATGTATTTAACCTGTTACTACTGCTCCTCTTGAAACAGACAACTATAAATATCTTAAAAGATTTTATCTTCCCAAAGACTAAGAATGGTATTAAATTCCTTAAATAAATAAATCCTTTTCTAAGACTAACCAACACCTTGATTCTGCTTCACTAATAGAGCATCGAAAAAATAAAAAACAACCCAAACTACTCCTCAACTTTATTGCAAAGAAAAGTACAATGTTAACAAGAGAATGAAATAGAAACAAAATCACTCCTCATCCTAATTACTTCCCTATTTTTCCTGAGGACTCACTCAGTTTCACAATTTCGGTCATCCTTCAATTTTCACTATCCTCCATCCCACCCTTCCCATAACCAATTGGCTGCTAAATCTGGTCAATTCTCCCTCAACAACATCTCTCACATCCATTCCCTTCTCTCTACTTACACGGCCACCGTCCTAGTCTCTATTTCATGGGTATAGGCACATTATTATTTTGATAATTCCTTTGTTTTTCTGTCCTGTCATTAACATCTTTAAAGCCATTGATATCACTGAATATCCTAAACAGATAGCATGTGACTATCTCGGTAGTACCATTATTACCCCATCGTTCTGGACCCAGAGAAACTGACTCAGCGATTTCCATCTGATGAATCACCAACCTATACTGTATGCTGTACCTAAAAATCTTAGTATTAAAAAAACTCATTCCTAGAATATTAATCAGTCTAATATGACGATATGAGAGTTTATATTAACTTACGATATAAAAGAATTCTTGATTTCTACTCCAACAACCAAGTGGTCATCCAGCACACGATACCACATCTTCTCTATTATATGTTTTGAATCACGAGATGTGTCTGACAGCTTTTCATTCAAGGAATGGGGAAGGTTTTTTTTATCACCACAGAGAGAAACAAGAACATCCTTAGAAACAAAAAAAAAAAGAAACATCTCTTTAGATCTAGTACATTCAATATAAAACAACCAGCTTATTTAGGTCCTAGAGTCTGAAAGAATTTATATTTTGTCTAATATTTAATTTCTTTAAAGATTTTCACATAGTCAGGTATGTTATCTCAGAGTGACAAAAATGAATGAAGGTAGGTAAAGGAGAAAAGGTATGAATTTTGATTACCTTTTTACTGATAAAGAAAGCTAATATAAACTGTATAAAAATACAAAAGGGATGGATTTCTTCACATAAATAATAAATGGAACCACAATATTCTAATATCCAATCCAATCTAAGACACAGGTTTTAATTTTTCAAAATTTTAGCTATCAATCTATTTTATGAAACTTACCACTAAGCTATCTCCTTTTCCACATAACAAATCTCTTTACTTGCCTAGGCCTTTCAATATATCAATGTCAAATATAACAATTTCTTAGAAGTAAAACTTTTCTTAGAAGCTAATCAGGCCTAAGATACAAAGTTATCTAAAATAAAATAGGAATGATCCTCAAGTTGTCACAAGAGTATTAAAGAATTTTTATGTTAGCCAATAAGGCTCTATGACTAGATTATTAGACATCCTAGAAATTCTCCTTCCAGGTCCTTTACCAGAAGTATCCTCAGATGGACAACATATAAGCAAAGTTAGAAGGAAGTTGCCAAGGCCCTCAGGCCATGTAAATATAAAGACAAAAACAAAATGGTCCCTACCAAAGATGTAACTTAAAAGGTTCCTGTTGGTTTCCTGGCTACTTTCTTAACTTCCTTTCAGCCTCCCAAGCCTTGCAGGCGGTTGCTTGGACCTACAAGTTCAGGGCTAAAGTGAGTTTTATATATTGATGTGATATTTTATGGTGCCTTAAAAGTCTCTGATAGTTGTCTGCGCTTATCTCTTTTAAGAATTAGTAAAAATGAACATATGTTAAATTATATTACAATACTTTAGTGATTACAATAAAAATTTCTTGAAGCAACTGTTTTTACATATCTTTGTATCCCCAGACTCTAGCATGGATCCTTCAATATAAGAGGATAAATTAACAATGCTTAATTAAAAATGTTTGTTGGACTGGAATTAACAGAATGAGAAAAGTCTGTCTCTTGAGGGAATAGTCAGGTTTGACCCAAAAGACTTCTCATGCTCCATAACTCACTTTTTGCTGAATTTGTAAGATCAACCAACCTACAAGGGTTAGAATCTAATGAAATTGCCAGAAAAATTAAGAAATTATAGTTCTGCCAACTCAAAAAAAGATAACTGTGAAAAATTACTTAAAAGATCTAGACACAGGAAACTACTTTAGACAAAATGCTCAAGGCATCTATTTATCCTACTGAAATTTCTCATCAGAATCATGATGAGGCCCAAAGGACATAATGTAAGGTTACAAAGGTTAAAGCAATTGAAAATTGAATCCTAAAAACTACTAGATGGCAAATTCATGCATTCTATCATTATAAATTCATGCATTCTATCATTATAAATCTCCAAAATTTTCTGGGCAGCAAAAAAATTTTCCAGATTGCAGATTTTTTTTTTCCTTTTTAAGACTTCTGAATTTAATTACATAGATTATAACTGCAGAAAGCAAAAACAGACTACAACATTTTGGCAAAACAAAGAAGCTTATAAAAACATGACTGTAAGTAATTTGGATTCACATAGTCAGCAACTTTACTTCTCAGGAATTATGATTAAAATCCAGAAGAGTAAACAAAAAGGGATACAAAAGCAGTCAAAATGGCCCATGTACTAAAGCTGCTCCAAGTAAGGGTCCCTCACTCAGAAAAAATTTTACTCTCTTTACACAATCCTAATATGCTTGTCTTTTTTTTTTTTAAGAAATGTTATTGCTGTGTTTTGTTTTTACATCTCCTACAGTTCCCAATATATTACTTTCTCATATCCCTCCCTGAGAACTATCCTTTAAAATAAAGAAGAGGAGTAAAAGTTCAGCAAACTTAAACAACAACCTACTGAAAAAATCTGATGTTTACATGCATGCTTGGTTTATAAGCCAATAAGAGATTTAGAAACAACAGAAATTAGAAGGTCGGAAAGTGGTGCTTATAAGCAAGCATACTAATAGCATCATGACAGCTAATAGCCAAAAAAGATACATCAAAATAATAAAAGACAGACACAATAAAGAAAAAAAAACACCAGATCATCTTGGGCCATTTAGCACAAAGGCAAATGAACTTATAGCCCCTGAAGACATCATTATGTCATCACATAGCATAATAACTGATGTTCAAAATGATGTTCTTGAGTAATCAAGAATAAATTTCGGTTAGTTTATAATTTTAAGAAGACAAAGAAGTGCAGAATATATTTTTTTTAAATTTATTTATTTATTTTTAGTTTACCACACATGGTTCTACATAATTTTGAGTTCCAGATTTTCTCCCCTCCCTCCCCCCTCCCTTCCCAAGACGGCATGGAATCCCATATAACTACCATGTATAACTTCGCATTGATTCATTCCATTGGTCATAATTCTTCTCCACAACTTGACTAGTGTATAAATTAATTCAATGCAGAATATATTTTTAAAAAGCTTTTTTTTATGGACAATAGTTAAAAGGTTTTTTTAGTGCTTAATTGAATGACCCCTTAGTTCTCCAGTAAATCTGATTATTTCTAACAATAGCTCTCCTGAAGAAACTGCAATCACAATGTATTAATGCTTATAAGATATGTTACAAGTAAAAAGCCAACAATTGCTTTCAGTGAATTGTGCTTCTCAATCTATAAAACAATATTTTCTAATATACTCCAAATATTAATTCACCTAAATACTAGAGTTCTTTTATACATCTCAATTTTCCATCTTATAAAATGTTATAATGGTCATATGATTAATTTTACCTCATCTTCGCATGGTGGAATATATTCTTTCCCTTGAACAAGGCCTACTAAAGCTTTGCAAGATTTTGAAAGAACTCTTTCCTTAAGTAGGAGATGCTTCTGCAATTCTTGAATAGATGCCAAACCAATCTGTAAGGTTGAAGAAAAGATGTTACCCATAGTTATAATTTCAATAGAAGGTAGAAGGATTTGGTCAAAACTAAGAGTTCAAAAGTTTTATTACACCATTTTTCAAACATTTCCATACTTTAAAAAAAAAACCTTTCCATCCAATTATTCAAGTCATCTTTAAAGAATCTTTCTTAGTCAGTCAATAAGCATTTATTAAACACCTAGATGTACCATACACAGTGCTAAGCACCGGGGATACGAAGAAAGGCAAAATGACAGTTTCTGCTATCAAATAGCTCACAATCTAATGGAAATAGACAAAATGAAAATAACTATGTACAAACAAGCTATGTACATGAAAAACTGAAAATAATCAAGAGAGGGAAGGCACGAGAATTTAGAGGGATCTGGAAAACCTTCTTGTAGAAGATGAGATTTTAGCTGAGACTTGAAGGAAGCCAGGGAAGGCAAGAGGAGAGCATCTCAGGCATGACAAGGGACAGCCAATAAAAAATGTCCAAAGGGTGTAAGGGAGATGGAGTGTCTTGTGCAAAGAGGCCACTGGCCCTGGATCTAAGGGTATGTGGGAGGGTGTAAGGAGTAAGAAGGCTGGAAAGGGTTTAGAGGGGCACATTATGAAGGGCTTTGAACTCCAAAAAGAGGATTTTATATTTGATCCTGGAGGTGATAGGGAGTCACTGGAGTTAACTGAATAGGGAAGTGACACAGTCAGACCTGTGCTTCAGGAAGATCACCTTGACAGCAAGCTGAATGAAGGATGGACTGGAGTCGGGAGACACTTCTGGCAGAAAGATTAACTTGCAAGCTATTGCAATAGTTCAAGCATGAGATCATGAGGGCCTGTACCACAGTGGAACAGTATCAGAAGGGGGCATAGCTGAGAAATGTTAGGATGGTAGAAAAGTCAGGACTTGACGACTGATTGAAGTGAGAGAGAGTGAGGTGTTGAGGATGACATCTAAGTTTTGAGCTCTGGTGATTGAGAGAATGATAGTACCCACTACACTAACAAGAAAGTATGGAAGAGGGGAGGATTTGAGGGAAAATATGATGAGTTCAGTTTCAGACATGGTGAGTTTAAGATGTCTACAGGACATACAGCTCAAGAAGTCTAATAGACACCTGGAGATGCATGTCTGGAGGCCATCAGAGAGATTAGGGCTGAATGAGCCGATCTGAGGTTCATAAGCAGCATAAAGATAGCAACTGAATCCATGAGAGCTGATAAGATCACCAACTAAAATAGCATTAAAGGAGAAAAGGGCCTAAGACAAGGCCTGTGGGACATGCATGGTTAGTGGGTGGGTGGCTTGGATGATGATCAAGCAATGGAGACTGAGAAGGAACAGTCTGATAGGTAGAAGGAGAACCAGGAGACCGAAGTGTCACAAAAACCTAGAGAGAAAACAGTGTCAAGGAGAAGAGGGTGAGGGGCAGCTAGGTGGCACAGTGAGTGGAGCACCGGCTCTGAAGTCAGGAGGACCTGAGTTCAAATCCAGCCTCAGACACTTGACATACTACCTAGCTATGTGACCTTGGGCAAGTCACTTAAACACAATTGTCCTGCCCTCCCCCCTCCAAAAAAAAAAAAAAAAGGAATCCATGATACAAAAAAAAAAAAGGTACGCAACAGAGTCAAGGGCTGAAGAGAGGTCAAAAAGGATGAGATTTGGCAACTAAGAGATCACTGGTTACTCTGAAGAGAGCAGTTTTGGTGGAATGATAGGAGCAGGAGCCAGATAGTAAGGGGTTAAGAAGAGAGTGGAAAAGAGAAAGTGGAGGCACATACTATAGATGGGCTTTTTCCAGGAGTTCAGTCACAAAGGGCACAAGAGAGGCAGGGACAAAGGAGCAAGTGAGGATTTTTTTCAGGATATGGAAGACACGGGCATGTTTGCAGGCAGTAGGGAGTGAGCCAATAGACAGGAAGAGACTGAAAATAAGTGACAGAATGGGCAAACTGCTGGAGAAGGTGGGAGAGAAGGGGACGCCTTGAGCAGATGGAGAGGTTGGCCTTGGCAAGGAGGAAGATGGGGTGAAGGAGAAGACAGTGGCAGGAGGTACCTGGGGGGCAACAAGGAGAGAGGGAGCTCTTAGCAAATGGCCCCAGTGGGTTTTTAGTAAAGTAGGGGGCAGGATTCTCAGCTGAGAAGGTGGGGAGAAGGCAGGGCCCTGGGAGGTTTGGAAAAGCTGCTGTGGAGAATGGGATAGTAAGTTAATTAGGGATGTGTAAAAGGATTGCTTTGTAGCAGCAAGGCCCCAGGTGAGGGTATGTAACACACATTTAAAGTGGCCAATTAGCACAGTTTCATAATTTTCTGAACCTTCATTCAGCAGCAGATGGTGTGAGTGATCAAAAGCTGAGTTTTAGCAGGGTAAGATATGATAAAAGGGCAAGCGATTCAAGAAGACAGTGTAGAATTTAACAGGGACAGAGAAAAGATGACAGTGTTTTTAGTGCAGGAGTGATGGCCTGAAGGACTGGAGGAGACAATATGGATGAAGAATATGGTTTGGGTCTGCAAGGCAGAGAGAGAGGAAGAATGACACTAGATTGTGATGAAGTAAGGAAGTTTCGGAGTTCATGAATATGGAAGTGGTGCATTTGTGGGTGATGGCAAGATAAAGAGTATGACCATCTGTGTGTGACTGAGACATGGGGGAGGAATAGGTCATGTGAAATTAAGATGAGGAACTGTGAAGTTGTTTGAGAGAGTTATCAATATATATGCTGAAATTCCCTTTTATAAAGGCAGAAGTTGGTGGAGAGAAAGATTGTGAGAACTCACTGAGGAAAGAAAGGGAGTGTCCTGGAAGTCAGTAAACAGTAGCTACCAGAATTTTGACTTGATAATAGATATATATTGAGTGAGCCTCAAAGGAGGAGAGGTTAAGGGGAAGGAGGAATATTCCAACTCCCCTACCTCAACCAGTGAATTGGGATACTGAATAAAAGTGCAGCATGTGCTGTGGAGGACAGCCAGGGAGGTTGTGCCATCAGGAGGGAGCCAAGACTCAGTGAGAGCCAGAAAATTTAATATGAAAATTTGCTGCCCATAGAGTAGGCATTCCTGAGACATTGAGGAAGGGGTGGGACATTGAGAAGGGTGTTGGTGGTGAAGGGAATAGAAATTAGGGATTAAACAGTGAGAGACAGAGAATGGGGTTTGGACAACCAAGGGGAGTTCAGAATCACTGAGACAGCAGGGTAAGACCAGGAGGAATTTGTTAATCTTGGGAAGATTTTAGAAGGATCTGCAATATCCACATGCTTTGGCCTTAGGCAGTTCAAAGGAGCAAGTACTTGGAACTGAGGGAATGGTGTTATTTTTCCCTCCCTCAAGCAGGAAAGCAGGACACTAGGCTGGTATCTAGATGGAATGGTGTTCTTCCTCTTCTGAAAGGGAGGAGTCTGGTACTTAATAGAATGGTGTTTCTTCTCTTCAAGTAAAAAGCTGGACACAGGGAAGGAGATGTAGCATGATGGGACGGCACTCTTATTACCACAGTGGCAAGAGACTGGCACAATGGTATGGCAGCTCTCTTCTTCCCAGAAGAGGCTCAAGGTCATGCAAAAGATGCATTGTGAGATTCGACCAATTGATAACTAATGTCTACCCTAAACAACAAAATCTCCTGGCATCTGTCCTCTTCCCTCTACTTCTACCACCACCCTCTTTCAGGCCCTTATTATTTCTCACTTGGTTACCTGCAATAGATCCCCAACTGGGTGGCCTGCTTCCTGTCTTTCCCCATTCCAATCCACCTTATATAGTATTGGTTAATTTTCCTAAACTACAGCTTTGATCATATCACTATTCTGCTCAGAATCATTAAATAATTCCTAATTGCCTATAGTAAAGTCCAAATCCCTTAGCTTGACATTCAAAGACCTCCATGATCTGTCTAGTTTATTGTTCCAACCTTATTTTCCATCATCATCAACATCATTCCACTTTCCCAGACCTTCTGCTTCAGCCTGCTTATCAACATCCCACTGCTTACCTCTTTCTCTGCTATTAGTGACTTTTCCAAAAAAGTCACTACTGTTCCTGACATTCCATACACCTTTCACTCTATTTGTCACATTTTACTTCATGTATTAAATTGTTGCACACATCTTATTTCTTTTGTTAGAATGTAGATGTCTAGGAAAGGAGCTCTTGACTTGGTTATCTGTGAACTTTTAAAAATATTCTGATAACTATTTCAATACAATTCATTTAGTCTGTGCAACTGTTTATCCATTTAAAAGCCCTATTTGACATAGGGATCCATAAGCTTCACCTCTTTGCCAAAAGGAACACAAAAAAGTTAAGAACCCTTGACCTAGAGAATAAGAGCTGAGGATAAAACTAGAGGATTAAGGTCTTATTGGTCTTTGAATTCCCAACACTGCCTAGCACAAAGTCTTACACAAAGAATATACTCAATAATTTAAAAAAATAAATTACTTAAAATACTAACAAGAAGAGAATGATTAAAATACTTAAACACAAGAAGGGAATGATTCCTCCCCCCCAACACTAGTAAATGGAGAGTGAACAGCTGTAATTCCAAAATTTCTTGCCATACCACTGATTCATGAAGCCTTCTCCCCAAAGTAGCACAAATTTATTTTCCACAAGAAAAATTATAATTAAGTCTTTAGGTTAAAAATACTAAGCATTTTTATTTAAAAGGGAAAATATTATAAACATCCATTCATAATACACAAATATGAAAAAGAACTCTCCTATACTCTCATCAAAGTTCTATCACTCAACTACTGTGAGAACATCAAGACCATCAGGATAGATTAAAAATAATTTCTTAAAACATCAAATTTTCACAAAGTCTTTTCAAACAAAAATAAGTATGTATACATTAGAAAGAGGGCCTAAAATAACATAGGTCAACAGTCCCAAGATATCATGGAATGCGAATTATGAACTCTAATAATGTACTAGAAATGATGTACAGATAAAATTTTAAACCAGTTTTATAGATGGTACATGCATTGGCTCTAGTTCATCTTCTTACAAATGGTCTCAATATTCAACAAATTCATAAATTTTTATGTACTGAATTAAGAGTTGCTCAAGAAATGAGTGTTTAGCTATCAAATAAACTTTAGAACTACAATACAGATTAACTGTAAGTAGCATTATCCCTCTTTGACAGGTGAAGAAACGGAGGGTCAGGGAGGTAAAATGGTTTGCCAGTGACTATGACTAATTTGTTTTGAGGATCTATTTTAGAGTCCATAAGACCTGAGTTCAAATCTGGGTTCACTTTGGCACATACTGCATGTTTCTCTATATGCAAATCACTCAACACTGTCAGAGACCTAGGCGATTCTCTAAGACTCTAGGTCACTGAGGAGCTGATGAAGGATGATCTTGCCAGTAGGGTGCTTTCCATCCTGGCAGTTCCCTTACACCATGAAATTACCAGTCACCTTCCCCTCTACCCTCCCTTGACCTTGCCAATACTTCCATGTACACCAGGAGATAGCCACATAAGGAAACACAAAAAAAAGGAAGCTTATAGACTAACTTGCAATCTTCTTTCCAGAGCCTGGACTGTAAGAGAATAATTCTCTTGCAGGTTGTCTTCAAATAAGTCATTCTCCATGGGATCAAAAGCATCATTCTAAAAAGGAAGATACAGAGAAGTTATAAGAACTACCTAAGTGCACATAAAGTGTTTTGCTGGTACAAAGAGCTTCATATCGATTTATTTTCATAATCCTGTGAAGCCAGTAATACAAATATTATTAAACCCATTTTATGGATGAGGAAATAATGAAAAAAATCTTAGATGTTATACAGACCAATCTGAAAGTTAATCTTACAATTTCTTGACCATCTTCTGGTCACCAGAAAATAAGCACTACGATTAATATTAGTAGCATGATATACAACCATGAACCTTTACTGACAATTACTTCAATTATCATTAAGGTGCCAAAATGTGATCACTTGTTTCTAAGCCAAAGAGGGACAAATGCCCATATAATTACATTGCTACAGTAGGATAACATTGCTAATGACTAAATTTTACTGTTATTTGGATGTCCACAGTAGTTCCCTTATTTCACCTAAGATTATCACAATGAGAGTCAACAGAAGGCATTAAATAACATCTGCTTTAAATATATTTAAAAATTTTTAAACTTTCTTCCCCCTCACTATTAAACTACCAACATTTTAAAATGTGAGCAGAAAGAATATGAACACAAAAAAATTTAAAAACTTCAATAAATAGAACTTACCGAATAGTTCACATTACCAAGATCTGTTATCTTGAATGAAGTCAGACAATTTGTATTGAATGTATCATTAAAAACTAGCAACAATTGTTCAGTTCCAGTGCCAATAAAGTCATCTACCAGAACTGATTTAACTTGATGCCACTTGGATGCAACCTGCAAGGAGAATTCAGTGAGACAAAGTAAAAGGAAGATGATGGTTAGAGAGCATGAATAGCACCCAAAGCCAAGAGGGCCGCAGGACATGTTAGCAGAGGCACGGTGTCCAGAATGAGGGAGGGGACAATTCCATATTGACCAGATGCCATATGATAAATATAACATAGTTTTTATACTTCTGGAACTCACTTTTTATGACAAACACTGACAAACTGGAGTTCACCCAAAGGAAACCAGCATAGTAGGGAGATTCAAAACCATGTCATATGAGAACTGGTTGAAAGAATTAAGGATTTTTGGCTTGGAGAAGACAAGTCTTGGAAAGGGCAAGTGGGAAAGGCACAACAGCTGTCTTCAAATATTTGAAAGGTTGTCATAAAGAAGGATTATATATATAAACATCATATATGTTTTTCTTAGTCCTAAAAACAGAATTAGGAATAATGAGTAGATGTTTCATAGAGAAAGATTTTGGATCTCTATGAAAACAAAATCTTTGTTTATTAGAACTGTGCAAAAGGTTGCCTGAGGAGATAGTGAGGACACCATTCCTAGAGTTCTTTAAAAAGAGTCTGGCAGGGATACTGGAGAGGATATTCCTGTTTCAGGTACAGGGTTGGACCAGATAAATCAGGGACATTTACACTAAGTGACTTCACTGGTTCTTAGTTGATATTCTTAGGAGTCTACCAAATATAACAAATAAAAAACAACAGATATCATCTAAAAAACAGAAAATTAAGCCTGACTGGATAAGCAAATATAAGCAACTACAATGGCTTTGCAGGGGGCACTTAGTAGATTTAACAATTCATTCTTATTCTGCAGGAGTGCATGGGCTACAAAGAAGTATAACTAACTCACAGTTAAAAAAATTAGATTACATTCTTACTTATAACATTTAATATTTATCATTTATTGTCAATAAAGTTACTTTATGTACCAAAAGCAATGCAAGGTATATCATATATCTACAATTAGATATGATTTACTAAATAAACAATTTTGTATCCTTTACAAGTTTGTTTAAAAAGTAGATTAAGACGGTTAACATATTTTATGCTCTTAAAAAGGCCTTTAACAGAACTTTTAGCATCTTCAGAAGTCATGAATTTGGTTCAATTGCTATTATCACAAAGTGAGTTCTAAAGCTAGTTTCCAAGCAGTAAAAGCTTTAACTTGTTATCATCACTAGGAAAACCTACTGATAAAGTAAAAATGTGTATTTGGAATTCTCTAGCGTAAGGGTGGGGAACCTGCAGCCTTGAGGCCCTACGTGACCCTCTAGGTCCTCGAGTACAGAATCCAAACTTCACAGATTCAGTCTAAGGGTCGCACTTGAGGACCTAGAGGACCACATGTGGCCTTGAGGCCGCAGATTTCCCACCTCTGCTCTAGCATATTAGTCAATGATCTTCAGTATTAAATTAGAGTAGATTCATAGGATCCAATTTAGAGGTAGAAGAGATGGTGGATATTATATTATATCCATATATTTAATATAATATACATATGTATTTTTATATATATATACATATACATATATATATATATATATATAATTTTACAGATAAGGAAACTGAGGCCCAGGGAGCACAAATGGCTTGCTCAAGGCTCCAAAGGTAGCAGAGCTTGGCATCAGATCCATGTTGTGTAACTCTGAATTCAGCATTCTTTCCACTGCATCACACAGCCTCTATCATGCATTAAATGAATAAGATGCACAAGATCACAGCATGTTCTGTGTATTTTGCCTTTTTTTCTGGGACAAAGGAGAATATGTATATGGCATACCTTACATTGCTTTTGGGACATCATCTTGGCAGGGTGGGACCTGCTTATAAAATGCCTAGTTTAATACTACACAAGAATACCTTGATATTAGGTGTACTGGAATAGGGGAAAGTGATACACAGGTAAGAACAAAGCAGAAGGAGATCCCAAACATACAATTCTACCTTTCTGTATCTCTAAACACCCATGTAGAGGAGAGAGACTATTTTTAGCAAATATCCAAACCTTATGCTAAAAAACATGGAGATGTGCAGATAATCATTATATAGGTATACTAATCTTGACCATCATTTTCTAAACAAAACAAAATAGTGAAAATGCCCCTAGCAAAGTTTTGGAAAAGTATTAACACTAACCAATATAACAGATTGCACAATAAGTTTCTTTAGGTTTCCATAAAGTGCCTTATATTCAGAGAGCATAGTAAAATAAATAAACAACTCCATGTAAGCTGATCATTTATTTTGAGCTGGACATGTGATTCACTTTGCTCTTACAGAAACTATAACATAGTTTCTATGATAGCTAAATCCATATGATATTTCCTTATAAATAAAAAATCCACCATCTTATAAATAATAATGAAATAAATATAATAAATATGTTTATTATTATAAGTACATTACCATAGTGTGTTATTATAAAAAAATAAAATAAAACAATAAAATAAAATTCATCTTATAAATTAAAAACTTGGAAATCGTAGTCTAAATTCAATGCCCAACTAGTTATTCTTTTTTTAAAAAGGGTTTTTACCTATAAAACAAATATAAGCAGTAAAATAAACAAGCAGGTAGCATTTAAGTAAAGATATGAAAGCCATGTAACAAAGTAGATAAAATTGATGCCCGAGTTTTTCTTTTGAAGAGGCAAGCCCTTCATTGAAAATACACTAAGATATACTCTATAGTTATTATACCTGAAAGCTTTTTTTCCAGATGGCACAAACATCACCGGACTTAAATGATATAATACAGAGTAAGTCTCCACCATTTGAAGTCATAACTTGTAATGCACAGGGATCCTGAAATGGAAGCTGGCACATATTTTTAGGGACACCATCTTGGAACCAAATAAGCTGATTCTTTTGAGTTAGAACAATCAGTGAAATTCTTAACACAGTATTCACTACTTTAGTTGCACAAATATGTATACAAGTTACCACACTGCCATAAGCATGAGGCAAAAAATATGCACCACTTAGTATTTTTTGATTTTCAATAGAATAAGCATAAAATTCAGTTCCCCAAACTGCATAATCTGACTTTGAAGATCTCTGGCTACTTTCTCTTTTAGTGGAATGAGGTTCTCCTACTCCAAATAAAATAGTACCTAGATTTTCAACCTCCCCTGCCCACTTGATGGAAGAAAATTTAACTGGAGCACTGACAATTGTGTCATTTTGGGAAGAAATATAAAAGGAAGTTTTGTTACGTCTCCACAAGACTGATGGGCCATTAAGTATCTTTATGTCATCCTTCATCTCATAGTCTAATGTAAAATTCACTTGCTGTTCAAATTCATTAGAACTGTGAAGTAACAATAAAAAATATTTAAAAACACTTTTCTTTTTGTTTCTTCTTATCAAAACACAAGGGAGATTAATTCCTGTTCTGAAGTCTGCTGTACAGCTGCAACAAATCATTTCAAAACTTGAGTGTTCTCCATGCATGCTAAATATACCAGTGGACTTCTGAATAAATGTTCTTGTGCTTCTATTAAATGTCATTCTTCTCACATGTAATTTGGATGTTTTTTCAGTCCCTTCTTCTGCCAAGTCTCCTTGTGACAGTTGAAAAATAAGGACTTCCCCATTGTAAGATAAAAGCTTCTCTTGCTCATTAGATGACATTTCTCTTCTGCTGTTGTCTTTCAACAATACAAGATCTTTATGTGAATTTGATTTTGGGGTGCAAACTGCTCCAAAGAGGATGATTCCAAACTTAAAAAAACAAACAAAAGAAATGTTGACATTAATTAGGAAGATTGTTTTTAAAAAGAATGTTATGCAACGTTCACATTTACCACAAAAATAAGAACCATAAAGTTGTTGATGTAGTTTCTTTCTTAATCATGGTTTTTAAACTTTGATTAGAATGCAAACTGACAATCAGAAAATGATCTATAATATATGAATAGATAAGCTTAGGGAAATGGAGTTTAGTTCCCTAAGAATTTTAACATACTGGTATTAAATGGGGCTACAACTATTTCTACTCAAAGAAGAAAGGGGAAAAAAAATCATTGAAGGTTAATGATTTAATTAAATACCAAAAAAACTTTTTGATCAAATCACTTATAAAAGATATAAAGGCAACCAGTGCTTTTTAAAAATTAAAGTAGAGCTATAGGCACTTAAGTGAATAAAATGTGTGCTTTAGTTGGAAAATAATGTCTCTAGATTTCGATGTTAATAATTAGTCATTAGCAAATAGGGGGAAAAATCTTCTTTGCATTTGAATCTTTAGTCCACTCTTCTGAAACTACATTCTAAGAAATGGAAACATATCAGTCACAAAGAATGACCCTTAAGTGAAACATCTCTAAGACAAAGAGGTTGCCTATGTAATAGAAGTATAATAAGTATATGGAAATAAGTATACACTAAGTTATTTGTGAATATCAAGAGATCTTTTTTTTCCCCATTAAAGAACTCTGCATCTACATTCTTCTGTCTTATCTGATCAGATCGGGTAGCTTCCAAAAATTTTTTCATCTTGGTAATTAAAAATCTGTCAGCATTCCAAAGGAAAAAATATATATACATAAGAACTGTAAGACATCTGGAACTGGCCTTCATTTTGTAGATATGTGTCATTTCCGGAAACAACAGCCTAGTGGAAGATGACTGATTCTGCTACACCTAGTTTGGGTTTTTTTCACTCCATTGTTTTTAGAATTATGAACCCCCAATCAGCGCTGATTTCCTGACACTGAATCACATATACTTAACGTATTATAGAAAAAACAATGTTAAATGAAAAAAAAAGTTGCTTCTTTAAGAAAATTTTGTTTCTCTTTAAGATAGCTAAAAGAGGCTCAATTATTTATTAGGCAACATATGCAGAGTGATTAGGCAATATTTATGAAACAGTTTTAGTTTCTTAAGATGTTACTTAAACCAAAGGTGTGGTTATTATTTGACAAATATAATCAACTTACATTTTTTTTCTCAAAGGATACCATAAAATATTCTGATCACACAAACACCTGGAGGGATGACACATGTCTATACTTCAAATGTGCCACAGTCCCTGTGGGGATTTCTGGAAAGAAAAAAATAAAAAGCATTGAAAAGTACTCTGAAGAAGTGATCTAGGGGTTCATTTGGTGGAGGATGTTCCCTTTTACTACATATTCTTTAGTGCTCAGTGTTCTAAAAAATAAAAAGGTCTCCCTATTTTTTCAGTGCTTTTGCTACAACAGCTAATATTGAAGTATCTCTGTTATCCTGTAGAGAACATGTGACTCTGAAATGAAATACCTTCTTATTCAACAAGCAGCTCTTAATTCTTTATTTCTTGGATTGGGAGCATGATAATGCTGGGGAGATAAAGCCTCTGGCAAGTGTAAGTTTGGGGAAAATTTTATTACACACACACACACACACACACACACACACACACAGATGAAGTGGGGATAGGGGAGAGAAAAGAAGTACAGGGCCTGTACATTGAGGATGAGCTGAGCCCAGAATTTACCAAGTAGGGGACAGCTGACTGAGTTGCCTTTTGGCAACTTCCCTGAAGCAAAGGCCCATCTCTTTAATGCTGGGATTCTTCCCATGGTGCTGTGTGGTTATTTGGCACAGAATACTATATGGTGGGCATGAGTCACCTACACACATGAAAAAGGAATGACAAAGTAGAAAAGGTCTAACGGATGTTATGGGAGAAAAACATGACTAACAAAACAAGGGGACTAGCTGGGTGGCAAGAAAGAGACTGTGAATGCTCACAGATCTGGAGGAAGGTTCCTTGCAAAGGATCTATGGGAGGCCACAGACAAGAGTCACATGGCACAGGCAGGTGTGGATAGGCTCTGATCTGCATCACTAGGGTGATGTCCCCACTCTCTCTACTCTGCGCCCCCCCCCCCCCACCTACCCTCAGTCCTGTGATCCATCAAAGTATTCTGCAGTAAAGAGTATTTTCTTTCCCTACATGGCCTTGGAGGGTATGCTTTTAACCTTAAAAAAGCTATAACAAGAAAACTAGGGTCAGTGTTTCTTTTCCCTATTCTAGAAATGCATTCTAGGTGAATTCATTATTATTTATTACTATCAAATTAGAGGTGAGCCATTAGTTTTATAATTGGTCCCTTCAAAGAACTTGAACAAAACATTAGTAGAGTGTCAAACAACTGAAAAAAAAAACCTGAGGGAGGGAACCCCACAACGTCTAACTATTAGTTTTAAATAATATATCTGCCAAAGGCTTGCTACACACATAGCAACTACTTTATAGGCATTTTTGAAGGTTTCCTATGAGATCTGAATAAAGCAGTCCTCAAAGGCACAAACTATTGATGAAATAAATTATCAAGTTTTAATTTTTTCCCCCATATTTAAAAAGCTTAACACCAAAAAAGATTCCAAATTATCACAATTCTCATTTTAAATGATGAATTCAGTCATCTGAATTTTGAATATCACAAAAGTTAGATAACTTAGTTAAAGCACATTAACTTTTTTATAAAAATGAACGTTTATCAAGTTTTCTGTTTATAACACATTGACCATTTCAATGCTTTTGTAATATATAAAATTGAGACTAAAAATGCTATTCTTCTACAACCCTGGTTTGAAGGCCAAGTACTTTACAAACATTTCTCAAAATTAAAACTCCTTAAGTAGGTGACATTATTAATTCTATAGATCAGAATATGGAATCAGAAGTAGTATAACTTACCGAAGAACATTACGCAAGTCTCAATTAAAAAGAACTCCTAAATTATTTGGAGGCTGCTGGAGTTAGCA
Organism: Trichosurus vulpecula; assembly: GCF_011100635.1. Taxonomy (NCBI): domain Eukaryota; kingdom Metazoa; phylum Chordata; class Mammalia; order Diprotodontia; family Phalangeridae; genus Trichosurus; species Trichosurus vulpecula. The sequence goes on from NC_050574.1 coordinate 419,798,685, forward strand.
TAATGGGCGCAATCCTTTGTTTTTCTGGGCAATAGGCTCTTTGTTCTTCCCTATTCTGTCAGTGACTGAGTAGGGAAGGTATAAAACACAATTCTAAAATCATTGCTTTAAAGACTAAAATTCTGTAGCAAAAACTTTTAAGAAAAGTTAAAATGGGTATTGGGGAGAATCTGTGAAATTATATTATCAGGACTCTTCCTGGTTTTCATTGACTATAAGATGCCAGCTGATTATGCTTTATATGCTGAAAATTAAACCAGGAATGGATGTATACTATAAAAAGAGGCATTTCATTCTTTAATTGATCAATGATCAAATAACATGAACTGGCAGTTTTCAGAAAAAGAAATCAAAGCTATCTATGGTCATATGAAAAAATGCTCTAAATCACTACTGATTAGAGAAATGTAAATTAAAACAACTTTGAGGTACCACCTTACCCCTATTAGACTGGCTAATATGACAGAAAAGGGAAATGATAAATGTTGGAGGGGGATGTGGGAAAACTGGACACCAATGACCTGTTGGTAGAGTTGCAAACTGATCCAACCATTCTGGAGAGCAATTTGGAACTTAGCCTAAAGGGCTAAAAACTGTACATATTCTTTGATCCAGCAATACCACTGCTAGGTCTGCATCCTGAAGACATTTTTTTTTTTAAAAAAAAAGGGAAAAAAACCTATTTGTACAAAAATGTTTACAGCAGCCCTTTTTGGGGTGGCAAAGAATTGGAAGAGGGGATGTCCATGAATTGGGGAATGGTTGAACAAGTTGTGGTGCATGATGGTGACTATTGTGCTATAAGAAATGATCAGCAGGATGATTTTGGAAAAACCTGCAGATGTTTGCGTGAACTGATACAAAGTAAAGTGAGCAGAACCAGGAGAGCATTGTACATAGTAATATTGTATAACAATCAGCTGAGAATAACTTATCCTCAGTAATGCAATGATCCCACACAATTCCAAAGGACTCATGATGAATCATGTCATCCACCTCCAGAGAAAGAACTGATGAAGTCTGAATATACATCGAAGCATACATTTTTCACTTTGTAGTTTTTGTTGTTGTTCCTCTTCTTCTTCTTTTTGGGAGGAGGGGCAGTGATGTGTGTTTTCTTTCACAACATAGCTAATATGGAAATATGTTTTGCATGACTGCACATGTATAACCTATATCAAATTGTTTACTGTCTCAAGGAAGGGGGGAGGATGGAGGGAGGGAGAGAATTTGGAACTCAAAATTTTAAAAAGTGAGTTTAAATAGTTTTTGCATGGAATTGGAGACAATACTCAAAAAAGTAACAGGTATTAATCTAAATACAATAAATTGGAAGTTAATTGTCCACCTCATTTATCCCATGTCTCTTTCTTGACATCATTCTTCCAGAAGGATTCAGTACTGTTTGGTACTATATCTGCGCTTCTCCTTCACATGATAATGAATTAGCTTTGACACAGGAAATGAAGTTGGAAGTTAAAAGCACTGGACTGGAGTCTGAAGACTTAGGTTTATGTCCTAGTTCTTTCACAAATTAGTTATGTGAAATTAGTTATTCTTGATCTATCCAACCATTAGGGCCTCAGTTTCCTCAAGTACGAAATGGAAATGATGCCTATTAAAAATTACTGGAAGGATTGGGAGAAGACAATGTCAATACATAAAGATGACAGAAGCCAGGTGAATGGCCCATAGTTCCATAGGCTGAGATTCTAGAAGTGACCTAGCTATAACTACTTACCAAAATTGATTTAATAAAAGTGAATCTTTGGAAAACAAGTGCACATAGGTGGGAAATAGTATGAGTGGTAGAAAAAGCAATGGATCTGGGGTCAGAGAATTAGAGTTCAAATTTTGGTTCTACGTAATTACTACCTACTGGGACACTGGGAGTATCCTACAACTTCATTAGGTCTATTTCCTCATCGGCAAAATATGAGAGTTAACGGTGGATGATCTCTGAGTACTTTCCAGCTCAAACTTCTATGTTCTGCAACCAATGAATCATAGAAAGATGTGATGTCACTTTTTTAATACCACAGTGTAAAATCCAGGTTAAAGAATCCAATTCAACAAACATGTTAAGCATCTACAATGAAAAGCAATTCAAGAAAATTGATGGTCTTGGGATTTAGGAGACTTGAGTTTTAATCCTGCCTCCAATACACTATGTGTGTGACACTACGGACAAGTCACAGCCTCTCAAGAAGTTTCTGTACTACCTACTTCATAGGTTTGTAAAGAAATCACTTTGTACTTGTGATGGAAAATGGTATCCACATCCAGAGAAAGAAATATGGAGTCTGAGGGCAGATCGAAGCATACTGTTTCCTCTCTGTTTTTCTTTCTCATGGATTTTCCTTTTTGTTCTGATTCGTCTTTTACAACATAACTAATGTGGAAACATATTTAATATGATTGTACATGTAAAGCCTATATCAGATTGCTTGCCATCTTGGGGAGGACAAAAAATTTTGGAACTCAAAATCTTATAAAAGTGAATGCTGGAAACTATCTTTACAAGTAATTGGAAAAAATAAAATACCATTAAGTAAAAAATTTTGTAAGCCTTATTAAAATGAAATGTAAATGTTCCTGTTATTCTCCTCATTTTGACAGGACATATATATATATATATATATATACACATATACACACACACACGTATATATATACATATACATACATATATATACATATGTGTATGTGTATATATACATATATATATACATATATGTATATATATAGTCCTGAGACATGCCACTACCCTGCTATTATTCTTATATTTTAATGTTATTTAGAATACAGCACAGGTGATTAAAATAGCTAAATTAAATAAAACTATTATGACACAAGCACCTTCACTGGAGGCCCATTGAAGGCATTCTTGATATAGTTTCAGTTGATGACAGAACAAGAGTGATGTATACCTCAGCTTGTTCCCATATGACTTTGATCTCCTTGCTAGGTTTCTGTATTTTGAAAGTTTTTCATTCCATTTAGCTTGGAGATTTTGAGTATTTGGAATGGCAACATTTATTAAAAATGCTGCTCTTAAGTTTTCATGGATCAACAGTATGTCCAGGTTATTTTGGCTAATAGTTTGGACAATGATAATGGTCCAGCTCAAAAATAGTTTATAGGCTGAGTTCTCCAGCCTGAATTTGTAGCATGAGAATTTGTCATGCATGTTCATGGAAGACAATGAGCTCCTAATTTTAGCTGACAATTAATGTCATGCTAGGTATTTAGTAGGTGCTAAACTTCCGCAAGCTGAAGCAAAGTTTTTATGATTTCACTGTATAATCTACATGGATCAGTACATTTAGTCTTAAGGGACTGAATTGTCATACTAAATCCTTCTATTTGTACAAAATATCCGCATGATTCAGCCATTTGTTCAATGCTTCTTTTGTCAACATATCATCTGAGTTCATGTAGATATTGTCCATGAAAGACCTTTTGATTCCATTCTTATACTTTGGCTATTTCATAAATTCCATTCTGAGATAAGCCATTTTTAGTTACATTCAACAAATTCAAGGCATACCTGTTACCAAACTTTATGCTATGGCTTAGTGAAATGATATACATATGTTCCAAACATAGGACTTATTTATCTTGTACACTAAAAATGGCTATTTATCCTCTTCTTTTGGTCAAGGAAATACTCATCTCTCTATAACTGCCTCAGGGTAATGGGTTTCATGTTTCATTAATACCATATGGATTTTTGTTAAGATACCTTCAAAATACGTTATGGTACATTCTGGAGTTAAAAAAAATACATTGACTGGCATTGCCTAAAGTGCGGATGGCTTTATAGGCGCTCTTCCCATTCAGCTTTGATTTCAGGATGCCTTTGTGTCTCCTAATAAATGTAACCTGCCTGGAGAAGACTGATGTATCACTGTTGTTGTGTCACTACTGTCCAGACTTCAGATTTCATTGGCCTACAGAACTCCCTATTCCGAAGCCGCCTCTAGCAAAGTAGATAAGCAACTGTTATATGAATTTCAGTACTAGAAAGTTGCCTGGGGTACCAAAAGGGGGTACTGAAAGGTTAAGTCATTTGCCCAGGTCTCACAGCCAATACGTGTGGGAAGCTGCACTAGAATCTAAGTCTTCCTGATTCAAAGGCGACTATGCTTCTTTTATTTTTTTTAAAAGGAAGAAATGGTTTGAAAGGGTGTTAATGCTTACGCACATCATCCATTTTTCTTTAAAATAAAACACAGGATACTGAAAAGTACATTAACAAAAATATAACTTCACTGAGGAGAGAAAATTGTATCTAGCTTAACAGTGCTATATATTAAATACATATTTGTTGAAATGAATAAATGGATAAGATCCTAATAGTACATTCTGAATGAAGATCTGATCTGCATTAGCTGCTATTATTTCCATGTAGATAATGGCATTTTATACACTCTCTGAGTTATACGTATCTGTAATGTTATTTAAGTATTATTATACTTAATATAATCTTTGTGTCAGAGATTTTCTTATGATGTGAAGGTTGCTGCGGGGGATGACCCAGTTTTCTAGCTTAACTCCACCCAGGTAGAATCAGGTAATTCCAATATCTGGCACTCCCCAAGAGTAGCCATCAGCTCTACCTTATCAACTCCTAAAAGCTTCCACCAGCTCTACCTTATTAAAAACAACCATCAAACAGAGAAGATCAGGTTTTTATTTAAACTATAACAGAATGGACTTGTATCTGAGGCTAAAGTTAGCAGAAGAGACCCTTTCCCCTTTCTGGTGGGCTCTCATTGACAGGTCAAATATTATTGCCAGAGATCTAGAAAGCATAACGGAGCAGGGGAGATGGTAAGGCACAGGGATCCACTGTCTTCTTAGAAATGTAGTGGATGATTTTCTGTTCATCGTAGGTGTATGAGCAGCCATGTATGCTTGACAATGGAGGAGGCAATGCTGGAGGGGTCTAGACCACTACCATTAGGAAGGAAAACTCAGGGAAGACTCAGGATGCTCTCCAGAGGTGTACAGTGTGGTGAGGGAGAGAGCTTAGCACCTAGCTAGAAGAATGAAAGGGGAAAAGACTATCGGAAAGTCAGTGGGGAGTTAAGGGGTAGGGTGCAACTTGTCCAAGGTTAGTTACACCACAGACTGTGTCAGACTGGGTTGCATCCAGCTCTTCCTGACTCCAGAGGCCCACTTTCTATCCACTAACCATGCCGTCTTAGAAAAAACCATAAATTACATAACAGTTTACTAAACAATATAAACTATTGAAACTATCATTATTATTAGTCCCTCTCGGAGATCTTCCATGGCATCCCAAGTAAAAATGTTCTCCCCTCATCAGATTGTTTATTTCACATTATACTCACACGCTATATCCCCTCCCTGTGGGCATCAAGGTATCAAATTGTGTCTTTGTGTGATAGGCAGCATGACACAGCGGACAGAGGGCCCGCTTCTGAGTTCAAGTCCCGTTTCTAACATCCTGGCTGGGTTACTCTGGGCACGTTACAATCCTTAGCTCCTCAGGCAAGTTTCAATACCATAAATTGCAGAAGAGTAGCTAACCTGTACTTAGAAGAGGGAAGTGCCTCATTTAGAACTCCCTACCCCGATGACATCATGGGTCTCAGGAGGGAAAGAGGGAGCAACAACAGGGGTAACTAACATTTATGGAGCATTTTAAAGTTTGCAAAGCAAGTAACGCTATTATTGCGCCCATTTTACAGGGAGAAGACCAAGCAGGCAGAGGTTAAGTAACTTGCCCGAGGAGACACAGCCAATAAATGTCTGAGGCCTGGATGGGAAGCCAAGTTCTTCTGACTCCGGGTCCAGCGCTCCGTCTACCACACCACCTGGCTGCGCTGCACACGCTTCTCTACAGTAAACCTTTCTGGCTTGTTGAAATAGGCATTGCCTACCACTAGTAATCCCCTCTTCGAATGGATGAAAAAGAGCTGGGGAGAGAGTGGAGGGAGGCCGATGAAGAGTAGAGGGCGAATCATGACACACAGACGCGTGCAAATACATGCACATAGGTATACTGGGTGTCCTGGTAGTCCCTCCTTTGAAGGAATGAAAAAGAGCCGGGAAAGGGGTGGAGGGAGGCCGATGAAGGTGAGAAAGGGATTCGTGGCGCTCATATTTTATATACACATGCAGGTGTATATATGTATACACACATACACATGTATTTCTATAGGTAAATATATGCATGTAAACATATAATATAGATACATAAATAATACGTAATATATATGCAAGCATACGGGGTGTCCCAAAAGTCTTACTGGTTTTGTTATGAAAACGATTAAGATTTAATATTTTTAACCATCAACCTTTTATTACATTTTAAAATACAAATATTTAAGTTTCAAGCAATTAATCCCTAAAACTGCACTAAGACTTTTGGGCCAGCCTACATGTTTATTTTCCTTTCTTCGTATCTGAAGGGTGCTGCCTGGCACACAGTAGGCACTTAACAAATGCTTACTTTCCTCCCAGGAACGCTGTGAGGTAAGCAGGGAATTCTCATCCCCGTTTGACATCTGAGGAAACTAGGCAGAGGGAGGCGGAGCAGCCCCTCCATACCCCCGGGTTGGGGAGCATCAGATCCGGGCCCGGAGCTCCGGTTTCTCGTCTGTAAGGGAGCACGAGTTAAACTCTGCCCCCGAACGTGGGAAGGGCTTCGACTTTCTGCCCAAGGGGTATATTAGCGGAGGTAAGAATGGTAGAAGTCTGACGCCCACTACCAATCCGGACAGTGGGTACGCAGCCCGGCTGGGGCCGGGTTTGGAGGACGAGGTCCGGGGCTGACAACCTGCTGGACCCCGCGAGGGGGAGTTCTTGGGGGAGGGAGGGCCCTGACTTCCCCTCCCACTGCAGCGCCCCCCTACCAAGGTCCACATGGAGGTCAGAGGTTAAGTTTTCACGCCTTCCTCCACAACACCTACCTTCGAGCTTCCAGCCGCCGCCTCCCACTCCGAAAAGTCCCGCGCCCACAAAGCATCCCGGGAAAGGGGAGGCCTGTTAACCCGGAAACGAAGCCGCGAGTACGGGGAGGAGTTCAGGAGAGGAGGAGGGGAGGGACGGTAAGTTTGACTACAAAACCCAAATGCTTCCAGCACCCGGAGGAAGAGGGCGTGGCCAAAGCCAGTAAGGGGCGGGACAGGAGGTGGGGGCGGGGCCTCCTTTAAGGGTGGGTCTTGGTTTCTGGAGGAGGGACACGAGAGGGCCGGGATTGGAGGAAACGCGACTCGGAGAGTTCTGGTCCCGCCCCCCAGACCCGAGGCGGCGGCCGTGGGTTGGACAGCTTGTCAGGAGCCTCCGCCCTCTCCCTCCCACCTCCGTGCTGTGTCACGAGAACCGGCCTCCCTGCCCCTCGCTCCCTCCCCCGGGTCGCCCATCTCTAGTTTAGCCTCGGCGGACCTTGGGCTAGTGATGTGAGACCGGGCGTCGGCGGCGGTGGCGGTGGTGGCAGCGGCGGTGGCGGCGGCGGCAGCAGGGACCATGGCCCAGGTGAGTAGCCGCCGGAGCCGGCGGGCGTGCTCCGAACCCGGCTGGGCCTCAGATGCCTCCCGAGGCCTAAGAGGCTCCTCGGGGAGGGGGTGGGGGAGGAGGATCCGGGAACGGGGAGACCCCGGGTAAGTGGGCCCGAGAGGCATCCGCCCGTCTCAGCGTCGGCTCGTGTGTCCTTCTCCAGGTTCCCTCTCAAGAGAAATCCAAGCTTGTCAACGAGACCCGGAGGAGGTTTGAAGCCGAGTATTTGGCAGGTGGGTACCACGAGGGGATGTCACTGCCTCTGTCCCCAACTTTCCTCGAGGGCCCGCCGGGATCCCCCCTGGAAACAGCTGGAGCCTTCACTTTGGGGGCGCTTTTCCTCGAGGTTCACCCCCCCCGCATCCCAAGGAGTCTTTAATCTCACGCCTTGCTTGGACCGAGTCACCCGACTAGTAGGTGTGTTGGGTTGTGTGGCTCAGTATAATCCTTGCAGGTAAGAGGTTGGAAGGGACCTCGGGGTTCACGTATTCCGGGGATTCTTAACCTTTTTTGAGTGTCATGGTTTCCTTGGAGGTCTAAAGAAACCTATGGACCCCTAAGCCTATGAACCCCTTTGACGCGGTAATAAAGCCTGTGGACCCTTTGGGAAGTCTAATATAATAAAGCCTGTGGACCCGTTTTCAGGATTATATATTTCAATGCATTAAAAAAAATTATTTCTAAAATAAAATACACAGGGATGCTAAATGAACCAATTATATTTAAATACACTTGTCAAGATAATTTTTTTAATAATTCATGAAGCACAAATTTAGAATCCTCTCATTTTCCCAGTGAGAAAATTGAAGCCCAGAGGGTAAGCCCCGATATCACATAGTCTAGATTGGAGCTTGACTGCAAAGGCAGTGCTAATTGGACTTGATTATTCTAAGGTGCTAGTGTAGAGATTTAAATAGCAAAAATGTGTTTGAGGGTTTTTTGGTCGTTGTTTTGGGGTTTCGTTGTTATTTTTGGATACTTTTAGCCTTCTCGTTGGGGTGTGCCAGATTGAGGTAAGCAGGTTGTACCAGTGCTTCTTGTTAGAATACATGACACTACTCTGCAAATGGTTTCTGTGCTGATAATTTCATCATTTTACAAGAACAAAATCTGTGGTGTTACAAATTAGGATGCCTCTAAATGTTATGCTCTTTGGAAAGAAAGCTTACCTTTCTGTATTGCCCTATAGTTCATATAGATGCTTAGTAAGAAATGTTTCTGTCCTGGATAGCATAGTTGTCATGGTAATGCCATAACTTGACTTTTTGGATTACCTCTATTGCATACTTTTTAAAAAAGATTCCAGTTATTTTTGTTTTGAAGTGGGAATGATTAGTTATGTATTTGCAAGTGGCATATATCTTGTAGGCAAGAAATTCTCATTTGAACTGCTTAGCTTCCCATTTTATCTATGGGGAAATGCTCTAAACTATAGGAGCTTGACACTAATGTTGAGTGGTTGTGGCATACTATTACGTTCTGGGTTAGATGCCTGCTAATGACTTAGAACAGGTGATTGAAATCTTCACAACAACCTTTATGTTTCAGGAGTATTGTAAATTCTTCTTAGCATCTATTCTCTTCACACCCAAAATTTTGCCAAAGAAAGTTGGAAGAACTTTTAACCTTTAGCCCATAGATCTTACCACAGATATAACAAGAGCCAGAGCCTAAAGCCAGTAAACAAGTATTTAAGCAATTACTATTTCAGACACTGTGCTAAAAGAGGCAAAAAAAAAAAAATCCTTCTCTTAAGATTTCTGTTCAAATGGGAGGGACAATGTGTAAATAGATAAATACGTACAAGATATATGTGTAGTAAATAGGAAGTGATGGTTTCTTGCTGAAGGTGGGATTTGGGCTGACTTGAAGGAAGCCGGAGAATCCTAGAGATTGAGGTGAGGAGGGAGGGTATTAAAAGCATGAGGGACAGCCAGTGCAAAGGAGATGGAGCATTTTGTGTTAAGAACAGCAAGTATACCAGTGTAAGCTGGCTCATAGAGTGCTTAGAGGAGTATAAAGTATAAAAAGTCTGGAAAGATAGGAAGGGGCCAGGTTGTAAAGACCTTTAAATGCCAGAGGACTTCATATTTTATCCTAGAGATATCCATTGGAATTTGAGTACAGAGGTAACATACTTTAGGAAAATCCCTCTGGAAGCTTAAGGAAGGTGGATTGGATTGGAGAGAGACTTCCAGCATAGAGCCTGGCCAGAAGGCTTTTGCAGTAATATAGAATAGGTTGGTATGTGAGTGAAGTATGTACAAGAGACTATAAAGTTGGAAAGGATGCATAATCATGCATAATCATGTTCTTTCTAAAATTGCTTTCACTTATATGTCACTAAAACATTTTGTAGAAATTTTTAATTTTTTAATTTTAATTTTTAAAGGATCCCAGTACTTGACTTAATAAGTCACAGCTATAATTTACAAGTGATGCCTGGGTGAGTATGGTTTGCAATCTAACTTACTCTACCATCCAGTAATATAGATTCATAGAATTTTAGAACTGGAACAATGCTTTAGAGATCACCTAATCATCTAATCCAACATCATTTGGAAAATGAGGGGGTTTAACAAGATGACCCCTAAGATCCCTTCCAACTCTCTGTAATCCTATGACGTAGGTCCCTGCAGATCATGATTTAGGCTTACAGTAGGTCTCTTGTTCCCTTTTCATCCAGTATGTACCGGTAAAAATATTAATCTACCTACTATAGATAATTTCTTTTGCCTGTGCAAAGGAAGAAAGGAAAATGATAACCCCTCATGTTCCTTAAGTGTGTATCTTTGAGTTATTTCCTGAAGTTTAGGACTGAACAAGGTTAGCTGAGGAAAAGATTATTTTTTAAAGTGTTTTGATTCTGCTTGCTAGAACTAGATTCATCCTTAAGTCAACCATTTAGAAATTCCTATACTCAGTAACTTCCTGTCCTCCTTCCTTTTCCTTATTGCCATTCCCATTACAGTTTGTGATATGTTGTTGCCTGAGTAGAGTGTCTATACAAGCAGATGGGTAGATGGAAGTGTTTTGAGCATCAGTTATAAAAATTAATAATAGCAAACTGAAAAGCTGCTTAGAATCACAAGGTACACACAGTCTTTGACTTAAAACTGGGATGTGTTCCAAATGTTTGTAAGTCCTGTTGAAATGTTTTTCAGTAGAAACAATGATTGGGATTGGGATTTGTCCACAGAAGCACATTTTATCATAATTAAGAGTATTAATACTCTTCTAGTGTTTAATTTTTTTTCCATAGGAAAAGATAGATGGCATGTGTTGTAAGATAAACCTGAATCAGGCCAGTCTGATGGTTCACGTTTGGTTTTGGAATGTTTTTATTACTATTATATTACCTCTCCTTTTATTTCTCTTTTCTTTCCCCCTCCCCCATATAAGTCCTCCTTTATAATAGTAAGTATAGTCAAAACAAATCAACAGATTTTGGTTATGTCTAAAAATGTATTTCCCGCTCTGATCACCTGGTATCCATCTGTGTTTGGACTCCTGTTTCACTTGTTGCCTATGTTGTAATTATAAGTGCATGATTTTCTTGGAAATAGAATGGAATATGGAAACCAAGGAGAAAATTACTAGTATGCTGTCACCTTTTCGTTATCAATTTCCAATTGGTCATTGGCCCATTTAGAAAACTGTTGTATTAGATGTGTTGACAGCATTATATTCATTCTGTCCTGACGTGTGATATCCAGTATTATATTTTTTGTTTTCTTTCTACACTTGAGATTTCCTATCTATAATCAATTGCCGTGTGGTAAGATCATTTAGATTTATTTAATAAGGAGGAATTCATTTTAATGAACACATTTGCCTAACAACTTTTTGGGGAAGGTTTTCACAGTTGTCAGTTGTAATTATTTTTTAGCTATATGCTAGAAATTCCACTGAGAATAGGAGAGAGAAAGAGTGTGGGGGGCGGAGGGGAAGGGAGGCAGTTTGGTGTAGTAGAAAAAGTTCTGAACTGAGAGTCAAGAGAAGTGTAATATTAGTGTAACCATGGGCAAGTCACTTACTTTAACTCACAGGATTGTTATGTGGCTCAGACAAGAAGTTTGTAAAATATTTAGCTGATGTATAGCACTTAAAAAGTTTGCATGACAGAACTATTACTTTGAACTTGAACTAAAAAGCCTTTTTCTTTTTTCAGAAGCAGTGCCACTTGTTTCATTCTTTTGGTTTCTTTCTGCATTCTTCTCCATTTGCATTTTACATTAGATTACATATTGACAATTTTTACCTTTACATTTAGAGGAAATTAAGATATACACAGCTCTGGATAATTGTCTTGCTATAACCCCCCTGCCTTGCAAAATATCACTAATCAAATTAAAAGGCACATTCACTTCAGCTGATATTTATTAAGCCTTTTCTGTGCACAAGAAGGCACTCTGCCAGGCACTATGGTGAATAAAGACATAAATGAGGCAATCTGGTTTACATAGAGAAGCATTTTGAAAATACAGTTTCTATCAATGCCACTATTTGATTTCTTAGGTGAATTGACTTTTGAAACTTCAAGTATTGTGGTTGGGAAAAGGGAAATTATAGAAGACATTATTATTACCCTTCTTGTCTAAGCCTTAACTAAGTATTTTACATTCCTTTTGTTTTCTTTTCCTCTTAAAGATAGTTTTGCAGCATTTTTATTTTAGCGCTGCTTTAAGGAATGAAATCATGTAGGTGTAAGTCTATTGCCTTGTCAGTGGTCTCTTTGACTCTAGTTTTTCTCCTCTCAATCAATTCATCACATTACTTCTAAAATGATCTTCATAATGCATAGATTTGACTAGGCCATCTCTTCCATTTTACTCAGGGGTCTCATAGCCACTATAAAATAAAACCTAAATAAATTAAATTGAAATCTATGTAATTCATACTTCCCCCTCTTATGCAGCTATTGAGCCATATTGAGAACTGACTGCAAGCTGTTCTCCTTTAGAATTGCTGTATAGTATGCAGAAACAGGCAATAATGAACTACAAAGAATTTACATGTTAATGCAAGTAGTTTTAAAAGGTACAGACTTAATTTAGAAAATCGGAGCACTGCTACACTTTCCTTGCTACCACTTAAAAACAAACAAACAAAAAACTTGCCATCGAATATACATTTGTATGCAGACTGATTTGGATAGCACATATTATTGTGTTCTTAAAACAACTAAAATTACTTGAATGCATGAAAAAAAATTTTTTTTCCAGTTTATATGCTCTCATATAAAAAGTACTTTGACCAAGAAGGTCAGTGAGAAAAACAGAAAGGGGTCATTAATACCAAAGTATTTATAGCAGGACTTTTTTTTTATTTTTGTAATTGAAGAGAACTGGAAACAAAGTAGATCCCTATCAATTGGCTAAATAAGTTTGTGGTCTATGCAAGTAATAGGGTATGGTTGCATTATAAGAAGTGATGAATACACAGTAGCGTGGATAGACTTTCTTGGCCTGGAGAAAAGTAAAGTAAGCAGAACCAGAAAGCAATATACTCAGTGACTATAACAATTTAAATACAAACACAAATCAAAATTATATGCCTTGAAATTGTATTGACCAAACCTGGCATGTGAAAAGACATCTCTCTTTATCCTTTGTTGTAGAGGTGAAGAATTATGAGTGTCACATTTAGTTCATATATTGCTTAATTTTATTTAACTTTTCCCCTGCTCCCATTTCAGTCTCTTATTAAGGGATAATTCTCTGAAATGAGGAAGAAGGGGGAGATGTTGGGAAATGTAGGTAATGTACAAAAACCATAAATATACAAAAAATTTTAATTTTTTTAAAAGTACTTGTATAATTCTGAATTGTTTTACCTTATATAGTTAGATTTGTAGTTTCTTTTTTATTGAACATGATTTAATTGAGCACAGAAGGAGACTGCCCTGATGGAATTGGAGATTGTGTTGTTAGTGGAAAATAAGTTTGGATAGGTTGTGTACGGCCAGATTATTAGAGCTTGAAAAGCCTGGTAGAGAAGTCTGAAAAAATCTCTTGTATTTCATGCCTTCACTCACTTTGAACCTCTTAAACTTTAATGTGACCTACTTCCCTATGATGCTTCTCTGTCCTATACATTTCCCTTTTCTGGCTTAATTTTTCTCATTTCAATCATTATGATACTATTGACCATTTCAGTGCCACACTTCTTAGGTTTTCTGTCCTCCTTTACTTCTTTATTCCTACAACTATATTTTAGAGTGTTGCTGGAGGAAATCTTGAAGCCATACTGATGACACCCATTGCATCCTATTTTTATATTATCTCACTGACATACTTTCACGTATTCTTAGTTAATGCATTTTTAATATTCTTAGTTACTAAAGCTAATAACCTCTTCTCAGTTCTTATAAGAGGATCAGAGATTCAGAGTTGGAAGAGAGATTTAGCAATCACATAGCCCAAGGATTCTTACCTAGGATTCGTGAGCTTAGTTTAAAAAAAAAGTTTTGATAACTCTATTTCAATATAATTGGTTTTCTTTGTAAATACTATACATTTTAATTTTCATGTTTTATTCTGCAAAGGATAGGTGTCACTAGATTGCCAAAGCAGTTCTTAACTCACCTTATGCCTGGACTGTTACAATAGACTGCTGGTTGATCTCTCTACTTTAAGTGTTTTCCCTTTCTAGTCTGTCTTTCACTCAGTCATAAAAATAATCTTCCCAAAGTCCTGGTCAGATCCACTACCACCTTTCTTTTCATTAAATTCCAGCAGCTCCTCATTAACTCTCGTATCAAATGTACAAAGCTTCTTTTTGGCTTTTAAAACTCTATAACTTGGTTCCCTTTATACTTTTCCAGTCTTCATACACATTACTCCCCTCTACATACTTTACGTTCCAGTGACACTGAGCACCTTCCCTTGCTGTTCCTTTGCGCAAGATACTGTGTCTCACCACTCTGCATTTTCATTGATTGTCCCCCATGATTGTAATCCTCTCCTTGATTCCACCTCTTGGCTTTCCTGACTCAAGTCTCATCTAAAATTTCACCTTCCGAAAGAAGCCTTTCGCAGTCTTCCTTAATGCTGGTGCCTTCCCTCTGTGATTATCTCCAATTCATTCTGTATATATCTTGTTTCTACATAGTTATTTCTGTGATGAGTCCCCTATTAGATTGTGAGCTTCTTGAGGACAGCTGTTTTCACATTTCCTTGTATCCCCAAAGGCTTAACCCAGTGCCTGGCACATAGTAGATGCTTTTTGAATGCTTGATGACTTACCTACATTTAAATGTTTGATGACTTGCTTACATTTTCCCTTTGAATTCCATTATTCTATTCTATCCTGTTTTTCCCGCTCTTCTGAATACGCTGCTTCCTTTTCTGGTAGTTCTTTCTCCTAAGTTGGTATATTTGAGGGCTCTGTTTTTGATGCCTCTCACTTCCTCTCTTCTTTCTTTTTCTCTCTCTTCTTTCTCCTCTCTCTCTCCCTCCTTCTCTGTCTCAATTTAAAACTTTACAACTTGGCCCCATCGTCCCTTTTCTAGTTCTATTACACATCGCTCCCCTCAATATCCTTTGCAATCACTCAAACTGACCTTCTTGCACCTCACACACAACACTTCATTTCTCTATCCCTTTGCACTCTCTGCCCTCTGTGCCTGGAAGAGGAGTAGGACCTTACTCCAACCATTCATCTTCCATGTTCTGCTGCATATGTCCCCTGAGGGACAGCAGTCTGGGATAAGACCAACTTCAGTAAGCTTCAGTGCTACTTCTGCAAGCAAGACTTCCACCTCCTACTGGGCCTGCCAGATCGCCAGACTTAGGTAAGAAGAGGAGCAAGATCTTGAGAACTTCCTTTGATTATAACCACGTCTTCCATCTCCTGCTGCCCATGTCCCCTGAAAGAAGGCTGCTAGAAGCAACGAGTTCTGCTTCCATTTGCACTAGCCCAAACCAACTTCTACCTCCTACCTGGTAGGAGGTGCAAGAAGAGCAACCTTCCTTTTGACCTTAGGCCTTCCATCTTCTACTGCATCTGTCTCTTGAGGGAAAGGAAAGAGGAAAATCAATGGAGAGCATGACTTCTAAGAGGAATGGTACCTTCCATTCAATGATGAATATTTTTACACCTGGTCATAATGTACACATTCCAGTGATTCTGAACCCATTTAGGTCGTCATCTAAATCCTCATTCCTCATCTCCTACCACTTGATTCCTTATTTCCATCCTTCTTAACCCTCTTACCCCAAAGTCCCATCCAAACTCCACCCAACCCTTCCACTGTGCCTTTTTGAATGCGTATTCTATAGGCAACAAACTTCCCTTCATTCTAAATCTTTTCTTCTTCCAATCTTTCCATCTTTTAGCTGTCACTGAAACTTTGCTACCCCTGATGACATAGCCTCCCTAGCCACACTTTTTGGGTATTGGCTGCATGTTTGCTCATTCCTATTAGCTCACTGGTTGAGGTGGTAGAGTTGTAATACTCCATGCTCCCCATTACCACTTCCAGGTTCTCACCACCTACCCCCATTATCCAGTAACCTCTCTTTCTTTGAGGACCATGCTATTACTATTTACACACAGTCAGAATCCTGATAGCTGCTGTGTACAGACCTCCAGGTCACTCTCTCTTTCCTTCCTCATTGACTTTGGTACCTGGCTCACAGTTTTTTTTCTCTTCTCAAACTCTTGCCCTCATACTTGGGGACTTGAACATACATATTAACTCTTCATCAAATGCTTTTACCCATCTCAGTTCTCATTACCATACACCTCCACCCAACCTCAACTACACACAAAAATGGTTATGCCCTTTGTCTTGCCATTGTCCTCAAGTATGCCACCTGATGTACTGACATCCTACCTCTCCTTCTGCCTTCCTTACCAAATCCAACTCTTTGTCCACATTGACCTTCAATCTCTCTTTCCTTTAGTTTCCTCCCAAGCTATTTCTCCTGCATTAGTCACTCTCTCCTGTTTTCATCATCTTGACCCCTTTATGAACTAGTTCGACTCTACACATTCCTCTTGAGTTCCTGGCCTCCTTATATCACCAGTTTCCTTCTGAACTTCAGGCTTGGGTGACAGCCACCATCTTCAGTCCTAGACACATACAGCTGAACATAGGTGGAGAAAATCGCATAAACATTTATGTTTAAATTTATAATTAGTGGACTGAATCTGCTTCAAATTTACATTACATAACCTCAAATGGGCCATCACTATTGCTAGGCAATCCTTCTATACCTCCCTTATCAACTCACTATCCCGCTGCTCATAGCAGCTCCTCCAAATCTTTTCATCCTTCCTCAGACCTCCCATGGCTCCCCTTCCCCCATCCCACCTTCTCAGCTGAGAACTTTGCCTCATATTTTGCCAAAAAAGTTGAACGTTGAATTGAAAAAATTGAATTCACTGTGAGCTCCCTTTTCTCTCTTTCCTCATCTTCCTCAATCTCTCCTTGTCTACTGGCTCATTCCCTTTTGCCTACAAACATGTCCATGTCTCTCCTCTCCTGAAAAATCCTCAGTTGATTCTTCTATCCCCACTATTGTCCTATATTTCTTCTACTTTTTTGTGGTTTAACTCCTTGAAAAGGTACAATAGGTGCTTCTACTTTCTCCTCTCTTAATCTAACTTCTGACCTTATCATTCCACCAAAACTGCTCTCTCCAAAGTTGTCAATGACCTCTTAGTTGCCACATTCAGTGGTCTTTTCTCAATCTTCATTCTCTTCTACCTCTTTAAATCTTCTCTTCCTTGCTACTCTTTTCCCTCTAGGTTTTCAGGACACAACTGTCTCCTGGATTTCCTGCTAGCTACTTGACAATTCTTCCTCAGGCTTCTTTGCTGGATCCTAATCCAGGTCACACCCTCTAACAATGGGTGTCCCACAGGGTTCTGTCCTGGGCCCTCTTCTCTTCTCCTGCTATATTATTTCACATCGTGATCCCATTGGCTTCAACAGTTTCAGTTACATCTATGCTGATGATTCTTAGATCTATTTGTCCAGCCCTAAAACCTCTCCTAAATTTTGGACTTGCATCTCCAGTTACCTGTTGGATTTCTTAAACTGGATATCCTGTAAACATCTTCAATTACACATGTCCAAAACTAAACTCGTTGTTTCCCCCTCCAAAGCCTTCCTTCTTCCTAACTACTATATAGTGTACTATCACCCTCTCAGCCATCTAGGCCCACAACTGAAGGATCCTCGATTTTACACTTTCTCTCATTCACTATATCTAATCTAACAGCTAAGTGCTGCTAATTTTATCTTTATAACAATCTCCTGCCTATGCCCCCTGCTCACGTCTGACACTGTCACCACTCTGGTGTGGGCCTTCATCATCTCAAACTTAGACAATTGCAATAGCCTGCTTGTTGGTCTGCCTACCACTAGTCTCTTTCCACTACTGTTGTCTACTCACTTGTCAAATTAATATTATTGAAGCACAGACCTGACCAGGTCACTCTCCTATTCAATAAACTCCAGTAACTGTCATCTCCAGGATCAAATAAATAATTCTCTGATTGGTTTTCAAAGCCCTTTACAACTGGTCCCCTCCAGCCTTTTCAGTCTTCTTTCTTATACCTTATTCCCTGCAAGGTACTCTGCAGTACAGTGACACTGGCTTCCTGGTTGTTCTTGCACATAACACTCCATCTCCAGAACATACATTTTCATTGGCTATTCCCTGTGCCTGGAATACTCTCCCTCCGCTTCTTAGCCTCCTGGCTTCCCTGGTTTCCTTCAAGTCCCATTTAAAATCACAGCTTTACAAGAAGCCTTTCCTGATCCTTCTGTCTATTGACTATCTTCAATATGTTTTATTTGCATATAACTTTTCATGTTTATTAGACTGTGAGTTTCTTGAAAGCAGAAAATGTCTTTTACCTTTCTTTATATCCCCAGGCTCAGGAAAATGCCTAACACATAGTAAATGCCTAATCAGTGCTTTATTGATTGCCCAAACCATGGAGAAAAAAGCAACAGGGTCTGTACTTGGAAAAGAGTAAAAAAACAAGTTTTAGGAACTGGGATTAGAAGAGCATGTCTCAGGTCAAGTATGGCAAAAGATAAAGAAGACCAAGAAAAGATCTCCATGACCTAGAACTTCATTAAATCTGGAATGGGCCTTAGGGGTAATCTGTTATAAACTCATTTTTACAGCTGAGGAAATTAAGACCTAAAGAGGTTAAATAGCAATAAAGTTACATAGTTAATTAATGAAGGAATCAAAACCAGAATTCAGGTGTCTTCACTCTAATCTAAACTCTTCCACTACACTGTTGCTGAGGGAGAGACAGTTTTGACATTTGAAATGGAATTTTTGGTATTATAGTAGTGAACCTTGCCTCATAAGAGGTGTCCAGAGGTGGAAAAGGGACAAGTAGTGGGAAAGTAGGAAATGGGAGGAAAAGTTTGGCCTGTTTTATAGTTTTGCTTGAAGTTGACCTTGCTGTTCTCCTCCTTAGAAATATAAGACTTGAAGGAGGAGAGCTCCATCCTCCCAACTAATTCCTCCCCACAACTGATTTCTCATCATATAGAGTGGAAAAGACAAAAGTAAAAGAGGATAGAGAAGTGCCTGTTCTTTTCCCTAGAGAACAAGTGAGAAGTGTCTAAGCACAGAATTGCTACATGTGGGATTAGGAAACTAGCAGAGAACTTTGGTGCTGGCTCCCTCACCTTCCTCTCTCTTTTGCACTGGGTGTATCTTACTTCCCTCTCCTTACTCAGACTTCCATTTTTTCAGGTTTTCATGATGGTACAGAGGCAAAAGGCTACTAGAGCTATCTGTAGATGTAGTCATCCCCCAACGACTTTCATCAGCCATGCTATTGTCTGTCACTGCTTGTTTCCCTCACCTCCTTCTTGGTTCTGTGAAGTTTATGATCTTACCCATCTGCAGTGATTGCACAGCCAGTCTTAAGGGTAGGGGAGAATGAAGTTAGTATTAGGACTGGCCAACCTATCAGAATGGAAAATTCTGGCAGTAATGCTGAGAGTTGTTGTGAATAGGCCTAGCTCTACCCTTAAGAGCCTTAAAATAGCAAGAAATGTTCTAATTTAAAAAAAAAATTAAAAAACTGAAAAGAGAATTTCCTGTAAGAAGTATTTCCTCATCCCTGAGCGTAGAGACCCTGAGAAAGTGAGCACAAATAAAAATCAACACAATGAAAAAACATGGGGTTAAAGAATTTGAGGATAAAATTCCAAAAGAGAATAATTCATTCATCAATATTTACACATTGTTGTTATTGTTTAGTCCTGTCCAACTCTCTACCTCTATTTGGAGTTTTCTTGGCAAAGGGGCTTGCCATTTCCTTCTCCAGTGGATTAAGGCAAAAAAGATTAAGTGACTGGGAGTTTTCATTTTGAGAGTTCTTTCAGGAGGGTGATCAGTAATATCAGGGCAGTTTTCCTTCTTAATTTCTCGAAAGATGATGGCTTTCAGGCAGTCTAATAATTCTTAAATGATTTCTCCTGGATCTATTTTCCAAGTTAGTTTATTTTTCTGAAAAAATATTTTACATTTTCTTCTATATTTTTCATCCTTTTGATTTTGTGTTACTGTTTCTTGACGTTTCATGGAGTCATTAGCTTCCACTTGCCCAATTCTGATTTTTAAGGAATTATTTTCTGAGCTTTTGTACCTCCTTTTCCATTTATCTAATTCTGCTTTTTAAAAGAGTTCTTCTCTTCACTGGATTTTTGTGTCTCTTTTATCATTTGGCCTATTATTTTGTAAAGTGTTATTGTCTTCAGTATTTTTGTTGTTGTTCCTCCTTTACCAAGCTGTTGACTCTTTTTTTCATGATTTTCTTTTATCACTTATTTCTTTCCCCAATTTTTCCTTTATCTTATTTGATTTTTAAAATCCTTTTCGAGCTCTTGTAGGAATTATTTTTGGGGCCTGAGATCAATTCACATTTTTCTTTGAGGCTTTCACTTTGTTGTCTTCTTCTGAGTTTGTGTTTTTATCTTCTCTGCCAACATAGTAACTTTTTGTGGTCAGGTCCTTTTTTATTGTTTGCTCATTTTTCTTGCCTATTTCTTGACTTTTAACTTTATGTTAAAGTTGGGCTGTTCTCTAGGATGAAGGGGGAACTCTCCCAAGCTTTAGGTTTTTTGTCTATCTGTTTCAGAGCTAGTTCTTGGGGTCTTTAAGTTTTCAGCTTTTTCAAACTGGTATGATCTAAGGAGAGATGTGTTTACTACTTTCCTGGCCTGTGCTCTGGTCTGTGAATGATCACAAGAAGTCTTTTCCACCATGGAATTGTAAGCAGGTCCCCACTCCCTGTGTCTACATGTTCTAGTGTGCTAGTGCTACTCTTTGCCCTGAGATTGAGACCCAAGACTGGGATCAGATGTATCTATGGGCAATATAACAGAGTCCTATATCCAGTGCTAGCAAAGGGACCCCTGTGATCACCTTCTGAACAGTTTTCTGACCTCTTTACTGTCTGTGGGCTGAGAGTTCTGGAAGCTACTGCCGAAGATTTAATTGCCCCCAAAGCCTGCTAGTGTTTGGTCCTTTATTCTCACCCCAGTGCAATAGACTTTTCCTGCCAACCTTCAAAGTTATCTTGGGCCAGAAAATTGTTTTACCCCTCCTCTTGTGGGTTCTGCCGCTCCAGAATTTGTTTTGCACATAATTTAAAGTTGTTGGTAGGGGAATTTGGGAGAGTTCAGGCAAATCTGCCTTTCTCTGCTATCTTGGCTCTGCCTCTAAGGAAACTTTCTGTCTTTAGCTGTGTTTCTAGCACCAAATAGTTACTCAGGAGAACAGCAACCATACCTAGAATCAAAATAACTCATATTACCTCTTTAAGAAGTTTCATATGATCAGAATCCATAGAAATGAAGGATATATTTCTATCTGAAATTCTCTGAAGGAACTTGTATCTGTTAACATAATATCTCCCTTCATTTTATATATCATCCCTTTAATTTTGACAGTTTCATTTTTTTTTCCTTTTAACATCGTATATTTACATTTGCCTTTTAAATTGGTCCATTTTAAGGAACACTTAGTTGTTATTGGCATAGTTGGAGAATGAAAAACATTTTTGTTTAGTGATTAATTGAAGTTTAGCTTAATTCTTAGGGCAAGCAAGTATCCCTTTTAGCAGTGCAAGTAGGGAATATGTTAATGACGCTTACAATTCAGGGCTGTCCAACCTTAGGTTATCTTAGGGCCACATTAAAATAAAATAATTATTTGAGGGCCGCACCCAGAATAAAAAATACAGTACACTAATAGAAAGTAGGGGAATGTACATCCTTAATACGACAGGCAAAGCGGCAAAGCAAACACAAAACAACAAAGTGACAACACAACAGTATAAAGGTAGATGCATACTGACCAGTCTGCATCATACAGACAGATAACATCCCACTGATCGATTGAAAATTCTGTGCGGTATGTTCCATCCATAATACTGCTTAAAAACACCAAAGAAAATTAACATCAATAATATTATTTATTAGTGATGGAATTAAAAAATCTAATATGTATTCCATGCAAATTATTATTTTATTTTTATGCTCTTGAACATTAAAACCCACAGGTGGGCCACATAAAATCGCACTGCAGGCCGCATGTGGCCCATACTTTGGACAGCCCTGTCATAGTTCATTGATGAATTATGTTGTTAGATTTTGACTATGTATGTTTAAGAGTAATTATGATTTTGTAGAAATATTATTTTCCTGATTATACATCTTCAATTTAACAATTAGAGAATCAGTATTCTTTGAAAGTGGTCTCCATAAAAATATGAAGTTAAAGTTGTTTCTGACTTGACAGTAAGCAAAATAAATCCAGGTGGTAAAATAAATATCAAGGAAAGATTTTGTAATCTTAGCCACCTTACAAGGCCATGAAAAATATCAACAGGTGTTTTCTTTTAAATAAAGCTTTTGATTAAAAATTTTATAAGCTAGAAGTAATTTTTTTTAAAAAAATTAACACATTTAGGAAATATTTATAATAGTCATCTAATGTAGAAAGACAGTAATATAAATCTTAAATTGCCTTTGTATCTTTTAGCAGAAAAGGCTGATTTAGTTTCTCTAGGTTGAAGATTTCACAAGTTCTTGGAGACAGGCAGCATTAAACAAGGGAAAGAGCACTGGACTTGAAATAGAGTTGGATTAAAACCCCACATCAACTTTGTACCCATTGCCAAGTCACCTAAACCTTTCTGGATTTCAGTTTTCTTTATCTTTTATAAAATCAAGTAATACTGGTTTCTCTTCCTCACAGGGTAATTGTGAGTAAATCACTTTGTAAACTTTAAAGTGCTATATTAATGACAGTTGTTATTATTAAATATGCCTCTTAACCTAATCCTTTCTAGGCTAAAATTTTTGCTTTCCCTTGAGCCAACCAATATTATTTGTAAGATGTGACGAAACAGGAAGTTGTCACTGCCAAAGGCCTCAGGCTGGTACATAAGCCTTTGGAGTTGCACAATAGCTTACTGAAACACCTTCATCTTCAGTGACCTTAACTAATCTAGGTAAAAGTCTTTCAAAGTGGTTTCTGGCTTGTGAAAGTTTTGACCTAAAACTTTGTTTCTTTTGTAATTTCCCAGTCCTGTTTTCCACTCTTCTGAGAAATTGTAACTAACTTCTACCTGGGCCTTTGAGCCACTGTAGGTACCAGTTAATCAGTATTTCTTTACTTGACAGCCTATCATAGTATTTATTTTCAGTACAGCTGATGTTATCTTTATTGTACTAGATTGTTCTTTCCATTGGTAAAACTATTCTTTCCTTCCTGAGAACTCTCATACTAATTGTAAGTTTATGCCTCTTCCATTCCTTTATCACATTCTAATTTTTATCATATAGTGCCCTACTCCCAATTAGATTTTTAGCTATTTGAAGACAAGAGTTGCATCCCTTTTTTATCTTTTTATCTATTGCCTTGCAAATGGCTGCTTAATAAATATTTGTTGAATTAAAATGTCCATTTTCAACTTTATCCTTCCCATTGAAAGTCTACTCCACATCAGTACCAGATTTTTCTGTGATGGTTAGCCACACAGTTGTTTCTATTTCATCATATATTAAGCATTGTTTGATGTGTCTAGAGAGTAAATCACCTCTTTTCCTGCCAATGATGTGGGATGTATTTATATGTTTAAGTTACTATCTATTAATAGTATGTTTCCTTCCTTCCTTCCGTTCTTCTTTCCTTCCTTCCTTCCTTCCTTCCTCCCTTCCTCCCTTTTGTAGTACTATAAACCTGATGTTTATTTAAACACATCACGATACGTTAGAGATCAGGACAAAAGACTTGAAGTTTTGTGGCTTTGGTTGACAACTGGAAAACATAACAAAGCATTAAATAAAATATTGCTCACTGGATCCCTTAAGCAGTTAATTGATCCTTAAGTACTTTGACACTTTGGTGAATCTAAAAATTACAGCTGAGAGCTGTCCAGAACCTGTTTCAGATATATACATACACACACACACACACACACACACACACACATACATATATATACACATGTGTATATATATGTATGTGTGTGTGTGTGTGTGTGTGTGTGTATATACACACACACACACACACACACATATATATATATATATATATATATATATATACACACACACACACATATGTATGTATGAAAGCTATCTTTCCAAATCACTAGTGACTTTAAATGTGGGACATGTGGTTTATAGAAATATGTTGTGAAAAATTGTTGTCACATGACAGCAGCTTGGTATAGAATTAATTCATTTTAAATGTTCTGTGTACCTGCGTTGATATTTATTTTAGATTGTTGTATGATCTTTATACTTTTCCTCTCAAAGAATTCTTGTATCAATGTCTTAAATCCATTGTAAAATGCCTTTCATTCATATAGAGAGTGGAAAGGAGGAAAGAAATGGTAACTGGCCTAAATTTGTTTGGAATGCAGAAACCTTAGCAAACTTGAGATGTAGGTGGTGCAGTAAGGTTGTGGATAAGGAATGCCAGTAAGGTATTAGTTTGAAGAAGGTCTTCACCTGAAATTGAGGGAAAAATCTCATTTAGGGTTGTATAAATCATTGTGGAAGAGGAGGGAAAAAACAAGAACCCTCCCATTTTTCAGTTTGGACAACGCTTTAAGCAAAACAGTGTAAGTTTACCTATGCCAGGGGAATGAGAGGACACCAACAAATTAAACTGTACTTTATATTCCATATTAGGCATAAGTAACCTAATTGAAAAATAATATTGTTTGTGGAAGTGTCTTTAAAGACATCCTTCGGTACAAGGCCAGGGAAGTACCAACAAGGAAGCAGCCAACTTTCCCAAAACCTTGCCTGGTGGCCCTATAAGTTGAATTCCTATTTCCAGAGAACATGATTATATCATTGTGAGAGAAGGCAGCATGATATAATGGAAAGAACAATGAACTGAAGGCCAAGGAGATGTAAATTCTAGACCAGACTTTGGGACTGACTAGCAGTGTGTCATTGAGCAAGTTATCTTCCCTATTTCTCAGTTTTCTGCTTTGTAAAATAGCTTTTGAAAAATGGGATAAGCCTAAAGTCACTTCTCAATCCTAAATCTGTTTGTCTTGAAGGAATTTAGGATGTATGAAACCTGGTTTTACACTGAAAATAGCACATTCATTAAAACTTTGTTCATTTCATAAAGTGGGACAATTTCTTTTGAAACCCATGTATTATTTCCCCCCTCTATCTATCCTTGTTGCTATCATCTATTTATGTCATCGTTTTTCTCTCTGTGCTGTTCTTCGCCATCATCTTTGAGGATTTCATTATACATATTGACAGTCCCTTATAATTCAAGACCATAAATTCTTCACACTGTTCAATTTCTCCTTTTTCATTTCAACTTCAACCACATACCAACATGGCCATCTGTAGAACCATTACTATCTTACTGTTCAAGGTCTTGAATTTTAAAAATCTACTCACCAACCCCAAGTCTTAAAGTTAATGTCTAAAATAGAAATAGATGAGAACAGCCAAAATGAATGCTTCTAGGATTCATTTACAAAATTTAATAAAATTTGTGAAGGGAAAGTACAGGCATGAGTAGTCCTGACAGTAAGTTTGCTTTTGAGGACTCCATAAAAATTGCGGAGGAGAAACACAGGCTACAACTACCTGCCCAAGCACCTGTACTGGCAAAGACTGCTTTGCAATCAAGTGAAGTATAAGCCAAACATTAAGGGTGACATTAACTACTGAACTCTTGTGTTCTATGATCTAGCAAAGGTATTCATTAAAGTTATCCATCATAAACAAGTAAGTGCTGTGGTGAGTACTAGTCAAAACCACAGAATAGAAGAAATATACGCTAGACATCATATCTAGGCTAACATCCTTTCCCTCGGGTCATTTTACAGATGAAGAAAATAAGGGTACTACTTGGCACAAGAAAACACAACCATGCATAAGTTTGTAAATTGTGATAATAATATCTTTTGAGTACATTTAGTTTTTTTCAAAACACATTCATATGTTATCACATTTAGTCATTATAAAAAACCTTGTGAGGTAGGCAGGGCATGTATTATCTCCATTTTAGACATGAGGAAATGGGCCCATGTTTATCTTCCCTAGTTCACACCTTTAAATGGAAGTTCTAAGACTGGCACCTACCAACACACTGCACTTAAGACAGCATTCGCAGTGTCGGAGACTCCATTCAAGGGTATTGTACTAAAAAGACATTGTTATAAATTTGATCTGTAACATGGGCCTGTGGCTTGGAACCCCAAGAACCCCAAAGCCTCCAAGGTCTTTTCTTCAAGCGACATCAGCATACTGTGACTGAGTAGGTACTTGAAGTCCACTAGGCCTTTGAATAGATGAAGTTTGTCTTTGGTGCTGCTTTCATCTTTCTGTCACCCATTTTGCCTGAGTTTCCCTTTTCTTCTTGTCTCCCAGAGGGATTAGTAGCTTTGTTGCCTTGGTTCTGAAAGGTTACTATCTCATTTTCTAGTTTAAGTATAAGCTCAATGGGGAGGTATATGTTAGGGAGTGAAGACAAAACTCTTAATGAATAAAATTTAAATTAGAGTAAAAGGCAAATGATGCTAAATCTAAGGTCTTCCTTTTCATTCATCACATTTGTCTAGTAAAGGCACACTATATGGTTCTTACGGATAGTGAAGGCAGCCAGAGCTCAGTTTTATATATCATTAAAGAACTTTAGGTTTAGTTTTATCTTTGCAATAGCCTTTGAGGAATTCATTACGAGTCTATTCCCATTTTACAGATGTGAAAACCACAGCTCAAAAAGGTTAAGTAGTCACCTGTAATAGAGCTGTGTTAGGAGCAGAACTCTGTATTGTGGAACCATCATACTTTTTATCAAATTTAGAAGCTTGACCTTCTTTGGAAGCAATTAATCAGTGGTCACAGATTTTAGTAGGAAGAAGAAAGCTATAGGAGAGCTTAATAAATCTAAATTAAATAACGATTGAAACTTTGACTTTCAAAAACTTTTTGTATCTCACAATTTTTATTTCTAGTAGTAAAAAGATTTTTTTTGCCAAAGAATATGCAGAATCAGCTTACCAAAACACCCTTAAGGCTTATATAAATATAATTACAAAATATTCTTTAAAGAAATAAAGAATGACTCATAATTAGGATATTTATTAGTTATGGTTGGCCTTGACTAATTCGTTGATCACCAAGATTTAGCCCAGTTCTTACCCTATATGCCAAAATAAGCTTAAAATGAATAGACAACATGAATATAAAAGTTTGTACATTAAAAAAAAAAGGCAACAACCAGATGAGGGACCTTTCACAACTATTGCTGGTGTACTTAGACAAAGGAAGAATAGAAGTTATCAGGGATGATCCCTTGTGTTGTAGTGGGAGAAGCGTATTTTGCCGGGGAAGGGGGGAGGGGAGGTGATATAAAAACAGAAGGCATCAATTTAAAACGATTTGAAAGTAAAAAAGAAATACAGGAAAATAGAAATGCTCAACATTTAGCTTAATGAAATCGAAAATACATTTCATTCAAGGTTTGCTTGGTAAAGTAACCTCTTCATAGTTAGGCATAAAGGAAAAATTAAATATTCAGTTTTGTTAAGAGATAGAATACATGTAAATAATTCAGACTCTTCCAAAGTTGCTAATATTAAATGTAAAGCGTTATTTTTTAAAATATTATATTGCTAAGTATAATTCCACGTAAGAGGTATTATATATACTGGGGAAAAACAAAACAAAACTGAACTTTAGGTCAAAGGAATTGGGATTGAATGCTAGTAGCTCTGTTCCTTGGTATCTGTGTGACCTTGGAGATGGTGCTTAACTCTTTATGCTTTTTGATGTCTTATCTGAAGAATGAAGTTGTTGGACTGGATTAGCCTCATAGTCCCATCCAGCTCTAAATCTTATGAATTAAATATATGCCCCTTGAAGAATTTTGTATTTTCCACACTTAAAAATCTTCATTGTACTTTTAAATTGAATTTTCATTTGGACTTAATACATTCATCTGTCCTCTACAAATAACCTATGAATTACACTGTAACAACAGTAAATCTAATTGTACAATATACAGTTTTTTCCTGTTTATGACATTAGTTGTTTTTTCACAGATAAGTCAGATAAATATGATTCACGAGATGTAGAAAAACTACAGCAGGATGATACTTGGGTTGAAAGTTTTTTGTGTTGGCGGCACGATGTGGTAGATGAAACACTGAAGATGATTGATGAAAGTTTTCAGTGGAGGAAAGAATTTGCTGTCAATGGTAAGCTTATTCATATGTAATTATATTGAAAATATATTGATGTTTTATATTTATTTAGCATATTTGCAAGTGTTCCTTATGTTTGTTATAGAAAGTACAACATAGACATAAATTTTTCATTTAGACCTGGGAAGATTTCGTGTAAGATGTCTTAGTGATGTCAAGAGTAATAAATTGCCTAGAAGGAAAGTAAACTTGAAAACATAAGCAAGTTTTCATTAGGTTCTCCAGTAGGCTTCAGTAAAGACATTTTATGGTTAAGGTGGTTAAAAAAGGAAAGAGTTTGATCTGCAACTAAGAGTTCTTGAATCAAGAAGGATTGTAAATAAGGGAAATACCATTATCAGTAAGCTGGCTCAAGTCAAAAAAATGTTTACCTCATTACCAATAATATAGCAAAAGTTATACAAAGAAAGGCAAAAATGAAATATTTAGGCTAGGTTATGTACTAGAGAACTAATGCAGGCTTATACAGGTGCTTCTTGACATAGGAACATCTGATTTATGAATCCCTAACTTATAGAGCAGATTTTCACTTGAGCACCACACAGCGAAAAATATTCTCTCAGCCAGGTAGCTTCCACTACAGGGAAAGATATAATAGGCACTTAATAAATGCTGGTTGGCTTCTATTCCTGTTGTTGGTGATATACTTTGAAAAAAAAATAACTCTGGACCCGATGGCCACAACAGAACAGGAAAGAAGGACATTTTCCTTTCTTCAGGGTTTGGGTGGTAAGGAGACTTATGATCTGAGGTCCTGTGGCATAAGTGAAGGATCATCAACTAAATGAAAACTTAGCCTCTCTAAGTCATCCACACATGTGTGCAGCCTCACTTTCATTAAAAACCGTTTCCCACTTTGCTTCTTCGTCTTAGTTCCCATAGCTGCTCTGGGTGGCTAGATAAAGATGTGCTCTGAGGGCTTTTACACAGAAACATTGCAAGTGCTGATTAGGTTTACAGGTGTAGTATCCTAACCCTGCATCCCAATAAAATTAGGGAGTTTTTCCATATAAGATACTGAGATCATTCTTAACACTTGGTTGGCCTAGACTACTGATCTCACTTCCTTGTCACCTGAGTATAAAACAGCCAGTAGAAGCTCCAGGCCAGCTTCCTAATGTGTGCCTGGTCAGCTCAGACCAAGGAGCATCCCTTAGCTGAAGCCTCTTAGTGCCTCTTAAAAAACGATAGATTTTTCATATCTGGCATATTTTTAAGTGTAATCCTAGCAATAGGCAGATAGATAAACTTGTACTCTGCCAACTGGAAGACTGTAGAAATTGTGTTTTGTATTGTTTTCCCATTATAAATATTTAGTCTAAAGCCAGGCCATTAATCACAGTGTCAGTTTACTTGGAATTAAATTAAAATAATTAAAATACAAAGCTAATTTTTACCCAAATAAAATCAACATAAAACTTCATTCAAATATAAAGTTTCACGGGTCTAGGAGAACTAAGTATTTCAAAAACATTCTGATTGCCATTCTAAGAAATTAGAGGTAGGTTCTAAAAAACAGTAAAACATTTGAAAGCTTTTTAAAAAGTTACCTGGCACTGGAGGCAAAGCCAAGATGGAAGCTGGAAAGCAGGGACATGTGTGAGCCCCCACCCTCCAAAAACCTATAAAAATGGCTCTCAACAAATTCTAGAGCTGCAGAACCCACAGAATAGCAGAGGGAAGCAGGGCTCCAGCCCAGGACAGCCTGGATGTTCACTGGTAAGGTCTATTGCAGGGAGCTGGGAGTGGAGCAGAGCAGAGCCAAGCCGAGCCCACCGTGGGCTGTGCTTGTACCAATCAAACCGGGAGCCAGGCGGAATAGGCCCTAGTGCTCTGAACCAGTGATCTGTGGCATTTACCAGACTTCTCAACCCATAAACACCAAAGACAACAGAGAAAGTTAGTGGGAAAAGCTGCAGGGGACAGAGTGAAAGGAGTTTGCAGTTCAGCCACTGCCCCTGGGGGCGGCGGAGGAGGTGCAGCTCTGAGTACAGAAGTACAGATGCAGTTGCTCCCAGCCCCAGGCCCACCTGGTGGGAGGAATTAAGTGGTGGATCAGAGCTGGAGTGCAGAGCCTGCTTAAGATCTGAGTAGCAATCTGGGCTGGCGATTCTTGGGGGAAGAGGAGCACTGGTGTGGCAGAGCTTGCTGTGTAGAAATAGCTCTGAAAACAACAGTGCAACCCCTCAAGCTTGGACCACAGTACTTTCTACTCTACAAGCAGTCATACCCTGACAAAAAAACTCAAGGGTCAAGTAGTTGGTTGGGATCATGGCCAGGCACCAAAAACGGACTCAAATTCATACTCAGACTTTGGAATCTTTCTTTGGTGACAAAGAAGACCAAAACATACAACCAGAAGAAGTCAACAAAGTCAAAGAGCCTACAACAAAAGCCTCCAAGAAAAACATGAACTGGTCTCAGGCCATGGAAGAGCTCAAAAAGGATTTGGAAAAGCAAGTTAGAGAAGTAGAGGAAAAATTGGGAAGAGAAATGAGTGATGTGAGAAAACCATGAAAAACAAGTCAATGACTTGCTAAAAGAGACCCCAAAAAATGCTGAAGAAAATAATACCTTAAAAAAATAGATTAACTCAAATGGCAAAAGAGCTCCAAAAAGCCAATGAGGAGAAAAATGCCTTGAAAGGCAGAATTAGCCAAATGGAAAAGGAGGTCCAAAAGACCACTGAAGAAAATTCTACTTTAAAAATTAGACTGGAGCGAGTAGAAGCTAGTGACTTTATGAGAAATCAGGATATTATAAAACAGAACCAAAGGAATGAAAAAATGGAAGACAATGTGAAATATCTCATTAGAAAAAACACTGACTTGGAAAATAGATCCAGGAGAGATAATTTAAAAATTATCGAACTCCCTGAAAGCCATGATCAAAAAAAGCTTTCATCTTTCAAGAAATGATCAAGGAGAACTGCCCTGATATTCTAGAGCCAGAGGATAAACTAAAAATTGAAAGAATCCACCGATTGCCTCCTGAAAAAGATCCCAAAAAGAAAACTCCTAGGAATATTGTTGCCAAATTCCAGAGCTCCCAGATCAAGGAGAAAATACTGCAAGCAGCCAGAAAGAAATAATTTGAATATTGTGGAAACACAATCAGAATAATACAAGATCTTCTACATCTTCTACATTAAGAGATCGAAGGGCTTGGAATATGATATTCCAGAGGTCAATGGAGCTAGGATTAAAACCAAGAATCACCTACCCAGCAAAACTGAGTATCATGCTCCAAGGCAAAATATGGATTTTCAACAAAATAGAGGACTTTCAAGCTTTCTCAGTGAAAAGACCAGAGCTGAATAGAAAATTTGACTTTCAAACACAAGAATCAAGAGAAGCATAAAAAGGTAAACAAGAAAGAGAAGTCATAAGGGACTTACTGAAGTTGAACTGTTTTGTTTACATTCCTACATGGAAAGATGATGTGTATAATTCATGAGACCTCAGTATTAGGGTAGCTGAAGGGAATATACATACATACATACATACATGTGTGTGTGTATATATATATATATATATATGTACATATATGTGTGTGTATATGTGTGTGTATATATATATGTATATATTTATAGACAGAGGGCACAGGTTAGTTGAATATGAAGGGATGATTTTAAAAAAATAAAATCAAATTAAGGGATGAGAGAGGAATATATTGAGAGAGGCAGAAAAGGAGAGATAGAATGAGGTAAATTATCTCACATAAAAGTGGTAAGAAAAAGCAGTTCTGTTGGGAGGGAAGAGGGGGCAGGTGAGGGGGAATGCGTGAATCTTGCTCTCATCAGATTTGACCTGAGGAGGGAATAACATACACACTCAATTGGGTATCTTACCCCACAGGAAAGAAGGAGGAAGGAAATAAAAAAGGGGGGACAATAGAAGGGAGGGCAGATAGGGGGAGGAGGTAATCAAAAGCAGATACTTTTGAAAAGGGACAGGGTCAAGGGAGAAAATTGGATAAAGTGGGATAGGATAGGAAGGAGCAAAATATAGTTAGTCTTTCACAACATGAGTATTGTGGAAGGGTTTTGAAAGTGATACACCTGTGGCCTATGTTGAATTGCTTGACTTCTTAGGGAGGGTGGGTGGGGAGGAAGAGGGGAAAGAATTTGGAACTCAAAGTTTTAAAAGCAGATATTCAAAAAAACTTTTTTGCATGCAACTGGGAAATAAGATATGCAGGCAATGGGGCATAAAAGTCTATCTTGCCCTACAAGAAAGTAAGGGAAAAGGGGATGAGGGGGCAGTGGGCGGGTTGACTGGGGAACAGGGCAATCAGAATATATGCCATCTTGGAGTGGGGGGAGGGTAGAAATGGGGAGAAAATTTGTAATTCAAACTCTTGTGAGAATTAATGCTGCAAACTAAAAATGTTAAATAAATATATAATGATTAAAAAAAGTTTACCTGGCATTGAGAGGCAGTCATAATATTAACTTATAGTTATCTCTGGATCACATTAAGCTGTAGATTGAATTGGAATCGATCTTTTCATTCAAATATGAAATGTGTTTTATATAGATTAATATAGTAATGCAAAGCAGAAAATTTCACAAGTTCTTGGAAAATGACAAGTAAATCAGAAGTTTATACATTTGTTAGATTTTTCCTCTCAAACTGTTTTCTCCCCACTATCCATTCTTGGTACCACAGGTTATCTCAGCTCTTGAGTCCATTACAGATTTGCCTCCTATTAGTTTAATAAGTGGTTTCTACTTGATCCAGGGTAATACATGTATGGATAGTTTTAATTCTTATTTTTAAGCTGGAATTTAAAAATAGGTAATGCTCTTCCCCCTTTAGGCATGCTTTAGACTGAGCTAAGTGGTGGAAATGTAGGAATGCTAAAAAAGGTGAGGTAGAGCAGGTGGAATAACCCTAATAGGGACTAGGGACAGAAGGGAGGGGAACTGAATAAAATAAGAGATGGTTCCTGATGATCAGACTCACTAGGATCGCCGTAAGACTTTGATTTTAAAGTGTGCAGGATTTTATAAGATGATTTTGCTAAGGCCAATTTTATAAAATATGAGACTGTCTTTAAAATTTTCAAGGAAGAAGATACTCTGACACAATAAGTGATATGTCTCACTAGAGAAAATAGTGGTCTTCTTCAGTTATTATAAAAACTATATTTTGGCTGCTCTTGTTTTTATTTTTATTTTTTTTTAAATTTATTTTTTTTTTATTTTTTTTTAATGCAATTTATTTATTTAACATATTTGGTTTTCAGCATTGATTTTCACAACAGTTTGAATTACAAATTTTCTCCCCATTTCTGCCCTCCCCCCCCACTCCAAGATGGCGTATATTCTGGTTGCCCTGTTCCCCAGTCAGCCCTCCCCTCTATCACCCCCCTCCCCTCTCATCCCCTTTTCCCTTCCTTTCTTGTAGGGCAAGATAAATTTCTACGCCCCATTGCCTGTGTATCTTATTTTTTAGTTGCATACAAAAAGTTTTTTTTGTTTTTGAACCTCTGATTTTAAAACTTTGAGTTCCAAATTCCCTTCCCTCTTCCCTTCCCACCCACCCTCCCTAAGAAGTTGAGCAATTCAACCTAAGCCCCACATGTATTATTATGTATAACCCTTCCACAATATTCATGTTGTGAAAGGCTAACTACATTTTGCTCCTTCCCAACCCATCCCGCTTTATTGAATTTTCTTCCTTGACCCTGTCCCCTTTCCAAAGTGTTTGTTTTGATTACCTCCACCCCCATCTGCCCTCCACTCCATCATCCCCCTGCCTTTTATTTTTTTTTTTTTATCTTCCTCCCTCTTCTTTCCTGTGGGGTAAGATACCCAACTGAGTATGCATGGTATTCCCCCTCAGGCCAAATCTGATGAGAGCAAGGTTCACTCATTCCCCCCTCACCTGCCCACTCCCCTCCTCTCCTAGAACTGCTTCCTCTTGCCACCTTTATGGGAGATAATCCACCCCATTCTATCTCTCCCTATCTCCCTCTCTCAGTAAGTTACTCTCTCATCCCTTAATTTCATTTTATTTCTTTTAGCTATCTTCCCTTCATCCTCAACTCACCCTGTGTCTGCTCTCTTTCTTTTACATATATATATATATATACACATACATACACATACATACATATACACATAGATACATGCATACATACACATTCACTTATATATATACATAAACATATATATATGCATATATATATGCATATTCCCTTCAACTACCCTAATACTGAGGTCTCATGAATCATACTCATCATCTTTCCATGTAGGAATGTAAACAAAACAGTTCAACTTTAGTAAGTCCCTTGCAATTTCCGTTTCTTGATTACCTTTTCATGCTTCTCTTGATTCTTGTGTTTGAAAGTCAAATTTTCTATTCAGTTCTGGTCTTTTCACTGAGAAAGCTTGAAAGTCCTCCATTTTATTGAAAATCCATATTTTGCCTTGGAACATGATACTCAGTTTTGCTGGGTAGGTGATTCTAGGTTTTAATCCTAGCTCCATTGACCTCCGGAATATCGCATTCCAAGCCCTTCGATCTCTTAATGTAGAAGCTGCCAGGTCTTGGGTTATTCTGATTGGGTTTCCACAATATTCAAATTGTTTCTTTCTGGCTGCTTGCAGTATTTTCTCCTTGATCTGGGAGCTCTGGAATTTGGCAACAATATTCCTAGGAGATTTCTTTTTGGGATCTATTTGCGGAGGCGATCGATGGATTCTTTCAATTTCTATTTTGCCCTGTGGCTCTAGAATATCAGGGCAGTTCTCCTTGATAATTTCCTGAAAGATGGTATCTAGGCTCTTTTTTTGATCATGGCTTTCAGGTAGTCCAATAATTTTTAAATTATCTCTCCTGGATCTATTTTCCAGGTCAGTGGTTTTTCCAAGGAGATATTTCACATTGTCTTCCATTTTTTCATTCCTCTGGTTCTGTTTTATAATATCCTGATTTCTCATAAAGTCACTAGCTTCCACTTGCTCCAATCTAATTTTTAAAGTAGTATTTTCTTCAGTGGTCTTTTGGACCTCCTTTTCCATTTGGCTAATTCTGCCTTTCAAGGCATTCTTCTCCTCATTGGCTTTTTGGAGCTCTTTTGCCATTTGAGTTAGTCTATTTTGTAAGGTGTTGTTTTCTTCAGTGTATTTTTCAGTATTTTTTTGGGTCTCCTTTAGCAAATCATTGACTTGTTTTTCATGGTTTTCTCGCATCCTTCTTATTTCTCTTCCCAATTTTTCCTTTACTTCTCTAACTTGCTTTTCCAAATCCTTTTTGAGTTCTTCTATGGTCTGGGGCCAGTTCATGTTTTTCTTGGAGGCTTTGGTTGTAGGCTCTATGACTTTGCTGTCTTCTTTAGGCTGTAAGTTTTGGTCTTCTTTGTCACCAAAGAAAGAATCCAAAGTCTGAGACTGAATCTGGGCGCGTTTTCGCGTCCTGGCCATATTCCCAACCAACTAACTTGACCCTTGAGTTTTTCAGTGGGGTATGACTGCTTGTAGATTACAGAGTTCTATGTTCTACGTTTGGGGGGGAGGTGCCAGCTCTGTCAGAGCCGCACTCCTCCTTCCCCAAGGACCCCCAGTCCAGACTGGGCTCAGATCTTCGGCAGGCTGTGCACCCCTGCTGTGATCCGCCGCTTAATTCCCCCCACCAGGTGGGCCTGGAGCCGGAAGTAACAACAGCTGTAGCTGCCCCACCTCTGCTGCCCCCGGGGCTGGAAGCCGAACCGGAACTCCTTCCACTCCCGCAGCTTTTCCCACTAACCTTCTCCGCAGTCTTTGGTGTTTGTGGGTCGAGGGGTCTGGTAACTGCTGACGTATTCAGGGCGCTAGGGCCCCCTCCGCCCGGTTTCTGGTCTGGATCGTCCACGCCGCTCAGGCTGGGCTCTGCTCCACTCCGTTCCCAGCTCCCAGCTCCCAGCTCCCAGCTCCGTGTGGAATAGAGCTTACCCAGAGACCATCCGGGCTGTCCTGGGCTGGAGCCCTGCTTCCCTCTGCTGTTCTGTGGGTTCTGCCGTTCTAGAATTGGTTCAGAGCCATTTTTATAGGTTTTTGGAGGGACTCGGGTACGGAGCTCACTCTAGTCCGTGCTTACCAGTCGCCATCTTGGCTCCGCCCTCTATCTTGTTTTTATTTTTTAAACAGCACTATACCATATGCCACAATTCTTGACCTCAATATAAAAAATTAGAGAAGTGGAAGGAAGTACCTTTTAAAATCATAGTGGGTCTATGCAACATGATGAAAGCCTTTCCTTAGGTAATTTAACATTACTTATTAAAGATACTAGTGTAGCGTGTGGCCTACCCTTCTCTTATCTCTTACTATAACAGCTCACCTCTTTTTCTAATAATATGCCTCTGAAGTTATGTCTTTTCTGCTACTTAATTACATAGAAGTTGTTTTAGTAATATCCTCAAGACCATGACGGTCTACCTTAGGCATTTCCATCATCTTTAAGTAATTGAGAGATTTTAGTCCAAGTATAAATTTGCAATTTTTTTATCTTTGCAAATTTGAATGAATGAATGAAAAAAAGCATTTATTAAGTGCTGTGTACAAAGCACTATAATTTGAATAAGATTATTGAGGTTTATTCAAGCTGTTGTGTAAAATCATCTCTGTCTTATAAGGTTTCTATTTTATTTAGGCAAGCCCTTAAAGTACAATCATTGATAATTATCAAAATATTTTAATTTTTAGACCTGAGTGAATCCAGTCTTCCCAAATGGATATTTGAGGTTGGTGTTGTATATCTACATGGATATGACAAAGAGGGCAACAAATTGTGTAAGTATATGTGGATTTTGATCTCACCTTTTTGGCTTTTGAACATCAAAAGTTTTGGCAGACACAACATCACATTGTTGGGGCAATATGTGAAGTTGCAAACCACTAAAAACTCTATAGCTTTTTTTTTCCTTAAATGAACTGTTACTTACCATACTGCCTTTATCCTCTGCTTGTGTAATTGGATTTTATATTTATCCTCTATAAATACTATCTGGTTTTTTTTTGCATTTCAGGATCATTTTAGTTCAATCATTATTCAGTGATCTAGTGTTTGTTTTTTAATAATCTATGTGGCAAACACAATGTTGGGAAGGTTGTAGCTTGAATTCAATAGAACATTATTTATTTGGAAGAACATTACTAAAATAGCAACATTTGTTAGAGTTAGAATTCCAGTTACCAGCAGGTGAGAAGTATATACCTATTTATGTTGTAAAAACTTACCCAAACTTATTAAAACAGAATTATCTGAAGGGTACTGAAAGCAATTCATTAATGTTTCATAGCAAAATTGAATTTACCACTTAATACTTTTCAGTTGACTTTTTCTTTGTTTAACAGTGTTTTTATATATACTGCCTTCACTAGAAGGCAATAACATTCTTCATCTCTGGAAAAATGAAATAGAAAGCAATATATCAAAGAAAATTAATGACATTAATCATGATCTTTTTGCATTTGGAAAATTTTAATGTTTCTACAATTTTTTTTCTACTTTTTCTTCTGGTTCAAGTCTGGTTCAGAGTGAAGTTTCATACAAAAGACAATAAAACTATTTTAGACAAAAAGAAGCTTGTAGCCTTCTGGCTAGAACGTTATGCCAAAAGAGAGAATGGAAAACCCTTAACAGTGATGTTTGACATGTCAGAAACTGGACTGAGTAACATAGTAAGTATTTTAATTGATATTATAATTTTAACTTTTAGGATAATTGATCTGTTTCATGATGTTTAGGGATTTTCTTATTTTCCAGTAATCAAAAATGATGTAGTAAAATTTATGGCTATAAAGGGAAAGGCTTTCCTTTACTCCCCCCCCCCTCCCCCATAACACCTGGGATATAGTACTGAGTTGATTTACCTTAAGCTATGATTTCTCAAAAATTATGACTACAATTTATACCTAAGTGATTGAATTCAGTCCCTATTATATTGTTTTGTTGTTTTGGATTAAAGTGGTAGACTTCATAGGAAAGCTTACCATATGAGAGCAAAAGATTTATTTTGTTTTCCTTTATATGATTTTCCCAAAAACATAGGACATTTATAATATAAAATATATTTGGTCTAAAAGTCTTCTTGCCTGGCTATACTCAAGAGTAAAAGACCTCTACTAATAATAATGATATTTAACCAATCAACATGGTAGGTAGAGATAAGGTTCAGGAAAAGAAAAGACTTTTCATATCAAAGGATAGTATCTTCTTTGGTTGTGATATAAATTTACTTTTCTCCAGGCAAACTTTAATAGTGGCAAATTGGCCATGCTCTCTTTGACTGCTTGGCAGGAGTTCTGCCTAAATTCTTTTGGGTTAGCTCTGCTTATGAGCTTTTCTTTAGGAGCTGGTGCTTACTTATTTAATGTATAAAGCCAACAAGTCTCAGATTTGATCTTTGGTTGCCTTAGAGCTTTCTACATGCCTGCTGAGATCAACAGGAATATTTTAGGTTTTGTTTTTCATGTTTTAATTTTTAGAGGAGTTTTAAGATAGTCTTCTTTGAAAGTTTCCTATGTGCTATATTTCCTTGACCACTTAAATTGGTCATCCTAGATTGAGCATAAGAAAGATAAGTTTCTGACCAAAATTAAATGGTACAAATAGATAAACATTGACATAGGTGTCAGTTTGGGGAAGGTTAAATAAACATTTAAAATCTGTAGTTTTATGGTGTTTGAAGACATTATTATGCATCTGCTTATTTTATGTTTTCTTTCATCTTGAAAAACCAGCTACCAAAAAAAAAAAATGTCATTGTTTCATACCGAATCACTGAAGAGGGAGGGATGAGAATTAGGTTTTATTAGCTGGTAGTATTCTCTTTTATCAGCCAAGCTTCCCCTGTATTTCATCATTTTTAAGTTATTTGCTATCTTGAGAAAATTACCGATAGTATAAGACTTTTCAACTCCTTTTATAGCATTTGAGAGGTATATTAACACAGGAGAGTAGGAGGGTTGCTGTTACACTTTTTTGGGTTCTTTTGATAGGGCATAGATGATTGCATAAATGAAGTTTAAAAATTAGTCTTGTTTTTAAGTCTCTCATCATTTCAGGTCATTAATGTAGGTAATTGTAGTCTCAGGAATTTTTCTCCAATACCAAAAAATACTGTTTTAATCCTTCAACTAGTAAAGTATTCTCCTTAAAATCTCAAGAGTTTTAAGTATTATGTGACATTTTATATATTTTATGTGATTTCAGGATATACAGATGCTAAGTTCAGAGCTAGAATTACTCATTTTAATATTCTTAAGATAAACATACCACTTTTCATCATAACTAATGTCAAAGATGTGGTCTTATCCGTTCCATAGATCTCAATCCAAGAAAATGGCATATTAACACACTTTGACTTAATCACATGACATTTACTTTTAACAGAATTTGAATCTTAAAAGTTAGGTTGGGATTTTCTTTCCAATATGTAGTGTAAAGCTTACGAAAAACTTTCATGTACCACATTATTTTATTTTGCTAGACAAATATAAACATGATAAGTTTGCGATGAATGTATTGATTCCCATCTTTTCACTCTTAAGACATAGCCAGTTATTTCTGGAACCTTACTTTTTACTTATGGTAAAATGCAAGGCAGAGATACTTAGTTGTAGGTCAAATTGAGATGATTGTTTGCTGTGGAGGTACTTTTATGATTAATTGGAATTTATTTTTAATCTAAATTCTTTATATTGTATATTCCAGTTAAAAGCAACTCACTATAAGAAAATCTTAATTTTACAAAAATAATAGTTCATATGCCACCTTTATGTAATAAAAACGGCTCTATTCATCCAGGATTCATTTACAGATAGTTTAGGATATGATGTTTTTTTCGTATTTCATAGTTAACATATCTCTCACAGTTCGTACCACAGCGCAATTTGGGACAGATGGAGCTCCTGGGGAATGCACACACATGACATCATAGACCTTTAGAGGCTAGAGTAGTCCCAACCTTTCACTTTACAGTTGAGAGAACTCAAGAGAGTTGCTCAGGGTGGTAATACCAAGCTCAACACAGCAATAAATCTGACTTCCTTTGTATACATCGTAATTGATATTAATAGAGAGCTTTAAAGTTTATAGCACACTTTACATAGAGTACCTCACAACAGTTCTGTGAGGTAGGTATGACTAATGTTATCTACATTTTACAGATGAGGAAACAGGCTCCGAGAAGTTAGGTAGGATTTGTGTTCAAACACCAATTCACTTTCTGAAGTGTCTAATGATAGCTCAGAATTACATTTTTTTATTTGTGGTCGGCACATCCATTTTCTTCTGACAGGTTATATTTAAATTCTATAGTGTAGAAATATTCATTTATTAAATATGTAATCTTTATTTTAGGACATGGAAATTGTTCGGTTCATCATCAACTGCTTTAAGGTTTATTATCCTAAATACCTCAGTAAGTAACTGGTTTCTTTTTATAAATTTCATATACTTTAGCTATAGGTGTTTTGGCACTTAGGGAGAGTTTGCCCTGTGGAGTTTTTATTTTTGTGGTGAAAAGTGTTCCTCAAGCCTGCTAGCACATTCACAGATTTCAAAACAAAACCGTTCTTAAGGAATTTTATCCTTTATAAAAGTAAATCCACATTGCTTATACATATACCACGTTTATATATCTTCATGCTTCACAAAATATATCCACCCATGCATGTGTACATATCACAGTTAACTATCTTTAAAAAATGCCCATTTCAAATATTAGTTACTGTGCTGGTGCTTTGTTTTTATAAGTTAAAGAAAAAATAGACAGCATTTCACAAAATTTCAGTTAACCCCCAGCCACAGAATATCACAAAAAATTCTTTATCATAGGGTCTAGTATACAGAAATCATATTTTTTTGTACTTTAACTTCCATTAATCCCCTAAAAGAAAAAAAAATTCTGTAGCAACTTGGGTATTCTCATTTTATTTATTGCATATATCATTTCAGCAAGTGAATGCTAACATTTTTAAGCTAAGTCAAAAGGAAAGACTCTTTTTAAAAAGGAAGAGGGGACATGGAAGGATCAACAAATTAAAAACTCAAAATCGCCAACCACCTAAATCCTTGTATATTATAACCAGTATTCTTTGGGGTGCTATAGCTCAGGTGCTGTGATATGACTTACTCCCAACTTTGCTTTGAGTATTGTTCTAATGTGAAATACTAGATGAGAAGAAAGCTCTATGTGATCATAATTTTCTCCTTCAAACTCAGTTTTTGAATTTATATTGATTAATATAATCTTCTGGTTACTGAGTTCTCCTTTCAGCTTTGTTTCCAGGAAAAATGCTGATAATCTCCATATTCTTAGCAAAAGGCCAATTTGACTAGTATCCAGCATGGGGGCCCCACAGTTTTGAAGTTGTGCTGGCTTTCCCCTGATTTCATTTTATCCAATTAATTTATTAAGGGATGTAGGTCAGAATCAGTGGTCATTGTGAGGCTATGCTGATTTACTCTTTGGCCTCTTGTTTTCCTGAT
Source organism: Trichosurus vulpecula (assembly GCF_011100635.1). NCBI lineage: Eukaryota > Metazoa > Chordata > Mammalia > Diprotodontia > Phalangeridae > Trichosurus > Trichosurus vulpecula. Next base: position 419,840,450 of record NC_050574.1, read on the forward strand.
TTTTTTTCAAATGGAAATAGTTTACTTAGTGTTTTAAGCTTTCCAAAGGACTTTGGAAACCTTGTGAATAATTTTACTTGCCTGCTATTTGAAGTAACCAAAGCACATTAAAGAGCAAAGAACATATGCAAAATGAATTTGAATGCCAGTGACCTCAATTAAATTGAAAGATTAATTTATAATTAGGGTAAATGTATGTGTGTGTGTGTGTATGTGTGTGTATATATATATTTTTTTCTTGACTACCTAAATTCACTTTAAAGTAAGTTTTTTATAGCCACCATTTAGTTTTGTATGTATGTAATATTTTTCAAAATAATTTCATAAAGTATTTGCAATTTTAATTGAATTCTATGCTTAAAAAGTAATTGTAAAATCTTAAACTTGAGACTTAGTTTAAATTTTTTTGAGAGATTTAACTACAGTGATCTGTCTTCAGATTATTTACTCTTTACTTGTAATAAATATATGCGCTTCAGGAACTCTGCATGCTTGGGAGAATGTTGGTCCATTTTTATTCATCTGAATTCTAAGAGTATAATAATACCAGAAATCTCTTTGTATTTTCTGGTCCTTTCTCACATTTATAAATGTCTGCTTAATATCTTCATATCAGAATAAAAATCATATTTTTGTGTTTGGAAATATAGGCTTCTTAGAGTTCATAATGTTAAATATATCAATTATTTTTGTTTGCTTGAACATTTTCATTAAAAGAATAACCAGTAGAGTCTATAACACAACTAATTTCAATAAATATTTTTAAAATATAACCCAGATTTGGAAATCACTTTTCAAAAAAACTCAATGGCCCACAAAATTTAATAGACCAATTTTCACTTCTCTCTTATTACTAATAAACAACATTGTGTATGCTTTCTTCCTCTTTTCCCTTTCTCTCCCTTTCCCCCTCTCCCTGTCACTCTCTAACTTCTTTTATGCCTCTTTTTAATCTCCCTATCTTTTTCTCTCCCTATGCATTTAGTCATTTATCAGTAGTTGGCATTAGGTTGCTAACTACTCAATCTTTTCTTACATTTCTTCATGCTTAGAAGACAATAGCAACAGTAGAAGAACTGAAGGTTGATAGAGTTGCCAAGAGATGGTACTAGAATCACATCATTATGACATGTTAGGTCTCCCAGTATTGTTGGTGCTGTATATTCTGTATTGGACATTTCGCCTACTAATGAGCCATCCAGTTTGCAGGCTTCCCAGTTTTAGTTTTAGCTTCTTGACCACTTATTTTAAGGATTGGCATAAATGGATAATTAGTATTATTATAGAAATGTTAAGCCTTATTGAATTCATCCATTCTTTTATCTTTCAGCAAAAATTGTAGTTTTTGATATGCCATGGATAATGAATGGTGAGTTTTTATTACTTGGGAATTTTCATATAGCAAAAATACCCTTTACCTTCACATAATCTCTTCACATTTTGTCCTTATCCATATATGCCGTGGTAATAAGTTTTATGAACTTCCTTGGAATCTAAAGCCCTGTAGAATGTCGAATGGCTTTCCTGAAATCCCTGGACTTTCTATCTAGACTTCAGAGGTATCCCTGGAAGCATCTGTCTGCAAACATCAGAGTTTTATCAGGGAAGCTCTGATCAGAGGCTTTTGTAGAATGTCAGAAAAATTGGTTGAGTTATGGAGGCCATTGGGTCTCAGATTGTAAACGTTCCTGCTCTCTCCCAAAGTTCTTTGGGACCAAAATACTTAGAATAGATTTAACAGTAGGTATACCCAAAAGACTTGTTACAAAAGTCTAAGAAACATTCTTGACAGTATCACATCACATTTTCTAACTTATTTTAAGTTACAGTAGGCTATCATCTAATCCAGTCACTTCCTTTTCCCAGTGAGTGAGGCCTTAAGACTTAAGTGACTTGCTTGCAGTCACACAACAAGTGCTGAGTAGTAGAGCTATGATTTGTTTGTGTCCTTGGACTCCAAATCTCCCAATTCTCATTCCACCATGCCATGAAAAATTTTAGAATGACTATTTTTATCTTGTATATAAAAATAAATGTTGGCATTCTGTTATAGTTAAGTCAGTGGGCATAATATTAAGTTTAGGCACAAATGCATGAAAAAAATATTTATATACACATGCATATACATTATATATTTAGTCTGTGGGAAAAAAAATCATAAAAACACATTTGACCAAAGTATAAAATGTTCTGGTTTTTCCTTCTCAATTTCAAATATGTCAAATTAACAGAGATGTTTCCCTGAGACTTTGGCTAAAACTATTATGGCATAATAGTTGAAGGCTGGTTCAATTCAACAAGCGTTTTTTAAGTGTCTGTGTGCATATCACTGTGGTAGGTTCTGGGAATACAAAAACAAAAATGAAATTCCCCCTGCCCTCAAGGAGCTTACATCCTGGTGTGGACATAAAACACATATCAAAGTTTAGTGTAAGAAAAAATGAGATACAAATGGGGCGATCATGGAATGCTGCGTGAAGATAAACCCTCACTTCACTTTACTTCTGCTATTGTCTTCAAAATACTGTAGGAAAGGATCTTAAAGTGGTTACCGAGTCAGTAGACCCTTGAAGGAAAACATAGTTTTTGAAAGGGGAGGTAAGAGGGATTGCATTCCAACATGTGGAACACCTTATGTTAACAGAGGTAAGAGAATAGAGTATCGAGATCAGCTTGTTCAGTTCATGAAGAGGAATTGGTATAAAATTAGCCTGGAAAGCTTTCATATCACACTCATAGAAGTGTCAAAGATGTTGAAAGGTGAAAAGCGTTGGAAAGGGCTAAGGGAAGTCAGGTGCACTAATACACTGTTGGTAAGTCTGAATTCGTCCACCATATTTGGAATTACAGTATGCTTGAAAAGAAGGTGACAAAAATTTCCATATACTTTGACTTCTTTGGGGTTTATACCAAGCTGTGGAATCTCTCAATCAAAGAAATAAACATATCAGCATGGAATGCCTGATAAGTCATATTCTGAGTTACATCTTTTTACTTGCTTTCTTCAACCATCTTGGCTCAACCAACCTTACTTAAAAATATATATAGGATATTAAAATAAATATATATGTGAAATATATTTAAACTTTATGGTTTGTAAACTTTATTAGCATGCATTTGTTATATATTTGTCAAGCCACCCTAGTTCATCTTACCTAAAAATATATATTTAAGATAGAATACAAATTAAAATAGGTTTTTAAACTGTATTTATAATATATTAAATATAATTACAATTATAATTTATGTTTTTAATAATTTATATATTTGGAATACATATTTAAATATATATTTGAAATATGTTTGATATATTTGTTAAATGTTTTAAAGATAAATTGAGAAAGACAAAAATATATACATATAACATACATATTACATCTTGAATATATTTTTAAAATGTTTTAAAATATATATTAAAATATGTAAAATTATATACAAAGAAAAAAGAGCTTCATAAAGAAACCCTTACCTATGCTATGTAAAGCTTTGCACACCTTATTTATATTTGCTAATAAGATTTACAAAGCTCTTTTTTTCACCATTTTAAAGATGAGCTCAGAGAAGATAGGTTACAAATTCACATGCCTAGTAATAAAAATATGTATTTCATTATTTCTCACTGGATATGCTTCAAACTGTTTTGACCAGTAAAAAAATCCATATTAGCTGAATCAAAATGGAGGCTCATAGAGAATTACCAAACAACCACATTGATAGGTGTTCCATGGTATTTTTATCCCTCCCAACCCTTTCATAGGGAACTTGTTCTTTGCCCTCAGAGCTAGATGAGTTCTGGGAGACAGGCTGAGAGTTCTTAGATGAGAGAAAATCTAGAGTTGAGCTAGAAAGTTGGGGCTGGAAATCTTGTGTTCCCAGATTGTTCACAGTGCTTGACACATGGTAGGCACTTAAATGCTTGTTGATTGATTTTGATGTCAATCTAGTGCATCTGAGATACTGTCATGGTGTGCATGGGGTATGTTCTGACACAGGCTGCTCCCACATGGGGTAAGCAGTGCCGGTGAAAACACTGCAGTTTATTTAACACCGTTTTCCATTTCATTCCACCCTTGTGTTTAGTGAGCCCAATCTTTAAGACTGTTGCAACTGGAGTCACCATGGATTTCTGCAAGGTCCAAAGCCTTGTGGAAAATGGCAAACTCACTGATGGTTATGGCAACTTGGCTTACTGAATGTTAGGCATTTAGAAACTATAAAGTACAATAATGGTATAACTGTCTTCTAGCATTAGAAAATGTTAATATACATACCTTTTAAGAAAAAAACTGACTATTAAATTCTTAGACCAGCCTTTTGTGATGTGTGCAATAAGTTAAATAAGAAACAATTTAATGAAATTATTGTATATTCTCTAGCTGCTTTTAAAATTGTGAAAGGCTGGCTTGGTCCAGAAGCAGTGAACATGTTGAAGTTTACTGGTAAAAATGAAGTGCAGGAGTACGTCAGCATAGAATACTTGCCCCCACACATGGGTGGAACTGTAAGTATGGTGGTTGACAAGTCTAAAATATTTGTAGATAAAGTCATGTATTTTTCCTTAGTTGGGGGAGGGGAGGGACTCTTCAAAATTAAGCAGTGGAAAATATATAGAGGAAGATCATAGGTACCCAGTAATCATAAAGTAGGATTTCTGAAACTATAATTAATAAATACACATCACAAAAAGAAATGTATAAGGCCTTAACAAAATTAATTGTAAATTTTAAGCCAAGTGGATCATAGGTTTAGTGATGAAAGAAGTATTAGAGATCATCTTCTGGGGGTGGGTAACCTGCGGCCCCAATGCCACATGTGACCGTCTAGGTCCTCAAGTGTGGCAGATTTGCTCTGTGAAATTTGGTTTCAGTCAAAGGGCCACACTTGGGGACACGTGTGGCCTTGAGGCCGCAGGTTTCCCACTCCTGATTCTAGTCCAGCTGCCTCATTTAACAGATAAGGAAACTGAAGCCCAGAGAGGGGAAGTACTTTGTGGCTAGTAATGCAGTCAGTGAGTAAGGGCCAGGACTCAATCTTCTTATACCAGATCCAGTTCTCTTTCCATAACCCCACAACTCCTGTATTATGACTGGTTGACTGGCTCTTAGGGCCGGGGGAATGTCAGTTAAATGTTATAAGTTATGTGACTATTAAGCTGTAACTAGTGCTAAAGACATTTTTAAAATGTAACATTTTATGGAGCAGTGTAAGTTTATTTGGAAGTGTCAGTTAAAACTTGCAGAGACTGTTTTAAGACTTTAGCCTTATTTTAGCTTTATTTTTTCTATCAGGTTAATGACATATAGTGATTACTAGGCTAACTTTGACTTACAGTCAGAGCCAAGGAATGGCAAATTCAAAAATCTACATAGTATAGCTTTTTGTTCATTTTTCTTGGGTCTTTAAATTAGAAACAGTATAGCTTTTAAAATTTTTTTTTATTTTCTATAATCTTTTCCCCATAGGACTTTTGTAATTGAAAGTTTAGAAATATAATAAAAAGCCTTTTAAAATGATTCAACTTCTAAAATATCACTTTAAGTCAAAGTACATTTTGAATCCATTGGGGAAATAATTTATTTCTTTTTCTTGCTAGCATCTTTATGATAACCACTGATATTTTATTCTTTATGTTTCAGGATCCTTTCAAGTATAGTTATCCGCCACTAGTGGATGATGATTTTCAAACCCCTTTGTGTGAAAATGGACCTATTACCAGTGAGGATGAAACTGAAAGTAAAGAAGATATAGAAACAGATAATAAAGAAACTGGGGAAGCAAATGCCAGTGAAGAACAAGTTGTCATTGCCAGAAAGGTAATTATAAGATTAAGTAGTGGGGAAAACAAAATATATGGAAATGTTTTTGTACCTTAAATGAGATTAAACTTGTACATTGATGACTTGCACCAATTTTTTTCTTCCTTCTTTTGGCTATTTTGTTGAAGCAGTATAGCTGCTCACTACGTAATTTATTTTCCCTAAGTTGATTATTCTAAGTGGACTGAAGAGATAGTAGTATAATGTTCTAATTTAAATCAAATTTAAGGGGCTATTGTATGGTTTAATGAGAATTCCTAGAGACTGTAAATCTTTTGAGGACGTGTTTTGCAGTTTCTCTATATCCTTGCAGCCAAACACACAGTAGTACTCAAGGAGTGTTTTTGGTGGTGATGGTGATAATGATACAAAAGTCAACTAGAAATAGTGAATTAGATAGAAACATCATCCTTTGCCATTATTTTCAGTAGAATAAACTGTTTAATTGTCAATAGGTTTATTACCTTCTATTTTTCTATAATTATTTGGTTTTGTCTTCAAACAGATTAGCTCAGTAGAACAAACTTCCAAAATAGAAGAGTCTGATAAAATAGATTCAAAGATAAAAACTTTAAAGAAATCATTGAGCATGTTTAAAGGAGTTCTACTGCACATCAGGTAAAGATTTCAAGATTTGGTTACCCGCACTACGCGTGTGTGTGTGTGTGTGTGTGTGAGAGACATACATTTTTTAAAAATGATTTTAACAGAATTGTGAAATATGGGATAGTTCTATATAGCTCATCGCTTTTTGGAAATATAGGGATAAGGAGATAGGAACTGGACCTGTGTTTTCATTGATATAGAGAACTCTCCTGAATGAGAAAACACCTTCCATCAATAATACAGGTCATCACCTTCTTTGCAATTTACAATCTTGGCACCTAGTACCAAGAGCTGAAGCAACATGCTTAGGGTCACACAGCTAATATATGTCAGACATATAGCTTGAACACAGGTCTTCCTGGTTCGAAGGCTAGCTCTCTACCTATGCTATCTATCCACTTGAAGATAATACTAGTATCATATCAAAAGATGACCAAGAGGCTTCTTTTAAAAGAAACAAGCAAAATTCTTAATGTTTTTTTGAGAACTTCTCTGACCCCCAGAAATACCTGATGCAAAGAAGAGTCTTCAAAAGCTTAAGTTGGGATGATTGATAGGGGTTTTTATATTTGTTTTTTTTTAAATGAACCAAAATAATGTGTCTTACACTGGCCTTCAGAGAAGTCTGATGCAATTTGACCAAGTAAACTGTAATTCAGAAGTACTATTGAGTTATATTTTAATGTTGTTATTAAACAAAGGGGGGAAATATCACTAAATTAATTCTAAGTTGAAAACAGTAAGCATTCTGTCATGTGTTTTGCCTTGCAAACTATTTCCAAAATTTTAGTTTTTTGTAATGCTGAATTTCTGTCTAAATTATAAAAAGATGTCCCCATATCAAAAACTTTCATTTTGATCACATTCTATTCTTCTAATTCTCTTCCAAATCATTATCATTTACCACTAGACTCAGTTTTTGTAAAAACAGTGCTTTTCATTATCTTATAGCTATAATTGTCAATTCTTTAATTATTTATGTTTTGGTTATTTTTAAATAACTTTCCAAGATGTTAAATGTACTTTGAGTTCATACATTAAGGGATTGATGAACTACCTTTCCTGGTTCTTTTCTTTCTTTTTGGGAGATAAGAGTGTGGTGAAAGAAAAATAATCCCAAAGGCTTGAATTCTAGCCCTTATCTTTATTATTATGGGGAACTTAATTTGCTTTTCTGACAATCATTTTTTTAAATTTGCAAAATGAAGGATAATTATACTTGAACTGCCTGCCTCATAGACTTATGGAGAAGCAGTTATATAAATATAAATGTGAGTCAGCATTACAATTTTCTTATTTTGCATTTTGACCTAGGCTAACTCCTAATACTGTATAAATTAAATATATTGTGTTTATAAAAGTAGAATAGCAACTATTTTTTGTCTGTTTTGACAAGTTTGTATTAGCAGATTTCTGTATCTGAGTACTGATACCAAAGAAACACATTTAGCTTTTGACTGAAATTAATCCTAAGTGTAATACAGAGGATTATTTCAAACTAAATAGCAATCTTGTTTTGTTTACATATAGCCCCGCTGAGGAACTTTATTTTGGATCCAAAGAAATTGGAGAGAAGAAGTGCTTGATAGTACTCACAAATGTAACAAAAAACATAGTTGCATTTAAGGTAAATTGCTTAAAATCTACAAAATGTCACAAAACCAGTCTAATTAGTTTTAAGGAAGTCATCTATGTACATAAGGTTGTCCAGGCAAATTTTGGAGAAGGAATCATTTTAGTAATAAAACATTCAAAAGATTGATGATTAAACATACAGCGTAAGAGTCGATCTATAAATTTAAGGCACGTCGTAACTTTTTCTTTTTCATTTTTTTTTGCTGAGGGGAAGGCAGAGTAATTGGGGTTAAGTGACTTGCCCAATGTCACATAGCTAGTAAGTGTGTCAAGTGTCTGAGGCCAGATCTGAACTCAGATCCTCCTGACTTCAGGGCCGGTGCTCTAGTCACTGCACTGCCTAGCTGCCCCGTCATAACTTTTCTAAAAGCTATTGTCTTCTGTCCACTATTTTAGGTTTCTGCCTTTTAAACCTGTAGAATTGCAACTTATTTTTATCCTACCTGGACCTTTTTCTCCAGAACTCCCAACATTGAGTCATAAGATAGTATTCAGCATTAAACTTCAATGTTAAATAATTTAATGTAAATTAAAATACTAGCAAATCACTTCCCTTATGGAGTGAATAATTTAATTAATCTGATCAGTAAAGACAGATGGAATTACAGAATGGAAAGTTCAGTCCTTCAGTGCATGCATTTTCAGGGTTTGGATTTAGCATTTATCCCATTAATGAATACGATGCCTGTAGCATATATAGATTTATGAAGATATATGTGTATGTATAGATATTTATGCATGTACATTTAACTTATGGTTATTGTGCACTAATGTTTTAAACTTTAATATTTATGTATTAAAATTGCTTTAAAGATTATACTATTGCTATCTAAGGTTTATTAGTGAACAAATATACATAGCCTTTTTTGAGTGTGTAGTTCTGGATTTTATAGAATCAAATCATTCTTTTCCTGTGTTATGTACGTTTTATAATCCAAGTGCTGATCCAATATATGCTGATCCTTATAATCCAGGGAAAAGAACATTTTCCTTAGTAAATTGGTATTTCTTTTCCTCTTTTTCCTTTTATAATTGTTCTAAAATTATGACTTACAATCAGTTCAGCAAGGATCATGGGAAATACTAGGTCACTGGATTTGCTATATTTATCTTTTAAAACAAAGACTTTATATGCTTATCCATCAAGATTGCTTTTTGAATTTTCTGGAGTTTTCTAAAGTAATGTAACAGTCAGTCTGGTATAGTGACTGTTGAGTCAAACAGTGCTAGGTTTAGGTCCCATCTCTGACACCCTCGGTAAGTCATTCAACTTCTCAGTGCTCTGGACAGCTGCGTTGAGACTCCCAAGTTTCAGAGCATGCCAGCTTTCATTGGGAGTAAGAGTTTTCTTACTGTAAATTCACTGTACTAGTGAAATACAAGGTCCATTCCGCCCTAATCCCTCCAGAAGAGTAAACTATTAGCTTAAGCATTGCTTTTGTTTTTAGTTCATTTCACATTCAAACTATTTTTAAAGCATCTCACATTGGGTAGGCCACTGCCTGATATTCCATACCCCACTCTTGTGCTGTGGCAGTCTTCTGCCTCTCTGATTGTAATGCTCTCTCTCCTTGCCTCTGTCTTTTAGAAACTTTCACCTCCTTCAAGGTTCAGGTCAAACACCATTTCCTACATGGAGTCTCTCCTTAAATCCGCAGTTGTTACTATTCTTTCTCCTTTCCCTGAAATTACTTTTTATTTTCTATATATATTTTGCATATTCTTGTGTACATATAATGACTTCCCTTATAGAATATAAGCTCCTTGAGGGCAAGATAGTTTCATCTTCTTTTTCATTTTTTTTTAACCTAACAGTACATCGTACATAGTAGGCATTCAATAAATGGTTGTATTGGATGAAACTGACTTTAAGTGAAGTTAGAATTTTTAATCGGCCTAAGTGCACTTACTGTTTCAGGTGAGAACAACAGCTCCAGATAAATACAGAGTTAAGCCAAGTAACAGTTGCTGTGACCCTGGTTCATCATTAGATATAGTGGTGTCTCTTCATGGGGGTAAGTTAAATCAAGTCACTGTCAAGTGGTATTTTATTAGCTACTAATAAAATCTGAATCTTTCATTTTTAAAAGAACCTTTTCCTTATTAAATCAGCATTTCTCTTCCTCTTTTTTCTTCATAATCATTCTAAAATTGTGGCTTACAAATCAGAAGATTAAATTAGGGTATTCTGCACTAAAATAATTTGAAAAGTGAAAAAAGTGTCTTAATCCAGACATGCAAGTGACATTTTTCCCTTTTTCTTTACCTGCCCCTTTGTTTTTCTTTTATCCTTCCTATTCTGCTTTTTTTGTTCTGCCTTTCTCTTTCTCTTTCTCCCTCATTGCTGTGCTGAATTATTTGGGACTGAAGGTTTCACAATTTCCCCTCAAGATCGTTTTCTAATAATGGCTGCAGAAATGGAACAGCCTTGTGGTACAGGGGCAGCAGAGCTGGCACAGTTCTGGAAGGACATACCCAGAAGCAAAATAATGGAGCATAGGTAAGCTGCTGTGTGCTTCGGTAAAAAAGAAGTATGTGCCTGTGTTGACTGAGACGTCAGTCACAGTAACTTTAATGTGAATAGAAAGAGAAATTGATGTCTGAGACTTTAACTGTGATGTAATTGACAGGAACTAGAAAATGAATTAAGTGCTATTTAAGGTCATGGGACCTCATGTTGGAAGTAAACACAGGTCAGACATCTCTAGTTTAAACTTCAAAATATCCATTAAGCAAAAAATAGATTGAATTGTGTATAGGTATTTACCTTAAATTAGGATACTTGAAATCTGTTAAAATGTGTTAAGCTGTTTAAAACAACTAATAAATGAGGCATAAAAATTTTCTTTATTATTAGGAACAGAATAAGTACAACATTTTAAAATAAATATAACAAAACAAGATTACTTCCATATATTTGAAAGTATATTAAGTACCAATTTTTATATTACTGATTTTCCTAAAGAAAGAAAAGCCTATGTAGTTCCATAGGTTCATATTATTACTCTGAATTTCTGCTTTCTTATGTATCTCATCACTGTTTTCAGTCTACTTAAGGTGTTAACAGTAGGTTCACTAAAGTGCCAGTCAGAACAGAAAGCTGGAGATTGCTTATTAATAAATTTTGATTGCTAGTACCAATCAGGAGGATTGGGGAATGGGTGATATGGCCTCATTACTCTAGGAAGGGACTTTTCAAATTTTTAAATGTTTAAATTGTTTCTGCTAAAAACTGTATACTAAGATTAAAGAAAATTTTTACAGGTTAAGATGCCACGTTGATAGCAGTAAACCATCCTGTCTTACATTAAAAGAAAATTCTTTTAACATTCCATCCAAAAGCAATGAAGATATTCATTTACAAGTAAGTTTTATTTCTTTCTAAATTAAATACTAAGATCAAATTCAAACTGTTCACCTTTATCAACATTAGAAATCCATTTTTTTACAAGGTAAATAAAAAATATTTCATATTGGAGACTGAAAAAAGTGTCAGATTGCTTCCTCTTGGGGAAGGTCTAAATAAGCAATGGATGGAATTTTTACCTTTGCGATTTGTAAATCTTTCAAGCCCCAATCATTTATTCGTGAAAAGACAACTGTGCAACATACGAAGTGCTTTGGGGAGTTTTGAAGAAAGCCAACAAAGCCATTGCCTTTAGGGATCTCTAATATTTAATAGGGGGAAGTACTATTTAGTACACACGATTAGTTTATAATGATTTTATTTCTGCCAGCTAAATTGATTGATGGTGGTACTGTGTTGCCAGTTGGATTGGTGGTTGATGAATGGTCACGGGGTGATAGTATGAGAGTGGTGGCATATTGTAATAGAAAAGACTACCATCAGGAGTTACAAACGTGGTTTGGAAGCCTGCCTTTGTTTGTCCCTGATTATTTGACCTGGTGAAGTTATCTCACTGTGCCTCAGTTTCTTAACTTGTTAAATATGGAGGCTAGAATTAGATGATTTCATTCTCACTTTAATGTTCTGTGAACTTGGACAGCTCCTGGTAGCCAAAAGTTTTCTCTACCTCTAAAAGTTAGTGTTTTGTTTTTTTCCCTCTCTACAAAAGTAGACCTTTTTGAATTACAAGTAATCAGGCACAAACTCACATAACAAGTGTATTTTGGTGCTACATGTATAGCTTTTAGTCATTTTTTTCTCCATCTAATTACATTACTTAAGTATACAGAGTTCAAATTACATTACTTATTTGTTTACATTTAATTATATTACCTAAGTGTTTGGATTTCAAATGTGCCTATTCAGCATTCACATGATAAATATAATATTTTATGGATGCAGTCTTTCATCTCTTTTTTTCTCAGCTCACCCGTTTACTAGACATCAATAGGAAACTTCAAGATGAAGTTGATCGTTGTCTCTGGTTTCAACAACTGCTGTTGTATTTAACTGTGCTCTTACTTGCTTTTGCCACCTCTTGCTTCTATCTGCTATATAGTCAAGGGAGTAATACTCTGTAAGAGACATAGCTGGCTCTCCTAATTAGTGTGAAGAGGAATCAGACCTAAAATTTATCCATTTAGAAAAAAATGTCATGTACACATATGCTCTCTGGAGACCAAAGTGCAGCTCTTTGATATTCTTTGCCATTTAAGAAGTGAATGACAAAGAGGAGCCAGTCTGTCATGAAAAGAGAAGACTATGAGAATGAGGATCTACATTAAGAACACAGAAGAAGTTGACTGTAGATGACTAGTTATCTTATAAGTGAAAATAAAACCATGGGATGTTATTATTCTGAATATAAATTATTTTTTTTTCTTTTGGTTGGAGTACTTTAAAACATGACTTGTTTCAGTTTTATCTTGCTGAACTGAAAATGTAAGCAGATGCTTTGTTGCAGCCAAAAGATATAATCTGCCTTTTTTATGGAACTGAATTACTGTAGTTGAGCCAAACGCGTTAGCTTTTCTATACTGTGTATATAAAGGAAGTGTTTATTGAATAAGAAAATATACAGAGTAATTTATGTAATCATGATTTTGTAATTTTGAGAACTACTAGCCAGTTATAGTTGATGTTCTTTCGGAATGTAAAACTATTTATGCCAAACCACCTTCAGCCTTTGTTTCCTATCAGTATTCCTTGACAACCTGCCTTCTCTGAGTTTAGGGCTTTTTGACTAATACTCTGGTTTAGATGTAATCAGTTTAAAACTAACAACTTTGTTTTTGTGACTTTTATTTTAAAAATGTTCATATCACATTTTCCCAGAAAATATTTTTTTTAAGCAACTCTTGTTCACTTTTTTAAAGGAATTACTATGATACATGTAGACAAAACCTGTTTATGGGGGGGGGGGAATCTGTTGTACCCATACTCAGCCATTTTTTTTGTCTCTTACAAAGGCCTGACCAGCCATTTGTAACCCTGAAATTACATTACCACCCAAATTCCTCATTTCCCCCAAGTAGAGGAGGCACTTGATTCCCTGTGGAAGTCATTTTTTGAGAAAGTTTTTTTTGAAAGCTTTAATATTTGAGAAATGTAATGATATCATTAATTCATACACATTCCTGGCTGAAATCAGTTAGCATTAAAGAGAACTTAGGAAATATGGGATATCTCTAAGGGCACTCTAATATTGTATTGTCAACTCTGTTTAAAAGAGGAGAAAGAGCCTGGATAGGACCAAGAGATTTTTAATGCACATTTATTTGACTTCTGTGGTGTTCTACCTTGGTACTTGAATTATTGGATAATTAAGATCAGAGGTTTGAAGTTCATTTCAGTGGGAAGAGTTTCAGCTCACAGTCCCAACTATATATGAGAGAACAAATACACATGTAACATAAATCTTGAGATTTAATCAAGATGTCGTTTTTTTTGTTTGGTTCTTTTACTCTGCTACAAGGCGTGATCATCTGTCTTCAGGGATTGGCTCTATAGAAATTGATTTATGAATATTGGTAGACTAGATTCTTCAGATTGGTCTAGGCATTAAAACATTAAAAGGACACTGCTGTGGTATTTTTTTCTTAATTTAGTTTTTCTATTTCAGTTTATGAACTCCAGATGTGAAAATGACTGCTCTTCACCTTCCTAAGTACTTTTAATTTTCTATCAGTGTTTGTGCACAATGGGTTTTTTATGTATACTACGTTATTGGTTTTGAATAATCAAGGACCAAGTATGTGTATTTTGTTGCTGCCAACTTAAGAAATCATCTGCTCATATTGAAAATTATTTGTCCTAACAGTGTCCCTTTAATGTTTCAAGGTGCAGTAATGTCGACTGTTCTTGCTTGAAGTTTGATCAATCTTTCATTATTGGATTCAGTAGTATAAAGGTGTTAATGTTGATGTAATGATTAATTGTAAGTAAGCAGAATTACTGAAAATATACTATAAAAATCAAAAGCTTCAATACACTTATCTTTCATACTTAATCTTATATCTATTATGTGTTTGATTTCATCTGATCTCAACTGTCTTGTACGTATTGTCATTTTTTGTTTCTATACAATTTGTCTTCTAAGTGCTTTTATATTCAAAATTTGTCATTAATTGTTCATGAACAGATTATTGAGGTCCAACATTTAAATGTTTTAAACCAGTTTTCATTTTGGAAGCTAAAAAAAAATTAATCATGGAGTTGATTAGCAAGTAGCCTAGAATTGTGGTAACCGATGAACCTAGCTAGCCTCAATTTCATAATACAATAACTTTTCAAAATTTTGCCACTAATTTTGACTGGATTTAATAGCACTTTATTGTACAATTGCAAGAAATATATTCTTAGATTGTTGCCAGTGTAATTATTCTAATGTTCTGGTGCTTTCATATATTTTCAGTATTTTTATTACTATATTGGTATTTTCTTTGTATAATTGATCAGAAGAACATGTTTTCTATTTTAATATGTTTTAGAGGAATAACTACATTTATGAAATAAATATCATTAAGAAAACTTATGGTTTTTACTCTCAAAAGATATTTTTGAAAAATTGAATGATTAAACTCAAGTATTATTCTAGCTTTTAAAGTTCTATATTTCATCTGCATCTGTTTTTCACCATGTGAAGGGAAAGAAAGAACAGATTTCTAAAGGGTACGGTTCAGTTACTAGAACATAAATGAGGAAAACATGTTTAAAATCTAAGGAATACATTTAATGAAATATTACTGAATTGCTGATTCCATCTCTCTAGTCTTTTTAGCATGTTCTCATCTTCATTTGCCACCACCTTAGTTCAAGTGCCCTCACCTCTCAGCTGGACTATTGTAGTACATGCCCTCCTAATTCTTTCTTCAAGTCAAAGTAATCTAATTCGTAAATATTGCCATGTCACTTCTCTCTTCAAAACTTTTTAGTGTGAGGTAATCTGATGTCTGGGTACTTTTTTTAAAAAATAATTTTGATAATTCTTTTTCAATATAATTGATTTCCTTTTTAATCCTTCACATTTTATTTTATGCATTCATAAACCTCTGAGAAGTGGTTCTTGGGTTTTGCCAGACTGCCAGAGGGGGTCCATGAAACACAAGAGGTTAGGTGGCTTCTTGTTGCCAGGAGGAAGAAATTAAAACCCCTCTTAGCTATGTATTCTGTTCTATTCAGACTATGCTGTTCCCTGATTTTGTCATGTTGTCTCTGCCAGTTGAAATCCTTTACTTATCAGGTCCCATTTTGATACAACCTCCTCCATTAAATCTTCCTTGATTTTTACCCCTCTGTCCTGCAGTTGAAAGTGGCTTATGATCTCTCCCTAATTATTTTCCTGAAGAATTTTGCATCTCATCTTTAATCATGTCACTTTGTACTTTGACTTATGCTTACCTACAACCCCTTTCCTCTATTTATTGATAAACTCGCTTAAAACCAAGATTATGTTCTCTTTACCTCAGCACCTAGGACCATACCTCTCATAGTCAATGTAGCCCTAATCACTACATCCTCCACAAAAATAGTCAATATCTTCTATTAAGTGCAGAGCACTGTTGTTGCCGCATTTAAGGGGAGGGTCTACAAATCAAATTTTAAAAAAATAGTCCCTGTTGCTGCCTTGGGTTGGAAGAGAAAACACCTATCAGTGTTTCATCTTTCATCCTGAGGTTCTTGAGAAAAGCCTCCCCAAAATTTCTGAAAGAACCAATTCTAAGAGTTGAATCTTTCTTATTAAAAAAAAATACAAGTCCTTAAGCCCTCCGTTAGGTTAAAAAGCTTTTGAATGAATAAAATTAAGATAGAACAAGAAAAGAAATTATAGAATAAGGAAAGCATTGCCATCAAATACAGCAAGTCTGATACTAAAGATTAATATAAAATTGAAAAATATCTATCACTAGGAGCCATTCCCCTATAGATTCAAGTGGTCAGAGGACATGAAGATAGTTTTCTCAAATGATGAAGTAATTCAAATTACTAATGAGCATATGGAAACATGCTCTGAATTACTAAGAGAAATGCAAATTAGAGCAACCCTTATTTAAATCCTTCAAATTGGCAATGGTGATACAGTCATTGTGGAAGGTGCAATGGGAAGACAGCTACACTTAATATGTTCTGGCATCATTTTGAAGTTATACAAAGAAAGAGAATAAATGGTATTTTCTTTTTTATACACCAATCCTATTAGGCATATGCCTCAATGAAGTAAGTTAGAAATAAAGGTCTAATATGCAACTAAAATACTCATAGCACTCATGGTACCAAAGAACTGCAGTATGCAGGGGTTGGAGATGGGAAGGTAAATGCTCATTGATAACCAAATGGCTCAGATCCAGCCTTTATAGATTTGTCACTCAAAAGAACTGAATCTTACAATTTTTGCAATAAAACAAACATTTATTAGGTGCCTACTTTTTATGGAGTAATTAAGTGGTGCAATGGGGTAGTGTATCAGGCCTGAAGTCAAGAAGACCCAAGTTCAAATATTTTTGCCAAGAAAACCCTTAATGGGGTTATGAAGGATCAAACACAACTGAAACAACCACAACAACTTGTATGGGGAACACTGATAGGTGCTGGTGGAGAAAGAAAATTTAGCTAAGGGAAGATCCTTGCCTTCAAGAAACTTATTGTATACTAATGTGATACGATCCAAGGCAGCCACAATATTCTGTTTTTTAAAAATACATTAGAGTCTAAAACAGTGTTGTCTTAATTTTATTTATACAATCTGAATTCTAAGGTACCTCTTTTCTTTGAGATCCACATCACATAGACTGTATGTGTAACCCACTTTTGGAAGCTCCATCCAAAAACTGGGAAATAGAACAATCAAAGAGAGGAGTGGGGCTGCCTATTGTTGACGTTCCTTAAGCTTCAAGAGAATTTCAGGCTTTTAACAAAATTTTATTTGTTTTTCCCTGGGTACTTTTGTGCTTTGAGATCAGCTTTTACTATTTTTGAAAGTTTTTAAAAAAATTAATTTCGATAAAGTTTTCTTTGGGGTGGGGGGAGGGATACTTTCTTTCCTTTTAACTCACAGTTTACATCCAACAAATGATTAAATAGTTGGAGACTTGAAATACCTGAAAGTGTTGGTATACCTTGCTAAAATTGTTGTCTTTGGGAAAATATTGGAAAAACATTAGGAGAGACTTATGACAGAAAAACAGTATTAGCAAGCCAACAAATGTTTATTAAGTACCAGCTTTGTGCGTGACACTGTCCTAAGCAAAGATAACAAAGAAAGTAGCCTTGGCAAATCATTTATCCTCTCTTGGTTTCAGTTTCCTCGAATAAAATGAGCAGTTTAGTCTAGAGGACCTCTAAATCCCTTCTAGCTCTGTATCTTTGATACCCTTATTTTACAGATGAGAAAACAAAGGCCCAGATAAATTAGGTGTTTTTTTTCCCAAAAAATTTACATAGGCAGTATACTAGCACTAGATCCAGGATTCAAATCCAGGTTATTCCAAATTAATGACCCTCTCAACTACAGCAAATAAAACTTGCTTTTGATATACCATCATCAGGCTTTTAAGTACAGAATTGATAGTGTACTAGGCTATTCAATTGAGATTTTCCCAAATTTCAGAACAGAGGCAGAGGAAGGAATTTAGCTGAGATTTGAAGGAAGCCAGGGAAGCCAAGAGGCAAAGACAAAGGAAAGTTCTGGGTGGGGGGAGGCAGCCAAGGGAAATTCATGGAGTCTGGAGATGAAGTAACTGAGGGTAACCATTGTCTCTGACTCTGAGTATGTGATGTAGGATAAGGTAGAAAACAGCATAGGTAGGGGAGTCCAGGTCTGTAAAAGCTAAATAGAAATTTTTACATTTGGCCCTGGAAGGTAATAAGGAGCCAATTTATCGAAAGGGAGTGGGAGAAGAAGGTGACTTGGTCAGACCTGTATCTACTTTAGGATGGTTAATTTGACTGCTGAATGGAGGACAGACCGGAATGGAGAAAAGACCAAATAGCAGCATGTTGCAGTAGTCTAGGCATGTGGTAACAGGGAGTCTCTGCACCATATTGAGGCAGTGTCCGAGGAAAGTATATGATTGGTTAAGGGGCATTAGGGGTAAAAGAGAATGAGTTAAGGATAACAACTAGGGAGTACGGGAGAATGATATTAAATAATGAAGTTTGGAGAGGGAAGGATTTGGAATGGAGGAGGAAGATGAGTTCAGTTTTGGTATGTTGAGTTTAAAATGTCTGTGGGACATCTAGCTTGAAATGTCTCATAGGCAGTTAGAAATGCTAGACTGAAGGTCAGCAGAGAGGTTAGGGCTGAACAAATAGATCTGAGAATCATCTATATAAACATGATAGTAGAGCACCAAATCAGGTAGTATAGAGGGAGAAGAGAAGACGATCCAGGACAGAGCCCTGTAGGATACCCACAGTTGATGAGCATGACCTTGATAAAGGTCCAGCAAAAGAGACTGGAAAGGAACAGTCAGGTAGATAGGAAAAGAACCAGGAGTCAGTAGTGCCATGAAAATATAGAGAGAAGAAAGTATTCAGGAGAAGAGGATCATTTTCAATGTCAAAGGCTGCAGAGAAGTCAAAAAGGATGAAGACTGAGAAAAGACAGTTAGATTTTGCCATCAAAGATCATTGGTGACTTTGGAGAGAATGATGAGATCAGAAGCCAGACTACAGAGATTTAAGAAGAGAAGATAAAGAGAAGTGGAGGTGTCAAATGTAGACAGCTTCCTCAAGGATTTAACCATAAAAAGGAGGAGAAATATGGAATGATTACCTTCAGGGATGGATGAATGAGGTGAGAGGTTTTGAGGATGGAGAAAACATGGGCCTTTTTGTAGGCAATATGGAAAGTGCCAGACGACTGGGGAAGATTGAAGGGTGGTGAGAAAGGAGGGGTGATGATAGGGCAATCTGTCAGACAAGACAAGGTGTAGTGCCATCACTTGTACACATAGAGGTGTTTGCCTTGTTAAGAAGGGACACTTCGTTATGTAAGACAGGAATGAAGGGGAAGATAGTAGAAAAAGGCATCTGAGTGTTGTGAGATCATGGGATAAGAGAGGACACAGCAAAATGGCCTCGGAAAAATTTTTAATGAGGTGAGGTTCTCAGCTGAGAGGATGAGGGGAGCTCTAGGAAGCTTGAGGAATGAAAGTTTAGAAAAACCTCTGTAGTAAGTGCCAGGGTGAGTTAATAAGGATTGTAAAAGGATTGCCTTGCTACATTGAGGACCTAGTTGAAATTATAGAAATGTTAAATTTGTGGAGAAACCAGTCAACATGGCTTTGTTTTTGTTTTTGTTTTTTTTTGGGGGGGGTAGCTTTCTTTTTTTCACATTTTTTTATTCAATATATTTAGTTTTCAGCATTGATTTTCACAAGAGTTTGAATTACAAATTTCCTCCCCATTTCTACCCTCCCCTCCCACTCCAAGGTGGTGTATATTCTGGTTGCCCTGTTCCCCAGTCAGCCCTCCCTTCTGTCACCCCACTCCCCTCCCATCCCCTTTTCCCTTCCTTTCTTGTAGGGCAAGATAAACTTCTACGCCCCATTGCCTGTGTATCTTATTTTCTAGTTTCATGCAAAAACTTTTTTTTTTTGTTTTTGAACATCTGTTTTTAAAACTTTGAGTTCCAAATTCTCTCCCCTCTTCCCTTCCCACCCCACCCCCCTCCCTAAGAAGTCAAACAGTTCAACATAGGCCACATGCGTATCATTGTGTATAACCCTTCCACAATACTCATGTTATGAAAGATTCACTATATTTTGCTCCTTCCTAACCTATCCCCCATTATTGAATTTTCTCCCTTGACCCTGTCCCCTTTCAAAAGTGTTTGTTTTTGATTACCTCCACCCCCATCTGCTCTCCCTTCTATCATCCTGCCTTTTTTTTATCTTCTTCGTCCTCCTTTTTTCCTCTGGGGCAAGTTACTCAATTGATTATGTATAGTATTCCCTCCTCAGGTCAAATCTGATGAGAGCAAGATTCACTCATTCCCCCTCACCTGACTTCTCTTCCCTTCCTACAGAACTGCTTGTTCTTGCCACTTTTATGCGAGATAATTTACCCCATTCTATCTCTCCCTATCTCTCTCTCTCAATATATTCCTCTCTCATCCCTTAATTTGATTTTATTTCTTTTAGATATCTTCCCTTCATCTTCAACTCACCCTGTGCCCACTCTCTCTCTATATATATATATATACATATAACACACACATATATGTATATATACACATACACATTCACATATACACATATATACATAAACATATATATGTATATATACATATGGATATTCCCTTCAGCTACCCTAATACTGAGGTCTCATGAATCATACACATCATCTTTCCATGGAGGAATGTAAACAGAACAGTTCAACTTTAGTCTAAAGTCCCTTGCAATTTCTTTTTCTTGATTACCTTTTCATGCTTCTCTTGATTCTTGTGTTTGAAAGTCAAATTTTCTATTCAGCTCTGGTCTTTTCACTGAGAAAGCTTGAAAGTCCTCTATTTTATTGAAAGTCCATATTTTGCCTTGGAGCATGATACTCAGTTTTGGTGGGTAGCTGATTCTTGGTTTTAATCCTAGCTCCATTGACCTCCGAAATATCGTATTCCAAGCCCTTCGATCTCTTAATGTAGAAGCTGCTAGATTTTGTATTATTCTGATTGTGTTTCCACAATACTCCAATTGTTTCTTTCTGGCTGCTTGCAGTATTTTCTCCTTGATCTGGGAGCTCTGGAATTTGGCAACAATATTCCTAGGAGATTTATTTTTGGGATCTATTTGAGGAGGTGATCGGTGGATTCTTTCAATTTCTATTTTGCTCTGTGGCTCTAGAATATCAGGGCAGTTCTCCTTGATGATTTCTTGAAAGATGATATCTAGGCTCTTTTTTTGATCATGGCTTTCAGGGAGTGCAATAATTTTTAAATTATCTCTCCTGGGTCTATTTTCCAGGTCAGTGGTTTTTCCAATGAGATATTTTACATTGTCTTCCATTTTTTCATTCCTTTGGTTCTGTTTTAGAATATCTTGATTTCTCATCAAGTCACTAGCTTCCACTTGCTCCAATCTAATTTTTAAGGTAGTATTTTCTTCAGTGGTCTTTTGGACCTCCTTTTCCATTTGGCTAATTCTGCCTTTCAAAGCATTTTTCTCCTCATTGGCTTTTTGGAGCTCTTTTGCCATTTGAGTTAGTCTATTTTTTAAGGTGTTGTTTTCTTCAGTGTATTTTTAAGCATTTTTTTTGGGTCTCCTTTAGCAAGTCATTGACTTGTTTTTCATGGTTTTCTTGCATCCTTCTCATTTCTCTTCCTAATTTTTCCTCTTCTTCTCTAACTTTCTTTCCCAAATCCTTTTTGAGCTCTTCCATGGCCTGAGACCAGTTCATGTTTTTCTTGGAGGCTTTTGTTGTAGGCTCTTTGACTTTGTTGACTTCTTCTGGCTGTATGTTTTGGTCTTCTTTGTCACCAAAGTAAGACTCCAAAGTCTGAGACTGAATCTTGGTATGCTTGCTGCCTGGCCATATTCCCAACCAACTAACTTGACCCTTGAGTTTTTCAGTGGGGTATGACTGCTTATAGACTAAAGAGTTCTATGTTCCAAGCTTGGGGGGATGCACCAGCTCTGCCACACCAGCACTCCTCCTTCCCCAAGAACCCCCAACCTGGACTGGACTTAGATCTTCAGCAGGCTGTGCACTCCTGCTCTGATCTGCCACTTAATTCCTCCCACCAGTTGGGCCTGGGGCTGGAAGCAACTGCAGCTGTAGTTCTGTAGCTGCCCCACCTCCGCTGCCCCCGCGGCGGTAGCCAAACCGTGAACTCCTTCCTCTCCCGCAGCTTTTCCCACTAACCTTCTCTGTTGTCTTTGGTGTTTGTGGGTTGAGAAGTCTGGTAACTGCTGCAGCTGACTGATTCAGGGCACTGGGGCATGCTCTGCCCACTCTGGGCTTTGCTCCCAGCCGCTCCCAGCTCTGTGCATGATAGACCTCACCCAGAGACTATCCAGGCTGTCCTGGGGTGGAGCCCTGCTTCTCTCTGCTCTTTTGTGGGTTCTGCAGTTCTAGAATTTGTTCAGAGCCATTTTTTATAGGTTTTTTGGAGGGACTCGGCAGGGAGCTCACACTAGTCCCTGCTTTTCAGCTGCCATCTTGGCCCCACCCCTCCAACATGACTTTGTGATTTTCTTCCATTTTGCTTGGCAGCACATGAGTAGTAGTGAAAGATTATGGGAGCAATAAAAGGCCAAGGTTTGGCAGGACAAGATCTTTGATAGAATAAATGGTCATTTGAGAGATGACAGTGTAGAATCCAATTGGTTCACCAAGTGTCAAGATAGGGAAGGAAAAGAGAGTGCGTAGCCGGTGCAGCGGTGATCCTAGGGTGGTTGGTGAGGCGGGGAGGTAGAAACTGACTAGAGGACAGATTGGAGGTTACAGTGAGGGCCAAGGACCAAGTTTGGACTTGTTAGACAGAGGGATAGGTGGCATGACTATACATTTTGATTAGATAAAAAGATTTCAAAGTTTATGGGCATGGAAGTCTAATGTAATATTAAGGGTATGACCATCTCTGTGTGTAGCTGTGATTCAATGGAGAATTAAGTCATAGGAAATGAATAATTTGAGAAATTGAGAGATTATGATTTTTGAGAGGGAGTATCGTTATGTACTGAAGTCTCCTAGTATCAGAGCAGGAGCTGTGGAGGAAAGGAAAACTGCGAGCCAAGCACTTAACCTGTTAAAGAAGGACGGAGAGTGTTCTGGAAGTTGTACTGGAAGTCATCAGTGCAGATTGTATAAACTTCAAAGAAGAAGAAGCATTAGGCTTTCAAATGACAAGTACCAGTTTTACAGACCCTCTGTCAGGTATATGTGTCACATACTGTCACAGCAAGGCATGGGAACTCACCTAGAAAAGATAGAAGCATTCCTGAATTGGCCACATACGAAGAACCTTCTAGATCTAAGAATTTTTCTAGGATTTGGCCATTATTATTGCAAATCTGTTTCAGGCTATGCTTCTATTATTAAGCCACTGAATGATTTCACCTGCATTTACATAACAGAAAAGAACCAGAAGGACAGAAAAGACCAAATTGTCTTAAAATTCATTCAGAGCCATTTGAAAATTGATGGACCAGCAAATGTGAATAAGCTTTTAAAAATCTGGTCAACCACCTCACGAGTTCACTGGGATTGGCCTTTGTAGGTGAGAACAAGCCTTTCGTCATCCTTACACATACGCCAGTCTGTAGGGCATAAGAGTTATCTTGTGCCATGAGAATTATAGTCACCAGAAGTCCATCGTATTTGCCAAAACAGCACTTAATGAGGGGAAGACTCGCTCTCTCATTGGTAAGGTGGAGGTTTTTATTTTGAAGTGGGCTTGTACTGAAAGACTTGCAGACTCTGCATACAAGGCTAGGTTGCAAATATGAACTGATAATAATTCACCGACATAGGTCTCCACTAGTCCCAGTTTAGGTACTTCTTGCTGGAAATGGGTAACAGAGCTATCCAGTTATGAATTGACCGTTCACTTTGAACCAGGAAAAACTTATGTGGACACAAATTCTTTGTCCTCCCAAAGGCCATGTAACACTGAATTAATGGTGATACATAAAGAAAAGGCAACAGTTTCATGTGGCATCCAGGGAACTAGGCTGTGACCAAGTGGAAATGTAACTGAAAGCATGGCAACATACGTGAACCTTGTTTCACTGAATCAATCTTCTCTGCCTCAATAGGTATCAATGACTGGTAGAGAGAACAGATGACCGATGAAATACTGTAAGAAGTGCTATAAGCTAAGAAGGAAGGCAGTGATTTTTAAGGGCTTGAGGCACAGTGACAAAAGTTGGAGCTTAAACTATGTAAACTAATATTATCCCAGACTGATGCTAATCCCAGGAAGCAATTGATACTGGCCAGCCTATATTGCTCTATGGCCATGAAAAAAACTGCTTAATAACTTTGGACACCTAGGTCAAGAGTGAAATTTGGAGCCAGTAAGAAACCAATTTTATTGTCCTAAGATACCAGCATATGTCACTAAGAAGTGTGAAACATGTGCTCCTTGTTTTCAAAGAAAGGCGCTACTAACTCACTATACATTTGGAGAATATAAGCACTAGAAAACTTTTAGAATTTGTTGGCATTTATTTTCATCATCATCATCATCAACAGGCATTTAATAAGTGCTTACTATATGTAAGGCACTGTGCTAAGTATGGGGGAGACAAGAAAAGCAAAAATATGGTCTCTTCCCTCCAGGAGTTCAGTTTTAATGGAAGAGACTACATGTACATACAAGATATATACTGGGTAAATGGGAGGTTGCTTCTGCTGCTGTTTATCCTTTGTTGTTGAAGAGGACCATGACATCAGGGAGGTGATGCTATGACAAGCAAGTGAATTAGATTTAAGTGAAGGAGGATTGTGCAAAGTCACCAGCCTCACTTTCTCCTCCAGAGCCATCTGGGTCAAGTGACCAGGTGTGGATCAGGACAACTGAAGATGGCCCAGGTTGCAGTGGGGACCTTGGCCTTTTCAAGCTAAGGTCTTTAACAGGTCTCAGTTTGACCAAGGCAGCTCCCATTCAGCGGTTAAGGCTTAATAAGAAATGAGGCAAAGAATGGCCTTTAAAAAAAATAGATCTGGGAGGGGAGGACTAAGGGTTTCTGGCCAAAACAGAAGCAATTGTTATTTACATTCATTCTGAGCCAATCAGGGCCCAAACAGTGACTAAGTAGGGCTTGGTCTGGGACCTGTTGTTGGCCGATCAATGAGAGCCAGAGTGATTTAGGATTAAGGCTGGTCTTTAAGAGAAAAAACAAAACAAAAACAAAAAAATGGGAGATAATCTCAGATGGAAGGCATTGCGGGGAGGGAGAGGGAGATGGAAAGGGGTAACCAGGAAAGACCTCTTCCAGAAGGTAGGATTTCAACTGAGTCTTCAGGGGAGCCAAGAAGTGGAACAGAAAATGGGACATCATTCTAGGGATGCGGAACAGTCAATGAAAAGTCACAGTGTCATATGAGAACAGCAAGAAAACCAATTTCCCTGGATTACAAAGTACACAGAGGGGAATAAAATATAAGAAAACTGGAAAAGCAGGAAGGAGCTAGTTTGTGAAGGACTTTAAAAGCCAAACAGAGGATTTTACGTTTGATCCTGTAGATAATAGGGAGCCACTGTAGTTTATTTAGCAGAGGGTGACAAGCATTAACTTTTTATCCCTGGAAGGAGAGAATAAGGGTATATGTCACATTTTAGTAGTGACTGACTATTTCATCAAGTATGCACTATACCCTACCAAAAAATAGGAAGATTCCACAGTTGTCATGAAAGAAATATTTCCCAGTATTTGTATTTCTTAACAGCATCCATTATAAGGCAGAGATTTGGAGAACATACCATTTAAAGAAATGTGAGCCTTGCCAGCCATCAGGAAGTCTAGAAATACACGTTACCATCCTACATACCACCCACACATATAGACCATCTAAAGAACACTGAGGCCAGAACAAAAATCCTGTGTGAACATAGCTTCATCAGGAATGAAAACACATACTTAACCGATTTTTGGCCTAGATCTGTGTTCAACCATTGACTCATGTTTTGGAGCCTTTGGCAATGAAGAAGAGGAAGCACAATCAGTTGACTGAAAGATGCGTATGAACTAGTCACATCTTTGGCTCTGAAGAGGTCTGACAGAAACAAATGACAGCAGGATACCCATCATTGCCAACACTGTCCACAAGGAGACAAGGAGTTCTACTGAGAAATGCTGGTATTCAGGGACTCACAAGATAACTACTCAAATATTCAACTACCTAACTACAAATACAAACACATAACTCTGGAAAGACTGGGCATAGTCTATGTAATGTCTATCCTTAGAAACTGGCAGAGTCCTACCAAGACGATTCACTGCAACCATGGGAGAGTTAGTTGAACTCCTTGATGAGCAGATAGAGACAAGTGATGTGCATTTACTACAACAGATTCTAAATAAAAGAGGCGGCCCACCAGCTGCACAAAAACCACTGACTTAGAAAGTAATATTTCCAGTAAAGAAGACACTGTATATTGTAACCCAGTAGCTTTCCATTGCCCAGTTGTGAAAAGGGGAGTAGACTAAGCCCAGAAACAGTAACTCTTATGCCCAAAACTTAAGCAACAGAGACTCCTAGGGTATAGAGACACCTCAGAGCCTAAAAACACAGTCAGCCTGGATTCCCTATTAGTTCAGGTTTATGAATAATTAATAAACAAATTTTCAAGTGCCTACTATATGCCAGGCACTGTGCTAAATGCTGGAGATACGAAAAAAGGAAGACAGTTGTTTCAACAATCCGGCTAGCAGCTGTTGTGGGGGTGAAAGACCAACACAAGCCCAACAACAAGAACGCTACCAGCATGCTGCAAAGTACAGGTTCTTTTGATCTGCTTTAGTAAGGAAAGCAACGTTAAGGGGTTGACAAGCTTACTTTAATTCAGCACACAAATATCATTCACTTAGTTCAGGGGAAAAGACCAGCACCCTGAACTTCAGAGCAAAATAAAAACAAAGTACAAACATCAACAGGCAGACCTGTCTGATTCAAATCCCAATACATAGTTACCAGAGTTTAACAAAGTCTCAGCATCCAGGTTTACAAGCTGGAGGGCTCTTAGCTACAGCTGCCTGGAGTTTCTGCATCAGCACCACCGTGAGTGAGAGCCCTAAACAAATTACGAACAACGACAGACAGACCAAATACAGATTCATAGTTACCAACATCTAGGTTCAACCCGGGAGCTCATAACGAGGGCTGGCCCAGAGTCACTCGCACCACCACTGCTGTGGGTAAGAGCTCCGAAAAAGAGAAAGCTAACCCCTGGTTTTATATCTTTTTCAGGGTCAGGGATGAGTCACACATGCAAATCACCCACAAGACCTAGAATCGTCACAAAGAGGCAACTTGAACCCATGTGGTCTCAAACCCTCTGATGACCCAAACACGTCACTCAAACTCATGTGTAAACTAGGCCCTCCCCTGAGGCAAGGAAGCACCAAGGACACCCAAATCTAATCAAGGAAACAAAGGCCAAACTCTTCAAGGGCGCTTGGTTGAACTAAGTGCTAAGAGCCCACTTTGCTTACCAACACAACAGTCTACAAGCAAGAGCTTACAATCTGATGGGGTAGAGATGGGGGAGAGACAACACACACACACACACACACACACACACACACACACACACAAAGGAAGGTGAAAAATGTGAGGGGAGTGACTGGAAGGGGAAGGAGAAGGAAGTACTGGACTCAGGGGTGAAGAGGTACATCAGAGAAGTCCCCAAGTAGTATGATCAAGTGAGAAATGAGATGTCTGAGTTGAGCTCTGTCCTTAAGTGGAGGAATAAACACAGGGCTACAGTTATGATGATGACTATGATGAGCCCATATCAACGACTAGTTCTGGTTAGGAGCAGTAGGTGAAACGTGAGAAGTGGTTACACAAATAGTCAAATGAAAGCCATTCTAATGGTTGGTTACCCGTGTAAAGTGTGTCTTGCCTATGATTGCATGTGTTTACTGATGCACATCACATAGGGATCATTGTACACCCTCATTATGCTGATGACTTATTTTGCTATTTATATTTATTTGACAATATACCAATGCTATACACCTTCTATAGCTATATGTCTCTGTTAATTATCCATCAAATTGCTTTTTAAAAAATTTTTGTATATGCCTGAGCACATTTTGTAATTTTCTAGATCTATTGCTATTGTATTGCTAGTTTGTATTGTTTTGCTATTATGCTTATTTGATTATATTCTATGGATATGCATGTATTACTATGATATTTACATGTAACAAGTCCTACCTGTAATTTAGATAAGAACAACAATTTGTAATTTAGACAGTTAATCAATGAAACAGCCTGTTGAGCTATTTGCTGTGTAGTACCCTGAGATGATTATCTGCAACACTGGATGTATCATTGTTTTCTTAAGTTCTGTTGTTTACTTTGTTCCTTCTGTGTATTGACAGCTGTCAGCTATTTTTGAAGGGACTCTAAAATATTCTACTACTGAATGCAACCCACATTTTGAATCTTTGCCAAAAGGTTTAGATACAAAACAAGGGAAGATGGGACAGTGCTCTACGTTATCGGGCATCCCATTGCTTTCAAGCATTCTTTAAGTTCAGAAGGGATTTCTGACTTTCACTGACAGACATGCGTTGGGATACAGAAACCAAGGGGAACAAGTGAAAAGAAGAGGAAATAGACACCATGGTAAATAGATGGGAGATCAGAAATAACTATGGGGAGTCCTAAGCCAGAGCACTGAGGACAATACAAATAGAAACCATGCCTTGGAGGGAGTGAACTCTGTACTAATCTTGTAGTCCAGTCTGGAGAAAGCAACCAGTGACCTTTATCTTCCTGCTCTGGTAGCTAGCTGCATACTGTGGCTGCCTCTTTTAAAATCGCTATCTTTCTAAATTATACTATTTAAAGTGCTTTCCAAGTATATGTGTAATCATGCATTAAAATCTGGATGGCCATTTTTGAATCGGTGCCAATTCTGCTTACTTAAATTTTTGTAGTGAGAGTGGGAATGGAGGGAAGATACCTGGAAAAGATGCACAGTTAAAGTATTGTGGTTTTTCAGAACCTCAATTTGGGTTTTGTCACTGTATGCTGGCAGAGATTTCAGCTGTATAATTAAGAGTATAGAGAATTAGAAGGAGAACGAGAGTAATATTTGGGGTCAGAATCCTCTTGAGATACAAGCCCATAAGAATCTCCAGCAGCAAATGGGCAAAATGCCTTCACTTTTAAACTGCTTCTAGGCCATCATTTTTAGCACATCCATGGGGTTTTGAAGGGAACTCTACTCCTGGAAGAGTGAGCTGAGAGAAAACCATTTTTTCTATTAAAGGAGAAGAGAGGGAGTTCTCTTTTCACTACACTGACAGCTTAGCCTGCCTTGCTCACTAGTGCCACCAGTTGCTTATATATAGATTTGTGTTATTTTTTGGCAAAACAATATATAATTATTAAAAGAAAAAAACTGAACATAAAAGAAAAAATATGATCGTACAGAGAAAACGTTTAAAGAAATAAGTGCTTGGGTACAGTTTCTTCTGTTTCTCACTAATTTGTCGTTGTAATTACTATTCTGTTTCCCCTCTCCCTTTGGAACATTGAAAGAGGGGAAAAACTCAGTTTTTCTATTTGTGTTAGTGTTGAAGCTTCCTGGGGTCCTATAGAGCTTTCCAGTTCAGCGATTTCAGCCCAGACTAGTGTTGAAACCACTTCAAATTTCTCCTCAACTTCTACTAGATTAGTCTCTAAGATAAGTGAATATTATCAAATGAGATCATATTTATAAAGTCCTAGCACATCGTAAGTGCTTAATAAATGTTTTTTTCCTTTCCCTTCTCCCTCCAAGATGTCATTGCAGTTTTGCGAAGCCACTAAAGTTAGTCTCCACAAGATTGGGTACCCTAAGAACCCACTCAACAAATGAGTATTTATTGAATGCCTATTACATGTACTTTAGTGCACCATATACTATAGATCATGTATATATCATATTACATACCTTAAGGGATATAATATGTTATAAAGATGGCCCCTTTCTTTAAGAAATGCTTCTTCATGGTAACTCCATGAAAGAACTTCTGTGTCTCTTATTAGAGCACAATTCAATGAGAAAGAAGTGCCATTTTGCTCTCAGAGTAGAGGAATAACCATTTTTAATGGACATTTTTAGCTGCTGGATAGGTGGTATTTCAATTTAAATCCAACTCTTATTTACAGAGCCTGTTTTTGGTTGCTAAAAGCTAATTTCATAAATGCGCCTGTTCTAAAAGAGTTCTAGAAATACTTTAAACTAAGTTTTTGAACATAGATTTAAATGTTTTATGACAAATTAGTATTGGCCATTCTGAAATTCTCCCTCAAAATTTTACTTTTGAAAGCCCCAGAAGGTAAATTATATGAAAAAGACTCTACTAACTTAGCAAAGTCATGCAAAAATGTTCCTCAGGTGTTTGGGGTTGGGCACATTCCATAGCCCAGTCTGGAGAAAGCAACTGGTGACCCTCTTCTGCTCTGTCTTCCTGCTCTAGTAATTGGGAAGGAGACAATGGTACTTTTTCCTTCAACCTATTCATAATTCCAATGGTCATGAAGACAGTTGAAGAAGGTGCTGTGGAGTGCTTAGAGCTTGGTCAGACATAAAAAAAGCCAAGGTCATCTGCTGCATCCATTGCTAGTTATTTTGGCTTTTTATCTTGACACAGGGTTTCCATGACTCAGGAAGAGAAAGTGAGACTGACAACTTTGTACAAGTTTGTCTCATTTAAATCCAATTTATTCACAAGTCCAAACATCACCGGTGATGTCATTAGTCCTCTTTGAAAATAAAGGATGAACAACTACACCATCTCTGTAATTAGACTTAAGATCTACCCCTGAATCCAACCCTTCACAATTTGCTCTAGAAGAAATAACTTCCCTTTACTAGTTAAGAGAATGAGTTTAGAATATGAGTAAAGTCTCAAATACAATCCCAGTGGAGACAGTACAGAGAAAAGAATAATGACTTCAGAATCAAGAAGAGGTGAGCTCAAATTCTGTCCCTGATAATTTCTACCTATGTGACCTTGGGTAAGTCACAACTTCTAGATGATGTCTCAGGTCTTTTCTTGCTCTAGAACCATGATCCCAGTGATTACCTACAGAACTGAATAAAGGGCGAGAGATAGAGACAATTCGATATCATTATCTGATTTCTCCAAGTGATTCCTCCATTCTTCTCAGGTTATAAACCCCTCAAACCTTGTGAAGAGTGTACCCTGGTGCAGTTTTAACAAGTGAGTCATTTTAAATTCAGTCATTTAAAATATTTTTTCTTTCATTTTGAAGATAAACATAGTGCCTGATAGTGAATAAGCATGCAAGGGGGAAATGGTACTTCTGGTAATTGTAGAGAGCTTTTGTAAATTAAACACTTGCAGATGACTGCCCATTCTCCATCATGTCAACAGAGCAATAACTTGCTAGGATGCCAGAATAATCCGTTCACTCTGCTTAGTTTATTTACAGAAAAATCCTCGAAAGACAACTTTTCTCAAGCAGGCAATGTATTATGAAGCTTACTGAATGAAAAGCTTAAATGTTGTTTGGACAAAGATGAGCATAAAAAAAGTCTACATGCACTAAGACATATAACTTCACTTCCAGCATTAGTGTCTCATGACTTATCTTCTCTTAATGTTCGTTCACTCTCACTGTCACAAATTCCGTAATTTCCTCCATGAAACATTCTCCTAGGATCCCCCTTTTCTGCATTAGGAGAGGAAATATAGGTGCCATGCCTTTGTTTTTGAAGGACATTGATGATTTACATCAAGTTCTGAAACATTGTAGAGACTCCTAAATGAAATTCAAAATCATAGAGAGTTTGGTCTAGCTATCTACATAGGAAAAAAATTGGAACAAAATGTATTTTTCTCTACTATGGTATGCAGTTAGACAAACAATTCATAGAGTTAGTCCACCAGTACAAATATCTTGGACAGATGCTAGAAGGGAAGGGAATAAACATTTATTAAGCACCACTTATGTGCCAGACACTGCTCTTTACAAATATTATCACCACCTTACAAATATCAATACTTTCAAAGACAGGTAATGAACTGGATACAGAATTGAACAGAATAGGCTGGATTTCATTTGGGAGGCTGCCCAACTCTTTCACTGACTTTCAGCTCCTCCCTGAAACAAAATGCAATCTTTTTTCAGCATCATTGATCTTCCAGTATGTCAATCATGGACTGTCACAACTTTGAAGCAATCAACATTGCACATCATTCAAGCAATATGAGAAACAGAGTGGGCATAAATAACCTGCTGCATATTAAGAATGATGGATTGGATTATGAAATGTCATAAATTATGTCAAAGAGATAGCCTAGAAAAGGAGGTGTTTGTTCACATAGCAAGAATGAAAGATAACATAGACCAGTTCTTGGGCCATTTTGATATCCAAGAGGTCCGAAAAGCCTTTGTGAAAGACTTAGCAGAAGATATCAACCACAGATATATGGATTATGATGTGAGAGGCTTCTGATCTGCACAACAACAGTGAGATCATTGAAGAACTGAAGTATATCTCTACATATTTCTTCAATGAACACATTCCAGTTAAGGAAAGCACCAAATAGGGTAATAATAGAAGTCTCTTGCCATGGCGGCAGAAACTTCAACCAAAGCTTTAACACCTAGAAAGTAAAAGTGTCCTGTACTGTATGCTCAAGAGGATGATGTGGATTGAATCAGTGCCTCAGCTCATTTTCCTTTCTCAAACACACTTCTCTCCTGAATTTTATAATGCTATCATCCAGGCTCCAGTGATGAAATAACAGATGACACTTCATCATCAATTTCTTTTTGGCACCTAATTCATTAACTCAACCCCCTCACATGAGTTCTGAAGTAAGGTTGTCTCATGCGGTATTTCAACTTAAAATGATTTAGGATGTAATCAATATATCATCTTTGTTTTCATTCTCTCACATTTGCGCAGAAAGAAATATGTATTAGAATTCAGCAATCCCTCTACACCCATTTTGTTTTACTCTTGACATGGACTCCCTTTGAGGAGTATAAATATTGGAAACGGAGATGAATTCAGGAGTGGAAATATAGTGTACTTTGTAAAACCTTATGAACTTAAAAGTTTACAAAGGATGTGAGACTCTTTCTAATTTGTTTTAGTGTCTCTCATTCCTTCAGTGAAAAATTAGCTCATCTGAAGTTCAATAAGTCCATTTGATAAGTAGATTAAAAACAAAAGAGTGAGAAAGGGACAAAGAGAAAAGTGAAACAGAAAAAGTGGAACTCAGCATAATATAAACCCAGGCTTTTTTAATGTGTTGGGAATGTTCTCATTGGTAAATTAATTTCAAAAATTAAAATTAAAAATATGGCACCTTTTCTCATTTTCACATTTTCAGAGCCATTTCTCATCTTCCTTCCTGCCTTCCCTCACCTCCCTGAGCCCTGCCCCAGATTCTGCCTCATTTCTGTAACTTCTTCCCCCTCATCAGACAAAGAATCCACTTATGATGACTTATACTTCACGTTACAGGAATATTTACTTGGGGTAGTGGTCATGGTATTACATTTTGATGTAATGTGGCCTTTGGAAGATTTAACAAAGCAATGAAACTCCAGTGGTAGAGGTTCAGGCTCATGATGTGTGTGGGGAGACTCTTATTTGGCAAGGGGTCCCACGCAATGCTGATGTGTCTGAGCCACTTATAGAGAGCCACTGTTAGCATCCGTAAGCTATGCAGTTTAAAGGACCTCAGGGGAGACAGTGGCCCATTGTCTAGCTTATAGAGGTAGGGAACCTACTGCCTCAAAGCCACATGTGTCCCTCTAGGTCCTCAAGTGTAGCCCTTTGGCTGAGTTCAAGTTTTACAGAACAAATCCCTTTAACAAAAGGGATTTAACATACTGATTTTCCTTTTGTCAATGGGATTATTATTACAAAATTGTTTCATAATTTGTCACTTCTGCTACAAAATGAAAAGAAGACTTCATTTCTGTACTGCTTCTATCCACTGATAACAATGTCATAAATAAAGAGCCAAAAGAGATTTTCTTGTTGAACTACTTCATTTTACAGAAGAGGGAACTATGACTCAGAGAGGCAGAATAACTTGTTTAAACGTTGATCCCACAGTTGTTGGGTCATATCCAACTCTTTGTGACCATGTTTGGGGTTTTCTTGGCAAAGATATTGGAGTGGTTTTGCCATTTCCTTCTCCAACTCATTTTACAGATGAGGAAACTGAGGTAAAAAGTATTAAGTGACTCGCCCAGGGTCATACAGCTAGTAAGTGTTTGAAGCCAGATTTGAACTCAGGAACATGAGTCTTCCTGACTCCAGACCTGGCACTCTATCCACTGTGCCACCTAGCTGCCTCACTGAATGGAGAATAATAATATGACACTGGATAGAGTTAGAGTTGAAGTCAGGAAGACCTGACTTCAGATCCCCACTGGATTTGAATACAGTTCCAATCTACTTACTATGCATTTTGTAAACCTCAAAGTGCTATATAGATACTAGTTGCTATTGGAAATATGTAACTAGAGCTCACTTTTCACTATACCAGGCTTCCTCTTATATTTGTATAGTGTTTTCCATTTCTGATACTTGCCCTTAGGCTTAGGAAACATGTCTGGTGTTAAATGACTAATCTGCAACTGTATGGAAGCAATTTTTATTGAAAAGTACATCAAGGCAAGTTTGGTTCCTGGACCCCTACCCCATCATAATGTTGTAAATCTTTCCCTCTTCCATACGTATATTAGAATGCAACATCCAGGATGAATTCATGCAGTCTAGTCATTTACATTTCTTTTCAAAAGACAGTGAACATTTTTTCCTTCACTAGTTGTGAGCAAATTTTATCATCTCCCATTCCATGACATTTCCAGA
Organism: Trichosurus vulpecula; assembly: GCF_011100635.1. Taxonomy (NCBI): domain Eukaryota; kingdom Metazoa; phylum Chordata; class Mammalia; order Diprotodontia; family Phalangeridae; genus Trichosurus; species Trichosurus vulpecula. Next base: position 419,875,446 of record NC_050574.1, read on the forward strand.
GCCCGATAAATCTATTATTAAAGGTCACCCTGGAGTCCTGTTTTCATTCTCTATTCTTATTTTTAAGTAGTTAAGACCTTCTGAGAGAGAAAAAGAAAGGAGGGTGAGGATCTCTGGGCTGATTTTTTTAAACAATTGTTCTTAGATGTTAATTTCACCTTATCATGTTTAATATTTTGATACAATGAAAAGGGTATATTCAGCTGCTAGGAAATATTCCATAATTTTTTTCTTAAATTCAATCTTCTAAATTTTTGGTGGAAAGTTTTCTCTTCAATTTAATCTGTGTGTTGTTTTATTTTTTTGCCTAGAATTTAATCTCTTTAAATAATTCCTCTTTAGAAATAATTTATACTCTTGTAAAAAACCCCATCATACTGAGTGTAGTAGAAAGGACTTTAGATTTGTCATCAGAAGAACTGGGTTTTCCCACCACTTAATTACATTGGTAACTTTTAGTAAGTTGTTTTATCTCTCTAGGCCTCAGTTTTCCATTTAAAAAGAAGATGAGGCAGGGTAATCAGAAACCTTCCTCCTTCCCCCACCCCAATCTCTTCTTCTGGGAGAGGTGGAGGAGGTAGGGTAGAAGGTATGGAGAACAGCCAGAGTCAATGACTATAAATCAATAGATGACACTGTTACTGCACAATGATAAATAGTGTATTGAGGCTTTACAAAATTTAAGCTTCCCTTTGAAATAACTATCAGGATGGGGATGGAGCCAAAAAATGGATGGATGGATAGATAGATAGTTATGTATGTTAGAGAGAAAGACAGAGAGAATGAGAAAGAGTATGAGAGAAAGAAAAAAGAGAGGAAAAGAGAGGGAGAGAGAAATAATGAGAGAGAGGGTGAGAAAGAGAAAGGGAGAAAGAAAATGAGAGAGAGGAAGAAGGAGGATGAGAAAGAAAGAGAAAAAGGGAGGAAGGGGGGAGAAAGAGACAGAAAGAGAGAGAAAGAGAGAAATTGAGAGGAGAAAAAGAATGAGAGATCGAGAGAAAGAGACAGCAATAGGGAGTGAGAGAATGAAAGAGAATAGAACTTATTAAATCCTTACTCTGTCTAGTACTGGGGATACAAATTCAAGCAAGCAAGACGGTCCCTGGGGCAGCTACATGGTGCAGTGGATAAATGCCAAGTCTCGAGTCAGAAAGACTCATCTTTCTGAGTTCAAATCTGGCCTCAGATACTTACTAGCTGGAGCTGGAGAAGGAAATGACAAACCAGTGGAGTATCTTTGCAAAGAAAACCCCCAAATGGGGTCATGAAGAGTCAAGCACAACTGAAACAACTGAAGAACAAAAAAGATAGTCCCTGACCTCAAGGAGCTTCCATTCTAATGAGAAAGTATAACTAATAAAGAAGTACTAGTGCTGGAAAGGGAGGGTATGCTTGAAAGGATGTGATGAGGCTACTAGGAGAAGTATTAGGGAGGGCTAGACCCAGGAAAGATTAGGCAAAAAGTTAGCCTGTCTTATCTGAGGAAACAAAGGACAGCCTTCAAGTTTCCAGGGTGGCAGGGATAGTCAAAAAGTAAGAGTTGGCCCAAGGTAAGAGGATTGTAAAGAACTTTGAAGGAGGCCTGAGTCCTGTCAAGATAAGACAGAAAGCTCACCCATCAGAGCAGCCCCCGACTTCATAGGAATTTTTTATATAGGGAACTCTGATGAGGAAACTCCTTCTACCAATTCAAGTTGGCACATTCTTAGCAACTTAATAGTCCTAGAGAGGAACCCAAAGCCCAGAGACAGAGAGAGTGTCCATGGCGGTAGTTAAACCCAACTGCTTCTGATTTTTGGGCCAGTTCTCTATCCACTGTGTAGCTATTGTTCAGCACAAAAGGATTGTACTAGAAGTATGCATAGTTGTAGATGAAGGGAAATGGGAACAAATGGCATGACTAGTTTATAAATACTAAACAAGTCTTTTATATCTCAAACCACCATGGATACAAAAGAAGTAACACAACCTCCCCCCTTCCCTCCTTCAAGTGCTTTACAAATGTTATCTCATTTGGTCCTCACAACAACCCTGGGAGGTGGGTGCTATTATCCTTCCCATTTTACAGGTGAAGAAACTGAGGTTAAGTGACTTTTGCCCAGGTTTACACAGCTACCAAATATCTGAGATCACAATTGAACTCAGATCTATCCAGATTTCAGGTCCAATGTCTCCTGTGTGGGTCCCCTTGCCAAGTAAAATTCTCCCATCCACATAACCTCACAAGCCAGCCAGCTAGAGTAAGTAATCAAAACAGCTTTTATGCCAAAATCGGCCTCCCACCTTGCACAATTCTACACCTGAGTGCTCACATGTACACATAGACCTTCCTACTCTAAACACTTAAAGGATCATAGTTTGGTAGGCAGCTTTGTGATTCTCTAGTTCAATACTCTTATTTGAAAAATGAGGAAAATGATGCCTGGAAAGCTTAAGCAATTTGTCCAAATTTGTAAAATAGTAGGTAAAAAAGTCATGATTCCAGCTGCTGTTTGCTGACATAATTCAATTCAACTCAATCAGCATTTATTAAATGCCTACTACACATCCTACACTGTTCTGTGTGGTGGACAAAGATACAACATGAGAGTCTCTGCCCTAAAGGAGTTTGCATTCATTTTGTACAACATGTACATGATGTATGCCAATGAAATCAAGGTAATTAGGCCATGGGGCCCCAGCAGCTGGGAAGCTCCATTAAGAGGCAGCCCTTGAGCTGAGCTTTGAAAGAAGCTAAGAATTCTAAAAAGCAGAAGTCTCGGAGGCAATAAATTCTAGATACTGGCAGCTGCCATTGCAAAGATACACGGATTATTGATTAAATGATTGTATCATACACAACGAAAAAAGGGACAGGTGATTTTCCACTATTCTTTTGGTTCATAGGATCTGTGCAGCATTATGTGAATCTTCCAAGTCAGTGTATAAGAATTCCGTGTCCAAATTAGTGGTGATGAGGGGGCAGGATAGTCTTCATAGGAGGCAGGGAGAATATACTGCCAAAACTCTAACTTGGATGGCTGTCACATGATTTTATATATACCGTATGTAAGATTATTGGGTGTGGTACCATAGTGTTTGGACAAAAATATATCAGGCAACATTTAAAACCTCTGTACTTTTTCAATGCCTTCTTTTACTTAGGATAGAGTTATTATTGTTTTTTGTTATCTCTCCTTCTCAGAGAGGGCCAATGATATCACAAGAGTCACGTCTTGACTTTCAAGGGAATTGAGGCAGAGGGAAGTGAGGCAGAGTTGCATAAAGTCATCAGCCTCACTCTGTCCTCCAGATCATTGAAGTCCAATGGCAAGACATAGGTCAAGATGACTAGATGTGGCCCAGTATGCAGTGGGTGATCTTGGCCTTACTAAATTTAGGTCTTTCCCAGGTATCAGTTTGTCTGAGGACATGCCCATTCAATGACTAAAGGCTAGATAAGAGTTAAGACAAAAGATGGCTCAATTTACCATCAGGAAGATATCGATCTGGAAGGGGAAGATCCTTAGAGTTTCATGGTTCTCTCTTGCTTCTTGCCTATTGAAATAGGTGTATATATTTGGTACTCATTCTTCCTCATGGGGCATATTAATCAGATATTCTATCTCTTCCACTTCCAAGATCACCACTTTTACTGAGGCCCTCAACACTTCTTTCATGGACATACCCTGCCAATTGCTGTCCTGAATCCAGTCTTTCTCCTCTTTACTCCAGAGGCAGCTAGGTAGCACAGTCGATAGAGTGGTGGGGTTGGAGTCAAGAAGTCCCAAGTTCAAAGTCAGCCTCAGACACTGTGTGACCCAGGGCAGGTCACTTAACCATGTCATCCTCAGTCTCCTTCTCTGGAAAATGGGCATGATAATGATACTACCTCCCAGGGTTGTTTGTGAGGACCAAATGAGATATTTATAAAGGGATGTAGTAGGCACTTAATACAAGCTTATTTCTTTTCGCTAAGGGAGTGGAAAATTAGGCCATGTGACCCTAGCAGCTGGGAAACTCCATTAGGAGGCAGCCCTTGAGTTAAGCTTTGAAAGAAGCTAAGCCAAAGTGATTTTCATAAAGTTCAGGTCTAACCATAGTACTCCCCTGCTCATAAAATTTCTAGTATTCCCTATACAAACAATACAAATACAAACAATATTTACCTTTCGGACTATTCACAAGCTGAGCCCTAATCTACACATTAATCTAATCTTGCACATTACTTCCCTTCTGTGGCAGAGCTGTGTTGGCCTTCACATATGACACACTGTCTGTCTGCTATCTCCTGTCTCTACCTTAACTCCCAGCTTTTGCATTGACTATCCCCCATGATTACCATTTCTTTTCTTCCTCTCCTTAGAAACTAGTTTCTTTCAAAGCTCATTATACTGATCACCTTCTGCATGAAATCTTTCCTAATTCTTTCAACTGCTAATGTCTTCTCCCTCCCCGTTCATTGTATAGCATCTTCCCTGACAGAATACAGTTCCTTGGTATGATTTTCATCATATCTCCAATGTGTAGCTGAGTGCCTTGCACATAGCAGGGGCTTACTAAATCCTTGTTGATTGAGTTATTTTGTCTTTCCACAGAATAATCTTTGAAATGTTAAGCCACTAAGATAGAAAGTTCACCTGAAATGCCTGAGTGTGTTATTCTCCACTCAAATTGGCATTCTGTTGTCATCCACTGATTGAAGCCTGAGCTGACGGTAGTTTGAACATTAACTTCCGCAAAAATATGCCTTCCTTATCCTGACTTTGAATCTGTCCACTCAAATCTGGGTAGATTTCATTTACATGAATGGGGCCCTACTTAGCGAAATACCCACAAATATTCAACATCTAATAGATGAAGCTGCTGAGCCATTTTCTCCCTACTATCACTAGATTTAGATTGAAACGAATGTAATACTTTTCTCTCTCCTGCTGCATTCCCCTGCAGTTATGTGATTCTCTTTCCCTAGCCTCCTTTACTGCAATCTCTGATGTTTCTCTAAAGACAGAACAGATATCCATCCTTCCTGCTGGGCACCTCACTTAGCAGTATCTCCAGAACAATAGTGTCCTGTTCCTCCCTCCTTTCTGCCTTTATTTCAGTGTTTAAAGAAGTGACCTTTGCCTAACTGGATCCTTTAACCCTTCAGCTCTTTCCCTAGACTGACAACAAATAGCTATATCCATTTTTTAAAAAGATTTGAGAAAAACAATTCCCCCTCCCCAGCTAACTATATAACTGCATTTGATTTCCCACAGGCAGTTCTATATACTACCTATTGAATTTAATGTTCTTTGACTCAATTATAGGTGAAATTACCTTGTTCCTTCTCTTGCCCCGGGGATACATTATTCAATATTTTATTTTCCTACCCTCAAGTAAATAGCATGCATAATAGCATCCTCCCGTTTGCAGTTTAGTCCCTAAACAAACTTTGCTTTTATCAACTGGGCTGAAAGTTCAGTATTTTATACTTTTCACAGAAGGGTAAGGAATGGAAATAGGTTTCCTCTCATCTTAGCAATGCCCCATGAGAAACGGAATCAATTACAGAGGATGTATAGAGGTACCACAGGAAATAACGTCTTAGGTTGGGCCCTGGTTACTTTTCTAGATCAATATCGCAGACCTTGGCATTTGTAGGGGAAACATTCTAAAGGTTCCTGCAATAGGGAAATCCCTCTGATAACAAAAAAAGGGGGAGGAAGGAGGAAGCAGGGGCTTGTGGGACTATCTCAACTTCTTTCTTAATGTTTTTCCTTTCATTCCTTTCCTTCTCCTCCTAGCTAAGAAGCTGAAGCAATTGTACTGTATGAAGACAAACCAGGCTGAATGTGAAAGGCTAGATTATGTTATAATGAACTCTGTTGATTATGTGATTGAATCACATAAAGCTGAAGTCGATGGTCTTCTAGACTAGGTCTCTATGGCTCATCTCAAGCACCTGCCATTTACAGCAGCTATTTTCATTGTCTGGCAACAGATCCCTAAGCAAGATGGCAGCATTTGTCCCTCCCACTTCTTTCCTCTTCTCTGTGTCTAAGCTATTCATTGACATCATACGATCATATAACAGTCTAAAAACATTTACACTATCCTCTGTGCCAAATTTCCCTTTCCCTCCAATCCAATAAATATTCCTATTTCCTGATGGTCATGAAGAAAAGGATTTCAAGATGGAAGGGACCTTAGAAGGCAGCTAATTCAAATCCCCTTATTTTATTAATCCCACCTGACATTTTCATCATGCTTTAATATTTGCCAAGCAATTTAGATAGATCATCTCATATGACACTTATCATTTTAATGGGTGGGAGCAGCAGCAATTATAATCCCCCTTTTATAATAAAAAAAAACAGTTTCAGGGGGGTTAAGTGACTTAAGTATGCAAGTCACACAGATAGCATCAGGCTTTGGACCTTATGACTCTGTGTTCAATGCTCATTCCATCAAAAAGTTCCTCAGTAAAGTATGTATTTGACAAAAGTAAATCATAGTAAAATATACTTGAAATTTAAACTTCCAGGATCATTTGTATTTTAAAAGAGTGGAGATTAACTCATAATAGTTGAGGTGTAGGTAGGAGGTGTTTTTCAGCAAGGGACCTTCTGCTACTAAGGTTTACTCTGAGCCACCCCCTCCAATTGCTTCACTCCCCTAAACCAATACTACACCTAGTTTCTAGGGTGTAAAATACATGAAATGAGTTCCTTAGTTTAGCAACATCCTTGCTTTGCTCAACTTTGCAAACAGCCCTGGAGGCCACGGGACTCAGGAAAACAGAGTCACTACATTTGTTCAGCAATAAGTTGGCTGAACCAAAATACAAACAGCCCAAGAGGTAATTAGCAATTGAGGAATGAAAGGAGTTTTCTGTATTTTCTTTAGCTCTACAAATAGCGTGCAATTTGGAATAAGCACAACCCAAGATGGTGAGTTTTACCTATGGAAGGTCCAGGTGTCTCTGGAATTGCTCACATGCCCTAATGGGCATGGTATAAAATTTTCCTTTCCTTTAAATTTAAATTAAAATGCCATGATACTGTTCTCATGCTTCAGATCTGTTTTTATTATCATTTCTTATATATATTACACAACCACAGTGGACTAAGTGTTAGCTAATGTTGCGGGCCCCCAAGCCTCGCAACTATACTCGGGGTTCCCCCAAGCCCCAGGCCTTTGCCTAGCAAAGGACCTGATCTCGCGGACAATGAATGGGGCGGGAGCCGAAAGATGGTGAATGACTCCGTTTATTATTTCAGCAAGCAGCACTTTTATATCTTTAGTGACGTAGGTACATTCTTTGATTACGTGGGTGAAGGACAGGTAAAAATCAAGACACCTGGGTACTAGGACCACCCCGACTCCGCCTACTCTCCTCCCCTTCTCTTCCCGAGCTAACCCGAAGCTCCCTGCGGGGCAGGCAGTCCAGGCAAAGAACCGGAAGTTCCATGTGTTCTGGCAAACCCAGACAGAGAGCCAGAAGCTCCATGGGCTCAGGCAGGTCGGGGCAAAGACCTGGAATTGCTAGGGAGGCAACACAGGCGAGACTCCTCCTCCTGGCTCCACCCATATCTCAGAGGCCTGAGTTTATCTCAGCAGGCCCCCGGGCGTGGAGGTCCGAGGAGGGCAGGGTTTGGCTCTAACCTGGCCCCTAACAAGCCAACAGATGAGTTGTCCAGCATGGAGTGTTCAGGGATAAGAAACTATGAATATATTTTTTCAATGATTTAGATAGCATTGTAGAAGCTTTACTTATCAAATTCGCAGATGATATCCAGATGGGGGAATAGCTAACATGTTGGATAACAGTCAGGAGCCCCCCCCCCCCCAAATTCCTAATAGGCTATAAGGATGGATCAAAACAAACAAGCTAAAATTTAATAGGGATAAATTGAAATTTCTATAATTGAGTTCAAATAATCAACTATAGCAAGTAAGAATGGGAGAGGCATGTTTAGACAAACAAAATCTGGGAATTTGACTAATCTGTGTGTTTTGCAGTTTAGTAAAGTGGCCATGAATGTCACAATCCCCTAAGGACAAGGTAACAACTTACTTGTTACTTCAACTAGCCCTAAAAAGGAATGGAGCTAGAGTATCAGACCCATTACCAAGGACAAGCTGATATGGATTGAGTCAACAATGTGACATAATAAACAAAAGAAATTAATCCTACTGCATGCTATGTAAAAAATATGTCCAGAACAAGGGAAAGTGTTCACTTCATTCTGTCCCGGGTAGACCACATCTGTATTGTGCTTTTCTCACTACATTTTAAGAAAGACATAGACAAGCTTGAATATGTCCAGGAAAGGGCAACCAGGATATTGAGGGAATTGAATACTATGCTATATGAGGGTCACTTGAAGGAATTGGGATTGTTTATCTTTGAGAAGAGAAGATTTAGGGGGAGTCATGATTATAGTCTTCAAATATTTGAAAGGGTTTCATGTGGAAGAGGCAATGGTTTGCTGGAGCCAGATCAGACCTGCTCAAAGAAACTGATTTCAGCATAAGCATTTACACCTCTGAAATCAGCAAAGCCAAAATCAGGGTTCAATTTATTGTTTTGTTGATTGTCTAGACATAAGAAAATGATGGATAAAAATGTTAATAATGCAAATTAAATTTAAAAATATATCAAATGTACTCCCCCCTACCTCCTTCCTGGAATGCTGATTGTTAAACACTTACCTGCTTGATCCCAGAAGACAGAAAGAAGAGCCATGGATATAAGTTGCAGAGAGGCAGATTTAGGTTTGAAGAAAGAAGAATTTTTCTAAAGTCTCACAAAGAGAATGGGCTCCCTTAGGAGGCAATTGTACTTCACTGAGATGTACTATTGACTTCACTGAGGTCTTCCTGGAGAGGTCTTTAAGCAGAGGCTGAATGACCACTTGTAAGTATTTTTGTAGAAGTGATTATTTGTCAGGTATGAATGCAATTTGATGCCCCCTGAAGATCTTTAAAACTAAAATGCTTTGAGATTTAAATTTCTGAGATATAAATTTAAAATATCTTATCCTACTCTGTGTAATTTGATTTATCTTGCAGCCATCTTTTTGTGATACTACATTAATCCATGATACTTGCTAATGCTGGTACTGAATAGATATGATTGTCTTTTTATCTTGTATATTATTATGGAAACCAAATCATCAGAGATTTGGAACTGGAAGGGATGTTAGAAATCATCTGGTCTAACTCCTCCCAGAAAACTGAGACCCAGAAAGACCCAAGGTCATGATTGGCCCAAGATCATATGACTAACTAGCAATATAGCCAGGTCATCTGACCATAAATCTAGTGGTATTGCTACTGCATCATACTAATTAATATGTCTTGTTTTTTCTCAATTTCAAACATTGTATTCTGTTGCCACTATAAGTCATTAAAAACATTCAAGAAATCGCAATGTTTTTTTTGGGGGGGGGAAGTGAATGAATGAATGGATAGATGGATGAATGAAAAAGCATGTCTAAGTGCCCACTAAGAGAAAAACACTGTGCTAAGTGCTGGGAATACAAATAGAAAAGTAAGATAGTCCCTATTCCCAAGGAGTTCACTTTCTAATGCGAGCTAATAAATAAGAGGATTCAGCTGCAAGTCAGATGGGAAAACCCCATGGTCCTTAGTTTGCTGTAGCAGAACAGATAGTACTGCATCTTTTCAGTGTCATTTCCATTGATAAAATCCTATCTGTTTCTACTTGGAACAGTACTAAGGATTCTCATAGCAAGAACTTTTCTTTCTAAGTCCTTTTTAAGGGGGGACCTATTAAAAATAGTTCCCATATTGCATTTCTATAGGGGCTGTCTATAAGCATGTATGGTGGTGTGAGGGTCGCTGCCTTCCTGGGGTTTTTGGACTTCCCTTACCCTGTTAGTGGTGGGTGTTGTTAATGGTAAGGAAGATGGACCCCTCTCCACAGGAAATGCTACCCTGTGAAGTCTGTGGGAGCCAAGCTAAAATTAGGGCTGATGATCTGGAGGTGGGAGTGGGCACCAATGTACCCAACGCTCTTGAGTTTAATGCCCAGACTTATCTCCACAGGGTTCTGAGGGGGAGTGGTATTGCTTATCAAACTCATACCACCTCCTGTCTTTCCCTCAGGGTACTTTAATGCTAAATCAAGTACATCTATGTTATGGTAAAAAATACATATACATGTCACAAAAGTTGAGTGACATAAGATGGAGATTCACAAATCAGAGAAACATCAGGATTATTCATGAAAAGGTATGTACATTAGCCCCATGTTAGGTGATTTTATAGAGCTATGTACTGCATATGGCCCATGCAGGATATTCTAAAGCCTTTAACATCGGGCTGCTTGCCCTAATAGAAAAGCTTGGGGAATTTTTGCTCCAAAGTGTAAGTCTGCAGACTTGTAGCGGCAAAGCAAAATGAATAAAAATGGAATGAGACAGTGAGGACAGGTACAATGTCTTGGAGGTATAGTAATTGCTTTGCTGGTCATTTTGAAATTATTTTAAATGCATTTGAAAATGTTCAATTTTGGTATTTCAGTTTCATGTCAGAATGATTACAAAATGTACTTGCTAGATAAATGCAACAAGGAAAAGGTATCTTTGGATCAGAGATGCTTGGCTACATTGGATGTCCTAAAAGTCTTAATGCAGTTTTAAGCTTAGTTTTAAATTGCACTAAAACTTTTGGGACACATGTTTACTTCACTGGATGTGTGATTTCCTTAAAGTGAATATCTCCTTCCCTACCCTCTCTCCCCACTCCCAACATTACCCACCCATCATAACATATCCAGGCCTTGATATCTCATACAGTTCTCATTCCTATTTCCTCATAAATCCTTCAGAGACGACCTACGCTTCACGGTAGAAGCGTTTCTCTAGATCTTTTTTAAATAGGTAAGTATAATTTAATAAGATCATAAAGGAATATCCTCTAAACCCCCTCCCCCTCACAAATGTGGCAACCAACTCACCCACAACATTTTGCAATCAACGGAATTAATAGTGAGGTAAACTTCATTCACAGACAAAATCTGACTTCACATCTTCCATTTAAAAAAAAATCAGATAACTATAGGTTCCTTAGCTTCTCTTTTTGTGCAAGATGTTTCTGTTGAGGTGGAGCTTGTGACAATGGAAATCACCCTGCAAAGAGTCATCTCAATTTTGGACTTTGACATTGTAGCTATATGCTGATTTCTATATGAAGATGAATCAAAACTTCCATTATTAAGAAGAAAGAGAAAAGCAACAGTGAAAACATTCTTGCTCCAGCATCCCAAAGGACCATGCAACAGGAATTGGGTAAGACTTCATGTCAGCATTATGATAGATTCATCTAACCTCAGAACCTTTTCCTATGTTAATAAGATATTTTCATGTACATTTCCCAGACAGATTGTAACATGAGACAAATGCCCCCAAATGATTTATTTTCTGTGTTCTGAACTGATAATTGATAGGATTATTAGCTGATGATGCCAGTGCTAGCACTGGAGGTACAAAAGGGGGCAAGGGAGTACAACTCTTACAGGAAATGTCATAGCTGAAACAATGTAGAGGAAAGACTACAGTACACAGCATGCATCTCTAATATTGTATGAATAATGCATTGATATTTTCATAGTTGATATGAAAATTATTATAGAAGAAATACTTTTTCATATTCCTATACTATGAGTGAAAGAATGAAATTATTTTGTGATTTTATTCAAGTTCAATAAAATAAATCTTGTTATATTTGCATATAAGATTTCTGAGATTGATGTCTATCATCAAAAGAATACTAATAATATTTCAGCATGGTTTAACACTTCAACTCAAAATGCTCTTGGTATCCTTTAGTATTCATGCTTTTTATTTTTGCATCATACTCATTTCCAAAAAAGTATCTTCCCTACATTCCCCTGCCGAAGGAGCCTTCTCTTATAATAATATAAAAAGTGGGGGGAAAAGAGAATTGTTTGGCAAAATCAACTAACCCAGCAGTCTCATCTGATAGTATATGCAATATGCCCAGGATTCCCACCTCTGCAATGGTATTGTCTATCCCTTGTTTGCTTCAGAATTCTCCCAGCAGCAAAGAACCTACCACCAAACAAGAGACAGAGAAGGTAATATGGACGCTTTTAATTTGTTGTTGTTGTTCAGTCATTTCAGTTGTGTTTGATTCTTCATGACCCCATTTAGGGTTTTCTTGGCAAAGATACTGGAGTAGTTTGCTATTTCCTTCTCCAGCTCATTTTACAGAATAGAAGCAGACAAACAGGATTAAGTGACTTGCCAAGGGTCACATAGCTAGGCATTGTCTGAGGGCAGATTTGAACTCAGGAAGATGAGTCTTCCCAACTTCAGGGTCAGCACTCTTGTCCACTCACTGTGCCCCTTAGCTTCCCCTAATTTTCATTACATCAAATTAAAAAAGATTTTGCACAAACAAAACCAAGCAGCCAAAATTAGAAGGAAAACAGGAAATCAAGGGAAATTTTTTGTAGCAAATTTTTTTTGACAGTGGTCTCTTTTCTCAAATATATAGAAAACTGAGTCAAATTTATAAGCATATTATTCCCTAATTGATAAATGGTCACAGGCTATGAATAGGCAGGTTTCAGAAGAAGAAATCAAAGCTAACTATGGTCATATGAAAAAAAATGCTCTAAACCACATCACACCTATCAATTGGCTAATATGATAGAAAAGGAAAATGACAAATAATGGAGGGGATATGGAAATATGGAGACACTAATGAATTGTTGATGGAGTTGTCAACCAATCCAACCATTCTGGAAAGCAGTTTTGAGTTATGCCCAAAAGGCATAAACTGTGCTTATTAGCTACCCACTACAAAATCTGTATCTTAAAGAGATCAAAGAAAAAGGAAAAGGACTTATATGTAAAAAATATTTATAGCAGCTCTTTTTGTGGGGCAAAGAACTAGAAATTGAGGGGATGCCCATCAATTACGGAATGACTGAACCAGTTGTAGAATATGATTGTGATGGAACACTATTGTGCTATAAGAAATGATGACCAGGATGGTTTCAGAAAAGCCTGTGAAGATTTATATGAACTGATAGAAAGTGAAATGAGCAGAACCAGGACAAAATAGTAACAGCAATATGTACATTGATCCACTGGGACTGGCTAAGGGGAGGTGCTAACTCCAGAGCCATGCCCCTCTTGAGTCTTACTAAGTGCTAAGCCCCAGGCTCTAACCCTTATTAGGTGTTACCTAACCTATGTGGATGTGAACCTCCCAGGGACCTAAGGGGAGGGGCTAATTCAAGAGCCAATCATAGCAGCCTAAGTTCTGGTCATTCAGATGACATTTGATGACGTCTGAAGCCCTATAAGAAGAGAGGACAGAGCCATTTGTGGGAGGGCTCTCACTCGTGATGGTGCTGATGCAGAGACTCTGGGCAGCTGTAGCTAAGGGCCCTCCAGATTGTCACCTGGATGCTGGGACTATGTTAAATTCTGGTAACTATGTACTGGGATTTGAATCAGACAAGGTCTGTCTGTTGATGTTTGTAATTTGTTTGTATTTGTTCTGAAGTTCAGGGTGGTGGTTTTTTTCCCTGAACTAAGTGAATTGTATTTGTATGCTGAATTAAAGTAAGCTTGTCAACCCCTTCACATAGCTTTCCTTAGTTAAGCAGATCAAAAGAACCTGTGCTTTTGCAGCATGCTTGTTGTTGGGGTTGTGTTGGTCTTACACCCCCACAACAGCTGCTAGCCAGATTGTTGAAACACCAGAACGGGGACTTCAGTAGTGAGAGAAGTTGGGGAGAGGGCCCTTTCTGTAGTGGCAGAAGGAGACTAGTGCAGGAAGAGAGGTGTCCTAGCAGCCCTCACCTCAGCAGAACAACGAGAGTAACTGAACCCGAGGAGTGGAGCTAACAAAGATCAATGCCAGGAACCCAGACTGGGCTTTGCACAGCCAGGGGAAGTGGCAGCCACCAGCACAGACAAGAGCTGAGACCACCCATTCTGTAGAACAGTCCTGGGGAAGATGAGATGCCCCAGCAGCCAGATCACCCCTCTCCCACACCTCATGAACCCAGAGGCTGTAGAACATAAAGCCAGTGAGTAGACCCACAGATTCTAATACAAGAAACTTGGGACAAAGCCCCCTGAAACTCAGAAACAGAGATCCACTTTAGAAGCCAGGAGGAAAAAAATAAAGCACCATGAAAAAACATGCTAAGAAGCCAAAGATGACTGATTCATATTATGGAGACAGGGGAGACCAAAATACGAATTCAGAAGAGGACAGCATGGACACTACACCCACATCTGAAACCTCAAAAGGGAAAGTGAACTGGTCTCCAGACCAAAAAGCATTCCTGGAAGAACTCAAGGAGGGCTTGAAAAAAACAAATTAGGGAGGTAAAAAAATGGAAAAAATTCAATGAGGAAAACAAATCTTTAAAAGGTAAAATCAGGGAATTGGTTAAGGAAAATCAGAATATAAATGGAGAAAATGTCTCATTGAAAAGTAAAATCAACCAAATGGAAAAGGAGATAGAGAAGATAAAGGAAGAAAACAAAACATTAAAAATTAGAATTGGGCAAGTAGAAGCTAATAACTCTATGAGACACCAAGAATCAGTCAAACAAAATCTAAAGAATAAAAAAATAGAAGAAAACATGAAATACCTGATTGGAAAAACAACTGACCTGGAAAATAGATCCAGGAGAGCCAATCTAAGAATTATTGGCCTACCTGAAACCTATGATGAAAAAAAGAGCTTGGACAGTGTCTTCCACGAAATCCTTAAGGAAAATTTCCCAGAGTTCCTAGAAACAGAGGGTAAAATTATCATCTAAAGAATCCATCGATCACCCCTTGAAAAAGATCCCAAACTGAAAACTCCAAGAAATATTATAGCGAAATTCCAGAGCTACCAGGTCAAGGAAAAAATACTGCAAGGAGCTAGGAAGAAACAATTCAAATATCACAGAACTGCAGTCAGGATCATGCAGGATTTTTCAGCTTCTACCTTAAATTACAGGAGAGATTGGAATATGATATTCCAAAAGGCAAAGGAGCTGGGACTACAACCAAGGATCAACTACCCAGCAAAACTGAGCATAATTGTCCAGGCAAGGAGGTGGAAATTCAATGAAATAAGGGAATTCCAGACCTTCTTGATTAAAAGGCCAGAGCTCAATGGAAAATTTGATCTCCAAATACAAAACTCAAGACAGACATATATGGGGGAAAAACCCCTGTTGGCGGCCGGGCGGGATGTGCCCCACTTGGCACCCCGCTCTCCCCGACTACCGCCTACCACTTACCCTGCCCTCGGGTCTTCGGACGTCTCCGGCTCCTCTCGGGGGATGCGAGAGGAGAATCACCAGGCAGTACACCGGAATGCGACAAGCAGTTTTATTGCAATGGCGTACCAGAAATCTCACACACAAATCCCACTGACCCTCTCTGGGGCGCACCTTATATCAGGGTGTTCCGGGTTGGCTCCTCCCCAGTTCCTCCCCGAGGGTGGAGCTCCTCCAGTTAGAGCCGCCCCGGTACTGAGGTGGCAGAAGCCATGCAGGCATTGCCACGTCAGCAGGTCCAGACTCCCTGGCGTCTCACTACCCTCTCTGGGGGCCTAGGTCCAGAGCGCCCCTAACAAACCCCTAGTTAATCAATAAGGCTAATTAGTTACATCCTGATACAGGATTATTTTGTTTTATATATGATTTATATATATATATATATCAATCTTGAGAATTGTATACATATTATGACAATTGAAAGGGATATTCATAGACTGTGGGTATCAGTATAAAATAACAGATATAATGATAAAAATATAATTAAGAGATATAAAGGGATGGTTCTGGGAGAAGAGGTAAGGACGTAGTACAAAAGGGTAAATTACATCACATAAATAGACACAAAAACATATAGTAGTAGAGGGAAAGAAGGGAGGGAGAAGAGCAGTATTTGAGCTTTACTCCCATTGGATTTGGTTTAAGAAGGGAATAACATACCTTGATAAGTATAGAAATCTAACTTGTCCTACAGGTAGTAGGAGTGGAAAGGGGAAAAAAGGTGAGGGGGTGGACAGAAGGGAGGGAAGAAGTAGCAAGGGGAAATGCTAACATAAGGGAGGGGAATCAAGAGGGAGGGTAAACTGAGGAAGGCGGCAGTCAAAAGCAAAATTCTGTTGAGGAATAGAAGGGGAAAGAGAGAAACAAAAGCATAAACGGGGGGGGAAATAGGATGGAGAGAAAGACACAGATAGAAATCATAACTGTGAATGTGAATAGCATGAACTCTCCCATAAAATGGAAATGGATAGCAGAATGGATTAAAAACCATAATCCTGCAATATGCTGTTTACAAGAAACACATTTGAAACAAGGGGATGGATACACACAGAGTAAAGGTAAAAGGCTGGAGTAGAATATATTATGCTTCAACTACAATAAAAAAAGGAGGAGTAGCAATCCTTATCTCAGACAAAGCAAAAACAAAGATAAATCTAATTAAAAGAGATAAGGAAGGACACTACATCCTTCTAAAAGGCACCATAAAAAATGAAGCAATATCATTATTTAACATATATGCACCAAGTGGTATAGCAGGCAAATTCTTAGAGGAGAAGTTAAGGGAGTTATGGGAAGAAATAGACAGCAAAACCATACTAATGGGGGACCTCAACTCCCCCCCCCCCCGAACTTGATAAACCTAACCTCAAAATAAACAAGAAAGAAGTTAAGGAGGTGAATAGAATTTTAGAAAGGGCATATATGATAAACCTCTGGAGAAAATTGAATGGGGATAAAAGGGAATATACATTTTTCTCAGCGGTACATGGCATATACTCAAAAATTGACCATGTACTAGAGCATAAAAACCTCACAATCCATTGCAGAAAGGCAGAAGTAGTCAAAGCATACTTTTCACATCATGACGCAATAAAAATTATTGGTAAAAAAGAACCATGGAAAAATAAGCTAAAAATTAATTGGAAACTAAATAATCTAATTCTAAAGAATGAATGGACCAAAGAACAAAATCATAGAAACAATTAATAACTTCATTCAAGACAATGACAATAATGAGACAACATACCAAAACTTATGGGATGCAGCAGAAGCAGTTCTTAGGGGAAATTTTATATCTCCAAGTGCTTACATGGATAAAATAGAGTAAAAGGAGATCAACGAATTGGGCATGCAACTGAAAAAGCCAGAAAAAGAACAAATTGAAAATCCCCAATTAAACAACAAGTTAGAAATACTTAAAATCAAAGGAGAGATTAACAAAATTGAAATCAAGAAAACTGTTAAATTAATAAATAAAACTAAGAGCTGGTTTTATGAAAAAAAATAATAAAATTGATAAAACTTTGGTCAATTTGATTAAAAAAAAAGAAAAAAGAAAATCAAATCACCAGTATCAAAAATGAAAAGGGTGAATTCACCTCCAATGAAGAGGAAATTGAAACAATGATTAGGAATTATTTTGCCCAATTGTATGCCCATAAATTTGACAACCTGAGAGATATAGATGAATATCTACAAAAATATAAATTGCCCAGGTTAACAGAAGAGGAAGTAAAATACCTTAATAAACCCATCTCAGAAAAAGAAATTGAGCAAGCCATCAATGAACTCCCTAGGAAAAAATCTCCAGGACCAGATGGTTTTACATGTGAATTTTATCAAATACTCAAA
Organism: Trichosurus vulpecula; assembly: GCF_011100635.1. Lineage (NCBI taxonomy): Eukaryota > Metazoa > Chordata > Mammalia > Diprotodontia > Phalangeridae > Trichosurus > Trichosurus vulpecula. The sequence goes on from NC_050574.1 coordinate 419,893,115, forward strand.
GAGCAACTAATTCCTATGCCTTATAGGCTATTTGGGAAAATAGGTGAAGAAGGAGTCCTATCAAATTCTTTTTACGAAACAAATATGGTACTAATACCTAAACCAGGAAGAGCCAAAACAGAGAAAGAAAATTATAGACAAATTTCCCCAATGAATATTGATGCAAAAATTTTAAATAAAATATTAGCAAAAAGATTACAGCAACTTATCATGAGAATAATACACTACAACCAGGTAGGATTTATTCCAGGAATTCAAGGCTGGTTCAATATTAGGAAAACTATCAGCATAATTGATCATATCAACAACAAAACTATCAGAAACCATATGATCATCTCAATAGATGCAGAAAAAGCCTTTGATAAAATACAGCCCCCATTCCTATTAAAAACACTAGAAAGCATAGGAATAAATGGAGTCTTCCTTAAAATTGTAAATAGCATCTACCTAAAACCATCAACAAGCATTTTTTGTAATGGAGATAAGCTTGATGCATGCCCAATAAGATCAGGGGTGAAACAAGGATGTCCATTATTACCACTACTATTCAATTTGGTACTAGAAATGTTAGCTGTAGCAATAAGAGAAGAAAAAGAAACTGAAGGAATTAGAATAGGCAAAGAAGAAACTAAATTATCACTTTTTGCAGATGATATGATGATTCACTTAGCGAATCCTAGAGAATCAAGTGAAAAACTACTTGAAATAATAAACAACTTTAGCAGGGGGCAGAGCCACGATGGTGGCTGGAAAGCAGGGATGTGCCTAAAGTCCTCCTCTAGGACCCTCCAAACACCTCTAAAAATGGCTCTGAACAAATTCTAGAACTGCTGAACCCACAAAATAGCAGAGGGAAGCAGGGCTCCAGCCCAGGACAGGCTGGATGGTTGCTGGGTAAGGTCTATTGAATGGAGCTGGCCTAGCATGAGCCACACCTGGACCAACCAGACTGGGAGAAGAAGTCAACAAAGTCAAAGAGCCTACATCAAAAGCCTCCAAGAAAAACATGAACTGGCCTCAGGCCATGGAAGAGCTCAAAAAAGATTTGGAAAAGCAAGTTAGAGAAGTAGAGGAAAAATTGGGAAGAGAAATGAGAGTGATGTGAGAAAACCATGAAAAACAAGTCAATGACTTGTTAAAAGAGAACCAAAAAAAATACTGAAAAAAATATTGAAGAAAACAACACCTAAAAAAATAGACTAACTCAAATGGCAAAAGAGCTCCAAAAAGCCAATGAGGAGAAAAATGCTTTGAAAGGCAGAATTAGCCAAATGGAAAAGGAGGTCCAAAAGACCACTGAAGAAAATACTACCTTAAAAATTAGATTGGAGCAAGTGGAAGCTAGTGACTTGATGAGAAATTGAAATATTATAAAAAAAGAACCAAAGGAATGAAAAAATGGAAGACAATGTGAAATATGTCATTGTAAAAACCACTGACCTGAAGAATAGATCCAGGAGAGATAATTTAAAAATTATTGGACTACCTGAAAGCCATGATCAAAAAAAGAGCCTAGATATCATCCTTCAAGAAATTGTCAAGGAGAACTGCCCTGATATTCTAGAACCAGACAGTAAAATGGAAATTGAAAGAAGCCACTGATCACCTCCTGAAAAAGATCCCAAAAAGAAAACTCCTAGGAATATTGCTGCCAAACTCCAGAGCTCCCAGATCAAGCAAAAATACTGCAAGCAGCCAGAAAGAAACAATTTGAGTGTTGTGGAAACATAATCAGAATAATACAAGATCTAGCAGCTTCTACATTAAGGGATCAAAGGGCTTGGAATATGATATTCTGGAGGTTAATGGAGCTAGGATTAAAACCAAGAATCACCTATCCAGCACAACTGAGTTGCTCCAAGGCAAAATATGGATTTTCAATAAAATAGAGGACTTTCAAGCTTTCTCAGTGAAAAGACCAGAGCTGAATAGAAAATTTGACTTTCAAACACAAGAATCAAGAGAAGCATGAAAAGGTAAACAAGAAAGAAAAATCATAAGGGCCTTACTAAAGTTGAACTGTTTTGTTTTCATCCCTACATGGAAAGATGATGTATACAATTCAGGAGACCTCAGTATTAGGGTAGCTGAAGGAAATATACAGATAGATAGATAGATAGATAGATAGATAGATAGATAGACAGATAGATAGGTAGAGGGTGAGTTGAATATGAAGGGATGATATCTAAAAAAGTAAAATCAAATTAATGGATGAGAGAGGAATATATTGAGAGAGGGAGAAAGGGAGAGATAGAATGGGGTAAATTATTTCACATAAAAGTGGCAAGAAAAAGCAGTTCTGTAGGATGGGAAAAGGGGGCAGGTGAGTGGGAATGAATGAATCTTACTCTCATCGGATTTGACCTGAGGAGGGAATAACATACACACTCAATTGGGCATCTTACCCCACAGGAAAGAAGGAGGAAGGAGATAAAAAAAGGGGCAGATGATAGAAGGGAGGGCAGATAGGGGGAGGAGGTAATCAAAAGCAAAAGTTTTCAAGTAACCTGGATCCTAACAATAAAAACACATAGTTTCTTAAAAAAATAATAATGATAAATAACTTTAGCAAAATTGCAAGATATAAAATAAACCCACATAAATCCTCGGCATTCTTACACATTACTAACAAAGCCCCACGGCAAGAGACAGAAAGAGAAATTCCATTTAAAGTTACCATGGACACTATAAAATATTTGGGAGTCTATCTGCCAAGACAAACCCAGGGCCAACATGAACATAATTACAAAACACTCTTCACACAAATAAAGTCAGCTCTAAATAAATGGGAAAATATCAGTTGCTCAGGGTTAGGCTAAGCTAATATAAGAAAAATGACAATTTTATCTAAATTACTTTGTTTATTCAGTGCCATATCCATTGAACTACCAAAATTTATTTTACAGAGCTGAATAAAATAATAACAAAATTCACTCGAAGAACAAGAGGTCTAGAATATGGAATTAATGAAAAGAAATGCTAGGGAAGGTGGCCTAGCCATACCAGATATTAAACTGTACTATAAAGCAGCAGTCATTAAAACTACCTGGTACTGGCTAATAAACAGTCGTGGATCAGTGGAATAAGTTAGGTATACAAGATGCAGAAGTCACTGACTACAGCAATCTACCCTATGATAAACCCCAAGAATCCAGCTCCTAGGCTAAGAATTCACTATTTCACAAAAACTGGTGGGAAAATTGGAAAATGATAGGGCAGAAACTGGGCATAGACCAATATCTTAAAACATATCCCAAAATAAAGTCAAAATGGGTTCATGATTTAGGAATAAAGCCTGATACTATAAGCAATTTGGGAGGGCAAGGAATAGTTTACTTATCAAATTTATGGAAAAGCAAAGAATTCATGACACAACAAGAGATAGAGAGCATTACAAAATGCAAAATGGATAATTTTGGTTATGTTAAATTTAAAAGTTTTTGTGTAAAAAAAGCCAATTCAACAAAGATTAGGAGGGAAGCAGAAAATTAGGAGAAAACCTTTATAACTAATGTCTCTGATAAAGGCTTCATCTCTAAAATATACAGGGAACAGAGCCAAATTTATAGGAATACAAGTCATTGCCCAATTGAGAAATGGTCAAAGGATGTGAACAGGCAGTTTCCAGAGGAAGAAAATAAAGATATGTGCAGGCATATGAAAAAATGCTGTAAATCACTACTGACTAGAGAAATGCAAATCAAAACAATTCTTAGGTACCACATCTCTCCTGTCAGATTGGCTAAAATGACAAAACAGGAAAATGATAAATGCTAGAGAGGATGTGGGAAAATTGGAACACTGTTACACTTCTGATGAAGTTGTGAACGGATCCAGCCATTTTGGAGTGCAATTTGGAACTATTCCCAAAGGGCTATAAAAATGTTCATACCCTTTGACCCAGCAATACCATTTCTAGGGTTGTATCCCAAAGAGATCACACAAACGGGAAAAGGACCCATATGTACAAAAATATTTATAGTGGCTCTTTTTGTAGTAGCAAAGAATTGGAAATCGAGGGGATGTCCATCAATTGGGAAATGACTGAACAAGTTGTGGTATATGAAGGTAATGGAATACTATTGTGCTATAAGAAATGGGGATGATAACAGACTTCATAATAACCTGGAAAAACCTACACAATATAAAGCTGAGTGAGCAGAGCAGAACTAGGAGAACATTATACACAACCACAGATATATGGATTCTGTGAGGACTAACCCTGATAGACTTGGTTCTTCTCAGCAATACAAGGTTCAAAGACAGCTCCAAAGGACTCATGAGAGAGAGAGAGAGATCTACATCCAGAGAAAGAACTATGGAGACTGAATGCAGATTGAGGCAAACTGTTTGCTCTCTTTTTTTCTTTTGTTTTTTTTTTCTTTCTCTTGTTTTTGTTTTTGGGTTTTTTTTGGTTTTGTTTCTTCTTTCTCGTGATTCATTCCATTGGTAATAATTCTTCTTTACAACTTGACTATTGTGTCAATAAGTTCAATGTGAAGTTATATGTAGAAGATATATCAGATTTCATGCCATCTTGGGGAGGGGAGGGAGAAGAAAATCTGGAACTCAGGTTCATGCAGAACTGAATGTTTTAAACTAAAAGTAAAAAATATTAATAAAAAATTTTTAAAGAACTAGATAGAGGTATGATCTGTTTCCTAAGATGAGAGTAGGTACTTGTGTGTATGTACAGTGAGAAAGGGCTGGGTTGGGCTATAAGACTGTGAATACCTTTTGAGCCCACAATATCATTAACAAATCTGTTCCCCAAAGCACAAAGAAAAGGGAAACAGACTTATATGTACAAAAATATTTATAGCAATTCTTTTTGTGGTAACAAAGAATTGGAAATTGGGGCAATGTCCATCAATTGGGGAATAACTGAATGAGTTGTGGTATATAAATGTAATGGAATATTACTGTGCCATAAGAAATGATGTGCAGGCAGATTTTAGAAAAGCCTGGTTAGGCTTGTATCAGCTGATGCTGAGTGAAGGGAGCCACACCAGGAAAACATTATATACAGTAACAGGAGTTGTAATGATAATCATCTGTGAAAGATTGATTGATTCAATGATCTAAAACACTTCTGAAGGACTCATGAGAAAAAAATGATATTCACCTCCAGAAACACAACTAATGATCTTTGAATTCAAATTAAAGCATTTTTTTTGCTTTATTTATCTCAGATATTTTTTGGGGGGAAGGGGCAACATGGCTAATATGGAATTATATTTTGCATGACTTCACATGTATGATGGGGTATCATATTGATCACCTTCACAATGAATGGGGGGGGGGGATGGAGAGAGGGAGAGCATTTGGAACTGTAAATAAATGTTTTTTTAAAAAGGTTTAGAATTTGAAAGTGCCCTAAGAGACTTGAATGAGAAGTCTAAGAATAAGAGTAACTAGTGTGTTCTGTAGTACTTTAAGGTTGCAAAGCATTTTATGTGTTATTTAATGTGACCCTCACAGCAGCTTTGTGAAGTACATGCCTTATCTCTATTTTATAGAGGATGAAATTGAAGCTCAGAGAGGTTAAGTGGTCACACAGGTAGTTCATGACAGAGCCAGGACTGATAATAATAATTAATAATAATGCATCTACATAGTGTGTTAAGATTTGCAAAGTACTCACATGTTATCTCCCTTAATCCTCACAACAACCCTATGAGGCAGATGCTATTATTATACCCATTTTACAGATGAGAAACTGAGGCAGAAAACTTAAAAGACTTGTCCAGGGTGTGAACTGAGGTCTGCATGACTCCGTCTAGCACCTATCTGCCACTTAAAAAAATAATAGCTAACCTTTATATAGCACATTAAGGTTTGCAAAATGCTTTGCAAATATCTCACAACTCTGAGAGGTATGGGTTACTCCTGTTCCCTCTTTACAGCCAAGGAAATTGAGGCAGGCAGAAGTTAAGTGACTTGCCCAGGGTCGCAGAACTAGTAAGTACCTGAGGCCAGATTTGAACCCAAGTAGTTCTGACTCCAGTTCCAGGGCTCTATATCATTTCAGAAGATCCTCATTGGTTCTGTGCTGCAGCTTGCTCACACCCAGTATGTATGTATCACAGAAAGGTGCATGATGGCCATGATTCATATTTATTCAGCACTTGAGGTAATTCATACAGTTATTCTTATCTCTACTTCACTTTTGGGGAAACTGAGGCAAAGAGAAGTTGTTACTAACTCAGGGACGTGAAGCTAGTAAGTACTTGAGCCCGGAATCAAACAGAGGTTTTATGACTTTAAGTCAGGTGCACATTTCATCCATCGGCTTACAAAGCATGTCTTCATGACACTTCCTCTGTTAGTGAGAGAGGAACTTTTTTGACCTTGTTATCATTCACAATCGCCTAGAAGATCCCTGATCTGTTCCATCTAAATCCTTCACTACTTCTTCCTTATGGCACCAGTCACATAGTGCTATGATCAGCCATCTGTGGGCTCCATCTCGTGATTATTTTCTGAAGCTAAAGCTCATTCTGAAACCATCAACACTTTGCATTAAACACTTCTTTGCTTGTTCTTTTAGTAACCATCACCAACACAGGAAAAAATAGAAGTTGATTTCTGTTAGGGTTCAGGGTTATCAACTTACCAGCACATAACTAAAAATCATGTCTAAATAGAACAAAGCAGGGTTTAAAAATAGATATATACATAGATTTGTCCACAGGCCTTCATTAAGGATTGTACTAATTCACATTTACATTTTTTGTCTGTTTTGGTTAGTTCAAAATGACAGAATGTTTTTCTGCCCGTGGCAGGGTTGACTTGCCCATTTGTGTTTAGGGATGGCTGCTCACCATTTGGTCCAAGTTTGCAACTATGTAGTATGTGATTATGCAAGATTTTACATATTTTTCTAAAGTTCTTGTAAATTAGATTCTTTTCAGTCTCAAATATTTCAAACTGATATAGATAGAAATAATATTTGTGTGAAATAATAGCATTTCATACAAAATAAACTGTAATTGAGCATTATTACAATAGATATAAGTAGTTTCACATTTTGTTCATTCAGTAAAAAGTAGTTATGAATCAATACATGAATATAAAAATGTATTAAATGTCTGATTGTTGTTCAATTGTGTCAGACTCTTTGGGGTTCTCTCATCAAAGATACTGGAGTGGTTTGCCATTTCCTTTTCCAGCTCATTTTACAGATAATGAAACTGAGGTCAACAGGGTTAAGTGACTTGCCCAGGGTCACGCAGCTAGCAAACATCTGAGGCTAGGTTTGAACTCAAGAAGATTAGTCTTCCTGATTCCAGGCCCAGCACTCTATCCACTGTACCACCTAACTGCCCAAAATGCTGTACTAGGCATGAATATACAAAAATGAAAGTGAGATAACCCTTACCTTTAAGGGGCTTATATTCTATTAGGATAGTATAACATATATAAGTAAGTGGTACCTACTCCAATAAGGCTTTAATTTTTATCACACACTTTCCTGGAGTGAAGACAGCTTGTGTGTGTATGTGTATGTGTGTGTGTGTGTGTGTGTGTGTGTGTGTGCGTGTGTGTGTGTGTGTGTGTGTGTGTGGTGTTGGTTTTGCTATTGATGGTTGTCCTTTGTTTTCAAAGAAGACCAGTGAGATCACGACTTAGTGATATCTTGGCTTGTATATCAATTGGATTTAGGTGAGGCAGGGTTGCTCAAAGTTGTCAGCCTCACTCTCTCTTCCAGAGTCATGTAAGTCTAGTGGCAGGACAAAAAGTCAGGATGACTGGCAATGGCCAGGGATACAGTGCATAACCTTGGTGATTTCATATAACTTTCACATAGAAAAAGGTTAAAATAGAGGAGGTGGTAGACCTAGGTTTCCTATTGGATGGCAAGCTGTGACAGGATGGGACACATGGTCTTGGAACAGTTAAGATATAGTGTGTTAAAAAAAATTTATTCTCACTTATCAATCAGAACAGCTCAGGCCCAGGGCAACAATTCTAAAGCCAAGCAGATTAACTTCTTAATGGAAGAAGGACATGATGGTCTTTGGAGATCAGGTCTGGAGGGTGGTTATTCTTGTTAGGGAGAAGGAAGACAACTACAGAGTACAGAAAAAGATGTCTAGATAGGCCAAAATTTTCTGGTTAACGGCTGGATCAGAAGCACAGCATGGATCAGATATAAATTATGTAGAAACAAAGAATAATGTTTAAGTAAGAAATTAAAATAGAATTTAAGAGTAGCTTAAGGTGTAACCCCACCCTTATCCTGGTAGATACTGCAATTAAACCACAAATTAGACTAAAGCATGTACTAAAATGCCCATACCGGAGAAGGACCTGTTATATGGTAAAGCCTGTGTCAGTGAAGGTTTCCAATCTCTGTGCTTATGTGACTCAAATCTCACCTCTCACTCTATTACAATACTTGCCAAATTTTTTTTGATTGCACACCCTAGCAATAAAAAATTGGATCACCCCCAATATGTATATAAATTATATACATTTACTACTATACAAATAATTATGTACATCATAAAACTTATATAAAATTGAATTTTTTAAAAAAATTACATAAAGATGAAATTATATTTGGTCCTAGAGGCAAAAGGGAGGTACTAGACTTTATTGAATAGTGGAGTTACATGGTCAGATCTGTACTTTAGGAAGATTATTTCACCAGCTGTTTGAAAGATGGATTAAAAAAGGAGATATTTGATGCTGGGAGATCAATTACGAGGCAAGCCATGATAAAGGTCTGACCTGGGGGATGGGGGTGGGTCAGGATGCTGTGTGAGTGGAGAGAAGGGAACAGGTGCATTGGTGTTGTGGAGGTAGAAACAACAAGGTGTGGTGACTGTATACGTGGGGTAAGGGAGAGTGAGCAGTCAAAGATGACAAAGAAGTTTTGAATTTGAATGACTCAAAATATAGTAAGAGAAGCTTGAAGGAGGAATGGATTTGGGGGAAAATAAAATAGTAAGCTCTTCCGTGAAGATCATATCCTGTCTGTGTCTGTTTATCCTATGATATTCACTCTGTCCAATCCAATTTAAAAGGAAGATGAGGGTCCTTTACCTATCTACCCCAGAACCAAGAACCCAAAATCCAAGGGGTGCCTACTTATGCCCATTTCATTGCATACTCTTTTCGTGGTGGCAACTCTTTACTGGTAACTCTTTTTGTGGTGGCAAAGAAGTGAAAATTGGGGGAATGCCCGTCAATTGGGGAATAACTGAATGAGTTATGGTATATGAATGTAATGGAATATTACTGTGCTATAAGAAATGATGAGCAGGCAGATTTTTAAAAAGCCTCGAAAGACTTATATGACTTGATGCTGAGTGAAGTGAACTGAACCAGGAAAACATTATATACTGTAACAGTAGTTGTAACGATAATCAAGTGTGAAAGAGATTGATTCCTACTTTGTACCTAGGATCATGTCTTACACATGGGAGAAGCTCAACATTAGATTTCTTTTCTTGTTTTTTTAGCAAGTCAAAAAAGCATTCTATTTTTAAATTTTTAATTAAATTTAATTTTGAGATCATCAATCTCTTCTTCCCATCTGCTTCCTGTCTCCTAATTGATAAAACAAGAAAACAGAACAAAACAAAAAAACCAAAAACCCAATTCCAAGAGGTTGCATGGAAGGCTGGGGCTGGATGTACTGGAAGGAGGTGGGAAGGGTTCTCAACGGCACTGATGGAGCTTCCTGGCTAGCAGTTAGGTTCTAAATGCCCATAAGGGACTACTAGCACCTGGTTCAGAAAGCGAGAGATCACATAGTGGGTAGCGGGGCTATGGAACAGAAACGCTGGACTATAATGATTGTTTTGGAGACTAGCCTCAGTACTGGCTTTCAAAGGTAGAGTAAGGTGTGATCCATCTTCCCATCCTCTTACTGACCACGTACCTCTTGGGATCAGGCCACCACCTTTGCTTTGATGACCATTGCTTTTACCCTATTGAGAGGCAGTGCAGTATGTTTGCTAGAACAGTAAAAAACAATAGTAGACTCGGAGTCAAGAAAGACACAGGTTCAAATTCAGCCTCTTCCATTTACTAGCTTCATAAAGCAATTATTAGAACAATTCACTTAGACTCTGTAAGCTTCAATTTTATCATCTGTAAAATGGAGATAATAAAACCTGTTGTACCTACCTCAAAAGATTTTGGCAAAGATAAAATAGTATGTGAAGTCTTTTGTAAATATTAACACTCACTTAATGTTGAATTATTACTGTGACCTTCTCTATGCATCCACCACCTACTTCACTGCTCCATTCAGCTCTTTGGACCACTTTCAGCTTCCCCAAACTACATAAATCAGGGCTCCAACTACTTCTCGATAAATTTAACCACCTCCAATAGAATGACAACCACTTGTCTCCTCTACATCTGCCCCTGTAATGGCAGGAAATAGCAGGGCAGGAGCTGGGGCTTAGGGGGCAGTTGCAGCAGGGTGACCTTCTTGTGTAAGGGGTAATGCCTTTATCTAGCAGTAAGTACCCCAAGGTCTTAACTGTCAAGAATTAAGATTTACCTGCTAAGAGTTAAGATAACTGCCAAGTCCATGCAAAATTCTAAGATAAGCCATGTAATTTGTACCTCATACAGTACCTAGGATCATGTCTTGCACATAGGAAAAGATCAATATTAGATTTCTTTTCTTGCTTATTTAGCAAGTCAAAAAAGCATTCTATTTTTAAATTTTTAATTAAATTTCATTTTACTTTGAGATCAGCATTCTCTTCTTCCCATCTGCTCCCTGTCCCCTAATTGATAAAACAAGAAAACAAACAAAAAACCCAACAACCCTGTTACAGAAATGTATAGCTAAGCAAAACAAATTCTCTCATTGGCCATGACATATGTATGTGTGTGTATGTAGGTATATGTATACGTGTATGTGCAAAATATATATATGTGTGTATATATATAATGTGTAAGAACATTGAACTTAAAATCAAATGACCAGAGTTTGAACCCCAGCTCTGCCATTTATTAAAATGTTGGGCAAGCCCCTTAACCTCTCTGGGCCTCAATAAAGGCCAGGAATAAAGTTAGGGGGTTTCACCAGAAAATGTGTAAAACTCCTTCCAGCTCTAAGTATGGCACCCTAGGATCTTATTCAATAAGCTTGTTTGCTCTCTCTGCTTCTTTCTTAAACCTTCCTATTCTATTGTGTTGTATATATAATAGGATAACCAGTCACTGTATTTTCTCCCATCTGTCTCCTTGTTTTCATTTCTATCACAACCTTTGTGGTTTGGGTCTTTGTTACCTTTACCTTGGTTCCAAAAATGTCTTCCCAAGTGGTTTTCTTGCCCCTGATCTCTCCCCATCACCTCACAATCCTTAAATCTATCCTTGACAGCACTAATAAAGAAATCTCTCTGATTAACAGATCTGTCACTCCCCTGCTCAGAAGTTTTCAATACCTCTCTATTGCCCGACAGATAAAGTATAAACCTCTTAGCCTTGTATTTAAGGCCTATGTGAATTTACAAACAATATTACTGGCATGGCTGAAGTCATGAGGGGACAAAGGAGATTGGGCATGGGGCATCGTCAGAATGTCAGCATAACAAAAGAGCCAGGAATGAAAATAGCCCTAATAAATCCAAATGAGAGGATGGATCAAGTCAGACAAATCGTCTGCTCCTCTGATCATTCACCTCTTAATCTGGCATTGACTTCGCAACCTGCAGACTCTCTGTAGTCTAGATCCAATTTACCTTTATTCGCACTACTCCTCTTCATGTTCATTATTTTCTAGACAAAACAGATTTCTAGTTGTACTCCAATCTTAACTTAGTCTCTACTCTCTATGCCATTTGCCCATTGTACATGTACCATGTACCATATCATGTACCATGTTTAAGACTCCTTGAATATCACAGCTTGTTGAAATCTTTTCTTTAAAGTCTAAGTTGGATGCCACCTTTACCCTGACTCTCTCATTCCTTTCTGACTTCCTCAAATGAACTTGCCTGCCATTTTATAATTCCTACTGTTCTTCTATGTGTATATGGCACAGGACTTCCTAAATTGGTAGGGAGTTCTTCCTCCCTGGAGATATTCCGGTGTAGGCTGCCTGACTAGAGGTGGTGTGGATGGGATTTCTTGAAGGCCTAGATTAGATGGGATGTCTCTGAATTCTCTTCAAATTTTGATGTTCTATGAATTGAATTGGATGGAAATGAATTTGCCTCCATTCCCCTCCTGGATTGGAAACAATACAGTAGCATTTCATGGGTCACATTCCCACCTCCCTTTGTTAAGAGGGCTCTTCAATAGGTTCACTATCCCTTCCTCCTCAGGGTAGGCTGAAGGAGCTGCTATTGCCTGAAGCAATCGGATTGCTCTATAGCACAGATTTCGGGACTTTGTTCTTGGAATTGGAAAGAACAGGTTCCATTTCCTGTGTCCTCAGAGAATAACAGTTTTAAAAAAATCACGATTGCCTCAGTGCTGACATGGCAAGCATTTGATCTCTCTAAGTACGGGTATCTCAAGTTTCTCATTTCTTCCTGCTTTGCTTCAGTGCTCACTGGAATTCAGAGAACTCAGAATCTTAAATGGCAAGTACAGTCTCTGTTTTGACCCACCTGCTAAATGAGTCAGAAGAGCAACAGGAAGTCTTAAATAACTTAATCAGTATGTAACAAGCTAAAAGTAGTTAAATATATATTTTGTGGGGAATAATTTTCCCTTCTCAACAGGTTGAAACTACTTCCTTTGGAATTGAGTCTGGTTTGAGTATTTATGCAAACAAAATTTGGCCTTTAAGTATGCTCTATTCTTCATCAAACATAGGGGAAAGCTGTTTTGCAATTCACAGTTCAAAGTTACAGTATGGTATCTTGGAAAGAGCACTGAACTATGGGACTTAAGGTCTAAGTTTAAATCCTGGCTCCCCACTTAATATATCTGTGTTGGCTTGTATTGTTGTTGTCGAGCCTTTTAAGTTGTGTCTGACTCTTCATGAGGGGGTTTTCTTGGCAAGGATACTGGAGTGGTTTGCCATTTCCTTCTCCAGTTCATTTTACATATGAGGAAGCTGAGGCAAACTTGCCCAGGGTCACCCAGCGAGTAAGTGTCTGAGGACAGATTTGAACTCATGAGAAGGAGTTTTCCTGATTCTAAGCCCAGCACTCTATCCACTGTGCCACCTAAGTGCCTATGTTCTCTTATCCATCATGTCATATCTCTAGTCCTAGATTTGTTCATCAGTGGAATGAGGGGGTTAGGTTCCACGACCTCTGAAGTCCCTTTTAGAGCTAGGATCTAATGACCTTAACTGTAATTTGAGGTAAAGTAAGATTATCGTCTTTTTTCCTTTGGCATCCTCAGGGAATGGCATTAGAAATTCCCTGAGTGAATTCTCTAAGTGTCTGTGGGAGTTTGGAGCAATATTCCAAATCATTAGTTAAGGAGTCAAAAACACTGATCATAGTTTTGCTCATCTACTTTCATGATGATATCATGTCTTTTGAAACTTCTCCCAAGCACATCCTGGTACTGACATCAACACATCCATTGCTGATCTGTTCACTGCAGCACCTGTGTAAACTGATCAGGCTTCATTCAACCAGCAGCTTGATACTCTCAGCCTTGGCCTTGAAACTTTCCAGTTTAAAGTCTAAAGTCATATAAAGCTTTCAAGAAAGAATTGACAAGGGATGATACCAAGAGCTTCTTTATCTTAGATCCCTTAGCTCACTCCCATAGATACTGGTCTAGCAGCTTCAGGTCTCTGAAGGATTCCTACCCAGGGTTTCTTGTGACTTGGCTCAACCTTCAGTGGTATGTCCAAACTAAATTCTCTAAAATAAAACACAAACTGTGCCCCCCCTTTTTATTAATTAATTTATTTTTAGTTTCCAACATTCATTTCCACAAGATTTTGAGCTCCAAATTTTCTCCTCATCTCTCCACTCCCCCAACCCCAATTCTGATTACCCTTTTCCCCAATCTGCCTTCCCTTTTATCACCCCCTTCTCTTATCCCCTTCCCTTCTATTTTCCTGTATGGCAAGATAAATTTCTATACCCCATTGCCTGTATATCTTATTTCCCAGTTGCATGTAAAAACAATTTTAAACATTTTGTTAATTCTTTCCCTTCCTCCCTGCCCACCCACTCTCTTTGAGAAGGCAAGCAATTCAATATAGGTTATACATGTGGAGTCATGCAAAACATTTCCATAATAATCATATTGTGAAAGACTATATTTCCCTCCATCCTATTCTGCCCCCATTTCTTTATTTTCTCCTTTGACCCTGTCCCTCCTCAAAAGTGTTTGCTTCTGATTACCCCCTACCCCAATCTACCCTCCCTTCTATCATCCCCCCCTCTTATCCCCTTTCTCCCCACTTTCCTGTAGGGTAAGATATCCACTGGAGTGTATATGTTATTCCCTCCTTAAACCAAATCTGATGAGAGTAAGGTTGACTCATTCCCTTTCACCTTCTCCCTTTTTCCCTCCATTTCAAAAGCTTTTTCTTGTCTCTTTCATGTGAGACAATTTACCCCATTCTACCTCTCCCTTTCTCCTTCTCCCACTACATTCCTCTCTCTCACCCCTTAATTTTATTTTTTAGCTATCATCCCTTCATATTCAACTAACCCTGTGCCCTCTGTCTATACATATTCCCTCCAACCACCCTAATACTGAGAAAGGTCTCATAAGTTACAAATATTATCTTTCCATGTAGGAATGTAAACAGTTCAACTTTAATAAGTCTCTTGTGATTTCTCTTTCCTGTTTACCTTTTCATGCTTCTTTTGAGTCTTTTATTTGAAAGTCAAATTTTCTATTCAGCTCTGGTCTTTTCACCAAGAATGCTTGAAAGTCCTCTATTTCACTGAATAGCTATTTTTTCCCTTGAAGGATTATTCTCAATTTTGCTGGGTAGGTGATTGTTCATTTTAATCCTAGTTCTTTTGACCTCTGGAATATCATATTCCAAGCCCTCTGATCTGTTAATGTAGAAGTTGCTAAATCTTGTGTTATCCTGATAGTATTTCCACAATACTTGAATTGTTTTTTTTTTTCTTGGCTGCTTGCAATATTTTCTTCCTCACCTGGGAACTCCGGAATTTGGCTACAACATTCTTAGGAGTTTTCCTTTTCAGATCTCTTTCATGAGGTGATCAGTGGATTCTTTCAATATCTATTTTCCCCTCTGGTTCTAGCATATTAGGGCAGTTTTCTTTGATAATTTCTTGAAAGGTGATGTCTAGGCTCTTTTTTTGATCACAGCTTTCAGGTAGTCCAATAATTCTTAAATTATCTCTCCTGGATTTATTTTCCAGGTGAGTGGTTTTGCCAAGGAGATATTTCACATTGTCTTCCATTTCTTCATTCTTTTGGTTTTGTTTTATAATTCCTTGATTTCTCATAAAGTCATTAGCTTGCATTTGCTTCTTTCTAATTTTTAAGGAATTATTTTCTTCAGTGAGCTTTTGGACCTCCTTTTCCATTTGGTCAATTCTGTTTGACCAAATTGAGCATTCTTCTCCTCATTGGCTTTTTGGACCTCTTTTGCTATTTGGGTTAGTCTAATTTTTTAAGATGTTATTTTCTTCAGGATTTTGGGGGTCTCCTTTAGCAAACTGTTGATTTGTTTTTTCGTGATTTTCTTGCATCCCTCTCATTTCTCTTCCCAATTTTTCCTCTACTTCTCTTACTTGATTTTCAAACTCCCTTTTGAGCTCTTCCATGGCCTGATGCCAATTCATATTTTTCTTGGAGGTTTTGGATGTGGGAGCTTTGACTTTGTTGTCTTCTTCTGGTTGTATGTTTTGATCTTCTTTGTCACCAAAGTAAGATTCTACAATCTATTTTTTTTCACTGTTTGCTCATTTTCACAGCAAATTACTCAAATTTTTAGCTCTTTGTTAAGGTAGGTCTCTGCTTCCAGTGTGGAGAGTGTATTGTCCCAAGCTTCAGGGATTTTGTGCAGCTATTTTTCAGAGATATTTCTAGGGACCTGTAAATTTTCGGTTCTTCCAAGGCTGTATGATGAAAGTAAAGGTGTTTACTCCTCTCCTGGCCTGTGCTCTGGTCAGTGGCTGACCACAAGCACTCTTTTCTCCCTTGGAACTGTGAACAGGATTCCCTTTCCACCACCACCTGAAGTTCCACCAGGCCAGTGCTCCTCCTTGCCCCAGAACTGCCAACCAGGATTGTGACCCAGATTGAAGCATGGGCAAAACAAGAGAATCCTGCCTCAGCACAAGCGAAGAGATCCCTGCAATCTCCCTCTGCAGCTGCTTGATCCCCTCACTGTCTGTGGGCCAAGAGCTCCAGAAGCAGCCACTACTACAGCCCTGGGGTTGGGCCTGGACCTTGCTCCTCTCTCACCAAGGTCTGACAGACCTTTGCTACTGACCTTCTAAGTTGTCTTTGGCATTTGTGGGTTGAGAAATCTTGAAACCGTCACAACTACCAGTGATTCAATGCCCTGACGCCTGCTCTGGCCCCTTCTGTGCAAGCCCACATTAGACTTTGCTCTTCTCTCAGACAGGTGCAAAAGACTTTTCCTGTTGATCTTCCAGGTTGTCTTGGCCTGAAAATTTGTTTCACTTTGTCATTTTGTGGGTTCTGCTGCTCTAGCATTTGTTTAGAGTCATTTTTACAGGTATTTGGAGGGGTTTAGAGGAGAGCTCAAGCAAGTCCCTGCTTTTATTCTGTCATCTTGGCTCCCTCCCCACAAAATACAAACTCTTTAGTTTAGTGTTCCAGGCCCTACTTAACTTCCTAGCCTTATTTTATGCTATTTTCAGTCCAAAAGGATGTAAACTTCCTGAGGAAAAGGACTTTTTCCTTTTTGTCTGGATACACAAAGTTATTACAGTGACTGGCACACAGTAAGGGCTTGATATGTAAACAGCCAGGTAGTGTATGGATAGAGTGCTGGGCTTGGAGTCAGGAAGACTCATCTTCCTGGGTTCAAAGCTGGCCTCAAACACTTAGTGTGACCCTGGGAAAGTCATTTAACCCTGTTTGCTTCAGTTCTTCTCTGTAAAATGAACTGGAGAAGAAAATGGCAAACCACTCCAGTATCCTTGCCAAGAAAACTCCAAATGGGGTCACGAAGGGTCAGATACAACTGAAACAACTGAACAAATAAAACAAAGGCTTGACATATGCTTGTTGATTGATTCATCTATTCCACATTCTAGCTAAACTAGACTATTAGCTATTTCTCAATCTTATCATGCCCTCTCCCACACACTGACCCCCTCCACCATGCCCTGAATACACAACTTCCATATCTACCTGTGGAAAGTTATCTTTCTTCAAGTCTTAGTGGATATCCTCTTTCCCATGGAGACTTCCCTGATCCTTTCAGATTAAGTTCTCCCTCCCTCAAATGTTCTTATCCCTCTTTGTCTGGAATGATCTCCTTTCTCCCTATCAGACTCTATTGTGAAACATGCATATTTGTGTCCATGCCATATTCATGTGGTCATGAAATAAATGTAAAGCTGGACAGGAGCTCAGAAGTCATCTGGTCTAACCCGCTCATTTTATAGTTGAGGAAACTGAGGCCCAGGGGGGTTAAATGACTTGCCCATGGTCACACATTTAGAGTTTTATCCCATATCCTCTGAGTCAAAAGCCAAGACTCTTTCCAATATACCGCATATTCCTCCTGAGTAGATTGTAAATGTCTTGAGGGCATGAGTGGTGGTATTCATCTTTCTGTCTCCAGCATGCAGTACAAGGCCCTAAACATTGTGTGTGCTTAATAAATGTTTGCCGGATCAAGTTTCTTTAAAACTTAATTGATGAATCCTGGTACCTACTATAAGCTGAAGGGTACTAAGAAAAATGCCTTCATGACTTGACAGTCAACAGATTGCCTGGGGGGCTCAGAGAATTTTATGACTCTATTTGCAATTAGTGTTTTAAAGGGTTTTGTTTTTGTTTTGTTTTTTTAGTTTTGCCAAGTGGAATTGGGACCTTCATCCTAGATTAAAACGCTCACAAGCTGATCTCATTCTCTCCAAGCAGGAAGGTTGCTTGGTTCCAGAGTCCTTTGGGCTTTTCTCAATCCACTGAAGAAGGCAAGTTGAGACCTCAAGAGAAAATCAGTTCCTGAGTCAGTCACAATGATCTGCTTTTTCATAGATTCATAGAATGTTGGGACTAGAAAGGACTACCCAGCTCTCTCATTTTAGAGATGAAGAAACTGAGGACAAGATAGATGAAGAGATGTGAATGAAGTCACAAAACAAGTTAATGATGGTACTCAGACTAGAAGGCAGTTCTGACTCCCAGGTTCAGTGTTCAGCCTCTTGGAATCTGCTATGCTCTTGGGGCCAAAGGGCTTTTCTAACAGAGGTCTGAACCTAAGTGGGTCATTTCTTTCTAGATCAATGACTCTCAGATCATTTTAGAAGATCAAACTCTTGTAAAAGGAGACAGCAAAAACTGAAGAGGGTATTACTCTGTTCTCAGTCATTCTTTTAAAAAGATATTCTTAGTGTTAGGCACAAACAATTTAAAATTCAAGAAAGAAAACACTGAAAAAAGGAAATTCAGCTCACTTTATTCTGTACTGTATTATGGAAAGTACATTTATTTAGCCTTACTTATTGTCATTTTGGTGCATGGGGAAACAATATGTCTCAGTGCCTTGTTCCTTTAGACAGCTCAGATGATGACATGGAAGATTTACCCCCCAACCTCACTAGCTCATTTATATCCAAATCACCCACTAATTTAGAATACCATGCAAACGTATGTGAATTTAATAACTTTAGCAGAGAGAAAAATAAGATAAAAATCAAAACCCAGGGTGAGGACAATATCATAGCTCTAAGGCAGGGAGCCTGTCATTTTCAGGCTGACATAAATATTTATGACAGCTCATGAGGCCACTGACTGTTATTTGGCTAGGGTAGATTTTATTTTTTTCCCCACTCATAGCTTTGTTCCCTAAATACAGACTTCATTGGTTAAAACAAGCATTCTTAGAAGCTTTACCTAAAGGTAGTAATACTGAAGCAATTTAATAGATACGTACCATTTGTTCATTCACTCTATTAGCATTGTGGGAGGCAGAAAACAACATTCCAGATTGCATTAGCACTTCTATTTCTTACATGAAGAATTTGGAGGCTGCTTACTGTTAACCACATCACAATCTTAAATAAAGCTAGAGCTCAAATTTCAAAAAATGTGTAACCTACAATAAATATAGGAAAATGAGTGCCAGTTTTAGGAGAGGTTATAAAATAGAACCACAAAGGAAGCTAAGTCAGAATGAAGAATGCTACTTACTCATTGGGAGTTAGCTTTTGTACTCCACCCTCATATTCAAGATCATTTAGATTGTTCCAGATAACAACCCCTCCAAGCGGCCTGATCTTGAACAATGCTTATCACATCTTTCCATATCTCTTTCATTAGGAACCATCCAATGTACTGGCAGCTTCTTCAGGGTCATTTAATATCTTGAGAGCATCAATGTAGCATTCAAACCATTTATTGTCTCATTCCTACCACATAAGAGTAACAAAAATTTATGTGGTACTTTGAGATCTGAAAAATGCTTCATATAAATTATCTTATTTGAACCTCACCACAACTCTCTAAGTTACTGGAAGCTTTGTTCTTTTAGCTTTACAGATAAAGTAACTAAGGCCCAGAGAAGTCAGTTGACTTGCACTTGGTCTCACAGGTAATTAAGCATGAGAGGTGGACTTCCTGACTATAGGCATACCACTCTATATATCATGTCTCTTCATCACCTAAGGTGGTTACCATCATCATGGAGGGTATCCTTTATGCATTCCAAACAGAAAAAGGAGCCCTTATTTCTCAGTTGCTCAGGTTAATAGATGATATCGGACTTATTCCAATGAGTACACTGCAAAGTGTGTTCAATTAAACCTATGATTATTTGAGGGATACTGGTTTAACTATTCACAGTGGAAAAACAAATTAGATTAAAAAAATAAAAAGAAATAGGCGAGCATTTATTCAGCATTTACTATGTGCCAGGCACTGTACTAAGTGCTTTACAAATATTATTTCATTTGATTCTCACAATACCCTTGGGAGGTATGCATTATTATTTATCCCCATTTAATAGTTGAAGAAAATGAAGCAAATAGAGCTTAACTGACTTTCCCAGGGTCACACAATTAGCAAGTGTCAAAGGCTGTATTTGAATTCAGATTTTTCTGATTCCAAGCTCAGTGGTCTATCTGCTGTACCACTTATAGCTGCCCTTACAGCATAGTGTTCTATAGGTTTCCAACATGGGTGGGGGGCACTGGAATTCAGAGGGATGCAATTAGGGGGCATTGAATAAAAATAAGGAGGCAATGGAAGCATAAGAAAAGAAGTACAGAGAATTTTGAAAAACCATTCATACATGTTTCATCTGTTGTGTAACAGAGTTAAAGTCATAGCGATTACATTATTTTCCAAATAAACACACAAAATGCAAGTTATAACTGATCAGTAGTCAAGTCCACTGACAGGTCTTAACAAGCAAGTGTTGGTAGGTGAGCGTGTAGTGTTTTGTCAGGAAGTCCACCATGTATCAGCAGGAATGTGTAACTAATGACTTGTTTATGTATGCTACTATATGTTTACATGATGCAATATTGTGCCATCAAAATTTCAGTTCAAGAAAAACCCCATAAATTTATAATAAATGATTCAATTTAAGATGCATCATTTTAAAAATATATATATATTTTGAAATGATGCAAATTTAAAATAAATTAAAGGGTTAAAGAAAGTAGATTTCCAGGGGGGGGTGCTAAGTAGTTTTTTTTCTTTTTTAAGGGGGTAGTAGGCCAAATAAGTTTGGGAACCTCTGGTTCAGACTGATGTGCAGTAAAATGGGCAGACAGTTTTGTTATTCTAACATTATTCATATTGTAGAAAAACAATAAACATATATTATGAGGTGGGCCCAAGGTTGAATTGGATGAAGAGATAAGGAAAAATCATATTTGGAAAAGTACAAGACATTTCAATGTTCTTAAGCTGCTTACAATGCCAGAAGCCTATCTTTTAAATTTTAAAAATTGATTTCTTTTAATTTTTTATACTTTCTGAAGTTATCCTTACTCCTTTGCTACCCAGTGAAGCATTCTCAGTAAAAAAAAAAAAAATTCAAAAAAGAAAGATAAGTTTCCTGTTCAGCAAAATTAAACGGCCTATCGACTGAATCTGATAGTATATGCAAGATTCTGTCTACATGGTCCCATGTCTCTTCAAAGAAGAGAGAAAAGGAGGTATATATTTTTTTCAAATCACCTTCAAAGTCAATAATAATGATTATATTTAGATATTTTGTTGTTTTTATAATTATAGTTTTTCCTATTTCCTTTATTGTAGTCACTGAGTATTTTGTTTTCCCAATTTTTCTTCCTCTGCATCAGTTCATGTAAGTTTTCCCATGCTTCTCAGAATTCTTCGTATTTATTATTTCTTATGGAGCAGTAATAATACCATTATATTCCTGTACCACAATTTGTTTATACATCACCCAGTTGATAGGCATCTACATTATTACCCATTCTTTGTTATCTCAAAACATTCTGTTGTGAATATTTTGGTATATATGGGACCTTTCTGCCTGTCTTTCACTCCTTAGAGTATATTTAGGCATGAGATATCCGGGTCAAAGACTGGATATTTTTATCACTTTTTTTAAGGATATTTTCTGTTAATTTTCCAGAATGGTTGGACCAAGTCACAACTCAAATTCATAATGTGTCTTCCTACAGTCCCTCCGACATTAACTATTTTCATCTTTATTATCTTTGATAATTTGCTTCCAATTTGCTGAGGTAAAGCCTCAGAGTTCTTTTCATTTGCATTTCCAGGATCATTATTGATTTGTAAAAATGTTTCACATGATAATAAATAGCTTAGAATCTTCATTTTGAGGACGGTTTCATCATATCCTTTTGCCATTTATTATTGTTGAACAATAATTGTCCACTTGAGAGTACATATTGAATATGAGATCTCTAACAGACAGATGCTAGAGAGATCATTTATTAAGTGCTTATGATATGCTAGGAATTGTGCTAGTCAGAGATATCTGATGCAAAGATTTTTCCCTTTTTCCCAGCTTTCTTTCTTATCCTTGCTTCACTGATTTCATTCAAAGTCCACTTATTTTGGAACAAAAGCATTCTTCTAGTGATTCTATGTGATACCAAATCATAAGACAACACAATTACAAACAAATAAGAGTTAAAGGCAATACAAAAGGTGTTGGGTTGTAGGTGTATGTAGGTAGCAATGTACAAGGACATATAGGTGGTACAGTGGATAGAGCCAGATCTGGAGTCAGGAAGACTCATCTTCCTAAGTTCAAATCCAGCCTCAGACACTAGCTGTGCGACCTTGGACAAGTCACTTAACCCTGTTTGCCTCAGTTTCCTCATCTGCAAAACGAGCAGGAGAAGGAAATGGCAAACTGCTTTAGTATCTTTGCCAAGAAAATCCCAAATGGGATCATGAAGATTTGGACAAAACTGAAAAACAGCTGAACAACAATAACAAGAATCAGATATATAATGGAACCCTCTCCTCTTTCTTAACCTCAACCTAGCAGAGCTCTGCAAATAAATTACATAATAAATCTCATCTAACTTGTTCTGCCAGGGCAGCTAGGTGGCTCAGTGAGTAGAGCACTGGCCCTGGAGTCGGGAGGACCTGAGTTCAAATACGGTCTCAGACACTTGACACACTTACTAGCTGTGTGACCTTGGGTGAGTCACTTAACCCCAATTGCCCTGCCCCCTCCAAAATAAAATCTAAAAATATTTTTTAAATAATTCTGTTAACACGTGGTATGATTTTTATAGGTTATTATATGTACTGCTTTCTGTTTAAGAATAAATGACCTGTTCCACACCTGATTCTCTCACAATAGGGAACTTTTTGGAATTTAAAGCCATAATTATTACTATCATTAGCAACTTTCCCTAGGATGATGGCGTCAGGGTGATGAACCAAGTGGGTGTGAGAGTGGGAAGCTCATGCTTCTAAAAGGAGGTCAGGTGCTTAGAACAATGACCCTGGCGCAAGACCACACGTCTAGATATGGGATGAGCAGTGGTACAGGGTCACCAGCCTGTACCACCGACAGCTACTCTACCATAATAAAAATATTATCAAGAACACGTGTGACTAAAAAACGAGTTTAGTTTGGGTTTGGGTTTGACTGGAATGTACTGTATGTGAAATGGAGTAGTGTGAGTAACATGAAATCAGGCCTGAAAAGTTGATTGGAGGCAGATTATGGAGGATTTTAAAAGCCAAATTGAGGCTTTTGTATTTGTACATTTGTTATATCTTATAGGCAATAAGAAGCCATGGGATACTTTTGAGCAGAGGAATGATACAGTCAGATTTAGAGGAAAAAAAAACTATTTTGGCAAATGGATGAAGGTTGAATTGATAAAGGAGCTAGGAAATGGATGATGATCTGCCAAAGCAAATTTTAAAAAGATCAGGCTGGGGTGGGTGGTGGGTAGGTGGAGTGAGGGTAGGGCAATGTTAAAGGAGGTCAAGGGATAGAGTATTTAAAAGGAAGGCGTGGTCCCCATCAGATTGGCAAAGCTGAAAAATTAAGGAAATGTAAATGCTGTTGTAGCTGTGGGGAAAATAAATACCTTAATGCACTATTGGTGGAACTATGAACTCATTTAGTCATTCTGGAAAGCAATTTGGAGTTATGCCCCAAAGTTATTAAAATATGCATACCCTTTGACCATCAATACTACTACTAGGTCTATACCTCAGAGACACTAAAGAAAGGGGAAAAGGACCCATGTGTACAAAAATATTTATAGCAGTTCTTTTTGTAGTGACCAAGAATTGGAAACTGAGGAGTCCATAAATTAGGGAATAGCTAAACAAGTTATAGTATATGCCTGTGATGGAATGCTTTTTGTGCTGGAAGAAATTGTAAAGTAAGAGAAGTTCCACTGGCTTCTTGCCCTTTCTCTCAGCAGCCACTGAACCCCTACACTAAAACCCATTCCATTCAATGCTTTGCTCTGGCTGCTAGTTAATTAATCTCAGCCAGGTTGTTAGTTGATAAAGGTTTTGAGAGGGATCTCTCCCTGGGGTATCTAAGTAAGTTATAAAATACTCAAGAAATATAATCCTCACTTTCTAGCTAAGAGACAGGAAAGAATAAACAAGTGACATTCTCAGCATTCCACTTGGAGGAAAACTTTGGTAGTGTCCAGAATAGAAACCTCAATTTCCAAATCCTCAGCCATCAAGCTTCATTCATTTGAATCAGGCCTGTCTGAGCATTCCAGAGCTCCCACCATTTAGCAAAGCACATAGAATTTCGAATGACCTATACCTCCCTTCATGAATATGTCTATTTTGCAGGCACATTGAAGAGAAACCAAGTTCTTATGCAAAACAGCCACTGTAAGCTCATTTTCTAGCCTGCATCCTGGTGTGCCAATGTTGCTGGAGCATCAAGTGCAAATTAGAGATGAAGTCATTTAAGAAGCAAGTTGCTATCTGATTTCAAGAGGAATCTAGTGTGAGTGATCACATGACCAGACCCATGCTGTCTGTCATTTTCATCAGGATGTACATAATGATAGCTCCTTCTTTAGAATAGTACTTAACATATACATTCTTCTTTCTGTTTTTTTCAAACTAAAATACCCCTTCAGGTCCCATTCCTTGTGGTTAGAAGTATTTTAAAGGATTTCTGTGTAGAAATCTGGAAGAAAAAAAATCAAAAATGAAATTATGTATTTCATACCATGTGTTGTGGACAGAGGCTTTACTCACTAAAGCCTGGGCTCATTCTTAATCATTTTACCTTCTCTGATCCTCAGTTTCTTTATCTGTATAATGAGGGGGCTGAGTTAGATAACTTCTAAGGTTCCTTTCAGTTTTAAATCTATGATCCTATGATATATATATATATACATACATACATGTATATATACACATGCATATACATACACATACATACACACATACACACATATAAGTATATGTGCATACATGTGTGCACATGTAGGTGTTTGTGTGTATATAGATGTGTATATGTATGTGTGTGTGTGTATCTCTGGTATCAACCTCACACAATTATTGTGAGGCTTAAATGACAATTTATATAAATCACTTTTAATACCTTAAAATGCCATATAAATGCCAGTTAATATTATTATTATTGTTGAAAGTACATCACTTTACCTCAAATTATAGATTCTTGAGACTTAATAAGGGAATATCCAAGGAATGTACTTGTTATTAAGCAGCATCAAAAAGTGATACAGAAGGACTTAACACTGCTGCTAATAGCTGGCATGCAGGGCCTTGGAGATATAATTGGAGGTCATTCTCTGATGATTTAAGAGCAAACTTGATCATGTATAAAATGCAACCATAGCTATTTTTCTTAGCAAAGACTTCCAGAAGGCTTTGCATATGCATATGAGGATGTGCAAACCCTAGGGAAACCATTTGCTAGCATTAGAAGAGCTCCTTTGAATTTCCCAGTGGTCCTCTCTCTACCTAAAGATGCCTGCCACTCAGCTGATACAGAGATTCAGAAATCTGGTAATGGAACAGCTTTGTTCTGGGTTCAGTCTCAAAGTGTGTTGAAGGGGAGGGGGGCAGGGGAAAAGCTACCAAGAGTTCTGTGGAGTTAAAACCAGGCGGGGCAGCAGATGCAAAGTGGAGTGAACTGAGTCCAGTTTCTACCTGTGTTGAGAGGAGTCTGGTACTCTACCCTCAGCCCTCCAAACAAAGGGAGAGGGAGCTGAGGGAGATGGTGTCTATCAAGGCTTGAGTCAGCAGCATGGTGATGACTTCATAGATTTTATATCTCTGTTCATTCACACACACCCCACCACTACCCCATCCATTTCCTCATATCCAAAATGAATGTAATAATCTTTTGAGGGCAAAGCCTTAACACTTTTATCTTTGTATACCCATGTAGTACCCAGAACATGCTAAATACTTAATAAAAGCTTGTTGAGTTGAATGAATGGATTAACTTCCCTGTGCTTTCCTATGTGCAGCCTTCCTATGTGCAAATTGAGGATGATTTTATCATTCTTGCCTGTTTCACAGGGTTGTATGAAACACATTAATGTGTGTGAAAAAGGGCACATATACCTATGTCCTATTATCTGCAGTCATTGAGTACATGAAGAAATGCTGGAAAAAGGATGAGTCATCCTTAATTTTTTTTTGGAGGGGGGAAGGCAGGGCAATTGCGGTTAAGTGACTTGCCCAAGGTCTCACAGCTAGGAAGTGTGTCAAGTGTCTGAGGCCAGATTTGAACTCAGGTCCTCCTGACTCCAGGGCCAGTGCTCTACTCACTGCACCACCCACCTAGCTGCCCCTTATCCTTCATTTTTATGGACCCTGGGAAGGACATAAAGGAACGAAATGAAACAGCAGCAGAAAGGCTTTGTTTTTGTTTGTTTGTTTGTTCTTAATTTGTTTATTGGATATTTACTGATGCCCACAGAATACTCTATTAAGTTACACATTGGAAAGAATTTCCTCACCATAAAAGATTGTGATATTTAGCTACATTGCCCCTCAAAGGCGGTAAACTATCCTTTTCTGATGATTTTAAGACTATAATTGACCATTATTTATCTGCCTGGTTTTGGCTTCATTGCAGACAACCTAGATTTAAGAGGATAGACTGGAAACAAAGTGCCACAATGGAAAAAGTATTGGCTTTGGAGTCGGATGACCTGGGTTAGAATCCTGTCTCTGCCACTTACTTATCTGTGTGATGTTGAGCCAGTAATATAGCCTTCCTGGGCCTCAGTTTCCACATTTGTAAATTGAGCAGTTGGACTAGATGGCCTCTAAGATCCCTTCTGGCTCTGTATCTATGATCCCATAATTTGTGATGATCTTGTGATGACTTCTCAAAGAGCTTTCCAACTTCACAAATGTGTGGGTTGATTCTGGATGTGCCCCCACAAAAAAAGCTAATTTAGCCTTCTCCTATTTCAATATCTATTTGTCTCTTATTATAAGCACAGATACCTTGAAACCTGCTATTCCGTACCCTCTCCACTTCAAGTAGGAAAGGACTCTAAAGATCAGGAGTCCTGTTCTTTCATTTTGCAGATGCAGGAAATTTCTGGGAGTTTAAGGGATTTACACAAGGTCACAAAGAGATTTGCCCAAAGTCATACAAGTGGCCGGATGATGTAGGAGTGAGCTGGACTGAAAGCCAAGGAGACCTAGGGTCAAGTCCTTTGTCTGATATGTAGTGACTATAATCCTGGGCAGGTCACTTAACTTCTAAACACTTTAGGAAAATCTCCAAAGACTTGAAGTTTCAGAGAAGTTGCTGACTTGCTTGGCTTGGGGAGTTTCCCCACCAGAAGTGTTCTAGACCAATGAAATCACAGTCTCATCCCCTAAAGTGTTTGTAGAAATTCCTGAACTGGAACTAAGGTCACCCTGCTCACAGTCCAGTGCCCTATGCCCTAGACATCCACAACAACATATGATGAGGGGGAACACAAAGCAATTCTTCAAATCTAGGAAAACTATATTCTTGGAGAAATTTTCCAGATTAGTAAACAAACTAAGGAGAATTATAGAAAACCAAGCTGACTTAGCCCAGTGAGGTGAAAAGCAGGGAAAGGGCAAGTCTACATGAAGCTACTGACTTAGAAAAGGACAGTGAATGCTTTTCATGCTGATTTTGAGACAGAAAAAAGGGTAGTCAGTAAATCAGGAATGTGCAGTCTCAATTAAATTTTGTGACAACATGGAACAAGGCCATGAAAAAAAGATAAATTGAGGTTCTTTGTTCTTCACAGACTCTAAGCTATCTCTAGAAGTGACTGGGGAGAATAATAGGATAAAAAAACAAAACCAAAAAACTTTGTATACTGATGCATTTGGGATGGGGGGAGAGGAGGGAGGTGGAATCAAAATGCAAGTCAGATCAGCAGCCTATTACTGCTCTTCTTTGACCCTTTATCATAAAGTGTAGTGTTTCCTAATTTTCCTCCAGTCTGACAGGCTTTGAACATTAGAATTCAGTACATCATCGTGTTTAATTTAGTACCACCAATGGCTAAAATGGGGTAGCCTTCCCAGAAGATATTGGGAAAGAATGGGGATATTATTCCAAAACTTCTAAGAGCAACAGGTTTATTGAAATTCAGTGGCTATGATGAAATATATGGGGCAAACCACCCATGACAGAAGTCTGAAAGCTAAAAGTCTATATAGGAAGTACAGGTTAATGTCAAGAATGACTCCTAATTCTACCTGCTATATGGCGTTTCCCATGGTATTTCAAATAACTTGGAAAAGAGGTTCTAGAAGCACAGCTCAAAATTCACATTTCTATTCATCCCTTTGCTGTGATTATCTGTAATTCCATAGCGTTATTTATAATTATGCATTTCCTCCCCTTATGATGTGCTGTATGGATTGGATGAGCTATAGCTTAATCCCTCATCAAATCTAGGCTCATTTTTTAGTATTATATGGTGTAATCAATTTTTCCAGTACAATGCACCAAGTCTTTTCCTTTCCTTTCCCAGTTAATTATGTTTATTGTTTATGACTAGCCTTACAAATAGTTTTCCAAAATTATCAGATCTGTAAGAACTCTATTTGGTTCAAGTAATCTGTGTTGGGTTTAGCCACTATCATGAATAAAATTTCCTCCCTCTATACTTCCTACTACTGTTCCTTGTCTTGACTATCAACATAAGTAGCAAATACAAAGATATCATCTAAATAGAAGCTCATACTAGTGAATGAAAAATATGATAAAAACTATACAAATATAGATATGTATACATATTTATCCACTTATCCACATGTGTATGTATAGACACACAGAAGGGATTGCAGACCCCATATTACTCTGACTGTATATTGGAAAATGGATGAAATACTGTAACTAGGGCATTGATTGACACTGGGGCAGAGGCCAGCTTGATTTATGGAAACCCTGAAAAATTTAAGCATGGAACTCCTATTACCATCACAAGACTAGGAGGGGCTGAAATATCAGCCAAGCAAGTCAAACTGATGATGAAAATTGGACAATTGTCTAAGAAAGAATATATCATGGACATTGTACACATTCCTGAACACATCATTGGAATAGATATATTGAAAGGCATGACTCTGAATTTGCCTGAGGGGAGATATTAATTTGCAGCAAGGAAGATAGAAACTAATAGAGTTTTGGTGGGAAAAGTAAAGATGGACCCAATCACTTTACCTGAACCTTCTAAGGTAATTGCTTTGAAGCAGTATTGTGTGCCAGGTGGGCAAGATGAAACTGCCAATACTATAAAGAAATACGTGGAACCAGGAATGTTAGTACCTACAACCACTCAATGGAATAATCCGGTATGGCCTGTATGAAAGTCAGATGTAATGTGGAGAATGACAGTGGATCATAGACAATTGAATAAAGTGACTCTACCTTTGTATGCTGCTGTTCCAGATACGTTACCTTAATAGAAAGGATCCGAAAATATGATGGGACTTGGTATGCAGTTATTGATTTGGCCAATGCTTTCTTTATGATTCCAATAGACTCTAAACAATGAAACCAGTTTGCTTTCACATGGCAGGGGCAACAATATACTTTTACCTGATTTCCACAAAGATATCTGCATAGCCCAACTATTTGTCACAGGATTGTAGCTGAACATTTGGATGAATTAAAGTTACCTGGTGTACAGTTTACCGACTACATAGATGATATTATGATATAGGGAGAAAACATAAAAGAGTGGAGAAAAGTTTGATACTTTTAATTGAGCATATGAAAAGCAAAGGATGGGAAATTAACCTTGCAAAGATTCAAGGACCAGCTCAAACTGTAAAGTTTTTGGGTAAACAATGGAATAAAGGACTGTGAGAAATTCTCCCACAAGCTCAACAAAAGATTCAGATTTTCCTATCCCCACCAATAACAAAGAGTTCCAAAATTTCATAGGACTGTTTGGATATTGGAGGCACCACATTCCACATCTTGGACAAATTTTGAAACCCTTATATAAAGTTACCAGGAAAAAATATGAATTTGATTGGGGACTTGAACAGAGTAAAGCTTTTGAAGAAGCTAAAGCTGCTATACAATTGGCTCTAGAATTATGGCCCATGCAAAGTGGACTGGTGGAACTACAAGTGACTGTACAAGATGACTATGCGAATTGGAGTTTATGGTAGAAACAACAAAGCCAAAATGTACTCTTAGGATTTTGGTCAAGGAAACTACCTTCATCTGGATTACAATATACAGCTTTTGAAAAGCAGTTGTTAGCTGCATATTGGGCTCTGGCAGAGACTGAACAACTGACTCTGGGCTATGAAGTGATATTAAGGCCTGGAATCCCAATTATGGCTTGGGTAATGAGTACCCCAGCATCTCACAGAATTGTATATGTGCAAGAGGCTAGCATAATTAAATGGAAATGGTATATCCAGAATAGATCAAAAACAGGCAAAAGTGGAGTTTCTGCTCTACATGAATCTATAGCAAGCATAGACATTGATGGAAATGACAAACCATCTGAACCCAGGCAACAATTGGTACAATCCTTGGTAAAATAGAATGATGGATATGATGGAATGACTGAAGAACAGAAGAAACATGCATAGGTTACTCATGGGACAGCAAAATATTTGGGCCATAAAAGACATTGGAAAGCAGTAGCCTATAACCCACGTACCAAGAGAACCTTGGAAAGTACTGGGATAGGTGGAAGTAGTCAATATGCCTAACTTATGGCAGTACATCAAGCTATTAAAACAGAGAAAATTGGACATCATATACTCACTGATTTGTGGGCAGTAGCTAATGGGTTAGCTACCCAGATGCCAATGTGGAAAAACCAAAATTGGGAAATTCATGGTAAACAAGTTTGGAGCAAAAATTATGGGAAGGTATATGGGACATGTCTTTGGTTACTAATTTGTCAGATTTTCGTGTAGATGCTCATGTGCCCCTCACAATGCCAGAATGTGAGTACAATACACATGCTGATCGACTAGCAAAGATTGATACTGAACATATTGTCCCTACTTCAACACCAGCTGATGATCCAGTACTAGCAAAATGGGTCCACCAAACAGCTGGCCATTGGATCCAGGCCACACACCGGTGGGCACAAGATCGAGGTATTATTCATTGTTAAAGCAAGTAACAGAGGAATGTCA
Source organism: Trichosurus vulpecula (assembly GCF_011100635.1). Classification (NCBI taxonomy): domain Eukaryota; kingdom Metazoa; phylum Chordata; class Mammalia; order Diprotodontia; family Phalangeridae; genus Trichosurus; species Trichosurus vulpecula. The sequence goes on from NC_050574.1 coordinate 419,924,312, forward strand.
CATATGTCAATTGGAAAAGAAACAAACTGTCCCTCAGGTAATAACTGGGAAGTAGTAATGGGAAAAGTTCTAGCCCAGATTTGTCAGATAGATTATATTGGACCACTACCCCAAGGTAAAGGAGGCAAATTTATATGTACTTGTGTTGACACCTATTCAAGTGTGTTACTGGCTTGTCCTTATAAGAATGTAATCCAGAAAAACACCTGTAAAACTCCAGATATCTTAAGTCCATATTATGGAACTCCAATGCAGATTTAGTGACAATAGGTCACATTTCAAAGGTAATGAGATGAAGAGATATTGTGTATTGAACAATATAGAATGGATATATCATATTCCATATTATCCACAAGCATCTGGGTTTATAGAAAGAATGAATGGATTATTGAAAGAACAGTCAAGAAAGTTAAGTTCTAATAATTCATGTCAACATTGGAAGGATAATTTGTTCACTGCCTTACATAATTTGAATAATAGACCATTAGGAGGAAGTACACCTCTAGGCAGAATGATGACTCCAAATCTGCAAATTAGGAAACAGCAAACATGTAAGATCCAAAATGTTGACTATTGGGCTGTGAGGGAAGATGTCTCACCACCGTATCCAGGATACCTGCTTTGACAGGATATGATTTACATTGTTTAGAGAACTTTTGGTTGGATAGAAAAGAGATAAGAAAAATCTCTACTGGGATATGTATGAGAATCCCTAAGAATCATTTTGAACGGATATTACTTAAACCAGGATTAGCAGCTCAGGGAATACATGTATTGGCTGGAATGATAGATTCTTGTTATCAAGGAGAAATTACTGTGACACTCCAGAATTTAGGTGAAGAACCTATACAGTTGTGTAAAGATGATAGAATAATTCAATTTATTGTTATTCCTTGTAAAACAATATCCCTTGTGAAAACTGACCCTCCTTCCAAAATAACTATCAGAGGAAAGGAAGGATTTGGTTCTACTGATAGAATAAAATTAGGAGCTAAAGTATGGCATAGCAACAATCTGCTAGCAGCTGCTGTAGGGGTGTAAGACCCACCAACATCCAGCACACAGAAAGCTGCCAACACAGGTTCTTTGATCTGCTTTACTAAGGAAAGTAACTTTAAGGGGTTAACAATCTCAGTTTAATCAAGCATACATATATCATTCACTTAGTTCAGGGGGAAAAAATCAGTCCCCTGAACTTCAAGGTAAATACAAAGAAAAATTACAAACATCAACAGACAGACCTTGCCTGATTCAAATCACAATTCAAAGTTACCAGAGAAGAACCAACATCTGGATTGCAAAGCTGGGGGGCAGTAACAAATTGCCCAGAGTCTCTACAATCCTTCCATGAGTGTGCCCCAAAAGTCAAACCTGAAGCTCCCCTCAATTATATCCTGTTCAGAGCCCTGAGGGCTCTGACCTCACTCAGGCTGGGTATGTGAAAGTTCCCAATCTCTAGTATCACATCATATATAATTCAATGACTCTTGATTATCTTAATGCTGAGAAACACTCCAAGGCAAAATCCCATTTTATCTGCCCCATTCAAACAAAGGCCAGAATCCTTAAAGGCACTTAAGAGAAGAACAGCAAAAAGTCCTACCTTAATTACTATTACATACAGGTAAAGTAGAAGCCGATGATGTTCCAAAGGCTGCAGAAATTAGAGCACATGGGAAAGACAACACTGTAACAGTGGTTCACCCAGGAGAAAATAATTATGAAACTGTATCCTTGACTCATGTATTCTATCGTGAATGAGGCTATGATAGTCTTTTTATTTCTTTTTGAATTTTTGTCTGTTAAATTTGTTTGCGAAATTTGTTTCCTGCAGGCATAGTACCATCCACCTGCAGATGCCTGATCACTTAAGCCAGATGTCACCCTCTGATGTGTTCGGATGTCACCCCTGGACCTGTACACAACTATTATGTGTCATCTCTGGACCTGGCGTCAACTGAGTTCCACATGGCAGCTTGCTAAAGAACTGACCTCTTGAATAGGACTCATAATCTCTTGGGGCAGGGACAGCTCTATGTCCAATTTCAGCAGGAAGAAGCTTTGGAGGATGAGATCTTCACCCCTTACCCCAAGATTTTGAGCCCCATTCATTCAAGGGGGGAATTATGACATTATTTTATATGCTTATCTTGTGTTATTCCTGTTATATCGTTGTGTAAAGTTCTGTTGACACCAGTTATCCCAAAATTCCCGTTGTCCTATGTAATGGATAGGAAAAATCTTGGGGCCTAATGTGGTAGCAATTTAGATTTGAAGATCTTTCTCACCCATTAATAGGCCATGTGACCTGCTTACATCACAGGAAGCCTAAGTCACATGTGGTGAGAGGAGCTTCCTGACAGGAAAGGGAAGTTAGGTTATTAGAAATGCAGAGAGAGAGAGGGAGAGAGAGAGAGAGAGAGAGAGAGAGAGAGAGAGAGAGAGAGAGAGCTGTTATGGCTGTTAAAGGCCGCCATCATGATAGTTAGAGCTGAACAGGCCAACTTAGCTGTTTTTGGGAAGACCCCAGCAGGTGGTTGGAGAGGTTTTGGGATGATGAGGCTCCATGTTGTGATATTGTGTTTTAAGTTCCTTGCTGTTATGATAAAGTGGGATAACTGGCTGTAGGACCTGAACATTTTGTTATGGGATATGGTTCTCTGGTGTCTGAATAAATGTTATGCTTCTTCTACCTTCCATAGGGAGAGTCTCTCATACTTTGCAATACAGAACTACATAGTCATATTCACAATTATTTTTGATGTTGTGTTTATTGCTTTACTGATACAGGCCTATGGGTCAATACTTATATAATCCTTATATCAGAAGTTCCATCTTGTAACAAGAGTTCTAGTATGCTATGGGATGTTTCTTACTTCTCTGGCTCATTGCCTTCATCCAGATGATCTGAGAATTTTTCTGTCTGAGATCACCCAAGGTATAGTCACTACTTGCCAGATGGATTTAGAACCTAATTGATTCGTCTCCTGGTCTGGAGGAAGCTATATTTCTGATATGTTCTACTTAGTAATAGACAATATTTCTGCCTCTACTGGAAGTTTCCTTTATAGTTACATCAGACATAGGATGAAAACTCAAGGTTGAATTAACAATCACTCACTTTGACTATTTCACTATTCCGGATATAAATCATGAGACAACACTTTCTCAGAAGAATCAGAATTTCAGGTGACCCAAAAGGCAAAGGAGAGACACAGTAGGTAAGAGTAAACTGCATCATCTTAGCAGAAGTGGCATGAATGAAATGTGGTATGAGAAAATTGAGGTGGGTTAGTTTTGTAGTGAAGGCAAAGAATAAAAGATGTTCAGTGCAGGTGTTGAACTGGTATCTACAAAATATTAAATCACCAAGAGGAAAGCTTCCAGGGCATTGGGAAGATTCTTTATGAAAGATTCATGGAAGGACATAGACAAGACTGAAAAGACTACATATGCACCAATGAGTATTTACATTGATGAGACCATTCACATGAGTCATGGAGGCTGTCAAGTGCAGTTCAGGGGAGCTTTTATTGAACAGTTCTCAAGGTGTGGATATCTTGTGGACACGACCATTATTCTAAGTTACCTTGGGAACAGTAAGATGCAGAAAATAAGGGACTGGGCTAATACAGGTTTCTGACCTCTAGGGAAGTAACAAACTAACTTCTCCCATTATTTGAATTGTAGTCTCTGCTGCCAGAAAAGCCCACAGGATCATGTCATGAATTAGGTAGGAAGTGTTCTGACCTGTGAGGAAATAGCAAACTAACATCTCACATTACTGCAAATGTAGATTCTGCTGCCAAAAAAATCCACGTGATCATGCCACAATTGATGTAGGAGGTGTTCTTTTCCAAAATGCTACAGTGAAAAACAATGCTAGATTTGGAGTGCTTCAAACCTGGGTTTGAACTTGGCCTCACTGGACTCTTTATCACAACTTTTCGGGGGCTATTTCCTCCTCTAAAAATTGAGAAAGCTCAGTTAGATGACTTCAAAGGTTCTGGCCTGAAATCTGTGATCCTATGATCTTCATTTGATCTCCCAATAAGATTATGCTCTCCAACAATGTCTATTATGACCCCTCTATGCCTATCTTATGCACCTTTAGTTCTTGTCTTTTCATAAATCCACCCTAGGAACCCAAAGTACTGGGGGGGGGGCTCCCTCTAGGTCTCTTGAAATTCTATGCATACCAAAGAAGCACACACACTGTCCTTTGACAACTCCAAGCTCTTGCTATGGAACTAACCTGACCTTTTTCTTTAAAAAATCTTTTCCATAAATTAAATCAGATAATTTTAATATTAATATTAAATAATATTGATCAGATATTATTAAATCAGATAATATTAAATCAGACGTGAAAAGACAGCAAGCTAAAATAATTCTTCAACAACAACAAGGTGTTCTCGGAAATGAACAGGTAAAAAAGTATGAGATGTCTAGGGCAAAAAAAATGTAAAATTTGTATGGTCCCAGGGCAGTATATATGAGTCCAGTGGCTTAGGTCCTCCCAGGCATGTCCACTGGAGGTCTAAATATCGACTTTTGCAGCAAAGGGCAATTTGGAATTTTTTTTCAGTTCCTCTGCTGAAGTTTGCTTTAGCAAGTAAGTGTCAAGCAAGACTCAGTTGACAAGATCAGTGAAAAGTAGACAATCTCAGTATGACTAATTGGTTTCTACTGTTGAGAACTTCCTTTATGAGAAATGAGTTCATGTCTTGAGGTTTCACCATCACACATTATTATATGTCTGCTTTATTAAAATTGTAATAAAACCTGAGATATACAGGTGTTATATGTGTCTTTCATCTGAAGAGAGCCTTTCAGGATGCTCTAGGCTCTCCATCCCTTGAGATCAGTTCGTTCTAGTGATGGCTACTTTTAAAAAAAATGAATCTATTATTTATTTTGACATAATTTTCTTTTCAAATTTTGAGTTCCAAATTCTTTCCCCTCCCACGTTCACTGAGAAGGTAAATAACATATCAATTATACATCTGAAATCCTGCAAAACATTTCCATATTAACCATTTTTTTAGAAAGCAAGAAAAATAGAGAAAATTGTACTTCGGTTTGCACTCAAAGTTGATCAGTCCTCACTGTGGAGGCGAACAGCATTTTTTCATCATAAGTCTGTTGGGAATGTATTGACTAGAGATTTCACTATTGATCATCATTGCAACATGGTTTCTACTGTACACAATGACCTCCTAGTTCTCACTTCACTTCGCATCAGTTCATATAGGTCTTGCCATGTTTTTTTTTTCTGAAACTACTCCCCTCATCGTTTCTTAAAGCACGATAGCATGCCATCACAATCATACATCACGACTTGTTCAGCCATTCCCCAATTGATGGGCATACCTTCAATTTCCAATTCTTTGCCACCACAAAAAAGAACTGCTATAAATATTTTTATACATATAGGTCCTTTTCCTTTGATCTCTTTGGGATACAGACCTAGTAGTGGTATTGCTGCATCAAAGGGTATGCACAGTTTTATAGGCTTTTGGCATAGTTCCAAATTGCACTATAGAATGGTTGAATCAGTTCATAACTCCACCAACAATGCATTAATTTCTCATTTTTCCCACATCCAATCCAAAAATTTGTCATTTTCCCTTTTTGTCCTATTAGCCAATCTAAAAAGTATGACGTAATACTTCAGAATTGTTTTCATTTGTATTTATCCAATCACTAGTGAGTGAGAATATTTTTCATATAGCTATAGATAGCTTTGATTACTTCATCTGAAAACTATTCATATCTTTTGATCACTTATTAATTGGGGAATGGCTCTTATTTTTATACATTTGGCTCAATTCTCTATATGTTTGAGAAATGAGGCCTTTATCAGAAAAACTTGCTTCAAATTTTTTTTCACAGTTACTATTGCACTATATTGCCCCCCACCCTATTTCTCCCATTTATTCTATTTTCTTTCTCTCCTTTCACCCTGTCCCTTTTCAAAAGTGTTTTGCTTCTGACTAACCACCCCCTTTATTCCCCTGTGCTCCTCTTTATCACCCCAATCCCTTCTCCTTCTTTCCTGTGGAGTAAAATAAATTTCTGTATCCGATTGAGTGTGTATGTCATTCCCTCTTTGAGACAATTCTGATGAGAGTTAACTCAATCCCGCTCACCTCTCCCCTCTTTTCCTCTGCTATAAAAGCTTTTTCTTGCCTCTTTTATGTGAGATAATTTACCCCATTATACCTCTCACTTTCCCTTTCTCTCAGTGCATTTCTCTTTCTCATGTCTTAGTTTTATTTCTTACATATCATCCCTTCATATTCAACTCACACCTGTGCCTTCTGTCTATGTATAGTCCTTCTAACTACCCTAATAATGAGAAAGTTCTTATGAGTTACAAATATAAACTTCCCATGAAGGAATGTAAACAGTTTAACCTTATTAAGTCCCTTGTGATTTACCTTTCTTGTTTACTTTTTTATACTTCCCTTGAGTCTTGCATTTGAAAGTGAAGTTTTCTATTTGACTCTAATCTTTTCATCAAGAATGCTTGAAAGTACTCTATTTCATTGTCCATTTTTTTCCCTGAAAGATCATACTCACTTTTGCTGGGTAGGTGATTCTTGGTTGTAATTCTAGCTCCTTTGACCTCTGAAATATCATTCCAAGCCCTCCTATACTTTAATTTAGGAGCTGCTAAATCTTTTATTATCTTCACTGTGGCTCCGTCATACTTGAATTGTTTCTTTCTGGCTGCTTGCAATATTTTCTCCTTCATCTGGGAGCTCTGGAATTTGGCTAGAATATTCCAGGGAGTTTTCATTTAGGGATCTCTTTCAGAAGGTTACTGGTGGATTCTTTCAATTTTTATTTTATTTTCTGTTTGTAGAATATCAGGGCAGTTTTCCTCAACAATTTGTTGAAAGATATTGTTGAGACTCTTTTTTTTGATTGTGAATTTGAAGTACACTAATAATTTTCAAATTATCTCTCCTGGATCTATTTTCCAGGTCAGGTGTTTTTCCAAGGCAATATTTCACATTGTCTTCTATTTTTTATTCTTTTGGTTTTATTTTATTGCTTCTTGATTTCTCATAAAGTCATTAGTTTCCATTTGCTCAATTCTAATTTTTAAGTAATTATTATCTATACTGATTATTTGTACATCCTTTTCCATTTGGCTAATTTGACTTTTTAATGAGTTTTTTTTCTTCAGTGAATTTTTGTGCCTCTTTGTTCCATTTGGCCAATTCTGCTTTTTTAATTCTCTGCCTTGGCTTTTTCTCCTCATTGGCTTCTTATTCCTCTTTTACCTTTTGGCCTAGACTGTTATTTAAGGTGTTATTTTCTTTAGTATTTTTTGTGTCTCCTTTACCAAGCTGTTGATTTGTTTTTCATGACTTTCTTGCATTACTCTCATTTTTCTTCCCAATTTTTCCACTATCTCTCTTACCTGATTTTCAAAATCTTTTTTGAGCTCTTCCATGGCCTGTGACCAATTCTATTTTTATTGGAGGCTTTGGATGTAGGAGCTTTGACTTCGTTATCTTCTTCTGAATATATGTTTTGATCTTCCTTGTCACCATAGTAACAGTCTATGGTCAGAATTTTTTTCTGTTGTTTGCTCATTTTCTCAGCCTACTTCTTGACTTTTAATTCTTTGTTAAAGTAGGGCTCTGCCTCTAGGGTAGAGGGTACCCTGTCCCAAGCTTCAAGGGTTTTGTGCAACTGTTTTCAGAGACACTTCTAGGGACTTGTAAGTTTTCAGTGCTTCCAAGGTGGTATGATCTTGGGTGAGTTGTGTTTACTCTCCTGGCCTGTGCTCTGGTCTGTGAGCAACCACACACCCTGGAACTGTGACCAGGGTTTCAACTCCCCTGGGGCCTGGTGTATTAGTGCTCCTCCTCACCCCGGGACTGCCACCCAGATCCAAGTATGAGCAATGCAACAGAGTCCTGCCTCCAGTTCCTGCAAAGGGATCCCTGTAATCTTCTGACCACTTGTCTGACCCTCTTACCCTCTGTGGCTTGAGAGCTCCAGAAACTGCCAGTGCTTCCTGCCACTTATTCAATCACCTCCAAGGCCTGCTCCTGATTTGCTGGGTCCAGGTCTATGCTGGTGTGGCCTGCACTGGACTACACTCCACTTTCACCCTGATACAACAGACTTTTCCTGCTGACTTTCTAAGTTGTCTTGGGCTAGAAAATTTTTTCACTGTGTCCTTTTGTGGGTTCTGCCACTCTAGAATTTGTTTTGAGGCATTATTTAACATGTTTGAAGTGGTTAGGGGGAGATCTCATGCCAGTCCCTGCCTTTTCTCCTCCATCTTGGCTCAATCTTTAGGCTCTGGACCCAGGAATGGCCCCCTAACACTGCAAGCACTAGAGCATTTCTCTTTTCTTTAGAACTGTTACCAGGAACCCTACTCCCTTGTGACTGATTCCCACCACCCCCTTCCACCCTAGAACTGCAACCTAGAACAGCATTTTGGCAACAAAGTTACCAATCAGACCCAGGTGTCCCCAATACCAGCAAAGGGTCTCCTTTCATCTCTTTCTGTCCAGTCGTCTGACCTCATTACTGTCTCTGGGCTGAGAGTTCCTGAAGCTGCTGTTACTGCTGTAACTATTGCTGCCACTGTGTTGTGGAATCCCGACAGGACTCCGCACCACCGCCACAGACTTCTACTGACCTTCAAAGTTTTCTTAGGCTGGAAAAATGTCTCACCCCAACCTTGTGTTGGCTCTGCCACTCCAAAATTTAATTTGAGGCATTACTTTAAAGTTGTTTAGAGGGGAGTGTTTGGAGAGTTCAGCTGGGTGGCTGCCCCTAATCTGCCATTTCGGCTCTGCCTCCATAATTTGGGATTATTGAAAGCAATGGCCAATTTCCCAAACTTCATCCAGCTTCCTTTGTTTCTCTTATCCTAGGCCCACCTCACAGTTCATCTATAGTATCTATCTGAGATAAATATTCATGTGAAGGGACTAAGTAAATGTACTGCCAGTGCATATAGATAGACAGAGCTATGTGCATATGTGTGTGTGTGTGTGTGTGTGTGTGTGTGTGTGTGTGTCTCCTGGGCAAGCATCCTCCTGTTTTTTATTTACTTGATGTTTTAATTCATCTCACTTAGTACACCAAGGTTAGACAATAGGGAAACAATTGGCATCCTTGGGTAGCCTCAAGGATGATCAAGAATATTTCCTTGACTAAGGAACACTGGAGTCTAGTTGTCTAATGGAAAGTGTACTGATCTTGGAATCAAAGGACCTGAGTTCAAATTCTAGCTCTGTCGAGGTGCAAGGAAAGGACCTATGTGATCTTAGCAAGGTATTTAATCTCTTTTGGCCTCAGTTTTCCCATCTTTAAAATGAGGGTGTAGGATGAGACAATGTCTAAGCTTCCTCCCAACTCCAGAGCTCTGCTCCTCCGATCCAATGATCCCCTCCCTAGTGGGTAGGACACATTGAGAGTTTTGGTCCCCATTGGGGGGAATTTTCACGTAACTAAATGCAGGAGACATGAGAGCTCCAGGGCTGAAGACCCGACACTCTTTCAAGGTGAAACTAAAATCCTCCTTCTAATGGAGTGAACTCAGGAAAGGGCTGAAGCTAAAACAAACATAATGCCCTTGAAAGGATAACTTGTCCCGTTGCAGCATGGGATTCTCTTACTATATGGGTTGTACTCTTTCACATAGAGAAACGCAGGAATATCGATCATATTCCAAGTACCCCAAGTCAAGAAATTCTATTTCTACGATATTGAGTTTACCTTAATTACATCAAGAGGCTCGTATCTTCTACCTTCTGCTTGGACTAGACTTTTCTAGTGGTTATCATCTAACCTCATTTGACCTCACAGGTTGACAAGAGCTGTTACAAAACACAGTATTAAGTTCAATTCACTTTCCTGTCTACTGCTGCTTCCCCTGAGAAACCTTTCTCTCCTTCAGAAGCCAGTGCACACTTGACAGACGTTTCTGACAGAGATTGTCAGAATGATTTATCTTAACTGGATTGGAAGGAGACTTCTATTAAGACATATTTCTGTGGCTTATGTCACTGTTCTGCTAAACAACACCTATCATTTTTAGGAGCCTACTTTCAATGATTTTGTAACAATGGCCAGAGTCAACAACATAACCACACATCCCAATCTCTCCATAAAAGGCAAGATATGGAAGAGAACTCAGAGGTCACCCAGTCAAACCTCTCAGCTTATAGATTAGAACAACTGAGGCCTATAGAGGTTAAGGGACTTGACCATGGTTGTACAGGTTTGTAAGTAGCAGAACTGGAATTTAAAATAAGTACAATGATTCCAAACTCAGGGGTCTGACCATTGCCTTCTGCAATTGGAAATCAGCAAGAATAAATAAAGCCCAGCTCATGGAAGAAGCACTTAGGATCCCAAACTGAATACTTTGAATAAAATTGGCCCATTATAAAAATGAGTTCAAATCCAGTCTCGGATACTAACTAGCTGTGCAACCCTGGACTAGTCATTTAGCCCTTCTTGCTTCAGTTCCTCATCTGTAAAAGAAACTGTAGAAAGAAATGACAAAACGCTCCAGTATCTTTGCCAAGAAAACCCCAAAATGGGGTCTTGGAGAGTTGGATATGACAAACAATTGAACAGCAACAAATACTTTTTGGGCAGCAAGGTGGTACAGTAGATAGAGTGCTGGGCCTGGAGTCAGGAAGACTCATCTCTGTGAGTTCAAATCTGGCTTCAGACACTTACTAGTTGTATGATCCTGGGCAAGTCACTGAATTCTGTGTTCTCAGTTTCCTCATCTGTCAAATTAGCTGGAGAAGGAAATGGCAAACCACAAACAATCTTTGCCAAGAAAACCCCAAATGGAGTCACAAAGAGTCAGACACAACTGAAAATAACTAAACAACACCAACAAGATTCAATAGGAAATAAGTAAGTTACTGACAAAAGTCTATCAGTTATAAGCTGTTCTCTTCCAACAGGATCCAGTAGAAAGAAAATTAGATTTAGAGTCAGAACAACTGGGTTCAAAACTTGCATCTGCCGTTTATTACCCATGTGACCTTGGACAAGTGACTTGACCTCTCTGGGTCTCAGTTTTCCTCATCTTTAAAAGGGGACATTGAAAACCGGAACACTGAAAAGCAGCACTACATTCCTCTATTTAGCAGAAGGCCATCAGTGTGTGCATGTGTGTATCTAAATATAAGCCAAGTATGATTCAGGCATTTCAATATCACTGATATCACTCTTCTGCTCCAATTATCTCCCTGTTGCCTCTAGAATAAAGTACAAATGCCTCAGTTCAGCATTTAAAGCCTTTCTTAATCTAGCTCCAGCTTGCTTTTCTAGGATGATTTCATATTATTCCTTTGCACATCCTATGTTTCAGCCAAACTGGTCTGTGTGCTGTTCATCAAATTTCTTATTATATCTTGTGCCTTCATATTTTTGCACAGTCACCGCCATGCCTAAAATCCATTCCCTTCTCACCTTCACCCCTTAGAATATTCTATCAAAGCTCAGCTCAGATGCCAGCTTCTGTAGGCTGCCTTTCCTGACTTCTCTTCCCCAGTTATTGATGGATTGGGATTCTCTTCTTCTTCATATTAACCTGTATTTATTTATGTGTTTACCTGTCATAATCCCCAGTAGAATATAAGCTTCTTGAGAAAGCTTATTATTTTTATTATCTTTTAGCCCCCAAAGCCTTGCACATAGTAGGCATTATTGTGGAAATGAATTAACAATAATAATAGCTAAAATTCATAGAGTGCTTACTTTGTGGCAGGCACCGTGCTAAGTATTTTTCAATTATTCTTCTTCAATTATTATGATTATGATTATTCATTTATTATTTGATCTTCACAACACCCCTGCTTTTAATCATTTCCATTTCACAGATGAGGAAACTTAAACAAATAGAGGTTAGTTGACTCATATAGCTAATAAGTGTCTGAGACTGGATTTGAACTCAGGACTTCCTGTCTTTCGGCTCTGGACTCTATCCACTGTGCCACCTAGCTGCTTAGGTGTCAAATGAATGAATGTACTATGAATTAAGTCAAATCACTTAAAGCACTTTGTGTTTCTATATGTAAGAGATTATAGCCTTGTAAATAAGAATCTTATGGCATAAAGCTATTGGTTCCTTTTCTGTGGTCTCACACTTTTTTAGTTTTAGCTCCCATCAAGGAAGATCACAAATGGAACAGTTCCTGCCCCTAAGAAATTAACATTCTCCCAAGGGAAAACAACATGTACCCTGAGAATTAGATCCAAAGGATGTACAATAATGTAAAATAATTTTCTGAGGTCTGAAAATTCACAAAAAGGAGAGATTTCTTGTTGGAAGGAGTACTTGAAACTTGAAGGAAGTTAAAGATGCCGTGAGGTAGAGATGAGGAGGCAAACTGAGTCTGGGTGTAACAAGGAAAGCTCAGAGGTCTGGATAGTCTTATTTATAGCACACCTCCTTCCACCTGCCCAGGGTCCTTGATAGAAGACAGGACAATGTATCATATGTAGAGATATGCTACACACACACACACATACACACACACACACACACATTTCAGTAGTATGAATTAAGACCTTCGACCTATTATCTTTCCAGGTTGTGGAAGGTCTTGAATGATGATTCCCAGGACCCATTTTCTCATCTTTAAAACATTATTCTTAGGACACAAGGGTCCAGTATGTGGGGACCTAAAAGATAAACATTTATGGGTTTAACCTTGAGTCTCATCGACGATCCCTTGAACCAGAAAGTCTTTATCTCCTGTAATGTGAATTCTTTCTGTATGAATGCAAACACTTCTTTACCTCATTTCCACCTTTTGAGAAGCAGGGCTATTTCTGAGGATTAGATTCTCTTTCTTGAATATGAAATCTTCCTTTGCAAAGGCATTTGGGGCATCAACCAACATGAGAAAAATAGTCTTTTTGTTAACCAACACACTGGGGGGACTTCCTTGTGATGATGCATTCCATAATGATTTAATGTGTAACTGCTGACTGTTACTTCCATAGGTTTTAGTTTCCCAGAAAACAATCAACACTCCAAAACGCATTGCCTAATAATTAATATGAGCCCTTAGCTCATCTATGTTCTGGGTTCTCATTTCTGACATTTCTATTTCTTCATCCCAAAGAGTCTGTCATGATACTGTGAACTGCTTATATCCTGTACCCATCATGTATCACAATGAAATTTCTACAGCAATAGTTTTCTGTGCTTACTAATGAAAGACACCCAATCAATAGGAAATGCATCTGAGGTAAGCTTCGTAAAGCATTACCAGCCCCCAAAACTCATTAGTCCTTCCCTTCTCTTCTGTCATCATAATGGCACAGTCCATGGGCAGCCCAAGTAGGGTGTCTGTGTTGTTTTGTTGTTCAGCCATGTCTGATTCGTCATAACCCAATTTGGGATTTTCTTGGCAAAGTTATGAAAATGGTTTGCATTTCTTTCTCCAGATCATTTTACAGATGAGGAACTAAGGCAAATAGAGTTAAGTGACCTGCTCAAGGTCACACAGCTAGTAAGTGTCTAAGGACAGATTTGAACTTAGGGAGAAGTGTCTTCCTGATTCCAAGCCCAATGTTCTAGCCACTGAAGCACCTAGCTGTCCTAGGGTGTCTATACCATAATGTAATTTACATCTATACACAGTCTGGATCCTTTCAGATATTCAGACTATGGATCTCTTTTAATTCTTTGATGTACTAGAATTCTTGGGATCCTTTCGAACTTTAGAATTCTGTGGAAAAATAAAGCAGGCATAAATATGATGTACTCTCCCACCGCAACAACATATTTTCACAGATTGAATAAACTAGCACATTTATAATTCCTTCTGCTATTGTCGATCATTTATCCTCATTTTTCCTTAACTCAACCATCATTACAATAATAATAGCAATGATTATGATGACAGCTGACATTCATACAGCACTTTACAGTATTTGAAGCGCATTACTTGGTACTGCTGGTGAGCCTGTGAATTGATCCAACCATTCTGGAGTGCATTCTGGCATTTGGAATTATGCCCCAAATTGTCAAAAAATGTTCATATCCTTTGACCCAGCAATATTTTTACTTGTCTGGTCGTTTCAGTTGTGTCTGACTCTTCATGACCTCATTTAGGGCTTCCTTGGCAAAGGTACTGGAGTGGTTTGCCATTTCCTTCTCCTGCTCATTTTACAGATGAGGAAACTGAGGCAACAAGGTTAAGTGACTTGCCCAGGGTCACATAGCTAGTAAGTGTCTGAGGTCAGATACCCCAAAGAAATCAATAAAAGAGGAAAGGGACTCATTTGTACAAAAGTATTTGTTGCAGCTAATCAAATTACAGTATATGAATGAAATCGAATATTGTAGCACCATAAAAATGATGAAACAAACTCTTTCAGAGGAAACTTGGAAAATTGTAATGAACTGATGCAGAGAAATGAGCAGAACTAAGAGAACAATTTATACAAGGACAATATTACAGAGAAAAAAATTTTAAACTATTTCTGAAATGATCGATGTAATGAGAAACCACAATTTCAGAGGACTGATGATGAAGCACTTTACCCACCTCCTTTGAGAGAGCTGATGGACTATAACGTGTAGAAAGACATATATATTTTGATACGTATGATAGTGATAGAGATACATACATATATGTGCATATATATATTTATTAATAGAATTTTCTTTTCTTATTTTTCACTGGAGGAAGTGGAAGAGAGAGAAAACAAATGCCTGTAAAGTATAAATTTTAAATTAACAAAACATATTTCATATATCTCTTTGAGCTGGACAATAATTCTGTAAGACAGGGACTGCAAGTATTAATAAGTCCATACTACAATTGTGAAAAGTGACATTCAGAGAGATGGAGTAACTTTTTCTGGTCCCAGTGCTAGTGAGAATGGGAGTTGATACTGAATTCTAATTTTCTTGATGCCAAATCCACCCCTCTGTCCTCTATGCTAATGACAGAATATTATTTTTCAAAATAGTGTGCCATTTATTCCTCATCCAACTTTTAATTCAAATCTCAGTGTAATAGTAGTGCTAACAATAGTATGCTCTCTTTCAAAGTAATTCCCATATTCGAGGTGTCCAAAAGGTCAGCTCAGTTTTAAGTTATTAAGCTTAAAATATTAAAGCTTAAATATGAACTAAGACTTTTGGGACATACTGAATGTGGCTATTTGGAAAATTTTGTTGTTGTTGTTCAGTTGTGTCTGATGCTTTGTGACTCCATTTGGGGTTTTCCTGGCAAAGATATGGCAGAAGTTTGCCATTTCCTTCTCCAGGTCATTTTACAGATGAGGAAACTGAGGCAAACAGGGTTAAGTGACTTACCCAAGATCACACAGGTAGTAAGTATCTGAGGCTACCTTGGAATTCAGGTCCTCTTGACTTCAGGGCCAGTGTTCTATCCACTGTACCACCCAGCTGTATATTCTTTCAAAGATTATATTATTAGCAATGGAAGCATATGCTTTGTTGTATATTTCACATGGATAAGTCATTACTCAAAAAGTTAATAAACTCATTTATGAGGAAAAAATGTAAATCCTGGCACCTTCAAAGTCATCATTTTGGGAGATTGTACACTCATCTCAGTGATGCTCGAAACATAGCTAAAGCTCATCTTTTAGAAAGATTTCTAGAGCTTTTAGCTTCAGAGCTGATCACATGATCATTTTCATTCCTTTTAAGTCAAATATGTTTTTCATGAGAAATTATATTATTCCACTTAATCAGATCATTCCCTCCCTCCCACCCCCAGCCCCAATCTGATTCCAAATAACTTTGGGTTGTTTCCAGAAATCAAAGCCATCCTCATGGGATGAAAATTTTCCACCACTGTGAAGATGCAAAGAATGTATAAGATCAGACTTTAAATTTCCTGAAGGTAGAGATTCCTTTTTTTCCTGCTATCATTTTACATCCAGTAGCTAAAATAATGTCTAGTACATAATAGAGTGAGGCTTACCATGCTTTTTTTTTGTTTCAGTTTGTTTTTAAATTATGAATAATAGCATGGTATGGTACAAAGGGAACTGTTAGAGGATATGTTTAAACCTTGACTTCAGCTATGGGCACAGTAGATAAAACCCTGGACTAGCTAATAATACCATCTCCTTCCCAAGGTGGTGGTACAGATGAAATAACATTTGTGAAGGGCTTTGCAAACCTTAAAGCACTATATAAATGTCACCTATTTGCCCTTATTATTACACTGGCATTACCTGTGTGTAATGGTAATGTAAATTTGAAGATCTTTCCCCACCCCCATTAATAGGTCCATGTGACCTCCTTATGTCACAAGAAGCCTGAGTCACATGTGGTGGGAGGAGCTTGCTGAAGGAGAAAAACTGGAAGGGTGGAGCAGGAAATGCTCAGAGCAAGTTAGAACTATGGGAAGAGAAGGGCACAGGCAAAGAGTGAGCTAGGATATGTGAGTGTTTGCAGGATGGCCCCAGTGGGGGGAAAGGCTAACGGGATGGCATGGCTGCCTGTTGTGATATTCTGTACTAACTTTCTTGCTGCTATGATGAAGTAGGCTTACTGGTTTTGGTTGCTGCTTAGATGGGTTGGATTTACTAGTTTTGAGATTTGGTTCTCTGGTGTGTGAATAAATGTTTTACTTCTTCTATGGAGAGTCTCTTATATTTTGTGATACAGAACTACACAGGCATATTCACAATTATCATCGACGTTGTGATTATTGCCTTGCTTATACATGGTGTGACATTGGGCAAATTACTTAACCTCCCAAAGTGCTTTGCAAACTTTAAAATGCTATACAAATGTTTTCTATTGGGCATTATTATTATACTGATACAATGTGTGAGACCTTAACAAATTACTTAAACACTCTTTAAACCTGTTTTCTGATCTGTGAAATTAGGAGGTGAATTCTAAAGTCCTTTCCAGTTATAAATCTATGATGCTATGAATTTAGATTATAGTAAGAAGGAAGTTTTTTTCTGAATTAAATTTGGAGATACATTTATTTAAATTTTTAAACACTAGTATATCTGTTTTTAAAAGTTTCCATACTACCTCAATGCAGTCATATATTTTACTGGGATGTCACTAACATAGGGGAATCTGTACATGGGATATGAATTTTCCACGTGCCACTGAAGTTCTCACAGCTGTAGTGATTAGGTTGGAGAGGGAGTATCCCTAGTGGAGTCTTAGAAGAAAGAAATGGAGTTCTCCCAAAGGTAATTTCTATAGTCAGTAAAGAATATAGAGTACAATAGATTGCAGGTACACCTATGAAGGAAAGGGAATGATGCCTTCAGGTATGAAGTTTTGAGGAGCAAAGAAGGAGGAAATAAACTGTATGCTATTAGGGAACTATAATATTAGCCTTTCAGATCACTAAAAGTAGGATTTTGACCATAAGAGTAATGGGAGAGGGGGAGGAGCCAAGATGGCAGCTTGAAAACAGACTCATTTGAGCTCTCCCCCAGATCCCTCCAAACACCTGTAAAAATGATACTAAAAAAATTCCAGAGCTACAGAACCCACAAAATGACAGAGTGAAGTAAGTCTCCAGCCCAAGACAGTCTGTATGGTCTCTGGGAAGGGTCTATCACACTGTGCTGGGAGCAGAGTGCAGCCCAGCTTGGGCCACACTGGAAGAGACCAGGCTAGAGTTGACCAGGTAAAACAGGCCTCAGGGCCCTGAATCACTGAGCTGTAGCAGTTTCCAGACTTCTTAACTCACGAATTCCAAAGACAACAGAGCAGGTCAGTGGAAAAACTGTTGGATCTGGGTGAAAGAAGTGTGCTGTCTGGCCCCAGCCCTGGGGTAGCACAAGTGACTGCAGCTGGGGCAGCAGTGGCTGCTTCTAGAGCTCCAGGTCCACAGACAGTGGAGAGAATCAGGCAGCTGATCAAAGTGGGAGTACAGGGATCTCTCTGCTAGCATTAAGGCAGCATTCTCTTACTTTTCCCTGCTTGGATCTAAGTCGCAGCCCTGGTTGGCAGGGGCATCCTTGGGGGAGGAGGAGCACTGGTGTGGCAGACATTGTTGTGTAGAAATAGCTCTGAAAACAACAGTGCAAAACCCCTGAAGCTTGGGAAAAACCACTGTCGGCTCTGGAAGCAGCCATACCCTGACAAAGACCTCAAAAGTCAAGTAATTGGCTGGGAAAATGAGCAGGCAGCATAAAAGGACTCAGAATATAGAATCTTTTTTTGGTGACAAGGAAGACCAAAACATAAAGCCAGAAGAAGTCAACAAAGTCAAAGATCCAACATCAAAAGCCTCCAAGAAAAATATGAATTGGTCTCGGGCCATGGAAGAGCTCAAAAAGGATTTGGAAAATCAAGTAAGAAAAGTAGCAGAAAAATTGGGAAGAGAAATGAGAGTGATTCAAGAAAATCATGAAAAACAAGTCAACAACTTACTAAAGAAGATCCTAAAATACTGAAGAAAATAATACCTTAAAAATAGACCAACCCAAATGGCAAAAGAGGTCCAAAAAGCCAATGAAGAGAAGAATGCTTTAAAAGGCAGAATTAGCCAAATGGAAAAGCAGGTTCAAAAGACCACTGAAGAAAATAATTCCTTAAAAATTAGAATGGAGCAAATGGAAGCTAATGAATTTATGAGAAATCAAGAAATTACAAAACAGAACCAAAAGAATGAAAACATGGAAGACAATGTGAAATATCTCATTGGAAAAACCACTGACCTGGACAATGGATCCAGGAGAGATAATTTAAACGTTGTTGGACTACCTGAAAGCCATGTTTGAGAAAAAAGCCTAGACATCATCTTTCAAGAAATTATCAAGGAAAGCTGCCCTGATATTCTAGAAACAGAGAGGAAAATAGAAATTGAAAGAATCCACTGACTGCCTCTTGAAAAAGATCCCAAAAAGAAAACTCCTAGGCATATTGTAGCCAAATTCCAGAGTTTTCAGGTCAAGGAGAACATATTGCAAGCAGCCAGAATGCAACTATTCGAGTATTGTGGAAACACAATCAGGATAATACAAGATCTAGCAACTTCTACATTAAGGGATATGATATGATATTTCAGAGGTCAAAGGAGCTAGGATTAAAACCAAGAATTACCTACCCAGCAAAACTGAGTGTAATACTTCAGGGCAGAATATGGATTTTCAATGAAACAGAGTACTTTCAAACATTCTTGATGAAAAAACCAGTGTTGAATAGAAAATTTGACTTTCAAATACAAGAATTAAGAGAAGTATGAAAAGGTAAATAGGAAAGAGAAATCATAAGGGATTTACTAAAGTTCAACTGTTTTGTTTACATTCCTACATGTAAAGATGATATTTGTAACTCATGAGACCTTTCTCAGTATTAGAGTAGTTGAAAGGAATATATATCTATAGATAGATAGATAGATAGATAGACAGACAGAAGGCACAGGGGGAGTTGAATATGAAGGGATGATATCTAAAAAATGAAATTAACAGGCTGGAGAGGAACGTATTGGGAGGAGAAAGGGAAAGATAGAATGAAGTAAATTATTTCACATAAAAGTGGCAATAAAAAGCTGTTATAATGGAAGGGAAGAGGGGGTCAGTGAAAGGGAATGAGTGAATCTTGCTCTCATCAGATTTGGCTTAAGGAGGGAGTAACATACACACTCAATTGGGTACCTTATCCTACAGGAAAGTAGGGTGGAAGGGGATAAAGGGGGGTTGATAGAAGGGAGGGCAGATTGGGAGAGAAAGTAGTCAAAAGCAAACACTTTTCAAAATGGACAGGGTCAAAGGAGAAAATTGAATAAAGCGAGACAGGATAGGATGAAGGAAAATTTATTTAGTCTTTCACAATATGACTATTATGGAAATGTTTTGCATAACAATACATGTATAACCTATATTGAATTTCTTGCCTTCCCAAGAAGGGTGGGTAGGGAGGGAAGAAGGGAGAGATTTTGGAACTCAAAGTCCTAAAAACAAATGTTAAAAATATTGTTTTTACATGCAACTGGGAAATAAGATATACAGGCAATGGGGTATAGAAATCTATCTTGTCCTACAAGAAAGTAAGGGGAAAAGGGATGTGTGGGGGGGGGTGGAGTGGTGTGATAGAAGGGAGGGCAGACTGGAGAAAGGGGCAATCAGAATTCATGACATCTTGGGGTTGGGGAGAGGGTAGAGATGGGGAGAAAAATTGTAACGCAAAATCTTGTGAAAATACATGTTGAAAACTAAAAATAAATAAATTAAATATAAAAAATAAAAAGACAAAAAGAGAATACATGATCTCTATTGAAGCAAAATGTATCGAGCTCAATGACAGGAGGTGCAGAGACAATTTAAAGATAATAGGTCTCCCAGA
The DNA here is from genome assembly GCF_011100635.1 of Trichosurus vulpecula. Taxonomy (NCBI): domain Eukaryota; kingdom Metazoa; phylum Chordata; class Mammalia; order Diprotodontia; family Phalangeridae; genus Trichosurus; species Trichosurus vulpecula. The sequence continues at coordinate 419,944,644 of NC_050574.1, forward strand.
AGAATACCAGAGATTGAAAAGCCTCACCATGATAATACAGAATACAAGAAAACTACCCAGAATGTTTCACTAAGAAAAGCACATAACAATTTGAAAGAATTCACACATCATCTCCAGAAAAATAACCACAACAACCTTACACTTAAAACTTCAAGACATTTAATGGCCAAATTTAATAATTCAAATGATAAGCAACGAATTCTACAAGCAGTCAGAAGAAATATCAAACAACATGAGAAATGTACATAAATGCGACTATCAGAAAGAACAAATAATGAAATAAATTATTTCATCCTTAAGGATTAAAAACAAACAAACTCTAATGCAATGGCTAACCCTGAAACATGGGTAATACTCCTATGTCTTTTTGTTTCTATCCATAGATTGCTGAATGGAGCTGTAAGAAATCATGAAACAGTGCTGACTGAGTCTGCCAAAACTTTGTCATATGATCTAAACTGGGCTTTCACAGTAGGAAGATAAACATTCTATTCCTCCCCAATTGATTCACTATCCCAATCCTAACAACAGCTATTCCAAACATTCTCATTTCTCCTCAAGCTTCTCACAACATTCTCCCCATCCTCTCAGCTGAGCACCTTGCCTCATACTTCACCAAAAAAATGAGACTGTTGGCTAAGGAACTTCCTCTTCTAACCTCCTCCTCATCTGACATGATTCAAACATCTTTTTCCATTATTCACTCTATCTTTTCTCCACCATCTCCTCTTTCACTCCAGTGTCAGTCCCTGTCTAAGCAAACCCCTCTATATGAAACAGCAACTAAATATACGGGATGAGAGCAAAAGCTTGAGATGGTACCAAGGTTGTGAGCCTGGGTAATTAGGGGAATGGAAGTACTTTTGATAGTAACAAGAAAGTTTAGTAGTGAGGAGACTTGGGAGAAAGTTATTTACATGTTATCTTCTCTGTTATAATGTATACTTCTTGAAGACAGACAATTTTTTTGCCTTTGTATGCTCAGAACTTTATACAAGTGCTTGAAACATAGTAAGTTCTTAATAAATGTTTGTTTGTGTCTAAAAAAATAAAAAAAAATGATGGGAGCTGGTTCCACAAAGTACAACCAATCCACCAAATACTCTGAATGAATCTTACCAATATAGAACAGATTTTTAAGAGAGGTTTAAAATTTTCAAATGAACCAGTCAATCAGTCATCAAGTATTTATTTACAAGGTATGATTGACCATGTGCACACAGTAAGCCTTCAGCAAATGCTTGTAGAATACATGAATGTGAGACTTACTTGTCTTGGTAAATTCAACCTGAACCAATGTGATTTCCAGAGATGACTGATGCAAGAACAAAACGAATCAGTAACACTCATTTAAAACAATCAAACAAAATTCCTTCAGTGACTCTCCATTATATACTGAATAAAATAGAAATTCCTTTTCTTAGCATTTAAGGTCCTCCACCATCAGGCTCCAATTTACCTGTCTAACCTAATCTCTTGTTGTACCTCTCCACATACTCTTAATTACAGCCAAATTGGATCACTTTCCCTCTCCTGTTCTTGTCTTTCTCTCTCCTATCTGCACATATTTATCTATGTCCTTCCATCTGTTTGGATTGCAATGGACTAACTATTTGTCTCCTACCTTCATTTTTGTTTATTGATGTCTCTTCTCCTTCCTTCCAGGTACAAGGCAGATTCCATCTTCTCCATGAAAGCTTCCCTCGTACCCATCAGGGCCTCTCACATATTTATCTCACTCTTTCTTCTATCACAGTAATTTGTGTTCTGGTCCTTCCCCTCGATAGAGCATAAAGACCTTGATAGCAGAGTTTTCATATCTTAGCTACCTTCATATTCCCTTTTCTTAGCACAGCACCTTGTACTTAGCAGATGATTTAAAATTATTCATTTTCTCAAATTACATTTGCAAATTAATTTTTATATCAAAGATGAACATCTAAGTTGGACCAAGAGAATGTTTATATAACTTGGTTGATAAGGTCACTGATGCCTGTAGGGACTGACCTACTACTATTTTTAAAGAAATTTTCATTATTTCAAATTCAATAATCATTAACAAACACAACATTTCAATACAAAACCAATCCTTAACAAAAGTTTTTTTTAATTTTTTATTTTTTGGAGGGGGGAAAGTAGGGCAATTGGGGTTAAGTGCCTTGCCCAAGGTCACACAGCTAGTGTGTCAAGTGTCTGAGGCTAGATTTGAATTCAGGTCCTCCTGACTGCAGGGCCAGTGCTCTACTCACTGCACCACCTAGCTGCCCCTCAACAAAAATTTTTAAAAGGCTCATATAAGAAATTATGAACTTCCTTTTGTTGTTTAGTCCTTTCAGTTATGTCTGACCTCTTTCGGGCGTTTTCTTAGTAAAGATACAAAAATGGTTTGCCACTTCCTTCTCCAGATCATTTTATAGATGAAGAAACTAATGCAAGCATATGAAAAAATGTTCTAAATCATTATTGATTAGAGAAATGCAAATCAAAACAACTCTGGGTACCACATCTCTCCTGTCAGATTGGCTAATATGACAAAGCAGGAAAATGATAAATACTGGAGAGGATGTGGGAAAATTTAACACTGTTATGTTGGTGGTGGAGTTATGAACATATCCAGGCATTCTGGAGAGCAATTTGGAACTATGCCCAAAGGGCTACAAAAATGTGCATACCTTTGGTCCCAGCAATACCACTTCTAGGGCTGTATCCCAAAGAGATCACACAAGGGGCAAAGGAACCCATATGTACAAAAATATAGCAGCCCTTTTTGTGGTAGCAAAGAATTGGAAATCAAGGGGATGCCCATCAATTGGGGAATGGCTAAGCAAGTTATGGTATATGAATGTAATGGAATACTATTGTACTATGAGAAATGGGGAAGATACAGACTTCACAATAACCTGGAAAGACCTACATGAGCTGATGCTGAGTGAGGGAAGCAGAACCAGGAGAACACTGTGCACAACCATAGTCATATTGCTTTTGTGATGACTAACTTTGATAGACTTGACTCTTCTCAGCAATACAAGGTTCAAAGACAGCTCCAAAGGACTCATGATGGAAAGAGCTATCTACATCCAGGAAAGAACTATGGAGTCTGAATGCAGATTGAGGCAATTTGCTCTCTTTTTCTTTTTATTTCCTCCTCTTTTTTGGTTTTGTTTCTTCTTACTCATGATTCATTCCATTGGTCATAATTCTTCTTTACAACTTGATTATTGTGTAAGTAAAGTTTAATACAAAAGTATATATAGAAAATATATCAGATTCCATGCTGTCTTGGGGGTGGAGGGAAGGGGAGGGAAGGGAAGAAAATTTGGAACTCAAAAACTTGTGGAACTGAGTGTTGTAAACTAAAGATATAAAAATCTAATTTAAAAAAGAAAAGAAACTAATGCAAACAGGGTTAAGTGGCTTGCCCAGGGTCACACAGCTAGTAAGTGTCTGAGGTCAGATTTGAACTTGGGTCTTCCTGACTCTAGACCCAACACTCTACCCACTGCACCACCTAGCTGCCTCTATAACTTCTGTTATACCACTATTTCAAAGAAAACTCTTTCTTGATAAGAAAGAGTGACCATCATGGGCTATTTTGTAGCATGTACGTCTCTCCTCATCTTTTCCAATTTTGTTGGGAAGATGAAAGAGTAAATAATCCAATGTAGGAAAAAGCAATTTAAGGACCTCCAAGAAATTTGTAAAGTTTTCTCTCTTCGGAAAGAAACGTAGTGTAACATCACAAGTCAGTGATAATCAAACCCCTGGGTAGGAGGAAAGGACATTTCTGCCTTGGGGCAGAGGAAGTGAAATTTGAGTTTTAAGTAGAACAAATACAAAGTACTAGGTGCCAGTGGAGTGCCAAAATCCAAAGGTTGGAGAGAGTGGGAAAGAACAGTTTCCAGAAGAGAGATTCGGGACCACAAGTTCATACTAGATTGGGAATCAAAAGGTGGAAATTCATGAAACTAATACAAGATGGCAAAATGAGAAGATGAAAAGGATCCAGGTTTCACACATCACAAAAGAGAAAAAAACAGCACCAGAATGCACAATATGCACATGAAAACAAAAACACAACAAAATAAAAATGGGCAAAACAAAAGGTAGATACAATTGGAAACAAAACAACAAAACTACAACAACAAAAAATTCAGAACAAGTGAATAAGCTAATGTACCAGAAACAGTGCAGATGGAATAACAAACCATGCAAAAAATCTCAAGCGATGTCCTCAGATGTATAAATGACACATTAGAATGAATTAAACAAAAGGTAATACTGGAAAGAAAATGACAAGCCTTAGTAAAAGAAGAGCTTGAAGTAAGTAAATTGTGGCCAGTGTCACAGATTTGATTATTTGATCGCTCAACCATGATTTCCCCAAATTTGTCTCCCTTGGGAGCTGTTCAGTAGATTAATAATCTACTATGGTTCATGGGTAGCTGTCTGCCAAACATCCTCCCTACTCAGTCAGCTTCTTCCACTAGGCCATGGGCTCAGCTGGTTAGAGAAAATTGAGTCTGCCACACCCTCTCCCTCTCAAGGACAAAGTGGAAACCAAATAACTCTCCATGGTTCTGGTAGGAGTTTGGAGACTTTTGAAGATGAAGAACAGATTGAGCAGTGATTGAACCTTTGGAACTAGGTATTTGGCTTTCATCAGAAAGTCCTGAAATTGAACTGACTTCACCTAATAAAATTCATAATCATCTGCTAATAGAGTGGTAAGAATGTTATATTTGAAATCAGAAGACTTGAATTAACATCCCATTTCTGTCTCTTGCTACTTATGTGACATTAGTGTCCCCATCTATAAATGATCAGACTGGGCCAGATGACTTCTTAGGACTCTTCCAGATCAGAATCTATGATCATATGAAGTTCTCCTCAACAGATTTCCACTGTACACTTATTAGCTCCCTGTGTCTTTCCACTCAGCAGCTATTACAAACCTTACCTTCTTACCTTTTCACACACTCCACTTAGAAGAGATGACCTAGCTCCTATTTCATTGGAGGCTATCAGATGTCAGTTGCCTCCATTTCAATATCATGCACTCTCTTCCTTCTGTTCATAGAAAAAGGTATCCCTACTCTTCATCTAGGCTATTCTTGGCAGTTCAGTGTATAGAGCACTGGGACTGGAGTCAGGAAGACTTGAGTTTCAATCTGGTCTCAGGCAAGTATGAGCTGTGTTACCTTGGGCAAGTCACTTAACTTCTATTTGCCTCAGTTTCATCATCTATAAAATAGGAATAGCAATAGATCCTACCTTCAGGGTTGTTAAGAAGATCAAATAACATAATATTTGTAAAGTACTTAACAGAGTTCCAGGCACAGGGTAGGTGCTATATGGATGTAAGCAATGATGCTGCTGCTGCTGCTGATGATAACAATGACAATGATGACCATGATAATGTGCCCTTGATCCCATTCCTTCCCACCTTCTTTAGGTCTGTATGTCCTTCCTTTCTTATGAATTTCCAATCCTTTCCTACCATTAGTTCTTTCCCTTCCACCTACAGCCATGTTCAGATCTCTCTAGTCCTAAGAACTAGTCTTCCCTTGACATTTCTATCCCATTCAACTCTCAAGTCTCTATCAGCTCTTTTCCTCATGAACTGCTGAAATTCTAAAAAAATTATCCACATTTCCCTAATGTCTCCACATTCTCACAAATCTCTCTCTTCTTAATCCTTTATAATTGGGCTTCCACCAGTACCATTTGACTGAAACCGATCTCTCAGAGATGCACAATGACCTCATAACCTTTGAATTCAATGGCATTTTAGTCTCCATTCTCCACAATGTTTTTTGGAGCTTTTGACACTGTTGGCTTCTCCATCCTACTGGAGAACATCAGGACAGCTTAAACTACTGGGCTCTATACTTTTCTAGTTCTCCTGTTTTCTCCGTAACTGTTCCTTCTCTCTCTCTCTCTCTCTCTGTCTTTCTGTCTGTCTGTCTCTCTGTCTCTGCCTCTGTGTCTCTCTCTGTCTCTCTCTGTTTCTCTCTCTCTCTCTCTCTCTCTCTCTCTCTCTCTCTCTCTCTCTCTCACTTCTTTCCTGAGAAAGCCCATTTGTTCCCACAACTTCAACTATCACCTTTTAGCAGAAAACACCTAAGTTTCTATTTCAAATCTGCATCTCTCTTCGGAGTTTCAGTTCTGCATTAAAAAATTCTTATTTTTTTTACTTTAGGAAAGGAAAGATAACATTTGACAAGTTTTTTTAAAGTATACTATATAAAGATCTTATCTTAATTTGGTGAAAGCATACAACCCATGAAGTTAATACAAAAAGTCAGACATAAAACAGTAATGATATTTTCCCAGAGACAGTTAAAAAGTAAGAAAATATTAAAGCAATCTTTATCCATTATTTATACTTTCCTTATAAAGAAGAGCAAGAAAGGTTTTCTAGACATTGTCAGGAAAAGGCAAACATAGTTTTTCTTCCTTGCTTTCTCTTGAAATCATGTAAATTATTCCAGTTTAGGAACACTATTGGACGCTTGGTGATTTTCCACTGCATATATGCCCACAGATAACGAAAGTGTTCTCAGCAGCTTTAGGATCCTATTGGATGTTCCTATTAGAGATTCCAATGGAATATTCCACAAGATATTCAAATCAGCTTGTTCAGAATTAAACTTTTTTCATTGTTTCCACTAAAATGTCTTTTTCTCATGACTATACTAGTTCTATCTGTAACATAATAATTGGCTTTCTCCTATTTTCATTGGAGTCACCTTTGATTCCCCACCACCACCTTTATATCTCAATAGTTTCCAATTCCTTTTGATCCAACCCTTGTAATATCTCTTAATTTGTCCCTTCCTTTTTATTCCCAATGCCATCCTAATACAGGATTATGATTATAAAGTTTGGGCAAAGAGTTAAGGAAAAGAGCAAGCATGACAAATGGAATCCAAAATGCAGTGGTATGTAACCACATGGATACATAAGAGGTGTTGGTTGCTCTGCTCAAAGGGCTTAAAACTGTACAAACCCTTTGACCCAGCAATACCCCTTCTAGGTCTGTATCCCAAGGAGATCATAAAAATGAAAAAAGGACCCACATGTACAAAAATAATTATAGCAGCTCTTTTTGTGGTAGTCAAGAATTGGAAATTGAGGGGATGCCCATCAACTGGGGAATGGCTGAACAAGTTGTGGTATATGAATGTAGTGGAATACTGTTGTTCCATAAGAAATGATGAACTGGCAGACTTAATGAAAATCTGGAAAGATTTATATGAACTGATGCTGAATAAAGTGAGCAGAACCAGGAGAACACTGTACACAGTAACAGTCACATTGTGCGATGACTTTGATAGACTTAGCTCTTCTCAGCAATGCAAGGTTCTAAGCCAGTTCCAGAAGACTCATGATAGAAAATGCTATTCACATCCAGAGAAAGAAATATGGAGTCTGAATGCAGACAGAAGCATGCTATTTGCTCTCTTTTTTGCTGTTATTGTTTTGTTTTGTTTTGTTTCTTCTTCCTCATGGTTCCTCCCATTGGTTCTAATTCTTCTTTACAACATGATCAATGTGGAAATATATTTAATATGAATGTATATGTAGAGCTTATACCAGATTGTACACCATCTTGGGGATGGGAGAGCAGAGGGAGGGAGAGAAAATTAAAAATTCAAAATCTTATGGAAGTAAATGTTGAAAGCTAAGAATAAATTAATTAATTAAAAAAGAGGTGTTGGTTGAAGAAAGAAGGAGCTTCTCTGTTTCCCTGGTGATAAGGGGCACAGTAGAAAGCACACTAGGCTTGGAATCAAGAAGTCTCATCTTCATGAGTTCAAATCCCTCCTCAGACACTTACTAGCTGTGACGCTGGGCAAGTCACTTAACCCTGTTTGCCCCAGTTCCTCATCTGTAAAATGAAGTGAAGAAGGAAATAGCAAATCACCCTAGTATCCTTGCCAAGAAAACTCTAGATGGCATCACAAAGAGTCAGATATGACTGAAACATCTGATCAGGCAAGCTTCCCTCGAGATTAACAGGCAGCAAGGATTGTTCAAAGGTCTCCAAAATCTAGCTATGAGCAGCCATACTGGAAGGTAGCCAGAAGTTCCCATCAGTGCTAGAAAGGTTAGCAGAAAGGTAGCAGTAAAAGAGGCCAGCATAGGTTCCTAAACTCCCTAAGTGACTAGGATTCGACTCTTCTGAAAGCTGTGACCAGAAAATCAAATTGGGATTGCTACATGCTTGATAGCTCCCAGTGGGAACCATTGAGTCTGAAATGTATCTAGGGACTGCTATGTTTGTGGAATGCCTGTAGACTCCTTTGGGTCTATCTTTGTTTGGACAGAGTTGGAGGAACCTAGATCATGTGGCAATTGTTTTTATAGATTTGATTTTGTTACTTCTGTGGTGATGAGTAAAGTATGTAAGCAGTTAAAACAAATTTGTGTAGTTGACTCCATCATGGTAGATTCACACGGGATCAAAATTTAGTACTGAAAAAGATTTTAGATGTCATTGCATCCAAACCCTTCATTTTGCAAATAAGGAAACTAAGGTTTAGAGTGGTTCAGTTACTTGCCCAATGTCACACAGCTAGTAAGCAGCTGAAGTGGGGTTGGAACACAGATATATATCCCTGACTCCAAGTCTGGCACACAATCTACACAGCTTCTCCACATTATTGGGAAGGGAAGAGAATGGAGTTATTTATGAAATGGACAGAAAGATAATAATTTTCCCAGCATATGTAGGTTATACCAAAAGACCCACTGGACTGATAAAAGATATGTGTGTGTGTGTATGTATATATATATATATGTATATATATATGCATGTATGTATATGTGTGTATATACATGTCCCATACACACAGAATTTGTTAGATACTAACTATGTGCAAGGTACTGTGCTAAGGGCCGGTACTATAAACAAAAAAGATAATCTCTACCCTAAAGGATCTTACATTTTAATGGGAAAAGACTATACATAATAGGAAACTGGAAAGAGTGTGGGTGGGGGGCAGGGAGAGGGTGAAGAATTCCATTTTCAGGGTGGCGAAGCCACTGACAGGGTGGTTAAAAAGTCTAGAGAATGGAGGATGGAGCCAGGAGTGAAATAAGAATGTCATTGGTGCCTCATGAAATGATGGTCTGGGCTAGAAATTCACCAATCAGATTGAAAGGGGATAATTCCATATAGACTATATTTAAACTAATTAGATAAGCATTTTTACCCCTAAAGGAATAGAACTAGGGGACAGAAGGAGGAGCTCTCTGAGAGCTTGGCCTATCCCTTAGGTGTTCAAAGGCGTGGATCCAACATGCTAGGTCCAATATGGGACTTCACACACTAGGACCTTCTAGCACCTTAAAGCACCACTAGCACCTTCTAGAGGCAAAATCAAGATTTAAGATACAGAAAGACAAAGTTGTACATTTACCAGACTTCAAAGGCTGCAGGCTTTCTGAATCACAGTATGTCTATCGGACTCAAATTTCTGTCTCCAGGACTACTGAGGTTTGTGCCAATCATCATTGGGGTGGCTCAATAATGGAAATGAAAAACCAATATTCTTTACTAGATTATGTCAGCATTCCTAGGTTTTCTAAGAGCAATTTAATCATGTCTGCCTATTGCATTTTTTTCCTTCTGCATGAATTACATTGTATTTCCACTTCTCTCTCTGAAGTACCACAGATTTGTTTGCTGTATGCTGAGGGTCAGCATGTGGTACAGCCATCCATCCCCAAAGAAACATCCATTGGAAATGGCAAACTGAAAGCCTAGGCAGAATCTATTTTTGTGCTATGGCTTTGGTCCATTACTTGCTGGGAAAGCCTTGCTATTTTCATTCATCAGCTCTGCCAGCAAGACAAATATTATTAGCCAGTATGTTTTTTTTTTCTTTTCCTGAATACCATTTGAAATTCTAGTGTCAAGTATCAGTGAAGGAATACAGCTAATTCATGTTAAGAATGTCAAACATGGAGATAAAAGATGCTTTTTTGTACCTTCTTCTTAGGTTGCCCAATGTCCTCCTTCACCCCCTTCTCTCTGTCTAGACCTTCCCCTGAAATATGAACTCAGAGGTAAGCTCAGCTGTGCCAAGCCAGAAAAATAATAGGAGACAAAATCTGATCTTCCAGTTTTATCATTACTTTCTCAATACTGGTATCTGGGTGGGGGTGGACAATGATTACCAGAACATGAGCCCTATCTCTATTCGCATACAATTATAACTGAATATTATAGCACATAGGATAAATTCAGTTAGGTCAGGTGAAGAGGGTGAAAGGAGCAGTTAGTAAATCCTCAGGTCTGTGTATGCCAACATTGCTACTGATTCTAGGAATCAAGCATGGCATGGGTCTCTAAACAATGTGCATTTGGTCATTTTGTCCAAGTAAGATATAGCTATTCTGGTGTGGTGGTATAGGAGGGTGTGCCCCAGGAGAAAAGAATAATGGTGAGGGACCAAAAGAGGAAGGGAAAAATGGGAGATTATAATATAGGCACAGGTAAAATATAGTTGTACTTTTTGTTACATTTGCCCTCTCTGAGGTCATCTTCTATGTCTTAATGTTCTCTATCAATCTCTTAATGGGCAATATCACCACTGCAGGGAGTAAGAGAGCCCCATTGGAGGCTGGAGCCCTGGACCAAGTCCTCATCACCCTGTGCTACTTAAGGCTTCAATGCTAATCAGGATAAGGCTTTTAGTAGCAATCCCAGTGGCACTGGGGTTTTAGCCTCAACATTACCCTCATTAACTCTCAGCTACTGTATTTTCAGAGTTTATAGTTTTATAGCTTGGTTTCTTTAATAGTTCAAATTAAATAGTCAACCACCATGTCGGAGAATATACATAGCACCCACCGCTTCTCCCTCCCTGCCTCTGCCCACAGCAAACAGGCTAACCTCTATTCACCTTCAGATCACAACCATCAGTGGCCTGGTTGTTTTCTAAAAATACTATAAAGGGTTCCCCATTGCAAACATGAACCAATGGTAAGAGATGGGGAGAGCATTTTCCTGTATGAATAGCAATGGAATGTCTGCCTTCTCTCAGGCCTACAATTTCCCAGATTCCTGCCACCTTTCTTCTTTCTTACTGTAATATTTCAACTCAAATAAGCTCAATTCACTATACTCTAACTAAATTCTTACTGTTCTTTTCATTGTTTTTCAGCCATGTCCAACCCTTCACGACCACATTTGGAGTTTTCTTGGCAAAGATACTGGAGTGGAGAGAGCATTTCCTTCTTCAGTTCATTTTATAGATGAGGAAACTGAGGCAAACAGGATGAAGTGACTTGCCCAGGGTCACACAGTTAGTAATTGTCTGAGGCTGGATTTGAACTTAGGAAGAGGAGTCTTTTTGAATTCAGGTCTATTCACTATGCCACCTAGCCACCCCAATGTAATTAAGCTAATCAGTTAATAGTAATAATAACAATAATAGCTAGCATTTATATAAAACTTTAAGATTTTCAACATGCTTCACAAATAGCTCATTTGATCTTCAAAACATCTTTGGAGGTAGATGCTATTATTATCCTATTTTACAGATGAAGAAATTGAGGCAGAGGTTAAATGACTTGCCCAGGGTCACACAGCTAGTAAGTGCCTTAGGCTCAATTTGAACTGCACTACCTCCCTGCCTGTTATGTATACTTAAAGGTATGTTGAAAGTGCAGCATAATGGATAAAGATCTGGCCTATTAAGTGAGGAAGACTTGGGATGCATGGCAAAAAGCCAGCTGAAATAAAGAAAGACTGGGCCCTGTGAGTCACAGAAAGTTGTATTCCTGATCCAAAGTGCTTGCCTAGATACCCCCTTTTATGAGGCTTTTATTTCAGTTGATTCTGTTCCCATGGGTACATCTGGGAAGCACCCAAATACCAATTATGTCAGTAGCAGCCACATTAGATATGTAACAGGCATGTTGCCAACTATGTGTTGGCAATTACAAGGCACATTGTCTTTTTGGAACAGGTATCCAAGTTATAACAGACAGTTTGCCAGGACTTAGCAAATCCATTGACCCCTACTTTTTTCTGCTTTTAAATGAATCCATCAGAAGAAACCTTGAAAATATTTCAGGGAATAAAGCCAAGATGGTGGAGAAAAGGAAGCCACTCACCTGAGCTTTTCCCAAAACCCCTTCAAACACCTTTAAATAATGCCATAAAATAGTTCCTGGAGTGACAGAATCCACAAAAGGACGGGATGAAATAATTTTCTAGCCAAAGACAATTTAGAAGTTTGGCAGAAAAGGTCTGTCACACCTGGGTAAGAGTGGAACACAGTCCAGTGCAAACTACACCAGCACAGACCCAGACCCAGACCCAGCAAGCCAGGAGCAGGCCTTGGGAGACATTGAATCAGCAGCAGCTGCTTCCATAGCTCTCAGCCCACAGACTGAGGTAAGGGAGTTAAGTAGCTGGTCAGAAGGACATTACAGAGGTCTTTTTGCTAGCACTGAGGCAGGATTCTGTTACTTTGCCCAAACATGCTTCCAGGCTGCAGTCCTGAGTGGTAGTCCTGATGAGGTGCTTGTACTTGGACCTTAAATTCTAACAGCCTCTGTTTGGGTGCCTGTGCCTAAACCCCAATTCCAAAACACATCCAATTCTCATAAACACATCTAGTTCTCAAAACATATTGTCTCTCAGGCTGTCTCTCTCTAGCTAAAGGGCAGCATGCCCCAACTTATCTCTGCTTCTTCCTTAGTACACTGAGTCATAACCATATTTACTATTTATTGACTTTTTAATATGTATCCTAAATATAGTATTTTGTCTAACAAGACCCTAGATAAGAAACTATATAGAGATTTCCCTTTAGCCTGACCGAGAGTGAACTTAGTGATGTTTCACAGTAAAAACCACACCCACAGTAACCTCTCTGTGAGCTATTTCATAGGGAACTCTGGGTAATATACCTGCGCAGTAGATACTAAATGTGCATGTTCCCTAAAGAACTAACCACTCCCTAACCCCCCCAACGCCAATCTGACATGTCACCCCCTCCTTAATCCCCTACTAGCTTCTATAAAGATTCCCCCTGTACCTCTTTATGGTTGCAGGTTCCCTAAGAACTCTTGCCCGCTGAAAAGCATAATAAATCTTTGCCTCCTTGACTTAAAGAATGCTTGCATCTGTGAATTCATTCCAAGAGGCCTCACCCTGGGAACTTTGGTTTGAGATCCCTGCATCCCTGGGTTTCTTCTCCCCTCCGGGAACACTAGCACACAAGAGCTTGTGGGTGGAGGGAGAAGGGTCCCTCGTCACAGTTCCAGGGCAAAAAAGAGAGCTTGTAGTCCCAGACTAGAGGATGGTACAGAAGAATAGTAAACATACCTCTCATTATACCACCTTGGAAGAACTGAAAACTTAGAGGTCCCTAGAAGTGTCTCTGAAAACCTCTGAAGCTTAGGTGAGTGCACCTTCCATCCTGGAAGCAGAGCCCTACCTTAACAAACAGTTAAAAGTCAAGAAATTGGCTGGGAAAATGAGCAAACAGAAAAAAAAATTGACCGTAGAAAGTTACTATGGTGACAAGGAAGATCAAAACACACACTCAGAAGAAGATAACAAAGTCAAAGCTTCTCAATCCAAAGCCCCCAGAGAAAAATATGAATTGGTCTCAGACCAAGGAAGAACTAAAAAGGATTTTGAAAATCAAGTAAGAGAAGTAGAGGAAAAATTGAGAGGAGAAATGAGAATGATGCAAGAAAATTATGAAAAATGAGTCAACAGTTTGGTAAAAGAGACACAAAAATACTGAAGAAAATAATACCTTTAAAAACAGTCTAGACCAAATGGTAAAAGAAGCATGAAAAGCAAATGAGGAGAAGAAGAATACCTTGAAAAGCAAAATTGGTTAAATGGAAAAGGAGATCCAAAAGCTCACTGAAGAAAATAATTCCTTGAAAATTAGAATGGAGCAAATGGAAGCTAATGACTTTATAAGAAACCGAGAAACAATAAAACAAAACTAACAGAATGAGAAATAGAAGACAATGGGAAATATCTCCGTGGAAAAACAACTGACCAGGAAAATAGATCCTGAAGAGATAATTTAAAAATTATTGGACTACCTGAAAGCCATGATCAAAGAAAAATAAAGAACCTAGACATCATCTTGCAAGAAATTATTAAGGAAAACTGCCCTGATATTCTAGAACCAGACGGTAAAATAGAAATTGTAAAAATCTACCAATCATCTTCTGAAAGAGATCCCAAAATGAAAACTCTTAGGAATATTATGGTCAAATTCCAGAGTTCTCAGTTCAAGTAGAAAATATTGAAAGCAGTCAGAAAGAAACCATTCAAGTACCATGGAGCCACAGTCAGGATAATACAATATTTAGACACTTCTATATTAAAGGATAAGAGGGCTTGGAATATATTCCAGAGGGCAAAGGAGTTAGGATTACAACCAAAAATGATTTACTCAGCAAAACTGAGTATAATACTTTAAGGGAAAAATTGAAAATTTATTGAAATAGAGGACTCTCAACTATTCTTGATGAAAAGACCAGAGCTGAATAGAAAAATTGACTTTCAAATACAAGACTCAAGAGGAGCATAAAAAGGTAAACAACAAAGGGATATGATAAGAGATTTAATGAAAGTTATTCTGTTTACTTTCCTCCATAGGAAGATGATACTTGTAACTCATAAGAACTTTCTTATTATGGCAGTTAAGAGAATGTCTTAGATAGAGGACACAGGTATGAGTTGAATACGAAGAGATGATATCTAAAAAAATAAAATTGAGAGGTGAGAGAGGAATGTACTGGGAGAACAGGAAAGGAAGAGATAGAATGGAGTAAATTATCTCACATAAAAGAGGCAAGAAAAAGCTTTTGCAGTGGAGGGGAAGAGGAGGGAGGTGAAGGGGAGTGAGTAAACCTTACTCTCATCAGAATTGGCTCAATGAAGGAATAACATACACACTCAACTGGGTAGTGAAAGCCATCTTGCCCTACAGGAAAGTATGAAGGGAAGGGGATAAGAGAAGGGTAGGGGAAGGGGGGAGGTGTGATAGAAGGGTGGATCGGGGGAGGGCATGGTCAGAAGCAAAACACTTTTGAGGAGGTACACAGTAAAAGGAGAAAGAAAATAGAATAAATGAGGGAGGATAGGATGGAGGGAAATATATTTAGTAACAGTATCTGTGGAAAAAACTTTGAAGCAAATTTCCCTGATAAAGGCCTCATTTCTCAAACTCATAGAGAACTGAGTCAAATTTCTGAAAATGGGAGCCATTCCCCAATTGATAAATGATCAAAAGATATGAACAGCTTTTAGATGAAGTAATCAAAGCTATATGGGTAAGTGCTCTAAATCATTATCCATTGGAGAAATGCAAATTAAAACAATTTTGCTTTACTACCTCATACTTACTATTCTAATAGGACAGAAAAGGAGATCCCAAATGTTGGAGGGTACATGGGAAAAATTAGACATTGATGCACTGTTGGTAGAGTTGTAAACTGATACAACCATTCTGTAGAACAATTTGGAACTACACCTGAAGGTCTATAAAACCATACATACCCTTTGACCTAGTAATACCACTACTAGGTCTGTATCCCAAAAGATAAAGACAAATAGGAAAAGGACTTACATGGACAAAAATATTTATAGCAGCTTTTTTTCTGGTTGCAAAGGATTGGAAATTGAGCGGATGCCCATCAATTGGGGAATGGCTGTGTGGTATGTGATTATGATGGAATATTATTGTGCTATAAGAAATGATAAGCATGCAGGGCAGCTAGGTGGCGCAGTGAGTAGAGCACCGGCCCTGGGGTCAGGAGGACCTGAATTCAAATCCAACCTCAGACACTTGACACACTTACTAGCTGTGTGACCTTGGGCAAGTCACTTAACCCCAATTGCCCTGCCTTCCCCTCTGCAAAAAAAAATGTAAAAAAAAAGAAATGATAAGCAGGATGCTCTCAGAAAAACCTGGAAAACTTGCATGGGCTGATACAAAGTGAAATGTACTGTTTACAAAGTACCAGCAATAGTGTAAGATGACCAGGTGTGAATGACTTTGCTATACTCAACAATACAAAATCCACAACAATTCTGAAGGATTTAGGATGAAAAATGCTATCCATCCCCAGAGGAAGAACTGATGGTGTCTGAATACAAATTGAAGCATACTTTTTTTTTACTTTATTTTTGTTGAGTTTTTTTGTCTGTGTTTTCTTTCACAACATGACTAATTTGAGAATGTTTTGCATGACTACACACATATAACCTATATCGACTTGGTTGCCTTCTCAACTGGGGTGGGGGTGGGGAGGGAGCCAGGGAGAGAATTTGGAACTTGTTTTAAAAATAAATGTTAAAAATTGTTTTTTATGTATAACTGGGGAAAAATAAAATACTAAATAAATTTTTTAAAGATACTTGCTAGCTTTATGACCCTGGACAAGTCAGTTAACTTTCGTTGCCTCAGTTTCCTTGTCTCCAAAGGGAGCACAATAACATTACCTACCTGCCAGGGTTGTTGTGAGGAACAAGTAAAATGATGTTTGCAAAGTGCTTTGCAAACCTTAAAGTGCTATAAATGCTAGGAATAGATGTGGAATATAAACGTAGGAACACAAAGGCCTTAACTCGTGTGCTTTCGTCTCTATTTTCATCTGAAGGTCATGACCCTGGGGAAGAAAGGAGAACATAGAAAGTGAGCAGCTTGTGTCAAAGAACAGATGGTAGTGAAAAAAAGATATGGTTTTCTGGACCGTGGCTTGTAATTCTAGAATAATGGATTCTTGGCAAGGAATGGAATGCATCTCCTAAGGCCTTTGAAGAACATGCTTGGCAAGAAATTCACTGGCTTGATTAAGATGATTTAAAACTTAAATTTGAAGGGAAGGGAGAAAAATGCCAAGATAAAATTATGAAATTGTACACTTTGGAGGACAACAGATGTTACATAGAAAGAAACACAATATTTGAGGAAGTTCCTAGTAATTCAAAAAGAAAATTAAAGAGGAACAATTTTAAGAAACAATACTTATGGCCTTTGAGGGGTTTGGGATATCAGTCAGTCAATAAATATTTATTAATTGCCTAAGAGGTGCCAAGCATTGTGTTAAGCACTAGTTACACAAAGAAAGGCAAAACACAGTTCCTGCCCTCAAGGAGCTTACAATCTAATGGGGAGAAGATAATGCATAAAAGGAAGAAGTGTTAGGGGGATAGTCTAGGGAAAAGGTACCCACCGCAGGGACACAACGGAGAATTCCAAAGGAGTGTGATCAGATGAAAAATAACATAGCCAAAGCTACCTGCTGAATTACTCTGAATAGGGCATTTTTGATGATCTAAAACAGGGCTGTCCAACCTTAGGTAATCTTAGGGCCGCGTTAAAATAAAATAATTATTCAAGGGTTGCACCCGTAATAAAAAATACAGTACACTAATAGAAAATGGGGGAATACACATCATTAATATGACAGGTGAAGGCGCAAAGGGTGAAAGCAAACACAAAAAAACAAAGCAACCAAACAACAGTATAACGGTAGGTGCATACTGACTAGTCTGCATTGCACAGACCGAATGCATCTCACAAATGGATTGAAAGTTCCATGTGATATGCTCTGTCTGTAACGCTGCCTAAAAACACCAAAGAAAATTAACATCAACGAGATTACTTATTAGTGATGGAATTAAAAAATCTAACGCACATTCTATGCAAATTATTATTTTATTTTTTTGCTTGTGAAAATTGAAACCTACAGGTGGGCTGCATAAAATCTCACTGTGGGCTGCATTTTGGACAGCTCTGATCTAAAATACTATCCATTGATGCAATAAGGGTGGCAGTCAGGTGACACAGTAGACGAAATGATAGACCTTGATTCAGGAAGACCTGAGTTCAAAAGCTGCCTCAGATACTTATTAGCTGGGTCACTGTAATGGTAATTTAAATTTGAAGATCTTTCCCACCCAATAATAATTATTAATAATGATTAATAATTAAGCCCACCCATGTGAGCTGCTTGCATCACAGGAAGCCTAAGTCACATGTGGTAGGAGGAGCTTGCTGAGAGGAAAAGGAAAGTGTGTCACAGGAAATGCTCAAAGAGCATGGTTAGAGCTTAGGGAGAGAGTAGATGTGCTAGATGTGCTGTGAGTGTGTTTGTGGGAAGGCCCCAGCAGGGGGGCAGATGGCTTTGAGATGGAGACTTCTCTGCTGTGATATTGTGCATTGAATTCTTTGCTCCTATGATAGATTGGGCTTACTGGTTTTGGGATGTACGGAGCAGAGATTTCTCCCTAAATGCAACAACTCTTGAACAAGCAGCTGATTAAGAGGAAGGTAGAAGATTTTAATTGTCATGACAAGTGCAACACCACCAACAATTACATAGTTATTTAGTTCTCATTATCTTACAGTTATCACCCAAATTTGGAAAGAGCATTCTATTTCCCCATTGCTTATACTTTGATTAAGATTTGCATGGGCTAATAGGTTTGTCCATGAAGTTTTGGATTCTGTCCGTCACCTTAATTGTTCATGAACTTTCAGAGATTTAAAAGGCACTTCTCCAGAATCGGTATAGGCTCCCTGTTTCAGGCTGCTAAGAGGATCTTAGAAGGTTCTGATGCTTTATAAAGTTTATTTCTCCATATTATGATATTCAGATGTGCTCTGATGGGAAGGAAATAGTTAAGTCATTTATTAAATTTCCCTTCGGAAAAGAATGAAGAAGAATACAAATTCAGATGCCCTGGAGCTAACTTGGCTGGGTCATTGAAAACTGCTAAGATGCTTTAGATTTAAACCTTGTGGGCTTTGACCTTGAAGGAAATATGTCTGTGACTTTCCACGATCATTTATGATGTACTTAAGAATGAGAGACGTGTAGTACTGAAAAACTTATGTAGCCCAAGAAGGTGCGACATTTTAGATGTTGCAGAAAAGGTTTAGAACACTAAATTGAAGAAAGAACTGGTTTAAGAAGTCTCTGAGTTTCTAAGGAGAAGTCTCCGCTTCATATTCAAAAAAAACCCATTAGAAAATGAATTATAGATTTTGCCCAGTCACAGTATTGCCACATCATTTCTATCCTCATTGTCATTCTTTGCAGGACAGAATCCCTACATGGAAGAGTACGGTCCTCCTACAATGATATTACTTTTATGTAACCAATTTCTCTGGCATATGAGGGACAATATGGTATCATAGAAAAGGTGCTGGACTCTGGACACTTGCAACTATGGGCACTCACCAGCAATACTGATAGCTTAAATAGCACTTGCTAGGTGCCAGGCATTTTACAATTATTATCTCTTTGGATCCTCACAATGACCCTGCAAGATGCTATTATTATCCCCATTTTAGAGAAGAGGAAACTGAGGCAAACACAGGTTAAGTGACTTGCCCAGGGTCACACAGTTAATAGATGTAGGAGGTCAGATTTGAAGTCAGTTCTTCCTGACTCTAGCCCTGTGCCATCTAACTGCCACGTTATCTCTTTGAGACTTAATTTTTATATCTCAGAAACAGGGATAATAATAGTTGCATTTTCGACCTCACAGCCTCACAGAGGTTTTGTGTCAACTGTGCTTTGTAAACTCTTCAAAGGTCTAGAGTGATGCGAGCTACAGTGACTATCCGTAATTGCCTTCTGTAGCTAGATTTTAATTTTGTTTGGTGGATTTCAGGTCTACGAGTTGCAAAACCACTTGACACTATAGTTTTTCTTCCTTGTTTTTCTGCGTTATATTTTCACATGGGCCATTAGTCAGTACCCAAGGAATTATTTTTTTCCCCTTATGGCCACACAAGCACAGACCTCACACTATGTTATCTCCTCTAAGGAGCAGATTAAGACCCCAGATTAATGTCACAGGGTAAATGTCATTAAAGAAAATGCATGACTAAAAGAGCATTATTAAGTTCTTATTGCATGGCAAACATTGTGCTAAGCACTAGAGATTACAAATAGGAAATAAGAGAGTCTCTATTCCTCAAGTCAGTGAGATGCTGCAATGGATAAAAGAGAAGGAAGATCTGAGTTCAATTCTAGGCTCAAACACTTACTAGCTGTGTGACCCTGGGCAAGTCACTTAGCTTCTGCCTGCCTCAGTTTCCTCAACTGTAACATAGGAATGATAACAATAGCACCTACCTTCCAGGGTTGTTACGACGATTAAATGAGATGACATTTGTGGAGCTCTTATCACGATGCCTGGCACATAATATAGCTCGATGAATGGTAGCTAGTATTATTATCTCAAGGAGCTCATAATCTACTGGGGTTGATGATATGGAAGGTTTCAGAGGAAAGATCTCATGAGACATTGCAGCAGCAAAGCAGCTGGCAATTAAGTCATTTCCACTGATACGAATCATATCCATTTCCAATGTTGAACTCTTTGGCAGTAGCAGGGACTTTGGTGGCAAGAGCTCAGTTTTCTGGGCCTCCAGTAGCTGTGGCTATAGCATCCACAGAAGCAATTACCAGGCCATATCTCCATAAGAGTTGCATCTTAAAAAAATACCAAATTTCTAAAAAAATTTTCCTTGCTATATAAAGTAAGTTCTTGTGTAGCATGATTAAGGAAGGGGATAGTGACAACAATAGTAGAAAAACTCTGGGTTAGGAATCAGGATCCCCGGGTTATCTCTCAAGCTCTAACACTAATTCTCTGTGTGACCCTAGACAAAGTCTCTTTACCTTTCTAAGTTGTGAAGTGAGGAATTGTTTGGATATTCTTAATTCCAAAGAGGGTGAATCTGTTGGGATTGGATATTTTCTAAGGTCCCTTTAAGTTTTAACAATCCATGAATCTATGAAAACCATTAGACATATGTATATTACAGGATGAATTATAGGAGACTTGCTTGCTGATGGGTTCATAGGAGCTATCCTAGGGAACATGTGCCAAAGCTCCCCTGGAAACTTTCCGGGTCTCTGGGGATACATATGATTTCTTGTCAAAGGACCTTACCCTCTGAGATGACAAAGCGGTCTTTTATTGGCCACTGAAAAGGAAGAATGACTCACTGAAATAGATAAAAATATCTTCTCTTTTATTTTTCAGACTAAATATACTTTCAGGCATATTTGAGCCTCTCCCTGAAGGACTGGCGGAAGTAGGGGTGGGGAATGGGACAAAGACTGATGCCCTTCCCCAGGTCTAGTTGCATATCGATTGTGAGTACATAGCAACTAAAACACATGCCCTGCCTAGTTAAGCCTCAGACCGGACCTCCGAGCCCTAGTTGCCTCTTTTGTTTCTTTACTCAATATAGATGACCAAACAGCAATCCCTACTTAGGTGTTTCTAGACTTGGAGGCCACTTTGTGAGTAAGGAGGACAGAGTTCCTGGGACCTTAGCTGGTGCCAGACATGCCCTCTAGATCCATAATAACACTTCTCAGAGGAAATAATAATCAATGACTAGAGGCTAAGTAAAATCAACCCCTGGCCTGGCTTATTGAGAAGACCTGGATCTAAAGGGAATTGTTTGGACAGTGCAGAGCTGAGGTGAAATGTAAAATATCCATTCAGCTGTCTCATAAGCTTCCTCATATTTAGATGTTTAAGTCTCAATCTCTTGCTAGAAGAGGAGAATAATTATGTTATGTTACTGCTTTTTGTCTTGAGTTTTTGTTCATATGTGCTTGGGAGTCTATACTAAGCACATTTTTTTTTTGCTTAATACAAAAGAAGAAGAAATGTAGAGGAATCCTATGCCTGATTTATATTATACATTGAGTTCCTTTCTACTCCTTCCCTTTTGGTCTGACCCTAAGTATGAATCAAACCTTCAGCTTTAAGTAATTTTTGCAGGGTTTCCAGGTGGAGGATATATTTTAAAAATGAAAGAAAAGAGCCTGATCCTTTCTCTTAGGTAATAAGCCTCTCTGAGGACTGAAGCTCATCTGTGCCCATTTGATTTCAGAGCTAAAGACCCCTTAGTGGAGAGAGGACATAGTATCACAGCCTTTGGGGTCTTGTTTCTTATTGTTATTCTTGTGTCACACATGCATTGCCAGTTTTCAAAAGCTTAGAATTCAAGAGAACATGTACTTCATTAACAATATAAGCAGATTAAGGGCAGCTAGGTGGCTCAGTGAGTAGAACACCAGCCCTGGAGTCAGGAGGACCTGAGTTCAAATCTGGCTTCAGACACTTGACATACTTACTGGCTGTGTGACTTTGGGCAAGTCACTTAACTCCAATTACCCTGCCTTCCCCCCTCCAAAAAAAAAACAAACCAAAAAACAATATAAGTGGATTAAGTCCAGTAAGCATTTACCAAATTCATATTTTTTCCCTTAGGCCTTGTGCTAGATGCTAGCAACCAAAGGCAAAAATATACTAATTCCTGTCCTCAAGGAGTTTACATTCTACCAGATCTATACTACATTCTCATATAAGCAATATACATATATATATATATATATACATATAATACACATTTATACACACATGTATATACTTATTTACATACACATATATACATATATATGTTACATATGATTATACAAGATTCTGAGAGGTACAGACAAGGAAGGAGAGTATGATGGTTACATGAGATGTCTTCTATGAAGACACAGAGGTGACAGATGAAATCAGGTTCAGAGAACAGATAATAGTCTTGTTTGGCCGGAATTTGGAGTTTGTGAAGAGGGGTAGCATGAAATAAGGTAAGATGGGGTGAACCTGATTATGGAGGGCCTTAACATTGTACTGAACTTACATAATATCCTGTGTTGTAAGAAGGGGCTCAGAGATCTTCCTATACCTCCATGTTATCCGGAAGATCAGCTATCATTGGGGTATAGATAAGCAATTTTGCTCATTAATAGAATTTCTACTTGTTGGAATGCCAGAGGAATTGTTTCCTGTGGTATAAGGAAACACATATACAAAACAGAACTAATCAGAAATCTGTCTGTTCACAGATAAAGGAAAGAGAGTGGTAAAAAATTAAGCAAGTTTTCATGCGAATTGTTTTAATCTTCTTGATTCTAAAGATATCGAATCTGTTTAATGAATTCTTTATGAACGCCATTAACAGTCTTTATCTTTAGCGATTTAGAGTCCTTATCTGCAAAGGGTAAAGGCAAAGTCAAATGGTAAGGGAAATTAGAGACTGAAAAAAGTACGTCCAGATGAACATTAAACTTTAACGAAGCAGGACCAATCATTTGCATGCAAGCCCAGGTGAACAAAATTTAAATTTGCATGCAGGAAAAAAATAAGAGCTTAGTGTACAGGAGAGGAAATCAGAATCTCTTGTTATAGTTATGACTGCCAGAGGAGTGTAGTAGAGAGGTAAGAAAATGCTCCAGTTAAGAGCTGCAACATAGAGAAACATAGTTAAAAAATATATACCCCCCCAAATAGAAAATAGATCCCTGAAAACTTGAATTCGCTGATTGTTTTCAGCTCACTAGCTTCTCAGCCATGAGTTCTCATAGGCGCCAGGTCTTAGCTGGAAACCACTTCTCTTGAAGGAGAATTGCCTCCATAACAGTGACTATTTTTACCCCCTTCTGGGGATCTCTTTCTATTTTTCCCAGGAGGACATTTCAATTAATTTTCCCAAATTACTAACAAACATGTAGCAATGATTTGGAGGGAAACAAAAGAAACCCAATTCAATCATTTGGAAAGCCCCATGACTAAGTGATATGACGCCTGCGGGGTAAACATACAAATAAAACTTCAGAATATTTGACCTTTCTTTCACTGATGTATACTGAAAGCAATTAGGTGGATTTATATTTCTGGACTGAAAAAAGGAGGGAAAATACTTTGCTATAAAAAAACCTCCCTGAATACAGGATGTAAAAATCCTATTTTGCCATGCCTGAGACCTCACTTAGATACTGTAATTTATTATTTTGTATGTGATGAGGAAACTTTTATAAATCTGAGAATTTAGTGAAAATTAATCTTGGGATAGCTCTTTGTATAGAGTTGTTGGTAGGGGTAAGAGTTTTTTATTAGCATTTAAGGTTTGCAAAAAAATGCTTTATGTATCTTAATCCATTTGATACAGTAACTCTATGAAATAAGTGCTCTGATTATCTCCATATTGCAGATAAGGAAACTGAAGTTGAGAGAGGTTAAATGATTTGAGCAAAGTCACAGAGCTAACAAAACTTAGGTCTTGCTAACTCCAAGTCCAGAACTGATAATTGTTTAGTTGTTTCAGTTGCGTCCAACCCTTTGACCCCATTTGAGATTTTCTTGGCAAAGATACTGGAATTATTTGCCATTTTCTTCTCTAGCTCATTTTACAGGAAACTGAGTCAAGCTAGGTTAAATGTTTTGGCCAGGGTCACATAGTTAGTAGGTTTCTGAGGATGGATTTGAACTTAAGGAGATGAATCTTCCTAACTCCAGGCACTAAACTCTCTGTACTATGGTGCTTCCTACCTGCCTTGTCCCCTAGGTATCAGAAGATACTTCTTAATCAGCTGGTGAATAGAGACTGAGAGCCCCTGACCTTATATAGAACAACCAAGTGGCTGCTTGGTCTTACTTGTAACTAGGGGCTAGAAAAAGGGTTTAGTTGGCTTAAGTTTATTCTACCACTATGTTCTGCCACCATATCTAAAGGACAATAGTCACAGAATTAATTTTACTTTTAATGAATGTATTTTTGTCTAATATTTGCAGAAAAGGTGACAATTTGTACAGCTAGAGGGAAGTTCTGGTATTTAATAATAGGTAGAAGTCATGTCCAACTTTTTGTGCTGATTATTCAAATGTATATTTTCATAATTTCTGAACTGCATGAAAACCTGTAAATTTAATTATTCTGTATATTATGAATAAATAACATCATTTTAAAACTCTGTCTAAAAATTTTTGTTTTATGTGAACTTTTTTTTTTAAAGTCCATGTCTGCATTCAGTATTAGAACTTACGGCAATCCTTTGTCGCAGTGTCAGGCCATAAGGCCTTGTGTTTTTTTCTTTCTCAAGATTGTTGAGGAGGGCAAATCTATACATTTAGTTAGGATGCTAGAATTGGATATTTCCAGGAAGAGAGGAACACTGAGATTTTAGCCTAGGAGATAAAGATAAGGCAGCTTAACAGAGTCAGGTGCATGATACATGGGTTTGAAGCAAGAAGACAGACCTAGGTCTGACTTTTTGCTCTGTGATTTACTACCTGTTTAACTCTAACTAGGTTGCTTAAATTGCTCAATATTCACAAGTGTCAGGTGCCCCCTCTATAAGATGAGGGTGTGGACCTCTGAAGACCCTCCCTGTTCTAAATACTATGATCCTATGGACAATGGCCTTCATCATGGCCGCAGCCTAGGAACACCAAATGAACATTGAATTTAGAAAGCTAGCTTCTTTGAAATGTGATATAACATAGGCGTATGACTAGAAGGTCCCTAGAGATGGTGGCTACTCTCTTGGCCAGTGCGTTTTAAGGGGAAGACTTATCTTGGACAAGGCTAACAGGATGGTGACAATGAACCAGGTTGTGACATCCTTTCTTTTCTTCTTCAGCTTCCCAGTGACGTCCTTGCTATCCTTGCAGATTTCCAGTCAACCTGTAACTCAACTGACATTAGAGAGTTTTGAGAAGGTACAAATGTAACCAAAGAGTGTTTGTTCTGTGAATTACAAATGATTACCAAGAAGAAGGAGGTTTTAAATTAAGGAGTATTATAAGCTCTAGCAAAGGCTGGGAAGGAAAAATAATTCTCTCCTGACTGGGAAAAATTTTTATATTTTATATTTTATATTTATATTTTATATTTATATATATTATATATTTATATTACCTTTCAGTAAAATGGAGAGAGACTCACTATGAAGCATTTTTTCCCTGTTCTTTTCCTTTTATCTACTGATGGAGAGAGAAAGAATATGAGCACAGCAGAGCCTGCAGTAGGGAAATTAAAGTAATTGCTATCAGAAACTTTTAGGGTAGAGGTAGGGTTGATGGCAAATTAATGCTTGGTTGTGGTTCAGTCATGTCTGACTCTTTGTGACCCCATTTGGGGTTTCCTTGACAAAGATACTGGAGTGGTTTGCCATTTCCTTCTCCAACTCATTTTACAGATAAGGAAACTGAGCCAAACAGAGTTACGTGATTTATCCAGGGTCACACAGCTAGCGAGTATCTGAGGCTGGATTTGGACTCAGGTCTTCCCAACTCCAAGGTCTGATGTTCTATGCCACCTAGCTATCCAGAATTAAGGCTTAGACTCTAAGTATAAGCAAGTGAATAGGTCTCTTATTAGAGAGATAAAGAATTCTGGGGGTTTGTTATTTGGTAAAACTGGTGAAAACAAATGATTGCTTTGTATATACCCCATGAAGAATTTATAATTCAAAGAAAAATATTCAAGATAAATTAAGAGTTCTAGTTAAGACTGGAAAGAAAAATGGAGTGGATACCAGTTAAGAATTATTGAGAAAGGTACCTGACTATACTGAAATGTTTCCATTTCTTAAAAGCTTTGCTCTAATTATATATCGTCTTTGTGTAGCAGAGTTGATCTGGGAAGCCAATGTAATAATAAAAATGTCAATGCTACCCAAATTCATTTACGTCTTTAATGTTCTGTCAATCAAACTATCAAAGGGATACTTTACACAACTCAATAAAATAATGCCAAAATTTCTTTGGAGAAATAAAATATCTTGATTAACAAGGGAAATGATGAAAAAAAAGGTAAGGATGAAAGCGGAATAGTATTTTCAGGCCTCAACTACATTATAAAACAGCAATCTTCAAAGCCATTGATTTATCAGTGGTTTAAAGACAGAGAAGTAGATCAGTGGAACAGATCAGAGGAGAGAATCAGAAACAAAGACACTCAGCAACCCAGTGTTCAATTAACCTGAAAACATAAATCACTTAGGAAAGATCTCTTTATTTATGAAACAAAACAAAACTCTGGGAAAAGTAGAAAGAGGGTTCTTAAAAATGAAGTTCAGATCGACATCTTATACCATATCCCTCAATAAATTCAAAAGTGATATGTAAACTTAAGTTGGACATTTAGAAATAAATTCTTTGACCATCATAATTCATAGAATATCAGGAGTGGGGAATATGCAGCCTCAAGGCTACATGTGGCCCTATAAGTCCTCAAGTGTGGCCTTTTGACTGAATCCAAACTTCATAGAACAAATCCTCTCAATAAAGGGATTTGTTCTATAAAACTTGGATTCAGTCAAAAGGCTGCACCCAAGGACCTAGAAAGCCACATGTGGCCTCAAGGCCAAAAGTTCCTCTCCCCTGGAACAGCCAGATTTGTAACAACCCAAGAGAGACACAGCTCAGCCAGACTTCTCCAACAAAACTGAGATCTGAATGGTTGCAGAGGACCAGACTACCCCTACACTACCAAGTCAAGACCTGGTACAGATTAACTGTAATACCACCAAATAGAAGTTTATAGTAACCTTCCCCCGCCCCACTCTATTGCCAGCAACCTAGGAATTAAGCTGAGACTTCTCTGGCCAAATATTTTCCCCACGGTCACCAAACTGCCCTACTTTCTCACTTTCCAATCCCAGGGATACTGGATCCCCAACTACCTGAGAGGAAATGTCTCCAGTCTCAACCTCCCTCTACTCTCTCATCCCCATCCATATTCATCTTACTCTAATGATACTCCAGTCCTCCTTGTTCCCTTTCCCTATAGCCTCTGGAATTTCTGCTCCATAATTAACCAACAATGTCTTGAGCTTCTTATATCTTCTGGATTTTATAGAGACCTAGCCATATCCCTGGACATTTTTTGAGTGCCAGTTATATCTCCTCATTCCCTCTGATTCACCAGTCATGAAGGGGGAATAAGAATACTCCTTGATCCCATGGCTATTTTCAGACTCTCTGCTTCTATCACCTAGTAACCACTCTTACACTTAAATATAGAAGGCTGCCGGATCGCAGTTCATTTTTCCTCTTTCCTCAAAGCATCTTCAGTACCTGGTTTATAGTTTTCCTTACCCCAATTCCCACCCTGAAACTAGGGGACTTCACTATACAGTGCATACTGATCTTCCCCCACATCTGCATTCCTCTTAATACCTCAATCTACTCACCTTTCACAAACTACTACTCCTCATCTCCACTTTAGTTACTGAAATGACCATACCCTTGATCCTGCCATCACCTATAAGTGTTCTATTCCCAAATCAAGAACTCTGAAATTTTTTTATCTGATCATTTCCTCTTTCTCTTTCCCTTGTACTTTCTAAATTTATTCTTCATAGGAAACAGAGCTAGGTAGGTAGGCAGCATAGTGGATGGAGTGTTTGACCTGGAGTCAGGAAAATCTGAGTTCAAATCTAACTTCAGAGACTTATTAGCTGTGTGATCCCAAGCAAGTAAGTTATTTAACCTGTTTGCCTTAGTTTCCTTCTCTGTAAAAAGAGGATAATAATAGCACCTACATCCCAGGGTTGTAGAGAGGATCAAATGAGATAGTAATTGTAAAGCACTTAGCACAGTGCCTGGTACTCAGAAAGATCTACATAAACATTACCTGTTACTATTATTTCAACTTTATGTGTCACTTTGATCCTCATTCCCTCCCTCCCTCCATCCCTCAGTACATTCCCAGATCATCACAACCATTCTAGCATCACTTTCTTCTCTCCCTATTTTGACTCTTTAGTTGACAAAGACAACTCTTTTGTTATTCTTTATTCTCCAATCCTTTGTCCCATTGTCACTTACACCTTGTCAAACCTGAAGCTGGATTACTTCTACTTCCTACACCCTTCTTCACACGATGATGATGAACAAAGCTGGAGAAAATCGTGGAACTGTGCTAACGATTGTATCATATTGACTCTCAGCTGGGCTCTCACTACAGCAAACAATCTTTCTATTCCTTTCTAATTGAGTCTCTATCCCACTTTTTCCAACAGCTGTTCTAAACTTTCTCTTCTTTCCTGAAACCTCTCATACCGTCCCTCCCATGACCCATCAAGGTGAAAACTTTTCCTTCTAATTCACATAGAAAATAGAAGCCATTGTCTGGGAACTCTTTCTTCTCTCCTCTTTATCACACAACTCCTTGGTATCATCCCAATTTTTTACTTCCTTTTTCACTCCACATCTTATGAAAAAATGGTCCATTTCCTTTCAAAAGCCAACCCCCTGACATGGTATCACATTATCATAGTATGGGATTAGCAGATAGAAAGGACATTAAAAGTTAGCTAGTCCTTCATTTTGATAGACATAGTCCTTCTCAGGAATGCAAGGACCTAAAACTTTTCCAAAGGACTCATTATGGAAAATGCCATCCACATGCTGAAAAAGAACTATGGAGTCAATGCAGAGCAAAGCAGATTCTTTTCTCTTTTGTTTTGTTTTCTGTCTCATGGTTTCTCCCATTCATTATAATTCTTCTATGCAACATGACTAATGTGAAAATGTGTTTAATAGGAAGTATGTGTAGAGCCCATATCAGATTGCATGCCATCTTGGGGAGGGAGTGGGAAGGAGGGGGAGAAAATTTAAAACTTATGGAAGCAAATGTTGAAAACTGAAAATAAATAAATTAAATATTTTTTTAAAAAGTTATCCAGTCTAACTCCCTCATTTAATGGATAGAGAAACTGAGGCCCAGAGGGAAGAATACTGTGTCTTGAAGGGACAGGACTAAAGAAGAACAACTAAGTCAGGGAATAAGGAGGGGAGAGACTTAATGGAAGAGAATTCTCAGAAGCTAGTAACTATGAAAGTTGTTCAAGAGGAAATCAAAATTATCTATTGGAACACCAGACTGAACCTTCTAATAGCTTTAGAGTTAAAGAGCTGAATTTTCTTCTTTGCTTTCTGAAATCATGCCCAGATCCCCAGAATTCACTAACATGTACACTTGATTCCAACTCCCACCCCCTTCTATGGCAGACAGCTCCCAGTATTACCTCTCCTCTATAATCTTCCAACTACAGATTCCTTCTCTGCTGCTTAGAAACATGTCCAAGTCTCCCTCAATCTTAAAACAAACAAACAAACAAACAAACAAAAACCTTTCCCTAGACCCTACCATCCCATCAAGGTCTTTGGTATCTCTCTTCTCTTTCTCAGTTAAACTTGAAAAGTTGTCTATATGTTGCCTTCATTCTCTTTCCTCATTCTCTTCTAAACAGGTTATGATATAACTTTGGACATTTTTAATCAGCTGAAATTGCCCTTTCCCAAGTTATCATCAATCTCACAATTGACAGATATCTTAAGTACTTTTTCCAAGTCTCATCTGTCCACCCTTTTTGATGCTGTTAATCATGCTCTCCTCCAATAATCTCTCTACTCTTTAGGTTTTCTCCACACGTTTCTCTCTTGGTTCTCCTCTGACTTCTCTAAACTGTTTTTCTCAGTCTCTATGTAGGCTTGCCACCTATGCAATGCCCCCAACTGTGAACATGTCATAATTTTGTCCTGGGTACCTCTTTTCTTCTCAAAAGATAGTGGAACAATGAAGAAACAGGTATGAGCAGGCTGCAATACATAATGAGTAAGAAATTACAAAGGAGAATTGTAATAAATGATGGCATCAAAGATTGACCAAGTGAAACATAAAACAAGGAGACATTTTTGACCAGGAGATCCTATTTCTTCTCAGAGAACAATTGGGAAGTGGATAATGGGAAACTATCATAAGTGTTTGCCACTGTCATGGAAGATTGATGAAGACTCTAATTAAAATTAGGTCTCCAAATGAACTCCTCTAGTTGCTGACATTTGCACATGATTTTGTACTGGGTACATCAAGCCCCAGAATGCCACAGAACCTCCTAAATGGAATTCACACTCACTCAAAAAAGTTTAGCTCAATAATCCCACATAGGAAACCCAAGTGGATGAAGGGTCTGGTTTCCAGACATCTTTTAACAACAATATTGTTTGACTATGACTATGAATCATGGGATTCCACAAACTCTGAAAACTCAAAATTATAGGTCACCCAAAGGACAACAGAATGATGTATGATAGGTTACAACACATTATCAATGGCTAACTGTGTATAAGAAGCAGTGTAAAAGATATAATTAAAGCAATATGTAAGTGGCAGAAAGATAAGCTTACAACATGGTGCAAATGAGGAGATAATAGATGGAAAGCCCTCATACTGCTGTGGTACCCACATAATGTCAAAAGGTCTCC
Organism: Trichosurus vulpecula; assembly: GCF_011100635.1. Lineage (NCBI taxonomy): Eukaryota > Metazoa > Chordata > Mammalia > Diprotodontia > Phalangeridae > Trichosurus > Trichosurus vulpecula. The sequence goes on from NC_050574.1 coordinate 419,975,788, forward strand.
AAAAGATTAAAGGAATCCATGGAGGAGAATTTTTGGCAGGATATGGACAGTTATACAGAACTAAAGTTGTACAGAATAAAAACTTTCCCAGAATGCATCATAAAAGAAAACAGAAAATAAAGATAGGGGTGGACTATGGTCTGTTGTTGTTGTTGAGTCATTTCAGTCTTCTTGGCAAAGATACTGGAGTATTTTGCCATTTCCTCCTCCAGATCATTTTACAGATGAGGAAACTAAGGCAAACAGGTTAAGTGACTTGCCCCAAATCACCCAGCTAGTGCCAGGCTGAATTTGAACTTTGAAGATAAGTCTTCCGGATCCAGGCCTATCACTCTATCCACTGTGGTTCCTTTTGAGAATGTAGCTATGTTTATGAGATCCCAGGTCCAATGAAAATAAAAGTTTGTTAAAAAACCATAGGGTACATTTTCCTTCCTCTATCTGAGTAGGGTCCATCTTACTATCTGCCTTTCTCTTTCAATTTATAGGTATATGAAGTAGAAATGAGGTAACCATGGTTTCTGCAATAAAACAACTTTCTTATGTCAAAGTTTTAAGCTATTTGAAGTTTATTTGAAGCATATTTCTAGTTACTACATCTTAAGATTGTCTATCAAATTGGACTTATCTATGATGTTCTGGCTCATGGAGGTTCCATCAGTATTTGAAGTGTACTTCATCTGAAGTACACTTTATCTGAGACTTATCGCACCTTGCTATGACATATTCTACTCATGCTGTTTCCTGATTCTTCTCTGTATGAGACTCATTGCCAACTATTTTGCTAAGAAATGTGTTTTTAATAAATAAGTAGCCTAATCTCGCTTCTAATTAATGGTCCTATGAACACAATTCTTCAACACATTCGTTTTCTTTTTCAAATATATTTTATTGGTTTCACTTGCTTTTATATAACCTACATTTCCCAACATACCACTCCTCCCTTCTCCCTCCCAGAGAACCATTACTTATAACAAAAAATAAAAAGAGAAAAAAGAATAGTTTATCAAAACTCGCCAGTATATCAAAAAAGCTTCACACTATATTCAGCATCCCACCTCTGTATGTGGGGAAAGAGTTGCAACATATTCACATTCATTTTTAAATTAAAATGTGTTTTTAATTAACAAAATCTATTTTCTCTTTCTTCTTTCTATCCTCTATCCATTTATAACAATATAAAAAATATCTCTTCAAAGGAAATTCTGCCAAGCTGCCATTTTGCCTGTCCAGACTGCATCATCTAGGTGGCCCCTAATAAGGCTAGTAGGGGTCACTTCGTCTGAGTAGTTATGATAGTTTTGAGTTGTTCCTTATGTTCCTCCTTAAGGAGGAATCATGGATTCTAGGGCCATTTTATGACCCTTAAGCCTCAAGTGACCAAGGTCCAAGAGAGGGACATGATGCTGAAGGTCTAGGTAGGCCATCTCCAACTGAAGAATGCAACTTAGTAGGGCTGATTAGTGGTCCTCAAGAGGGAGAACACCTGGCCTCTAAAGCAGTCATTCAGGCTTGCAGACTGTCCTTTCATCTCTATTGAAAAAAAATTTATAGGGCTGCTGCCCTCTTGGCCCAGACTCAGATATTTCTGGAACCATAGCTTAACCCCAACCACTGGTCCAACATCACATAGGTGTTATCACAACTAATAGATCAAGGGAGCTTCTGGAACATGCCATATATTACTTAAACTTATCTGCTTCTGGGTGATTTTGTGGCCTTTATTTAGGAGGCCCAGAAGGCTTTTGGCAATCTCTCCTTTATTGAAACTGGAAACTGAGATATCAGAAGATTTCTCCAGAGCTTTGTTGCCTTCAATCATTTCTGTTCACATCATGGCATTCTTGGGGTATGTTGTACAAAAGCCAGATGTAGGGAGGATAGAATCTTCTTTATTTTTTAGTAGAAAGTCTTCATTCCTAGGTTATCATGTTGCCCTCATGCCCTGTCTCTAAAACTCTACATCCTATGTTGAGTGGATTAGGATAATGATGCTTTAGAGTCACCATATTGGTCAGGGAACTCATTCAAAATGGTGGGGATGTTAATGGAGAATGCCTCCATTTATTTAGAGCTGAAAAAAGTAGAACGGGAGATTTGATAAGTCCAAGCCTTAGTTTTTTGGCAGGAGATCCATTTGAAGGGAGATCCCATTGGGCAGGAAATACGTGCAAAGTGCCAAAAAAGGAGTGAGCCAGGGGAATTAACAGATCAACCAAGCAAGTATCCAGGATACATAAGAATTCAGTGAGGCTGAATTATGGGTTCACTAAGCTTTCAGCAATGGGAATATATTTTGAATGTTCACAGAATACCATGAATTATTAATCCTTCAATCCATTCTACCACCAGCAATCTGAGCTCCCAATGAGCTTGTTGGGAAGCTAGGTGGTGCAGTAGATAGAATGCTGGACCTGGAGTCAGGAAGACTCCACTTCCTGAGTTCAAATCTGGCCTCAGACACTTACTAAATGTGTGACCCTAGGCAAGTCAGCTGACCCTATTTGGATCAGTTTCTTCATCTGTAAAATGAGCTAGAGAAGGAAATGGCAAACCACTTTCTTTGCCAAGAAAACCCCAAAATGAGGTCTGCCAAACAGCAACAATAATCAGCTGGTACTGAAGATTTACTGATATCATTCCAAATAGATAATTATACTAGCTTATATTTAATTAGAGTTGTAAGGTCAGCAAAGTGCTTTATAGATATGAACTCACTGTGTAGTTAGAATGCAACACAGTAGTCATCACTCATTTCAACATTGTCGCATTAGTTCTAAATGTAAGCAGGATCCCCAAACTTCAAATATTACTAATTCAAGTGCTGATCTTGTTGACAGGAGATTTTTAACTTCCCTATTCCAGTCTAGTAAAATGTTAAGCTTTTTGAGGCCAAGGTTAATTAACTTTTGTCTTTGTATTCCTTGAATATAGCAGGGTGCCTTAAATATAGCTCACCCTTCATAAAGGCTTCTTTAATTAAATTGACTCTCTTTCCAGGGATTCCTCAAAAGAAAGCAGACAATGTAGACATGTTCCATTATTGTCAGGCTTCTCTTTATATACCGTCTGCTCCCAAAACCCATTGTACTAAGTTCTGGGGTTCTGAAGTATGGAAAGATAAAGATCAGATAGAAAGAGTCAAACAGCCTCAAAATCTTTGAAAGTCATTCATCCAGTTTGAAAAGGAACTGGTGACAAGCAATAATAAAGACCTAGTGCATCACCCTACACACACACACTCACACTCATACAGAACATCTACTAAAGAAACAAGGCCCAGAGGTATTAAATATAAATGAAGTGTAAACAAAGTTAAACTTCAAGGATTAAAAAAGGTCAAGATCTGTCAAGGCAATATCAGCAAAGCAGAAGAAAGTCTGAAGGGTTGTCAGGCTCTGAAACAATCTATTAACATCAAGATCCAGATGAAAAACTAGACCAACAGCCACATTTTCTGTCCTTCACAATTTTCAGCATGGATTCACAGATGTGCACTGGGCTTTCTTAGTCTTTGTGAAAAGGTGGGGTTTTTTTGAACTTCAAAAGATACTGTGCAACCCCAAGAACTTCACTGTGCCATGAAAATAGGAACTGCAAAATAAAAAAAAGAAAGGAAGGAACAGAGAAAGAGAAAAAGAAAGAGAGGAAAAAGAAAGGTAGCAAGAAAAAGAAAGGAAAGAAGAAAGGAAGAAGAAAAAGATAGGAATGAAGGAAGAAAAAGAAAATGGAAGGAAGGAAGGAAAGGATAGAGGAAGAAAAAAGGAATAATAGAAAGAAATGAAGGAAGGAAGAAAAACAAAGGAAGAAAGGAATAAAAAGAAAGGAAGAAAAGTCAGAAGGAAGGGAGAAGGAAGAAAGGTAGCAAGGAAAAGAAAGGAAAAAAGAAAGGAAGAAGAAAAAGGAAGGAAGGAAAGGATAGAAGAAGGAAAAAGGAAGAACAGTAGAAAGAAAAAGAAAGAAACAAGGAAGGAAAAGAAAGGAAGATAGAAAAAAGGAAGAAAAAACTAAAAAAGAAAGGAGAGAAGGAAGGAAAGGAGGGAAAGAGGGAGAGAGGGAATTAAAAAAGTCTATAGGAACCAAGGAAATAAGGACTCTAAGAGTCAGGATCCCTGAATTCTAGTCTTGGCATTTCCACAAACCAGCACGGTAGCCTTGAACAAATCATTCAACCATGCTGGGACTCAACTGTTTCATTTGGCTTTTTCTACTTATATCTCCAGCACTTAGCACAAGTCTTAGCACATAGAAATTATTTAATATGTGCTTTTTCATTCATTCATTCATTTACCTGCAAAAGGAGAGAGTGACCATTATTGTGGGGTTAGTACAAGAAATTGAAAAAGACAGGAAAGGGTTTTCCAAAGTATAAAATGAACTCTGCAATAAAAGGTACTCCTTCTCCTTCAATACTTCCAATGGGCTATGATTTCACAGGTATGAGTATCCTTCCACTAAGAAAGAAAAATGTTCTTAATCTATTTTTGTGTCATGCACTACTTTGGCAGTCTGGTGAGTCCTATGGACCCCTTCTCTGAATAATATTTTAAATGCATAAAATAAAACAATACGATTACAAAGGAAATCAAATCTATTGAAATACAGTTATCAAAATATTAAAAACCAAGTTCCCAGACCCCAGGTTAAGAACCCCTGAACTAAGAGATTGCAACCCTTCTATGTCTTGGTAGGTAGCCCTCATGAGTCACTGTGGGCAAAATATTCATCAGTTAGTGGTCAATATGCTGACGAGGCTCTCTGAACTTGACCAGACTGTTCCCTGAATGTAGTCTATAGCTGAGTCTGTAATTAAAAACTTCCAAATTGGTAGGACTAGCTGGGCCTCTCTCTGTTGGCAAAGCTTTGAGAAGTCAGGGACGTCAGCTTGGGAGCTTAGTGGGAGCTTGATGATTGTTAGGTTATATTGGTACTTTTCCACAGCATTTTATGTTTTTCAAATTGCCTTCCCATCTCTTTGAATTCCTCATAAATCCCCTTGAATATTGTTATTATCCTTAATAACCATAATAAAAGCCCCAGTAATCTAGTATTTTGTGCTTACATTATGTATTTACCTTGATGTTTTGATTGCTACTCAGAGCCATGGCTAGCAATTCCTTTACCTTTGGCAAAACGATGGGAAAGGGAAAATTGGTGATGCAGAAGACATTCCCACTACAGGTGCAGTTGGCACCCTGCAGGTGCAGGGACAGGGAAAGACCTGTCCCTCCAGAGAGTCAGTTCTCACTGCCAGGGGAGTTATGAGAGGGATTTAGCCCTAGGTGAATGGAACCATAGGAATGAGATGCTGGGAGTACTGCCACACAGGGACCAGTTCCTTTGCAAGGAAGGAGGTGCGCCTCTTTGGACATGGATTCCATGAGGCAAAGCCCCATTTACTTACATTAATCAACAACTGCAACAGACAACGAAAATAGTTATGAGACAACTAGTTGGTGCATTGGGTCTGGAGTCAGGAAGACTGGTCTTTAAATCCATGTATGACCCTGGTCAAGACACTTAAACTGCTATCTGCCCCGATTTCTTCAACTCTAAAATGAAGACAATAACAACTGCCTTTCAGAGTTGTTGTGAAGATCAAATGAGAGTATATATGTATATATGTGTATATATGTATGTATGTATTTATGTATGTGTGTATATGTGTGTGTGTGCATGTGTATGTGTGTATATATGTATATATGTATGTATGTGTGTGTGTGTTTACAGGGCCTCAATATGACTTGGACATATGTTTTCATGCTTGTCTCTAACAAATCACCTTCCCAAATCCTCCCCTGTACCCCAACAGATCTATTCACCGTTTACTTTTGTTGATATTTTCCCTACTAGACTTTCCCTTCCCATTCTATCTGCTAGGCTAATCCAAATATAATCCACCCTTCAACACCTAGACATCAAATCATTCCTCCTCTTCCACCAACGTAAAGATGCCCCAGGCCCTTCCAATACCCAATGTCTTCTCCCTCCTCATGCTTACCATAGTTACAGTCAGAGTAAGCATTTCACAGTTAATCAAAATATATTTTGAATTGCTGTATTGAACTGATACTTCTCTCTTGGCTTAGTATTTAATTTTATACGTGATCATGTCTTACTTCCCTAAATAAATTGTGATTTGCTTGAGTGCATGCCAAGGGACCTATGTTTCATGTATACTATGAGCTCTTTGAGAGCAGGGACTGTTTCCCTCCCCCCACTTTATATTCCCAACATTTACCACAATGCCTGGCACATAGTAGATACTTAATAAATGTTAGTTAATTAACTATAACATCTAGCACTGTGCTGTATAAACTTACAAAAACAATGTGCATTTTCATCATTCATTTTTCTCCCACATTAACACTTTTTTTTACTTTCAACACTCTTTTTTAAAAAAAAATTTGTTTCATTTTCTCTCCTTTGCCTTTGCCCCTCCCCCACCACTGAGACAGCAAGCAATATGATGTCAATTATACATGGTAAGTCATGCAAAACATATTTCCATATTAGCCATATTGAAAAAAAAGCACAATAAAAATCAGGAAACTTAAAGAAAATGAAAAAATATGCTTCAGTCACCACTCAGAGCTCATCAGATCTCTCTCAAGAGGCGGATAGTATTTTTTGTCATAAATCTTTTGGAATAAATTTGGGTCATTGTATTGATCAGAACAGCTCATCCCTATTTATTAATCAAAGTTAGTTTCTCCTCTAGCTTCTATGATGCCATAATCTATGATGAAAAAATGCTCATATAATCATGAATCCTGTAACTTTAGGTGATCAAAGGGAATTAGGATAATTAGACTTTCACTGACAAAGATCAAATTATATGGTGGAAACATTATGCTTCTGTTTTTCTTCTAACCTAAGGATTTTAAGCTGGCTTTGTAGCTAATACCTGAAGGTCCTGTTACCATGGAGTCAGGAAGTGCTGAAATGTGTGGATTCTAACCCTAGTTAGCATGAGACTGTCTGTAGCCTGTCAGCCCAATCTGGCTATCTTTGTCTCCAAATAGATACCTGAAAGCAATGTTTTTAACTGAAGGACACACTGAAAAGCATCTCTCTTGTTATAATGAGGATACTTGTGACCAAGTAGCTGTAAACACACTGAAATCAGGGACTAATAAGAGCCTGTGTATGCGCATTGAGCAAAACAATGTCTGACTAAAATACATAATAATCAAATATCTCTGCTGTGTCAAATTCAGTGCATCCATTCCTTTTGAGACTATGTGGGTGGACATACACAATCCTCCCTAAGAGGGCCTGGTGAAAGGAGGCAGAGACAAGATGGTAGAGAAGAAGCAACAATGCACCTGAGCTCTCCCCAAAACTCCTCCAAACACCTTTAAATAATGCTATAAAACAATTCCTTGAGTGGCAGGACCCACAAAAACATGGAGTAAAATAATTTTCCAGTCAAAGACAATTGAGAAGATCAGCAGAAGTCTGTCACATGGGGGTGAGAGAGAAGCATAGTCCAGGGCAGTCCAGGCCATGGAAGCACAGACTCAGACCCAGACCCAGCAAAGCAGGAGCTGGCCTTGGGAGTCAGTGAATCAGCAACTCTCAGCCCACGGACAGTAAGGGGTTCTTAGTCCTGGGTGGCAGTCCTAGGGTGAGGAGCACTAGTACACCAGAGTTTGTAGCTGCAGTGGAGCAGGGACCCTCATCACACCTCCAGGGCAGAAAAGAGTGCTTGTTGTCACTCACAGACCAGAGCACAGGCCAGGAGAGGAGTAAACACACCTCTCCCAAGATCATACTATATTGGAAGAATAGAAAACTTATAGGTCTCTAGAAGTATCTCAGTATCTCTGAAAACAGCTACACAAAACCCCTGAAGCTTGGGACAGTGTACTCTTCACCCTGGAAACAGAGCCATACTTTAAGAGTTAAAAGTTAATAAATCAGCTGAGAAAGTGAGCAAAGAGGAAACAGAAAAAAAATTCTGACCATAGAATGTTGCTATGGTGATAAGGAAGATCAAAACACACACTCAGAAAAAGATAGCAAATTCAAAGCTCCTCCATTCAAAGCTTCCAAAAAAAATGTGAATTGGTCTCAAGCCAAGGAAGAGCTCAAAAAAGGATTTTGGAAAACAAGAGAGAAAGAGGAAAAATTGGGAAGAGAAATGGGAGTGATGCAAGAAAATCATGAAAAATTAGTCAATACTTTGGTAAAGGAGACCCACAAAATTACTGAGGAAAACAACACCTTAAAAAATAGACTAGACCAAATGGCAAAAGAGGTTCAAAGAGCCAATGAGGAGGAAGAAGAATGCCTTAGAAAATAGAATTGTCTAAATGAAAAAGGAGGTCCAAAAACTCAATGAAGAAAATAATTCCTTAAAAATTAGAATGGAGCAAATGGAAGCTAATGACTTTGCGAGAAATCAAGAAACAATAAAGCAAAACTAAAGGAATAAAAAAATAGAAGAAAATGCGAAATATCTCATTGGAAAATAAACTGGCAGAGATAGAATAGAACCAAGAGAGATAATTTAGTATAATATCCTGATTGTGTTTCCACAATACTCAAATTGTTTCTTTCTGGATGCTTGCAATAATTTTTCCTTGACCTGGGAACTCTGGAATTTGGCTAAAATATTCCTAGGAGCTTTCCTTTTGGGATCTCTTTCAGGAGCTGATGGGTGGACAATAAAAATAGAACCAGGAGAGATAATTTAAAAATTATTGGACTACCTGAAAGCCATGTTAAAAAAAGAACCTAGAAATCATCTTTCAAGAAATTATTGGGGGGGAGGGGAGTGGAGCCAGGATGGCAGAGTCAAAGCAGGGACTTGCTTGAACTCTCTCCCAAACCTCTTCAAATACCTGCAAAAATGACTCTAAATAAATTCTAGAGCAGCAAAAGCCACAAAATGACAGAGTGAAACAAATTTCCATCCCAAGACAACCTGGAAGGTCAACCAAAAAGGTCTGCTGCACAAGTCTGAGAGAAGAACACAGTCCAACATGACCTGTGCCAGGACAGAATGGGCCAGAGCAGGCCTCAGGGGATTCAATCACTGGCAGCTACAGCAATTTTCAGACATCTCAACCCACAAATATCAAAGACAACTTAGAATGTTAAGCAGGAAAAGTCTGTCAGATCTCTGTGAGAGAGGAACATAGTTTGGCTCCAGCCCTGGGGTGGTGGCAGTGGTAGTGGCTGCTTCCAGAGCCCTTGGCCCACAGACAGCGGGGAGATGGAGAGGCTGATCAGAGGGAAATTGCAGGGATCTCTTTGCTGATGCTGAGCCAGGATTCTCTTGCTTTGCCCATGCTTGGATCTGGATTGCAGTCCTAGCTGGCTGTCCTGGGGTGAGGAGGAATGCTGGTGTGGCAGAGCTTGTTATGGCAGTGGAGAGGAAATCCTCCTTACAATTCCAAGGAAGAAAAGAGTGCTTGTGGTCACTTGGAGACCAGAGCACAGGCCGGGAGAAAAGTAAACACCTCTCCTTGGATCATACCACCTTGAAAAAGTTGAAAATTTACAGGTCCCTGGAAGTATCTCTGAAAACAACTGCACAAAATCCCTGAAGCTTGGGACAGTATGCCCCAACCCCCCCAACCCCCACTGGAAGGAGAGTCCTACCTTGACAGAAAGCTAAGAAGTCAAGTAATTGGCTGGGAAAATGAGCAAACAGCAGGAAAAAACAAAGTATAGAATCTTACTTTGGCGACAAGGAAGATCAAAACATATAACCAGAAGAAGACAACAAAATCAAAGAAAGCTCCTACATCCAAAGCTTCCAAGAAAAATATGAATTGGTCTCAGGCCAAAAAGGATTTGGAAAATCAAGTAAGAGAAGTAGAGGAAAAACTGGGAAAAGAAATGGCAGGGATATAAGAAAATCATGAAAAACAAGTCGACTGCTTGCTAAAGGAGACCCCCCAAAATGCTGAAATAACACCTTAAAAATAGACTAACCAAAATGGCAAAAGAGGTCCAAAAAGCTAGTGAGGAGAAGAGTGCCTTAAAAAGCAGAGTTGGCTAAATGGATAAAAAGGTCCAAAAGCTCACTGAAGAAAATAATTCCTTAAAAATTAGAATGGAGCAAATGGAAACTAATAACTTTATGAGAAATCAAGAAATTATAAAACAAAACCAGAAGAATGAAAAATAGATGACAATGTTAAATTTCTCATTGGAAAAAACAACTGACTTGGAAAATAGATTCCTGGAGAGATAATTTAAAAATTATTGGACTACCTGAAAGCCATGATCAAAGAAAAATAAAGAATCTAGACATCATCTTTCAAGAAATTATCAAGGAAAACTGCCCTGATATTCAAGAACCAGAGGAGAAAATAGAAATTGAAAGAATCCACCAATTGGCTCCTGAAAGAGATCCCAAAAGGAAAACTCCTAGGAATATGGTAGCCAAATTCCAGAGTTCCCAGGTAAAGGACTATTGCAAACATGCAGAAAGAAACTATTTGAGTATAGTGGAAACACAATCTGGATAACATGAGATTTAGCAGCTTCTACATTAAGGGATCAGAGGATTTGGAAAATGATATTCTGGAGGTCAAAGAAGGTGGGATTAAAACCAAGAATCACCTACCAAGCAAAACTGAGTATAATACTTCAGGGGAAAATGGATTCAATGAAATAGAGGACTTTAAAGCATTCTTGATGAAAACAACAGAGCTGAACAGAAAATTTGACTTTTAAATACAAGATTCAAGAGAAGCATGAAAAGATAAACAGGAAAGAGAAATCATAAAGGACTTATTAAAGTTGAACTGTTTACATGCCTACATGGAAAGATGATATTTGTAGCTCATGAGACCTTTCTCAACATTAGGGTATTTGGAGGGAATATATGTGTGCATATACATACATACATACATACATACATACATATGTGTATATACATACATACATATATATGTATGTATGTATATATGTATGAGTGTGTGTGTGTATATACATATATATATATACACATATATACATATATATATATGTATGGGCCTGGAACTCCAGAAGCAGCAGTTGCTGCTGCAGCCACCTCTGCCACCCTGGGGTTGGGGCCAGACTATGCCCTTCTCTCACCCAGGTCCAGCAGAGTTTTCCCACTTACCTGCTAAGTTGTCTTTGTTGTTTGTGAGTTGAGAAGTCTGGAAACCACCACAGCTCAGTGATTCAGTGCCCTGAGGCCTGCTCAACCCTGTCTGCTCTGGCCTGGTCTGTGCCAGAGTGGCCCATGAGGGGCTGCACTCTGCTCCCAGCATGGTGTGATAGACCTTTCCCAGTGACCATCCAGGGCATCTTGCACTGGAGACTTGTTTCATTCTGTCATTTTGTGGGTTCTGTAACTGTAATACTTGTTTAGAATCTTCTTTACAAGTGTTTGGAGAGATTTGGGGGAGAGCTCAAGTAAGTCCCTGATTTTACTCTCTCATCTGGGCTCTGCCCCACCTGGCTGTATGTTTTGATCTTCTTTGTCAGCAAAGTAAGATTCTATAGTCTGAGTTTTTTTCCCATCTCTTTGGTCATTTTCTCAGCCAATTACTTGACTTTTTAACTGTGAAGATTGTACTGTCCCAAGCTTCAGGGGTTTTGTGCAACTGTTTTCAAGGGACCTGTAAATTTTCAGTTCTTCTAAGATGGTGTGATCTAAAGAGAGGTGTTTATTTCTCTCCTGGCCTGTGCTCTGCTCTGTGAATGATCACAAGCACTCTTTTCTTCCTTGGCACTATGAGGAGAATTCCTTCTCCACCACCACCACACATTTCACCATGTCAGCACTCCTCTTCACCCCAGGACCATCACCCAAGACTGGTATCCAAGCATGGGTAAAGCAAGAGAATCCTGCTTCAGTGCCAGCAAAGAGATGCCTGCAATCTTGCTCTGCTCAGCCACTCGACACCACCCCACCACCATCTATGAGCCAAGAACTCCTGAAGCAGGCACGGCTGCAATTGCTCCCCCAAGGCTGGGGCCAGACCACACTTCTCTCTCACCCAGATCCAATAGATTTTCTTATTGACCTTCTAAGTTGTCTTTGGTGTTTTTGGTTTGAGAAGTCTGGAAACTGCCACAGCAGCCAGTTATTCAGTCCCCTGAGGCCTGCTCCAGGTTTGCTGGTCCCTGGTCTATACTGGTGCATTTGGTGCTGGACTGTTCCCCTCTTCCGGCTCGGTGCAACAGACCTTTCCTATTAACTTTCCAAGTTGTCTTGGGATGGAAATTTGTTTCTTTGTTTCATTTTGTGGGTTCTGTTCCTCTAGAATTTGTTTAGAGTCATTTTTTACAGGTATTAGGAGGGGTTTCCTGGTTTAGGTTTCAGTACCATATTTGTGTCAAAAAGGGAAATTGTTAGGATTTGGTGTTTGTCTATTTTTCAAAATAATTTACATAGTATTGGAATTAACTGTTCTTTAAATGTTTGGTATAATTCATTTGTAAATCCATCTGGCCCTGGAGATTATTTTTGGGGAGTTCATTGCTTCTTCAATTTCTTTTTCTAAAATAGTGTTCTTTAAGTATTTCATTTCCTCTTCTGTTAATCTGGGCAATCTGTGTTTTTGTAAATATTTATCCTTTCACTTAGATTGTCAGATCTATTGGCATACAGTTGGGTGAAATAGCTTCTAATTATTGCTTTAATTTCTTCTTCATTGGTGGTGAATTCACCCTTTTCATATTTGATATTGGTAATTTAGTTTTGGTTGTAATCTAAGCTCCTTTGCCTTCTGGAGTATGATAGTCCAAGCCATCTGATTCTTCAGTGTAGAAGCTACTAAGTCCTGTGCGATCCTGACTTTTGCTTCTTGATATTTGAATTGTTACTTTCTGGCTACTTTCAGTATTTTCTCTTTCACCTGATAATTCTGGAATCCAACATTCTTTGGAGTTTTCATTTTGGGGTCTCTTTCAGGGGGGTGATTGGTGGATTCTTTCAATAGCTATTTTCCCCCTCTGGTTCTAGAATATCAGGGCAGTTATCCTTGATAATTCCTTGAAAGGTGCTGTCCAAGTTCTTTTTTTGATCATGGCTTTCAGAAGGTATTTGAATAATTCTTAAATTACCTATCCTGGATTTATTTTCCAGGTCAGTCATTTTTTCCAATGCAGTATTTTACATTTTCTTTTATCTTTTCATTCTTTTGATTTTATTTGACTGATTCTTGATGTCTCATAGAGTCATTAGCTTCCAGTTGCCCAATTCTAATTTTTAAGGAATCATTACCTCCTTTCCTATTTGGCCAGTTCTATTTTTTAAAGGAGTTGTTCTCTCAGTCAATTTTTGTGCATCTTTTTTTAAGCTGTTGGCTCTTCTTTCATAATTCTCCTGTATAACTCATTTCTTCTCCCAATTTTTCTTCTATCTCTCTTACTTGATTTTTAAAATCCTTTTTGAGCTCTTCTAAGAGGACTTTTTGGGTTTGAGACCAATTTATATTTCTTTTGAGGCGTCACATGTAGGCATTTTAACATATTTTCCTCTTCTGAGTTTGTGTTTTGATCTTCCCTGTCACCAAACTAGTTTTCTATGGTCAGAGCACTTTTTGGTTTTTTGCTCATTTTTAAAATTTGTGCTCTGCTCCTGGGGCACAGTGGGGCACTGTCTCAAACTTCTTGCACTGGGGGCCAGGAACCTCTTCACTGGTTTTCTGTGCCAAGGCCTCAGGTGCTTGTGGCTTGCCCTCTGTACTGGGGTGACCTGGCCTAGTTGCACTTGTTGTGCCGGCGTTCTGAGGCTGGCAATTCGCCTTCTGCGCTGGAACTAGAGGCTGCACAGCTGGTTTTCTGTGCCACTAGACTGTTGAGCCAGGACTGAGAGGCCTTGGTTGCTGATCTGTGCTATGGCTAAGAGCCTCCACTGGCTTGCCCAGACACTGTGTACACTGGGCTGTGCTCTCCTTTAACCCAAGTGAGACAGACCTTTCCCAAAGTCCTTCTATGTTATCTTAAGCTGTAAAATTGTTTCATTCCTTCTTTTTTGTGGGTTCTGTCACTCCATAATCCATTTAAAGGCTTGATTTAACATTGTTTCCAAGGGAAACTGGGGAGAGCTCAGACAACTTCCTGGTTTCTCTCTGCCATTTTGGCCCCACCTCCTCAACCACTCTTTAGAACAATTTGGAACTGTGCCCAAAAGCCTGTAAAACCATGCATACTCTTTGACCTAGGAGTGCCAGTACTAGGTCTGTATCCAAAAAAGATAAAAAACAAAATGGAAAAGAGATCATGAAAAAGGGAAAAGGACCCACATGTACAAAAATATTTATTACAGCTCTTTTTGTGGTGGCCAAGAATTGGAAGTTGAGGGGATGCCCATCAATTGGGGAATGGCCGAACAAGTTGTGGTATATGAATGTAATGGAATACTATTGTGTATAAGAAATGATGAACAGAAGGACTTCAGAAACACCAGGAAAGATTTAAATGAACTGATGCTGAGTGAATGAGCAGAATGAGGAGAACATTGTACACAGGAACAGCCACATTGTGTGATGACTAGCTTTGATAAACTTTGCTCTTCTTAGCAATGCAACAATCTAAGACAATTCCAAAAGACTCATGATGGAAAATGCTGTCCACATCCAGAGCAAGAAATATGGAGTCTGGAGGCAGATCAAAACATACTGATTTCTTTTTTTCCTTTCTTACTGTTTTTTTCCTTTTGTTCTGATTCTTCTTTCACAACATGATTAAAGTGGAAATATGTTTAATGTGATTGTATATGTATATCCTATATCAGATTGCATGCTGTCTTGGGAGGGAGGAAGAGGAGGAAAAGGTTAAAAATTTGGAACTTAAATTCGTATAAAAGTGAATGTCGAAAATGAAAAATAAATAAATAAAATTAAAAAAAAAAACCAAAAAAGGGAAAAGGACTTATTTGTACAGAAGTATTTATAGCAACTCCTTTCTGGTTGCAGGGAGTTGTTAATTGGAAGGATGCCCATCAACTGGAGAACGGCTGAACAAATTGTGGTATGTGATTATGATGGAAGGCTATTTGCGCTAATAAGGAATGATGAGCAGAATGCTCTCAGAAAAACCTGGAAAGACTTATATGAGCTGATGCAAAGTGAAATGTACTTTGTACAAAGTAATAGCTATATCATAAGATGATCAGCTGGAAATTACTGAGCTATTCTCAGCAGTAATGACAATCTAACAAAATTCTGAAGAATTATGACGGAAAATGCTATCCATCCTGAGACAAAGAACTGATGGTGTCTGAATACAAACTGAAGCATACTTTTTTACTTTCTGTATTTTTCTTGAGGGTTTTTTTGGCCTATGTTTTCTTTCATGACATGATTAATAAGGAAATGTTTTGCATGACTAAACCTGTATAACCTATATAGAATTGCTTGCCTTGGAGAGTGAGGGGAGTGGGAAGGGAGGAAGAAAGAGAATTTGCAACTCAAAAAAAGAGGGCCTGGTGTTGAATAAAATAGCCTGTGTTGTGGAGAAACAATTATTATAATGTCTTTGATAATTTGCCTTCAAACTATAGCTAGGAAGGCTATAGAAAAACATGATGAGAGGGTATTCTGCCTAGCTGCTCCTAGTTTTAAGCCCATGTAAGAATATTAAGTCTAGACAACTTAGAATTATTATAGGCAGTCAGTTAAAAGCATTCACTAAGTATTTACTATGTGCCAGACACTGTACTAAACTCAGGGGATACAATCCTCCCCCCCCCACCACCCCCAAAACAGGACATAAAACAATCTCTGTTCAGTTCTTAGGAAGCTCATATTTTATCAGGGAAGACAACATGCAAAAATCATATCCAAATGAGATATATACAGGATAAATTAGAAGTAATAACAAGCTTAATTACCCTCATTCCCTGGCTGGAAAGAACCAAAGTATAGGAGATGGAAGTGAACTTACTAATATCCCCCCAAAGACTTTATACATAAAGGTGTTTTCATATGTAAGGAGAAAGGAGAGGAAACTATAAAGATGTCAGTGAAGTAGGGGGAAAATTGATTATGATTGTTGCTAATGTTTGCGTAACTGTAAAACTATAACTTAAAAGAGGAATATGATTAATTATATTTCTGAAGATGAACCCAGAGTAGTATAATAGTAGCACGTATTTTTATAGCACTTTACATATATTATCTCATTTAATCTCCATAGCATCTTGTCCATGGAGATGTTATTATTATCTCTATTTTGCATATGAGTAAACTGAGACAAGATATAGCTAAATAGCTTGGTGATATCTGAGTTCAAATCCAACCTTAGACACTTGCTAGATGTGCAACCTTGGGCAAGTCACTTAACCTCTCTGTCTGCTTTGAAGGCAGCTAGGTGGTTCAGTGGAGACAGCACCAGCCTGGATTCAGGAAAACCTGAGTTCAAATCTGGCCTCAGATACTCACAAACTGTGTGACCCTGGGCAAGTCACTTAACCCTTGTTTGCCTTAATCCACTAGAGTAGAAAATGGTGAACCACTCCAGCATCTTTGCCAAGAATACCCCATACAGCATTACAAAGTTTAGGATATGACTGAAAGATTGACCAATAACGAACAAACCGAAGATGATTAAGTGACCTGTCACACAAATCTGAGAAAGAATTCAAACTCAGGTTTTCCTGAGGCCGAGTTCAGGACCTTGACCACTATGCTACCTAGCTGTCTATTGCAGAAAAAACACCAAATTAGAAATCAGGATACCTGTATCTTCTAGGCTGTACCAAATTCTGCCTAAGTGATCTTAGACAAGTCACACACTATAAGCCTCAGTTTTCT
Source organism: Trichosurus vulpecula (assembly GCF_011100635.1). NCBI lineage: Eukaryota > Metazoa > Chordata > Mammalia > Diprotodontia > Phalangeridae > Trichosurus > Trichosurus vulpecula. The sequence goes on from NC_050574.1 coordinate 419,992,542, forward strand.
CATCTATAAAAGAGGCATACAATTCCATGCCCTGTCGACCTCACAGAACTATCATGGTAATCAAATGAAAAATGATTTAGTAAGGTGTGATCAGTTAACTCATTCATTCAATCAACAAATATATATTGAGGGCTTATTGTGGGGCAAAGCACTGTGCAGCATACCATGGAGGAGATAAAGACAGTCTTTTCCCTTAAGGAGCTTATGCTGTAGTAGGGGAGATAAACCATGTAAACCAATTACTCTAAAATAGAATGTGGTGGCAATATAAGAGGATCCTGGAGTTTTATGAGACTTCAGAGGAGGGAGAGATAACAACGGCAGTAACAATAATCTATATAGCATTTTAAAGGTTTGCAAAATGCTTTGCCAATATTGTCTTATTTTATTCTCACAACTACCCTGGGAGGTGGGTGCTATTATCATCTCCACTTTACAGACAAGGAAACTAAGGCAAATAAAAGTTAATTGACTTGCCTGGTGTCACACAGGTAACATCTAAAGCTGGATTTGAACTCTGAAATATCTTGTGTTATTTTAAACTATAGTTAAGTGCATCAGGTAATTGTGAATGAAGCACTGTGATGAAGTCTGTGGTAGAGAATGAGGGAGCCAGAGGCCATTATTTAACAGGCATATCAAGGAAGGCTTCTCAGAGAAGGCATTTGGGTGGGTTGGTTTTTTGAAAGATGAGCAGGACTTCACCAGATGTAGGAAACCCTATAAACAAAGGGACAGACAGAAGAAAATTCAGACTGGAATAAAGTTGGAGAGAAAAGGTGGTGTCAGACTCGAATGCCAATTTGAATATAACCTAAGCAAGAGTGAGCCAGTGAAGAGTTTAGAGTAAGAGCAGATCAGATTTAAAAAAATCCAACTCTTGGCAGTGTAAACAACAATTGTTAGAAGGAGGAAGAGAATGGACACTTGTTAGGTGTCTAAGTTCAATTGTCCAAACATATGATTAATTAGAGCCTACACCAGGGTCTTGGCAGTGGGAGTAGAGAAGAATAGAAAGTATCCTGTGGAAGTAGGCTTGACAGGCCTTGGCAAGTGATCAGATATGAATGGTGAAGGAATAAGGACTCAGAGATTAAGAATCAGACTTTGAACTCTGTAGGCAAGATGAGTGGTGGTGCCACAGAAATAATGAAGTCAGATAGAAAGGCAGGTTTTGGGAAAAATAGCATTTAAAGTTTGGTGGGCTGGAAGCATCCAGATAGAAGTATCTACGCTAGTGAGAATGTGGCTCTGGAGCTGAATAGAAAGACCAGAGTAAGGAGAAACAAATTTGAGAATAACCTAAAACAGAGGTGGTAATTAGGAGTGAATAAGATTGTCAAGAAAGAAGGAGTATAAAGAAGAGAGAGAAGATCCAGTCAATTAATTAATCAGTAATCATCTATTAATTAAATTCAAGTAAATGATCATTTATTAAGTACCTATTATGTACCAGGCACTCTGCTGAGCACTAGGGATAAGTAGATAAGGCAAAAACTGTGTCTTCCTTCAAGCAGCTCATAAAGGGATAAGGGAAGGGAGGGCGGCCAACGTGCAAACATGATTTTCTGTATCAGAAACATTGTGAAATATAGTCCAGGTAGGTTCAGCACAAGCTAGGAACCAAAAGAAAATACATGGTCAAAAGAACTACTAGATTGCACCGATTTGACTTCTATTACTCTAATGGCTAAATTAATCTACTGCTACCCAAAGCAGATATAGGCTCAACCCTACAAACCAAATATATATGTAGAAGACAGTTGCCTCTGACAATCCACAACTCCCTCAGGAAAGATGCTCTAAATGATTTATTGGTGCAAATAGAATACTGGATGCTTAGCAGGAGAAACCTGATATAATTATTAGGACATTAGCCAGCTAATTCAAAATTATAAACATAGCACACAAAAACAATTCATTTCGTAAATAGATCAACTCAATTGTTTTTCTCTGTTTGGTGTAGTTTAAATAGCTAGATTAATCTATTTCTTTCTAAGGAAGTAATATACTCAAACCTGAAAACAAGATACTTAAATAGGATATAGTTAGATACTGACAATCTACCAAATCCCTCAGGAGAGTTCAGATAATTGTATTGTTGCAAATAACTATAATGTGGGAAATTCGCAAGAGGAACCTACAATTATGATAAGGAAGTCAAATTGCTAACTAGAAATCATGAACATAACCTAGGAAGAACATTCAGTGTAATAAGGTATTGGATAGTGGGGGCTCAGTCCTTGAGGCATGCCCAGTTGTTTCTGTCTGCGAGTGATCTGCATGGAGGCTTGGTAAGTCTCTTCTGAAAATGCATGGGGCTTATAATGGAGGGTCCTACCCTGATTCAGAGCACACCCAAGAATTTTATGACTATGGCTTACTTACTAAATGATGAAAAGTCTTTTAATTGCCTGCTAAGCTGGAAATGAGCTAAGTTTTCTTGCATACAAAAAGCTCTAATGGAATAACTATCTCTCTCTATCTCTCTATCTCCTTCTCTCTGTCACCTTCTCTCTCTCTCTCTCTCTCTCTCTCTCTCTCTCTCTCTCTGTGTGTGTGTGTGTCTGTCTGTCTGTCTGTCTGTCTGTCTTCTCTTTTCTCTCTGTCTCTCTGTCTCCCTGTCTTTGTTTGTCTTTGTGTCTCTGTGTCTGTCTCCCTCCCATTTCTCTCTCTCTTTCTCTTTGAATCTCTGTGTCTCTCTGTTTCTATCTCTGTCTCTCTGTCTCCCTCTGTCTCAGTCTCTGTGTGTGTCTCTCTGTCTCTTTGTCTAGCTCTGTCTCTGTCTGTCTCTCTGTCTCTCGCTCTATGTCTGTCTGTCTGTGTCTGTTTCTCTGTCTGTCTCTCCTGGTTGTTGTGAGGCCTGGAATGAAGGGCACAGCTAATTGTCTGTCTTTGTTTTCTTTGACCTTTTTCTGATCTTAGTTGAATGAGTATTGGAGACAGAATAGAGCAGGCTATGGCCATAGAAGCATTAAAAGGTTGGCAGAATCCCCAGAAGTTCAGTGACAGAAGCCCATGATGTAGTCATACTCCCAAGACCTCACATACCAGTCTGTTATAAGTTGGGATAGTAGCCCCAGTGCCATAAGTACAAGAAGAACAGTTTGATTTTTCCAGTGCTTGATAGGAATCCAAAGAGCTAAGTCAAGGGTTCTTAACTTGGAGTCCCCTGACCCTAGGGATATGTGGATAGATTTCAAAGTCCATGAACTTGGATGAAAAAAAAATCTTTATTTTCAGTAAACTTTGGTTTCCTTTTTATTTATGTTTTATGCATTTAAGAAAATATTACTCTGAAAAGGGGTCCATAGGCTTCACTACACTCTCAAAGGGCTCCATGCTACAACAAAGGTCAAGAACCTCTGCTCTAGACCAACATATTTTGACTACTGCCTCCACCATTGCTGATAGACACCTGTATAGCAATGTACATATTTGAATATAGCCTGAGTATTTGAATATAATTTATTTTCTTTTAATCCTTTTATTTTACTTTATACATTTTTTTTAAAATCTGAAGAAGTTTCTATAGGCTTTACCAGACCACCAAAAATATCCATGAAATAGAAAAAGGTTAAGGACATCCAGGCTAATTGAATCTATGTCCAACTAATCAAGCAAGATTCTTTAAGAGAGTTTTGTTATACACTCACATTGCACCAAGTTCCACCAGAATATTCTTGATGTTGGATTGCAGCCAATAGCTAAAATAATGCAATATTAGCTTGTAGAAACCCAACATTGCAAGTGGGAGGATATAAAGCTAATAAATTATGTACATAAATTAGACAGAACACATTTTTTTAGGAAGTTATAGTTCATGTAAATTTTTTTTTACTATTACTTGAAATTGCTGGATGGATCTATTTCTACCCAAAGCAGAAAACTACAAAACTAGAAACTACAAACAAGATTGGACAGCTAGGTGGTGCAGTGGATAGAGTGCTGGGCCTAGAATCAAGAAGACTCATGTTCCTGAGTTCAAATCTGGTCTCAGGCACTACGTTGTGACCCTAGGCAAGTCATTTTACCCTGATTGCCTCAGCTTCTTCATCTGTAAAATGAACTGGAGAAAGAAATGACAAACCACTTCAGCATCTTTGCCAAGAAAACCCCAAATGAGGTCACAAAGAGTCAGACACAACAGAAAAAAAGACTGAACAACTCGAATGACATCCTTCAGTAGTACACAGATACTAACATCACTCCCAATGGCCCAAAGAGATTACTTCTTCAATATTGTATTGTTGCAAGTAGCTAGAATATTGGATACTAGATAGGAGGAATCCAATATTACTATGACAAAATTAGATAGTACCTTTCAAAGACGTATAAAAATGTGTCAGTAGTTCTTACAATACATCTAGAAAAGAAATGATGGTTTTCAAATTTATCTATTCAATCAGCACAGAGGTTTGTTAAAAATGGTATTATAAATTGAAACAATATTGAAATAATAAGGTCATGTGTATAGGTCCGTCTTAGGTTAGAATTTCATTAAGAAATCATGAAGAATAATATATAAATAGACCAACTTGATTGTCCCAATTTGTTTTATATTGCTCTAAAGAGCTAAAGTAATCTATTTCTACCTGGTAAGAACCTGAAGACAAAATAATGAGGAAACTAGATTTATACACTCAGATTGCATAACAGGACCACAGAACCAGAGCTGGAAGGGATCTGACAACCTTACATAACCTTTGAGAGGAAAGAAGTTTGTAAACTCCCAAATAGTATTTAAAGATGAGCTACAGTTAGAGAAAAACTGATTCTAACTGGAATGTTTTTGATGTCAAAAAGAAAAAGATTCCCCAGTTGTATGTACTTTGTTTATGTTGTTTGGCCGTTTCAGTCCAGTCTGACTCTTCATAACTCTATTGGAATTAGTAATTTTCTTGGCAAAAATACTGGAGTCGTTTGTCATTTCCTTTTCCAGCTCATTTTATAGATGAGGAAACTGAGGCAAACAGGGTTAAGGGACTTGCCCAGGGTCACGCAGCTAGTGTCTAATGCCAAATTTGAAATTAGGGTCTTCCTGACTTCAGGCCTTACTTAATGACGAATTTATTCCTTAGGAAAGAAATTGTCAATCAGGTCCATGAACTTGTGTGTGTATGCATGTATGCATGTGTGTGTGTGTGTGTGTGTGTGTATTTTCCCCAAATTGTGTTTCAATACAATCAGTTTCTTTTGCAATCCTATACATGCTATTGTATATATTTAAATAAAAACATGGTTCTTAGAAGGGGCCCATAGGTTTCACAAGACAGCCAGAGGAGTCCATGATACAAAAAGATTAAGATCTACTGCCTTAAAAGGTCAAGTTTCTGCCCCTTCTACATGTAGTGCATCTTGATTCACCATCACAGATTTTCATTTGCAGCAGCATGAAATCAAATCATCTGCTACAGCTGGCTTCTTACTAAATTCATTCAACGGCTTCACCAGCACTAAGCTTTAAATCTCTCCCACGAGTTGTTGAGTCTCTGGGAAATTGTAAATGGATGACTTTAGAGAGTGAACAGAAGGTAAGGGCAGGTAAATGCATTAGCTTCCAATCCTCTCCCTGCCTAATCTAAATTCAAGAATATTGATATAAATAAAAAGGAGGCTTTGGAAAGCATGTTGGCAATAAGGAAGAAGGTATTATTGTACAAGCCCCTGCTGCTTTATTGACACTCAAATAAGGTTTTCCATTCTTTCAAAAAATGTAGATTTTTCTGAGGTAGGCAAATGCCAGAAGGTGCTTATGCTTTCTTCCAACAGGGGCAACTCAACAGTAATCGCCTTTGTAGTGGCATTTCAGTTATCTGTTAGGTTTTATGACATGATAGACTTCAACAATGCCTACTAAAAACCTTAAGAATTTCATTTAAAATGTTATAGCATGTTGACTCTCAAAAACTAAATGTTTACTCAGGAAAGGAGAATTCATTGACTACACAGATCAGTTTTAACAGTGCCATTAAAACTCGTTTAAAGGAAGTGAGAAAAAACTCTAGCGTAATCATAAGGAATAAAATGAATTATCAACCAAAATTAATGAACCACAATACCCAACTTATGTTTAGCTTCCCTTTGTGTCCCTGAACCAAGTCTAACGTGGTCTTCTATAGGCTCCAAAAAAACACTAAATTTAGTAGAAAGCTGAGATTGGAAGACAAAGCTAAAAACAGTGGTATAGATTGATTCAGTTCAGTTTAATTCCTTTCAATTCAGTGAATATTAATTAAGTGCTACTATATGCCTGTCAGCAGGCAGGGAGTCAAGATGGAGGAGTCAAAGCAGGGTCTTGCTTGAGCTCTTCCCCAAACCCCTCCAAATACCCGTAAAAATGGCTCTAAACAAATTCTAGAGCAGCAGAACCCACAAAATGAGAGAATGAAACAAATTTCCAGCCCAAGACAACCTCAAAGGTTGACAGGAAAGGTCTGTTGCACTAAATTGAGAGAAAAGTACAGTCCAGCATGGGCCACACTGGCACAGACAGGGCTGAAGCACGGCTCAGCGGACTGAATCACTGCAGCTGTGGCGGTTTCCCGACTTCTCAACCACCAAACACCAAAGACAACGTAGAAGGTCAGTAAGAAAAGTCTGTTGGACCTGTGTGAGTGAGGAGTGTGGTCCAGGCCCCAGCCCTGGGGCAGTGGCAATGGCAGTGGCAGTGGCTGCTTCTGGAGCTCTTGGTTCACAGATCAAGTGGCTGATCAGAAGGGGATTGCAAGGATCTCTTTGCCAGCAATCAGGCAGAATTCTCTTGCCCATGTTTGAATTTGGTGAAATTTCTGTTTGGTGGTCCTGGGGTGAGGAGGAGCACTGGCATGGTGGAGCTTGTGGCAGCAGTGGAGAGGAAATCTGCCTCATAGATCCAAGGCAGAAAAGAGCACTTGTGGTCACTCACAAATCACAGCACAGACCAGGAGAAGAGTAAACACCTCTCCCATGATCATAAAACCTTAGAAGAGCTGAAAACTTGCAGGTCCCTAGAAGTATCTCTGAAAACAATTCTACAAAACCGTTGAAGCTTGGGGTAGTGCACCCTCCACCCTGGAAGCAGGGATGCTCTTAACAAAGAGCTAAAAAGTCAAATAATTGACTGGGAAAATGACCAAATAGCAAGAAAAAAATCAGACTCTAGAATCTTACTTTGGTGACAAGAAAGATCAAAACATACAAGCAGAAGAAGACAACAAAGTCAGAGTTCCTACATCCAAAGTTTCCAAGAAAAGTATGAATTGGTCACAGGCCATGGAAGAACTCAAAAAAGATCTTGAAAATCAAGTAAAAGAAGTAGAGGAAAAATTGGGAAGAGAAATAAGAGTGACACAAGAAAATCACAAAAAAACAAATCAACAGCTTGGTAAAGGAGACCCAAAAAATGCTAAAGAAAATAATACCTTAAAAATAGACTAACCCAAATGTCAAAAGAGGTCCAAAAAGCCAATGAGGAGAAGAATGCCTTAAAAAGCAGAATTGGCCATATGGAAAAGGAGATCCAAAAGCTCATCGAAGAAAATAATTCCTTAAAAATTAGAATTGAGCAAATGGAAGCTAACGACTTTAGGAGAAATCAAGAAATTATAAAACAAAACCAAAAGAATGAAAAAAGTAGAAGACAATAAGAATTATCTCATTGAAAAAATAACTGACATGGAAAATAGATCCAGGAGAGACAACTTAAAAATGATTGGACTCCCTGAAAGCCATGATTAAAAAAAAAAAAAACAACTAGATATATGCCTGTCTGGCATCAAGTCTTGCTCGAATACCTCATTTTGTCATGGGATTGATTCTTAATTTCTTGAGGGCTGTGAAATGCCTAATTTTTCCATCTACATAAATCTTTTATTTTTTTGGAGGGGGGAAGGCAGGGCGATTGGGGTTAAGGGACTTGCCCAAGGTCATACAGCTAGTAAGTATGTCAAGTGTCTGAAGCCGGATTTGAACTCAGGTCCTCCTGACTCCAGGGCCGGTGTTCTACTTACTGCTCCACTTAGCTTCCCCTCATCTATATAAATCTTTGCAAGAATATAATTTTATTTTTAGAAATAGATTTTCATATTTATATCTCTTGATTTTACATCCCTTATAACAAAGTCTGTTTGTCTTGGGAAACAAACAACCCCCTTTCCCTCCCAAAGACATAGATTACCAGTACAACTCACTTATAGGCAAACATTAGCCTCTTAATTCTTGTATTCCTAGTCTGATTGAAATCATGAAAACTGTAACAAGTGGCAGCCAATACAATACATTGACTCTTCATATGCTCATTTAAAATAAGAAAACATCTATCAGTCTTGTTGGGCCCAAATGAAATTTTTCTTGATCTTTCTAAAAAATGCTTAATACATACTCTGGTGCTCTAAATTTCATATAGCTTTAATCCATAGACAAAATGAATAAATATATTGTCCATTTTGGGAGAAAGACTATTGGCTTCCAAGACTACATACTTAGCATTACTTAAACTCATATTTGAGAGAAAGGGGGAGAGAAACAGACAGACAAATAGAGACAGAAGGAAAAAGAGACAGAGAGAGCCAGTCAGAGGCAGAGAGACAGAAAGTTAGAGAGGCAGAAACAGGCACACAGATACAGAGAGAGAGAGACAGAAAGAGAGAGAGAGAGAGAGAGAGAGAGAGAGAGAGAGAGAGAGAGAGAGAGAGAGAGAGAGAGAGGAAAGTAGGGGAAAGTGAAAAGGAGGGCAGAGGAGAGAAAGGAAGGCATGGGGAAAGGAGAGAGAAACACTACTCATATTTGAAAAAATGAAGGGTCATGCATTTGGTGTTAGGGTATTAACCACTTACTGTAATGACATAACTGATTCAGAGGGAATGATTGTACAATTATTAATAAGGTTGCTTAAGGAGGTTACTACGCTGTCATGCAAACTGTTCTGCACAAGGGAAATTTTTCTATTGAATAATGAGTTCTCTCTATTCAGTACAGCCTATTGGATTGGGATTACTGTTTTTTACAAGGGTGTAAAGAACAGAAATAATCAGAACTATGGATTTTATGTGTAGCAAGACCTGGCACAGGCACTGTTACACATGTCCTCTGTTTGAAAACTCTGTCATGCCTGGCAAATTGGCCCTGATGTTTGGAACATGTCCTTGTACCCAATCCAGAAACAGTGGTCTGGAGTCTCTGGAGAGGCATACTTCATGCAAACCCTGGACATTATTCATAGGCTATGAAATATATAGAGAATGGCTTAATTAGAACTTAAAAAACTAGTAATTCATTGTTTATCTCGAAGTATATTGAATTCTTTCAAGTCAATGCTGCAAAATGTCATAGAAATTTGACTTCTGCTTTTGAAGACCTCTCAAGTTGGCTTGGTTGCGATGTCATTTCTGGGTCCACTTCCAACCATTTGTGACAGGAAACCCTGTAGACATTGACCAGAGTTGTACCCACACATCATGGCCATATCACAAACAAATGAGAGAAGCATGGGAAAAATTGCCTATCTTATCTATGCATAGGAGAAAAGTTCATGTTTAAACAAGGAATGAAGAGAATCACAGAAGAAAAATGAGTAATTTTGATTGTATAAAATTTTAAAGATTTTTCACAAGAACAGAATAAAGTTAAGATTAAAAGGGAAGGAACTGGGGAAAATCATTGCAGCAATTTTTGCTGTTATTAGTCTCACTTCCAAAGAATATAAAGAATTGGTTCAAATTTGTAAGAAAAAGAGCCATTCCCCAATTGATAAAAGGTCTAAGGATAATTCACTACTGATTAGAGAAGTGCAAATTAAAGCAATTCTGAGATTCTACTCAGGTACATCAGAGTGGCAAAGATGACAAAATAAGGAAAATGATAAATGTAGGAGGGGCTATGAAACAATGGACAAACTAATACATTGTTGGTTGATCTATGAATGGAACAACCATTCTGATTCCAAAAGCAATTTGGAATCGTGCACAAAAACTTACTAAATAGTTCTCACCCTTTGACCCAGACATACTACTACTATGCCTATGCCCAAAAGAGACCAAAGAAAGAGGCAACAGTTTTTATATACATTACAGCAGCTCTTTTGGGGGGGTAAGGGGGAGAACTCCCTACCTACCCAAATTGGAAACCAAGAAGATGTCCAACAATAGAGGAATGACTGAATAAGTAAGCTGTGGTATAGAAATGTGGTGGAGTACTAATATGTTGTATGAAATATGAAATAGATGATTTCAAAGATATGTGGAAAATGTATGTGAACTGATGCAGTGGGAAATATGCAGAACCAGAGAAACATTCTATATTGGAAGAGAAAATTCATAAAAATGAACAATTTTGAAGACTTTTGTAAACTAATGAAGAATGAAATAATCAGTCCCAGGAGAACAAATTATACACAATAATGGCAATGCTATAAAAACAAATCATTTTTAAAGCGGTAAGAACTAGGATCAATACAATGACCATCATTCCGGAGGATTAATGATGAAACATGCCATTCATTACAGAAATGTGACAGATTTAGGGTGCAGACTGAGACATACATATTTTTATATAGTTGTTGAGGGAATTTGTTTTACTTGACTGTACAAAATTCTTTTTCTTTCTTTTTTAAAAAATGGAGTAAAGGGTAGAAGGGAGAAAAATAGTGGGTTTTTTTGTCTTGTGCTTTTTTTAAAAATAGGGATATGCTATAGATGTGACACATTGTGGGCACTTTCATATGACGTCACTATATTATTAATTTTCTTAGCTGTTTTACTTCATTATAAGAGAACTGTCATAAAGTGAGGGAAATCTGTAAATGTTTGTAATATAAAAATAAGACATATCAATAAAGCTTAAAAAAAGAAATAGATGGAAGTAGTTCCCCTAGAATGGTGAACCACTGATGTTACCTGAATAATTAAATGAGGACAGTCTTGGGGAGAAAGACGGGGAGTGTTCTGAGGCAGGTCATTGATTTCCTTGAGAGAGGGAGATTATTCCACCCACAGAGAGAAAGCTTCAAGCTCCAAAGGGTAACCATTTGGGCCCTTAACAAAACTACTGCTATTTATATATATTAGAGCCTGAGTCTTTTCTTTGTCTTTTTGTCATAGAGACCCTGGCTGCAATCCCAAATGTTATTTATGCAGGAGTGTTACCAGGCAGAAACTTTAGTGAAAGAGATGAGAGCCCTGTAATACATTAAATGATTATAGTTTGTGATTTAAAATAATGTTCTGGAAAGCTCAGCTAGATGAACTAAATAGCTGTTAATGCTGCTTTAGAGCTAGGAAGAATTGCATCAACACAAGAAGCAGGGGTTTGTGGAAGACTTTAAGGAATACTGACTTGGGTGACTGTAACTTTCAAGTGCTAGTAACTCTTTCCCTCCCAAAAGACATTCTTTTCTTGTGACTAAAGTACACATACATGCTTGGAGTAGTGGATAAATGGCTGACCTTAGAGCCAGGGAATAACGAACGCTTATTGACTGACCAGAAATACATAAGTTCATGTCCTGAACTCGGGAACATACTGAATGTGTAACCCTAGAGAAGTCGCTTATCCCATCAGTTATTGAGGCAGCTCTCTATAAGGTTAAGAGAAGGTGTTAACCTGTACTGGAAGGAAATTTTTCTCACACAAGAGCTCCTTACATCAATGAAATCACAGACTCAGTCCTTCTCTGAGGTATACAACATGCTTATCAGATCAACACTTGAAATGGGTTTTCTCAGTCTCTTCTGAGACCTTTAATCTAATTCCCCTACTGAGATTGTCTCCTACTAAAATATCAAGAGAAGTAAGTGGCTTCTCTCTTTGCCTCTCTGTGGCCTCTAGATTTCTCAAAGAAAGGAAGTGTTTTAAAGATCAGAGATGATGTTACCAAAACAAAAAGTGACCAAGAAGAAAGACGTCAACTGCTACTGACTCATTTATTTACTTTTTCATCTTGATAAAATCCATATGAGAATGTTGTATGTAGGTGTTCAAGGGTATCTGTGATGAAAAATTAAAAAGGAAAAGGAAGGCTTTGCAGATTTTTTTTGCAATTCTGCAATATGTTCCTAGTCACACAATAGACTAACAGGTACAGAGATTACAAGATCCCACTGTGTGTATTGTTTCTTGATTACAATAAAGCTTTTGACTTTGTAGGACAATGCATCTTTAAAGGTTCAACTTCAACCAGCTGACTTGTTTATATACAAATGTGTGTATGGTGTGTGTATAGTGTGTGTGTATACATATGTGTGTATATAATGTGTGTATGTATATGTATATATGTATATATATGAGTATTATAAAATTACTTGATAGAACCACAAAATATAACTTTGTTTAATGATCCTTTTATGGTAAATATCAAGTGAGACACAGTGTAGTGGACAAAATATTTAACTCGGAGTCAAGATGATCTGTCTTCCAATTCCACCACTAAACTTGCCCATGGTCATATACTTTATAAATCACTTAACCTCTCTGAGACTCAGTTTCCCCATCCTGAGCAATCTAATTAACTTCTCTGGGCCTCAGTTTCTTATATACAATGAGGATGAAGAGCAAAGTAAGCAGAACCAAGTGAACATTGAATACAAGAACAGCAATATTCTTTAAAGAATGACTTTGAGCAACTAAGTTATCTTGACTATTATAAATATACAAATTAAAAATAAGGGGCATATTAAGAGAGACACTATCTGCATCCAGAGAAAGAACTAACAAATTGAAGTATGTATAGACTAGCTTTACATATAGAAATATAGACAGATAGGTAGGTAGGCAGATAGATAGATAGATAGATAGATAGATAGATAGATAGATAGATAGATAGATAGATGGATAGATACACCTATTTGTGTCTAATGGTAGCCATCTCTAGGATGAGCAGGGGGAGGGAAGAAAAAAGGGGAAAAAAGAAATTTACATGATAACTTTATTATATATTTAAAAGGAATAGCAAGTTGTACATAATAGATTTGCAGTTTCATGTAAAACCTTTTTTATTATGCCATGTTATGGAAAGGCTTGTCTTATTCAATAAATTAAAAATAAAATAAGTTTTTTTTAAAAATGAGGATGATAATATCTGTGGTGCCAATTTCACAGAAGTATTCTGGACTTAAATGAGATAATGTATGTGAAGTGTTTTGCAAACCTCAAAATGTCACATGAGTGCCAGTTATGAAGTAGGCTAGCCATATAAAGGATGAATAGCCAAAGAATTGCACTTCTATCCAGAAAATATTAAAGGATCTAGTGAATGCCCTGTTCCCCAGTCAGCCCTCCCTTCTGTCACCCCACTCCCCTCCCCTTTTCCCTTACTTTCTTGTAGGGCGAGATAAATTTCTATGCCCCATTGCCTATGTTTCTTATTGCCTAGTTGCATGCAAAAAATATATGCTATCTTGGAGTGGGTGGGAGGGTAGAAATGGGGAGAAAATTTGTAATTCAAACTCTTATGAAAATCAAGGCTGAAAACTAAATATATTAAATAAATTTTAAAAAAAAGAAAACACTTAAAAAAAAGATCTAGTGGAAGGAAGACCTTTAACACAGAGATTCTTAATGAATAGAATAGAGACTGGATCTAGGATTTCATTGGTAGATAGAGCTCACAGATGAGTAAACTCCCTGTACCAATGCAGGTAAACACTTCTTCTAAAGCATATTCTTAAGAAGAATTACCTGGAGTACCAAGAGGCTGTGACTTGTCCAGAGTTCCATAGCCAGTGTGTGTCAAAGTCAAGTCAAGTTAATGAGCATTTATTTATTAAGCACCCTATGGATAGGCTGAATGGGAGGAGAAAGCATGAATGACTTGTGTTCTCCACTGATGGAGTGCATATCATAGTGGCATTGATTTAGAAGGAAGTTATTTATGTGTTATATTTCCTCAAGGGTAGGACCCACAAGTAATAGAAACTTGGTTATTTCCTTTAATAGGTAGCATAGTGCTTTGCACACAGTAAGGTTTAATAATTGTTCATTGAAATGAAATGGTAAAAAGTCTCAGAGAATAATATATTTTTAATATTTCATTTTAATTGATGGTTTATTGCCTACTCAAGTAATAAAGCTTCAGAAAATCTGGGGTGTAGTGTCTACTGCAGCATTCCATGGCAAATCTGTCTGTGTTTTAGTTGTCAACTAGTATTCCTCCTGTCTGTGGATAACTAAGTTTTGACTTTGGGGATAGATGTCATTAGGCTTAGTTTTATAGGTATAGTACTATAACAACAATTCAGCTAGCAGCAGCTGTTGAAGTATAAGACCCAACAGGACCAGCAACAAGAACTGCTAGCAGGCAAAGCCAAGATGGCCCCCTGAAAACAGCTGTCTCACAGCAGCTCTTGCACAAATTCTGTCAGATGCCTCTAAAAAATGAATCTGAGCAGATTTGAGAGGGTTAGAAGCCACTAGTAGACTGAGTGTGGCAAATTTCCAAGCCAGGAGAGTCTGAAGGGTAGACAGGATGGTGCTGTAGGCTGGGAGAGCACCCATGGAGCATGGTGTGTGGAGCTACACCAGATCACACCAAAGGTGAAGCAGCTGTGGATCTCAACCAGAGATTCAGGCTGGGAGACCGTTGGGTGGCTGAAACTGGTGGAAATCCCCAGGCCTCCCAGCCCAGGACAGGAGTCTGTCAGAGCTACAGGAGGAAGCAGCGCAGCACCTGAGGCCATGAGAACAACTACTCCTGAGGCTTCCAGCCAACAGTCTAAAAGTTTGAAACTTGCCTTCTTGAACTTCTGGGAGCCATAATGGCCACTTAAAATGGCTCTCATCCCTCCCTCCCTAACCCAGATAAGACTTCCTTGGGAGAAATCCTGAAGTAGAGGAGCCAGAAGTGGGACATGAGTAGCCTTTCAGCTTGAGAAGTTGGGGAGAGGGCCCTTCTCGTGGTGGCAGAAGGAGACTAATGCAAGAAGAGAGGTGTCCCAGCAGGCCCCACCTCAACAGAACAGCAGGATTTCCCAAGCCTCATTGGGGCAGAGCCAGGAATCATCAACACCAGGACCCCAGACATGCCTTCCCACAACCAGGGAAAGTGGCAGACATCAACGCAGAAAAAGGCTGTACCATAGCACTAAGGGAAGAGGTGACTTCCAACAGCCAGACCACCCCTCCCCAACACCTCATGAAACTGGAGGCCATAATACAAAAAGCCAGTAACTACGCCTACAATTCCCAGAAAAAGAAGCCTGGGACAGAGCCCCCAGAGCCCCTGAAGCAGAAGTCCACTTTAAAGCCAGGAAAAAAGTTAACCAACATGAAGAAGAACTCTGGAAAACCAAGAACTGTTGATTCTTTTTATGGAGACAGGGAAGATCAAAATACCAACTTGGAAGAGGATAGCATTGACACCATACAAACATCTGAAACCTCAAAAGGGAATGTAAACTGGTCTCAAGCCCAAAAAGCATTCCTGGAAGAGCTCAAGGAGGATTTTAAGAACCAAATTAGAGAGGTAAAAGAAAAAATGGAAAAAAAATCACTGATGAGAACAAATCTTTAAAAAGTAAAATTGGAGAAATGGCTAAGGAAATTCAGAATCTAGTTAGAGAAAATGACTTCCTGAAAAGTAAAATTAACAAAATGGAAAAGTAGTCTCAGAAACAAAATGAAGACAACAATTCATTAAAAATTAGAATTGAGCAAGTTGGAGCTAATGACTCTATGAGACATCAAGAGTCAGTCACACAAAATCTAAAGAATGAAAAAATAGAAGAAAACATTAAATATCTGATTAGAAAAACAACTGACCTGGAAAATAGATCCAGGAGAGATAATCTAAGAATTATTGCTCTACCAGAAAGCCATGATGAAAAAAAGAGCCTGGACAGTAATATAATAAAAATGACAATTTTACCCACATTAATTTACTTATTCAGTGCCGTACCAATCGAACTACCAAAAATATTTTACAGAGCTGTAAAAAATAATAACAAAATTCATCTGGAAGAACAAAAGGTCCAGAATATCAAGTGAATTAATGGAAAGAAATGCTAGGGAAGGTGGCCTAGCCGCACCAGGTATTAAACTGTACTAGAAAGCAGCAGTCATCAAAACTACCTGGTACTGGCTAAGAAACAGAGTGGTGGATCAGTGGAACAGGTTAGGTACACAAGATTGCAATAGTCAATGACTATAGCAATCTACTCTTTGAGAAACCCAAAGAATCTAGCTTCTGGGCTAAGAATTCACTATTTCACAAAAACTGCTGGGAAAATTGGAAAATGGTAGGGCAGAAACTGGGCATAGACCAATATCTTACATCATATACCAAAATACAGTCAAAATGGGTTCATGGTTTAGGAATAAAATCTGATACTATAAGCAGCTTGGGAGAGCAAGGAATAGTTTGCCTGTCAGATTTATGGGGAAGGGATGAATTCATGACCCAACAAAAGATAGAGAGCATTACAAAATGCAAAATGGATAATTTTGATTATGTTAAATTGAAAAGGTTTTGTGTAAGCAAAGCCAACTGGTGTCTCTGATAAAGGCCTCGTGTCTAAAATATACAGGGAACTGAGCCAAATTTATAGGAAAACAAGTCATTCCCCAATTGAGAAATGGTCATGTGGGGGGGGGGATGGAGCCAAGATGACAGCTGAAAAGCAGGGACCTGCTTAAGCACTCCCCCAGGTCCCTCCAAACACCTGTAAAAATGGCTCTGAACAAATTCTAGGGCTACAGAACCCATGAAATAGCAGAGGGAAGCAGGTCTCCAGCCCAGGACAGCCTGGGTGGTCACTGGGAAGGGTCTATCACTTTGGTGTTGGGAGTGGAGCACAGCCCAGCATGGGCCGCACCATGACCACCAAGACAGGGAGTCTGATGGAACAGGCTATAGGTCCCTGAATCATTGAGCTATGGCAGTTACCAGACTTCTCAACCCACATAGCAAAGACAACAGAGCAGGTTAGTAGGAAAACTGCTGGATCAGAGTGAGAGCGGTTGGCCCCAGCCCCAGGGGTACAGAGGTGGTGTGGCTGCGTGGTTGCAGCAGCAGCAAGCTCCTGTGGCTGCTTCCAGAACTCCCAGCTGTGGTTGCTTCCAGCCTCAGGCCCTCTGGGAGGAATCAAGTGGCAAATCAGAGGGACAGTGCAGGGCTTGTTTTGCCCTGCTTAGATCTTGGTCACAGTCATGGTTGGCAGTTCTTGGGGGAGGAGGAGAGCTGGTGTGACAGGCTTGCTGTGTAGAAGTAGCTCTGAAAACAGCAGCGCAGCCCCTAAAGCTTGGGACAAAGTACTCTCTACTCTACAAGCAGTCATACTCTGACAAAAAGCTCAAGTGTCAAGTAGTTGTCTGGGAACATGAACAGGAAGTGAAAAAGGATGCAGACTATTGAATATTTTTTTGGTAACAAATAAAATCAAAACACACAGCCAGAAAAAGTCAACAAAGTCAAAGAGCCTACATCAAAAGCCTCCAATAAAAATATGAATTGGTGTCAGGCCATAGAAGAGCTCCAAAAGGATTTGAAAAAGCAAGTAAGAGAAGCAGAGGAAAAATTGGGAAAAGAAATAAGAGTGATTCAAGAAAATCATGGAAAACAAGTCAATGCCTTGCTAAAGGAGACCCAAAAAATACTGAAAAAAATAACACCTTAAAAAATAGACTAACACAAATGGCAAAAGAGCTCCAAAAAGCCAATGAGGAGAATAATGCCTTGAAAGGCAGAATTAGCCAAATGGAAAAGGAGGTCCAAAAGACCACTGAAGAAAATACCACCTTAAAAATTAGATTGGAGCAAGTGGAAGATAGTGACTTTATGAGAAATCAAGAAATTATACAACAGAACCAAAGGAATGAAAAAAATAGAAGACAATGTGAAATATCTCATTGGAAAAACCACTGACCTGGAATATAGATCCAAGAGATATAATTTTAAAATTAGTGGACTACCTGAAAGCCATGATCAAAAAAAGAGCTTAGACATCATCTTTTTTTTAGAGGGGGAAGGCAGGGCAATTGGGGTTAAGTGACTTGCCCAAGGTCACACAGCTAGTAAGTGTGTTGAGTGTCTGAGGCAGGATTTGAATTCAGGTCCTCCTGACTTCAGGGCCAGTGCTCTACTCACTGTGCCACCTAGCTGCCCCCTAGACATCATCTTTCAAGAAATTATCAAGGAGAAATGGTTATAGGATATGAACAAGCAGTTTTCAGAGGAAGAAATTAAAGATATCTATAGGCATATGAAAAAATGCTCTAAGTCACTATTGATTAGAGAAATGCAAATCAAAACAACTCTTAGGTACCACATCTCTCCTGTCAGACTGGCCAACATGATAAAACAGGAAAATGATAAATGCTGGAGAGGATGTGGGAAAATTGAAAGATTGTTGGTGGAATTGTGAAGAGATCCACCCATTCTGGAGATCAATTTGGAACTATGCCCAAAGGGCTATAAAAATGTGCACACCCTTTGACCCAGCAATACCACTTCTAGGGCTATATCCTAAAGAGATCACATGAGGGGAACAGGGACCCATATGTACAAAAATCTTTATAGCAACTCTTTTAACAGTAGCAAAGAATTGGAAATCAAGAGGATGCCCATAAATTGGGGAATGGCTAAACAAGTTGTGCTATATGAATGTAATTGTGATATAAGAAATGGAGAAGATATAGACTTCATAATAACCTGGAAAGTACTACATGATATGATGCTGAGTGAGAGGAGCAGAACCAGGAGAACATTGTACACAATGACATATTGATTCTGTGACGACTAACTTTGATAGACTTGGCTTTTCTCAGAAATACAATGTTCAATGACAGCTCCAAAGGACTCATGATGGAAAGAGTTATCTACATCCAGAGAAAGAACTATGGAGTCTGAACATGGATTGAGGCAAACTATCTGCTCTCTCTTTTTTTCTCTTTTTTGTTCTTGCTTTTTGTTTCTTCTGCCTCATGTTTTTTGGTTTTGTCTCTTCTTTCTTATGATTCACTCCATTGATCATCGTTCTTCTTTACGATGTGACTATTGTGTAAACATGTTGAATGCGAAGGCATATGTAGAGCATACATTGGATTCCAGGCCATCTGTGGAGGGGGAGGGGAGGGAGGGGAAGAAAATTTGGAACTCAGAAGTTTGCGGAACTGAATGTTGTAAACTACAAATAAAAAAAATTTATTTTTTTTAAAAACAGTAGGTGCTTAATAAATGCTTGTTGTGATTGATTGTTTAAAAAAAAGAACTGCCAGCACAGGTTCTTTAATCTGCTTTTCTAAGGAAAGCAACTGTAAGGGGTTAACAATCTCACTTTAATTAAACATATATATATAACTCACTTGGTTCAGGAGCAAAAGCCAGGACCCTGAACTTCAGAGCAAATACAAATAGAAATTACAAACATGACCATGTCTGATTCAAATCACAATTCATAGTTACAAGGGAAGCATCATCATCTGGGTTTACAAGCTGGGGGGGCTCTTAACAGCTGCCCAGAGCTTCTTCAAGTCACACCATACTATTCCAGTGAGTGAGAGCCCCAAAGGAAAAATTCCAACCTCTGAGTTTATATACTTTGTTCAGGGTCAAAGGGCATCATAACAGGCAACTCAAACCAATGTGACCCAAAAGCTTCTGGCATCACAAACATGTGACTCAAACCTATGTAAACTGGGCCTTTCTTCGAGGTAAGGAGGTCACCAAAGACTCTTGATTTAGTAAAAGAAAAAAAGGCCAGACTCATCAAGGGTACTTGACTAAATAAGTGCTCCAAAAAGTCCCACCTTAATTACTGATACACTCCACCCCTTTCCAGGATACTTGGCTTTACATAATCTAAATAGCCATGGATCCTGGAACGAATAGAGGTATTATACATTGTGATCCAATCACGGAACTAAAGTATAACCTTCACAACATAACAAAACATATCATTCAGCGTCATTCCCCAAAATACTTGTTCACAATACAAACATGATCCTTCCCTAGGTCAAAGCAAGGTACAATTTCTTCAGTCAAGACAGAGTGTCCAAGCAAAGTTCTTCTTGAGGGTGTGTCCTTCTCCCCACCCTGTCTTTGCAGGGTTCCTCCTGGCACCCAAAGTCCAAACTCAAACAAAAAAGTCCAAATGAAGTTCTCTTGGAGGTCTGTTCTCCCCACACTGTTCCAGCTGCCCACTTCCAAGTCCTGAGGGGCAGCTGGGCAGCAAAGCCAACAGGGTGGGTTCCTGGGGGATCCAAGGTACTTCCCTCCAGCCACCATAGACAACTCCTCTCCTCCCCTCTGGGTCCCAAATAGTCCCAGGAGAAGGCAGCAAAGAAGCACGCTCGATGCCTTGCTGCAAAGTTTCCATCTTGCCCCAGGGCTGAATTCCAAGTTCCTGGGTTCCAGCTCAACCAGCAGGAGCTAGCCATTTCTGGCTTCTTTCTGAATCCTGATGCAGGCAGCTCCTCACTCTTGCTCTCACCTCACCAAGGTCGGCTCGAAGGCAGCTCACCGCTTTTTCTCTCAAGTCTGCATGAAGGCAGTTCTCTGCTCCTGTTTTAAGGCTCCACATGCAATACAATCTCAGTACATTCATCCTTCCAGCACAGTCTGGAGCTGGTTTAACCCACTCAAGCCCTAGCTCTGGCCATCCTCACCTCCTCCAAGCCTCTGCTTGTTTTCCTCCCACAGCCCCTGTTCCGGCCTTTCTCCTCCAGAGTGCTAGTGGGGTAGTGAGGGGGAAGGAGAGGTTATCTCCAAGGGCCCCTGTTCTAAGCACCCAGGAAACCATCCCACCTTAATTACTGATACCAGAACCTATACCAATTGGTTTATGAATTGAAAGTAGTCTTTCTCTGTATCTTAAAGAGTTGCCTAGAGGTTAAGTGACTTGTCTAAGGTCACAAAACCAGCATGTATCCAAGAAGGGATTTGAACCCAGTTCCTATTAGCTCTGAGGCTGGCTTTCTAATCCATGTTGCCTCTCCTTAATTCATAGCTTGAATAAAATGCCCTTTGCATAGGACCAGCTAGGCATTGCTTTTATTCATCCCTCACTTGTGGAAGAGACTGAATTATTTTCTGTTTTGTTGGCCAAGCCTCTGGAGTGTTTCCTATTTATGCAGTGCCACATACTTAGATGAGGGCAGAGATGCCTTAGGTACCCAGGTGGTGACACAGATGACTCCATAACATGCCCAGCTAATGATGCAAGCAGATGAAGAGAAACCTCAACTCTTTAAGTTGGGAGAACTTTGGGGAATAGTTCTCATTAATTCAGCCCCAGTGAGAAGAGCTCAGTTTTCTGGGGAAGAGCAAAGGGTGATGAACAAAACACTGATGTAAATATTTTACATTATTGTTTTTAAATTAGGGGCAAGGACATTTTCCTTCTGGAAAGAGAGCAAATGCTGAATCTTCTCCTGGCTCTTTGCATAAAATACCTCTCTTAAACATCTATTATGTTTGATTTGCATGTTGCCTACTTTTGTCTATGCCATGCTTCATACTGGGTTGAAATTTTGGATTGCAAGGAGGGCAAAAATCTTTATATTTACAGAGCCTTGAAAATAGTTGTTACTTAACACATATTGGTTGAATTAAACTGAATTGATATATGTTTTCATCTTGAGTGCCTTGACTAGTTGAAGACTCTTTGTAGACTCATTGTACTTGAATAATTTCATGACTGTTTTCTCAAAATATTTTAGCTTTTTGGTTTTACATGCACGCAGATTCTCAAAAGGATCTGTGCTTGCATAGATTTGGAAGTTTCCTCCAGCAATTCAGAAAAGCAACCCATCTATATCTGCCCATCCTGTGGGATTTTCATTCATGTCTTCCCAGAAGTTCACAACACAGGGTGCCCCCAACACGCTAGAAGCCTTTCTTGATTTCTCTGGGCATCAAGAGAGTACTAGTTGAGCACTCTTGATGCCCACCTGTCAAGCCTCACCCATAAGAAATGCACATGAAGATTTTGTTTTATTTCTAATTTCTATGTTGTTTTATTTTAACTCTTGATTCTCCCTCCTCTTCTGCCTCTGTGTGCAATCAATTGTGCAATGCTGTTAATTTTACCTCCACAACATCTTTTGAATCTATCACTCTTTTTCTATTCACATGGCCACCATTCTACTTTAGGCATTTATCACCTCAAATATTGCAATAATTTTCTGATCAGTCTCACTTCAAGCCTTTGCTCTTTCCGATTTATTCTCTACTCAGATGTCAAAACAGTATTCCTCATTTAAAACTCATTTTATATTACTTTTTTCACCTATTTGCTCTCCCTCTCATCACCTATTTGGCCGTATCCACATTCTCACCATGGCCATATCCAAAAAGCACGTGTCTCAATTGGCGATCTGAGTTCATCACCTCTTTGTCAGGAGGTGGGTAGTGGGCTTCATCATTGGTCCTCTGGGATCATGCTCTCTGTCATTGCCTTGGTTAGTTCTACACAAGCAATGTTATTTATTTATTTTTGCAGAGGAATATTTACTTTACCAAGTTCAAACCTAGAGCATTTTCATAAGGCTCTTTTCATTGGTAGAGAGAATGATGCCCAGTGGTTGCATGACTATGAGGCTGGAGTTTGTTCAAGAGCTTGGGAGGGGACAGATCTTTCTTCTTCCTTATTGCTTCAAGAAAGACTATCTGAAGTTCCAAATTCTCCTTATAACTTACTCCAGAGAGTGAGGGAAGACTTTGGGAAGCAGCAGACACGTAGAGGAGCTAGAGCCTCAATATATCCATGATTTCTAGCTTGCCTTGCTAGAGACTTCGGAGGATTTCCCCTTGGGTGAGATTGATGCTTCTCCTTTAATTGAGCTGAGATGTCTCACTCCCAGTGGATGAGCTTTATTCACTCTGCGTATTGTTTGGTACATTCTAATCTATATAACTTCTCTGATTCCTATTTGCTATCTGCTTGGGTAAATGACTGTACTTAATACACACCATTTGTGATGGTCTTTTCTATGCTAGCATTTTGTGGGAAGGAATCAAGCCTTTAGACAGAAGTTCAGGGTACCTGTTTCCTCCTTAAAGGATAGCAACTAGGAAAGTAGCTTGAATCTAAGAAAAAAAATCATTCTCCTAGACCAGCAATATTTAGAAGGACTTAATTTTGTGCTTCTATCCCTTCTCTGAGGAGAATGGAATGCTAGCCTCTTAGCCTCTTACCTTGTCCCCCCTAGGCACAAGTCAAAGTCTCCCTTGAAGAGGGGTGGGAAAGATTACCAAAATAACTATCAAAGTCTCCCCATGTACTTCATTTAGAAAACCCATGTGGACTACACATTATCTACATGGTCACACTTCAAGCTATAGCAACAACAGAAGTATGAGTGTACAGATGTGTAAAATCTCCTTCCTACCACTTCAGGGGCATTTATTCCCACATGCTACCTCAGTCTTCAGAGAGAATGGGCTAAGACTTTGCATAGTTTCTACATAGAACTGATCTTACAAGTTTGTATTCAGATGTGTCATCACTGTCTATTGACCCTTGTTTCTGCTACTGTTGGGATGGTCTGAGTAGATATGTCCTGGTAGATACGTCTTAATTCTTAGGTAGATACATCTTAATTCAGTAGACCAGCTGGCTGCCAATTGCACTGCAAACTCCGTCCCTAGACCGGCAAGTAGCTTAGTTGCTTAAGCTTACAAGGTCAGAGCCATCTTGAATTTTCTATACCTAAAATGGAAAAAATGTAGAAGAAAAACCCCATTTTATGGATTATGCATACATGGGATACCATGTTCTATCCAAACTGGGCTACTTGGTATTCATCATTCATGGAATAGTATCTTGCATCCATGCATTTTTCAAGGTTTTCTTCCCCCTTCCCTTACCAGCAGGCCTGGAAAACATCACCTCCTCTCTTCCACTTCTTAGAATCCTGACTGTAATCCATGTATATCCTTTGCCCTGAGCCCTGACTCTGGTGTCCCCTTCCTCATGCCCCTGGTACTTTCAGGTTAGGTTTTATATTTTCCTCTTGAGTTAAGTAAAATATGCTCATATTAAAACCTTATTGATTTTAGTATTTCTGATTGTTTTGCCTCTTTTGTGGAGCCTCTAACCCCTCAAAAACAGCTTTGTTGTTGTTTTTTAGTCATTCAGTTGTGTCCAACTCTCTGTGATTCCATTTGGGGTTTTCTTGACAAGGATAATAAAGTGATTAGACACTTCCTTCTCCAGCTCATCTTACAGATGTTCCATCATCAGTTTCCTACTGAGGCAGACTAGTGTCTGAGGCCAGATTTGAACTCAGGTCCTCTTGACTCCAGGCCCAGAACTCTATCCATTTCATCACCTAGCTGCCCCTCAAAGGCAACTGAAATGGAACAAAAACAGATGCTTTCACCCAACCTGCCAAAGAGCAGAAGACACTTTAAAAATCTTTAACACCAGCAACCTTGTGATCTTCATCTCACATATATATTTAAAAGTTCCAATTAATACAACACCTCTTTAATCACTTGTAAAGAGATGTGAGGGCAAGCAAAGTGGGACTTTTGTTGTCTTTTGTTTTGGAGTGCTTCTCAGCACTGGGGCAATCAAGTGCCTTTGATTGAGTCTTGCCTTTGTTTGTAGGAAGGCCAACACCCTTTTTCTAGTTAGGTCATAAGAGGTGTGAAACTCTCGAGAAATGTGAAGCCCTTGAGAGGTGTGAAGCACTCTGAACCTGAAGAAGTGTGTATATATACGCTGAGGTTAGCATTTTGTTTGGGTCTCACTCACTGGAAGACTGTAGTGTTATTTGACCAGATGAGACTCTAGGTAGCCATTAAGGAGCCCCCTGGCTTTGAAAACCTAGATGTTGGTGCTTCTTTCTCTGGTGACTATGTATGTACTGCTATGGTCAGACAGATAGAAGCCAGTCTGTTGATTTGTGCTATTTTGCTCAGTTTATAATTTCTGCTTGTAACTTGTTTGTATTTGCTCTGATGTTCAGGGTGCTGGCTAAGTGAATGATATATGCATGTTTAATTAAACTTAGATTGTAAACCCCTTAAAGTTGCTTTCCTGAGAAAAGCAGATCAAAGAACCTGTGCTAGTAGCCCTCCTGTGTGCTGGTGTTATTGGCCTTACACAGCCACAGTAGTGGCAAGTAGCATTGTTGTTACAAGAGAAGAGAAGATATTTTTCCATATCTTCTTGCACATTTCTGACCATTCACACAGCATTTTGATATGATCTTAAATTTCAGCTTACTCATTCACCTTTTCATTGGTTGTTATACTTCGTTCTTGAGGAGGACCAAAATGACATCACTATGCTAGAGTCAGGTTTCAATGTGTCTGACTGTGGCTGATCAAACCAGTATGAGCTTGGAATGCTCTACCATAGGTCAGGCACATATAGTCCATGTGAACATTTGGGGTGGATACTCTAAATTTGCACATCCTGCATTTCCTTTGAGCTATTTCAATTCTGCTTTGCTCATAGAGCACAGCACCTTCTCTGATGTGGGCATGCCATGCTGAGCAGTCTGGTGCTGGTGTCTCCCATGTCACAAAATTCATTCCAAAGTTCTTAAGAGAGACTTTGAGAGTGTCCTTGTATTGTTTCCTCTGACCACCATGTGAATACTTGCCCTGTGTGAGTTCTCCATAAAACAGTCTTTTTGACAAGCATACATTTTGCATTTGAACAACATGGCCAGCCCATTGGAGTTGCATGCTCTGAAACAGAGTTTGAATGCTTGGCAGTTTAGTTACAGTAAGGACTTCAGTGTCTGGTACCTTATCCTTCCAGGTGATCTTCAGAATCTTCCTAAGACAATTCAAATGGAAGTTATTCAGTTTCTTGGCATGGCACTGGTATACTGTCCAGGTTTCATAGGCATACAACAATGAGGTCAGCACAAGGGCTCTATAGACCTTCTGTTTGGTAGTAACCTCCCAAACATTGAGCTAGCTCTGGCAATGCATATGTCAACCTCATCATCAATATGTACATCCCCATAAAGTACACTACCAAGGTAAATGAACTTATTCACACCATTCAAAACTTCTCCATTTGCTGTAGCCGATGGTTCCATGTATGGGTGGTGTGGTGGTGGCTGATGGAGGACCTGTGTTTTCCTGGTATTAATTGTTAGATCAAAATTAGCACAAGTGCAGAGAATTGATCCATACTGTGTTGCATCTCAGCTTCAGAGACTGCATTGAGTGCACAATTATCTGCAAACAGAAAATCATGCACCAACACTCCTTCCACTTTGGTTTTGGCTTGTAGCCTTTTCAAGTTGAAGAATTTACCATCAATGTGGCGGCTGATGCTGATGTCATTAAAAGCATTTGACAATGTGGCAGAAACCATCATGCTTACCCAACCCTGGCCTGATTACCTTGGCAGCAAAATATATATATGTATATATATATATAAATATATGTGTATATTTATATATATGTATATATACACATATATAAATATACATATATATGTGTGTGTGTGTGTGGATACATACATACATACACACACACACACATATGTATATATCCCATTCTGCTGTTGAAACACAAAATCCAGTAGACCTGAAAGATGAATAGCTCTTGTTGCAAGAGAACTCAACAGGTATCACATCCTTTTCAGTATGCTTCAGAGAGATAGCCTGGAACAGTGGAAAGACCTTGGGTATGGAGTCAAAAGACCTAGGTTCAAGTCCCTACTCTAAGGCTTACTACCTTGTGTATTGGGCAAGTGGTTTCCTTATATGAAAAGAGGTTGAATTAGATTGGGGATTCTTAACTACTTTTGTGTCACAAACCCCTTTATAATCTGGTGACACCTAAGGTCCCCTTCCCAGAATAAAGATTTTTAAAATAAATTTTTATTAAATATTTTCCAATTACATAAGAATTTTTTTTAGCATTCATTTTTTCAAAATTTGAGTTCCAAACTGTTTCCCTCCCTCCTTCCAACACCTTCCTCCTACTGGATAAGGGAAGCAATATGATATTAATTATACATGCAAATTCATGCAAAACATATTTCCATATAAGCCATGTTGCAAACAAAATCACAGACAAAAAAACCAAGAAAAATAAATAAAGTTTAAAAAAGTATGCTTTAATCTTTATACAGAATTCATCTTTTCTCATTCTGGAGGTGAATAGCATTTTTAATCATGTATCTTTTGAAATTGTCTTGGATCATGGTCTTGGAAACTTTTTGCAAGTTACTGATTTTCACAAGTTTTCACAATTTTCACAGTTGCTGATTCTTATGATATTGTTGTTACTGTAAATAATGTTCTCCTGGTTCTGTTCACTTCACTTGGCATCAGTTCATATAAATCTTCCCAGGTTTTTCTGAAACAATCCTGTTCATCATTTATTATAGCACAATTGTATTTCATCATATACCACAATTCCACTCATATACCACAACTTGCTCAGCCATTCCTCAATTGATGGGCATCCCCTCAATTTCTAATTCTTTGCCACAACAAAAAGAGCTGCTAAAATTTAACTTCCATATTCATTCAAGAAATTGGTCTATGGTTTTCTTTCTCTATTTTTTCTCCCTGGTTTAGGTATTGACCATATCTGTGACATAAAAGGAATTTGATGGGACTCCTTTACCTATTTTTTTTAAAAAAAGTTTATATAACATTGAGATTAATTGTTCCTTATATGTTTGGCAGAATTCACTTGTAAAATCCATCTTGTCCTGAGGATTTTTTCTTAGGGAGGTCATTTATGGCTTATTCAATTCTTTCTCCCTTAAGTTATTTAAGTATTCTATTTCCTCTTCTGTTAATCTGGGTAGTTCATCTTTTTATAAATATTTGCCTACTTCATTTAGGTCATCAGTTTTGCTGATATATAAATGGGCAAAATAGTTCCTAATAGTTGATTTAATTTCATATTCATTGGTGATTCATTCACCCTTTTCATTTTTGATACTGGTAATTTGGCTTTCTTCTTCCTTTTTTTAAATCAAATTACCCAGTGGTTTATCTATTTTATTTTATTTTTCACAAAACCAGTTTATAGTTCTCTTTATTAGTCCAATTTTTTTAACTTTCACTTTTATTAATCTCTCCTTTGATTTTCAGGATTTTCATTTTGATGCTTACTTGCGGATTTTAAATGTGTTCTTTAAATAGTTTGTTTTTAAGTTGCATTGAGCTTCTCTTTCTCTCTCCTATTGATACATGTGTTGAGAGATATAACTTTCCCCCTTAGTCCTGCTTTTGCTGCATCCCACAAATTTTGACAGGTTGTCTCATTGTTATCATTCTCTTTAACAAATTTATTGATTATTTCTATGATTTGTAGGGCAGCTAGGTGGTGCAGTAGATAGAGCACTGGGCCTGGCATCAGGAAGACCTAAATTCATATCTAGCCTCAGGTAGTTACTAGCTATGTGACCCTAGTAAATCATTTAATCCTGTTTACCTGTTTCCTCAACTGTAAAATAAGCTGGAGAAGAAAATGGCAATCACTCCAGTTTCTTTGCCAGGCAAGCCTCAAATGGGGTCATGAAGAGTCAGATACAACTGAAATGACTTAACAACAACAACAATTTGTTCTTTGACCCACTCATTTAGGATTAGGTTATTTAGTTTCCAACTAAATTTTAAATTTATGCTTCCGTGGCCCATTATTAAATGTAGTATTTATTGAATTATGGTCTGGAAAGGATGCATTTAAAACTTCTACTTTTCTACATTTGTTTGTGAGGTTTTTATGTCTTAACACATGGCCAACTTTTGTGAAGGTGCTATGTATAGCTGAGGAAATGGTATATTCCTTTCCATTCCCATTGAGTTTTCTCCAAAGTTCGATCACATCTAAGTTTTCTAACATTATATTCATCTCCTTAACTATTTTATTTATTTTATGGTTATTTATCTAGCTCTGAGGAGGGAAAGTTGATGTCCCCCACTAGTATAGTTTTAATATCAATTTCCTCCTGTAATTCATTTAGCTTTTCCTTTAAGAATTTAAATGCTATGTCATTTGGTACATATATATTTAGTTCTGACAACACTTCATTTTCTATGGTGCCTTTTAGTAAGGTGTAGTTTCCCTTCTTATCCTTTCTAATTAGGATTATTTTTGCAACATGATTGCTACCTTTCACTTTGTTTTTTAACTTCAGCTGAAGTATAACAGGTTCTCCTCCAGTCCCTTATTTTTACTCTGTGTATCTTTCTATTTCAAGTGTGTCTTTCATAAACAACATATTGCTAGATTCTGTTTTTTAATCCGTTCTGCTACTTTTTGTTTTGTGAGTTCACCCCATTCACACTCACTATTCTGATTACTAACTGTGCATTTTCTCAATCCTATTTTCTTCTATTTATCCTTTTTTCTCTCTTTTTATCCTGTCCCTCCTCTCCACTCTGTTTTGCTTCTAACAACTGCCATCTTTTATTCTCTCTTCCTTTTAGTACCTCACTTTCCCTTATCCCCTTCCCCTCCTACTTCCCTGTTGGGTAAGATAGATTTCTATTACATACACATACAAACACACACACACATACGTATACACACATATATTTTTCCCTCTTTCAACCAATGTAAATGAGTAAGGGTGAAATGTTGTCTGCCCCCGTCCCCCTCTTCCTCTGTAAAAAAGCTATTTCTTGTGTACCTTTTTTATGGGACATAATTTTCCATATTCTTCATTTCCATTTCCTTTTCTCCCAGGGCACCCCTCTATCTCACCTATCATTTTTAAAAAACATCATCTCAATATAATCAACTCAGTCCCACTCCCTGTTTCTAAGGTATTGTGGTTATTCAGTCATTTAAGCTGTGCCTGACTTTGTGACTCTGTGGACCTCTGTCCATGGGGTTTTCTTGGCAAAAATGCAGGAGCAGTTTGCTATTTCCTTCTCCAATGGCAACTAGAGGTTAGGAGACTTGCTCAAAGCCATGCAGCTAGACAGTTTCAGAGGCTGAATTTGAATTCAGAAATTACCAACTTTAAGCCCAGGGCTCTGTCCATTATGCCACCTAGCTGCCTCTTTCTAGGTAGAGTCCTTCTAACACTTTTATAATGATAAAGTTATGTGTATCATCTTCCCATATAGAAATTTAAACAGGGGCAGCTAGGTGGCACAGTGAGTAGAGCACCAGCCCTGGAGTCAGGGGGACCTGAGTTCAAATCCGGCCTCAGACACTTGACACACTTACTAGCTGTGTGACCTCAGGCAAGTCACTCAACCCCAATTGCCCTGCTTTCTCCCCTCCAAAAAAAAAATGAAAACAAACAAAAAAGAAATTTAAACAGTTTAACTTTCTTGAATCCTTTATAATTTCTCTTTCATGTGTTCTTTTTGTATTTCTCTTGAATCTTGTATTTGAAAGTCATATTTTCCATTCAGCTCTGGTCTTTTCATAAGGAATGCTTGAAAGTCTTCTATTTCATTAAATATCCATTTGCCCCTGAAGAAGCACACTGGGTAGGCTTTTCTTGGTTGTAATCATAACTCTTTTGCCTTTAGAAATATCATTTTCCAAGCCCTCCACTCCTTTAATATGACAACTGCTAAATCTTATGTCATCCTGACCGACTTCACTGTATTTGAATGGTTTCTTTCTGGCTGATTGAAATGTTTTCTCTTTGACCTTAGAACTCTGAAATTTGACTATAACATTTTTGGGAGTTTTTATTTGGGATCTCTTTTAGGTAGTGATAGGGGGAGCCTTTCAATTTCTATTTTACTGTCGGACTCTAGGATAGCAGGGCAGTTTTCCTTGATAGTTTCTTAAAATATGATGTATAGGCTCTTTCTTTGATCATGGCTTTCTAGTAGTTCAATGATTCTTAAATTGTCTTCCCTCAATCTATTTTCCAGATCATTTGTTTTAACAATATGATATTTCATGTTTTCTTTTATTGTTTCATTCTTTTGGTTTGGTTTTATTGTTTCTTTATTTCTAATGAAGTCCTTAGCTTCCACTTGCCCAATTCTAATTTTTAAAGAATTTTTTTCAATGAATTCTTGTACCTCTTTTTCCATTTGGCCAATTCTGTGTTTTAAGATGCTACTTTATTCAGCATTATTTTGTGCCATTTTTACTAAGCTGTTTATTATCCTTTCATAATTTGCTTCCTCATTCTCATTTCTTTACCTAATTTTTTCTTCTATCATTCTTATTTGGTTTTGAAAATCATTTTTTAGATCTTCCAGGAATTCTTGTTGGTCTTGTGTCCAATTCACTTTTTTTTCTGTTGAGGCTTTGCTTATAGCTGTTTTGTCTTTATTGTCTTCTTCTGAACTTGTATCTTGATCTTCTCTGTCACCATAGAAGCTTGCTATGGTTGGGTTCTTTTTTAATTGTTTGCTCTTTTTCCCATCCTATTTCTTGATTTTGAGCCTTATGTTAAAGTTGGTCTCTTCCCAGCAGGGGAGTGGGGGATACCGTGTCAAGTTTTAGGCTTTTTTGCATTACTGTTTTCAGAGCTAGTTCTGAGGGGTTGAAAGTTTTTGGTGCTTCCAAGGAGGTGCAACTTGGGGAAAGGTGTGGTGGTTGCTATTCTGGTCTATACTCTGGTCCTTACCCAGGAAGGGTCCCTGATCCTTTGGGATTAAATTTGATACTGCTCCTCAAGACCACTGCTCCCTTGTGACCAAAAGCAACACTGCTCCTCAGGGCTCTTGCTACCTCTTGACCAAAAGTGCTCCTCTCCCGCCTTGAGTTCTTACCCAGAAGTGGGTATGGGTAGTGGAGTTGCCAGACAGGCCTAGTCCTATGTTCAGTGCTATCAAATGGATTTCGTGTGTTCACTTTCTGACCAGTTGCCAGGACCCCTCACCTTCTCTGGCTTAATTTCTCCCAAAGCTTCTGCTGCTTCTGTCACCACAGTGTAGTCCCACTACAGGTGTTTCATCCACATGGACTCTGGGCCAGCCTCTATCCACATGTCACATATTTCTCTTTCTGACCTTCTTAGTTGTCTTGGGTTGGAAGAATGTCTCAACCCAACCTTGGCTCTGTCACTCCAGAGTTCAATTTAAGGCATTATTTTAAAGTTGTTTGGAGGGGAATATTGGGAGACTTCAGTTGAGTGCTTCTATTCCACCATTTTAACTCTGCCCCTGAAGTCCCAAATCATGATTTTTAAATGCACAAAATAAAATACAAAGGATTACAAATTAAACCAATAATATGGAAATACAGTTAGAAAAATATTTTTAAAAACAAGTTCATGGACCCCAAGATAAGAACCATTGGATTAGATGGCCCCTGAAGGTCCTTCTAGATTTGTGATTCTTTGAGGGGTGAGAAAAGTTACCTAACCATTTGAAGATATATATATATATATATATATATATATATATATATATATGTTCAATATATATATATATATTCATGATTCTACTTAATTTCTATTTACTAAATATCTCAGACATCAAGAATATGTAAAATTTATCTAACAAAACTGACAAAAATGCATACTCAGGCATTGGTGAGTTAGACTTCTACAAGCTTATTCACATCTATCTTTTGTTTCCAGTTTTCTATTCATGTAAAACTTTTCCTCTAGCTCAAAATTGATTGTAATTTTCAAAATAGTTTTTTATTTGTTTTGGAATCTAGTTAAAGATAAATTTGCTCTAAAAAAAATACTAACAGATCATTCAGACAGGACTTCCTTTTCAGAAGCCAAATGAAGAGTAATTATTTACAAGTCTTTACTATGCTTATAGATTATGTAGGTTTAACTCCCTATTAGGACAGTCATTTGGGTGTTCATTGCTCTTACTTCATCACAGGTCCCAGAAATGTGCCTGATATGGAAGTTAGACCTACTATTCTAGAGTTTCCAAAATCCTTATTGGTTCCATTTTTCAGGATGAAAACTACTTTGGCAATCCATCAATATTCTAGCACAGTAGCCCCTTGTAATAAATAGTTGCATATACTGAGAATGTAATGCTAATATCACTAGTTTATGACATAGGAACAAAAGGGCACATGACTAAGAAATCTGCAAGAAAAATGGAGTTGCTTTCTGTGGAGAAGGAAATTTAGCATTTGAACATTTGTCATAAGATGCAGCTGGAATAATAAATGTGACTAAATCAAGTTTCAAAAGTTTAAAATGTGAATTCATTAACCTTTTGAATGGGGGAAGCAAGAGTTAGACAGTATCTATGTACCACAATGATGTTTCTATAACTCAAATGAGCATTTTTTACCTATAATAGAGGTATTATATGCCTATAGATAAAGGAAAAGAGTTGTTTTTTCCACAATCAGACAGGAGTTTCAACACTTCCTATTCCTTTCAGTATTCATCAAGGTGACATAGCAGATAGAATGCTGGACTTGGAGTCAGGAGGGCCTTTCTTAAATCCTGTTTTAAGATACTATGGTTTTATGACTTTAGGCAAGTCCTTTAACCTAAGCCTCAGTTTCCTCAACTGACAAATGGGAAGAAGAATGGCAATTACTTCATGCGTCTTTGTGAGAATCAAATAAAACACTATATGTAAAGTGCTTTGCGAGGATTAACTTACTATATTAATGTTAAATATTCTTACTCATATTGCAGTGTTTATAAGAGCAAAACCAGGCAAATCATTTTACCTCTTTGATTCTTACTTTCTCCATTTGTAAAATGAGATCATTGAACTAATTTCTAAGATTTTTCCTAAATCAAAGACTATGAACCTATGATGTTGTTGTAATCATAACTACCGCTGATGGGTCCAGGGAGACCTTTTCACCTTTCCCTTTTCACCAAGGGAAGCTCAAAAAGTTGCCTCTAAGGTTGGAAATGTCTGTCTCAGGATAGATGCAGTCATCTAAATATGTAGTATTTACTTAAATATTGTGGAACATTTTCTACCATTTTTGTAATTTCAATAAGACTCAGAACCTGAACTGATTAAGCAGAAGAAAAGCCTGATCCTAACAGTCTCTTTGTTCTCTGAGTAAACTCAGAATATCTTTTCTCTGTCAACAAGGCCAGATCCGGCTGACCTAAGAACATTCTTCCCGCTGTTAACCATTAAGGGATGAGACCCTAATCCTGAGACACTACCTCACTTAATATTCAACAGGTATACTTTAACTGATCTTTGTCAACACTCTTGTCTTTACAAACCTATTCCATTAAGGAAAATCCTCTTCTTGTATCATGGTTAAACATACATGGGGATCATAAAAGTGAGGTAACACAGACTTCTGAGTCTGCTAAAAACAATGTATATAAGTTTTCTCATTCCTTTGTTCAGGCAGTCAGATTCAGGTCTGACTCTGTGCATGCATATAACTACTAAATTTAAAGGGACTGAATGAATGAATGAATAAATAAATGTATAAGCAATATGAATTTTTCTATCACCTAGCCTGTTTTTTCCTTCAACCAAACATTCAGGTTTAACGATGTAAAGAAATAAATTTTAATATAGTATTTACTTAGTATGCTATTTTCTACATAGTAAGTACTAAGCCTTTCTACTCCCCACTTTTGGGGAGTATCAGAGTGATCTTCCTAAAGTACACATCTGACTATGTCACCCCCATTTATTTTGCCTCTGTTATCAAATATAAAATCCTCTGTTTGACTTTTTCAGTCCTTCAAAACTCAGTCCCTTCTTACCTTCCTAATCCTCATACACCACAGTCCCTTCCATTTACCCTAAGATCCAGTGACACTGGTCTTCTTTTTATATTCCTCGAACATCACAAGCCATCTCTAGACTCAGCACATTTTTTCTGGCTGTTGCCCTCCCTCCTATCCCCTTGTTTCCCTGGTTTACTTCCAGTCTTAGTTAAAATCCCAACTGTAAGAAGCCTCTTATCTCTAATTTGTCTTGTTTGTATATAGTGACCTCCTTGAGAGCAGAGACTGTTTTTACCTTTCTTTGAACCCCCAATGCTTAGTACAGTGCCTGGTGATAGTTAATAAATGCTTGCTGATTCTACTACTTGACTTTTGGGGAGACCCTAAACATGAGAGAAACAAGCTTTGGGCAATTTTTTCCTGGTACCCTTGAGGTCAATGTGTAAAGTACCAGATAGTTTCCAAAAGAGTCTAACCTCTCTCATTAAATATTGGTAAAATATGAATGAACCCACTGTGTATTGCCTTTTGTTCTCTTGCAGACTTTTCTTCAAACTGACAAGGAAGATGTATCTTTAATAACATAACAATCACCTTGAAAAGCACTTTTCAAGCTGCCTTCAGGGGAAAAAAAAAGATTTTGGTGACTAAAGGGGATTTAAATGGCAGAATAACAAAGGGGCCTGTAGAGCGAACTAAGTGAAGGAGGCCAACCTCAAAACCAAACAAGTAGTTAATTTTTAAATCCCTTGACTTTGATCATTCCAGATTGCCAGGAGTTTTGTACAAAGCTGAAGCAAGCTAACTGCTAATAAGTATATAATCTGCTTTGAATGGAGGATCTCATATTTCAATAACCATAGTAATGTCAAATTCTGTTCCTACAGATTAATATTTATGACTGTTGAGAAAGACACCTACACATTTACAGGTTCATTATGGAAATAATTTTTTTAAATCTCTTTATAACTGAATTTACACCGCATAGGTTTGCCCAGGTATTGGAAAGTTTTTAAAAGCATGTTGCCAAATTGATTCTTATGGCAAGGTAGGCGTGTGGGGTTTGGGGGAGAAGATCTTGACAGATGGTGGCATTGGGGGTGGGAAAGAGGAGTATATATGACCACATAATGCCACTTATAACCTGTATGGCCTCAGAGAAATTACAAAATGAGGAAATTGGGCTGGGTGAACTTCAAGATGCACTCCACTTCTAAATCTGACCTTGGTGATTCTCAAAAACAGAGAAAAGAGGGATATGAAGCCAGCAACTAGACCACAAGGCTTTGAAAAATGACCTGTGGTCCTTGGGTCAGATGACAGATACTTTTGGCAGTTTTCCAGTTTGAACAGGTTTGCCTAGGCATAGGAATTTCACTTAGAAAATGTTTACTTTGAAGCAGAAGAGGGTATCAAGTGCCTTCTGCTAGGAACAGAGGATAATTGTGGGCTAAGTGTTGTGAAGGACATAAAATAGTCAGAAGAAAGATCGTGAGAGTCTCCACAGAGAGCACTGAAAAGTCCCAGAGGAGTGTGCCAGGAGAAGCTCAACCTCCCTCTTGCTCTAAGTGGATGAGATTATACAGAACGTTAGGGGAAAGTTTATTCAGTGCCTATTATAATCTTTATGGGCCCTAACATGTTTCCTGCTTCCATTAGCATATAAGTAAATTTGTCCTTTGGGGGAAAATGAAAGAAAATATTTTCTTTGTTTTGGGTCCAGTTATCAGTAAGGGAATCTTGAAATTGCTAAAGAATTCATATGTAACAGTTCTGGATCAGATATAAGAAATGACAGGATGAATTCAAGACAGATCAGAATATTACGCAATGACTAAAATAACATAAATGAAAAGAACTCTAAAAAAGAGTAATTGTAATGACCAATCTTGATTCCAAAGTACAAATAGTAAACTGCCTACCTCCTTTCATTAAAAAGGTGGAGGACTATGGGTGCCGAATATTGCCTACACTGTCAGACAAGCTCACAGTATCATTTTTGCTGAACTGTTAATAACTCTGAACTTTATCTTGTAGGCAATGGAGAACATTGAAGATTTAAAAGTTAGAAGTCTACATGAAGCTGCACAGCATGGCGGAAAGTGAACAGGATTTATTTCAGAAGTCTTCCTAGAGATAATATTTGTAAACTTCTTAGCCTAGTGCCTAGAACATAATAGGCACTTAATAAATTCTTGTCCTCTCCCTCCTTTCTCCTCCCCCCAACCAAGTCTAAAGGATTTAAAACCAAGCTTTGCTACTTTCTGGTTGTATAATCAGAGGGAATTATATGAGCCTCAGTTTTCTCATCTGTAAAACAGGAATGATAATACTGTATTATTTATTTAATAATACCTTATCATAAAGTACTTTGGAAAAGTGAGTTATTGTTATGGTTGAAAAAATTTAATAACCTGGTGGTATTATGAATTAGGAATTTATGGGGAGGGGAAGTTTAAAAGCAGGGATATGCTAGAGCCATCTTGAACCAGTTGTCCAGAGCAAATAGTTAAATTTTTAGAATGAGAATGCACAGGTCAGAAATCAACAAAAAGCTGTAAATCAAGGCTTCATTTTTGCTTTGTTGATTTTCTAGACTGAAAAAGTGATTAAAATGTCAATAATGGAGATTAAACTTAAAAGTTTGTCAAGCTTTTGGAATAGCAGGATGTTAAACATTTACCAGTACATCACTGGTTGGAAAGAATTGTGCCAAGCCTTCTATGAACATTGCCTGCAGGCAGTAGCACATTTAAATGATGGGTTAAAGTCTACTGTGAATTTGCAGAATTTAATAACCCAAACGATGTATCATAAAACTTTCTCATTACCCTTCTCTATCTAAACATAGATTGATTACACAGGGTTCTTATAATGGATAACCAGTGCTAGCTAATTGGTCCCTATGACTATCTAGAAGAAAGAAGGCTATTTTCGTTTTCCTAGTGAACAAGCTATATTTCTTTTTTCTGCCCAAGGCACCAGTTGGAGCTGATAATACTTTATATTTCCATTGCTGGGATTTACAGCTCCTACACAAAGAGTCTCATTTGCCTCTCTGTTGCTAGGGATTTACACGTATACAAATGAAAGTTAACCACAAATCACTGGTAAATAAAAAGCAAGGATGCCCAATCACAGAATATACTTTTCAATAAAGATTCGAGGAGGTAAGAGAACACCTGCCCAGTGCAATCTCTGGAATCCCTACATCTCAAAGAAGGAAAGAAGTAACCATCACTCACTTCTTTATTTATTTTTCTATTCAAAACACTAGAAAGTTCATCATTTTCCCTACACAGGAGCTGTCCACAACATACCAGCGTATAATATCATACAGCTTGTCTAAATCTCTCTATGGAAAAGAAAAAAAATTATTAGGAAATATGAAAAAGTGGAACTGCATTGGTCCTCTTCAACAAAATGATCACATGATTTTCAGATTTCTCTAAAATAAAAAAATACATAAATAGAATACAAGATTTTAATTGTTAGGAATAAGATATTAAGCATCCAACCCAGTCATTCATCCCAATATATATGTTATGATTGTCATCATCTGTGAGCCTGTGGCCAGCTGTGAAGAAGCAGTGGGGAACTCATGTTGTTATACATTTTCCCGTAGAAAAAGAATTAGATCCATTCTGTGTGATCAAAAGGAAGAATTATGACTAATAGGCAGGATGATAACTAAAAATTCTGGAACCCAGAAGAAATTTAGTTGTGTGGGTGAGGTAGAAATGCAGAAGACAGTCCTGGTTGGTGCAGTTATGCTGGACAATGTTCAAAAGCAGGCAAGAGGTAGAGCGCAAGGATGTCGCAGCATGACAGGGTAGGGCCAGGACCCTTGTGGTAAAATGCAGGTGCTGCCAGAGAGCCAGGTCTCTTATATGGCACTGTGCAGCAGCCAGGGGAGGGCAACAAGGTACAGGGAATGTGAGCTAAGGAAATATGCCCTTTGAAAACATATATTCTGCATCAAAACTCCACTTGCCTTGACATAGTTATGATGGAAGTTATAGAAAGGAATGGTTTTTTATCAACTTTCTATTTTTATTTCTCATCAGAATCATTTACTTTTGTATCTTCAGAATTTCGTTCTTATGAATTTCTCCTCTCTGCTGGGCTGGCTTCCTCTGTAGAATTTTAATGCCATCAGACCCTACCTATCCCTCATATATATATATATATATATATATATATATATATATATATATATATATATATATATATATATATTTAGTTTTAGTTTTCAACACTCCCATAAGATTTTGAGTTTTAAATTTTCTCCCCTTCCTCCCCTTCCCCCACTCCAAGCTGGCATGCAATCTGATATAGGCTCTACTTATTAATTCATATTGAACATATTTTCACCTTAGTCATGTTGTAAAGAAGAATTAGGGCTAATGGGAGGAACACGAGAAAGAGGAAACAAAACAGAACAACAAAAGGTAAAGAAAGCAAATAGTATGCTTCCATCTGCATTCAGACTCCCAAGTTCTTTCTCTGGATGTGGATAGCATTTTCCATCGTGAGTCTTTTGAAGTTGTCTTAGATCCTTGCATTGTTGAGAAGAATTAAGTCTATCAAAGTCAGTCATCGCACAATGTGGTTGTTACTGTGTACAATGTTCTCCTGGTACTGCTCATTTTATAAATCTTTCCAGATTTTTCTGAAGTCTGCCTGCTCATCATTTATTATAGCACAATAGTATTTCATTACATTTATATGCCACAACTTGTTCAGCTATTCCCCAATTGATAGACATGCCCTCAATTTCCAATTCTTTGCCACCACAAAAAGAGCCACTATAAATATTTTTGTACATGTGGATCCTTTTCTGTTTTTGTGATCTCTTTGGGATACAGACCTAGAAGTGGTACTCTTGGATCAAAGGGTTTGCACATTTTTATAGTCCTTTGGGCATAATTCCAAATTAT
Organism: Trichosurus vulpecula; assembly: GCF_011100635.1. NCBI lineage: Eukaryota > Metazoa > Chordata > Mammalia > Diprotodontia > Phalangeridae > Trichosurus > Trichosurus vulpecula. Next base: position 420,031,951 of record NC_050574.1, read on the forward strand.
TCTCTAGAATGATTAGATCAGTTCACAACTCCACCAACAATGCATTAGTGTTCCAATTTTCCCGCATATTCTCCTACATTTATCATTTTCCTGTTTTGTCATGTTAGCCAATCTGACAGGTGTGATATGGTACCTTAGAGTTGTTTTGATTTGCATTTCTCTAATCAATAGTGATTTAGAGCATTTTTTCATATGAGTATAGATATTTTTAATTTCTTTCTCTGAAAACTGCCTTTTCATATCCTTTGGCCACTTATCAATTGAGGAATGACTTGTATTCTTATAAATTCACCTCAGTTCTCTATATATTTTAGAAATGAGGCCTTTATCAGAGACACTGGCTGTAAAAATTGTTTCCCAGCATTCTGCTTTCCTTCTAATCTTGGTTGCCTTGGTTTGGTTTATGCAAAAACTTTTCAATTTAATGTAATTAAAATCATCCATTTTGCATTTTATAATGTTCTCTGTCCTTGTTTGGTCATAAACTCTTCCGTTCTCCATAGATCTGATAGGTAAACTCTTGAAAGGAATTGTTTTTCAGAAACTTTTTTGTATTCTGAACTTAGCAAACACCAAACGAGCATTTCCATATACAAAGCAGAACAAAAAGAGAATTGTACATGAAAATAGTGGCTCTCTACTATGTTCAGTATGTACCATTCAAAGATGTACAGCCCATCAGTGATTCTTCCATCACGGGAGGCAGATGTGATATAAGGAAGATGTTTCTAGCAATTGTCCAACAACAGCAGGCACAGTCTGCCCTACACATACATCCTGCAGAGGCTGAATGATTGTTATGTCATTGTTTGTCCATCATTTTCAAAGAGGACCAATGACATCACCAGTTGATTTCTCAATCTGTGTGTGAATGGATTTAAGTGAGACAGAGTTGCACAAAGTCATCAGCCTCACTCTTTCTTCCAGAGTCATCAAAGTCCAATGGCAAGATGAAAGTCAAGATGACTGGCTTGCAATGCAGCAATGACCTTGGCATCTTTGATGCCTGATTAATCTCTAAGTTCTCCACAGTACCTGCTTCAGTGGCCTTCATGGCCAATGGAACACATTGTTCTCATCCACCCATTCTGCCAGGGGAAGTCTTTGCGTGTTTGGGGTAGATGTTCCCCTTAATTCACCGATGGGCTTGATGCCTGTTAGTTACTGTCAAGTTGGTTTAGCCAATCTTAAAACCATAGATGGTTTTACCAGGGTGTGTCCATTGTGTATACTACAGCTTCCTGGAGCCAAAGGTGAGAAGTCGTGGGACAGGTGAACATCAAAGGTTGATGAGCAGCCAGGGCATGAATTGTCTGGGAGATTGGACTAGATGACCTCTCAGATCATAATGTCAGTTATAGGAACCACCAATTGAGAGTCCCCCATTCCACTTGAAGAAATTAATAGTTACAAAGTGTGCGTAACAATGACAATGAGATATAAAAGCATGCCCCCTTTTGACTTAGTTATACAAAAAGGAAAGTCCAAGGATTCTTCCCAGTGACGATGTGTGCATTTGATAAAGAGCATGACTCAAGTTTATGATGAAGATTTTTGCTGCTATTATTTTTGCTTTGCCATTTCAGTAAATGCCTTTGCATTTAGTTAATTATTTTCTCTGGCTAATTAAAATCAAGGTGAACACAGCAATGGGGGCTTTTGGGCTATAGTTAGGACATCAGACCCACAGAATACCTTGATTTCTGCTAGGGACCCAACCTATACATGAGAATGTGGGGTCATGTGGCTAGAGTTCAGAGGATGCTACAATAGAACAATCCAATTTCGAAATGGAAGGTCATTTAATCCACCCCCTATGGAAACCCAAATGTCCTCTATAGTGACGCTAATAAGTGACCATCTGGCTTCTACTTATATGCTGCCAGTGTTGGATAATGCCCTATTGCTAAATAGTTATTTTAAATTGCTTCAATTGTTAGAACCTGCCTCCCTCTACCTTCCACCATCTTGTCCTAGTCCAATTTTCTGGGGCCAAGCAGAACATACCCAGTCTGTTGCTAAATCTTATCTATCCTGCCACAACATGTCTCACATCCATTCCTTGTCATCTATTTACATAACCATCATCCAAGTTTAGGCCCTCAGAGTCTCTCTCTTGGATCATTGTAGCGCTATCACAACTGGCTTTCTTTTCCAATTCATCCTCCAAACAGCTTCCAAAGTGATTTTCCTAAATCATAACCTGACCATATCACTCCCCTACTCAATTAATTCCAGTGAATCCCTGTTACCTCTAGATCGGATATAATCTTCTCTATTTGGCACCTAAAGCCCTTCATAACCTGATTCAAACCAACTTTTCTAGTTCTGTTATAAATTACTCTCTTTCGTGTACAACATGGTCCAGCCAAATTGGTCTTGTTATTGTCCTCACATATATTTTCTGTTCCTTCTCTAAGCTTTGGAACTGACTGTTCTTTGGGCCTGAAATGTACTCCTTACTAACCTCTGCCTCGTAGAATAGCTAAATATTGACCGGTAAAAAACAGTTTGACCACTATGCTATATCTCCTCTTACTCCAAGTATGCAAATGTACCATGCTAATAAAGCCAGACTGGGCATTAACCTTTTCAGCGTCTTGTTGAATTGCCACAATTAGACTTATGTTCCCTACTTCTCTGATCTTCACACCATACTCTCTATTACGCAATTTAGAAAATACTCTTACTTTACTTGTCCTATAGCAAAGTAGTTTTCTATTATAATCATGCTGGCCTTTTGTCTAAAACTCTATATAAGTTTGAGCCCCCTTTCCCCATCCCCCAAAGATCACTGGACCCTAGAAAGGAGAATGGATACCCTCAAGGGTGTGCTTATAAATGTTTATCAAAAGGATGTATGCAGGATTCTAGCATTATTATTAACATTTATCAATATTTTATTAATATCACTTTCTACTTTTTACTTTTTAAATTAAATTTTGTTTTATTTTCAGTTATAAATTCTCTACCCTTTCCTTCCCTTCCCTCACCCATTGAGAAAGCAAGAAATAAATCTGGATGTTCAACAAAACAAATAAATCAAGCCCTGACTTATACTATTTTTGATTTCTAAGATGTAAATGTTCACATTGAAAATTTAACAATAAGCTTTCCTTCACTTCAGCAAGTGGCTCTAGCATGCTTCTACCCCACTGTGTATTGCTCACTGTGGGCATTGGCTACTAAACATCAAAACTACCCTGCTATCAACTGTCCTCTTCTTGTAAGTAGCAATGAAGTTTGTTAAAAGTTGTCTTTATGTGTTGGTCACTCTTCATCTGAACTCTCCTGTCATTCCACTAAAATAATTGTTAACATTAATACAATGCTTTAAGATTTGCAAAGTACTTCTCTTTTCATCCACAATAAATACATGACCTCAATATAAAAGGTAATATCAAGAGAAAATTAGAGGGGCAGCTAGGTGGTGCAGTGGATAGAGCTCTGGCCCTAGAGTCAGGAAAACATTAGCTCACATACAGCCTCAGATGCTTACTATGTGACCCTTGGCTAATCACTTAACCCTGATTGCCTCAAAAAAAAAAAAAGAAAGCAAATTAGAGGTGATTACTTTCATAACAATATATAGAGGAGGAATTCTTAGGGAAAGAGGGGGATAGAGATGATCATGGAAGATCAAATGAATAATTTTGATTACATAAAATTGGAAAAGTTCCCTTTTTTGCACCAACAAAAGCAGTGTAGTTAGAATTAAAAGGAAAGCAGTTAACTGGAAAAAGTCTGCATAGACATTTTTTCTAATGAACATTTGATATCCAAGCTATAAAGAAAATTGATATAGGTATATATGTGAACAAGAGCCATTTTCCAATAGATAAATGGTCAAAGAATATGAAGAGACAGTTCTCAAGGGGAAGAGATCCAAGGTATCAATAACCATGAGAAAAATATGCTCCAATTGCTGCTAATTAGAGACATGGGAATTAGAACAACTCTGAGGTCCTACCTCATTCCCTTTAGGTGAGCAAAGCTGATTTTTAAAAAAGGAAAATTAAAAAACATTAGAGGCTATGGAAGAACAGGAGCACTAATGTATAGTTGGTGGATCGGATCTATGAATTGGTTCAACTCTCCTAGAAAACAATTTGGAACTATGCCCCCAAAAGCACTTCTCTCTGACTCAGTGATACTACTACTACTGTTACCACTACTACTAATGATGATGATAATGATATACTAGCATTTAAATAGTGTCTAGTCTGTTCCAAGCATCGTGCTAAGCACTTTTACAAATGTTTTTACATGTAGCCAAAATGATCCTGGGAGGCAGGTACTATTATTGTCCCCATTTTACAATTTAGGAAATTGAGGCAAACAGTTGAAGTGATTAGTACAGGGTCACACAGCTAGAAAATGTCTAAGATTGGATTTGAACTGTCTTCCTAAGTCAAAGTCCAGCACTCTATCTACCCTGCCACTTCTATCCCCCAAATCTCAAAGATGGGGAGGGGGGGACCAACAACGTGCAGTTCTTGTTATAACCAAGAACTATAAACAAGTGGGAATTGATAATTCTATAATTCTAACCACATTGCTTTTGTTTATTGAAAAAGTACTTTTCAATTTTATGTAATCAAAATTGCCCATTTGATTCCAGGTGGTCATCTCTATCCTCCTTTCTCTCTAAGAATTCAACCTCTATCCATAGTTATGAAAGTTGTCAGCTCTGATTTGTTTTTGATAAGACCTTTTATATTCCCGTCAGCTGGGAAAGGGATGAACAAATTCTGGCATATGTATGTAGTGGAATAATCTTGAATCAAAAGAAATTATGAAAGGAAGAATTTGAGAGAAACCTGAGATGAACTACATGAATTGATACAAAATAGAATTAACAGAACCAGGAAAACTATATAATGGCCACAATATTGCAAAGGAAAACCACCTTGAAAGACATAAGAACTATGTCTTGTTAATTCCGTTGTTAATCATAATTCTTGCTGCTGCTATTTGTCCTTCATTCTCAAAAAGGACCATGATATCAGGGAAGTGATGCCACGACATGCAAGTGAATTGGATTTCAGTGAGGAAGAGCTGTGTGAAGTCATCAGCCTCATTTTCTCCTCTGGAGCCACCTGAGTCCAGGAGCCAGATACGGATCAGGACAACTGGAGATGGCCCAGGATGGAGTGGGGACCTTGGCCTTTTCAAGCTTAGGTCTTTAACAGGTCTTAGTTTGACTGAAGCAGCTCCCATTCACTGATTAGGGCTCAATAAAAAATAAGGCAAAGAATGGCCTCTTTAAAAAGAATAGATCTGGGAGGGGAAGACCCTAAGGGTTTCTGGCCAAAACAGAAACAATTGTTATTTACATTCAATAGTGAAAGCATATATATTGGTAGACAAAATTGATACAACACAAATTCATTTTGTTGGACTATGCTTGGGGCTCTTAAGGTGGGGAAGTGGGGAAGGGTCCAAAATAAAGGAAGAAAAGAAAAGAAATAGTCAATTTAAAAATACATTAAAAAGGGGGAAAGGGAAGGGAAAAGAATAGGCATTTATATAGTGCCCATTATGTGCCAGGTCATGTGCTAAGAATTTTACAAATATTATCTCACCTGATCCTCATAACAACCCTGTGGGGAAAGTGTTGTAATTATTTCTATTTTACAGTTGAGGAAACTGAGGCAAACAGAGGTTAAGTAACTTTTCCAGGTTCACACAGCTAGAAAATGTCTTAAACTGTGTTTGAATTCAGGTCTTTCTATCCAAGCCCAGTCTTAGACAAGTAGTATAGTATTGGTACTATTGTGTTAAATTGAATACATTAGGTGAATAATCTGCATTTAATAGATTCACAGTTTCATGCATAACCTTCTTTCAGGTCTTCTTCATATATGGAAATGTTCATATTTGTTCATGATTTCCTAGATCATGATTTTCTCAATGTATTTATTGGAATGAGATATAGTAAAAATGAATGTGTTTATCACATCTTTGTTGGAATGGGTAATTAATGTTTGCCCATAATTTGTGGTTCACTTGTCATCTCACTGTTATCTCTTTTGGGTAAAAAAAATTTCTGTATTTTCTTATTTGTCTTAACATGCATATTTATTGTCAGAATCTAAAGCAATTGAAAATGGAGGCATTTGTAAACATTTTCAAAGCCAAATACCACGATAATCTAGTAAATACTATCCAAAATCCACAGCCTAACATTTTTAATTAGTTTGCCATTTAGAAAACTCACCACAAAATCCTATTCTTTAGTTCTAGCTACATTCATTTATTTTCTTGATGCACATTTTTGCTGCTGTATGTGCTAGGTTGGCTCATACCTGGGGATCCATTAACGTTAACATCCAATCAGCACTTATTAAGGTCCTACGATGTACCAGGCACCATGCTGAACATTGAAGATTCAAAAAAAAGGCAAAATACAGTCCCTGCCTGCAAGAAATTTGCAATCTAATAGGGAAGACAACATGCAAGGAACTACATATAAACAAGGCATATATAAGATAAATTAGAAATGATCTACAAAGGGAAGACATTAGAATTCAGAGAAATCAGGAATGATTCCTCATAGGAGATGAGATTTTAGCTGAGAAGAGAAGCTAGGAGACACAGATGAAGGAGGAGAACCGTCTAGGCATAGGAGACAGCCAGGGAAAATGTCCAAAAGTCAGGAAAGGAGGGTCCCCTTAAGAGGTAGTGAAATTCAACTCAGTAAATCTTCGCTAAATGCTTACTCTGCTTAGAGTGAAGTGCTAGAAGAGATATCATCTGGAAAATGGAGGATTGGAAAAGGTGGATTGACTATATAGTGAGACTAAGAGATTATACAGTTTGACAGCTAAAGTGCTGTGCTGGTACTCATGGGGTGTTAAAAGACCTAGAAGAAAGTCTTCAGTCTGTTGGGTAGATCCCTTATGGAAGAATTATGAGAGGACCTAGACAAGAATCATCCCATATAAGAAGGGTGAGAGGGAATGGCTTGGGATTCTTTATTGCAGAAAGAATGCCCACATCAATGAGGTCACTAATCCATCTTTAATTTTTCTTTATTTATGGAATAAAACAAGAATTTCCATAACCTAATATAATAAAAAAGATGTTTGCATATGAAACTGCTAATCTGTTGTACACAACTGCTATTCTTTTTAAATATGTAATAAAGTTATCATGTAAATTTCTTTTCTTTTCCTTTTTTTTCTTCTTCCTTGCCCTGGACATGGCACATTAGACACACACACACACACACACACACACACACACACACACACTAATTTTATGCACACTTCTATTTGTCAGTTCTTTCTCCAGATGCAGATAGGCTCTTTCTTCATATGTCCTCTATAGTTAATTTGGGTATTTATAATGGTCAAAATGATTTATTTGCTCAAAGTCATTCTTACAACAGTATTACTGTAATTGTAAATTTATTAAAGTATATTCAGTCAACTCAGCATTTATTAAGCACTTACTATTTGCCAAGAACTACGCTAAGCACCAAAAAAACAAAGGCATGCAAAAAACAGTTCCTGCTCTCAAGGAGCTTACCTTCTAATTACCTTTTATAATACCTAGCTAATAATGATAACACATTTTAAAAAAAAAAGCTGAAAGGAGAGAGACAGAGGAGAGGAAAGAAGGACCCCAGAGTGGGAGGCATGATGCAGAAGTCCTGAGTACATTCTGATGAGAAATGATCTGGATACCTTCCTTAAGCAGAGATTTTAGGTGGAGTCATTTAACAGACGGAGGGGTTGATGGGGTGAAGGGTGCTTTCCAGTGGGCAAATTTTAGCACTAAAGCGATCTTCCCAGATGAAGAAGTTTCTAGGGGTCTGGCAAAGTCTGGAGTGCAGTCTGGTGAGAAATAAATACATTAAGTGCATGATGTCAAGCAGTGGAGATACAGGGATGAAAAGAAACACGGACTCTACCCTTGAAGACAGCTTAAAGCCTAACAGGAGGATCAGACAAGCATACAAAGTAATATAAACACATGATAGAATGTAGCAAGTTTTTTTGTTTTGTTTTTTAGGCTAGACCTGTGATTTCATAGGGAGAGTTTAGCGAAGTCCTTCCTTTAACAACTTTCTCTGAAATGTATAGTCTAAGAGAGTTATTTAGAAGCACTGGAAGTTAGGAGACTTAGCCAGGGTCACACAGTGTGTCAGACTATGTGTCTTGCTTTCTATAAGGCCAGCTTGATCTCCACCACTTCACACTGACTGTAGGCAAGTTAAAAGGAAGGGTAAAATTGAGGAGAAGATATTGGGAAGATGTGGTCGTGTTTATCTGATGGAAACAGGGCAAGTTTCATGGAAGAATACACATTGACCTTTTTCTCAATGGAAGAGAGTTGAACAGTTAGCAGTATTGTATCATATTGTTGTATCGTATACTTAGAACATTATCGTATCATATATTTAGAGCTAGAAGGATCTTGGGGCAGCTAGGTGGCATAGCGGATAGAGTGCAGGGCTTGGAACCTTCCTGAGTTCAAATTTGGCCTCAGACATGCACTAGCTGTGTGACCCTGAGCAAGTCATTTAACCCTGTTTGCCTCAGTTTCCTCATCTCTAAAATGAGCTGGAGAAGGAAATGAAAAGCACTCCAGTATCTCTGCCAAGAAAACCTTAAAGTTATGAAGAGTTGGACAGGAGTGAACCAAACAAAACAGAAGAGACTTTTGGGATCATCTAATAATGTCAAGCAAATAGAAATGGGGGTCATTGAACCATAGAGAAGGATCTCTATAAGAAGCATATTGATTTGGGAAGCCATATATTGACATTATCTATATTCTATTGTGTTTTAATTTATTTTGCTAAATATTTCAAAATGAGATTTCTATCTGGTTCCAGGTCACTGAGGAATGCTTCTGAATCAATTGTTTCACCACACACACACACACACACACACCTTCAGTGGTTCCCTATTACCTTTCATTAAAATACAAAATCTTCAGCTCATCATTTGAAGCCTTCCATAACTGGATTCCTGCCCACTGCTCTAATCTTACTTCATACTTTTCTTCTTCACTCACTCAGATTGTTCTATTTGGCATTTCCTACCCACCACTTTGTATCTCCTACCTCTTTGCCTTTTCCTAAATGTACTGCAAGAATTCCTACCTTCCTTTAAAACACAGTTCATGTGTTTCATCCTAAATAAGGCTGTTCCTGGTCTGCTCAATTGTCAGTTCTCTCTCCCTTAACAAAACTACTTTTTTACCCTGTAAGTACCATGCCCATCTGTATCCCAAAGAGATCATACACATGGAAAAAGGACCCATATGTACAAAAATATTTATAGCAGCTCTTGTTGTAGAGGCCAAGAATTGGAAATCAAGGGGATGTCCATCAACTGGGGAATAGCTAAACAAGTTGTGGCGTATGAAGGGAATGGAATACTATTATGTTGTAAGAAATGAGGAACAGACAGACTCCAGAATAACCTGGGAAGACTTTTATGAGCTGATGCTGAGTGAGGGCAGCAGAACCAGGAGGACATTGTACACAATTACAGACACATTTTGCAATGACTAACTTCAATAGACTTGGTCCTTCTCACCAATGCAAGGTTCTAAGACAATTCCAAAAGACTCACAATGGAAAAAGCTATCCACCTCCAGAGAAAGAATTACAGAGTCTGAATGCAAATTGAAACAAACTATTTGCTCTCTCTTTTTTTGTTATGTTTATTCTTTCTTGTGGTTCATTCCATTGGTTATAATTCTTCTTTACAATATGACTAATGTGAAAATGTTTAATGTGAAGGTATATGGAGAACATATTTCAGATTGCATACTGTTTTGTGCGGGGGGTGGGGAGAAAGGGGTATGGGGGGAGAAAATTTGGAACTCAAAAGCTTGTGGAACTGAATGTTATAAACTAAAAATAAATAAATCAATTTTAAAAAATACCATGCCCATGATGGTGAAATGTACAATTTTTTGAGGCAGGCACTATTTTATGTCTGCCTGTTTTTGGGCGGATGGTCTTTGCATCTTTAACACCTTGTACGTTTCCTTCCACATAGTAGGATCTTAAGAAATGCCTATTAAATTGAAAATGCTTAAATATGAAAATGAGTTTGTAATTTATCTTCTAGACCAGGACCTCTTAAACGTTTTTTCCACTCCTGACCCCTTTTTGTGTTCTGGCAGCATGTGTGGCCTGAGGGCATGCTCAGTGCAAAGTGAGAGTGCTGTGTGTTCAGAACCAAGGCTGCAGTGAAGTTGCAGAATGCAACACAGGCATGCACTGACAGAAACACCTCAGATTCATTATACATTTGATTTCAAATTGATTTTTGGTCATTAGACTTTCAGAAACCTTTTACTGTTGCCAAATTTTTCACGACCTCACATAGGGTGATGAAAACCCACAGTTTAAGAAGAGCTGCTCTCAACAAGGAGAATGACTAAAGATTGTTAAGCAAGGGAAGGTCATGGTCAGATTCATTCATAAGAAAAATTATTTTGGACATTATGCAAAGTATGTTTCGGAGACTGGAGGTAGGCAAAACACTTGGGACCCTAACACAGCAATAAGAAATGATGTAGGCCTGAACTATGAGTATGAATAGTAAGAAGACAGAGATGAGAAATATTCTGCTAGGAAAATCAATAGGACTTGGAGAAGGATGTGGATGTTAAGAAGGAAGAAAGAGTAACAAGATCATATGATCATAGATTTAGAAATTGAACGGAACTTAGAGATTATCTAGTTCATTTTATAGATGAAGAAACTTGGGCCTAGAGAGGTGAGCTTTTTTACAAGGTCACATAGATAGTAAAGTACAGAGTCATAATTTGAATTCAGGACCTCTGACTCTAAACTTTTCACTGCCTCATGGAGAGTTCAAGTCCCAGTGATTGGGAAGATGATGGTGCCATCAACAAAGATGAGGAATTGAGGAGGCAGGTAAAAATATACAGCAGGCATCCACAACTTTGGGGATTAGGGTTTAGATCCTATGTAAGTAATCAATATTTCAGGAGATTTCAGGTGTTTTTCCATTTCAAGGTGTTTGTTGAGTATATGCTAATATCGTACATGATTCTACGGTAGATGGGATCATAAAAATAAATTTCTTCAATGGTCTGGCTCACTGAATCATAGAATTGCTAGGTTGTAAGATACCTTAGAAACTATCCCATCCAACTTGAATCTGAAAAAAAGATTCCAACTACAACATCTCCGGCAAGTCTTCATCCAGTCTTTGTTTGAAGATTTCCAGTAAGGAGGAATTCACTACCACTTATGGTAATTTACTCCACTTTGAGACAACTCTACTTTTAGGGACTTTTCCCTTGTGTTAAGCTAAGTTGTCCTTTTTACAACTCCTGTATTACACTTGGTTCTGTCCTCTAGCATCAAAGAAAACAATACTGATCTCTCTTCAACATGCCAGCCTTTCAAAACTTGAAGCTAGGTATCATGTCTCCCTTGAGCCTTCTCTTCTTCAGAGTAAACAGGGATCATCTTACTTTTTTATTTATACTCCCAGCAACGTACTTTGCATATAGCAAGCACTTAACAAAGCTTTCATTCATTCATTTATGAATTCAAGGCCTTTTGGCACTCTGGCTGCTCTCCTGTCAATATTCTCCAGTTTATCAATGCCTTTCCTAAAACTGGGGCCTAGAACTGAATATAATACTTCAGGTGTGGCATAACCAGGGAAGAGGCTGGGGGGCTATCATAGCTTATTTGTGTTAACTTCCTATCACTCCCTCATTTTCAGCACTAGACTGCCCCCTTAATATTCAAAGATGATAAACAGAGATGTCTTGCTCTTCTTACCTCTTGTTCTTCCAGTTTCTAATAAGTTACTACTTTCACATTCTGATCCTGGCTCACAAATCTTGTTGCTCCTGGTTTAAAACTTGCCAACAATTATGCTACCAGTAGGAGGCTTATAATAGGGGGTGTGCTGGTAAACATTTAACAACAGGCTCTACAGGGTGCATGGGGTGGGGGGGCGGGAATAAGTACACCTGACACTTAAAGATTAACCTGCATGATTAACATTTTCCCATCATTTTCTTAAGTCTAGACAATCAACAAAACAATAAATCAAGCCTTGGGCTATAGTGTTTGCTAATTTCTGAGGTATAAATGCTTATTCTGAAAATTTAACTATCATCTCTCATAAGTTGGTATGAGATGGCTCAAGAACATCCCTGGACTTACAATTACCTATAATAATGATGATGGTGTTGGTGATAATGGTGGTGATATTCATGATGATGATAATGATGATGATGACAATGAGTACTACAGGCATTCTCTCCGGTGGTACAGATATTGAGAAGTGAATGATAGTAGCAATTTCCGCAGCACTCCCCAGGGTCTAAAACATTGTGCATACATGATATCCCTTAGGCCCCACAATTATCTTGTGAGAAGGTTCACGTGGATAGAAGAAAGAGCGATATATTAAAAAACAAAGGTGATATAAAGCAAAAGATATGATGAAAATATTTCCATTAAATGGTTAAAAATATGAAAAGTTTTAGTAGTTGAAAGTACAGATTTCATTGATTTGAAAAATTCACCATTTTGGGCTACCTCATGCCTTACCTTGATTTTATGGGATAAATAAGGCAAGAGCATACATAGATGATCACCTAAGTATACATGGATCTTGCCACAGCTGTGCCCTTAGTACTTCCAGGCCTTTCTGTTCACTTTGAAACTGAGTTTTCTTTTATGTACTGTATCCCTCCAATTAGAACGTGTGCTTCCTAAAAGCAGGGGATACTTAATTTTTTCCATTTGTATCATTAGCACTTATCACAGATGCTTGGCATATTGAACTTAACCAATGCCTTTTCATGCATTCATTAATTCGTTTATCCATTTGACCATCCATCCATAATACATTTTATGTATACATAGTCACATCTGAAATCTAAAGCAAGGATAAATTGGTTGCATTGGAATCAGGAGTGGCTCTATAATATCTAGGAACTTTTCTTAGCAACAAGATTTGAATAGAGTCGAAAAGGATAGGCTGTATATAATTTAATAAAGTGCTAGAATTCAAATGTTAAGATTTTACAGAAAACATGTTCTCATGAGCAAGAAATAAATTCAAGTAAGACTGAGACAGATGTTGCTAAACTAGTGGTTCCAAAATATTTTTAATCCTGTAATATTTTTGAGTTCCTTCCTGCTATTTTCCCCCAAACTATGGTAGCCTTTTCATGCTGTGATAAAGAGATGCACCATGGAGAGGAACTTGCAAGCAAGGAAGGGCCAGGGAGGCGATAATTAGAGAATTAAAAACAATATCTTTACCCATTTTGTGAGGATTAATTATGGATATTGGTACATTCACCTGTATGACTGAACTTTCAGTGAAATGCTACATTCAAAGTGAAAATCTGATTTCTGCTGGGATGCCTCAAGCTAGGAGCATAGGAAAGCTTTCTGATGAGTTTCCAGGAAACATGAAAGCTTGCTCAAATGGAAATAGAATACAGACAAAATAAGGCTATTGATTCTTACTAAACACAAGGAGCCTTCTGAATATCTAGTTTCTTTCTTGATCTTTTGGAAAGGAAAATTTCTTTCCTTTAAGGCATATACAGGTACTGGCTTATGTGATCTCCCATGCCATCGAGATGGTATGAGTTGAGGAGCTCTGGGATTTTTCCCCCATGCCATCAAGATGGTATGAGTTGAGGAGCTCTGGGATTTCTCCTTTCCCAAATTTCTCTCCTGCTTCTTTATTGCACTGATAAAAATTCTGAAATTAGAGATTCATTCTTTGAGTTTACCATAGCATTTTCTCTAAGCTTCATCTTGTAAAATGCAAAAGTAACATACTAAACCATTATTAAAACCATGACATGAAACAATTATTCGGATGCATACTTCTAGATAGATAGCTGGATTGGGAACACTGAAATGTGAATTTTGATTGGTATGTGTATTGAAGGTGGAGGATAAGAAGTATGGAAAGGCCAGGATGTAGATGGGGATAATATTGGAGTATGACTTCCTGGCTAGTCAGGATAGGCTCAGACAAGGTGCCCCAGTTCATATTAGAGGGACACTGTATACCTAGGAATGGGGTTATGGAGCCAATAAGAAGGAAACTGTCAAAATAAGGTGGCGTAGTACCAGGCTTTCCCTCCTTCACAACTTTTCTTAAGACTGACCTTGGCCAAGACTTCTGGCTAACGTGCCTATCTGAATGGAGACAGAAGGACCAGCTCCCATATGCCTACTCTAGCAAAAACATGGAATTTGAACCTAACCAAAAAATGATCAAGAAACTCAATGAGAAACTACAGTAAGTGACTTCTTCCGTCATAAAACTGCACAAAAAGTCAGCCATAAACCTACAAGAAATAAAAACTGTGTAGAAGAAGAATTGGAAGGAGAATAAAAAGCTTACACCGGAAAGTAGTAAACCTTACCCAAGTAATGGACTCCCTAAAAATTAGAATAGAGCAAACAAAAACCTGTGACTCTATGAGATAGCAAGAAATATTAGAAAAAGTAAAAGTCTGAAAAAATTTAAAAAACAATGTAAGATTTATATTATCAGAGATGTTGACCTAGAAAATAGGTAAAGAAGAGATGATTTTAAGAATTATTATTATACTCTTTCAAGGGGCATCTAGGTGATGCAATGGGTAGAGCATCAGGCCTAGAGTCAGGAAGATGTGGGTTCAAATCCAGCCTCGGAAACCTACTAGCTGTGTAGCCCTGGGCAAGTCATTTAACTTTTATTTATCTCAGTTCCTCATCTGTAAAATGGGGACACATTGCAGAAGGAAATGGCAAATCACTCGAATATCTTTGCTAAGAAAACCCCATGAACTTTGTCCATGGGTTGATATAGAGTCAGACACAATGCAATGACTGAACAACAATATTCTCTGAAAACCATGATTAAAAAACTAAGCGGACACTGTATTTCCAAGAGCCCACAAATGAAAATTGATGGGATCTTTTAGACCCAGAGGACAAAGTACAGATAGAATTGACTGATCACTTCCTGAGAGACAAAGAACAATCCCAAGAATGTCATATCCAAAATCCAGAGATTACACATCAAAAAAAGTACTGCAAGCATCAAGCAAGGAGTTTAAATACCAAAGAAACAAAATCAAAAACCCATAAGACCTGAAAACTTTGACTATAATGGAGAATAGACCTTGCAATGCAATATTCCAAAAGACAAAAGAGTTAGTCATAATCAAGAATAATTAAACCTACAATGCTAAGTATAATCCTATGGGGGAAGAGGGAATGTCCTTTAATGGAAGAGAAGATTTTCAAACATTTCTGACTAATAAAGACCAGAGCCTAGTAGGAACTGTGAAATATAAATACATAAATCCAGAGAAATCTAGAAAGTCAAATCCATTTGAGCAACTGGCAAGGGCTACATGATGATGCTGTGCTAATAAAAGAAGAGAAGAAACAAGCATCCCTTCAGAACCTAAATTTCTTCAAAAGATACAGACAGGGATAAATAAGAACAGTGTCTGAGAGTTGGATTGGTTCTGTTCTTAAGGTTCCAGGATGAGAAAGAAAGGGAAATGGAATATATTCATATAGAATAGAGGGAGTAGGGGGTGAATTTGTCATTTATTATAATTGGGGCCAATAAGAAGAGTATACAAAAATATGGAGGAAGGGCTGGAGGAGTAAGCATCAGGTGATGCTTATCTGAAATGGACAAAAGAAGGTTGAACATATGTACAAATATATTTAAACATACAATTTGGTGTAGAAATACAGCGGATTCAACAATGAAACAAATGTTAATAGGAAGAGGTGGGGTTAAGAAGGAGAACAATACTGGAGAAGGAATAGTTGTAAGCAAATCAAACAAAATACTTTTCCTGATCCTGAGGGGGTATGCAAAGAAAAAAAAAAGAAATGAACTTAAATCTAATGTGCCCATGAATTGGAAAATGGCTGAACAAATTGTGGCATATGAGTGTAATGAGACAAATACTTTGCTATAAAAACAAGAGATGATTTCAGAGATGTGTGAGATATGTGATATGAGATAAGTTAGCAAAACTAGGAAAACAATTTATACAAGGTCAAAAACATTTAAAGAAAAATACTTTTAAATAGAAATATTATCAAAGTTGTGATCAACCATATCTCTAGAGACTCTATGATGAAGCATTTTACCCACCTGCTTACAAATGGTAATAGACTCAAGGTGCATAGAGAAATATACATTTTTTAACACTGTGTAGATTTGTTTAGATAAATTATGTTTGTTACTGGTTTTTTCCCCTCTGTTTTTAATTGAAGGTCATTGTGGGTAGTGGTAGTAGGAGAAGTTAATAAAAGTGATAAAAAGTCATCAAAACATTTCTAAAATGCTCAAAAGAAAACACAAGGAAATTTAGAAGCATAAACAAGTACCACAACTTTGAAAGTAATGTGTGTATGGGTGTGTTTGTGTATATGTATATGTATGTATTCACATTCAATCTATGTCTACATATTCTCATTAATATGTACAATAATTTATATATATTCACATTTAATCAGTGTTGTTTTTGTGTTGTGCTGTGTATATAGAAATGTTCTTTTTTGATGTTTAAGATCAGAATAAACAAAATTAAATAAATAAAAAGAATGAGGGATTGGAGAAGATGGCTTATGCATATCCCTGAAGTTAATTAACACAGAGAGTAGATGCAAAAAGGAATATTAGTATTTAGGATATTAAGTTCAAAGGAGAAAAGAAATCTGAGGAAGGAACTAGTACTGAAATACAGTTTCAAATGTCTTTAACATATGCAAAGTTTAGGTAACAAATAAGATGAACCAATTCAAGCAGGCAAATTTAATCTCATAGGTATCTTGGTAGGATAAAACCATGACTGGACCATTGCTCTGCATTGGGTATACCTTATTTAAAAGGGACAGGATAGGTAAAAGAGGGCAGGGTAGCACTGTTTAGATCAGTTCAGTTCAATTTAGTCTAGTTTAGTTTAGTTTTGCAGTGACCTATCTGTTCAGAGGATTGATAAAGAATGGCACTCTCCTTCTTAAGATGAAATACTCAATAAGTAATAATACTTATTTAGAAGGTATACTCATGAGGAAACCAGGAAGCAGAGGTAGAAAGCATGATGGAAAATATTTGAGTGACAGTCAATGGAGGAAGAAGAAAAAGTGATATTTTCATTGGAGTATACTACAGACCACTTGGACAGAAAGAGGAAATAGATGAGTTTGGGAGCTTAATTGCTACTAGCCTCAGCCTCTTCAGTAGCAGGGGTCATTGGGGTATGCCACTATACCCAGCATCTAATAGTTTCTTGGCATACTTCAGTGATAATTTCATACTTCAAAATATGGGAGATCCAACAAGAGGGAAATTCTGTTTTTAATCTGATACTCACTAACCAGGAGAACTATGTTGCTGAGGAAATGGGGAACCCTGGGTAAAAGTAACCATTCTATCCTAGAGTTTACATTGATGAAGAAGAAGTCTGATGGGTTTAAAGCTAAACCTAATTCACAATATGACACATGCCACAGATTTTGAGAAAGCAGTTTTCAAAAGGTTCAAAGGAAAGATAAGGGGGATCTTATGAAGTAAAATGCTTCAGGTGAAGTTAGCCTGAAAGAATGGGAGATGTTCAAGAATGAAATTCTGAACAAACAAAAGGAAACAATTCCAGTGAAGAGAGAAATATGATATTTGCCTGAAGAAACCACTGTGGGTGTGCAACCTAGATTTTTAAGAAAAATGTGGGAGATTAAAGAAAGATCAACAACAGAAGGTGAATGTGAGTTTGCCATGGTCTTGTAAAAAATAGTGTCAGGAGTGCTAAATCTCAGGATGAGTTGAGACTAGCAAGGGAAGCCAAGGAAAATATAATAATTTAAAGCTTTTTTTTAGAGAAAAAGTAGCATCAAAGAAGTGATAGCACTTTTGCTTGGAATAGATGGAACAGTGATAAACATTAGAGGGAGTCAGAGATGCTCATTTCTTATATGACTTCTGTTTTCTTTGCCTAGGAGAATGAACTTTGCACTGGAAATGTCAGAACAAAAGAAAACGTGAACAAGAAAAAAATTATTTCCAAGTTAGGTAAGGGAAGCGCCTAACAAGAAAGCACTTAGCTATGCTTAATGAATTCAATTTAGCTGGCTCAGATGAATTATATTCTTCCATATAGAAGGAACTGGATTACTGAGTCACTTTCAATGATATTTAAAATATCATGGAAAACAGGAGATATACCAAATAATTGGAGATTATGCTCTAATTTTCAAAAAGTGGCAAGAAAATTAAGCCTGTAAACTCTAGACCAGTGTACTTTACTTCAATTCCCAGAAAAATTCTAGAATGGATCCTTAAAAAGATGTTGGCAAATATCTAAAAAGAGAAGAGGTGAAAATGTAAAATAAACATCAAGACTAGGTCATCTAAGACAAACCTCATTTCCTGTTTTTGACAGGATTATTAAGCTGGTAGATGAAGGGAATGCTGTGGATTTAGTTTATCAAGACTTTAGCAGAACTTCCAATAAAATATTGAATGCTATTCTTGTGGAGATGATGGAGGCAATATGGTTTGGATGATGGTCTATTCAGATAGACTTAGAACTGTTGGATGGCTGCACTCAAAGGCTAGTGATTCCATGGCAATTCAGTAGGAGAGTTCTAAGTGGAGTACTCCAGGGATCTGTGTTTAGCCCTATGCTCCTTAACATTTTTATCAATGACTTTGATAAAGGCATAGATAGGAGCCTCTTCAAATTTGCAGATGACAAATCCTGGAGGGACAGCAAATACACTGAACAATAAAGTTAAAATCCAGAAAGAACTGGATAGTCTAAGGGAGATGTGTCAAACATGTGACCTAAAGACAACACTCCTCAATGCAACCAAACCAGGTTAAAATGTAATTGGGAATTTTTTTTTAAATAAAATATAATAAAGCATAGATAACGTTATTTTTTTCTAACTCAATATGTGACCTGTAGGGATTGTTATATGTAGCTAAGTGTCCTGTTTCTATTCAAGTTTGACACCAGTGGTCTAGGGTATTGGGCTAAATCTAATAAGGTAATATGTAATGATAATTATAATAATAACAATAATTAGCATTTCTATAGTGTTTCAAGTTGCTTTATATATGTCATCTCATTGATTCTCCCAACCATCTGTGAGGCAGGTTCTATAATCATCCCAATTTTACAGATGAAGAAAGTGAGGATTAAACAGATTAAGTCATTTGCCCAGGGTCACACAGAAAGGTGGAATTTGAACTGATGTCTTTCTAACTCCAAATCCAGGGCTCTATCATTTGTGCCACCTAGCTTCCCACCAGGGATAAATCTAAAGTCTTACACTTGGTTTCAAAATCACATTATAAAGACAAGATGGGGGAATGATCATTATGCAGCAGTTGTTCTGGAAGGTATCTAGGGGTTTTAGTGGACTGTGAACTCGATATGAATAAGCAATATGATGTAGCAGCCAAAAAAAATAGTGAATGCAATCTGGCAGGAAAGGGAGGTAATAGTCCCAAGGTACCACACTCTAGTCAGAGCTTGCTTAGACCAGAGTGCTGCATTCAGTTCTGCATACTGCAGTTTAAGAAGGACATTGACAATGAAAGAGTATTCAGAGGGACCAACAGGATGGTGAGTCCCATGTTCTTTGAGGATTATTTGAAGGAATTTGCCAGGTTATTCTGGACAAGAGAAGACTCAGGGAGTGAATGATAGCTAGTGTCAAGTATTTGAAGGGCCTTTATATGAACGAGTGATTAAGTAGACTAGTTGTATTTGGACCCAGAGGGCAAAACTAGAAATAATAGGTGAAAGTTTCAATGAAAACATTTTAGGCTTCATATCAAGAAAATTTTCTTAATACCTGGAACTATTCACATGTGAATTGGATTGACTCAAATGACACTGAGCTCTCCTCCACTGGAAATCCACACAACTACTTGTCAAATAGGTTATAGCCTTTGGTGCTTATTGTCTTTGTTTTCCATTTAGTTTCCATTAGTTTTTGTTTACACAAACGATAAAAAAATCCTTAAATTCAATAATCATTTATTGTTGTTCGGTTGGTTTTTATTTGTGTTTAACTCCTTGTAGCACCCCCATT
Organism: Trichosurus vulpecula; assembly: GCF_011100635.1. Taxonomy (NCBI): domain Eukaryota; kingdom Metazoa; phylum Chordata; class Mammalia; order Diprotodontia; family Phalangeridae; genus Trichosurus; species Trichosurus vulpecula. The sequence continues at coordinate 420,052,064 of NC_050574.1, forward strand.
TCGGGTTTTCTTAGCAGAGATACCGAAGTGGTTTGCCATTTCTTTCTCTAGTTCATTTGACAGAGGAAGAAACTGAGGCAAACAGAGTTGTGACTTTCCCAGGGTCACACAGCTAATAAATGTCTGAGGCCAGCTTTGAACTTAGGTCTTCCTGACTCAAGGGCTATTGCCCTATTTACTGTGCCATCTAGACTAGCACTCAGGTCCCTTCCTACTGTCAAATTCTGTGATTCTGTGAATTGACTTCAGTTCTTCCATTTTACAACTAAGGAAATTGGAGCCCAGAGAAGTTAAGTGATTTTCCTAAAGTCAAATAGGTAAATGATTTATTCAGAAACTGAACCCAGGCTCTGATTCCAAATGAGTATCTCTTTCCACTGCACAATGCTGCCTCTCAGTAAGTTTTCATAGAAAACAAGTTAGTATTTTTTACTTCAAATTATAGCCAAGTAATAATAACTGTTGTGGATCCCACAGGTTCTAGGGAATGGTACCTATTCCCTCTCTAATAAAGGTCTCCTTTCACATACATGATCCAGGCAGGATTCAGTCCTGGAGGATCCCATCTCTAATGAGAGTGAACAGACTTCTTTTTTCATACTCTTCAGCTCATTATATCTCCTCTCCAGTGCTCTAGGAAAAATTACTTAAAACTTAGATTTGGCTCATGTCTAGGTTAGCCCTAAAATGAGAGTAAAAAAGTACTCAACATGTAATGTAAATTAGGAATAGGAAAGGTATTTATTTTATGCACACACACGTACACACACACATATGCACACACAAATGCTACAAATCAAGCTCTCATCAGCTCACAATGACATAGAAAACAGGATTTCAGGGTTCGGGGAGCCAAGATGGCGGCTGGAAAGCAGGGACTAGCGTGAGCTCCCTGCCGAGTCCCTCCAAAAACCTATAAAAATGGCTCTGAACCAATTCTAGAACTGCAGAACCCACAAAATAGCAGAGGGAAGCAGGGCTCCAGCCCAGGACAGCCTGGATGGCTGCTGGGTGAGGTCTTTTGCGCACAGAGCTGGGAGCAGAGTAGAGCCCAGCATGGGCCACAGACCAACCAGAACAGGAGCCAGGTGGAGTGGGCCCTAGTGCCCTGAATCAGTGAGCTGTGGCAGTTACCAGACTTCTCAACCCACAAACACCAAAGACAACAGAGAAAGTTAGTGGGAAAAGCTGCGGGAGTGGAAGGAGTTCACGGTTCAGCCACCACCCCGGGGTCAGCGGAGGTGGGGCAGCTACAGAAGTACAGCTGCAGTTGCTTCCAGCCCCAGGCCCACCTGGTGGAAGGAATTAACTGGCAGATCAGAGCAGGAGTGAAGAGCCTGCTGAAGATCTAAGTCCAGTCTGGGTTGGGGGTTCTTGGGGAAGGAGGAGTGCTGCTGTGGCAGAGCTGGCACATCCCCCCAAGCTTGGAACATAGTACTCTCTACTCTACAAGCAGTCATATCCCACTGAAAAACTCAACGGTCAAGTTACTTGGCTGGGAACATGGCCAGGCAGCGAAAACGCACCCAGATTCAGTCTGAGACTTTGGAATCTTTATTTGGTGGCAAAGAAGACCAAAACATACAGCCAGAAGAAGTCAACAAAGTCATAGAGCTTACAACAAAAGACTCCAGGAAAAACATGAACTGGTCCCAGGCCATGGAAGAGCTCAAAAAGGAGTTGGAAAAGCAAGTTAGAGAAGTAGAGGAAAAATTGGGAAGAGAAATGAGAAGGATGCAAGAAAACCATGAAAAACAAGTCAATGACTTGCTAAAGGAGACCCAAAAAATACTGAAAAATATACTGAAGAAAACAACACCTTAAAAATAGACTAACTCAAATGGCAAAAGAGCTCCAAAAAGCCAACGAGGAGAAGAATGCCTTGAAAGGCAGAATTAGCCAAATGGAAAAGGAGGTCCAAAAGACCACTGAAGAAAATACTACCTTAAACATTAGATTGGAGCAAGTGGAAGCCAGGGACTTGATGAGAAATCAAGATATTATAAAACAGAACCAAAGGAATGAAAAAGTGAAAGACAATGTGAAATATCTCATTGAAAAAACCACTGACCTGGAAAATAGACCCAGGAGAGATAATTTAAAAATTATTGGACTACCTGAAAGCCACGATCAAAAAAAGAGCCTAGAAATCATCTTTCAAGAAATTAGCAAGGAAAATTGCCCTGATATTCTAGAACCACAGGGCAAAATAGAAATTGAAAGAATCCACAGATCACCTCCTCAAATAGATCCCAAAAAGAAATCTTCTAGAAATATTGTCACCAAATTCCAGAGCTCCCAGATCAAGAAGAAAATACTGCAAGCAGCTAGAAAGAAACAATTTGAGTATTGTGGAAACACAATCAGAATAACCCAAGATTTAGCAGCTTCTACATTAAGAGATTGAAGGGCTTGGAATAAGATATTCCGGAGGTCAATGGAGCTAGGATTAAAACCTAGAATCACCTACCCAGCAAAACCGAGTATCATGCTCCAAGGCAAAATATGGATTTTCAATAAAATAGAGGACTTTCAAGCTTTCTCAGTGAAAAGACCAGCGCTGAATAGAAAATTTGATTTTCAAACACAAGAATCAAGAGAAGCATGAAAAGGTAATCAAGAAAAAGAACAAGAAACAGAAATTGCAAGGGACTTACTAAAGTTGAACTGTTTTGTTTACATTCCTACATGGAAAGATGATGTGTTTGATTATTGAGACATCAATATTAGGGTAGCTGAAGGGAATATGCATTTATATATATGTGTGTATATATATGTATATATGTATGTGTACATAAATATATATATATATATATATACATATTTAGAGAAAGAGAGAGAGAGAGCGAGCACAGGGTGAGTTGAAGATGAAGTGATGATATATAAAAGAAATAAAATCAAATTAAGGGATGAGAGAGGAATATATTGAGAGAGGGAGAAAGGGAGAGATAGAATGGGGTAAATTATCTCACATAAAAGTGGCAAGAAAAAGCAGTTCTGTAGGAAGAGAAAAGAAGGCAGGTGAGGGGGAATGAGTGAATCTTGCTCTCATCAAATTTGACCTGAGGAGGGAATACCATACGCACTCAATTGGGTATCTTACCCCACAGGAAAGAAGGAGAAAGAAGATAAAAAAAAGGGGGGATGATAGAAGAGATGGCAGATGGGGGTGGAGGTAATCAAAAACAAACACTTTCGAAAAGGGACAGGGTCAAGGGAGAAAATTGGATAAAGGGGGATAGGTTAGGAAGGAGCAAAATATAGTTAGTCTTTCACAACATGAGTATTGTGGAAGGGTTATACGTAATGATACACATGTGGCCTATGTTGAATTGCTTGCCTTCTTAGGGAGGGTGGGTGAGAAGGGAAGAGGGGAGCAAATTTGGAACTCAAAGTTTTAAAAACAGATGTTCAAAAACAAAAAAAAAAATTTGTATGCAACTAGAAAATAAGATACACAGGCTATGGGGTATGGAAATTTATCTTGCCCTACAAGAAAGGAAGGGAAAAGGGGATGGGATTGGAGTGGGGTAACAGAAGGGAGGGCTGACTGGGGAACAGGGCAACCAGAATATACACCATCTTGGAGTGGGGGGAAGGGTAGAAATGGGGAGAAAATTTGTAATTCAAACTCTTGTGAAAATCAATGCTGAAAACTAAATATATTAAATAAATTTTAAAAAATTTAAAAAAAGAAAACAGGGTTTCATAACTCATAACTATTGTTATACTTAGTGTTCATTGAAAGAAATAAACTAAATGAATAGCACTATTAACTACTGTTACACTCTTCTGGGTGGTTAAGACTGACACATCAGAACATGAACCAGAATACTGAATAGGTATTACTGTATTTCACCTCAGTTCTGCACTGTCCAAACAACTCCAGGTTCACATCTTCTAGCAAGCAAGGCCAGGACTTGGGCTCAGCTTCTTGTCTGAAATAAAATCTTCTCTTATTGCCAGTCGGTTTCAACTATTAAAACCAATACCTCCAACCTCTCAAACTCACAAGATTGACTTCAATACTGATACATCCATCTTGTAAGAAATAATTGTTTTACCAAAAACTCCAGTGAATTCAGGAAAAAAGATTTTTATTTTACATTATTTCTGTTGGGAAACCTGGCTGACACCTCTTTGTGGTAAAGGATAACCTAACAGGCACAGGCACACCCTTTAAGACAATTATAAAGCCTTTTATTTCTATACCAATACGCATTTCCTTCCCCTGTATCCCATTGGCTGGGCATTTCAGGGTCTACAGCTGTATCAGTAAGGCAATACCAAAAACACCTAAAAACCACCCCCACGTGGGTCTCTACCCCTACTCACACCTCTCATCTCCACATTTCAATTCCCTCCCCCCTTTCACCCTCATTCTCTTTATTTAATAAAGAAGCAACCAGTCATATATACTTTTAATCTCATCCCAAGATGTCAGCATCACTCAGATTTTATGATCTCCATAACAAGAGAAAAGAATTTTCTCAACTGATAAGAGTTGACAAAAATGTGAGTTGATGATTCGACCCAGGCTATTCATAAGAAAAGTCCCATTATCTAAGATCACTTCTTGGGTTAATGGGCCTCATCCTTAAATGAGTTTCACCTTGGCCTGGCAGTTTTTGACACCAGAAAAAGGCCTTCTCAAAGAACAAAGAGCGTCTGCTTTCTGCCACAATTTTTTTTATTTCCCGAAGTAACGAAGAAGTAGGAGACTTTCTAGCAAGTATGACTCCTTAGGTTTCGCAAATTATATGTCACATGATTTCTTGGAAACAAAAGTTCAGCATCTCTTACAATCTCAAGGTTGCTTTTTGCCAACTTACAATCAGGCAAAACAAAAGCAACAACAAAAAATACTACAAAACAGGATTGCCCCAGCTTCAAGCATGCCTAGCTTACTTATCTTAGCTGCTACATTTAAACTATGAGCCTGCTCCTACCTATCCAGCCAGCAAGATGCTGGAGGGGGACTCACACATTCTGCAGCCAGGAAGATAAGAGACATAGCTGAGGACTTAGGGTCTTCATTCTCAATGGCCAATTATGTAGTGCTTTGTCATCCCCAGAAAGCCCAAGCACTGACAGTAAATAGGTAGTCAGCTGAAATCAATCACATTGCAAAGCTCAGTGAAACATTCTTGTCAGCTTCTGGTTACAATAGGGTCATTCATTTAGGTTTGAAAGGGACCTTAGTGGCCATCTACTCTATTCCCTTTATTTGACAGATGAGGCATGGAAGCCTAGAGAGAGGCTAAGTGACTTGGGCAGAGGTGTACAGGTGGTATGTTGCAGAAGTAACATTTGAACTCAGATACCCTGATTTTTACTTTGATCCATCACACTTTCCTGTTTAGCCCATGCTCCACTAACACCACTACTCATTAGTAAAATTATATCCCACCAGACTGTTCATTCGATAATTTCTCTTCTGCTTTAAGGCTCCAGATGTGCCAAGTGCATGAAATACTAAAGGGATTTATTTTGCAGGTTGAATGGAAATAGAAGACTTCGTCCATGTGCCATAATAATTTCAAAGATAGAAGTGCATTTTGATATTGGTTGTCCTTAAGGAACAGATTGATGTTAGATAAATTGAATTGACTTGATATTAGCCTCTTTTCCCTCTGGCATGATATATGCTCAGACATCAAAACAGCAAAATATTCAAAACTGATGGGAAATTTCACTTTATGATTCATCTATGGGAAGAGATGTTAGCTCCTTTGGACTGATGATGGGGTGAATTAATGGAGGGGCTTTGGAAGATTTTTATCAAAATATCACATAACTATAATTCCCTGTATAAACTACCCAGGAAGTACACAAACTCACTTTAATGGAACCTGATAATACAAATTGAATTTTCTCTGCAGAAAGATCTCAATCCAATTGACTAAGAATACAAACTGAAATTGTTTAAGTCTTTGCATACCATCTGTAGATAGGAAGACAAATGGTTCTGTTCAGAGCTGACTGCAAATTCATAATTAAGTTGGGAAAATATGCAAATATACTACATGTTTGAGCAGCTAATTTGGCACTACTCTAAAATTAAATTGAAAGATTGAGGACCAATTCAAAAACTGAACATTTGTATGTAAATATAAACCCTGAACTTTTAAAAAAAGTGATGGGCACCATTTGTCATTGTTCCAGATGAATCCATGCCAATGATTCAGGAGAATGATCTAAATTTACCATTTTTAGTGGAATGTCGAACAATTCTTTTGTAAATAGATTGACTTTTTAATGGGGGAAACCCTATGGGGCTGTTCTTTGAGTGACTATTGTGGTAAAAACAGTGACATGGTCTTCTGAATGGTAAAGTGTCCTTTGCGTTCCTCAACCCTATTCCAGAGAGCTTCAGGTAACTTGCAAAAAACATGTATTTGTCTGGAGGGACAAGAGGGCATAGAGAAGGTTAGGGAGGGATGAGAAGCAAAATGTGAGGTAGATATTTCTTGGCTTGATGAGGGTTTAGGCCAATGTACTACAGGAAGTTGGGGTAAGGTAAAGAGGGAGAAGGATGGTTTTAAGTTCATTTAGGTGACTTAAGAGGGAAGTGTTATTTAAATTTGTGTGACAATAAAATTAATTCAATGCAAACAAAATTCAAAGTCTACCACATACAAGGTGATAATACCAATTTAATAATCTCAGTAAGGGCCAGAGCCAGAATCAATCAACCAGAAAAAGAGCCTGGACCTAAGAGCTTCTTTGTTCTCTGAGTAAACTCAGAGAATGCCTCTTTCTATGTCAACATGGCCAGCAGGGACTAACTTAAGAGCTTTCTTTCCTCTATCTATGGTCATTAGAGATGAGACCCTTAACCTGAGACACTATGTTGAATAATGGGACTTTTTCTTATCTTAATATTTTATGGACACGCACTATGTTATGGTATGTTAATGGTGAAGAAAATAAAGATGTCCTGGGTTATAATTTCAATTGACACTTTGTCAATCTCTTATTTTATAGTATTTATCACCTATTCAATTAAGAAAATTCCTTTTCTCATACTATGTTTAAACATATATGGAGATTATAAATTTGAGTGTCATAGAGAACCTGAGTTGGGATTGTTCTAAAACATATTTAAGGCTGGTCATTCTTTTATCAGACAGTCAGAACTTATGTTTTGACTCCTTGTACGTACAAGTTTGCTAGCTTTAAGGGAATAAACAAAATGAATTTACACATCACCCAGCCTGTTTGCCTCCTTTAACCAAACTTTCAGGTTGGCAAAGACAAGGAAAATGTGGAAAATAAAGCTGACTTCAGATTCAGGAAGCCTGAGCCCATGTCTTGATTCTAATGCTATGTGACTGGCCAACTCATTAATCTCTCAGTTCTTCAGGAAACTCTTTAAGACTATAAGCTGTAAAAACAAACAAACAAAACAAAACAAGAAATTTCTTTATGCAGAGCTCCCTAAACCACAGATAGCTAGGTGACACAGTAAGTACATAGAGTGTTGGACATGGAAGCAGGAAGACATGAGTTTGAATTCTGCCTTAGTCATTTATTAGCTGTTAGCATCAGTGTCTTCATCCGTAAAATGGGGATCATGATAGTACCTGCCTCATAGGGTTGTTTTGAAGACTTAATGCCCCCTATTATCTCCAGGATCAAATATCAAATCCTCTATTTGGTTTCTAAAGCCCTTCGCAACCTGGGCTCTTTGTACTTTTTCAGGCTTCTTACACTATACTTCTGTAAGAGCAAGCAAAATGAGACTTTCTACTGTTTTTTTCTTTTGGAGTGCTTCTCAGCACTAAGGCAATCAAGTACCTTTCAGTGAGTCTTGCCTTTGTTTGTAGGAAGACCCACACCCTTTTGCTAATTAGGTCATGAGAGGTGTAAAGCTCTCAAGAGGTATGAAGCCCTTTGACCCTGAAGAAGTGTATATATACTCTGAGATTAGAATTTTGTTTGGAGCTCACTCATTGGAAGAGTGTTGGTGTGGAGACTCTGGGTAGCCATTAAGGAGCAACCCCCTCCCCAGCTTTGAAAAACACAGACGCTGGTGCTTCTCTCTCTGGTAACTATGTATGTAATGTCTTGGTCAGACAGCTAGAAGCCTCTCTGATGATTTGTGTTATTTTGCTCTGTTTATATAATGTATGCTTGAAATTTCTGTTTGTATTTGCTCTGAAGTTCAGGGTACTGGCTTTTTCCCCTGAACTAAGTGAATGAGATATGTATGTTTAATTAAAGTGAGATGGTAAACCCCTTAAAGTTGCTTTCCTTAGAAAAGTAGGTCAAAGAACCTGTGCTAGCAGCCCTCCCATGTGCTGGTGTTATTGGCCTTACACAACCACAGTAGTGGCAAGCAGCATGGTTGTTACAACTTCCCTCCACATATTTGAGGATACTGCAACACTGGCATCCTTGCTGCTCCTCAAACATGGCATTTTATCTCCCACCTCTATCCCTTTTCTCTAGTTGCCCTACCTCCAAACCATCCCCATCCCCAATCAAATTCCTAGGTCACTTTCTCTCCTTATGTCATACTATTGACTTCTTTCAAGAATGAGCTAAAACCCAACCTTTTGCAGAAGACCATTCTCAGTTCCCCTTCATGTTAGTGCCTTCTCTTTGAATTTATTTCCATATTCTTACTTGTACCTATTTATATCCATGCTGTTTCTCCCCAATTAGACTCTGAGCTTCTTAAGTTCAGAGACCACATTTCTGCATTCTCTTGTATCCCTAGGACTTAACATGGTGACTTTCACATAGTAAGTACATGGAAGCATAGTAAGTTTGTTGACTGTCTGATTTACTCTACAATCCATTTTTTATCTAACACAGCTTTTCTCACCCTTCACTCTTTTTTAAACATTTTGTTTACTTTATTTTTAATTTATGGAATAAAACATGCATTTCTATAACATAGTATAATAAAAAAAAGGTTGAACTTGAAACTGCAAATCTGTTATGTATAATTTGCTATTCTTTTTGAAAATATAATAAAGTTATTATGCAAAATTTCTTTCTTTTTCCTTTTTTTCTTCCCTCCCTCCCAGAGATGGCTACCATTAGACCCAAATGTGTGTGTGTGTGTGTGTGTATACACATATATATATACGCACATATACATACACATATATGTGTATGTATATATGCATATATATGTATATACATGTAAAATCATTCCATACATACTTCTACTTATCAGTTCTTTCTCTGGATACAGATAATGACTTCCTTCATATAGCCTTTGTTATTAACTTGGGTTTTTATAATAGTCAAAATGGTTTAGTTGCTCAAAGCTGTTCTTAAAACAATGTGGCTGTTACTATATACAGTGTTCTCTTGGTTCTGCTCATTTCACTCTTCATTATTTCATGCAAGTCTATCCATGCTTTTCTAAGTTCATCGAGCTCATCCTTTCTTATATCACAGTAGTATTTCCTTCACTCTTTTTTATAAAGCTTAATTAACTTTAGGGAAACTTATGCCTTAAGTACAAAGTTTAGATTTGATTAGGTCAGAGTGTTCATTTCAAACCCCCTGAATGAATCATGCCTGCACTATTGCTTCTAAGTTGAAAAATTCAGTGTCATTCTTGCTAAAGGGACCCGGTTCAGGTGAGCTTTTGCCCTGAGGCTACAGAATTAAGCTGTTCATTTCATCTCCTGGGATGCATATATATTTACCTTGGAAAAAAAAAGGAACAGCCAAGCTCAGTGACTCAACCTTACATTAAAATAACACTCCTTCCAGACACCCTAATGACTATATTTCCTAAATTTTACCTTTCCTTATTTTCAGTCTCTCAATTTAGTATGCTGCTTCATTACACTACTTGTATGCTAGACCAGAAAACCATTAATCTAACAAACAATGTCATAGGTGACATACTAGAGGAATGCTACGAAATCAGCACAGATGACATGTTTCCAAGTAATATCTGAAGGCTGCCCCACACCCCAATATAATTTTTAGCAAAATCAGTAGGTTGTTGTAGCAGATCCAGCTTTTATTAACATCCACATTTACTGGTACCATTACTTACAATTTTTTCTCCTGTATCACCTTTCCTAAGAACAGCTGGGAGCCCTTTAAAAGTATCTCATTAATTCCCTGAAGAAAGTAGGCAGAAAGTATAATATTAATGTTTTCCAACTAAGAAGAATTCTCTCTTTTGGTTAAGACAGCTAGATGGTGAAGTGGATAGGGTTCTGGGCTGAAATCAGGAAGGCCTGAGTCCAAATCAGGCTTCAGACCCTTACTAGCTGTGTGATCCTGGGTAAGTCACCTAGCCCTGTTTGCTTCAGTTTCCTAATCTGTAAAATGAGCTAGAGAAGGAAATGGCAAACCTCTGCAGTATGTTAGCCAAGAAAACCCCAAATGGGGTGAGGAAGAGTCAGACACAACTGAACATCATTTCTACCTAGTGTTTAAATCTTAATACCTTTCTTCAGCAACACCCCCCCAAAAGAAAAAACAACCCAATAATGAGTGTGTAAGATGGGAGAAAGGAGACTCTTGATACAAGCCCCATCACAGAATTCTAGACCTTACCTGAACAGTTATGAACATTTGTAGGTTACCTAATTTACTAATTAATCACATTACCATTGCTAGTGATTTTCTCTAAGCCTGTAAATTCTTAGTTTAATACAGAGAAAAAGGAAATTATCCTGTGGGACAAGAGATGGAGGTCAAGCTTATTAGAAAGGGAATTTCTGAAATTTTGATAATTTACTGAGAATATTTCAGAAGGAACCAGATTGCTTTTGAACCAAGGGAGCTGTTGTTTAGTCATTTTTCAGCCATGTTTGACTCTTCCTGACCCCATTTGGGGTTTTCTTGGCTAGGAAGTGTCTGGGGCGAGATTTGAACCCAGGAAGATGGGTCCTTCTGACAGGAGGCCCAGTACTCTATCTACTTCACCACCTAGCTGCCCAAGATAAGGAAAGGAGAATATTTAAAAATAGGAATGAAGCAGCCTGAAGCAGTGAATCGAGTACTGGTTTTGGAGTAAGGAATATACTGTTTCTAATCTAATATTTAATAGCTGTGATCTAGTCATTTAATATGCTTTTAAGTGAATAAACTTCACTGAGTTTTATTTTAATAATATAGTTGGCATGAGTAAGAAAGTTATATTAATGCAACACATGTTTGTAGAGAAATTTTAATGGCAGTAATTTCACAAATACTATCCTTGGAGCATGCCATTATGAAGCAAAGTATTGTCCAATGTCAGTCAGTTGACCTTTGGTTTGGAGATATTAACATGGAAGTTATATAAAGAATGGCTTCTAGAGGTGGCCACTGAAAACAGATAGAGGAATAGGCTAATCAAGAGGTTGTGAGGGCCCAATTGGATGATGTTGGGCAATACAATTATTCTCCCCTAAACTCAGTTTCCTAATCTGTAAAACTATGGAATTGGAATCGATGACCAGTAAGGTCCCTTCTATAGTTCAAAATCTGTTGTCCTGTGATCCTGTGAGAACCAACAGATGTGTTTATAGAAACCAAGGGAGAGAGAGAGAGAGTTACATAAGCAGATGGTAGTTAATGTCAAAAGCTACACAAAGTTCAAGGATGGGGAAGGAGAAAAAAGTTGAAGGATTTGGCAATTTAATGTTCATTGGTGACCTTGGAGAAAATAATAGAATTTCAAGGACAGAAGTAGGGCAAAGCAGGTTAGGTTTTGTCCCAGGGGAAAGACAGTGTTAATACTCTTTCAATAGCTAGAAGCAACTTGCTTAGCACCTTTTAGCAAGAATAATTAGTTAAAATAGGAAACTACAAGATGACCTACTTCTTCCCAGGCTGGTCTGACCTTTTTCTGTCCCATTCAATAGCTTCTGTTTGTCAGATGATTCAACCGACATATTACTGTCCCTACCTCTATAATTCACTCCCCCAACAGGATTTGTGTCCTGAGTTCTTATGCATCTCACAAAGGTTATCTCTACTCTTCTTTAACTGAATTGTGCATTAGAAGTTGATTTCAAAAACTTGAGTTACCTGGGAGAGGAGGGGAACTCCTTATTTGATAAAAACTGACAAGAAAACTTGGAAGCAGTCTGGCAGAAATTAGACTTAGACCAGCCCCTTATACCATATTCCTCAATACATTCAAATGGATATATAATCTTAATATTAAAGATTATTAAATATTAATTATATATTTGTAATGTATAACTTTATAAAATATCAATATATCACACAATAATATATTGATATATTATATAGTATATAGTAAATATTAATTATAATTTAAAATTAGATATTTAAAATATTTTTAAAATCTAGAGGGAAAAAAAGATCATATACATCTCATAGCTATGGGCAAGAGATGTATTTTTAACTAAACAAGAGTTAGAGGCAATTGCAAAAGACACAATAGATAACTTTACTTAAAACTTAAAAGTTTTTGCACAAATTAATGCACCTAAGATAAAAAGGGAACTGGTTGAGGTGGGGGAATCCTCGTATCTGATAAGAGTTTGGTATGAAGGACACACACATGTATCTATGTCATTCCGTACCAGTTAAATGGTTGAAGAATATGAACAAACAGTTCTTGGAAGAACTTCAAACTTTTTAAAACCACATGAAAAAATGTTCCAAGTCACTAATAACAAGAGAAATATCCATCAAAATAACTCTGGGGTTTTACCTCACACCCTGAAATTTTGCCAAAAAAAAGACAAAAAATGGTAGGAGTCAATATTGGGATGTTGCAGAAGAATAGGCACATTACATTGTTAGTGGAGTTGTGAAACAGTACAATCATTTGGGGAAGCTATCTGGAATTATGCAAATAAAAGGATTAAAATGTCTATACTCTTTGAATCAGAATTTCTGTTACTTGGTATATATCCCAAGGAAGCCATTGATAAAAAGAAAGTGCCCATCCACTCCAGAATATTTATAGCAGCACTTTTTGTGATGGCTAAAAATTGGAAACAAAGTAGATGCCCATCAAATTGGGGAATGACTGAACAAATCATGGTACACAAATGTAATGGAATATTACTGTGCTATAAGAAATTATGTATGCAATGAATATGATGAAACATGGGAAAATCAGTATAAATTGATGCAGAGTGATGTAAGCAGAGTCAAAGACAAAAAAAAAGATGTACAGTAACTACAACATTATAATTGGACAGAACAACTACACACCCAAAAAATAATGAGTTAATTTAACAAAATTGAAAAGATCAAGCAGAACTTGAATGAGGAGATGGTAGAAAACACTCCAACCTTCAAGGAAGTGCAAGGTTGGACTTTATCAATATATCAATCATTTGTGCTGATTTTTTCTTCTCTAAAATAGTATTTGTTATATGGGATGGCTCTCTAGAAAGAAGAGGGGAAGGGATACTTGGGATAATTTTGGTGATGTAAGAAAAAAATTAATAAAAGCTTTTTTCAGGGTGATTTTCATGCTTCTTGACCAAGGCACATTTTGTGATGCTTATTTCAAGCACTGAAGCAAAGAGTTAGGGCTCCAGACAGAAGCCAAAATTTAAGGGCTGGAGACAGCAGTGAGGATTTAGAGGCTGTGAATGCAGACTGTTTTTTCTAGCAGAGAAGATAAGGAAGAATAAAAGGTTATAGAAGTAGTATGGTTATTTTTGGCAAGTGGGTTTTTCTGTTTGTGATTGATTATTAGATATTATTTAGAGATGAGGAGACTTAACCAGGTTTGCAGTCAGAGGGAAAGGAGTCAATACATCATGAAAGACTGAAGGTGAGAAAGTAAAGGAATTATTAATAGAGTAAGGTTCTGGAGGAAGCAGAAAGACATGGGATCATTTACTTGGAATCATCTGCTAAAGCACAATCTACTACTTCCTAAGGAAGTCCATTTGCTTTTAGTTAGTTCTAATCATTGGAAAGTGTTTTCCTCACAGATTTATATGTGCCTATTTACAGTTTTTACATATTATTCCTAATTGTGTGCTCTGGAGCAAAACAGATTGAGTGTGACCTTCCTTTCATATGAAATATGCAGACAGATATGTCCAGTCCCCCTCCCCAAGTCTTTTTGCCTCCAGGCTGTGTCCACAGTTCCTTCAGTTAATTTTTGTATAGCACAATCTCTAGTACTCTTGCCATCCTGGGAAACCTCCTTTGGGTGTATTTCAATTTGTCAACCTCTTTCCTAAAATGTGATTACCAGAACTGAACACAGTACCTCAGATAAGATTTAACTAGAGTGTGATTATCACCTCTTGAGTCCTAGGCATGATGCTTCTCTCAATGCAGTCTAAGATCATATTTAATATTTTGGTTGGCATATCACAATGTTTGAAGTCCAGAAATGATTTAATGTGTTTATACTTCCAAGGTGTTTTAATAGGGTAAAATGCTTCACTCAAAGGAACCAACTAATGGCACAATATCAAGGAATAGCATTAAGTCCATAGGAAGAGATTTTTTTTTGTCAGGAGGCACCTTCCAATTCTATCATATAAGCTGCCTAAGTGTAAGATCAACTTTACCTGCGATATTCCATTCCTCTGGGGACAGGCAGGGAAATCCTATTAGATATGGTCCAGATTACCCCACTCAGAATACACTGGGTAACATCATGTCTTATTTCACTTCTCACTCTGATTCTGTGGCCAGTTTTTCTGATTTGATGAATACATGCAGAAATTAGGCTAATATTCTGGTCCTCAAGGAAAGCTTTTCTGCAATGAGTACTTCAGAAAACCATTATAAACTTAAAACAGTTCATGCAAGAGCATCTTAAAACTGTCTTCATTGGAATAAAAGTCCTATCATTGAAAATGTTGTTGCTGTTTGTCCTTCTCATTTGAACAAACTGGTTTACTGGAGGCAAATTTTTTAAACACCAACTTACCCATACTGCTATTGGGCACTTGCTTTTGAATATTACTATTGTGAGTAAACAGATGTTTGGAAGTGTTAAGTTGGATTTTAAAATGAAGCATGAAATCCAGACAGAACTAGAGTACCTTATAGTCTTTCTTTTCTCCCAGCTTAAAATGTACATTAAGTTATTCTGGGTAAACACCAATATACATGTACGCATAGATACATACATACACATATGTATCAATACATATACGTGTATGAAAGAAACACCTTCCAAGCCATCAGAATTCAATAACAGATTGCATTATGATGTCTACAGTATTATTTGGCAAACAAGTCTATTGTTTATCTGGTTGAAAATTAATTGACTCACCCTAGCTATTTTCTTATTTGTGTGCATACATGAATGAAAATGGAAATGGTTATGCATATTAAATATAAGTGTAAATTATTCCAAATGTAAATTTAGCAAAACAGAAAACTAGGTCCTTCATGCACTCATTCTTGGCCAATTGAGCCATCATATAAGATAATAAATAAATGGTTACTATGGGGTGTTTAGGGAGAACTAAGACCTCTGGTGTGAGGACGTCCTGAGCCGTTTTCAAGGCTGCTCATTCACCTTTGGTGCCCACCTGTTACTCAGCTCTCACCTATGGCTCCAAGAAGCTGCAGCATGTGCAGCTTCCGTACCCTCATAAACCATCTAGGCAGATGGACTGAGCCAGGTTGAGACTAACTGACAGGCCTTGAACCTGTCAGTGAGTTAAGGAGTAGGCCCCAAGCATATGAAGACTTCCCCCAGCAGAACGGGCAGATGAGAACAATTTGTTCCAACAGCCATGGAGGCTGCTGAAGCAAGCTCTGTGAAGAGCTTAGAGCTTGATTAAGCATTGAAGATACCAAGGTTATCCACCACATCCCAGACCATCACCAGTTGTCTTGTCTTGAGTTTTGTCTTGCCACTGGACTTTGATGACTCTGGAAGGGCTAATGACTTTGTGCAACTCTATCTCCCTTAAATCCATTTCACACACAAGTCAAGATGTCCTCCATGATTCCACTGGTCCTCTTCAAAAACAAAGGATAAACAACAAGTTAGTCAAAAAGTATTTATTAAACACTTAAGTATTTGCCAGGCATTGTGGTAAGCATTGAGGATTAAAAGAAAGGCTAAAAAACACCCCAAAACAAAAACAGTCCATGTTCTCAAGGTGTTTACCTAATAGGGAAGATAACCTTCAAACAACTATGTACAAACAAGGAATAGATAAAATAAATTGGATAGAAACAACAAGGGTAAGCCAATAGAATTAAGGGCGATCAGGGAAGGCCTCTGCCTGCCTCTCTATTGCTCACTTGGTCATGAACTGTTCCTTTATTCATAAATCTGAGAGACAATGTCTTTCTTCCTCCTCCTATTTGTTTATATTACCTCTAATATGTAGATCATGCATTCATTTGAAGCTTATATTGGCATATAGTACAAGGGGTTGGTCTAAACCTAAATTTTACGAGACTAATCTAAAGCTTTCCCAGCAGTTTTTGTAAAATAGTAAGTCCTTCCTTACTCTAGTAGCTGGAGTCTTTGGGTTTGTCTAACTATTACTAGGCTATTAGGTTCATTTACTTCTCTATACTCCAAACCTCTATTTTTTAATGAGCACCAAATTGTTTTAATGCTTACTTCTTTCTAGTATAGTTTAAGATCTAGTACCATGAATTCTCCTTCCTTCCTCCTTTTTTCATTGTTTCTCTTGAGATTCTTGGCCTTTAGTTCTTCCAGATGAGTTTTATTTTTTTTTCTGGGTCTAGGGATTGAACCAGATGGTTTTTGAGATCTCTTTGAGCTCCAGATATAGGATCTCCAATTCATCTTTTGCCTACAGAAGGAAACCAGAAGAAAAGTTGATTTCTGAAGTGAGCAACACTGATTTTCAGGTTTAAAAGAATAGTGTCTTCATTATATAAATAGGATTTATTCTTACAGACACACACCCAAATACACTGAAAGATTATGATAATATCATTTGCTATAGATCAAAATTCAGTATTGTGCACCCCAGTCACGGCATATTGTTCCTAGAATTATAAAAAAGACCTTATTATCAGATAGTCTTAGCTATAAGCTATTCTTTTTGTAATCATCTTAATGGGGATCCCCTGCCATCTTCCCTCCCCCTTTTGGACCCCTGGGTCTTACCATATGCTCTGAAGTGAAGCCTACAGACCACCAGGCCTTGCCATTCACCCTGCAGATGAACCCTATGGTCCTTGTCGCCAAGCCATCCTATATGTTCTGTCTCTTCTTAGAATATAAGGTCATTGAGAGCATAGACTGTCTCAACCTTCTATTTGTATCCCCATCATTTAGCATAGTGCTTGGCTCATAGCAATTATTTAATAAAATTCTTTTTCATTCATTTCTTCATCTTACAAAGTCAGCATTTTCTTCCAAGCCCTTTTTTTCATCAAGTACATTGAACTGGGTGGATAAAAGGATCTATAGGAGTATATGAGGAATTGGAACAGTCTGCTTTTCCTCTCACATACTTTCCTCAACAGAAGCTGTCATCTTATTTCTGCATGGTTTATGTATCCTGGAAGTGTCCTTCCCGATTTGTGAAATAATGGTTTGATGTGACAGGCTTCAAAGTTCAGGAACAGAGTGGGACCTGGAGGAATCCAGAAAGAGGAAAGAGTTCCATATTTCCCAAAGCTTCGATGTGGCAAGTTTCCTATTCCAAGGGATTAGATAGTCATCTCATGCCAGTCAAAGGCATAAGCAAGAAAATGGAAATGAGTCAGGGATGGAAGGGTGATGATGTGTGTATCAGGAGTCTTGGGGAAGATGACAGGGATACCCTACCTAAAAATTAATCAGATGCCATGATAGTAAAACAGTGATACTTGCTTGAGAATTACATATGTGCTGATAACTACTCTGAAAACTAATGTTAGCCATAAACATAGTTCCTTGTAAGTGTTTAATAAAAGCTTGATTGATTGACAAGCTACCCATTGCTACTTCTACAAGCTATAGGAAATCAACTTGATAAAAAATTGCATTAAGCAGTTTATTTAGATCCTTTATTTACTTGTATATAGTGGTAATGCCTTTTGGAACTCATGTACCAACATGAACTGATGGGGTAGTATTAAAAATATGAGAGACAGGTAGCAAGAAGATTATAGTCTTCATCTGGACATCCAATTCCATTCAATAATTATTTATTGTGCTAGGTGATGGACATATAAAACAAACAAACAAACAAAAAAGAAACAATCTATGACTTCAACAAATTTGATTTCTCCTGGGGAGAGGTGGAGGGACAACATATACACAAATAAATAAATGTAAAATATGTTTTTTGAAATGAATGAAGAGTAGTTTGGAGGGACTATAAGAACACTACCAACTAGGGTTATCAGGGAAGGTCTGTTCAAAGGATACTACGGTTCCCAGACGGGGATGTGAAGAAGGAGAAGGTTCCAAGGAAGGGGGACAGCTTGTGCAAAAATAGGCAATATTGTTACCAGACACATTAATTTAGTCTTGCAATATATTTTATATATGATTTATTTTTCCCAAGTAGGTGAATAAAACATGAAAGCAGAAATATGGTTAAAGGATGGAAATAATTATGTTGGATTTTTTTTTTTAATTTAAGAGAATTGTTTCTACTTAGCCATTCATACAATTTTAAAGCAGAGAACCATGGAGACCATCTTGTGCTTCCTGAGGACAAGATCCAGAAAACCAATCTAGTACTTTTTCCACCATAGCATTGTATTTGAATGCATAATTTCTGAGAAGATAGTGACCTATTGTGGCAGTGACAAAGGGAGACTGATTAAAAAATCTTAAAAATAATCACATTAACGATGCAAGAAATAATAAGAGAGCCAATTTTTAAATTATACTTGGCTGAAATGGCTTATTACATTAAATATTACCCTCTTATAAAGAGAGAACCACAGGCAGCTCCTGAAGTCTATTGTGTATTGACCTCCCATAAAAACACTTATGTGAGGACTGACCTACATAGAAATCTCACTCCAAAGTGTCATTATGGGGGAAAGGTGACTCAAGTTTTCCAAATATTATGGCAGTAGAGCATGTGTTGTGGAATTTTCCAGCAACCTGGAAGTGCTTCAGGTGTGATCCTAGTGACTTCACTGTGCCTAAGGACAGGACTAGCTTCTGCGGCCACCCATAGGGCTCTGCAGCTATGTCCATAGACAAAAGAAAACCCACAAAGAAGCAACAATATTTCTTACATAAAGGAATGTTAATATCATCCTTTTGTTCATTCAACAAATAATCTGATTTTTTTTACATGTGAGACAATGAGGAAATATGAGAAACCTATTGTCCCAAGTGTTATTTGATAGGACAAAAGATTATTTCATAACCTCACCACCAGTTACTAGCATTTCAGCTAGGATGAGCCACTACCCCAGGCAGAATTCCTTTCTTTGATGTTCTTTCACATTTTACTTGGTGTATGCCTCTTCTACTTCTTGCCACCCTCTTGCCCTGAGATATCAATCACCCAATGTCTTTATGTATCTTTATGGCTATCTCTACTGTTCTCAACCCAGGGTGTACTACATGATACTCTGTGTTCCAAAATCGCTCAATGCACACACACACACACACACACACACATTCCTCAGAGCAAATCTTCTTAGCTAGGTATTAGGAAGAAAATACATCAACTGGTACCTCTTTGACTAGGTGAGTCCTCTAAAATTTATTAACATTTTAGAAGTGGTTTTTCTGCACCTGAAGGAATAGATTCGTAATGATAAAATTTCATAAGAGACATTTCAGAGATAGAGATGATCTTTGAATTAGACCACCTGTCCCATTCACAGGGCTTATGCTGGTGAGCATGTTGGGGGTCAAGTAGTCCCTAGAACACCACTGCATTTACTGTGTCCTTCTTCTGATGGGTTTCCTGACCCCTTTTCAACAGCATTCTTCCATCGGTGCCCCATAAAATACAGGTGTTCTATGAAATGGGTGTAGTGGTTCTGAGAGAATATTTTGACATTTGAAACATTTTTTCTTCTAAAATATCAAGCATAAAATTATTAATGCGTCAAAAATGCTTAGTATCTTGATATTTTCTCCACAGTAGAAAACAAGCTGACTCTCTTTTTTCTCACAGCCCCACTTCACACAATGGAAATTGCAAGGCTCCAGCTCCTTCAGACCAGCACCTAGGGGCTCTGGCTTCATATTTCAACCCCTATGATATTCCATGGCTAAACATTTTTAGGAAATACTGCATTAAGGGCTTCGGTACAAGATATGTATGCACTTCTTTGTAGATAGAAACATATTGCCTGCTAAAATTCAAACACCATTCACTTTCTACATATGAGCCCAGTACACACAGTGAATTCACAAATGACACGTCCTGTATGTCAACATAGCTCTCCCCTTCTTCTCCCCAAAGACACTGGAGGCAACAAGCTGCAAATGGGCAACTTTCTGCAACAGACTTCAACAAATACCATTCACAGATTGACAGTGAAGTCTCGTGACACCACAGATTAAAATCAAAGCATTTTCTCCCTCAGATTTACAGAATTCACTTGATAAGCCTCTCCCCCATATGAAAGTTGCTTCTGATAATAACAGCTTTTTGAATACTTGACAGAGATTTCTTGTAAAGAAAATATGTATCTAAATAGCATGAAGAAAAAGAGGAGAAAAAATTAGAAATGAAAAACCAAACCAAAAAATGTCTGTTTGGTGGAATGGGGGAAGCAGGGATCTTCATAGAAAGATCACTAGACAGGGAGATAAAAGACCCATTTTCTTTAACCTGCCTCCATTAGACCGTAAGCTCCTTGAGGGCAGGGACTGTCCTTTTGCTTTTGCTGTATTTTTAGAGCTTAGCACAGTGCCTGGCACATAGTAGGCACTTAGTAAAATTTTATCAATCAATATTTATTGAATGAATATTACTGCCTGTGTGACCTTGGGCAAATCATTTAATCTGCCTAGGAGGCAACACAGTGGATACAGTGCTGAACTTGGAACCAAAAAACTGGGTTTCAAATCTGGCTCCCAATGTTTACTAGTTGTATGACCCCTGAGCAAGTAAGTGAGACCAAGTGGAAGAAGTTGTCTATGAACAAATTATGATGCCCTTGCTCCTCTTCCTAGCCCTGGGCTTTGAATATAGTAAGTGCTTAATAAAAATTTGTTGAAGTGGAATTCCCTGTGCCTCCATGTTATTGTTTAATGCTGGTAAGAGCAAATACCAAGGAAATAGCCTTGGGAACAAAGTTTTAAGAATGAGCTGAGTTAAAGAATTTGTCTCTCTTATCCTGAACCCCATAAATTTTTATTAACAGTAAAAGTATTATCCCCTTCAATTTACTTCCCATAGTTGATTCTCTCCCCCAACCCTAATCTATCTTAGAGAGCTAAGTGGACAGTGTCTAGAGTATTGGGTCTAGAGTCAGGATGACCTGAGTTCACATCCAGCCCTACTGATTATGTGACCCTGGGCAACTTACTTCAAGTGTTTGCCTCAGTTTCCCCTACCCACAAATGGGAATAATAATAGTACCTACCTTTCAGGGTTGTGGGGAGGAAGAAATGAAATAATATTTTTAAAAGCATATAGTAGGTGCTACATAAATGCTGATTAAAAACAAATGCTAGGAAATCTTTCACTTAAAGAGTTCTAAATGAAAGGTTATACTGGTATAGTGGATAGAGAGCCAGCCAGCAGAATCAGGAAGGCTTGGGTTCAATTCCCACATTTGACATGTTGTCAGAGTAGTGGATATGTGATCCTGGACAAAGCACTTAAGTTCTCATTGCCCTAAATTATTCTCCTAACTAGACTATAAATTGTAGAACAGTTGCTGATTTGCATAGGTAGAGTGTATTCTTGCACCTGGAACTCCCTAAACTGACAAAATCACAGGTTTGTTCTAGCAATATCCAATAGCTCTAAAAAGTGTGATATGAATCCCTTCAACTGACTTTTATCCAAATGAGAATTAAGTAAAAATAAATGAATAAATAAAAAAGTTTCTTTACCTTTTGTTCTTTGAAATGAGGGGAAGTCGCAAACAACCTTTTCAGTGAATGCCTATAGTACATGGAAAATTATGTGGATGAGTCATATTGTCCAAAATGTGGTATACAAGAGCCATATGGTCATAGATCCTGCAAGCTACCTTTCACTCCCTGCCTTTTTAGACAAGGATCTCAGCTCTTTGCTAAAGAGAGCACATTCTTTGAAGGGAGAAAGTCTTAGAAATAAGAAAGTTGACTCTCTTGGTTCTGCACAGACTAGTCGTGAAACCAGTGTACATTAAGTGCTTTGTATTATTAAGAAGAGAACACTTCTAGCTATTTAAGATTCTGTAATAATGACAGTGATGATAATTAGTTTTTAAACAGCACTTTAAAGTTTGCAAAGCATTTTTCAGGTAATCTCATTTGATCCTCACAGTAACCCTATGAGGCAGGTGCTAATATTGTCTGACTCAAAAATCAGCATTTGACATAGATGGTTAATATTTTATTTAATAGGGAAACATGAAGAAATGAATGACTTACCCAATGACTTCTTTGATCAAACATGTTAAAAATGGGGACATCATAAAAACCACTGGCAATCTCTATGTCTTTTACTGAACATGGTATTCTAGCACATTTTGTCCTGAAAGTCCATACACTCAAAAATAAATTTGCCCTAATTAATTGGCAGACAGCAATAAACTTGTAAATCCATAGAAAGCTGAACAATTCAGTGAAAACACTACTCACCTGGAAAGGTCAGACCAATTATAGTTGCCATAGGAGGCACCTAGCTCACAATGCTAATTTTATGCCATATTTTTTGTCAAAGGAAATCATAAAGTAATAGAAAATATTGCATAAAATAGTAGAGGATAATGTTGGTAAAATGCTTATCAGAGTATCTGGAACATAATAGGTGTTTAATAAATGCTTATTGCCTTTTCATTCCCAAAAGAAGGCCCCAGTATATTCTGCAGAAGGTAATTTGTGCCCTTGGCAGACTTGACCACTTATGGTGAGAAGCCTGCGTGATAAACAACTAATATTCATCTGGGAGAATATATAATATATAGATTTGAGGAGGCAAAGGGGAAGGTGCTCTAGAGTTATGATTTCTTCAGTTCAGGAAACTCCCGATAAGGAAATTCACTTAATCAATGCCAATGGGCAATTTTTGTGAAATTTAGAGTCTTGGGGAAGCTCCTGGGGGCACTAAAAAGTTAAGTGACTTGACCAGGATCATTCATACAGTATGTTTCAGACATGGTACTTGAACTGAAGCCAACGTTGGTAGTCTATCCTTTGTGTCGGGATGCTTCTCTCTCCTGGGATATCCTGTATTTTATAGTTTTTCTATTACATGGAGATAATAGTGTTTTGGGTCAACCATATGAAGCAGTGGATAGAGTGTTGCACCTGGAGCCAGGAAGACCTGAGTTCAAATCCTGTCTGAGATGCTTAGTATCTGTGACCTTGGGTAAGTTGCTTAAACTTGTGCCTCAGTTTCCTCATCTGTAAAATAGGGATAATAACAATCAATTGATAAAAATTTATCAAGTGCCTACTATGTGCCAGGCACTCTCCTAAGCAATGGGGATACAAAAGAGGAAAAGGACAGTCCTTTCAAAGGGCTTACAATCTAATGCAGGAGTTTACAATCTAAAGGCACCTGTCTCATAGAGTTTCATTATGATCAAATGAGATAATATGTAATTTGCTTTAAAAACATTAAAGTGCTATTTAAATACTAGCAGTTATTATTATTCATAGTATCTTATATAGCTGGAAGTGTTCTCTTCTTTTTTTGTTTGTTTTTATTAATTTATTTTTAGTTTTCAACATTTATTTCCACAAGATTTTGAGCTCCAAATTTTCTCCCCATCTCTCCCCTCCCTCCCAAGATGGCATGCATTCTGATTACCCCCTCCCCCAGTTTTCCCTCCCTACCACCACCACCACCTCCTTATCCCCTTCCCCCTTACTTTCTTTGTAAGGCAAGATAGAAGTGTTCTCTTCTTAACAATGTAAAATACTTAATGTATACTGGTTTTTAGACTAGGCTGAGCACATGAGTGCACCCAAGGGTGACAACATTCTTATTTCTAAGGCTTTCTTCCTTCACTCTAAAAAGAATTTCTTTGGAGTGGCTGAGATCCCAACAGCTATCATTCCAAGTATGAGTACCCAAATATGTCTAGGTGAAGAGTGGTAACTGATAGCAATTCTATCCTTTCTGGTGGTGCTCTTTGGCACCTGGGCATGGAACATCTTTCTTAAAGTAGCCTTGAGGGATACCTGGGAGTTTCAAGATCTGTGCTATTTATTCAAATCCTCAGTGCCCTCATTTAGGAAGGGAAAACATTCAAAGTCTTGCTTAACCCTTTGGTCTATAAAACATGCTTTTCAGGCTCAATTAGCCATCTGCAGGTTTCATCGTCAAGTCCAGTTCTACAAACCCAAATAAGACCAACAGCTAAAAAAAATTTTAAATGAATCACTATTTGTGACAAAGTGTTAACTTGCCAGACAGATCCCAAATGGCTAAATTAAGAGGTTTGGGTCTCAACATGAGCTCCATGACAGCACAATGGCTCTAATCATTTTGGTGCAACCATTAAAACTTACAGCTTAGATTCTATTTCCCTCTCACAATCACAGAGAATATGAATTGAACCCAACACACACTTCAAAGAGTCTAATTGTCCTCAAATTCTCAAGTTACTGTCATTTACATGCCTTTTGATGGACATTACACCAGGGCTGTCAGCTCCATTTCATACAGAACTTATTCCTTTTGTCAGCTCTGTCTCAGGGTAGGAGAACATGTCACAGAAAGGAAATTTCCCTACCCTGAAAATGCCCATAAAATAGAGGCTGTTATCAGCCAGTTAAGAGTTTAAATTTTCAGAAGCCTGATGCAGAAGATTTTGATCTTATAGAAGAAGAATGTGTGTGTGTGTGTGTGTGTGTGTGTGTGTGTGTGTGTGTGTGTAGAGATCAACTGTCAGCATATAAACCTTGCTGGTATCTATACAAACATCTAGCACTTACCAAAAAAAAATGAAGTTAAATAACAGTATATTAGAACATCTTCAAAATAATTTTCATTCTTGCTACTAATTCATGAAATTTTTAGATTGAGACAAGCATGGGTGTTTGGTTACCTTCTGTTCTTGTGGCTCTCATGAGAGATGGATGGGAACAGCTGTACTTTTCCAGCTCAAGAAAGGTAACCATGGTAACGATCACCATGTAATGGGAGTTAATGTGATAATCTCATGTTGGACCAAGCTGTAAACAACTTCACTTGTAATAGTCAGCTATTAAGGGGATACTTGGAAGTATTATTTTGAAAACATTAGCTGCTTAGTTCTTTCTTCTCTGGCTAAGCAAAGTCATCATTTACTTTTCACAGGTTTAGGAACTGTCATTTCAAGAATTGTCACTTCACCATGTTAGTGATGTTGAGGTATATCTACATACTTTACTTTTCCCTAAAGGAGTCATTTCCAAAAGATGACTCACAAAGTTGCTGCTGTGTGTATATATGCTCAATTTGTTATGGTTCCCTATTGTCATTCCTGAGAAGGAGCTACTTTTGATTTCCTCAAAGTGAAAATCTTCTGTCAGTGAAATCCCAGCATGGTTTAGAGGTAGCTCTGGGTTTTTTGAAGGATATGCTCCTGGAATTAAAGTTCTGATAGATCTGATCTGATAGGGTTTAGGAAAAACAGAGGGTTGGTTTTTTTTGGTCAGAGAAATTCACAAAGATTTGTCTTCTAAGATATGAAGGAATTGAATTTGTACTGGTAAAGGGAGAACCCATGCTGATGAAATAAGAGATCTTTAAATTGATGATAATGTAAGCATGTCAAGGGCAGATTCTATTTTATTTGTGTTGTATCCTTAGCACTCTTGGTTGATTTATTGATAGATGAAGGTGGTAAGATTCAGACAATGAAAGTCACTGGAGATGGGAATGTGGGGTAGCTTGGGGCTACATTCATTTCCCCCTTGGAGAGGGATGGGTTGTGACTATAACATCCAAGCTAAAGCATTTCATAGGGTCACAGATTTACAGAGGAAAAAGACTTTAGAGGTCATGGTGTCCAACTCCCTTGGCTTAAAATGAGAAAACCGAGGCCCAGAAAGGGAAAGCAATTTGCTCTGTATCACAGAGGTATTCTAACAGAAAGATAAACAAAAGGGAAAATATGAAACTGAACAAATTGCTGGAGAACGGAAGCTAAAATTAGGGCATCTCCTAAATGAGAATACAAAAGAATATACATATTTCTCAGCACTTTTGCAAAAAGATGGCCACAAATTAAGGCACAGAGATATTACAAACAAATGTAAAAAAGCAGGAATAGTTAATAAATCCTTTATAGACAATAATGCAATAAAAATAGTTATTGGTTCAGAGATCACAAACAAAAAGATCCAGACCCAAATGGCAACTTAACAACGAAATCTGGAATTAGAAATGGGTCAAAGAACAAATCATAGAAACAGTTAATAATTATTTAAAAGAAAATGATGATGATAAAACAACTTCTAAAATTTCTGTCCCCAGTGGAAAAAACCATATCCTAACAAGCATACATTAAGAAAATTTAAAAAGAGAGAATCTATGAACTAAATGTGCCTTTAAAAATTAGAAAGCTGACAAATAAACCCAAAATAAGGACAAAACAGGAATACTGGAAATTTGAGGAGAAACAGACAAATTGGAAACAGAAAAGAGAGAAACAATACATGAAACTTTTCTTTGAAAAGATTAATAAAAATTGACAAACCTTCAGCTAATCTGATTAAAAAAGAAGAGGATAGAAAATCAAATCAATAAAATAGAAAATGAACAAAGTAAAATCACAACAAAACCAGATGAAATAAAACAATAATCAGAATACATTATGCACAATTATGTACTAACAAAACTGAGAACAGAAAAGTAGAAGAACACCTTCAAAAATATTAAATATCCAGTCTATCAGAAAACCAAATAGGGATCTTAAGTAATCCAGTCTTTAAAAGAAAAAGATTTAGCCACAAATGAACTACTTTTTTTTTAAATCTCTGGTGCTGGTGACAGGAGAATTCTTAGTATCTACACTTCACCAATTATTCTCAAAAATTGAAAAAGAAATCACCCTACTAGAATCCTCTTATGAGACAAATACCGAAGCCAGGGAAAGAGAAAACACAGAAGAAAAACTATAGGCCAATATCATTAAAGAATATTTATCCAAAAATTTTAAATAAATATTATCTAACAGATTATAGTGATTTATCCAAGAAATCGTTCATTATTACCAGTTGAGTTTTATACCAAGGATGTAAGGATGATTCATTAATAGGAAAACAATATATATAATTAATTATTTGTCCAGTTATTTTCAGTCCTGTTCAATTCTTTGTGACTTTATCTAGGGTTTTCTTGACCAAGATACTGGAGTGGTTTGTTGTTTCCTTCTCCAGCTCATTTTACAAATGAGGAAACTGAGGCAAACAGGGTTAAGTGACTTGCCCAGGGTCACAGTCAAAATATCCCAAACCATATGATCATCTTAATAGATACAGAAAAAGCCTTCCAAAATACAACTCTTCTATGCTAAGAACAAAACAAAACAAAACAAAATCTGCAAAGTTTAGGCAGAGAGAATTTTCATATATATATATATATATATATATATATATATATATATATATATATATATATATACATATGTACATACATACATACATATATATATATATATGTAAATATATATATATAAAATCAAAATCGTCTATCTAAAACCAGAAGCAAGCATCATATGTAATAGAGATACACCAGAATGATGTTTCAATAAATAGAGGAGTGAAGCAAGGATGCTAATTCTCCCCACTACTGTTTGATGTGGCTCTTGAAATGCTGGCAATAGCAATAAGATAAGAGAACTAAATTAAACATATAAAGATAGGTAAAGAGGAGATAACACTATCCCTATTTGCAGATGATATGATGGTATACTTGGAAAATCCTAGGGAATCAGTAAAGATACTAATGGAGACAAAAGTTGCAGACTCAAAAATAAACAGCATTTCAATATGATAATGAAGCCCAAGATTTCTTTCTCCACTCTATCACAGCAAGCAGTCTTCTGACCCTAGAAGTTTACTCTTCGGCCCTTCCTCTGTTTATTTCCTCCTAGAATTTCCATTTTTAAGTTAGGTGCACAGGCTAGCCATACTTGCTCTTTCCTGACTCACTGGATTCCTTTCTCCATCATGTACCCTGAGCAGTACTTCTCCTCCCACCCCTACTCTTTTTCAGCTTCCTTTTATGTACAGTCTTCCTTCATTCCCTTTCGATGGTGAGGGACTGTCTTCCTTTTTTGCTTGTATGAGTATTCCCAGAGCTTAGCACAGCACCTGGCACATAGAAAATGCTTAATAAATGCTTATTGATTTTGCATCAGAGGACCTGCTTGTGAATCCTGGCTTACTGTCTGTATGATCATAACCTCTGCTGAGCACCATAGAAGAACGATAGAATCTCAGTGTTAGAAAGGACTGAAGAGGTAGCCATGTGGTAAGAACAGTAGATCTGGAGTCAAAGGACCTGAATTTAAATCTCAGTTCTGACACTGGCTAGTTGTGTGACATTGGATTTAGATGACCTCTAAGAACCTGCCCAGCTCATGATTAAAAGGAACCCACTACCACCAGTCTTCCCATTCCATTCTCAGACAGCTTCAGTTATTAGATAAAAAACAAGCTGAAATTTGCCATTCTATATTTGTCTGGATAATTCATTGGGCTTTTATTGTATGCTTTTTATTGTTGTTACCTTCTTCAGTGTTCAGGTCTCCTTTACCCAATTGTATCATATAATGAATGAAAAAACCCCAAAAGACAGGGTTTCTAGGTAATTAATAATCAATTGATTACTAATTAGGCTAGCCTGCAATCAATAAATTGATGGTCAGTGGTTTCTCTCAATAACCAAAGAAAACCCAATGGAAACTCTGAATACCTTAAATACCTTTGTAAAAGGGAATGTCCCTCACAAGCGAAAACCAATCCTGATTGGTGGACATTTAATCAGGAGGTGGCCTAGAAGTCTTCAGCTCCTTCTGTTGAGAACATGGCTTGACCATAAGACTCAGCCACCTCCAGCAATCTGGAAAAGGGGAATCCATCTCCATCCAGACCACTCTGCTTGGTTTTCTCTTTCATGAGCTGGGTCACCCTAAACTCTAATGGAGGGATACAAGAACAGGGGCTCCTTTCCTGGTAAGAACTCCCTTTGACTGGATTCAGTTTACATTCTAAACAGAAGTAAGATCTCCTAGTTGTGTGGGGTCCTGCCCAAGACTAAAGAACATGTTCCTTGAGGGCTAGGACAATCGGTCATGTCCTTCAGAGATTGACTTTTACAGAGACTTGGCCTTAAATGAGGAAAGAAAGGGGAAAAGCTGAGATCCTAATTTAATAATTGGATATTAACATAATAGTAAAATAATGATTTATCACAATCATAGACTCTTTGAGAGTAGGAAATGTACTGCTTCACAGTGTTTGTATACCTCACAGTGTCTTATGTACAGGATGCATGTAATAGAAGCTTGGGAATTGGAGATAATTTTATTGGTGTTGTTCAGCCATTTTTCAATATGACCCTTTGTGACCCAGTTTGGGGGTTTCTTGGCAAGGATACTGTAGTGGTTTGCCATTTCCTTCTCCAGCT
The DNA here is from genome assembly GCF_011100635.1 of Trichosurus vulpecula. NCBI lineage: Eukaryota > Metazoa > Chordata > Mammalia > Diprotodontia > Phalangeridae > Trichosurus > Trichosurus vulpecula. The sequence goes on from NC_050574.1 coordinate 420,081,688, forward strand.
CATTTTACAGTTGAGGAAACTGAGGCAAACAGGGTTAAGTGATTTACCCAGGGACACACAACTATTAAGAGCCTGAGGTCAGACGTTAACTCAGAAAGATGAATCTTCCTCTCTCCAGGTTTGACACTCTATTCACTGTGCCACCCGGCTGCCTATTAGTGATAAAGGAGGGAAGAAAATAAGCATTTATTAAACACCTACTATGTGCCAGGTGCTGGGCTAAGCATTTTACAAATATTACCTCATTTGATTCTCACAACAACCCTGAGAGGTGGATGCTAGTATTATCCCTATTTTACAGTTGAGGAAACTGAGGCATACAGTAGTTAAGTAAATTGCCCAGGGTTGTACAGTTAGTAGTGATAGAAGCAGGGGTTTGAACTTGAGTCTTATTGACTTCCGGCCCTCTCTCCACCCACTGCACCATCTAAATTCTTCTAGGTTCAATGCAATGGGTTCCACAATGGTACACTGGACTGCTGCAGTGGCTCCATCGTCTTAGCTGGGCGTATGTAGAAAACAGATGACAGAGAACGGCAGCTGCAGTCCAGCAAGCCGAAGTGAGGAAGTGGTGAATGCAGGGCACACTGAAGCACATCTTTAAACACTGGCTCTTAGCTGTGTACTTCTGCACCACCAGGGGCAACAAGACCAGATGAAAGCTCAGGCATCCCTTGACAGCAGACTTTTCTTTTTTTAAGCAGAGACACAAACTTGAATGTTTCCCATATTGGCTGGGGACGGGGATGATAATAAAGTTCATAATCTCATTAGACTACAACAATGCCTTTTGGAGATGAAGACATTCAGTGCACATTTAATAAGTTTTTCAAACTTGGCAGTAAATTCAAATATTCAATATGGTTTCACTACTGAAATGCTTACCTTATAACAGAAGAGCCATCGGATTTCATGACAACATATAAGAAGAAACTTTAATTTCTTCAGCAGCTTTCCCATAGAGAACTACCTTGATGTTCTGTTGTTGTTCCATGTCTGGATTATTTTACTCACCAGATTCTTAGATTTGGAGGTTTATTTTACTTTGGGAAGTGAACAGCTTTACAATTGGTCACAATTCTAAGCATGGTTAAGAAAAAGTTTTTAATTAGCTTTGTTTCTATTTCTTTCTATTACTTTAAGACCTTTTCTTCTCCAGAGACCCTGAATGGTTCAAATGGTTCTTTCTGAAATGCTAGTTTTAGCAAAAATTGGAAAAGTGCGGTTCAGGGGCTCATAAACATCAAGTTTTCCAAGACAGTTCTATATAGAGTAATTAAGTTTTATTCCCCAGAGAATGGTATTTGAAGAGAGTGAAAAATGAAGATTCAAGACAGAGCACATTATGCAAGTGAGGAAGGAAGTTAGATGGGGGGAGCCTAGCAGAGGAATTCCCCTATGGAAGTTAAGTATATGTGTGTGTGTGCATATATATATATATATATGTGTGTGTGTGTGTGTGTGTGTGTGTGTGTGTATGTGTGTGTATGTTTCTGTGTCTGTGTATGCATGCATATATTGATGGATACGCATAGATATATGTATAAAATATTTTATGTATATACATATTTGTGTGTATAAAATATATTTATAAATTATATATAGGGTACAGATGTGGATGTATATGCATTTATATATACATGTACATATATATACATAATTCCACATATATAACTATATGTACACATATACATATACACAATGTCTACATGCAAATATCTTAGAACATTATTTAAATCATTATTGTTAAAATTATTATTCCTAGTTCCTGGGGATACAGAGACAGAACAGAAAAGGTCCCTTGCCCTCAAAGATCTTAGATTGTTGTAGGGGAGAAAATATGTACACATCTAAGTATATGCAAAATTTTTGAAAAAATAAATCAAAGGACATTTTTATTGGGGAACAGGGGAATCACTAGTATATACACATATATACACATACATACATACATATAGATATATACATATGTATTTATATAACATATTATACATGAAGGGGCAAGCTAGGTGGCCAAGCTAAGTGGCATAGAGTGCTGGGCCTGGAGTCAGGAAGACTCCTCTTCCTGAGTTCAAATCTATCCTGTGTGACTCTGGGTAAGTCACTTCCTGTTTGCCTCAGTTTACTCATCTGTGTAAAGCCAATCAGTAAGTGAAAAGATCTTTCCCCACCCATTAAATAGGCTTCAGGTAGGGCTCCAGGTGGGGCCAACAAAGGGAGGTCTGATTAGATCTTTGCTCCTAAGTAGGCCCCAAACCCCTATTTACTAGGTGCTAAGCCAATGTGGGCCTGAAGCCCTCAGGGCTCTAAGGGGAGTTGCTAAGACCAGAGCCAATGGTATGTGCCTAACTTCTGGTCAATCAGATGGCATTCTAGTCAATGGGATGATGGCTAAGGACTGTATAAAAAGAGAGAACAGAGCTTGGAGGAGCAGACATGGTGGAGCCAGGAGAAGGAGAAACAGGAGGAGGAGCAGCAGAAGCAGAACCAGTAGAAGCTGGAGGAGCAGAAGGTGAGGAGCAGAAGAAGCTGAAGCAGCAGACACTGAAGAAGCCGAGAAGCTGAAAGAGTAGCAGAGGCTGGAGAAACTGAGGATGAGCAGGAGTAGAAACTGAGGACTGAGGACTGAGGACCGAGAGCAGGGCAGAGAGCCAAGAGCCAGCTTCCAGAGCATACAGACCAGAGGGTGCTGAGCAGGGGCTTGGGACTCATGAGTAACCTTCTTACAGGTGGGCCCTAGCATTGGGGAGAGCACAAGTATGGCTTGCCTTGCTGCCATGATATTTTTCTGTAACTTCCTAGTCACTATTGTGAGATGGGTGTATTGGTTTTGGAAGGTTCTTGCCACAATATCGAATTGGGGGCATTGGTCCTTGGGTCTGGTCCTTTGGAGCTTAAATAAATGCTTTAATTCCACTGCCTTCTACTTAGAGAATTCCTTATATCCTGTGATTCCGAACAATTCAGGCATGCTCATGGTCCTTTTTGAGGTCATGAATTTTGCCTTAATGATATAATCTGGAAAATGAGCTGGAGAGGGAAATGGCAAACCACTCCAGTATCTTGCCAAGGAAACCCCAAATGGAGTTATGAGGAGTCAGATACAACAAATGCATATACATACACATATGCATATATATATACACAAATATACATATGTATATATGAACACACACAACTTCCTCAGGGCATACAATTTCCTTGGGGTAACACCTATGGAATATATATGCATATATGTATATGTGTATATATAGATATACATATATGTGTGTCTCATATATGACATGTATATATTTATCACCAAATCTTACAATTAATTCATTAAATTGGGTTACCTTTGCTTTAAGAAACATTCCTTGGATCTCAAGGTACAGAGAAAGGGGAGAAGTCATGGAAGCAGCTCTGTGAAGGTGGATGAAGCCAATCAGAGACTGGGGGGAAGGAGGGAGCTTAGTTCTAACTTGCCTCAGGCATGAGGACATAGGATGACATTTTAAAGTAATAAGCTCAGGGAGGGATAAGTCAGCAACTAAGAGCAATAAATATTTACAATGAGTTTGGGTTTTTGCAGTGAACAAGCCTGGCACACATTTAGCTGTGGGATAGAATCAATCTTTCACTGAATACGGATGCTGCCATGCAATCCCTGAATAATTCACCCTCCAGATGCCAGGGCCAAACTGCTACCCGTATATCACACATATTTAATAAATACTTACTAATTCAATAGGTTGTATAATGAATAGAGTGTTGGACTTGGAGTGAGGAAGACCTGTATTCAAATCCTGAATCAGATACTTCATAGCTGTGTGACTGACCTTAGTCATACCTCTTTAGGCTTAAGTTTCCCCACCTGGAAAACAGGGTTGATAATCACACCTACCTCACGAGATTGCTGTGAAAATCAAACCAGATGACATAAGTGAATCATTCTGTATACCTTAGGGCACTGTATAAGTGTTAGCTATTACTATTACTCTTCCTAGATTATCATTGGTGTTCATCATTTAGTTGTATACAACTCTCTGTGACCCCATGGACCATCGCACACCAGGCCCTTCTGTCTTCCACTATCTCCCAAAGTCAGCACAAGCTCATGTTTATTGCTTCCATAACGTTATCTATTCTTCTCACCCTCCACATCCCCTTCTCCTTTTGCCTTCAATCTTCCCAAAATCAGGGTCTTTTCCAATGAGTCCTGTCTTCTTGTGATGTTGCTGAAATATTTAAACTTCAGCTTAAGTACTTATGCTTTCAATGAATAGTACTGAGGATTTAACACTACTGTGAGGGAGAAAATATGTACATATATAAGTATATGCAAAATATATTTTTTTAAATCAAAGGTTTTTTGGGCAGGGCTGTCAGGTGTAGGGCAAACACTAGAATCTGGAAGAATCAGAAATACTTCATAGGAGAGGAGGGGCTTGAGCAAAGAGGAGAACCTTAGAGGTCAACTTCTCTAAATCACCTCCTAGGCCAGACTGAAGGCCTTAAATTTAGGATAAGTAGGCAGGGTATCTTTCTTTCCCCTGCCCTCATTCATTCTAAAAAAGCATACAAACAATATTTAGTTTTTACTTTATTAATTAGAACCTTATAGGTTGAACTGTTTGCGTATTCTTCAGTTTCGCAAATGTGTCCTATCTCCCCAACTAGATTTTAAGGCTCTTGAAGGTGAGGCTCCCCCCTCCCCCACTTTGTTTTCTATTTCTTTTATTCCATTGTTTCTTCCTTTGCTTTCCTCTGCCCCACTGCCGCCTCAATGCCCAATACAATGCTCAGCGCACAATAAGTTCTGAATAAGTACTGTCGACTACATTTTTTTAGTCAGTTCTGTAAATTCAGTCAGCCCTTAAAAGTTATAATTTCCACTTCCCTGAAGAATTTTTGGTTCAAGTTTTTATTTATTATCATTTTTTAAAGCTCATTAACCTTATAAGCACAACTACATCACTCAATCAATTAATCAACAAACATTTATTGAGAAACTTCTATGTTCCAGAAATTGCCAAGGTGAACATTTTATAGGAATCTCTGTACTTGGAAAATATAGAAATGGAAGTCCAAGAACTGCATTCAATAGGCATTTCTAACTCTTATGTCTCTGTTTCCTACTTCCACCCACTCTAAATTTCTCCCACGCCTGGGAGATTTTGTGGATTCTCATGGTACTAGGTGAATTTCTTCCTACCTCTGTCTCTCCAATTAAGATACAAAACAGTGCTTGAACTGAAGAGGGAAAATGGCTGGAAACTTGAAGAAATAAATAAATCCTGAATAAGTAAGTAACATGAGACTTCTCTGGGGAAAAATAAAACATGGTATGCTACTCCATACCCTCGAAGTTTCTTAACAAGCCACACACCAAACAAGTTGATAGATACTTAAAGGTGTCCACTGGACCAAACTGGCCTCTAATCCAGGGATGGGAAACCTGCATCCTCTGGGCCATATGTGGCCCTCAAGGTCCTTAAGTACAGCCCTTTGACTGAATCCTCTAGGTCTTCAAGTGTGCCAGGTTCCCCACTCATCCCACCTGTGGATGTCCTGAGCTGAACAGAGAAGGCTAGAGACAGGAGATTCAGGAGTCAAACAGAAGTTTAACTTCAAAGTGAGGGAAACAGCTTGCAAGCAAGGAGGCAGATTAGACACATATGCCAAGGCCCTGCCCCTAGTGGGGGAATCTGGTTTAGTGTGGCTGAACCTTGATTTATATACTTGTGGCTAGACAAAGAGTTAAACAGTGAAGGGTAGCAATAGCCCAACAGCAACAATGAGGCAAGGTTGTCTAGTGCATATCTGGGTGTGTTGGTGTTTGCCAGAGCCCAGGGACCATCAGTACCAGAAGGTGAGAGCAAAGGATTGTTGTTATGCCAAGCTCAGCTTGCTGGGCCTTAGCTCTGGGAAACAGGGTGTCTCCTAATATCTTGGCAAAGGTAACTCATCTTACTGGTTCCCTTCTTCAGGTACAAGGCTAACCCATCTTTCAAGCACAGAGAACATTTCCAAAAACACAGCACTGTGTATAAATATAAACTCTTAACTTTAGAGTATGATTTTTTTAAAAAATCTGTCAAGCTTATTAAAATAAGCTTAGACTACCTATCTTGTCTTCTTTTTAACAAGTCTAATGACAGGGTTAGGATATCAGGGAATTTAGCCTACAGAAATTGTTTCTCTTGACTTTTAAGGTGTGTGCTGATATCCACATCCATTGACTGTGGATTTCTAAAGTCTATTTCCCCATGAGCAGAGCCTGAAGAGTAGTTTACTACAGAGCATCCCTTAGAGCCAGAGGGTACTATATCACAGAGAGGAAGAGAACAGAGGAAAGGAAGAAAGTGGAATTGTTGTGTGTCAGAAAACATAAGCCTTTAGTATCCTGAAGGGAGAAACATACTCAAGAAAAAGAAAGGAAGGCTATAGATATGCTGTAAAGATCAAGATGCCTGTGGGGCATAAGAGGAAAGCAATGTGATAAAAACTAAAATGAAATTTTTTTTAAAAAAGTGCAAAATCATAGTTTTCAGATCTGATTTAAAGTGACAATTAGCCTATTTGATAAATGCTTGTTGACTGGCTAGATAAAAATGCTGCTACCTCTCACCTTCAACCCTATTTTTAGGGTTTTCTATGCATTTTCACTGATTATGATGAATTCCAGGTAGATCTTTTTTTTTAATTCTACTTAAAAAACAATGAATAAAATGGGCATTTCCACATACAATAGAAGGGGGGAAGGATTATATATGAAACTGTAGATCTCCATTATGTACAACTTTGCTTTTCTAGTATTTATTAAGTTTAACTTGTAGCTTTCAAAGCTATCCTGATTGGCTGTGCTTCTTTCTGGTCTACCTTCTGTTCTCTTTAGTTTTTAAACAGATATCTCAATCACCCTCTTTCTTTTCTTTTCTTTTTGATTTCTTTTCTTATTTTTCAGGGTTTTTTTTCCTTCTGTTGCCTTTTTTTCTTCTTCATTTACCTTACTATAGACATTTTGGATAGCTTTCTACCCTTTGTATCAGTTCATGCAAATTTTTCTATGTGTTTCTGAATTTCTCATACTCATCATTTATTACAGCAATACAATATTTTATTATATTCACATATCACAAATTGTTCTGCTATTCCCTTATTTGTTGAATATATAACCTGTTTCCACATTTTTGCTATAATAAAAATTTCTCTTATTAATGTCTTGGCACGTATGGGACTTTTTTGTCTCTTCCTGACTTCAATAGAGTATTAGCCCAGTTATGGTTGATGGTAGTGAGGCACCTAAGTGGGACAATGGTTAGAGCAGTGGACCTAGAATCAGGAAAACCTGAGTTCAAATTTGTCCTCTGACATTTACTAACTGTGTGATTCTAAGCAAATGACTCAGGCTTTCTCTGCCTCAGTTTCCTCAATGATAAAATGGGGATAATAATATTACCTACCTCCCCAGTTGCTGTGAGGATATGAGATAATTTTTAAATGCCTAGCACATAATAAGCATTTAATAAGTGCTCATTTCCTTCCTCCCTCCTTCCTTCCCTTCCTTCTTTCCTTCCTTCCTTATTTTCTTTCTTCCTTCCTAAAATGGGTTTATGGGATCAAAAGGAATGATATAAGCAACTTTACTTACATTATTCTAAACTGTTTTCCAAAAAAGGAATGCACCGTTCACAGTTCTTCCAGCAGAGAATTAGTGTGTATCTTCCCACAGTCCCTCCAATTCTGACTTTTTTTTCTCTCTTTTACAATCTTCACCAATTTGACAAGTGTGAAGTGATAATTCAGAGGACAACTGCTACCCACAGAGATGTGTTCAGTTGACACAGAAGAAAATACTCTCTTCAAAGACACACATGGAAAGGAAAGAAGACATACAGGAAGAATAAGTAATCCACATTCACTATGGAAATATTATAGTAGATTACCATAGCAAAACCCAACTAACCAAATAAAAAAAAAACCAGGAATGTATGCTGGAAGCAAAAGTCATACTCACCTTGCAGAGTAAAGTGCGCATAGCAAAAAGCTGTTAGCAAAGAATACTAGAAGAGAGAGAATGTAACCATGCAGTCTCATTACACAGGGAACAGTTTCAGCAATGCAGACAGGGCATTCTTCTACTAGGTGACTTGTCCTTCCATTGAAAGCAATCTACCTAGTCTAAAATAGTCAAGAGTAGCAACATACTACTGCTGGTGAGCCAATGAAGACTGTGTTGATTCCTTTTCTTAGCTGCATTCCTAGAACAATTGCAGCAAGGCTACCTTGCAAATTATTTTTTAACAAGAAGCTTATGTCCACCTCAGGGAATTTTCAGGAATGTTGTTCCTTTTTTAAAAGTAGGGCATCAGTTTGGGTCCCTTTCCTGAGGTCTGGACCAAGAGTATTATACTCAGGAAAGGGTATCTCTTCTATTTTCTCATGGGAAGATGTAGAACCTTGGCCTAAATTTGGCTCTAGTCAGTGAGAAATAACTGGAATAATGGCTTGAGTTGGTCCTACTGAGTAAATAGGAAGCCAAGGAGGAATTGTAACACCCAAGTAAGCTAAGTCAATCTGAATATATGTGTGTCCCTGAAGCACAGAATTTGAAATCAGACTCTCATAGCCTTTAAAATTTACCCTCTGACTCATTTTACAAACAAAAACATTAATTAGGGAATGAAATTCCTGTAAACTATTTACATTTCCCTGTTTGATAGGGGGAAAAAATTCATCTACATTACTATGACTTGCTAAAGCATATAATGAAATAAGATTAGTTTATGAAAACACTTGTGGAGGAAAGCAATAATTTTCATGCCAGCAGGAAAGCAGGCATAAAGGTCACTCACTCCACCCCACTCCTTCAGTCTTGCTAAGTGATGCTCCAGGGTAATTTGCATGGATCCATGGCTAGTAGACAGGAGAATTCTGGCTGTTAAAAGGAATTTTTCTCACTCTAACCCAAATGGGTATTAGACTTGAAGGAATTGCATTTGGGAGGAAATAAGATAGTTTTTAAAAAAAGACAGTCTAAGGCTTTTTTGGTGACTTAGTGGATCTAATTTACAAAGAGGAGAATAGCCTGAGCCTAGGGTTAGATGTAAAAAAAAAAAAACAGTTGTATCTACTTCCTTGTGAGGAAGGCCCTGCATGGCAGGTGCGTTTCACTAAAGAACCACCAGCCAAAGAGAAATAAAAAAGGAGAGTAGCAGTTAATAACATCAACAGTGGCTTGGGATCAGGGAGAGGTTCAAGCTAGGACATAGTCCTGGGACCATGAGCTAAGCTGACATATTTCCTATACTTGTGAAGATTTTCCTTATTATTTGCCTTGAAGAGCTATTTAATTAAATGTCTTTGTTTTTAACTAAAGTGTCTTCTGTTTTGGTCTGGTGAAAGGTAAATGTTGGTGACGCATAGAAAGCTGTAGCTTTGGATAGATATTGCCCCAAAGTGTGCCTCAAATCTGGGTTAACTTTGAGACACAAATTTGAAGTGAGGGCAGGCAACGCACAACTTTACAAATGAGACTACTAAGGAACCACTCTAAAAGACAAATGCAAAATGGTCTAGAATCTGTGAAGACTCTGACCCTACCCAGAAGGAATGATTTTTGACTCATTTTTTCAATATATAATTTGTTGTGCTTATTAACAGTAAATATTAATAGTCTCAAAACACAAAATATTAATTCACATTAACATATCATTTTATTAAATTGTAGCCAAGGTCTAAGTTCAATGAAAATTCACAACTAATATTAGGATATGTCCTGTCATCGGTTTCTTTTTGAAGAAATGTGGCATTTTTGTTAATAGCTGTATCTATACAGCACTTCATAGTCACAAAGCTCTTTTATACTCTATGTATCATTAGATTCCTATCATTTAATAGATCAATGTATCAAACAGTAAACTTTTATTAAGCTCTTCCAATATTCCAAAAACTGTTAGGCCCTAGGAAAAGGGCAAAATGAAATGCTATTGGGGAAGCAATATAGACATATATGGCTATACAGAACATATATTTTTAAAATACAAGGTAATTGTGGGAGAGGTACTAGATACTGGGGGGAGGGGGTGTAAATCAAGAGATGCATCATGCAGATGGTGATACTTAAAGGAAACAACAGATTCTAGCATGTAGAGGGAGATGGTCAGGAATGACCAGAGCGAAAGTATGGGGAATAGTAATAAGGTCCATTTAATTAGATTATAGAGAAGATAAAGGAGAATAACATATAGTAAAACCAGAAAGGCAACTTGGGACCAAGTTGTAAAGAGTTTTAAAAGCCAAGCAAGACTCTAGTTAAAACAGCAAAGTGAAAGGCTGTCAAGAAGCCTGGTTCTCCCATAATACGCTCCAGCAATGATCTGAAAAGGGGGCCAGATTGATTAATGATCAAGAAATCCAAAGAGATATCAGCAGACTCCTTCATTTTATACAGGACTGACACAAAGACAGCTTACACAAAGCCATAGCAACTAGGAATGAGGTGTCACCAAGGGAAGCTAGGATGAGCTCAGGGAAATAAACTGGAAGCCTGTAGTGTTTCTCTAAAGCAGAAGACCCAGAGGATATTGAAGTCTACAACAATGCTCCAATCATAGGTGCCCCAGATAGGATAAATGACCACAGTAGTGCTCCAATGACATACGACCGAAAGGGAAAGGAAAACTGCAGCAGGATTCTGACATCCTGACATCCTGACAGGACCTGAATGGGTGGCATCAGCGGGGATGAGCCAATGTGGGCTTTACAATGGTAAATGTGGGCTTTCTGAGGGGAACAGGGAAGAAGACCACAGTAACTATCTAAAAGAACTGGCTCCAGGTGAGCTAGAATACCAAAGTAGTGTCCTTCCTAATGTAACCCAATTGTGTGGGACTATCCCCATTTGTTGCTTTGTTGTTGTTCGGTCCTGTCCAACTCTTCATGACCCCATTTGGAGTTTTCTTGGCAAAGACACTGAATGGTTTACCATTTCTTTCTCAAGCTCATTTTACAGATGAGGAAACTGAGGCAAAGAGCATTAAGTGACTTGCCCAGGGTCACACAGCTAGTATCTGAGGTCAGGTTTGAACTCAGGTCTTCCTGACTCCAGGCCCAGTGCTCTACCCACAGCACCACATAGCTGAACCCACTATCCTCATTGGTGGAGATTAATTGCTTAATGCTCCCTGCCTCCATGAGAGTGGAGTTGGTAAAAGCAGGAGAGAAGAGAGATCCTGGGCTTCTCTGGTTTCCATCTTTGAAAGTAAAGACACAGGATGCTAGACTCTTTTCAGGTTGCTGAAGGGAGAGAAAGTCTCTGGGGACAAGCTGACATACAAGAGAACCCAACAACCTCTACCTAATCCCCCAGCTTCCAACACTAGAGATTTCAGAACAGTTCCTTTTGGGTGTGATCTGAGACACTCTCTTGAGTTGTGTTATGTTGCTCCCAATGGACAAGTTCATTCATCCTATGATGTCAGTATCGTATATATTCTTCTATGTATTTCTGATTTCTGTTTTGTAATCAAACTGATTAAATGAGTTTCTTTGGTATCAATTTCTTTGTGTGTTCATTGTGGAACTGACATTTAGTGGGAAGGGAGTCAGGCCTTAGATATTTAACTTGGGGGTATTCCTTTCTTGTTAAAGTATAGCAGTCAGGAGTGTAGCTTGAACCTAAAAATTATTTTTCCTAGAGCAATGATATTTAAGAGAGCAAATAAATATAGTTCTAGCCTGGTACACCCTCCATCTGAGGAAAGCAGAATGTCCAGCCTCTGACCTCAACCTCTTGATTCCATTCCTGGCAGAAATCAAAGTATCTCTTGAAGAAGGATTGGGGGAGGAGACTCTAGAAATATCTATTCTGGCCTCCCTGTGAGCCACATATAGACAGACCCATGTGGACATACATTACTGACATGAACATACACATACACACTCTCCCACATACACACACATCCATCTTACTTTAGATGTATGAAAGGGTGTTGGAAGTCTGCAGAATCTTTCCGATGGGGGATAACCCAGAAGGCTTGGGCATGCCCTGGAGACCTCGATGCCTATACAAGTACCTTTAACAGATTGATCTTCAACACTGCTTTAACATAAGAGTGACCTGGAGGTATGACTAGGGATACCCCAAGAAGGATGGAGGACAACAGCAGTGCCTAGATAAGGGCCAGAAAACTACAATATTGTCCTCAAATGAAAAACCCCCAGGACCCAGAAGCCTCCATAATTTTATTGAACAGGGAAGCCACATGGCAGATGGAAACGGACAATAGTAAGTTGAATATGAATATCACAGGGGAGATGAATTTCAGAGCAATGCCCTAACCATGGACACTACAGCAGTACCTTCATTTTACATAGCTGATCACATAGCTTTGGTGGGACAGACTGAAGCTTGCTTGCACTCTGAATGCCAATATACTAGAAGCAGAAACCAGTAGCCAGAGCCCAGGAAATTGAGGTCAGGATCAATCAGGACCTGACTATTCTAAGACTGGAGGTCAAAAGAGCACAAGGCAGGGAAGGGAAATACTGGCAGAACCCAGCCATGGAAGAAAGTACAAAGTCAGTAACTTAGGTTAGAAATATGAGTAAACAGAAGGCACTAAACACTATGATGAAATATTATGAGTGTAGAGCTTCTGCAAGATAATACAAGGAGAATAGCTCCATAATTAGCACTCAAACAGCTTCAGGGAGAAAAAGTAGCTGGAAGGCTGAATACACAGACAAATGTAAACACAAACATATAATCTCATGTATTAATATATTAATATCAATAAGGAAACAGGTAGAGATCAGGAAATGGGAGAAAAAACAAAAAAGGGGGAGAGTACAGTCAGGGTGTGAATAGTCCCAACAAAAATTTTCATTTTTATAGGATGGATCATGAAGGGGAAATTAAAATAGAAGAGAATATAAGAATCACTTATCACGATCAGTGAAAGGAAGAGAGAAGGGGCAGTGGAGTAGTAGAAGCAAATGGCTTCAACTACAGATTACTAGACCTAATTAGATTAATTTTCTTTATCTCCTCCACCTTCTTTCTAAGGAGAAGGGCTAAGGACAAGTACAGGAAAATATATGAGGATATGATAGAGGTAAATATAAAATTAACAATCATAATCATTACTGTGTTAATGAGATGAACTCACCCATAAAATGGGAAAAGACTAGCAGAGTGGATCAGAAAATAGAATCTAAGAATGTGTGGTTTATAAGAAATATATTTGAAACATGAAGATTCACACAGTAATAAAATGAGGGGCTAAAGCAGAGTTTATTTTACTTTAAGTAAATGGACAAAAAAAACAGGAATAACAATCAAGATTTCACACAAGAGATCAGTAAAAGTATACCTGGTTAAAAGATATAAACAAGGAAACTACATCATATTTAAAGTTACCATAGACAATGGACTAATATCAATATATTATAAATACAGCACAGCACCTGAATACTTAAATAAAAAAGTTAATCAAATTATAGAAAGAAATGAAAAATGAAATTATATTAGTGGGGGACCATTAAGGTACCCTTCTCCTATATAGAAAAAAACTCTTAAAAGTCAGTTAATAAACATTTATTAGCAAGTTACTAGGTACTATGGTAAGTACTGTGGATACAAAAAGCATGAAAAGACAGCTATAATCTTATAGGAGAGACAACAAGCAAACAAATACATACAAAAAAGCTATTTACAGGATAAATAGGAAGCAAACTAGAGAGAAAGGCACTAGAATTAAAAGGAATTAAGAAAGGCTTCCTATAGAAGATGGGATTTTAGTTGTGACTTAAAGGAAGCCAGTGAAGCCAGTAAGTAAAGATGAGGTAGAAACGCATTCTAGGTATGGGGGACAACCAGAGAAAATGCCCAGAGCCAGGATGGAGTATCTTGGGAGTGGAACAGCAAGGAGGCTAATGTCTTTAGATCAAAAGGCATGTGACGCGAAGTAAAATGTGTGAGAATGATGAGATTTGAAGTGGGGGGACCCCTCAATTACTGAAATATTGGCCCCACATTGGGTGCCAAAGAAATGATTAGGTTTGAGGTGGATTTCAGGAAGCCCTCAAGGACCAGAGTATAGGAGGTGGTCATCTGGAATGAATTCACAGACTCCACCATTCTTCAAGTCAAGGAGGCAAAGACTTATTGTAGCAGCAAAGATTTATTGTAATGTCAATATAGCAGGCAGAGTTCTTTAGGGAACTTGCATTCCCTAAGGAAGTTGCAACTTAATAAGCATGGTGCTAAAGCTTATATAGGAAAAGTAGTGAATTATCTGGCAGATATGCCAATTATGCTAACTTAAAACTTTGGTCACTAGTGTCATTCACTACTGGAAACCAGGGGAAGGGAATTCTGAGGGGTGTACTTTTGGTCTGTTATGTCTGTAGCTTTGAGAGTTGGCTTGTATAGCTTGACCTCTGGATTGAATATGATCACTTTGGAAATCAATATATGATAATTCTATGGTTACAAGATAGTCTTGTTTTTGCAAGAGAATTTCTTCAGAGGTCAGCTTGCTCTTGCGATGGGGAAAGTAACAAACTATACTGGGGACCCGCTTATGAGTAATTGTGGGGAAAGTTAGTTTGAGGCCCACTTATGAGTTTTTGCTAGGCATAGTGTCCTTGGGCTGGTGAGAATATTGTCAGGGATAGTGTTTTGAAGCTAGGGAGAAATGAGATTTTAAAATTGGGGTCCAAGCACAAGTACCCAAGCACCCCATCAAGAAGACTGGGAAGGTAGGAGGAGGGGTAGGTTATGAAAAGCTTTGAACACTAAACAAAGGATTTTATATTTGATCCTGGAGATTATAGAGAGAAGATTCAGAAACAAATGAACATAGTAGGATGACATTTGATAAACCCAAAGATCCAAATTACTGGATTAAGAACTCATTCTTTGACAAAAATTGCTGGGAAAACTGAAAAAGTAATCTGGCATCAATGAGGTTAAAACCAATATATCATACCACATACCACAAAAAGTTCCAAATGGAAATATAACTAAGATAGAAAGAAACTGTATTATACACCAAATAGAATAGTGAGTGAGATAGTGAGAGAATAAAGTGTGAAGACTTCACAGGGAAGAATATATATACACATATCTATATCTAAAATCTTTGAGAATCAATATTCAGAGAAAAAGGGAATGGGATAAGTCTGAGTCTATGAGAATCTGATTACTCAGCTCTTAGGAATGTTTTTCTTCCCTGAAGTTCCTGTTCTTTCTTCTGGTCTAAAGATTTGCCAAATAAGAATAGGGTCACTGTGACCTGTTTTTCCTTTACTGTAAGAAGAAAGAGAGTGTCTCCCCCTCCCCTTATCTTATTCTCTTTCTTTAGATTTATAGACACCACCTCAGCAATAATCATTAACCAGGGAGCATGGGGGTTAGATTGTCTGTGCTTGGTTTCCTGGTTCCTTGTCTAGCTTTTCGGTTCAGATTGTAAGCCTGCCTCCCAGGCAATGGTGAGGAGGGACAGAGGCAGGTGGGATTTTCTTATATTAGGGGTATATTTATTGGTGCTTTGTTCCTTGTGTTTTCCCTCCTCTTGCTAGCACCATTCTGGCAGAGGATGCCCATTTCTGGTGAGAACTGAATAAAATTTTATTTCTGTTCCCACCTTGAGATGGTTCTTTATTAACATTTAATTTCTTTTTATAATTGGTGAGGGTCTACACCCCACACAAACATTGTGACAGGAAATGCCTATCAGAAGTATTAGTAAAGTCAGAGTTATTTATGAAACAAGGTTAAAGTTAAACTCCGTTGTTTTTGTTCAGTCATGTCTGACAACTTCATGACCCCATTTGGGATTTTCTTCGCAAAGATACTGCAATGGTTTGTGATTTCCTTCTCCAGTTCATTTCACAATGAAGAAACAGAGACAAACAGGATTAAGTGACTTGCACAGGACAGTCACAGAGCCAGTAAGAGTCACCTAGCTGTCCCTAGTTAAAATTCTAGTGCAGACAGATATATGGATCCCGTGAGGACCAACCCTGACATACTGCGCTCTTCTCAGCAACCTAAGGGGCAAGGACAACTCCAGGGGACTCAAGATGGAGAATGCTATCTTTATCCAGAGAAAGAACTGTGAAGTTTGAATACGGATCGAGGCGCACTACATGCTCACCTTTTTTGCTTCTCTTTTGTTTTTGTTTTTGGGTTGTTTTTCTTTTTTTTTTTTTGGTTCTGATTCTTCTTTCTCATGATTCATTCCATTGGTCAAAATTCTTCTCCACAATTTGACTAGTGCATAAATTAATTCAATGCGAAGTTATACATGACAGTTATATGAGATTCCATGCCGTCTTGGGGAGGGAGGGGGGAGGGAGGGGAGAAAATCTGGAACTCAAAACTATGTAGAACCGTGTGTGGTAAACTAAAAATAAATAAAGAAATTTAAAAAAAAATTCTAGTGCAGAGGTTCCCAAACTTATTCAGCCTACTAGACCCTTTTCAAACAACAAAAAAAAAATTACTCAATGTCCCCCTGGAAATCTGCTTTCTTTAACCTTTGAACTTTTTTTTTTGAAATTTGTGTTATTTCAAAAAATATATAATTTTTTAAAATGACATATCTTAAGTTTAATAATTTATTGTAAATTTGTGGGATTTTTCCTACATTGAAATTTTGATGACACAATATTTTGTCATGTAGCTGTATGGTATTGTATTGTATTGTAAACAAGTCATTACATGCACATTCCTGCCAATGCATGCTGGACTTTCCTGACAATGTGTGACACATTCACCTGCCAACACTTGCTTGTTAAGACATGTTGGCAGACTTAAACACTGATCAATTATAACTTGCATTTTGTGTTTATTTGGAAAATAATGTAATCACTATGACTTTAACTCTGTTACACAACAAATGAAACATGTAGGAACAGTTTTTTGAAATTTTCTTCTCTTCTCTTCTTTCCTTATGCTTCCACTGCCCCCTTATTTTTATTCAATGCCACTCCTCCAATTGCACCTGAGGTTACTATTACCACCCCCCTCAACTCCCCCCCCCATCATTCCAGAACCCTCCCCAGGGAGCAGTATTGGCCACTTTGGGAACCTATGCAAGTTTAATAGCTCCCTCTTGCCTCCAGAATCATATACAAAGTGCTCTGTTTCACATTCAAAGCTTTTCCTAACCTATCCTCCCCCACCTCCATATTTTCATTCTTCTTACACCTTACTCCCTGACACATATTTTTCAATCCAGTGACACTGGCTTCCTGGATGTTCCATGAACAAGTAACTCCATCTCTCAGCTCTAGGTATTATCTGGGGCTGTTCCCCATGCCTGGAATGCTCTTCTTCTTCATCCCTGGCTATTGCTTTCCCTGGTTTCCTTTTAGTCCCAACTAAAATCCCTTTTTCTACTGGAAATCTTCCCCAACTCCTCTTAATTCTAGTGTCTTCTCATTGTTAATTATCTTCTGTTTATCCTGTATATATCTTGATTTGTAAATGCCATTTGCATATTCTCTTCCCCATTAGATTGTAAGTTCCTTGAAGACAGGGATTGTCTTTTGTTTCTGGTTGTATCCCTAGTGCTTAGCACCTAGTAGGGGCTTAATAAATGTTTATTCATCAAGCAAGAGACTGAAAATCACTTAAAACATGTAATGTTTTTTTTTTTGGAGGGGGGAAAGGCAGGGCAATTGGCATTAAGTGACTTGCCCAAGATCACACAGCTAGTAAGTGTGTCAAGTGTCTGAGGCTGGATTTGAACTCAGGTCCTCCTGACCCCAGGACCAGTACTCTACTTGCTGTGCCACCCATCACTTAAAACATAATGTAGAGTTTTGAGTAGATAAAAGTAAAAAAAGCCTTTGGGCAAACAAAATCAATAGAATTAGAAGAAAAATGTTAATTGAAGTAAAGTCACTAAGACCCTAATTTTAATCTAGCCTCAAACATTTGCTAGCTATGTGGCCCTGAGGAAGTCATTTAAACTGCCTGCCTCAGTTTCTTTAACTGTAAAATGAGTATAATAATAGAATCTATCCCTACCCCACCCCTACTTCCCAGAGTGCTGTTGAGGATCAAATGATATGATATTTGCAAAGTTCTTAACACAATATCTAACACACAGTGCCTGCTTATTAAACGCTTTTTTCCTCCCTTCCTTCCTCGACTAGGGAAAGATCTTTATAGCAAATGTCTATAGTAAAGGTCTGATGAGAATGGGAGCCATTCCCTAATGGAGAAATGGTTTAAGAATATGAACAAGCTGTTCTAGAAAGTATGCTATGAACAAACCGTAGGGAGAGGGGGAGGAAATGCTCCACAACACTAATAGTTGAAATGCAAATCAAAACAACTCTGAGGTTCTCCTTCACACCTATTAGATGCACAAATATGACCAAAAAAGAAGGTAACAATTATTGGAGTGGATGGGGGAAGACAGACATATTAATGCAGTGTTGGTGGAGTTGGGAATCAGCCCAGCTGTTAAGGAGAAGAATTTGGAACTATATTCATTAAACTGCTTAGCCTCTGAACTAGAGATACCGTTGTTATTTATGTTCCCTAAGAGATCAAAGAAGATGAAAAAAATCCCTAAAGCAACACTTTTTGTCATATCAAAGAACTACCAATTAAGGGTGTGAACATGAATTGGAGAGTGGCTAGACAAATTTTTATATGTCAATATAATAAAATAAGAAATTACTAAAGGGATAGATTCAGCAAAGTCTGAAATTGTATGACCTGACACAGAGGGAAGTGAGCAAACCTAGGAAAACAATTTATACCATGAATCCATCACTGAAAAGAAAAACAACTTTGAAACATTTTAGAGGTATAATCAATGCAAATAACCAACCATAACTCCAGAGGATTGATAATGAGGCATATTTCCCATCTCTTAACAGACAGATACTAGACTGTAAGTGTAGAACAAGGCACACATTTGGGGGCATTTTCAATGTGTGACTTTGTTTTAGTTAACAATTCTAAGTTTGTGCTTCTTTTTGTTGTTGGTGGTGGGGAATGAGGGAAGAAAAAAGAGAAAGGGATTACAGAGGAAGAAAGATAAGAGAGATAGAAAGGAAGGAAGGAAAGAAGGAAGAGGAGAGATGGAGGGAGGAAAGGAAAAAAGGAGGAAGATGGGGAAGGTGAAAGAAAAAGAAAAAGGAAGGTAGGAAGGAAGGAAGAGAGAAAGAAACAAAGTGAGGAAGAAGGGAGGGATGTAAGGTTAGAAAGAGAGAAGGGAGAAAAGAAGGAAAGAAGGAGAGCATCAATGAAATATTTTTTAAAAGGTACAGAAGAGAACAAAAGGAGTTTCAGTTAAAAAAAAAGTTTATGTGGAATACCTTTGAAACTAATATGATGAATTTAGTGTATTTTTTTAAATCCTAATTAGGCATAATGAAAATTCACTCTTTTTTCTGTCATTTTTTGTATATAGAGATATTCATGTTTGGTGATGATTGTCACAATTACAATATTTTTAAGGCAGAGATGTTTATTTTTAAGCCTAAAGGCAACAGGTATCCACTGTCTATTATGGAATAGCGGAATAACAAGGTCACACCTGCACTTAACAAAAATTACTTTGGCAGCTATATGATGGAAAAATTAGAGAAGGGCGGGAGAAATTTAAATCAGGGAAATGGACAAAGATGCTATTGAAATAACCACCATATCAAGTTGTCAGGATATGAGTGAATGAACAAATGGATGAATATATCAGAAGCCAAATTTTGTACTCAGATTTTGTTAGCACTTTATATTGTTTTTGTACCTAAAAGCAACCCAGTACCTTCATTTTCCTCCTTAGTGGCAGTTCTATATATTGAACTTATGGTTTGAGCCATAACACAGAATCACAGAAACCACACACTTGAACGTAGCCTGAGAATAATGAGACCCTTGAGTTGGAATGTGTAATATCTAAAATTATGACAGAGAAATGAGGAGATTGCTGAGAAAAAGAAAAATGTAATTTTCACAATTTCTTTCTTAATTAAAAGCTTATCCAAGGTTTCCTCCATCTTCTTATTTCATCTGGTGAACATTCTGCAACCAGACGCTACTTGAGAAATATGGAAAGCTCACATTATTTGTATGGATAAAACTTGTTAGTGTGATTTTATATTTCCTCCTTCTACCCACATAGATGAGCAAACAGCCAAGTCCTGGTTCTCAGGTGTCTCTGCAGGCAAAATTCTGGGTTTTATCTGGCTTTTCACAATTGAATCTTTATTAAATTTTATCCCACAGACCGTGCTATAATTGGTTCCCGCATAACTTTCCGAGGCCTAATCTCATTTTCTTGACTAATGATTCCAAGTTTCAATTTAATTATCAAATTTGTTACTCTAGGAAGTAAAAGGCCTGCACAGTAGGAAGACTTCAAGTCCTCTGATCCTGCTATGGTAAAGTAGCATGGGTCTTGATCTTTTCACAGTTGCTGTCTCCTACATGTGTTCTTTGCTCTGCTTTGCTTTGTTTATAGCATAGTACCCCCTCAAATGATAAAATTCAACATAGAAGAGCCAGGTAAAATCACACGAAGAGCATGAACAATGTCAAAATCAAATGTAAACATTCTAATCTGGCCTTCACATACAACAAATGTCATTTCACATCCAACAAAACCAAAGGGTGTTGGGGGAACCCTCTTTCACTGCTAAGGGCAATTTTTCTAATTTTACTTCCCCTATCTTCACAAGTAGGATTCTTACTATAGAATGTGAGATGGCTGAAGGCAGAGATTACTTTTTTCTCTTAAGAGTTTGGTGCATAGTAGGTACTCAATTGAACTTAATTGAAGTTTTATTTCTCATCTTCCCCAGACAAAGCCAAAGAGTTTGTATGTGATATTTCTTGAAAATCATATTTAATTATTTTTACATATATTTGGATTTCCTTTTTTTTAAAATTATGACCCCTATTGAGATAATTGGATGGAACTAGGAGTATCTTGAAATCAAGGATAAACTGGGATCTGAAATGATGGAAATCTCAGTTTATAGCATCAAGTCATCAGCATGTCAATCACCAACCTGTATGCCACTTTTCTCTGTCAAGCATATATTGGAAAGAGCATGGGACCTAGGATGGATGGGCAGCTAGGTGGTACAGTGGATAGAATGCTGGGCCTGAAGTCAGGAAGATTTATCTTCTTGAGTTCAAATCTGGCTTCAGATTCTTACTAACTGTGTGATCCTGGGCAAGTCACCTAATGTTTTTTGCCTCAGTTTCATCATGTATAAAATGAACTGGAAAAGGAAACAGCAAACCACTCCAGTATCCTTGCCAAGACAATTCCAAATCAGGTCATGAGGAGTTGGATACAAATGAAAGAAATGAACAACAAGGAAACCTGGGTTTGAATTCTTATGCTGCCATTTATTGGGTTGTTGCTGTTGAGGTGTTTTTCGCTAGTTTCTAATTCTTTGTGATACCATTAGTAGTTTTTTCAGCAAAGATACTGGAGTAGATTGTCATTTCTTTCTCCAGCTCATTTTATAGATGAGGAAACTGAGGCAAACAGGGTTAAGTGACTTGCGCAGGGTGACATAGCTATCTGAGGTGACATAGTATCTGAGGCCAGATTTGAATTCAAGGAGAGGAGTCTTCCTGACTCCAGGCCCAGCAATCTATCCACTGTTCCACCTACCTGCCTTGTATTTGTTGGGTAAGCCATTTAATAATGATAATAATAACAAATAACGATAACATTTATATCATACCTACTATATTCTGGGAACTGTGCTTAGTGGCTTGCAAACATTATTTCATTTAATATTCACAACATTCCTGGGAGGTAAGTGCTATTATTATCCCAATTTCATAGAGACAAAAATGAGGCAAAAAGAAGTTAAATGACTTGCACAGTGTCACATAACTAAGTGTCTGAAATTGAATTTTAAATCAAGTCTTCCTGCCTCCAGGTTTTGGAATCTATAACCACCACCTAGCTACTTCTACTTCTGGGACTCACCGTTTCCTTATCTTTGAAGTGTAGGGGTTGACCTAAACAATATTAAAGGACCCTTGAATCCCTAAATTTGTGATCCTAGCTATGCTATCTAATAAATAAATTATTTTGCATTATTAAAAGAGAACTATTTACAATCAGGGTTGATTCTGGTACTTCCTTTCCAAACACCTTAAACTGAGTCCTGGATTATGGACTTGATCTGTATAGGGGACAATTAGCTTGACAGAGAGGGGAAATACTCTCTATCATAGTCAAAGTCTACATTCACAAATCTGGTTAACTATATTCCTGAGTAAGAGATATTGATCTGAACAACAAAAACAGATGAGTAAGTGACAGCATATAAAACCATCACTACTACTAAGAAACACATGCCTAATAAAGTAGGTCAATAGCATCCTTCTTTAAATAAGGTGTTGTATATTTTGGTGGGTGGGTCAAGGAGGATAATTGAATATCAATTAAAATTTCATTCTTTCTGTAGCAGGTAATTTAATGAGATGACAGGGAAGTAACAGAAACAGCAATTGTTTGAGGGCAAGATGTTGTCAAGATATCTGAGTTCTAATCCCAGCCATTGACTAGCTATGTGACCATGTAAAGCCAATCAGTAAATGAAAAGATTTTTCCGTACCCATTGAATAGGCTTCTGGTAGGGCTTCTGGTGGGGCCTACAAAGGGAGGTCTGACTAGAGAGAGGCCCACACTCTTTAACTAATTAAGTGTGGAGCCCCCCGGCCAGTTTGCAAACTAGTTAGCTTGTTTGAGAGAGGCAGGAAGCCCTCAGGGCCCTAAGGGGAGTTGCTAAGACCAGAGCCAATGATACGTGCATGAGCTCTAGTCAATCAAATCAGATGACATCTAAGGACTGTATAAAAAGAGAGAACAGAGCTTGGAAAGGACAGAAGCTGATGAAGCTGAGAAACGGAGGAGCACAAGCTGCAGAAACTGAGAAATAGAGGACTAGAAGTGAGAAGCTAAAGAAACCGAGAAACGGAGAGCAGCAGGATTCAGGATGCAAATCCTGAAATTCAAAGGAGAAATTAATAAAGTTGAAAGTAGAATATAGAACCAATGAATAAACATAGGAGCTGGTTTTATGAAAAAAAAAAAAACAATAAAATAGACAAACCATTGGTTACTCTGATTTAAAAAAAAAGAAAGAAAGAATCCAAATTATTAGTATCAAAAATGAAAAGAATGAATATAACACCAATAAAGAAGAAATTGAAGTAAATATTAGGAGCTATTTTTCCCCTATTATTTGCCAGTAAATCTAACAATCTAAGCAAAATGCCAGATTAATAGAATACTTAAATAACCCTATCTTAGAGGGCAAAAAATTGAACATACCATAAATGAACTCCCTAAGAAAAAATCCCCAGAACCAGATGAATTTGGGAGTAAATTCTATCAAACATGTAAGAAGCAATTAAACTCAATACTGTAAAACTATTTGAAAAAAATTGGTAAAGAGGGAGTTCTACCAAATTCCTTTTATGATACAAGTATGATTTTGATATCTAAACTGGGGAGAGAAAACACAGAGAAAGAAAATTGCAGACCAATTGCCTTAATGAATATTGAAGCAAAAATTTGAAATAAAATACTAGCAATGGGAGAAAAACAATCTGTCACAAAACTTATATGACTAAGTGGGATTTACACCAGGAATGCAGGTCTGGTTCAATATTAGGAAAACTATCAGCCAAACTGACCATATCAACAACATAAACAACAAAAATCGTATGATTATATCAATAAAAGCAGAAAAATCTTTTGAGAAAGGAAAAAAATGAACATGAAGCTGTTTTTTGAGATAGCTTATGGGTCTCTGGGTTGTACCAATAAATGCCCCATTGCAACAAAAAGATAATTGTGGTGCTTACTTCAGCAGCACACATACTAAAATTGGAATGATATGGAGAAGATTAGCATGGCCCCTGCATAAGGATGACATGCAAATTTGTGAAGCATTCCATATTTTTCAAAATACAACAACCATTCCTATTAAAAACACTAGAGAGCATAGGAATAAAAGGAGTCTTCCTTAAAATGCTAAGTGTCATCTATCTAAAATCAACAGCAAGCATTACATGTAATTGAGACAAGGTAGAAGCATTTCCAAAAAGATCGGGGGTGTCCATGATCACCACTATTATTCAGTATTGTACTAGAAATATTAGCCATGATCACAAGGATGTCCATGATCACCACTATTATTCAGTATTGTACTAGAAATATTAGCCTTAGCAATAAGAGAAGAAAAAATGGAAGGAATTAGAATAGGCAAAGAAGAAATAAAGCTATCATTCTTTGCAGATGATATGATGATATACTTAGAGAATGCTAGAGAATGAAGTAAAATAAAACAACTACTTGAAACGATAAACAACTTTAGCAAAGTTGCAGGATATAAAATAAACTCACATAAACCACAGGCATTTCTATATATTACTAACAAAACCCAATAGCAAGAGATAGAAAGAGAAATTCTATCTAAAGTTACTGCAGACATTATAAAATATTGGGGAGTCTACCTACCAAGATAAACCCAGAAACTATACAAATACAATTACAAAAAGACAATTGTTACTCCTGTGCTGACAACTTTATGCCCAGGGACATATGAGAACCGAGCTTTGTACCACAAGTTCACTTGCTATGGTTTGTTCCTGGTGTTTACACAGAGACCCATCCTGTGGTCTCTAGCTGCCTGGTTTTTTGTTTGTTTTTTTTTTATCAACAATCCAACTCTTCATGGAAGAACACTGTGACAAAAGAGGGACAAAATGGGCAACTCTACAATTTGAATACTTGTAGATTAACTTTATCTAGTTGCAAAGTCTAAAGGCTACAGATATATTTTGATGTATACAGACTAATTGAACCAATCTGTAGAGGCCTTTCCAGTGACCCAAACCAAGCAAGCATAGTAGTGGGATATCTGATCAAGGCCATAATACCACAGTTTGGTCTTCCATGTGCTATTGACTGCAACTAAGGGCTACCCTGTACCATAGAAATAACTAAACTTTGGAAGTATTTTGGGATAACCCAGAGCCTATGCATCCCTTTGCTCATAGCCACCAGGAGGAATTGAACAGCTAAATAAGGAAGTTAAGACACTTTGGGAAAACTATGTCAGGAAATATAGTTAAAATGGCCTCAGGTACTTCCCTTTATATTGCTCCAACTTAGAAATGGTAGATTACACATTGTTACCTTTTGGAATTCTGTTCAGTAGGTCACCTACTACTATTCAGGAACTATGAAAGAGAACTAGACAGAGAGGTTACATATCTGATCCAGCTTTCATCCCCCGTGACCAGGTTCAGCTGTCTAGGGTCCAACCACTGAGTCCAACAACTTCAATGACATTCATACCATATGGACTCAGTTAAGAAAACCTGGAACAAATTCCGGTACAATGGGAAAGCTAACCTCTTGGCTCCCAAGTCTCTCATAGCTGAGGTATCTGTGGGTTTTCTCTAGCATATCCTCCAAGGAACTGGGTATTGTGTGTGTTTACAGTGTCTTTCTGGGTGCAAAGAATCGATTCCCAAGCCATCTCCCAACTTAAAAGCAGCAGAGATTAGAATGATGCAGTTGAGGACAGGGGAGTGATATAGATCCAATTGTGCCACACTGAGTATGGTTAGCCCCAAAGAGGGGTTGTGCAAAGTCAGCCACTTATGCAGAGTGAGTGTAAGTGACCTCATGCTTAAACCTTGCATAAAATTTGGATACGTGCACAGCCAGCCTGCGGGGGTGGCAGTAGGAAACACCTTGTACATGTACACTTAGACATGAGGGAGGAGCTGAGACAGAACATAATCCATCTCAAGATATGCATTCCAATCAACATTTTTATTGCTATTTTTGTTCAGTCATTTCAGTCATGTCAGACTCTTTGTGACCCCATTCAGAGTTTTCTTGGCAGAGATACTAGAGTGGTTTCCCATTTTCTTCTATAACCCATTTCACAGATGAGGAAACTGAGGCACACAGGGTTAAGTGCCTTGCCCAGGGTCATACAACTAAGTGTCTGAGGCCAGATTTGAACTCATGAAGATGAATCTTCTTGTCTCCAGGTTCAGCGTTCTATCCACTGCACCACCTAACTACCCACATCCTTATCCATACCATCAAGCAAATAATTGCCCTTTGGCTTAAGTATTCATTAATCAGAGCCCCCTGAGAAAAGAGAAATGGTGACCAAAGTAATTAATCCTCAAGAAAAAGTGGTGGTTTACAGTCAAAGGATCTGAGTTTGAATCCTAGTTCTGCCATTTTCTTACCTTCATGACTTTGGATAAATCACTTAATTTCTCTTGGCCTCCATGTTCTCATCTATAAGGTGAAAGGGACAGACACAGTGAGTGGCCTCTAAGGTCATTCCCAACTCTAAATCTATCCTCCTGTCTTCCTAGTGATTGAGACGAGTGAATGAAAAACAGAAAGAGCAGAACAAAAAATACCCATTTCACTCATCCCCATGTCGAACAACAAAACCCTCTTTGACTTGAGTTGGACAAAGTTTTAAAGCCCAAGTTTTCTCCTTAAATTCAGCCAACTTCTCAGTTTAGCACAAAGACTGGCAAGGTGATTGAAGTCACTTGGGATACAACAAATAGGATTTGCCCAGCTGTATTTGTTTACACAACCTAATCATTATTCGTTATGTGTTGTTAACTGACAGTTTTTGAAGTGTTTTTGCTAGCCTGTGTATGCAAATGTGTACACATGGTAATGAAGAGTAGAATTAGTGCTCTGAAAACACAGATCCAATCAAAACAATTAGTCTTCCCCTTTAAGACTTCACAACTGTCTGCAGCCATGGTTCACAAATCAACCTTATAAATAGCTGTGTTAAAGGAAACTAAAATTTTTGCAGACACCATACAAAAACCTCTACACTTTGGAGACCTGCCACTAAAGGTAGTTTGATAGAAATGTGACCCTAATTCATTGTTACTTGGAAAGTGAATCTAACTTGACCAATTTTTTTCTTCCTTATAAAAATGCACTTAACAAAAGCATAGACCTGTTTCATTGGAAATTTATAGAAATGTTGCAACAAAAACAAATAAAACAAAATTTATTAAGTACCTGCTGTATGTAGGGCATTGTGCTAAGTGCCAAATAGAGACAAAGTTTAGATAAGAACCGTGTAGTAAGTGGGTAAAACACCAATGGAGTAGTATACAAATATTATATAAGAATAGCTAGCATTTATGCAATGCTATATTATGAGCACCTAGATGGGACAGGGCAGCTTGGTGGTATAGTATACTGGTAAAGTGCTTGGTCTGAAGTCAGGAAGATTCCTCATCCTGAGTTCAAATCCAGCCTCAGATACTTACTAGCAGTGTGATACTGGGCAAGTCACTTAACCCTGTTTGCCTCAGTTTCCTTATCTGTAAAATGAGCTAGAGAAGGAAATGGCAAATCATTCCAGTATCTTTGCCAAGAAAAAGCCAAATAAGGTCACAAAGAGTCAGACACAACTGAAATGATACAACAACAAAAATATTATGTAAAATGCTTTACAAATATTTAATTCCCATAACAATTTTGTGAGGTAAGTGCTATTATTATCTTCATTTTGTGGTTGAGGAAACTGAGGCCAGGGGAGGTTAAGTGTTTTGCTGAGTGTTGCTATGTGTCT
The DNA here is from genome assembly GCF_011100635.1 of Trichosurus vulpecula. NCBI lineage: Eukaryota > Metazoa > Chordata > Mammalia > Diprotodontia > Phalangeridae > Trichosurus > Trichosurus vulpecula. The sequence continues at coordinate 420,109,327 of NC_050574.1, forward strand.
GAGGTGAGATTTGAATTCAAGTTTTCCTGATTCCTAGTCCAGTGCTCCACCCAGTGCACCATATAGCCATCTCCAATAAAAGGTACATAAGACAGTGCCAAACTAGAGAGCTACATAAGGTCTGGCAGAAAGGTAATTATGAGGAGTAGTAGAGAAGATGGCAGCTGGAGAGCAGGGACTTTCATAAGCTCTCCCCCAGGTCCCTCCAAACACCTGTAAAAAATGTCTCTGAACAAATTCTAGAACTGCAGAACCCACGAAATAGCAGAGAGAAGCAGGGCTCCAGCCCAGAACAGCCTGGATGGTCACTGGGAAGGGTCTATCACATGGTGCTGGGAACACAGTGCAGCCCAGTGTGGGGTGCCAGAACCAACCAGACCAGGAGCCAGGTGGAACAGGCCGTAGGGCCCTGAATCATTGAGCTGTGGGAGTTACCAGACCTCTCAACCCACAAACGCCAAAGACAACAGAGCAGGTAACTGGAAAAAACTGCTGGAACAGAGTGAGAGGAATACACAGTCGGCCCCAGCCCTGGGGGCAGCGGAGGTGGTGCAGTGCAGCGGCTGCTTCCAGAGCTCCAGCTATGGTTGCTTCTGGCCCCAGGCCCACCTGGTGGGAGGAATTAAGCAGCAAATCAGAGTGGGAGTGCAGAGCCTGCTTTGCCCTGCTTGAATCTGGGTTACTGTCCTGGTTGGTGGTTCTTGGGGGAGGAGGAGTGCTGGTGTGGCAGAGCTGGCTGTGTAGGAGTAGCTCTGAAAATAGCAGCACAGCCCCTAAAGCTTGGGACAAAGCACTCTCTACTCTACAAGCAGTCATACCCTGACAAAAAGCTCAAAGGTCAAATACTTGGCTGGGAACCTGGCCAGGCAGCAAAAAAGGATGCAAGCTCAGACTCAGACTCAGACTCCAGAATTTTTTTGGTTACAAAGAAGATCAAAACATACAGCCAGAAGAAGTCAACAAACTCAAAGAGCCAACATCAAAAGCCTCCAAAAAAATATGAATTGGTCTCAGTCCACGGAAGAGCTCAAAAAGGATTAGGAAAATCAAGTAAATGAAGTAGAGGAAAAATTGGAAAGCAAAATAAGAGAAAGTTATGCGAGAAAACCATGAAAAACAAGTCAATGACTTGCTAAGGGAGACCAAAAAAAAAATACTGAAGAAAATAACACCTTAAAAAATAGACTAACTCAAATAGCAAAAGAGCTCCAAAAAGCCAATGAGGAGAAGAATGCCTTGAAAGGCAAAATTAGCCAAATGGAAAAGGAGGTCCAAAAGACCACTGAAGAAAAGGAAGATAGTGACTTTATGAGAAATCAAGATATTATAAAACAGAAACAAAGGAGTGAAAAAATGGAAGACAATGTGAAATATCTCATTGGAAAAACCACTGACCTGGAAAAAAGATCCAGGAGAGATCATTTAAAAATTATTGGACTACCTGAAAGCCATGATCAAAAAAAGAGCTTAGATATCTTCTTTCAAGAAATAATCAAGGAGAACTGCCCTGATATTCTAGAACCAAAGGGTAAAATAGAAATTGAAAGAATCCACAGATCGCCTCCTCAAAAATATCCCAAAAAGAAAACTCCTAGGAATATTGTCACCAAATTCCAGAGTTTCCAGGTCATGGAGAAAATACTGCAAGCAACCAAAAAGAAACAATTTGAGTATTGTGGAAACACAATCAGAATAAGAGAACATCTAGCAGCTTCTACATTAAGGGATTGAAGGGCTTGGAATATCATTTAATTTAATTTTTTAGATGTCATCCCTTCATATTCAACTCACCCTGTGGCCTCTGTCTACATATATAAAAAATTAAATTAAATTAAGGGGTGGGAGAAGAATATATCGAGAGAGGGAGAAAGGGAGAGATAGAATGGGGTAAATTATCTCACATAAAAGTGGCAAGAAAAAGCGGTTCCATTGGAAGGGAAGAGGGAGCAGGGGAGGGTTAATGAATGAACCTTGCTCTTATTGTATTTGACTTGAGGAGGGAATAACATACACACTCAATTGGGTATCTTACCCCACAGGAAAGTAGGGGGAAGGGGATAAAAAAGTGAGGATGATAGAAGGGAAGGCAGATGAGGGAGGAGGTAATCAAAAGGGGAGGAATGGGGAGAAAATTTGTAACTCAAAATCTTGTGGAAGTCAATGCTGAAAACTAAAAAATATTAAATAATAAAATATGGAATTTTAAAAAAGGAGGAATAGTACAGAGAGAACCTGGGAAGCTTTCCTAGAGGAGGTGTTCATTTATTCATTCACTCATTTTTAACCTTCATTTTTAAAAAAAATATTAGAGTTACAAATTCCCACCCTCTCTCCAGCCCCTTTCCTACCTATTAAGAAGGCAAGCAACATGATGTCAACTTTTCATGTAAAAGCATCCAAAACATATTTCCATATTAGTCATGTTTTAAAAATAATAAAAAGCTAGAAACAAAATTTTTAGAAGCATGCTTCAATCTGCACTCAGAGTTCATCAGTTCTCTCTCTAGAAGTGGACTGCCTTTTTCATCATGGGTCCTCTGGAAATGTTTTGGATCAATGTCCTCATCAGAGTCACTAAGTCTTTCAGAGTTGATCATCCTTACTATGTTGCTATTTCTGATTACAATGTTCTGCTCACTTCACTTGGCATCAGTTCACGTACGTCTTCCCAGGTTTTTCTGAAATCATCCTGTTCATCATTTCTTATAGCACAATAGTATTCCATCATAATCATATGCTAGAACTTCTTCAGTCATTTACCAATTGATGGGCATCCTCTCCATTTCTAAATTTTTGCCACCACAAAAAGAGGTGCTATAAATATTTTATACATATAGGTCCTTTTCCCTTTCTTTGATCTCTTTGGGATACAAATCTAGTAGTGGTATTCACAGTTTGATAACCTTTTGGTCACAGTTCCAAATTGTTCCCCAGAATGCTTGGATGAGGTGAATTTTAAGTTGGAATTTAAAGGAGATGACTAGAAATGAGAGGCCAAGAAAGGGAGGAAGGGGATTCCGGACAAAGGGAACAATGTAAGTAAAGTGGGAGACCCACAACATGAGAGACTGAGCAATCCAGATAGGATGAAATTTTAGTATGTCATGGGGAATAATGTGGGATAAAGCTAGATAAGCTAGTCAGCCCAGATTATGAAGTGCCAGATTCCATGTCAGGCAAAAGAACAAAGGAAGGAAAGAAGGAAGGAAGGAAGGGAAGGAAACAGGTATTTACTAAATGTCTGCTATGTGCCAAGTGCTTTAATAATATTGTTTCATTTGATTCTCACGACAACCCTAGGAGGTAGATAGTGTGTTGTTAACCCCACTTTATACTTGTGGAAACTGAGACAAGCAGAGATCAAGTGACTTACCCAAAGTCACATATCTATTAAATGTCTAAGGCTAAAATTTAACACAGGTCTATTTTGACTCCTGGCCCAGTCCACTAATCACTGTGTCACCTAGCAGGAGGTTTTGAACTTCACTCAGTGAGTAAAAGGAAGCCATCAAGGATGAGCAGAGCAGTGGAATGACTAGTTGTATTGCTGAGAATGATTATTTTGGCAGAGATGTGATGGATGGAATAGAAGGGGAGAGAAGATGTGGAAAGAATCAGGTGGTAATGAGGGACTTAGTGTGGTAGCAGTCAGAATCAAAGGAGGGAATGCAATGAAGAAAACAAAATCTCTCTGAACTCTCCCAGTTCCTTAAGAAAGAGGCATTATTTTAAAATCATTAAAGTAAGTAAATAGGCAGGCAAGATTACATCCTTCAGAGGTAAGTGACTAATATCAGTCATCTAATTCCTTTTAAGCCCTCTTTATCACAAGTTTATCAAGGTCCCATGATGACCTGAAAAGATGTTACAAAAATCAATATAAAGTCCTTTATTTGGCACTTAAAGCTCTTCACTCTCTGTTCTCTGCTTAACTCTTCTTAGACTTGACTTTTCTGAATGCACTCGACAATCCAGACATACTCACCTTCCTGCTGTTCCTCAAACATGACACCTCATCTCTTGCATCATCACCTTGCACCGGCTGTCTCCTATGCTTGGAATGCATCTCTTCTTAGAATCCCTGGCTTCCTTCAAGCTTCAGTCTAAATGTCACTTTCTGCTAAAGACCTTTCTGGATTTCTCCAGCTGCTAGCGCCTTCCCATGTAAGATTATCTTCCATTACTCTCTCTGTATCTTGTAAGTACTAAATTATGCACATTTGTTTCCCACTTTAATCTTCTTGAAGGCAGAGACTGGTGTTTTGGGGGTTTTTGTTTTTGGGGTTTTTTTTTGCTTTCCTGTATATCTTAGAACATAACAGCACATAATAAATTCTTAATAAGTTCTTGTTAATTGATTGATTGTAGTATGGAGGAGTCTCTTGTAGATTACTTTGTCTGTGGTAACTGAGATGTCACAATATTTAACCATACATTAGGGGCAGCTAGGTGGCACAGCAGATAAAGTACTGGGCTTGGAATCAGGCAGACTCATCTTTCTAAGTTCAAATCTGGCCCCAGACACTTGCTAGTTGTGTGACCCTAGGCAAGTCACTTAATCTTATGTGCCTCAGTTACCTCAGTTACCTGAGCTGGAAAAGGAAACGGCAAACCACCCCAGTGTCTTTGCCAAGAAAACCCCAAATGGGGTCACAAAGAGTCAGACTCTACTTAAACCACTCAACAACAATAAAACATACCTTGTCCTTTTTCACCAAGGAAAGGATGATAAGAATCATAATAGAGTGGTCACATAGCAGTATAATCTTTGACAGGTTTCTGGAACCCTGTCTAACTCATCAGTCCTCTGTAATCCTTTGAAATAGGTCTTTTACCTGGGTCAGGGAGAGAAGGGACCTCATCTCAGTTTCAAGAAGATACTGATGGAACAGTTATACAAGTATTACTCTTGTAACTTTGATTTCTGGCTTCAACTGATCAGACCTACTGTCTAATCTGTGTATGTCAAGCCTGAAACCACACAACAAAAGCCACTGTTTGTCACTTTGACCATGAAATTCTGAGTTACTTCTTGAGTCTAATCAGTTTTATGTTAATTGAAATTCTCAACAGTTAGTCAGGCAAGCTGTTTTATTAAGCACCTACTATGTGCCAGGCTGTATGCTAAGTGCTAGGGATACAAAAAGAGACAAAAGATAGTAACTCCCCTCAAGGAGCTTACATTCTAATGGGGGAGTCAACAAGCAAAGAAATATGTACAAAAAAACTTCCATACTGGATAAAGAGGAAGTAAGTAAGAGAGGGAAGGCATTAGAATTAACACAGATGGAGAAAGGCTTGCTGTAGAAAATGGGATTTTAGTTGGGACTTAAAGGAAGCCAGTGAAGCCAGTAGGTGGGGATGAGGAGGGAGAGTATTCCAGGCTTGGGGAGAGCCAGAGAAAATGCCTGAAACCAGGAGATGGACACAGAATGAAGTTGGAGGCACAAGATTGGAACTTTGGAGAGAGACAAGGGCTGGATATGTAGATTGGAAAGTTATAGGTATAGACATGGCAGTTGAATCCATGATGGAAATTGATGCTAGACGGACAAACAGACAGATAGACAAGCAGAGACCGAGTCAGACAGAGACAGAAGGAGTCAGAAACAGATAAATACAAAGAAAGAGAGTTGAGAAAAGGGAAGAGAGGCCAGGACAGAGCCCTGGAGTAACCCACACATAGGGATACTTGAGGCAAGAAGATAAATTAGCTCCCTAATGAAATAGTCCAGATATGAGGTGGTGAGGGCTTGCGCCAGGATGATGCAATGTGAGAGAGAAAGGAATGTTCTAAAGGTAGAAATGACAGAACTTGACAACTGATTGGATATGGGTGAGGCATGGCAGATGAAACTTAGGTTTTGAGCCTGGGTGACTGGGACTATTGATAATAACAGGAAAGTTAGGAGGAAGAGAGAGTTTGGGGAGAAAAGATAATGTGCTGCAATGTCAGACACCTTCAAAGAGGACAAAAATGGCATCAAGGGCAGCTACTGCACTGATGGTAAATTATTTAAATTAAAAGGTTACAAACCAAGACTGAAGAGGAGGGAGAGTTGGTGTATGATTTTTTGTTCACAGATGATTTTGTACTCAATGTAGCCTCTGAGGCTGAAATGTAAGAGGATGGATCAGTTCTTTGCCATTCGTGCTAATTTTTGCCTGGCAATTAACACTAAGAAAACAGATTTCTCCAACAGCCCACATTGCACCATCCATATATGGAACAATTGGTTACAGCAAATGGAGAAATTTTGAATGCTGTGGATTAGTTCATTTACCTTGGTAGTGTACTTTCCAGGGATGTATACATAAGTGGTAAGGTTGATACACACATTGTAAGAGCTGGCTCAGCGTTTGGGAGGCTCTGAAGGAAAGTGTGGAAGAAAAGTGGTATTAGGTTGCCTACTAAACTGAAGATCTACAGAACCATTGTGCTGACTTTGAATTTCAAAACATACATTTGCCTAAGAGTCTAGTTTATAGAGGACTCACACAAGACAAGTGATCACAGGGAGGTCAGCAGCAGTGATACAAGGACACTCTCTAGGATTCTTTGAAGAACTTAGGAATTGATTGTGTGACATGGGAGATGTGGGTACAGGACTGCCCAGCATGGCATGCCTGTATCACTGTGCTTTATGAGCGAAGCAGAATTGCAGTAGCTCAAAAGAAACAAGAAATGTTCAAATTTAGAGACGTCTCTACTTCAAAGGTTCATACAAACTATTTGTGCCTGACCTGTGGTAGATCCTTTTGAGCTCATATTGGTCTGATCAGCCACAGTTGGACCTCAACATAGTGATGTCATTTTGGTCCTCTATGAGCATGAAGAACAACAACCAACTTGCTTCCTTTGTAATCCCATGTATTTTATTTTATGCATTTAAAACATTATTCTGCAAAGGGGTCTGTAGACTTTACCATACTGCCAAAGGGGGACATGTAACAACAACAACAAAAAAAAAAGATTAAGAACTTCTGGTCTCGATGTTATTGAAAGCGTTTTATAGCTCTAAATCTTTCATCCTAAGTGTAGAGTATCATCAGTCACATGTGGATGAAATATCCAATCAATAAAAGTCTTTCTTATACTTGCCACAAGGAGTCATTACTTTAGTTCATAAGATCATAGATTTTGATCTGGAAGGATCCTTAGAGGTTATCTAGCCCAATGCCTTCCTAGTACAGATGAGGAAACTGAGGTCCAGAGAGTTTAAATTATTTCACCAAGGATGCCCAGGTGGCTGAGCCAAGACTCAGTCTGGTCTATTGGCCCAAAACTGAGGACTCTTTCCATTGTACCAAGCTTTCACCTAACCCACTTTCTGGAAGTCACTGATACAAGTATATCCAGAACAAAATAGATCATCAGGTGTTGTCCAAGAGAACAAAGGCTAATGCTGGTTCCATGTCAGCTCTTTCTTTAGCCAAACGCAGAACATCCAATAAAGCTGTCACCTATCATACTACTTATCCTCTACACAAAGGAGTCACACTGACTTATTCCTCCCCAACCTTCTAAATTTTCTCTGGGTGTCAAAAGCACAGACAAATTGTTTGTGTGGAAAAAAAAACACCATGGAGATTGCAGAGCAGCAGAGAAAGTGCTAAAAGCATCACTGAGACCTGCAGATAGCAATTTTAGTCATTTATTTGAATCATAGGATTTAGTATGAAAATTAATATTAGAAACCAGCTAGTACAACCCCTTCATTTTACAAATGAGGAAATTGAGAATCTTTAAACCAAAGGAGAATGTTGTCACAAAGCTGGTTTAGAACAGGCCAGTAGCTATTGGAGAAATGTCATTGTGGGGAGCCCCAGGGATGACCCCCTTATTTTTCTCAGAAGCTTATTTTCATTTGGACATCGGTGTCCCAAGTACTCCCAAAGGTCAGAACATATTGTCTTCAATCTCCAACAGTTTAATCAGATCAAGCCCTTTTAAGAAGAGGTGGGACCACAAAAGCTGGCAAAACTTGTAAAGATTGAGTTCAAATACAGTTATCCTTTCCACATCTCAGGGGTGTGGCACCAAACCCCCCACAATCTGGAAAATCTGTGTAAAAACTTTTGACCCTCCCTTCATATCAGAGAAAAAAGTATGATTTTTTTTTCTTTTTCTTTTATGGAATATTTATAGTACCTTATTGTAAAATTTGGATATATTTATGGTATTAAAAGATGAAATATGTTACCATTATACAGCACTATACATATATTTTATGCATTTCTGAATTTCTCAACTTTTTCTGTGTAATCTGCTGGCTTTTATGTGTCATCGGTGGCTTCTGTGAAACTCCCAAAAAATCCCCTTTGAATTTCTTATGCCAACCTGTGATATATCAAAATCATGATGGGAGAAGTCACAATGTAGAAAGTCACCATGTGGAAGGGGAAATTGTAGTTCTCAGTTTAAACTGCCTTTCTCTTGTGGGCCTAATTACTAGTGGCCCTCCCTTTTTCCTCAGGAAAAATCCTACCTTTACCATTTATTACTTATGTGACTTAAGGCAAATCATTTAATGTCCATAGGTCTCTGTGTCTTAATTTGTAAAGTGAGAGGATTAGACTAGGTGACTTTTGAAGGTCCTTCCTTCCTGCTCTAAATCTATGACCCTATGAATTAATATGTACATTTTTCTCCATGGGACTCCTAGGTGGTATACTGGCCTTGAAATCAAGACTACTCATCTTCCTGGGTTCAAATCTGGCCTCAGACACTTACTAGCTGTGTGACCCTCGGCAAGTCACTTAACCCTGTTTGCCTGAGTTACCTCATCTGTAAAATGAGCTGGAAAAGGACATGGCAAACCACCACAGCATCTTTGCCAAGAAAAATCCCAAAGTGGTGTCACAAAGTGTTGGACATAACCAAACAACAACAACAACCATTCTCAGGCAAAGGGTCAACAGTAATGGGCAACCTCAGCATGTGCTGCCTCAGCAAGATTACACACTGTATCTCAGAACCAATGATCCATCTCTCTCCTAATTCTAGCACTGGCATTAACATGCAAACACTTTCTAGAACTCTCAGTTTTGAGGAATTCCTGGTCCCTTCCTTCAGGGTTTGATTGTCTATAATTCCCAAGACATATTTCAAGCATAGGGAGCTAGGCGGTGCCATGGACAGAGAGAGGGACTTGAAGTCAGAAAAACAGAAGCTCAAATCCCACTTCAGACACTAAACTAGCTCCGTGACCCTTGGTAAGTCTCTTTATCTCTCTCAGTGGCTTACTCATCTGTAAAGTGAGGATAACGATAGTAATCTATAAAATGATAATAATAAGGGTTGCTGGGAAGATCAAATTAGTCAACATTTATAACATAACATATAAAATAACATATTATATATTGTATATAACATATCTAACATAACAGATTTAGTATGTTGTGCTTTATAGTACAAATCTTAAATTAGTATATAAATGCTATTATTAGACATCTATTAGGCCCCAGTTATGGGCAAATCACCGACAGTCACTGGAGGCACTATATTCTTTGGTTACACTTGGTCTCTGCCCTCAAAGCTTGATCTAATAATTTTTGACCCAGGGCAAGAAGCTCAAACTCACAGAATCAACTTTGTAATTAATCATGTGAAAAAATGCTAATAATGGAGTGGCTAGGTGGTGCAGTGGATAGAGCACCAGCCCTGGAATTCAAATCTGGCCTTAGACATTTACTAGCTGTGTGACCTTGGGCAAGTCACTTAACTATGATTGCCTCAGAAAGAAGGAAAGAAAGAAAGAAAGAAAGAAAGAAAGAAAGAAAGAAAGAAAGAAAGAAAGAAAGAAAGAAGGAAGGAAGGAAGGAAGGAAGGAAGGAAGGAAGGAAAGAAAGAAAGAAAGAAAGAAAGGAAGGAAGGAAGGAAGGAAGGAAGGAAGGAAGAAAGAAAGAAAGAAAGAAAGAAAGAAAGAAAGAAAGAAAGAAAGAAAGAAAGAAGCAGAGGGAGGGAGGAAGGAAAGAAGCAAAGAAGGGAGGGAGGAAGGAAAGAAGGAAGAAAGAAAGAAAGAAAGAAAGAAAGAAAGAAAGAAAGAAAGAAAGAAAGAAAGAAAGAAAGAAAGAAGCAGAGGGAGGGAGGAAGGAAAGAAGGGAGGGAGGAAGGAAAGAAGGAAGAAAGGAAGGAAAGAAAGAAACAAGAATTACAAGTAATACAAATCTCTTTCAATAGTCACCATTATGAAGAACTGATAGAGTGATATGGACAAGTATCACTCCGAGATAGTTTGGATAGATTGCAATCTATAGCATCACCAGGAATGAGATCATAGATTCACAGAAATATGACTTACCCTAGACTAAACAAATGTGATGATGAAACTATCTGCCCTTATTTTGACTGCTTTTCAGACTACAGACACAGACATTCTGTTGGTTCCTGCTACTGAGAGTAACTTCCTCATGAGAAGTGGCTTGAAAAACATCTCGGATACAATCTATAAAGAAGGTGGGCTAGGCATGGAGTCAGTATGAGAATGAAGAGAGGAAGAGCCCTGGTGTTGGACGTATTAAAATCAGCAGAAGAAGGCTTTCAGCTCATTGGGTGGAGTCACTATGGAGGTCTATTGAAACATGGACAAGGACTGCACAGGTTTAGTAGCTGCTCGCTCTGTATTGGTGGAGCGTTCACACTCACAAACTCATCAATTCCTTGAAGTCGATAAAGTATAGATCAGCCTGTAAATCAAACTCAGCTTGCAGCCATATGAGTGGTGGGGCCACAATGCTATCTGATCATCAGTGTTGGTAGGAAATAGTGGGAAATCACTAATGCTACTGTCTCTGCCAGGAATCAATTGTGCGTTACTCAGCTATAATCACCGGAACTCCTGGCAATGAGATGCTAACCCTCTTATTGTGCAGTTTGTTTCCTATGGTTTGAACCATAGCAAATGCTCTTATTACACACTGTGCAAGAGAGATGACAAATGCCTTTGATTTTGGCCTCAAATCTACAAATCAGAAACACAATACAAACATAAGCACCATGAAGTGAATACATACTTGAAATGCTAGAGAGGGACAATGCCCCCTCCTACAAGCAAACTCACAAGATTTTCTTATTCTAGACACTAAATAGTCTGAAGCATTATTTTTTAAAGATGCACAGTTTGTTTATTGCTTCCTTGACCCTTTAACTGAAATAAGCATGGTAGATATAGGTGTCTTTTTTCCCCCAAGTGTTATTCCTTTGACTTCAAACCCAGAATTCTTTCCACTGTAAAATAAATTGAAATGTTTGAAGGACTATGCGGGAGGAAAGAAGGGCATGGGGGACTACAGAGGGGAATATTTAGGGGTGATGTAATAGAAATCTTCAAGGATTTGAAGCTTGTTCTTTACCCCAAAGGACAAAACCGGGAGGTAGAATGTGAATTCAGGAAGATTTTGCCTTGATGTAAAGAAAACTGTCTAATGATTAGAACTATCCAACAGTGAAAGGGGCCACCTGAAGGAGAAGTGAGTTCTTTCTCCCTGGAAGTCTTAAAAAAGAAGCTTCATTATCATTTCAGGGGAAAGTCTTTGGCAGATATGACTTGAACTAGAAAGACTCTGAGGTCTCTTCCAACTCTTTGAGTTCTCCTCTAACAACAGTATGCTTCTATATTGTCTGTAGGGCTTATTTGCCTATGATAGCTCCTTGTTATATGGAGTTTCTTGAGTTCTAAAAGGATGTGCCCCCAGAACACAAGATTCAGCAGATTCAATCAGGTAGTCAATCAACATGCATTTATTATAGGCTCCTCAAATCATATAGGGCAGCTAGGTGGTGCAGTGGATAGAGTGCTGGGCTTAGAATCAGGAAGATTCCTCTTCATGAGTTCAAATCCAGCCTCAGACACATCCTAGCAGTGTGACCCTGGGCAAGTCATTTAACCCTGTTTGCCTCAGTTCATTATTGGACAAATGAGCTGGAGAAAGAAATGGCAAAACCACTCCCATATGTTTGTCAAGAAAACCTCAAAAGGACATGACTGAAACAACTGAACAACGACAACTTGGGATCGCAGATTTAGGCAGGAAGGAAACAAGCATTTATTAAGCACCTACTGTGTGACAGGCACTGTGCTAAGCACTTTACAAATATTATCACATTTGATCTTCACATTTGAGAGGGAAGTGCTGTTATTATTCCCTTTTCAGAGTTGAGGAAACTGGGACAAATAGAGGTCAAATAAATTGTCCAAGGTCGAGTTCAGATCTTCCTGACTACAAGCCCAGCACTCTGTCCACTGTGCTAGTGGCCTCTAGGGATCTTAGAGGCCATCTTATCCAACTGCCTCACTCTACAGGTGAGGAATGGTGATCCAAAGAAATCAAATAACGTGTCCAAGGTCACACAGGTAGTAAGCAGGGAAGGAAGTCCAATCCTTATCCTCTGAATCCAAATCCTCTATGCTTTTGTTCTATACCACTTTTGGTATACAGCTACTATGGTGTACCAGGGGTGGTAAACCTGTAGCTTCGAGGCCACATGTGGCCCTTTAGGTCATCAAGGGTGGCCCTTTAACTGAATCCAAACTTGAATTCAGTCAAAATGCCACCATTGAGGACCTAGAGGGCCATGTGTGGCCTCAAAGCCACAGATTCTCCACTCCTGGTAGGCACACCACTAGGTTCGAGTGATAAAAATCCCAAAGTAAGACAGTCATTGCCAACATGGGCCTTATTTTCTAGCAGGAAAAAAAATCAATTTATGCATCTGGTAACAGTTTCTCTGTCATCTTAGAACTAGCTTGGTTAAATTCAGAGAGATTTATAGCCAAGTTGGCTGCAGGGTATTGAAATTTTTAGTCATATAAATTCAAGAAAACAATCTACAAAGATACGGAATTGCAATCTATATTGGTGGAGAGAGTATAATGGAATCGTTAATCCTTCAAGCATTGAATGAGGAGTCATGGGCAGCTAGGCGACATTCCCCCATTGGGTGAAATACCTTGAAGGCCACCTTGCCTCAGGTTATAGGGAATGCTTGGTCTAGCAAGTAAGTCAATGAACAATATGCACAAGAACAGGAATTCTAAGAGGTCAACTGTTCACCTAATGGAAGGGTGTGTGACCTCTGAGTACTGTCAGGGGCTTGAATGGCTGACTCCTTCCACTATAAGAACCAGAAATTAATTATTATAGAATAAATAGCAAATGTACTCCGTAAAAAAGCTAGTTCCTCAGAGGTCTGGTCAAGTGACTCTTCAGGTTTGCAAAATGTAAAGTTCCCTTTCCAGAATGAAAAATGACATTGCCTTTGTTGGCTTCAGGTAATCTAACGGCATTTTGTTGTTAATTCATTTGAGTATTGTCTGACTCTTTGTGACCCCATTTGGGGTTTTCTTGGCAAAGATACTGGAGTGGTTTGCCATTTTCCTCCTCCAACTCATTTTACAGATGAGGAAACGAGAGAAACAGGGTTAAGCAACTTGCCCAGGGTCACACAGCTAGTAAGTGTCTGGGACAAGATTTGAACTCAGGAAGATGAGTCTTCCTGATGCCAGATCCAGCATTCTCTCCACTGTGCCACTTAGCTGCCTATAGTCTAAGGGCATCAGACAATTCTATTATATCCCACCTAGGGAAGGGCAAAAACAACTGATGACTAAGCAAGTCCTAATTTGGAGAAAGAGTAATCCTATTCTGAAAAGGGTAACAGCATGACCTGGGAACCAAGCAACCATAAACCAAAAAGTCAGGTCCACATGTGTAACGCCAATGCAACACCCACAGCAACTGCTATGCATACACAGATGTATTTCCAGGGTAGAATCACAAAATATAATAAACTCTCTTTCTCCAAGACAAAACCAAAATATTTATTCAGATACCAGAAAGCAAAATTTACCAGGGTAACAAAAAAGTTTGTACATATCACCAGTCCAGGGATCACCAACATCTCAAGCATTCTTTCTGTTGGTCCTCCCCACAAACAAGTTCCCCCAGGAAAATTCTTCCCTCTGCCCATTCACAATGACTTCTCTCTCCCTCGACTTTGCCTCAGTCTCACTTCCTGCTCTTTTTTCTGTTGGGCAAGTCCTCCCACAATGGGCTCCATGTGACTCAGGCTGTATCACAGCTGTGAGCTGAGCCAGAGCTCAAAGCAGGTCACATAGGCCTATTAATGGATGGGGAAGATCTTCCTATTCCATTAACATTACAGCATGCCACAAGGGTCTCTTTAGAAAGTCAAATCCTAAAAGGCTTTGTGAATAAAATAAATAATAATTATAATAATTATAATAATAAAAAATAAATATAATAAATAATAAAAAATAATGATAAAAATAAAATAAATATGAAATATGTTGCAAGAGGCAAGATTCAACCTGGGGAAGTCATACCAGATCATGAAGAAACATGTAAGAAATGCCAGTTGGTCTTCCCACAGCTTTGATCTGTTGTAGTGATTGGTTTCCTCACCCCATACTATTGTATTATCATAGTTATAGGGCAGATCCATAATCCCTCCTCTTGGCTTAGCCATGTGGGTAAGGCTAGGATACCTAGACCAGTTCTGTTGTTCTTTCTTATTATCCACAAACATAGACTAGCTAAGGGTATCAGCTAGGGTTTATGGGGTGTTCAAGGAGGACTAGAAGCTCTGGTGAGTGGGCTTGCTGAGCCCACCCAACTCTCACCAATGGCTGCAAGAAGCTGTAGCATGCACAGCGCCCACAACCTAGTAAAGCACTTCAGAGGATAGGCTACAGCTAAAGTAGGTCCTGTGGAGCCCTTAGAGCTTAGTCAGACATCAAAGACACCAGTGTCATCTACTGTATCCTGGGTCATCACCAACCATCTTGACTTTTGTCTTGCCACTGTACTTCAATGACTCTGGAAGAGAGAGTGAGGCTGCTGACTTTGTGCAATTCTGCCTCACTTAAATCCAATTCACATGCAAGTCAAGACATCAGACCATGATGTCATTGGTCCTCTTCAAAACAAAGAATAACCTGCTCTACACAGTGGACCTCCCTGGATCCAAGATCTGAAATGATACTACAGGGCACCATTTTGGATAATAGTAAAACTGGGGGTGGTGGGGTGGGAATTTCTCAGTTTGTAGCATCCTCTGAATATCTCATAAAACTACAAAATTTAAGAGAGCTCCTCTCATCTAGATAAAGGCAAATGGCCCAAACCTAATCACCATCATTGCTGGCATCCTTGAGGTTGGTTCTTTTAGCATAGGCTAGCTACCTTCAATGAGGGTGGTAGCTGTTGAGAATAGATTGCATAGCTTTGTCCTATGTGTTACATTTCTGTGGTATCTTTGCCCCCTTTCTCTCTTCTCATTGCCATATGTCTGACATCTGCTGGTGCTGATCATCTTTGCGTGTTAAACATGTCTTTAGATGAATGGACATGTACTTATTTGCTTCCTGTCAAATATCTGCATCCTGGGGTAAGGGAGATGTTTCCTTGCTTCAACTATGATGGATTTGCATACCTGACAGTAGGAAGAAAAATAGCTCCTGGTTCTCAGGGATATTGAATCTTCCATTACTGGTGGTATTTACTTTTATCGAATCCATCCATAAAACCAGTGCTTTTCATGTTAATACAAAGGAAATGTATGCAACAATTCTTAATTCTATGTAAGGGCAAGCATCCTTGTTCCTGTTTAGAAAATTCTCAAGGGAAACAAAACCAATATGCAACCAAGCCTCTTTATGCTTTGGGGACTTAAAAGTATCGATGCCGTGCTCAGGAGCATTTTCTGTGACAGACAAGTTCTGGTTAATAATTATATGATTTGTTGTTCAGTCTCTTTTTAGTAGTAACCATCTCTTTGTGCCTCCATTTGGAGTTTTCCTGGCAAAGATACAGGAGTGGTTTGCTGTTTTCCTCCTCCAACTCATTTTACAGATGAGGAAACTGAGACAAACAGAGCTAAGTGACTTGACCAGGGTCACACAGTTAGTAAATGTCTGAGGCCAGATTTGAACTCAGGAAGAAGAGTTTTCCTGACTCCAGCCCAGTACACTATCAACTGCACCACCTGACTGCCAATTATATGATTAGAAACCCTGCTGCAGCCTCTTTAGGCACAGAGATTTCAGCTTTTCAAATGCACTGCTAAGTCATGTCAAGTCAAGTCAACAAACATTCATTAAGCACCTACTATATGCCAGGCAACCTGCTAAGTGCTAAACATACAAAGAAAGGCAAAACAAACAAACCAACCAAAAACAGTCCCTGCTCTCAAGGAACCCACAGTGTAATAGGGTAGATGACATCAACCAA
Organism: Trichosurus vulpecula; assembly: GCF_011100635.1. Taxonomy (NCBI): domain Eukaryota; kingdom Metazoa; phylum Chordata; class Mammalia; order Diprotodontia; family Phalangeridae; genus Trichosurus; species Trichosurus vulpecula. The sequence goes on from NC_050574.1 coordinate 420,125,581, forward strand.
CTTGCTATTTGTTGTTCATTCTCAAAGAGGACCATGACATCAGGAAGGTGATGTCATGACTTGCAAATGATTGGATTTGGGTGGAGGAGGGTCAAGTTTCTCCTCCAGAGCCATCAGGGCCCAGTGGCAAGATATAGATTGGGAAGACTGGAAATGACCCGCCCACCAACCAACTACACACAAACAAGATACTAGATAAATTGGAGATAATTTCAGAGGGAAGGAGCTGAGATTAAGTCAGGAGTGGGAAAGGCTTTTTGCAGAAGAAGGGGTTTTAGCTGGGACTTGAAGGAAGCCAGAGAAGCTAGAAGGTGATGAGGATTAAAAGTCTTAGGAAACAAAAATTAGAAAAATTTTTGTAACAGGTTCAGAAACTTGGATTATGTCCCCAAGTCAACTTTTGGGCACCCTACCTGTTGCCTAGCCTTTGAACAATTTCTGATATATAGAATCTTCAGTGCGTTGGTTGGTTGGCGTTCTTCATTCTTGAAGAGGGCCAAAATGACATCACTATGCTAGAGTCAAGTTACATTGTGCTTGACTGTGGTTGATCAGACCAATATGAGCTTGGAATGTTCTACCACAGATAGAGCACAAATAGTCCACGTAAATGGGTAGAGAAGCCCACAATGCAATGCTACTTCTCACTACGATTATTTTTGGTGGGGAGGGGGAGAGATCATTTCACACTATAGAGTCTAAAAAGTAATTTGGTTTGTGTCTTTTTCAATATCATTGCCTTTCAGAAATATGAAATTCTTATGCTGACAATTGGGGAAAAAAAGGGTAAAACAAATGTTAACAAAAAATTAAGGAAATGTGCATCCTTGGGCTAATGCATAATGGTGTGTACCCATTCACCATTAATTAGGTATGAGAGAATACCCTTAGTTAAATGTTAATTGCAAAGTAGTGTCTGGTCCAAGATGCATTTTGCAACTGAAGGTCTTTCAGGTACAGTAATCAGTCAGTATTGTGCTCCCAAATACATACACTTCTGCCAAAATCCAGAGAAGAAAAAGCAGTAAACAAGAGGGTGGGTCACTCCCAGCATAAAAGGAATGCAGAGCACAATTCTCAGATCAGATATTGATACAGCTCTTTGCTCACTGTCTAAAGTATGAGGAATGCCAAGCTGAAAAGTAATTCCCAGCACCAAGGCCTCTGTCATTAATAAACATTTTTCCACCCTCCTAATCTAAATCCTTAATTTACTATCATGCTGAGAGAAAAGATGCCTTCAAGGCAATGATAACAATAATAGCCAGCCAGAAAGTCTGAAGGTAATATCCTTTTAGAAATTCTGATTGAGTTGGGTTGCTGCAGTAGGAAAGGGGAAAGAAAGGAAGGGGAGGGAATGAGTATTAATATAGCACCTACTATGTGCCAAGCACTCTGGTAATATCCGTGTAGAAGTTCTCATTGAGTTGGTATGCTACAGTAGGAAAGGGGAAAGGAAGGAAGGGAGAGGGAATTATATAGGATCATATTGCACCTACTATGTGCCAAGCACTCTGGTAATATCTGTGTAGAAGTTCTCATTGAGTTGGTATGCTACAGTAGGAAAGGGGAAAGGAAGGAAGGGAGAGGGAATTATATAGGATTATATTGCACCTAATATGTGCCAAGCACTCTGCTACGTTATAATCATTATCTCATTTGATTTTCACATCAATCCTGGGAGGTAGGTGCTATTATTATCCCTATTTTCCCATTGAGGAAACTGAGGCAAACAGAGGGTAAATGACTTGACCAAGGTTACATAAGCAGTAAGTGTCTGAGGCCAGATATGAAATCGAGTCTTCTTGACTCCACTCTATCCTCTATGCCATCAGTTTCCAAAGATACAATTTCATTAAAAAAAAAAAAAACTTGAGGGGAAAGGGAAAGAAAATTCTGTAGATATATTTCTGGTCTAAAGAATTATATAATATGGGGAGAAGAGAAAAACCAGGACATTCTCTTGGGAGAATGTTGTTGTTCAGTTCTTTTCAGTGGTGTCCAACTCTTCATCACCCCATTTGGGGTTTTCTTGACAAAGATACTAGAGTGGTTTGCCATTCCTTCCCCAGCTCATTTTACAGGCAAGGAACTGAGGCAAATAGGACTAAATGATTTGCCCAGAGTCACACAGCTAGTAAGTGTCTGAGGCCAGATTTGAACTCAGGAAAAGGAGTCTTTTCTAATTCTAAGCTTGGCACTCTCTCCAACTGCCATGCTGAGCTGCCTTCTGGAAGATACCCACAATCAACAAGCAAGTGAAAGATGAGAAACCTCTGAAAGCCACAGAATGAGAGGACAGATAGAAATGATGGGAAAGGAGTGATTCTCAACCCTTATGACCAAAGCTACAAAAAACATCAAGCAGAAGATGAGAAGTGAATGCCATACACATAGTATGTTGGGATTCCAGCAAAGCTCCTAAAGTCCCTCATGTTATCCCTCTATTCTATTTGTGGGTGTGACTAATCCTCCCTATTAAATTGTACTAAATTTTAAGCTTCCTGGGATGCAAGGGAGATAGGTTGTATCATTTTCATCTTTGTATCCTCAGCAATTAGCACAGAGAAGACGCCTAAGAAATGCTGAAATGAAAATGGAGAGATTTGGGCTGGATGATGGTATAATGAATTGGATTAATGTTGGTTGAATAATGTGTTTGGTGAATAGATTGATGTCAGCCTGGAGAGCTATCTGTTAGCATCTTGGACTCTGTCCTTGGTCCTGCCTCATTCAGGTCTTTTATAAATTACTTCGATGAAGAGATTGATTATGTCTTTGTTACATTTTCAAATGACACAGATGGAAAGAAGAAATAGCTAATGTCGGAAGAGAGGATTTATATTTAAAAGATTTCACTATGACAGAATGATGGACCAAACTAATTATGAAATTTAGTAGCATAAATGTAAAGTCTACACTTAAGTTAAAAAAAATACAGGCATACATATGAATGGGAAAGCCCTGGCTCTGCATTAATATATGTGTCAAGACTTTAACACTTTTAGTTGACAACAAGTTCAATAGGAGGCAAGAGTTATGTAATAATAGCTAATAAGAGTGAGCATTTATATAGTGGCCACTATGTGCCAGGCACCGTGTTAAGCATTTTACAAATATTATCTCATTTGATCCACCCAACAATCCTTGGAAGTAGGTTCTATTATTATCCTTATTTTACAGTGGAAGAAACTCAGGCAAAGAGAGGTTAAAGTGACTTGCCCAGGGTCACATAGCTAGTGAGTATCTAAAGCTGGATTTGAATTCAGATCTCCCTAACTCTAGGTCCAGTGCTCTATCTCTTGTGTTACCCAACTGTGTGGCAGTCATTTACAAAAAAGCAAATTAGTCACTTTCAGGCAGAGTTACTTTTTTAAAAGTATATTGTTTAGACTAATGGCGATTATAGGCGCCTTATATCAGATAATAGTATGCTGATATAGCTTGATTAGATCACACCTAAGTTCAATTTTGGGCAAAAGGGACATTGATAAAAGAAACACATTTTCTGAATTAAACACAACCAGAAGAGAGCAATCAAGATGGCAAAAGGTCTGAAAATAATTTTATATAAGGCATAGTTCAAGAATCTTGGAATGTGTAGCTTAGAGAACATTTAGAGTATGGCCACCCAAAAAAGTGATACAATCTTAGGCTGTATTTATAATACAAGTATCACATCCAGAACAAGGGCAGTGATAATTTGACCTCATTCAGTCTTGTTCAGAAGGGGAATGAAAAGGAAAGCAAGGGTATGAGCATTTATTGAAATGCCTATTATGTGCCAGGAAGTATGCTAAGCATTTTTTTTACAAATATTTATCTCATTTGGTCCTCACAATGATCCTGGAAAGTAGGTATCATTATGTCAGAGGCTGGATTTGAATTCAGATCTGATTCAAGGCTAAGCACTTTAAGCACTTCACCACTTAGCTGCCTCAGAATACATCTGGAGTAGTAGGCTAAAGGTCAATCATCACCACAATTTGAAAAGGGTATTGACAAGCTAAGGGGACATCTACATGGCAAAGTGGTGCAGTGGATGGAGCCTTGGGCCTGGAGTCAGGAAGACCTGAGTTCAAATCCAGCTTCAGACATTTACTAGCTGTGTGACCCTAGGCAAGTCACTTAACCCTATTTGCCTCAGTTTCCTCATCTAAAAAAATGAGCTGGAGAAGGAAATGGCAAATCAGTATCTTTGCCAAGAAAACCCCAAATGGGGTCATGAAGAGTCGGACGTGACTAAAATGACTGAATCACAACAACAAAATTGATAAGATGGGACACTGCCAAATCCAGCTGACCTAGATAGTTGGGGGACTATTGGTTAAAGGAATTGGGGATTTTTATTTTGAAGAGGAGAAGGCTTAGAGGGGTTACAATAGTTGTCTTCAAAATTAGAAGTCATGTAGAGAAGGGATTGCATTTGTTCTACTTGGTGTCTGAGAATAGAACTAGGAGCAGTGGGTGGAAGTTGTACAAATGACAAATTGGGGCTCTATATGAGAAAAATGCCCCATCATTATTATCAGGTATCCAAAAGTGGAATTCTCAGCCTCGTTAGGTAGTCGTTCCCCCTTGCCTGAGATCTTCCAGGGAAGGCTCAGTAAACACTGATGTATGTTGTAGAGAGGATTTCTGTTGACATATGAATTGGATTAGATGATCTCTGTAATCCTTTAAGGCTCTGAAATTTTGTAATTCTTAACTATCTTCAAACATATTAAGGGCTGTAATCTAGAAGAATTTAATCTCTTCAGTGTAACTCCAGAAAGAGAGGTAGAATGATGAAGTATTCTTGAAGCCAAGAAAATTTGGAAAGAAGTCTCAATTGCAAATGGGCAGCTAAGTGGCTCAGTGGCTAGAGTGCCAAGCCTGAAATTGGACTCAGCTTCCTGAGCCTCAGACACTTACTAGCTCTGTGACCCTGGGCAAGTCACTTAATCCTGTTTGCCTCAGTATCCTTATCTGTAAAATAAGCTGGAGAAAGAACTGGCAACAACCCAACTGATGCCTCACTAGGTGCAATGGATGGAAGTTACAGAAAAGGAGCTTTGAATTGTCAGCTTTGTGAATAGGGGCCAACTGATCATATGTCAGGGATTTTATAAAGAAATTCTGCTATTTGGTGGGAGGTTCCACTAAATGACCTCTAACAGCTCCTTCCAAGAAAAAAGGTTCAATGATTCTGAGATGCTCAAGGGCAGTCAGACAGCCAGAAAGAACATGAGATCATCTTGGAAGAGACTACCATTGACGATAGTTTCAGTTTCAGTTGAATAGTGAAGACAAAAGCCATGATCTTGCCAAGAGGGAGATCAAAGAGGAAGTCATTTTTTAGCATATGATGATAGCAGAGATGTTGATCCTTCCGTTTTAACACTGGATATAAGAAAAATAAGAAGGCAATTAGGAGATACAAGGAGGTTGAGTGATTATATCTTCAGAATTGAGCAGATCTGGACTTGTTCAAAGGCAGAGAAAGAAGGGCTAGAAGTGAATTCAAAGTATCATGTAAATAGTTGGCAATATGTATCAGAGTACCTAGGATCAGGAGGGAAAATGTCATGGCCACCTCTGTGGGGGCAGAAATAGATGGAGAAGAGAAGATAGAGGAAAAAGGACAGATTTACCTGGGGAATGGAATTTTGGCATACAATTTTGATCTTTTCTGTCCAGTAGCATTTAAGGACACTAGCTGAAGGATTGGGGATTTGAAGAGGTAAATAAAAGTTTGAGGTAGCCATAATAAATAGAGGATTTACGTTGCTCCAAATTATATAGACGGTATAAGGATAACATAATGCCTATTAAATGTTGCATAAGAAAGACATTAAGTAAAGGATTGAATACTTCAATGGATTTGTGATCTTCTCTACATAAGCACTCCCTCTAATAGGGCAAATGGCAATCTTGCCATATCTTTGCATACTTTGTTATGCTTGTCAATGTGCTCTCACAAATACTCCATAGTAAGTAAACTTAAAATTTTGGAGGCTTTCCTCTAGACTTCTTGATATTGAATGGATACCAGTGAGTCACACAGGCTATGTCCTCATTATTAGTTATTAGCTATTCTTCCTTCTTTCTACATGACAAGTCACTTTATCCTGTTTGCCTCAGTATCCTCATCTGTAAAATAAGCTGGAGAAGGAAATGGCAAACCACTCTAGTATCTTTGCCTAGAAAACCCCAAATGGGGTCATGAAGAGTTGGACACAACTGAAACAGCTAAACAGCTACAACCCAACTCCTATCTCACTAGGGCCAATGGATGGAAGTTAGATTAGTTATCTAATCATTCTAAGATGATATCTCTTATGTAGTTTCACACACACAATTTCCCATTGGCAAATGTTTCTATTTTTTTGTATTACCATGCTGCTCACCACCGTCCTTTGATTGACCTGTAACATTAATTCTTGGCAACTGTAGCTTTCTGATTCACAGCCATATAGGATCACCAGTTATGGGAAAATATGAGGCTTTGTTTTAAGGAGAACTTGAGGTAATCAAAAGGACTGCACAATTACCCAAAGGTAATTTTCCCATTCTCCTGCTAGTCATTTATGATCCCAAGCTCTTATTGACCTGCAGTGCCTATCAAAGTTATATATATTGGTGGACCACTTGTATATCATAATTTGTACTTGATTTTTCCTGTGTGCATAGACAAGTTGAGCTCTTTTGAAATTATTATGGATTTCTCATTTAGAAGGTTCTGCAATATTCTGGTGTTTGATGCAATCATCATGCTGTTATATATAAATAGGAGCCTCTACAGGTCCTTAGCATCAATAGGGACTCCATATTCCCAATACAAACTTAACTGGAATTTAAAGTCCTCCACAAACTAACTCTGGCCATTATTCCCAGACTTATTATATATCACTCTCCTTCACGTATTCTAATCCAGCCAAAATGATCTTCTTCTTTCTCACACATGACACCATCTTTCATCTTCCTACTCACACCTACCAGGCTGTCTTTCATGCCTAGAATGCTCTCTCTCTTCATTTAACTTCTTAGAATCCCTAGTTTCCTTCAAAGATCAGCTCAAGTGCCACGTCTTCTTTTTTTTGGAGGCAATCAGAGTTAAGTGACTTGCCTAGGGCCACACAATAAGTACCTGAGGACAGATTTGAACTCAGGTCCTCCTGACTCCAAGGCCAGTGTTTTATCCATTGTGCCACCTAACTGCCCCAAGTGTTACCTCTTAGATGACTTTTCCCCTGATTCCTTCCTAGCTCTCAAAAACTATTATCTTCTTCCCCAGCAAATTTTCTTTGTATTTATTTTTTAGATAGTTACATAAGGTACCTGCCCTTTAAGGTCTTCTTTTTTTGTTTGGAGCAATTTAGGGTTGAAAAGAACAGAACAAAATACTTTTATGTAAAGTACGAGAGTTAAATTGGTAATGAAGATTTTGATGCCCAAAAGGAGCAGAAAAAGACTTCCATATAAAAACAAAAAGGGATTAAATATTTAAAATGTTAAAGCCAAAAGTGACTAAATCATGAGTATACGAAAAAATTAAGTTTTCAGACAAGATGAGTAGTTTGGGAGAGAAAATGAATTGTGGCTTAAATACAAAGGCTTGAATCACCATGTAAGCCATGTGGGATGGTACCTTGTTTGTATATAGATTTTGATGTTTAAACGAACAGAGAAAAAATATTAAAAATTGGAAAACTGTGAGTTTGAAGAAGTACTACTCCAAAGACACAAAATGAGAGTGAAGACAATATTGAGAACTTAAAGCTGCAAGGTATTATGGTCCCTCAGTTCTTTCACATAGAGTTGTTTTAAGACTTAAGTGAGCAAAACTAAAAAAAATGAGAAATCATATAACTATTCGACAACAAATATGATTTTTAAAAGAACATCAGTTTTTACGAGAAATGTGGTAAATTGCTGTCTTTTAAGAGAAAAGTGAATCACGGAGTACCAGGAGGCTCTTATTTAAGCCACTGAAAGGTATAGAAGACAAAGGAGACAGAAGCTGGAGTCACACAGTTGGTGAATTCCTGATCTAGAAGAGCAAAGAAATAGCAGGAGATCAGAAGAGTAGTTCAATCCAAGCTGTAGGAAGGAACCAACAGTTAGGAGCAGTCAGCTGAGAGAAGGCTTCAAAAGTATGTTCCTAGTTGGTTGGAGAGAGACTTAACTTTATTGAATAAGAACTTTAGTTTCAGATACTAATCTACAAAATCCCTTTAAACTTTAAGAGAGGCAAGGTTTCTCAGAAACACATTGTTCTTTTCTATCCCTTTTTGATTTGAGAGTGAAAAACAAAGAGAAAAGACAGGTACTGTGGCTACTTTGCTATATGAAAAGAGTTGGTTAGATTAGGCAACCTCAGGTGCTTGGTGTATTCTTGCTTTTTACTGGACAACATAGCATCCCTGTGAGTAAAGAACTGGCTTCTCTGGTCTATAGAGCCTAGGAATAACCAACTTGATAAATTTTGCAGTTCTCTAGCTTAAAGGAAACTCTGTTCACTTTAAGAGGTAACACTTTCAAAAATCCTTTTTAAGGGCAATTTTAAGTGTACAGGTAGGTGGTTCAGTGCCAGGCCTGGAGTTGGGAAGATTCTTTTTCCCAAGTTTGAATCCAGGCTCAGCCACTCACTAGCTGCGTGACCCTGGGCAAGTCACTTTCTCCTATTTGCCTCAGCTTTCTCATGTGTAAAATGAGCTGGAAAAGGAAATGGCAAATGACTTCAATGCCTTTTCTAAGAAAACCACAACTAAATTTTTTTTTTAAAGTGGAGAGAGTTTGTGAATTCTATGTCCAAGTATGGTAGAGAAGAGATTTACTCTGCTGGAGAAAAAACTGGAACAGCAGACAAACAGTTAGGATAGAAGCAATTTTGTGTAGTGTAGATGTTCCTAAATGGACCAATGACATCAAATCCTGTAGTCCAGAGTTGTGAATTGTTCATGCTTATGAGTTTTCCTTTCTCATGAGCTTCCTTGACAGATATTTGTAAATGTGTGCTTACTCTTCCACCATGAATACTGAGTGCATTGGTTGGAGAACTCCAACCCAAGTTTAAATGTAGATTGTGCTGTTTTATCATTCATGCACTAAACAAAATTATTATTTTCTTTGTGTTATTGATAAGTAAGTGGTTATGTTGAAGATCTAAAAGTCTTGCTACTATGAGGAGCTGTTATGTGTAAAATAAAAATGTATCAGTAGGGCTCAGCAAACAAAGTGGTGGATAGGGAGAATGTATTCCCCTTCAAAGGATTATCCCTAGGATGGAGAGAATTTGAGTATATTCAAATGGCAGTAGTCTATTTCTGGCAAATGAGAACAGCCCCTGTGAAACCATGTTGGAATAAATGAACAAACACAAATAAAGAACAGATATTCACACACCTAAGTGAGAGAGCCTCAAGTCCTAGAGTGTGGGCAGGTGCATAATCTACTTTGATCCAACCTGTTACTGGTACACTTACATGTGTACTGTTGATTCTCATAAGAGTGTTTAAGTTTCTTAAGGATATAGACTATCTGATCTTTGTAGTTGCATCTCCATCACTTGACATAATGTCTGATAGGAAACACTCAATAAATGTTCGTTGATTGACTTTGCACATACTCCTTAGTAGTGTAAAACACCTGTGGCAAGAATATCTATTCCCATTTTTATGTTTCATAATTATATTCAGAGGGTCCTCAAACAAAGCTATATCTGTTGTTACATCTAACAATGATAATACTAATAATAATAGCTAACATTTATATAGCACCTACTATGAACCAGATATTGTGCTAAGTGGTTGACAAATGTAATCTTGTTTGATTCTTACAACCCTGAGAGGTAGGTATTACTATTATCCCCATTATACATTGGAGGAAATTGAGGCAAACAGAGGTAAAGTGGCTTACAAGTGTCTGAAGCTAGATTTGAACTCCAGTCTTCCTGACTCCAAGCCTGGCATGCAATCCACTGTGCCACCTAGATGCCCCATAATATTTCCCAAGTCTCTCAGAGAATTTTGTGCATGGCATTGCGCATGGCATTGCATGTGCATTGCATGCAAATATGTTAAATAAATACAAAATTAGTCTTACTCCCTTTACCCTTTGTTAGAAAGTGTCATTTTCTCTGTAATTTAATTTGAATGTCATCCCATGATAGCAAGCTCTTGATATCAAATAATTTTTCCTTTATTTCATTCTTTCTCCAGTCACTTTTTATAAAAGGTATTTTATAGTCATGAAAGCAACTTTTATTTCTTCACTAATGTAGTGTATGAGTGTAGGGTACAAAATATAGCTCCATTGGAAGAAAAAAACCTCAAAGAATGAAACCAATTATGAAAAGTTCCCTTTCAAACTTCTAAAGGGAATATTGAGAAAAATGGAATTCATTTTCTTTTGTAACAGGTTCTATCTGGAGAGTTAATTAGAAGTTCAATAGATCATAAACTTTGAAGATTATTTTTCTCCCTGTTACTCTCCTCAGGTTATCTTACAATAATTTGCTCTGAAGATTTGCTGACTTTTTACTTTTGAACGGAGTTAGACTCGAATCTAACAGTAATGGATTTGGTGGCTTGTGTATCAGCACAAAGATGGTTGAAAGTGAATCTAAACAATGATAGGGTGATAAGACATTTGAACTGGAATGGAATTTAAAGTTTATCTGGTTGACCTTCCTCATTTTACAAATAAGGACACATGACCCCAAAAGCGAAGGTACTTGGCCAAGGTAAAACAATTACTGGCCCAGCTGGGACCAGAATGACATCAGATTCCCAGTCCAATGCTGTTCCCATTATACCACTTAAAGTTCACTAATGGCTACAATTGTGAGGGGAAAAATTATAAGCCAAGTTCTCAATTTTAATGATAACACAGAATTTTCCCTCCTTATATGGATCTGCTGCTTTGGCATAGGGCAGCTAGCAGGTGCAGTGGATAGAACATTAGGTCTCCAGTCCTGGAGTCAAGAGGACCTGAATTCAAATTTGGCCTCAAACACTAGATGTGTGACCCTGGGTGAACCACTTCACCCTGTTTGCCTCAGTTCCTCATCTGTAAAATGAGCTGAAGAAGGAAATGGTAAACCACTCCAGCATCTTTGCCAAGAAAACCTCAAATGAACGACATGACTGAAACCACTTGCAACAACAAATACATATGCACCTTCCTAGGACAAGAAGGAAGTTGTAGTAGCAGCCACCCTACAACATTCTTTCTAGTACTGTGGAATCATGGGAATTTGCAGAACCAGGTGTTCATTCAATGGCAAATGGAAGTTAAATGAGCAGGGGTCCAATGTTCAGAATTCTCCATTAAGTTCAACGGAGTCCAAAATCTAGACTTTTTGCTTACATATGTATCTTTTGTCTTTTTTTTAATTTAAAATGTCACTTATTCCTATGTTAGACTCTAAACTAAACTTGTAGATACTACTAGAAATCTTTGCAAAGAGAGATTTTATGAAATTAAGTAATGGATTGTAACCTAGGGATCAAGACCATTTGCATAAGACTTTCCTCATTGATGGAAAATGATTATTTGGTGCTCAGTGCCTGCACAAGAGATAGAGTTGACAAGACTTTAGGAGATGAGAGATCCTGCTTCTTCTGTCTCTAAGAGAAAATACTTCCTTTTACAAGGAAATTGCCAGTGGTGCACCTGACCATCACGAAATTTTTTAATAAGATGTCATGCTGAGACAAGATTTTTCCTCTCTGCTTTGCCACAAGAGAGAAAAGAAACATGGAAACAGAAAGAGCAAATGAAGTCTTTCCAATGAGAAGCTATCAGTAGGTGGTCTTTACTTCTCTATGAAGTCCAAAATTTAAATAGGAGCTGCCAGTAAGGGCTTCAGGACAAACTGCCTTGAAGTCTCAAATTGTTGGGGCCAGAGCAGGAGACACACAGAAACCTTGAAGAGGTTTAAATTTCCTAGAAAGGTTGAAGGTGAATTGCCACAGAATCACAGGTTCTTAGATTTAGAAGAGGGCCTTAGAGGTGATTCAAGTCAAATCCTCCCTGAAGCAATATGAGTTCTCTGTATTTGAGTTACACCAACTGAAGCAAACCCAGGCTGACTGAGCAGTGAGTGAGAACACTTGCAAATGAAAGAAAAAAGAAAAATTGTATTTGTTTTTTATTTTCCTTAAATCTTGCATGAATTGTACGTCCTAATTATTCTAATTAAATGAGTATTAAATAGTATATACTAATTATCCTAATTAAATGCTAATTTTATCCAATTAAATGCAAATTTTTAAAAATAGAAAAAGAGAGAATACTGATATCTCTCCCAGGCTCTAAACAACTTCCCTCTACCCCCCCCCCCATGTTGGGACAGAGCATCTAATAATCATTATCCACCAATGAAGAAACTTATGTAAATCAGTTTGACCCCAGGGTTACAACCCCCCAAAATAAATATTTGCCTGTTTTAACTGCTAAACTCTTCAGTTTAGCAAATGAACAGTCTTCCAAATAAGGGATTCTAAATCTCAGGCCTGTGAATTTGCATGCTTTTTAAAAATATGTGGATCACTGCATTCCAATATAATTGGCTTCCTTTGTAATCCTATGCATTTTATTTTATGTATTTAAAAAACATTATTCTGAGAAGGGGCCCATAGGCTTCACCAGACTGTCAAAGGGTCCCTCTCTCTCTCTCTCTCTCTCTCTCTCTCTCCCTCTCTCTCTCTCTCTCTCTATCACACACACACACACACACACATATACACACACACACACCACATACACACACACACACACACACACACACACACCTCAGTCCTAAAGTGATATTATTTTTCATTTCCTTCCAGAGAATAATTGAGCTAGAAGGGATATAGCATGATAGAATTATAGATTTTGAGTTGTTCTTCACCAGTGGAAGTGTGGAAGTTCTTTATTGTTCCTGACACTAACGCAGTGCTTGGGTGCTTGTGCTTGGACCCTAATTCTAACATTTCTCCTTAGCCTCTGCTTGGGTGCCTGTGCCTGGACCCCACTTCCAAAATCACATCCAGCTCCAAAATCACATCTTTCCCTAGCCTGAAGATACTGACTCAGGCAGTTCCTCTCCAGTTCAGGGGCAGCATGCCTTAGCAAAACACTTATCTCTCCTCCTGATACTGTGGCCAGCTGCACCTATAGAATTTGTTAGTTTGGATTCCCTGTGTAAGTGCTAATTGGCTGTGCACTGGGCCATAATGATATTTACTATTTACCAACCTTACTGTTATGTATCCTAGACATAGTCAAATGTATACTCCCTTACATTCATTTTATCTAACAAGACATTTGATGAGAGCCACCTGGATATTTCCAGTCAGCCCTGACCATTAGTTGACTTAGTGACATTTCACGGTCAAAACCACACCTCCAGGTAGTCCCTCCTTGGGCTATTTCCCAGTGAACTCTGGGTAAGATACTGTGCAGTAGATACAAAAAGTGCATGTTCCTTTAAGAATGGACTACCCCTTAACCACTCCTTAATCCTACCCCAAAACACCTAATTGTCATGTTTCACCCCAAAATCTCATATATGAACTTTCCCTGTAGACCTGTAAGGTTGCAGGTTGCCTAAGAACTCTTGCCCCCTGTAAAGCATAATAAATCTTTGCCACCTTGACTTAAAGAATGCTTGATATCATGAATTCTCTCCAGATGACCCTAACACTCTCCAGTACTCAGGCCCTTGAGGGGTACTTCCCCCTCAACACCCCTATTTGGGAACTCCAGTCTTGGGGCTCCTGGACCTCATCTCCCTCAACCCTCAACAACAGTAGAGATAGGATTCTTTTTTGGAAGGGGGTAGACAGAGACAGAGAGAGAGACACAGAGAGACAGGCAGACACACAGAGAGAGACAAAGAGAAAGAGGGGGGAGAATAAAGGAGGAGGAGGAGAGGGAAAGAAAGGAAGGGAAGGAGAGAAAGTGAAGGAAAGATAGAGAAGAGGAGAGAATATCTGGATTCTAAGAATTAGGCTGGCTTGAATTAGGTTTAAATGACAGAGGCCTCAGAAACTAGTGAGAGGTAGTGCTGTGTAGTAGATAGAATCCTGGACATGGAATTAGGAAGACGGATTCATACCCTAACCATAATTCTAACGGAGGCCATGGGCAAATTATTCAACCTCACCAAACCTGTTACATTATCTGTAAAATATTGATAAAAATACTTGTACTACCTCCTTCATAGGCTTGCCAGAAGGCTAATATTAGATTAGGTGTGCAAGGTATTTTCCAAACTCTAAGTGTTATGCTGACAGTGTTACTATCGAGGAAGTTCCATTGCATTTTAATGCCTACACCTGTGGTGGGTGGAAAAGAAGGAATAGTTTAGACTATAGTTGCCACAGGTGATCTTTTCTTGATTGCAAGGAAGCTATGAAGGAGTAATGATTTGGGGTGTCTTGTTTTGCCAGTGAACAGGGCTGTCAGAGCTATTAACCACTTCCTCTTACAGCCCCCTCCCTTGGATGCTTGGAGCAACTCCTCCTCAGCAACTTCCTCAGCTCTCTTGCCCCCATCTCTACCCTAGGAGTGGTTTTCCTTTCCAACCAATCTTAAGAAAACAGCAGGAAGGCAAATAAAGGACCCACTTCCAATACCAGCCCAGCCAGACCACAACCACTCTAGCCAGACTGCTGACTCATTCATTGCCTAGAGAGCTGTCAGGGAATATCTTCTTCTTCTCTGCTCTGGAAAGTTATTTTAAAAAATGAATCAATAATTCTCTTTCTTCAAACTCCAAGCCCGCTACCAAAGAGAAGCTCATGGCAAAAGTACCAGAGTTGTCAATCTCCCTCTCTTCCTTTTCTGAGAGTCCCTTGTGGCTCCTCTCCAAAACATCTGAGCAAAGACACATGAACTTGACAACAAATTGACTAACTGCATTTATCATACTAAAAAGGCAAAATATTCAGACACATTTCACTCTACTAGAAAGAGAAAAGTTTCAGGAAATGGGCATAGACTGTCTTAGGAGAAGAAGGAAGGGAAAGAGAAGATGGGAAAGTGGAGGAATCATCTTTTTTGTGTTTGCTTTCCAAGGAAGGATTCAGTGGCATGACTTTTGTACAATATGCTGAAGCACTTCTTGTCCCAGGAATTCTTGAACTTCCACCAATTTTAAGCACTCACAAGGTTTTAATGACTGGGGCCAAGAGGATGAATCTATGAAATCACCTCAACTCCTATCATTCCCCAGGTTAATGCAAATTTATGGTGGAGAGGTAGAGTTAAGAAAGGGTGAAATGCTAGATGGAAGACCTCTTCCTGTCAACCCACAGACATCTATCTCCTACATACTACATATGTGTATCTCCATGTTTTGAGGGAATCTTTTATACAGCTGGAGAAAAATATCAAATAATGCTGGGAGTAAAGAGAAGTCATATGAAGAGAGAATTCTCCTACAGGCAAAGATGTATGGTTTCTAGATCTCTATGATTATTAGAATGCAATTAAATTATTTTTCCTGGGACCACAAGACAGCAAGACAATTAATACTGGAAGCAAAAGTCTGATGAGGACTTTTAATTAACAGTCAGTTTCTCTAAGCACAAGCCCCATGAGATCAAGACTTTTTCACACTGTAGGAGAAAATTGACCTTTAGACAGTAGAGAGTTAACTTTTAGATAAGCAAGTTAAATCTCAAGATTGAAGGTACTTCGGGGCAGAGCCAAGATGGTGGCTGGAAAGCAGGAACCTGCCTAAAGCTCTCCCCCAGGACCCTCCAAACACCTATAAAAATGGCTCTAAACAAATACTAGAACTGCAGAACCCACAAAATAGCAAAGGGAAGCAGGGCTCCAGCCCAGGACAGCCTGGATGGTCCCTGGGTAGGGTCTATTGCACATGGAGCTGGGAGTGGAGCAGAGCAGAGACCAGCATGGGCCCAGACCAACCAGACCAGGAGCTGGGCACAACAGGCCTTAGCACCCTGAATCAGTGAGTTGTGGCAGTTACCAGATTTCTCAACCCACAAACACCAAAGACAACAGATAAAGTTAGTGGGAAAAGCTTCAGGGGACAGAGTGAAAAGAGTGTGTGGTTTGGCCACCTCAACGGGGGCAGCAGAAGAGGTGCACAAACAGAACTATGGCTGCAGTTGTTTCTGGCCCCAGGCCCACCTGGTGGGAGAAATTAAATGGCAGATCAGATCAGGAGTGCAGAGCCTGCTTAGATCTGAGTCGAGGTCTAGGTTGGTGGTTCTTGGGGGAAGAGGAGGGCTGGTGTGGTAGAGCTTGCTGTGAAGAAATAGCTCTGAAAACAAGAGCACAGTCCCTCAAGCTTGGGACAAAGTACTCTCTACTCTACAAGCAGTTATACCCCAACGAAAAACTCAAGGGTCAGGTAGTTGGCTGGGAACATGACCAGGCAGCAAAAATGGACTCAAAATCAGACTCAGACTTTGGAATCTTTCTTTGGTGACAAAGAAGAGCAAAACACATAGCCAGAAGAAGCCAACAAACTTAAACAGCCTACATCAAAAGCCTCCAAGAAAACATGAACTGGCCTCAGCCCATGGAAGAGCTCAAACGGGATTTGGAAAAGCAAGTTAGAGAAGTAGAGGAAAAACTGGGAAGAGAAATGAGAGTGATGCAAGAAAACCATGAAAAACAAGTCAATGACTTGCTAAAGGAGACCCAAAAAATACTGAAGAAAATAACACCTTAAAAATAGACTAACTCAAATGGCAAAAGAATTCCAAAAAGCCAATGAGGAGAAGAATGCCTTGAAAGGAAGAATTAGCCAAATGGAAAAGGAGGTCCAAAAGACCACTGAAGAAAATACTACCTTAAACATTAGATTGGAGCAAGTGGAATCCAGGGACTTGATGAGAAATCAAGATATTATAAAACAGAACCAAAGGAATGAAAAAATGGAAGACAATGTGAAATATCTCATGGGAAAAACCACTGATCTGGAGAATACATCCAAGAGAGAGAATTTAAAAATTATTGGACTACCTGAAAGCCATGATCAAAAAAAGAGCCTAGACATCATCTTTCAAGAAATTATCAAGGAGAACTGCCCTGATATTCTAGAGCCAGAGGGTAAAATAGAAAGGGAAAGAATTCACCAATTGCCTCCTCAAAAATATCCCAAAAAGAAAATTCCTAGGAATATTGTAGCCAAATTCCAGAGCTCCCAGATCAGGGAGAAAATACTGCAAGCAGCCAGAAATAAACAATTTGAGTATTGTGGAAACACAATCAGGATAATACAAGATCTAGCAGCTTCTACATTAAGGGATTGAAGGGCTTGGAATATGATATTCTGGCGGTCAATGGAGCTAGAATTAAAACCAAGAATCACCTACCCAGAAAAACTGAGTATCATGCTCCAGGGCAAAATATGGACTTTCAATAAAATAGAGGACTTTCAAGCTTTCTCAGTGAAAAGAGCAGAGTTGAATAGAAAATTTGACTTTCAAACACAAGAATCAAGAGAAGCATGAAAAGGTAAACATGAAAGAGAAATCATAAGGGAGTTACTAAAGTTGAACTGTGTTGTTCACATTCCTACATGGAAAGATGATGTGCATAATTCATGAAACCTCAGTATTAGGGTAGCTGAAGGGAATATCCATATCCATATCCATATATATATATATATATATATATATATATATATATATATATATATATATATATATATATATATATGTATACACACACACACACACACAGAGGGCACAGGATGAGTTAGTTATGAAGGGATGATATTTAAAAAAATAAAATCAAATTAAGGGATAAGAGAGGAATATATTGAGAGAGGGAGAAAAGGAGAGATAGAATGGAGTAAATTATCTTGCATAAAAGTGGCAACAAAAAGCAGTTCTGTAGAAAAGGAAGAGGGGGCAGGTGAGGCGGAATGAGTGAATCTTGCTCTCATCAGATTTGACTGAGGAGGGAATAAGATACACATTCAATTGGGTATCTTACTCCACAGGAAAGAAGGAGGAAAGAGATAAAAAAATGGGGGACGATACAAGGGAGGGCAGATAGGGGGAGGAGGTAATCAAAAGCAAACACTTTCAAAAACGGACAGGGTCAAGGAAGAAAATACAATAAAGAGGGATAGGATGGGAAGGAGCAAAATATAGTTAGTCTTTCACAACATGAGCATTGTGGAAGGGTTTTACATAATGATATTCATGTTGCCTATGTTGAATTGCTTACCTTCTTAGGGAGGGTGGGTGGGGAGTGAAGAGGGGAGAGAATTTGGAACTCAAAGTTTTAAAAAGAGATGTTCAGAACAAAGTTTTTGCATGCAACTAGGAAATAAGATATACAGGCAATGGGGCATAGAAATCTGTCTTGCCCTACAAGAAAGTAAGGGAAAAGGGGATGAAGGGGAGTGGGGTGACAGAAGGGAGGGCTGACTGGGGAATGGGCAATCTAGTATATGCCATCTTGGAGTGGCGGGGGAGAGTAAAAATGGGGAGAAAATTTGTCATTCAAACTCTTGTGAAAAGCAATGCTGAAAACTAAAATATTAAAAAAAATTAATAATTAAAGAAAAAAAGATTGAATGTATTTCACTTGTGCTTAAGTGTTTCTTTAAATAAAGCACTACATGTTTTTTTTTAAATTATGAGATGAGAATCAGAAATTACCCTAATATTTCTATTTTTCCTGGTAACAAATAGTTCTATTTTGATAAAAATTCAATTTTTTAAAAAAATTTTTAAAAAATCAAAATTAACCAATTATGCATTGAATGCTGAAATTCAACTATTTGTGATTGGGGAAAGTTAGCAAGAAGCCTAGGGGACATAGTCAGCTTTTCTAGAGCTGATCTTGCAAAACGAAAGTAATTGAATGATTGCCAAAGTCACAATACTGTAGCTACACTTGGATCCACAAGGCCAGCCTTCCACCTTATGATGAATGGAGTACCAAGGGCACTAAGATTTCACTGGCACTAAGAAGGAATCAATTGACTCTCCCATTTGCTTTCTCCCTAATGCTGAAATTCCTTTGGGAGGAAGGATGAGCCTTATTTCTCAATTTTTAATAAAACTTGAAATGCCAAGATCTCTAGAAGAAAAAATTTATTAAGGTGCAAAAGCTGATATTTTAGCATCTCTCTCTGGCAGGTTTTGATTGAGTTACAGGATTGTAGTTGCAATTTAGATTTGAAGATCTTTCCCACCCATTAATAGGCCATGTGACTTGCTTACATCACAGGAAGACTAATGTGATGGGTAGAGCTTCCTGACAGGAAAAGGAAGTTGTGTCATAGGAAATATTGAAAGAGAGAGAGAGACAGCAGTTATGGCTGCTAATGGCTGCTAATGGCCACTGTTGTGATAGTTAGAGCTGAACAGGCTGACTTAGCTGTACTGTGAGTTTGGGGAGTGTTTTTGGGAAGACCTCATCAGGGGGTCTGAGAGGTTTTGGGATTGCAAGGCTCCATGTTGTGATATTATGTGTGGAATGTTTTACTGCTGTGATAGATTGGATAAATGGCTTGTGGAATATGGTTCTCTGATGTCCAAATAAATGGTTTACTTCTACATTCTATGTGGAGAGTCTCATATACTTTGCAATACAGAACTACATAGGCATTTTGACAATTATCATCTACATTGTTATTACTGCCTTACTGATTCATTATTTGGCATCACAAACAACAAGACTGTGCAAATTGGAGTTTATGACAGAAATAACCAAGCAGAAATGTACCCTTAGGATTTTGGTCAAGGAAACTACCTTCATCTGGACCACAATATACACCTTTTGACAAACAGTTGTTAGTTGCATTTTGCGCTTTGTTAGGGACTGAACAACTACTCTGGGACATGAAGAGATATTAAGGCCTGGAATCCAATCATGACTTGGTTAATGAATACCCCAGTATCTCACAGAATTTGACATGCTCAAGAGGCTAGTATAATTAAATGCAAATGGTATATTCAGAATAGATTGAAAACAGGCAAAAATGGAGTTTCTGTTCTACATGAATCTATAGCAAGCATCGATGTTGATGGCAATGACAAAGCCCCTGAACCAAAGCAACAGTTGGTACAGTCTTTGGTAAAATGGAATGACAGATATGATGGATTGACTGAAGAACAGGATAAACATGCATGGTTTACTGATGGGACAGCAAAATATTTGGACCATAAAAGACATTGGAAAGCAGTAGCTTATAACCCATGAACTAAGAGAACTTTGGAAAGTACTGGGATAGGTGGAAGTAGTTAATATGCTTAACTTATGGCAGTACATCAAGCCATTAAAACAGAGAAAGGAGGACAGTGTCATATATTCACTGATTCATGGGCAGTAGCTAATGGGTTAGCTACACAGATGCCCAAGTGGAAAAATCAAAATTGGGAAATTCATGGTAAACAAGTTTGGGTCAAAGAACTATAGGAAGATGTATGGGACATGTCTTTGGTTAGATGTTCATGTGCCCCTCACTACACCAGAACGTGAGTACAATGCACATGCTGATTGACTAGCAAAGACTGTTACTGAACATATTGTCCCTATTCTGACACCAACTGATGATCTAGTACTAGCAAAATGGGTCCACCAAACAGCCGACCATTTAGGGGTCCAGGCCACACGCTGGTGGGCACAAGATTGAGGTATTAGTATCTCTTATTCATTGTTAAAGCTAGTAACAGAGGAATGTCATATATGTCAATTGGAAAAGGAATGAACTGTTCCTCAGATAGTAACTGGGGAAATAGTAAGGGGAAAAGTTCCAGCCCAGATTTGTCAGATAGATTATATTGGATGACTATGCCAAGATAAAGGATGTAAATTTATATGTACTTGTGTTGACACCTATTCAGGTATACTAGTAGCTTGTCCTTAGAAGAATGCAACCCAGAAAAACACCTGTAAAACTCTAGATATTATAAATCTATATTATGGAACCCCAATGCAGATTCAAATGTGACAATGGGTCACATTTCAAAGGTAATGAGATAAAGAGATATTGTGTATTGAACAATATAGAATGGATATGTCATATTCCATATTATCCACAAGCATCTGGATTGATAGAAAAAAAGAATGGATTGTTGAAAGAAGAGTTAAGAATGTTAAATTCTGATAATTCATATCAACATTGGAAAGATAATTTGTTCACTGCTTTATGTAATTGAATAATAGACCATTAGGAGGAAGTACACTTCTGGCCAGAATGATGACCCCGAATCTGCAAATTAGAAAACATCAGATGCATAAGATCCAAAATAATGAATATTGGACTATTAGGGAAGATGTCCCACCACCGTATCCAGGAATACCTGGTTCAGCAGGAGATGATTTGCATTGTTTAGAGAACTTTTGGTTGGATAGAAAAGAGATAAGAAAAATCTTTACTGGGATATGCATGAGAATCCCTAAGAATCATTTTGGATAGATATTACCTAAACCAGGATTAGCAGCTCAGGGAACACATGTATTGGCTGGAATGACAGATTCTAGTTATCAAGGAGAAATTATTGTGATACTCCAGAATTTGGGTGAAGAACCTATACAGTTGTGTAAAGATGATAGAATAGTTCAATTGATTATTATTCCTTGTAAAATGATACCCCTTGTGAAAACTGACCCTCCTTCCAAAATGACTATTAGAGGAAAGGAAGGATTTGGTTCTACTGATAGAATAAAATTGGGAGCTAAAGTATGGGTAAAGTGGAAGCTAGGCAATGTTCCAAAGGCTGCAGAAATTATAGCACATGAGAAAGACAATACTGTAACAGTGGTTTACCCAGGAGAAAATAATTATGAAATTGTACCCTTGACTCATGTACTCTATTGTGAATGAAGCTATGATAGTGTCTCTGTTTCTTTTTGGACTTTTGTCTGCTAAATTTGTTTGTGAGATTTTTTTCTTATAGGCTTAGTACCATCCACCTGCAGATGCCTGATTGCTTAAACCAGATGTCACCCTTCGATGTTTTCAGATGTCACCTCTGGACCTGTCTA
Source organism: Trichosurus vulpecula (assembly GCF_011100635.1). Lineage (NCBI taxonomy): Eukaryota > Metazoa > Chordata > Mammalia > Diprotodontia > Phalangeridae > Trichosurus > Trichosurus vulpecula. The sequence continues at coordinate 420,147,544 of NC_050574.1, forward strand.
TGACTGTGATGTGTCATCTCCGGACCTATCTACAACTGTGATGTGTCATCCCTGGACCTGGCATCAACTGAGTTCTGGATGGCAGCTTGCTAAATAACTGCCCTCTTGAATAGAACTCTTAATCTCTCGGGGCAGGGACAGCTCTACATCCAATTTTAGCAGGAAGAAGCTTTGGAGGACAAGATCTCCAAGTTCTTTCAGCCCTCCAGCACTTGTTTTCTTCATTATGAAAGGAAAAATTTGGAGATAAGATAAAAAGATAAAAAAGATAAAATAGAAAGTAGTCTCTGCCCTCAAACAGCTTATGTTCTACTAGGGGTTACAACACGTATAAATTAGAAGTATATGCAGAACAATCTGTGGAGAGAACTCTACTAAGCAGCATCGTTAAAGGTTCCCATAGGAGAGTGGCATGAGTTTAGCCTTGGTAGAAGCAAGGGTTGCCAAAAAGTAGAGGTAAGGAAGTGCTGCATTCAAGGTATAAAGGACAGCCTGTGCAAAGAAACAGCAATAGGAGACTTGTCTGGAACATAAAATGAATGAAGAAGAGTGATAAAAAATAAACTCAGAAGTATTGATGGAATCTGGACTATTGAGGGATTTATATCCAAGCTGAGGTTTTATTCTATTCTAGGTGTAGTAGGGAGCCACTGTAGCTTTTTGAGCAGGGGAGTGATGTAATCTAACTTGTATTTTAGGGATGTCGATTTAGCCGATATGTGGAGAGCAGATTGGATATGAGGAATATTTGAGGCAGAGAGACCATAGATGATGAGGGTCTTAACTAAGGTGGTGGTCATGTGATTGGAGAGAAGTAGATCGATGAGAGATACAATTCACAGGTAAAATCAACAATATTTTGCAATTGATTGGTTGTAGGAAATGAGGGACAAGTAAAGAATGATACTGGAATTGCAAGACTGTGTAACTAGAAAGCTGATGATTCCCTAAATAGAAACAAAGATGTTGCAGTTAGGCTGGGAAGGGAGGTAATGAGTTCTATTTTGGACATGTTGAATTTGAGATACCTACTAGGCATCCATTTTGCAGTGTCTAGTAGGCAATAACAGACTACACCACCTGGATAGACAGAATAAGGAAAGAGCTAGAAATCTGGAAGCTATGTGCATGATTGAAACCACCAAAGTTGATGAGATTCCTGTGAGAGAGGATGGACGGGAAAAGGTAAAAGAATAGAGTTGACATGAGCAATCTTCTATCCTGCCTTCACTCCAATATAGTATAATATTAAAAATTCTTCTAGCAATCTTTTTTCTTTTCCTACTTAAATTGTAAACCCATTGGGTAAGAACCTTATCTAATTAGGAGGTGAACAAAACTTCTACCATCAGTCACTTAGTGACTCAGTTCATAAATGTTCAAAGAGAGCTAACTAAGAGTCAAAGTCTAAAGCAGCAACCATCATTCACAATCCACAAAAAAGTTAAAATTAGATAAACTCAGGAGTGAAGTAGGCAGGATGAGGAGAGTCAGGATCAAAATCCAGGAGCATTCACTGAGTTTGTCAAGAGAGGAGTTAAAAGTGGATCTTTCTAAACAAAGCTCAGGACTTTGAGTTCAAATCCAGTGCCAGGTAGTTATTAGTTGTTTGACCTTGGGTAAGTCACTTAGTCTCTGTCTGCTTCAGTTTCCTCAGCTGCGAAATATAGAGAATAATAGCACCTACCTCTCAAGGTTCTTGTGTGGAGCAAATGAGGTAATATCTGTAAAGTGCTTGGCATGGTGCTTAGCACACAGCAAGCACTATCACTATCACCATCAACTTTATTATAATCTGCCAATTCAGATCCAACAATTTGTGTTGTCAGAGAATTGTCAGATAACAGTGATATGAGATGTCTTTGCTCCATAGGTTCACTATCATATGCTTTCTTAGAAAGCTAAGCAATTTAGATAAACTATGGTTTATCTTCACTTTCTCATAGCCTCTGACTCCACTGAGTGAGCTAGTATACTTGCACCATGCAACAACATATGATTCAAGTTATCGTGGGCTATTTTAAATTTTTTAATCTAACAATTCATCCTGCTATAAGCTATAACATCCAAGATAAAGCATGCTCACCTGAATCTGGAGCCTGGAATTATAGAAGTAGTTTAATTGGATGGTGTAAGTATTTGGGCTATAAACAAGAATGTAAACAAATGAAATGCTGGTGTTTTTGAATTCACCTTTAGCTTTTTCAGATAGTTTGGAGGAATTTTAAAAACTCCATGGTTCTGAAATTCCAACTTCCATTTCACCATTTTGTGGGTTCTCCTGTAAGAAGCTAATAATAGCTTTCCCTGAAATACTGCTAAGGTGTCTGATTTAATAACTGAAGTATTACTCTAATGACCTACATAGCTCGTAACCATACACATAATTGTGAATATGTGAAGTGTCTGTGAGCTCATCATTGTCAGGAGAACTTCTCTGCCAACAAAGATCACCACGTCTATGTGTCAAGTAAATCCAATAAAAGTAAACTGAGGTACGGACTCCAAGCAAGATCAGTTTATTAAGAGTGATGTATATAACTGTTAATGAAGTGAGTCAAACTGGGAGCCTCATTAAAGCCAGAGAAACCAATGAGAAGGAGACGACCCTCATTACTGATGAACAAAAAAAAAGGGGTCTTGGTAGGTATAAAGAAAAAGTTGTAGGGTTGGGGCAAAAACATTACAATCAGATATACTAAGATTGTCATTCAGATGGGGCTAATCAAGTCCCCTTTCTAAAAATTAAGGAATGCTAATTGTTTTATGGGACTCTACCCCCATTGGCATCTACCAGACTTGCTGTCTCCTAGGAAGAGACAAAAATTCCCAATGACACAATGACAGGCAAGGACAAAGAATATATCTTTTGGGGGTGGTAATAAGTTAACTTGTGAGGCTTAAATCTAACAAACAGATGTTAAGGAAGTCTCTCAGGGAATACGGTATGAGAGATAACTCAGTAACTCAGAGGGAAAGCTAAATTCCTGAGTACAACTCAAGGACATAGATAAGTGGTTTTAAGCAAATGCAGACTCAATTATAAAAATCAATGCAGCAAAAAATCAATTACATTGCAGAATCAATACAGTAGAAAAGTAGAAACTAGAAGTAATATTAACTTTTATCTTTTCATCTGTACTTAGTAGATAAACCCTAGAGAGTTGCCGAAGTCAAATTATAGGTTGTAACTTGGCTAGAACAGTTAATAAGTGTCAGGAGTTGGATTTGAACCCCAGTCTTTCTGACTCCAAGTCTAATACTCTATCAACTATGTCATGCTTCCTCTTCACATTTTTTTTATCCTGTGCTCTCTTAATGCCACAGCAGAGACATTTAATGTTATGTCTTGCCTCCTATAACCTTTGATCCCCCTACTCATCTTGAAGAAAAATCACTACAGCAATGAGGAACGTTTGCTTTTTCCATAATTCTAAGGGAATATGTGTCCCTCCCCTTGATGTCCCTCACCAAAAGTCCTATGGGAGGAGGTTGCCCCAGCAAGACAGAGCCAAGATAGGAGTTCTACCAACATTACTCCTTCCTTAGATGATGTGATCATGTCCTCTTGGAAATTGTGTTTGAAAAATAATTAGAAGAATAATTTGTATAGTGACCAAAATAACGTAAACAGGATGCAATGACCCATAATAACTCCAGAAGACTAATGTGATGATTCATGCTTCCCATCTCTTGGTGATGGAGTAAAGGTACAGAATAAGACATAGATTTTCAGACATGGGCAATTGTGTGAATTTATGTGAATTTGCTAATTGTGTGAATTGACTATACTTGATTGCAAAGGAGGGCTTTTTTTAGCAGGGCAGAGGAAGTTGTGTGGCAATAATTATAGCAACAAAAACAGGAGAAAGAACATCAACAGCACATTTAAAAGTGCATAAAAGAGAGCAGAAGAAATTTAGGAAAAGGAAATAAAAACCAGAGCAGTATAATCTTGTTCACAGGTTCCTGTCACATTTAATATATTCTTTTTTAAAATGAGCTCTAAGTACAATAATAGAGCTATGATTTCACTTATAATCTTGTTTTTCTGTTCAATGTATGTGGAAATTTCATTTTTGTTGATGTTTGCTAAGTTCATAATAAAACCAATTAAAAGTTCTCGTGGTGGCCAATAATCTTTAGGATCAGCCAGTAAATGGGGGGGGGCAATTATAAAGGAAGTTCTTATTTTCAAAATGATAAAATTTTCAAAACTGGGATTCATTTTGATCAACCCAGCTTCCTTTCCACTCGTAGGGCTGGCAGACTTTTAGTGCATGTAAATCAACAATGAGCCAGGCAAAGATGCCAAACTATCCAGGTGTTGTGCAAGCTGAAAGATATAACAGTTGAATTGTTCACAGGTCTCTGCTAAAACAGGTCATCACTGAAACAGTCACTTACATCAGGGATTTATATTGTCACACCTGTTCCTCTAGTTTTAGACAACCAAAAATAAGTTCCAATGGCTAAAAAGCATCTCATAAGAGGAGAAAAATTTCTCAGCCTCTGCAATAAGGGGTCATGCTTCCTGGCCTCTAACAAATTTTAAGATATTTGTTGATACTCTCTCAAACACGCTAACTTCCTAGTTCTTCAATCTGCCCAACTCTTGTGAACTACTCTTCCTCTATTCCCACCTTAGCTACACATAGTGATGGTTATACTCCTGAATCACACATCATACAAAAATATTCTATTTCCATGATTAAGAGAACTCTGGAATTCTTTTATCCAATTATAATCTTCCTTCGTTCTATCTTTCTTTATACTTTACCCCTTCTTAACCTGATTATTATCTTTGGTCTGAATTCTTCTCCCTCATTACTTTTCTAGGCTGTCACTGTTGTTCCCCTGCTCTGACTTAACTCTTCCACCTTCCTAGGCTTTTCATTTTAGCTCATATTGTCTTCTACTCCCAAATGTTTTGGCCTCTTTTGTGAACCTGTTGATACCATGCCAAATTCCAACCCTCTATGACATCATCTTGGTTCCTCCATTCATGACCACTGATAAATGGTTCTGAAACAAGTCACTCAAGTTGGCTGACCAGGTTCACTACAAATTAAGTTTATTTGATGTCAACTGAGCCCTTGCTGCAGCAAGACAATCTTTTTACTCTTTTCTAATTGATTCTTTATCCCATTCATCAAAGTGGATGTTCCAAAATTTCTCTCCTTCAGCCTCCCACAGGATGCTCTTCCCTTACCCTTTCATCTGAGAACCTTCTCCCATACTTTTCCAATAAAAGTTGAGGCCATTTGTCATGAAATCCCTCATCTTCTCTTTCCATCTCTTCTTTCTTCTCTTTCTTGATATTTCTCATTCTCTTTACTCCAGCCTCTAGTGAAGAGGTGGGCCATTCTCCTCCAAAGGCTGAGGGTGCTTTCTAAAAGTACCCTTGATTCTACTTACTCTAGTCTCATTCAGAAGATTTACCCCACTATCATTGCCTTTTCTTACTAATCTTCAATCTCTCCTTATGCATTCCTTCCTTCCTTTCTACCTACATACCTGCCAATGTCACTACCTATGCTTAAAGAACGGGACATTCAGGCAGGAAAAAATAAACTTTTACAGTATGTGCCACAACTCAGCTATTTTCTTATTTCTTTCAAGTCATGTCAAGAAGCATTTGTTAAGTGCCTACTATGTGCCAGTCCCTGTATTAAGTACCGGGAATCCAAAGAAACAATCTTTGCTTTTAAGGAGATGACAGTCTAATTGGGGAGACAACATGCAAACAACTAGTCCAAACAGATATAAATGGGATAAATGAGAGATAATCATAGAGGCATTGAGGGGAATTAGCTGAAGTATGAAGGAAGTCAGAGAAATCAGGAAGTGGAGGTGAGGAGGGTGAAAATTCTAGACATGGGGGACAGCCAGGGAAAATCGACCAAAATCCTTTGGGAAAAATAAATCTGCCTTTTCTGATTGCCTCTACTTCTTTTTCTCTCCTTCTCATCTAAATCCTTTGCAATCTGTTTTCCAATCTCATCACTCAACTGAAACTGTTCTCTCTAGTTATCAGTCATCCCTTAATTGCCAAACCAGAGGGCCTTTTTTCACTCTTCATCCATCTTCACCTTTCTGTGGCATTTGACATTCCTGGACAGTCTCTCCTCTGTGGGTTTTCCTGCTTCTCCTCTCTCTTGGTTTTCTTCCTATTTTCTTAGTCCTCTTTGCTATTTCTGGATCTTCTTCCATGTAATATCACCTAGTTATAGGTGTACCTCAAGATTATGATCTGAGCCCTTTTCTATTTCACTATCCACTCTCTCATTTGGGTTTTATAAATCATTACTACACAGATGAATTCCACACCTATATTTCCATCCCTAGCCTCTGAGATATAGTTCCGCATCACCAACTACTTACTGGACATTTCAATTGGATGCATTGGGTAAGCATCTCAAGCTCAAAACATGCAAAATAGGACTCATTATCTTTCTCCCCAAACCCATACCTCCCCTAACTTTTTCTATTCATATCAGGGATGCCATCATTCTTCCATTCACACATGTTCACAACATAAATACTGCTCACTTTCATTGACCACACATCTCCAATTAGTTGCCAAATCTTAATGCTGCTACCTGCATAGCACATTCATTCAGGCCCTAGTTCATCTCTCACCTGGACTATAGCAATGCCCTCCAAACTGGTCTCTCTGTCTCACCTCTCATAAACCCAAACCATTTTCCATCTGGTTGCCAAAGGGATTTTCTCAAAGTGCAAGCCTGACCCTTATGACTCCCATCTATCTGATTCTCAGGGCTGCTCCAGCTCCTCACTAGCAAACTTGCTCACCTGTCTTCCAATGGATGAATCCCTAGCTGGGATAGGCATTTCCTGAGAGACCTCAGCCATGCTTACTTCATTCCCAGCCCTTCTTCTCCAGACTGCTTCATCTCCTCATCAGCAACATTACCTCCACAAAGATACCTTGTGTCCACCCAACATTTCCCATACTTTCCAGCTTCTTTCTATGCTCTATCTTCCCTTGAGGGTAAGGACCACCTTGTTTTATTATATTTTTATTCATAGTGCTTTGTGCAGTGCCTAGAAGCCTAGACCTTAATAAGTGTCTAATAAATACTGCTCTTAGTTCTCTCTCTCTCTCTCTCTCTCCCCCTCCCTCCCTCCCTCCTTCTCTTTGTCTTTATAGCAGTAAGGCAAAATTCATGACCTTGGAGAGGGCCATGGACATGCCTGAGTGGTTCAGAATTGGAAAGTATAAGGAATACTCTAGGTAGAAGGCAGAAGAAGTATAACATTTATTTAGACTCCAGAGGATCAAATCCAAGGACCAATGTCCTCCATTTGATATAGTAGCAATAATATTCCAAAACCAGTAAGCCCACCTCACTGTAGTAACAAGGAAATTATAACAAAATATTATAGCAAGAAACCAAGCCATGCTGTAGCCTCCTCTCACCCGACCCCCCCTCCAGTACCTTCCTATAGAAGATGACTCACTAATCCTATCTCTCTGCTCAGCACTCTCCTGCAGCTCTGCTGACTCCCAGTTCCTTAATCTCCACAACTCTCTCTTGTTCAACACTCTTAGTTTCACAGTCTAGATGCTGGCTCTCCCTTTGTGTCAGCTTCCTCAATGTCTTCTTGATATCTGCTTCTGAATCCTGCTGCTCTCTGCTGCTCCCAGTTCTGCTGCTCCCAGTTCTATTGACTAGAACTCAGCGCATATACCATTGGCTCTGGTCTTAGCAAGTCCCTTTAGGGCTCTGAGGGCTTCATGACTCTCTCAAACTAGCAAACTAGTTTGCTAACCAGCTTGGGGTCTCATACCTGGTTAGTGCGCCTGTCTCTAACCAGGCCTCCCTTTGTTGGCCCCACTCGAAGCCTATTGGCTTCACAGTCTGTTGGTATGTCTTCCCTGCCCCCTTCCCTACTTAAACTCCAGTGGCTTTCTATTATTTCTAGCACCCACTATCATTTTAAACTTTTGTTTAAAAACCTTTGTTTTAAACTTGTTCTCCACCAATCTTTTCAACCTTCTTAAACATTACTCCCCTTCCCACATTCTGTCACCCAATTATAATTTTCCTGTTTCTCACATAAAATGTTTCATCTCTAGTCTCCCTGCCATTATTGGAATCTCAAGCTTCCTTCAAGACTCAGCTTAAGAGCCACTTTCTGTATAAAGGCTTTCCTTGTTCCCCCAGATGCTACTATCTCCTCTCTTCTGCCCTTACGTACTCCCCCTGCACCCACACTCCCACCCCAACAAGGTTTTGTATCTGCTTTGTATATGCAACCAGGTATCCAGAATGACTTTAGGAGGCCTGGTGCTAAGGATTTCTGGGAATTGCCATTCTGATGGACAGTGAGAGACAGTGAGGAGTGGCCACCAAGCCAAGGAGGTTCTGTTTGGGTTTGGAGAGAAGCGAGTGAAGCAGAGACTCTGTGATGATAGGCAGCGGACAAATGCTAGAGACACTCCAATAAGTTAGATTGTAAACTCCCTGAGGGCAGGAATTATCTTTTGCCTGTTTTTGTATCTTCAGCACTAAGGGCCTGGTTCACTTTTGTTGTTCAGTCATTTTCAATCATGTCCAACTCTTCTTGACCTCGTTTGGGGTTTCCTTGGCAAAGATATTGGAGTGGTTTGTCATCTCTTCCTCCAGTTCATTTTACAGATGAGGAAACTGAGGCAAACAGAGTTAAGTGACTTGTCAAGGGTCCCTGAACTGGTATTTCTTAATATCTGGGTTTATTTCTTAGTATTTGGGTTTTTAAAGAGAAAATTATTTTAAAAGTTATTGATGCCTTTTGCATTATGTTGTTTTGCTGAAAATTTGCTTTTTTTTCTTTGCTGGCTGTGAGTGGTATGCTTGGGAAATAAAGTAATAGAAAAACAAATATAAAACTTAAATTAAAAAAAAAGCATTTGGTATCTCCTTAGTCACTGGAGGTAAGCCTTCTGGCATACCAGTCTGTAATGGTAAGGCCTTCCTCACACAGCCTGCTCTGTATTTCTGATAATGCAGTGGTCTGAGATCCTGACCCATTCACATCAGGACAAGTTTGAGAGCTCCAAATATATCAAAATCTCTTTCATTTTCTTTCCACTTGGCTAAACAATTGTGGGGGCAGCTGAGTAGCAGAGTGGATAAAGCACTGGGCTAGGAATCAAGAAGATTTCTCTTCCTGAGTTCAAATCTATCCTCAGATACTTACCAGCTGTGTGACCCTGGATAAATCAATTAACCCTGTTTGTCTCAGTTACCTCATTGGTAAAATGAGCTGGAGAAGGAAATGGCAAACCACTCCAGTATCTTTGCCAAGAAAACCCCAAATGAGGTCATGAAGAGTCAGAAGGGACTGGAAAATGACAGCAACAAAAATATCCTACCCGATTTCTTTATTTCTTTAAGCTGTTTCTGATTCCTAAATTCTAAATATTCTAAAATTCTAAAAAATTCTAAATTCTAATGTTGACTAGGCACAATGTGTGTGTGTGTGTGTGTGTGTGTGTGTGTGTGTGATTTGTGTATTTGTATCTCTTATTAAAAATATACAGACTGATTGAAATGGAAGAAGTCAGTATATGGTTTGGAATACACAGAACTCACCTTGGTACTAAACAAATTCTTGGTATAAAATAGAGGGTTTTTTTTCCTGACTTTGCAGACTATGAGCTGTGATTATGAGAGACACATATGGTTACAGCCTCATCTTTAAATAATTCATAAACTACGTAGGAGAGGAGATAAAATCATGTGACTTGGGATGATTTATCCTAAGATATTGAGTCATGTTTGAACAGACTTATGAGTTGTGGTAGATTTAAGGAAAAGGTAGAATATTTCTTCCTCCCCTACCCCTACCCGGTCACAGATAGAAGAATTCACTGCCCACTATACCCCAAATATCATTGTCCTTTCCTGAGCAATCCAAAGGCTTGTAGCTACTCTGGAGTAAGGGACGACATGGTAATCAAGAGAGACTTGTGCTCTTGTGGGTGGCTACAGGAAGAGATGGGCAAAAAAATGTATCTGTTCACAAAATATATCTGTTCATAAAATTCCAAAAAGAGGGAGCAAGGATGAGAGAGCAAATACATCTTTCTTTCCCTTTTTTTTCCCCTATCTATCCTTCTAACCCTGCCAGAAAGCTCAGCCAAATGGTTTCATATATACCTATATATGAGCCTGTGGTTTCCCCTACTAGAAGGAAAGCTGCCTGAGGGCAGAGACTTTGTCTCTTGTTTTTGCATACATGGTACCTGGCATATAGTTAATACTTTTTAAATTTAATTTAAATTTATTTATTTAACATATTTAGTTTTCAGCATTGATTTTCACAACAGTTTGAATTACAAATTTTCTCCCCATTTCTACCCTCCCCCCCACTCCAAGATGGCATATATTCTGGTTGCCCTGTTCCCCAGTCAGCCCTCCCCTCTATCACCCCCCTCCCCTCTCATCCCCTTTTCCCTTCCTTTCTTGTAGGGCAAGATAAATTTCTATGCCCCATTGCCTGTGTATCTTATTTTTTAGTTGCATGCAAAAACTTTTTTTTGTTTTTGAACATCTGTTTTTAAAACTTTGAGTTTCAAATTCTCTCCCCTCTTCCCTTCCCACCCACCCTCCCTAAAAAGTCAAGCAATTCAACCTAGGCCACATGTGTATCATTATGTATAACCCTTCCACACTACTCATGTTGTGAAAGACTAACTTCATTTTGCTCCTTCCCAACCCATCCCGCTTTGTTGAATTTTCTCCCTTGACCCTGTCCCCTTTCCAAAGTGTTTGTTTTGATTACCTCCACCCCCATTTGCCCTCCCCTCCACCATCCCCCCCTTTTATTTTTTTTTTATCTTCCTCCCTCTTCTTTCCTGTGGGGTAAGATACCCAACAGAGTATGTATGGTATTCCCTCCTCAGGCCAAATCTGATGAGAGCAAGGTTCACTCATTCCCCCCTCACCTGCCCTCTCCCCTCCTCCCACAAAACTGCTTCCTCTTGCCACCTTTATGCGAGATAATCCATCCCATTCTCTCTCCCTATCTCCCTCTCTCAGTATGTTGCTCTCTCATCCCTTAATTTCATTTTATTTCTTTTAGATATCTTCCCTTCATCTTCAACTCACCCTGTGTCTGCTCTCTCTCTTTTACATATATATATATATATATATATGTATATATATATATATACACACACACACACACACACATATATGTACACATACATACACATACATACATATACACATAGATACATACATACATACCCATTCACTTATATATATACATAAACATATATATATGCATATTCCCTTCAGCTACCCTAATACTGAGGCCTCATGAATCATACATGTCATCTTTCCATGTAGGAATGTAAACAAAACAGTTCAACTTTAGTAAGACTCTTGCAATTTCTGTTTCTTGATTACCTTTTCATGCTTCTCTTGATTCTTATGTTTGAAAGTCAAATTTTCTATTCAGTTCTGGTCTTTTCACTGAGAAAGCTTGAAAGTCCTCTATTTTATTGAAAGTCCATATTTTGCCTTGAAGCATGATACTCAGTTTTGCTGGGTAGGTGATTCTAGGTTTTAATCCTAGCTCCATTGACCTCCAGAATATCGCATTCCAAGCCCTTTGATCTCTTAATGTAGAAGCTGCCAGATCTTGGGTTATTCTGATTGGGTTTCCACAATACTCAAATTGTTTCTTTCTGGCTGCTTGAAGTATTTTCTCCTTGATCTGGGAGCTCTGGAATTTGGCGACAATATTCCTAGGAGTTTTCTTTTGGGGATCTATTTGAGGAGGTGATCGATGGATTCTTTCAATTTCTATTTTGCCCTGTGGCTCTAGAATATCAGGGCAGTTCTCCTTGATAATTTCTTGAAAGATGGTATCTAGGCTCTTTTTTTGATCTTGGCTTTCAGGTAGTCCAATAATTTTTAAATTATCTCTCCTGGATCTATTTTCCAGGTCAGTGGTTTTTCCAAGGAGATATTTCACATTATCTTCCATTTTTTCATTCCTTTGGTTCTGTTTTATAATATCCTGATTTCTCATAAAGTCACTAGCTTCCACTTGCTCCAATCTAATTTTTAAAGTAATATTTTCTTCAGTGGTCTTTTGGACCTCCTTTTCCATTTGGCTAATTCTGCCTTTCAAGGCATTCTTCTCCTCATTGGCTTTTTGGAGCTCTTTTGCCATTTAAGTTAGTCTGTTTTTTAAGGTGTTGTTTTCCTCAGTGTATTTTTCAGTATTTTTTTGGGTCTCCTTTAGCAAGTCATTGACTTGTTTTTCATGGTTTTCTCACATCCTTCTCATTTCTCTTCCCAATTTTTCCTCTACTTTGCTAACTTGCTTTTCCAAATCCTTTTTGAGTTCTTCTATGGCCTGGGGCCAGTTCATGTTTTTCTTGGAGGCTTTTGTTGTAGGCTCTATGACTTTGTTGTCTTCTTTAGGCTGTATGTTTTCGTCTTCTTTGTCACCAAAGAAAGAATCCAAAGTCTGAGACTGAATCTGGGCGCGTTTTCGCTGCCTGGCCATATTCCCAACCAACTAACTTGACCCTTGAGTTTTTCAGTGGGGTATGACTGCTTGTAGATTACAGAGTTCTATGTTCCACGTTTGGGGGGGAGGTGCCAGCTCTGTCACCCCAGCACTCCTCCTTCCCCAAGAACCCCCAGCCCAAACTGGGCTTAGATCTTCAGCAGGCTCTTCACTCCTGCTCTGATCAGCCACTTAATTCCTCCCACCAGGTGGGCCTGGGGCCAGAAGCAGCAGCAACTGTAGCTGCCCCACCTCCGCTGCCCCTGGGGCTGGAAGCAGAACTGTGAACTCCTTCCACTCCCGCAGCTTTTCCCACTAACCTTCTCCTCAGTCTTTGGTGTTTGTGGGTTGAGGAGCCCAGTAACTGCCGCAGCTCACATATTCAGGGCTCTAGGGGCCTCATCCGCCCGACTCCAAGTTTGGTTGTTCCACGCCACTCAGGCTGGGCTCTGCTCCACTCCGTTCCCAGCTCCCAGCTCCGTGTGGGATAGACCTCACCTGGAGACCATCCAGGCTGTCCTGGGCTAGAGCCCTGCTTCCCTCTACTGTTCTGTGGGTTCTGCCGTTCTAGAATTGGTTCAGAGCCATTTTTTATAGGTTTTTGGAGGGACTCGGTATGGAGCTCACACTAGTCCCTGCTTACCAGCCACCATCTTGGCTCCGCCCCCCCTAGTTAATACTTTTTAAAATGAATGTTGATTAGTAGTGAAAACTCTCCCCCAAAGGAAAGATTTTATATTTCCATGTTTTGTTAGCCTCTGGTTTGCTCACCCTGGATTACATCAAAACTAGCATGAGTCTTCTCTGGAACTTTCCAGGCTTTTGAATTAGGGGCACAACTGTATTTATTGCTGTTGAAGTACTTCAGTCATATTTCAGTCTTATCCTCCTCTTTGTGACCCCATTCAGGGTTTGTTTGTTTGTTTGTTTGTTTTGGCAAAGGTGCTAGAAAGGTTTGCCATTTCCTTCTCCAGTTATTTTACAGATGAGGAAACTGAGATAAACGAAGTTAATTACTTGCACACAGTCACACAACTAGTAAGTGTCTGAGGCCAGATTTGAACTCAGGAAGAGAAGTCTTCCTGATTCCTAGCCCAGTGTCTATCTACTGTGCAACCTAGCTGCCCCCCACCCCCACCGCAGTTGTATAACCAAGGAGAAACAAAATGAAAGCGGTTTTGCTCTGTCCGGAACTCTCAGACTTGTTCTGAGGTGGAAGGGTCAGGATCTCAGCCCATTGCATTATCAGAAATACAGAGCAGATTGTTTGAGGAAGGCCTTGTCACTACAGACTGACATGCGAGAAGGCTCACTTCCAACCACTAGGGATACCAAATACTATTTTTTAAATTTAGGATTTATTTTTATTTTTCTACTACATTATTTTGCAAACATACCACTAACCCCCAGCAAAAAAAAAAAGAGAAAAAAGAGAAAGAAAAAGAACCATCTCAGCAAAACAACCCAATACAATGGCATTAATAGCTTTTAAAATGTTTCTCCTTAAAAACCCCACCCAGATATTAAGAAATAGAGGTTTGGGGACCTTGGGTAAATCACTTAATCCTGTTTGTCTCAGTTCCTCACCTGTAAAATGAGCTAGAGAAGGAAATGGAAAACCACTTCAGTATCTTTGCCAAGACAACCCCAAATGGGGTCATGAAAGAGTCAGACACAACTGAAATGACTGAACAAGGTGATCCTTCCTGGAAAAGATATTAATTCACATATAGGGTTTCATTGGAATTTAATACAGCTAGCCCCGCCCCCTTGTCATTCAATGTACTTTTTGTCCTTAAAAGATCCTTCTTTACCTCTTAATTTTTAAAAAAATAGTGTATAAACAAAAGAGGGTTGATTTCATTCCTTAGTCTGCTTCTTACTTGTACTTGTTCAACTTTTGTGTTTCTTTTGTTTTCAGAGTATTCAAATCAAGGATTGCTGCTCATTTCAAGATTTTCTTTCAGGAATTCCTCAAATGCCTCTTTCTATCGAAGATCAAATTTTCTTCATTGATGAAGTATGAAATACCCGAACACCACTTGGCTGCTTTCCCAAACCAAAACAAAAAAAAGTTACAGAAACGCCAGGTTAAAGAAGGTTCCTGGGAATCTCTACAATGAAGCAGTATCCCTTTACAATTCTGGTTGTGTATTCGTTCTTAGTTGTCCTCACTGGTGAGGTAACATAGCCGAGCTCTAGGAGGGCTGGCTGTTGTTCTTGATTCTCATGTTGACTCCAGTTTATTGTTTTTAACTTCGTTGCTACCCTTGGTCACACACTGATACTTTCACTACCGAAGTCACGAGAACATAGTGTCATGAGATAAGTAGATTTCTGAAAATGCATCACTTTTTCATGAGGTTACCAAGACAAGTGCTGACTGAAATTAGAATAAAGTTGAAGTGGGCATTTAGGCACACTGCTATGGGAAAAATGACTATTTTCTTATTACATTAATAACCATTTTTGTAAGAGACCTCAAAATCCTGCTTTTCATTGTTAATAACCAGTTATTAGTAGGTCAGTTATTAATAGGGTTTTTTAAAATCTTTTTATTTCCTTGTGAAGGACCAGGATAACAATGAGACATTCTCCTCAATCTTGGACAGGACCCCACCCAACTGGGAGAGCTTATTTCTGATTAAAGGGTAAAGAGAATTTAATCTATGTGAATTCCAGCCCATTGTTCTACTCAGCTAAGATTGGGTGTAGATGGATCCCTTTATCTAGATGCCCCAAGGTAGAAAAGGTCCCCTTTGAGATGAGTCTCTTTGTCCAGGAGAGCTAACATGATAAGAGGGACATTTCCCCAGCCCCTCATTAGAATAAAACCACTAATTATAATATTCATTCTCTCATTAACTGTTAACCAATCAGAGTTGATTTCCATCCATCAGAGACAACCCCTTTTCCAAAGATATTTAAACATTCAAGGGGCCTTCCTGATCTCAATTTATTGATTATCTGCTAGCCCAATTAATAAATTGATTATTAAATTACCCAGAAACTATGTCTCTCACACTTTTCATTCATCTCAGTTAGATAGAAGAAATAGCCTAAGTGATGGAGAAACAGCAATTCTCTGAGATTCTACTGAGCTCACTTATAGTGTATGTTACCTAGCTTCCTTTGGGGGATAGCAGAAAGAAATATGAATAAACCCTTATCTCTCAGAGAAGGGTTGGAATGCATCAAGATATGGATCACTGAAAGGACAAGAGTATTTAGGCCCTATCGAAATTCAAGCTTTGATCTGGTATCCTCCACCTAAGGTCTAGAGTTCAAACCT
The DNA here is from genome assembly GCF_011100635.1 of Trichosurus vulpecula. Lineage (NCBI taxonomy): Eukaryota > Metazoa > Chordata > Mammalia > Diprotodontia > Phalangeridae > Trichosurus > Trichosurus vulpecula. The sequence continues at coordinate 420,163,373 of NC_050574.1, forward strand.
TTCTTTATGGAAGAAAGATGAGTAAGACATCTCTACATACTTTAGACTCTAGAACATGTAGGGATGTCTTACTCATCTTTCTTCCGTAAAGAATTCTTCTTCCTCTCTTTTTCCCCCTGTATCTACCAATTGCTTCTTAAGCAGACAACATGGCACTGAAGGGTATGACTTGTTAACCCTAAACTTCTTCCCTCTGGCTGCAAATGTAATGCTCACCCCTCTCTACTCCTACTCTTCTTTCCAAAGAGGATTCAGGGTAACTTGAACTTTTTAGGAGATAGACATTTTAACAAAATTTATTTCAAAACTCTATGTAAAGAACAATAAAGAAGTGGCTAGATATTCTCTGACCCTAACTCAGCTTTATTGATCTTTGCTGGGACATATATAACATTAAATACCATCCATAATCATGTTAAGGTCCTCCCTTCTACTTTTCTCTGCCCGTTGTCTTTCTTCCTTCAGTTGCATATAACCATTTCTCCCTCATGACTCCATAACTACTTACTGATATGCCTACATCTTTTGAATATTAAACTCTTCCACGGTAATCAACTTTTCAACTTCTTCCTAGCTCCTTGCTAGAATACATCTCTCCTCCTTCATCTCGTCCACTCTGTCCCAGTGGGCACTCATCCAGTTTCAATTCCTAAGTGCCTTGTGATGAAATGTACTCAAATGCTTTCGGTTCTCAGGCAGCCAACACAGACTTCTTATCTATCGCATTTTATGTGTTTCTGATTGAAAAATGCTTTGTGTGTCTAGCAGACCTCCCTAGTCCGAGTCCTAGCTCAATGTTTTGGTGGGAGAAATGAAGGAAATGTAAAGCTGGTTAGTGGAGAACAGGGCATCCTTTTTGAACCCCCTGAAACAACAGAAATGGAGAGAGCCTTCATTTTCTCTTTCCCTCTGAGAACTCTTTCTCAGGCCTATAGGTCAGGTGATTTTCAGTCCCTGAGATGCCTTTTTTTTTAAAGTGCTTTTTCTATCAAGCCTTGGGGTTTTCGATTCCTGTTATATTAGGGATCCTTTTTTTTTTTCTCTTTTTCTACCTTTAAGAAAAGTCCTGAACAGTAATTCCAATATTCCTCAAGATATTGGAATTTCATATATCTTTTCCATAAGTATGCCTTTTCTTTGTGACTACTAAATTATGAGGTTTTGGGATATATTAATATTTTTCTTATCATATTTGTGGATTTGTCCTTGAGCAAAATTTCCCCAAAGTAAACAACGTGTATTTGAATAATGTATATTTGACAAATATAAAACTTTGTTTTTTAAGAGAAATCTGCACATATGTGAGTTTTTGCCATGATATGCTATTGCCAAGGTCCCAAGATACTCAATCAACAAGTTTCTTGGAAGATGCAAAAGTGAAACACATGCCCATGGTGGCACAGTGTAATTCTTTTGGTGAATACAAATGAAGCTTTTTTATAAAAGACATTATTCAGTCATGTTCTTTGTGACTGCATTTGGGTGTTCTTGGCAAAGATACTGGAATGATTTATCATTTCCTTTTCCAGCTTATTTTACAAATGACGAAACTGAGGCAAACAGGGTTAAGTGGCTTGCCCAGGGTCACACAGCTGGTAAGTATCTGAGGTTGGATTTGAACTCAGGAAGATGAGTCATCCTGACTCCAGGCCCTGTGCTTTCTCCACTGTGTTACAAGCCTAAGTTAAGGAAAATGGTGAGCTGCAAAGAAGCAACACATCAACCACAAAATCAAGGAAATGACAGAGAACTTTTCCCATTCCTGTCACTAATTATACTTTTTGGTAACATCTTTTGTTTCTGAGGGTTCAGTTACAAATGCCTGATTTAATTTGAATGCTGGTTTTCAACAAAGGGAGAATAGCTGAGACCGTGGGCCTCCTTTGAGTGAGCAAGAGATGAAGTTTTATATATACCAGTGAAGACATCACTAAGGGAGTTTTTATAAATATTTTAGGACATATTGGTTCTTTTCCTTTTCCTCTGGTCGTCTTTGGAAATAGACCTAGTAGTGGTATTTCTGGGTCAAAGGGTTTACATAGTTTAATAACTCTTTGGGCACAATTCAAGATGGCTCTCTAAAATGGTTGAATCAGTTCACAATTCCACAAATAATGAATTAGTGTCCCAATTTTTCCATATCCCCACCAACATTTGTCACTTCCCCTTTCAATCATTTTAACCAATCTGTTAGGTATAAAATGATATCTCAGAGTTGCTTTAATTTGCATATCTCTAATTAATAATGATTTAGAGCACTTTGCATGTGACTATAAATTGTTTTGATTTCCTCATTGGAAAATGCCCGCTCATATAGTAACTCTCTTTGTTGTGGCAAAGAATAGGAAGTATCAGGGATGCCCATCAATTGGGACATGGCTGAAAAAGTTGTGGTATATTAATGTAATGGAACACCATTATGCTATAAGAAATGATGAGGAGGTGGACCTGGAAAGACTTATATGAACTGATGATGACTGAAGTGAACAGAGCCAGCAGACCATTGTGTGATGATGAATCATGATAGACTTAGCTCTCCTCAGCAATACAATGATCCAAGACAATTCCAAAAGACTCATGACGAGAATGTTATCTACATCGAGAGAAAAAACTATGGAATCTGAATGTAGACTGAAGCACACAATTTTCACTTCTTTTTTTCTTTCTCATGGTTTTTGCTTTTTGTTCTGCTTCTTCTTTCACAACATGACTAATGTGGAAATATGTTTAACATGACTGCATATGTATAATCTATACCAGATTGCTTGCAGTCTTGGGGAAGGGGGAGGGAAGAGTGGGAGGGAGAGAAATTTGGAACTTAAAATTTTATTTAAAAAATGAATCATGAAAACTACCATTACATTTAATTGGAAAAAAATAAAATTCTATTTAAAAAAAGAATGACTGAGTGAATAAGTTATTTTGATTACTATAAAGACACAACTTAACTATAAGGACATATGTAGAAAGATTCTCTCTGTAGCCAGAGAAAGAATGAAGCATGTAGAGAATAAATTTACACATATGTGGGTATATGGTTATATTTACACACACATATATATATGTGTATATACATACATATACACACATATGCATGTATATATGTATATTATATATACATATGTATACTTATTTGTGTCTAATGGTAGCCATGGGGGGGTGTAGGAAAAAAGCAATTTGCATGATAACTTTGTTGTATATTTGAAAGGAATAGCAAGTTGTGGATAGTAGATTTGCAGTTTCATGTTCAATCTTCTTTTTTTATTATGCTATGTTATGAAAATGTGTTTTAGTCCATAAATTTAAAATAAAATAAATTCTTAAAAAGCAATGAAGACTTCACTAGATACTGAAATTGCTATGTTTTTGACCCCAACCCCAGTCTCATTTCAACAATGAATCACACTGTGCATGTTTGTTTGTTTTTTTAAAAATATGTTTCTGCTAACAAAGCAGGCCCCAAGCAAAACTGTGAAGCACAACTTTATTGTCAATGTCCCTAACTTCCTTTCTGGAATTTCCCCTTAGCCCCCTCAATGCCCTTGTGACTTCCTCCCCAGCCCCAAGATTTTCATGGCATTTGGTATCATTTGTTTTTCTGCTAGCTAATTCTACAAATTAATCTTTGTTATAAAGTAGTAATGGCTCTTTGTTATTCAGTCATTTCCCAGTCACATCCAGCTCTTTATGACCCCATTTGGGGTTTTCTTGGCAAAGATACTGGAGTGATTCACAATTTCCTTCTCTAGCTCACTTTACAGATGAGTAAACTGAGGCAAAAGGGATTAAGTGATTTGCCCAAGGTCACACAGTAGCAAGTATGTGAGGCCAGATTTGACCTCAGGAAAATGAATCTTCCTGACTCTGGGCCCAGGACTCTATCCGCTGTGCCACTAGCTGCCCTTAATAATGCATAATAAGGGCTTAATAAAATATCCTTTCAGTTTTTATATTTTATTAGAGGTATTTTAGGTACTTATCTCAAAACTAACTACTACTGGGAATTTTAGATCCTGTGACAGACCTGGGAGAGGGGAGAGAAAGAGATTTGGGGAATAGATGACACTTTAAGCCACCACTCCTATTCTTCTTCTCTTCTTCCTCACTTCTTTTAATGTAGAAAGTACTAACAACCTCTTGGTCACACAGGCTCTAAACCGAAGTATCATCCTTGACTCTTTGCTGTTTCTAAACCCCATCCATAATTATTAATCTGTTGCCAAGGCTTGTCGATTTTACCTTCATAACATCTCTCCCATGCTATCCTTTCTTTCCTTTGATACTGCCACCATCCTGATACAGGACCCACTTCACTCCTGGACTTTTAAAATCCATCCTCTAGTCAACTGTCAAAGTGATTCTAAGTTATAAATCTGTCCATGTCACTGCTCTACTCAATAAACTCTGTCAGCTAACTATCTCCTTTAGGATCAAATATCAAATCTTCTATTTGGCATTCAAAGCTTTCCTTAATACGGTTTCCCTAACTTTACAGCTTTTTGTCCCTTCTACCCCCACCACTCCCCTACCCTTGCACAGACCCACAGACTCTATAATCCAATCATTACTGTTCCTTGTACAGGATACTCTATCTCCAGACTCTAGGAATTTTAGCTGGCTATCTGCCATGACTGGAATGCTCTCTCTCCTCATCTCTACTTCCTGGCTTCCTGACTTCCTTAAGGTAACAGCTTAAACCCTACATTCTGAAGGAAGCTTTTCTTGGTCCCATTTGTCAAGATACTATTAGGAGACATCCTGTTTCCCAGAGCTAAGGCTCAGCAAGCATGCTGTGCCCTGAGGTTAGCATAACAACAATCCCCTGTGCTTATAACTACCAAGTGAATCAAACCAGGTGTCTCACTGCTGCTCCAGGCCACACTAAGCCTGGTTCTGTGCCCCGCTGAACAACCGCAATGTTCACTAAATGTAACAATTAGGATATTGCTTATCATGGTCCAGCCGTGGACTTTGAGACTACTTACTGAAGACCCATGAATGCCTGTGTTGTGTGGTCCAGCTATTTGTGTTTTTCACACTTAAAAATCTGACTCCTGCCATAAGCAGGTGAGCCTCCCTTCTTAGGAAGGAGGACTTCACTTGAAAGCTGTTTCCCTCACTTTGAAATTAAACTTCTGTTTGATTCCTAACTCTCCTGTCTCTAGTCTGCTCTATTCATCTCCAGCCATTCCCAGGTTAGAGGCCAGCTAAGTCCAGTTGACACACAATGCTAATGCTTTCCTTCTAAGATTGTCTCCAATTTTATCCTTCATACATCTTGTTTCTACATAGCTGTGTCTGCATGTTGTTGCTCCAATTAGACTGTGAGTTCCTTGAAAGCAAGGACTATCTTTTGCCTTTCTTTTTATCTCCAGCACATAGCACAGTGACTGGCACATAGTAGGTGATTAAGAGCTATTTATTGACTGACTGATAGATTGACAAGACGCCATTTTTTTAGCCCATATGTAAGGTCAGTATTGTTTGTTAAGGCCAAATTTAGTTAGGGCAAGAAATTTAGAGAATTAGAAACAAGCCCATGACAAGTTGGACCTTTGTGGTTAACGCATTAGAAGTTCATTGTCTTTTATAACATTAAATTATATGACCTGATACATTTCAAAGTTAATCCAGTTCCATTTAACAGAAATTTGTTAAGTGCCTACCAGGTGGGGCAGCTAGGGGCGCAGTGGATAAAGTGCCGAGCCTACAGTCAAGAAGATTCTTCCTCCTGAGTTTAAATCTGGCCTCAGACCCTTACTAGCTGTATGACTCTGGGCAAGTCACTTAACCCTGTTTGCCTCAGTTTCCTCTACTGTAAGAAGGAAACGTCACACTACTCCAGTATCTTTGCCAAGTAAACCTCCAATGGAGTCACGAAGAATTGGACGTGACTGAAATGACTGAACAACAACAGAAGGTACAAGACAGTACACCAGAGGCTAAAGTCAAAAAAGTGAAATAAGAAAGTGACCTTCGTCAAAGAGCTTACAACATAACAGGAGGAATAAGACAAACACAGGTATGGTACGAGGTAATAAGTTCCAAGTACAAAGGAGAGGTCAGACTGAAAAAGGAGGGGGTTTATGGGAAGGAAAGTAACAATAGATGAGAGTACCATCCTGCACATCAATGAAAATCTTTTTAAGACCTAAAGAGAACTGAGCAAGACAGATAAGGTGTTTCTTTCTTAGTGATCTGGTCAGCAAGGTAGCTGATGAGGTTGGAGCTTCCCTTCCCAAGCCAGTCATCTGATTTTTTATGTCAGCCCCATCAGTTTGTTTGGCTTGGACTCAGAGCCCCAGCTTCTGTTGCTAAAGGCATCCATTAATTATCTATCTAAAAGGTTATAGACCCAGCAAAGAATTTGTCAAAATGATGCATTTATGAAGGGGAACAGTGATACCCTCTTCATCCTGTGCTAACTATGGCATCAAATAAGAATCTAAGAGATTTGGAACATGTAAGACAGTTTCAATGCCCTCTCCCTTTCACCAAATGTTTAGGACAACAGTTGAGTTTGAGTGGTTGTTTTGGTTTTTTTTTTTTTGGAGGGGTGGAAATTGGAGGGGACATGCTGGTGTTATAGAGGGAGATGGGGTTCATCTTTAAAGAGATGCTATTTTCAGCAATGTTATAAATCTACCTTAGAGCTAAAGAAAACAACTCAGTGAGTAAAATATAAACTCCTGTTCTAAGCATTCAAGAACAGCCCCACCCCCGCCCCGCCCCACCCCACACCAATCTGACTCCAACTTAACTCTTCAACCTGTGTTACTTTAGCTATGTTGGGCCACATTCCATCTCCTGTTCATCTCTTCATGCCATTCAATGAGCATTTATTAAGCACCTACTGTGTGCCAGGCACGGTGCCATGTTTATTCATGCCTTTGTTCTTTTCCCTTACCTAGGATGAGTTCTTCCAATCTCCACTCCTGTGTTTTAATGTTCTTCACTCCTCAAGGGGCTGAAGTACCACCTTTCCATGAAACCTTCATCGACCCTTCAGTCCCCATCCTCTACTACATGAAAGTGATTTCTACTTCTGCAAATATATTATGGCACTTTGGACCTCTCTCTTGCACTTGCTTCTCTCTCTTTTTATAGCATAGTTATTTTTGTTTATTATTCCACTTGATTAGAAAATAAATGCATTAAGAGCAAGGTCTCTGGCAATTACATATGTTAATATTCCCAATGATTAGCACAGAGTCCTTCAGACACAAGTCTCTTTTTATAGACTTTTTTGAATGAATAAATGAATGAAGGAACAAATACGGCTTACCAAGCCAATGGAATAGAATAATTTAACAACAAGAAGGTTCATTCCCTACTCTATCCAAAGAGAAATACAACCCAGCTTCAGTTTTCCTCTAAAATCTACCACTTTGCTCAACTGGAATCCCTGGGAAGATTTACAAGGGAAGGAAAGAAGTTCAATTTAAGATTTACCCACTAGCTGATGAAAACATTCTATAAACATTTCCTCAGGCTTGGCAGATTAATAGAACGGATGGTTCTACATTTAACACTCTTGGCAGCCTTGCCCATGGTGTTGTTGACTTTTACAGCTTCTTGAGATTTCATGCAGCACGACAGAGACCACACAAGTATTGCTTCACCATCACCTGGCCAAAATAAATTGGACAATCCAGAGTCTTTATCATGGAGGCAAAAGATGGACTAACATTCCTGGTTTGCCCTCCTCACCTGATGAGCATGAAGATTAACTGGAAAGTCTATTATAAGTAACACTGGCATAATTTCCACTCCATATTGTCAAGGCCCAATGTAGCCCAAGTCACAGATTCTGTAAGAATAGGTCTTAAATCTGTTACAAGTGTGCAGGAAAATTATGGGAATGCAGACAATCTAGACTACTGGATATGGGTTTGTATCATGGAAAAAAAAGATTTATTTAGCCAAGTTGAGCAAATAAATATGGCTTTATAAATGTCGGTGCTGAATTTTTAAGAACACCATATAAGCAAAAACAGAGATAAAAAAATTCTAGGCCTGAAGACAAAAATAGTTACACAAAACCAATAGCAGGCTCCATAGACTGCCAGAAAACAGAAGACTGCAAATCAGATTAAAATTTTTTCAGTATGAAATGTGTTATTTTGAAACTCTGTGCCTTGAAAGTCCTACCCCATGTAGGTTCCAGCCAGGCTGGGTCCTGAGAATTGGTCTAACTTATTCCAAGGAGGAAGTTTGTACTATATATAACTGACCTCCTCTGTGAAGTTGGAAGCTGTCTAGTGGTCTAGGGAATTTGCAAAATCTCTGTCCAGCCCTGAGGCCAACACTGCTTTGAGACAGTCCCAGAAGTATGAAAGGTGTACGGGACAGAGCTATAGTTTCACAAAGAATGTAGAAGAATATATGTATGTTTAATGAGCTTGTAGTTGCCATGTACTAGTTGGAAATACTTTTATTTTTTCTTCCAACTTGCAGCTCCCCTGTATCTTTGGACCCCAATTCAAGCTTATTTTGGTTGGCTCTAGAAAGAATAACTAGGCCAGATGGGTAGAATTTATAGGAAGAAGGATCTCAGTTCAGTGCAAGGGAAACTTTTTAACAATTATATATTACAATATAATATACACAATATTGATATGATTTCCAACATCTTTTATAAAAAGTGGACTAAGATGCTCTACAATGTAGAGTATACTGCCAGTAGAGGTTACTCATTCAGAGGCTGTAGGACCATTTGTCAGGGATATTGTAGGTGGTCTTCATGTTTTGAGCGTTGGATTTGATAACAACAATGCTAAATCCTCACATTTATATGACCTTAGAGACTCCTTCCCAATCTAAGCCTATGATTCCTGGATTTCTTTCTTCAGTTACTAGTCCAGTCTATTATAAGTAATACTGGCTCCAAATTGCTAATGCCGGAAAAAATTAAATTCATTACAACCCTGAGATTTTATCTTGAATTCATCAAATTGGTTGGGAATAGTCATTGTTAGAGGGGCCATAGAAAAATGGGAACATTAATGTATTGTTGGTGTAGCTGTGGATCAGTCCAACCATTGTGAAAAGTAATTTGGAATTATATGAAGAAAGCAACAAAAATATTTATGTCCTTTGACCCAGAGATGTGGCTCCTAGCTGTCATCTCAAGGAGGTCAAAGACAAAAACAAAAATTCCATATACACAATATTTATAAATATCTTTTTGTAGAGGCAAAGAACTAGAAACAAAACAGATCCTCTTTAATTGGGGCAACAAACTGTAGTAAACCAATACTATGGAATATTACTGTGTTATAAAAAACAATGACTATGTAGACTATAGAGAAGCATGGGAAGATCTATAGTGTATGAACTGATACAAAGTGAAGTACACAGAACCAAGGAAACAATATACACAAAAATTTAATACACTAAAATTATAATGATCAAGCTAGACCTTAATGAAGAAACATAAAAAAAAATCTTCCCTGGTTCTTTGCAGAAATGGGTTACCATGGGTTTAGAACATTACATATGATGTCATCTCTTCCAAAAGGAAGAGATAAGGTTGACGTGGATAGATGGGAATAAGAGAGTAAGGTGTGGGTGGCCAGGGAAAGGGGCTTCAGCTATAGTAGGCAATTAATCAAAATCACAGAGATTCTGAGTAAAAACTTATTTTGTTACCTCCTCACACACCTTTCATAATAACAATAATCACATTAATTTCATTATCAAGCCCTGAAGAAGAGGTGGAAAGTGAGGGAAGGGTAAGGAAGGAGGTGAACATGCAGAGAGGTTCTAATTCTGTATATAGTTCAATATGCTTTGGTCTATTATTTGCTTTCTAATTTTTAAAAATGTCTCTACCTGTACACTCTTAACAGGTTAGTCTTGCTTTCTTTTTACTCCCAAACAAGTTTCATCTGCACTATTCTCCATGACTGCATTGGTAACTAAGGTGGGGCTCCAGGTGGAGCCAATGAAGGGAGGTCTGATTATATCTTTGCTCCCAAGTAGGCCCCAAACCCCTAGCTACTACATGCTAAGCCGATGTGGGAGTGAAGCCCCCAGGGTCCTAAGGGAAATTGCTAAGACTAGAGACAATAGTAAGAGCTTAAGTTCCTACTATTTACTATTTATTCTTACTATTTAAGGTTGCTCAGATGACATTTGATGATGGCTAAAGAGTGTATAAAAAGAGAGAACAGAGCTATTTGCTTAGGGCTCTCACTCTTGAAGGTGTGCTGATGTGGAGACTCTGGGCAGCTGTAGTTAAGAGCCCTCCAGCTTGTAAACCTGGATGTTCAGACTTTGTTAAACTCTGGTAACTATGCATTGAGATTTGAATCAGACAAGGTCTGTCTGTTGATGTTTGTAATTTGTTTGTATTTGCTCTGAAGTTCAAGGTATTGGCTTTTTCCCCTGAACTAAGTGAATGATATTTGTATGTTGGATTAAAGTAAGATTGTTAACCCCTTAATGTTGCTTTCCTTAGTAAAGCAGATCAAAAGAACTTGGGCTCGCAGCATTCTTTGTGCTGGTTGTTGTTGGTTTTACACAGCCACAGTAGCTGCTAGCAGGATTATTGAAACAATGAGCACCAACCAGATTAATTTTTGGAGAAATAGCCATCCCTAAACAACTTCAGTCAGGCTAACATTGGCAAGAGAAGAAGTATTTTATATCCTGAGACCAGGGAGAAAGAAAAAAAGAATGGATGAAGACAGAGAGAGGTTTGGAGGTGCGGAGGAGAGCTAAGGCCACTCATGACAGAGGGCCTTAATCTTTTCAGTGAAATGGGAAGCAAGGTCATCCACTCAGAGATACACACATATGGGAGAGAGGAATGGCACCAAGGTTTGAGAAGACAAGAAGGTTTGGATTGATTTTGTTACAGGGACTTCGCAAATCTTCACATTTGTCTGGATTAACCTGTGTAACCCGTCTTTGGAAGAAAAAAATTAGAAAATCTTTTTTTTTCTTTCTGACACAAAAAAGACCTTATATTCAACTCTAATACATATTCTGCTTGTGCTAGCCTAACAATGCCTGGGATGTGATTTACTGTCCACAGTGAACTTTTGATCTATTTTTTAAAAGAAAATCTCTCTCCATAATTTCTCCCTGTAATTTCCAGTCTTCTTTGACATTACCACTTACCCAACACTTTCCTTTCCTATTTAATAAGTGTTGTATATTATCTTTTTCCAGATGCATTAGTTTGTAATTGTCCAGGTAGGATCCCTGTTGTTTTATCCTTGCCCATATTCTTAAACTCTCTAGTTGGTTTATATGATTTTGCTGCCCTTTCCAATATATATAGAAACTTCTAATTTGGTATCAACAGAGAATTTAATGAACATGCTGTCTCCTTTCTCTGCTGGAACATTAATGAAAACATTAAATAAGGTTTCTTTTCCTTTCTGTGTCAGCAAATGGGTGACAAATTAATGCAAAGAGTACTAGAATTGCTATTTTTTAGTTGCATTACATAAACATCATAATTACTGATAAAAGCATGAAGAATCTATACATAGACTTACAGATTGCTTTAGGGATTTCATAGTATTTATTATTCACATCCCTCAGGCAAAATTTTAAAAGAAAGAGTAGCAATAATTATTTCAGGCAAGGATATGTTTAAAAGAAATGAATAGAAAAACTATATTTTGTTTAATGGCACCATAGATAATGAAGTAGTATCAATACTTAATATAGAAGCATTGAATTGCACTTCATACAATTACTTAAGAGAAAAATGAATCAAATTATAGGGAGAAATAGCAAAACTAAAATAGTTAAGGACTTTGATGTGTTTTCTTCAAATTTATACAGTTTTTTAAAAACATAAACTATAAAAAAGCTAATGTCCTAAAAAGAATTCTAGAAAATTAAGATATAATAGATTAATGGTGATTAATAACTAGGAATAGAAGGGAATATACATATTTCTCAGTAGTAAATCACACCTTTATAACAATGACAATGTTTTAAGATGTAAAAATATGTACATGAATAAATGTTTAAAAGCAGAAATAATTTATATATCCTTACTGAATCCAATACAATAAGTGGGAAAAAGAAATCAACCTTAAAAGGAGACTAAATAATTTAATCAAAAATAATTGGTGTGTTGAAGAAAAATCATAGAAATTATAAATATTTAGTCAAATAAAATGACAGTGATCAGACAATGAACCAAAACTTTAGAGATATAGCTGAATCAGTCCTAGGGAAAAAAATTATATCTCTAAAAACAATAAAAGAGAATAAATCAAGGAATTGGTCATGCAATTTAAAAACAGAAAAGCAAAATACAATAGATTAATAGCTTCCTGAATAAATACAAAATTAAAATGGAATTTAGAATAATCAAAGAGATTAACAAAATTTTAAGCAATTTTTAAAAAGCGTTTACTTGATCAATAAAATTAGCAGCTTCTTTCAAAACAAAAAGCTATTAAAATACATTAACCTGATGTTATTCTAATTTTATTTTAAAGAACAGAAAACTAAACTATAATGCAAAAAAGGGAAAAGGGAAAATTCATAATAAATGAAGTAAAAATAGAGTTATTAGAAACTATTTTGCCAATTTGTAACAAGATACTTGATAAATGAAATGGAGTAATTTTTGCAAAAATATAAATTACTCAGATTAATAGAACAAGCAATGGAGAAATTCATTAATGCATTCTCAGAAAGAAAAATTGAACAAGTCTTGAGCATTTGCTCAAGGGGTAAAGGCTCAAAGGGAAAAATGCAGGACTAGTTGGATTTACCAGTAAGTTCTATCAAATATTTCAAGAACAATTGATTCCAATATTCTATACACTGTATGCAACAATTTAAAAAGAGCCCTACCAAATTCCTTAAATAATATAAATATGATTTTGATACCTAAACCAAGGAGAGACAAAATGACTTTTTTAAAAACTATACACTAATATATCTAATAAATATCTGAGCAAACTAGCAAATAAAATATTAACAATTAGCAATATTAAGAGGAGAATCAAAAGACAGTATGAAAGAATACTATCATGAAAACCCAAATGAAAAATTATATCTAGGAGGAGAGGATGGTCTAGCGTAAGTTCCCAAAGCAGGCATACTGCCCCTGGAGGCACTGGAACTATGGGGTGTAACACCAATCATAGTAGCACCCTTGAGAACTGCTGCTGTGAATAATTTCAAGGGTCTAATCGCATAGTATAATGAACTCTCTATATATTCAGCAATAAACTAAAATATTGTTCAATAAGGTAAAGCATAACATTCATAACAATGTTCTTAAGCAAAATATATCACCTAATACATTATATATATATATGTATATATACACATATATATATATATGCACACACAAACACACACATACTCAGTATATCATGTGGTACATAGCATTTATCATTGCATTCAGTAGCATTCCCCAAAATACTTGTTTACACAATCAGGGGGTGCCAGGCTACACAGTACATATCATCACATCCCTAAAATCAGGGGGTCTCAAGCTCAGGCTTTCCCTAGTACGACACATCCTTAAGGAGTAGCAGAAAATACCACACCATCCACCCCTAGGTAACAATAAGAACAAACTTCTTAATCAATACCAAGTGTCCAAGTAAAGTCCTCTTTCATCTTGACTTGAGGTTGACTTCCAAGTCCCATGGCTCTTCCTCTGTGGACTGACTGCTCCCAACACTTGCCTGGATTCACACACAGGCAGCTTTCCACTCCTGCTTCAGGTCTCAGTTCATGGGGACTGCTCCACTCCAGGTTCTTCCTGCTCCTGCCCAACAACAGGCTCCAGGGGCTCCTGCCTGCAGCTTCTGCCTCTGGGAAAACAAAGCTTAGCAAGGCAACTACACATACTACCAGCACCACAATCTCAATTCACCTCCAAAGTCCAGAGGCTCTGTGATAATAGCTCAGTTCACTTTAATAGGGCTCAAAAGGGGCTTAAGCTAAGCCTCTTTCCCATGGGCAAGTTTCTGCCCTACAGCTCTATTTCCTTTTATAGCTCAGAAGCCCCTTTAGCAAGTCTCTGCAATCAAACCTCTTCTCTTCACTCTCAGAGGTTTTCTCTCAGCTCTTAAAAGTTTCCTCCCAGCTCTTAAAGGTTTCCTTTCAGCTCAACACTCAAAACTTCTTCTTCTACATCTCTTCTCTTCTCAAGGCTGGCTCACCGTGTCTACACTAGCTCTCTCAATGTCTTCTTTCTCTCAACACCAACTCCCTTTATATACAGTTCTAGTCAACATCTGATTGGCTGAAACTCAATACAAGTCTCTGATTGGCTAGAACTCAATACACATGTCTGATTGGTTAGAACTCACATGCAAATCTCTGGCTAGAACTTAATACACATGTCTGTTTGGCTAGAGCCCACATACAAGTCTCTGATTGGCTAGAACTCAATTTAGCAAAAAATCCTACTTTGCTTGCCTTTGGGGGGTGGGGGAGAAGAGTAACTTCTGGTCCAATTAGGGAGAGTTGAATAAAAATAAGAGTTAATCTAACCTAACTCCAGGGGGGCGGGCTGAGTAATTTTTTTTATGGGGCAATAGGGGGGCAGAGTCAACATGGCAGCTGGAAAGTAGGGACCTGCCTAAAGCTCTCCCCCAGGACCCTCCAAACACTGATTAAAAAATGGCTCTGAACAAATTCTAGAACTGCAGAAGCCACGGAATAGCAGAGGGAAGCAGGGCTCCAGCCCAGGACAGCCTGGATGGTCGTGGGTAAGGTCTATTGCACAGAGCTGGGAGCAGAGTGAAGTAGAGCCCAGTACGGGCCACACTCAGACCAACCAGACTGGGAGCTGGGCGGAACAGGCCCTAGCACCTTGAATCAGTGAGCTGTGGAAGTTAGCAAACTTCTCAACCCACAAACACCAAAGAAAACAGAGAAGGTTAGTGGGAAAAACTGCAGGGACAAAGTGAAAGGAGCTCACAGTTTGGCCACCTCCCTGGGGGCAGCAGAGGTGGTGCAGCTCTGATGAACTACAGCTACAGTTGATTCTGGCTCCAGGCCCACCTGGTGGGAGGAATTAAGTGGAAGAGCAGAGCTGGAGTGCAGAGCCTGCTCAGATTTGAGTCTCAGTCCAGGTTGGTGGTTCTTGGGAGAAGAGGAGGGCTGGTGTGGCAGAGCTTGATGTGAAGAAATACCTCTGAAACAACAGCACAACCCCTCAAGCTTGGGACAAAGTACTCTATACTCTATAAGCAGTCATACATGATGAACAAGTAGTTGGCTGGAAACATGGCCAGGCAGTGAAAACGCACTCAGATTCAGTCACAGACTTTGGAATCTTTCTTTGGTGACAAAGAAGACCAAAACATACAGCCAGAAGAAATCAACAAAGTCAAAGAACCTACATCAAAAGCCTCCAAGGAACACATGAGTTGGTCTCAGGCCATAGAAGAGCTCAAAAAGGATTTGGAAAAGCAAATTAGAGAAGTAGAGGAAAAATTGGGAAGAGAAATGAAAGTGATGTGAGAAAACCATGAATAAACAAGTCAACAACTTGCTAAAGGAGGCCCAAAACATACTGAAGAAAATAGCACCTTAAAAATAGACTAACTCAAATGGCAAAAGAGCTCCAAAAAGCCAATGAGGAGAAGAATGCCTTGAAAGGAGAATTAGCCAAATGGAAAAGGAGATCCAAAAGACCACTGAAGAAAATACTACCTTAAAAATTGGATTGGAGCAAGTGGAAGCTAGTGACTTTATGAGAAATCAAGGTATCACAAAACAGAACCAAAGGAATGAAAAAATGTAAGACAATGTGAAATATCTCATTGGAAAAACCACTGACCTGGAAAATAGATCCAGGAGAGATAATTTAAAAATTATTGGGCTACCTGAAAGTCATGATTAAAAAAAAGAGCCTAGATATCATCTTTCAAGAAATTATCAGGGAGGGGGCAGAGCCAAGATGGCGGCTGGTAAGCACGGACTAGAGTGAGCTCCATACCCGAGTCCCTCCAAAAACCTATAAAAATGGCTCTGAACCAATTCTAGAATGGAAGAACCCACAGAACAGCAGAGGGAAGCAGGGCTCCAGCCCAGGACAACCTGGATGGTCTCTGGGTGAGGTCTATACCACACGGAGCTGGGAGCTGGGAACAGAGTGGAGCAGAGCCCAGCCTGAGCGGTGTGGATGATCCAGACCAGAAGCTGGGCGCAGGGGGCCCTAGCGCCCTGAATATGTGAGCTGCGGCAGTTACCAGACCCCACGACCCACAAACACCAAAGACTGCGGAGAAGGTTAGTGGGAAAAGCTGCAGGAGTGGAAGGAGTTCGCGGTTCGGCTTCCAGCCCCCGGGGCAGCGGAGGTGGGGCAGCTACAGCTGTTGTTACTTCCGGCTCCAGGCCCACCTGGTGGGAGGAATTAAGTGGCAGATCACAGCAGGAGTGCAACAGCCTGCTGAAGATCTAAGCCCAGTCTGGACTGGGGGTCCTTGGGGAAGGAGGAGTGCGGCTCTGACAGAGCTGGCACCTCCCCCCCAAACGTAGAACATAGAACTCGTTAGTCTACAAGCAGTCATACCCCACTGAAAAACTCAAGGGTCAAGTTAGTTGGTTGGGAATATGGCCAGGCAGCGAAAACGCGCCCAGATTCAGTCTCAGACTTTGGATTCTTTCTTTGGTGACAAAGAAGACGAAAACATACAGCCTAAAGAAGACAACAAAGTCATAGAGCCGACAACAAAAGCCTCCAAGAAAAACATGAACTGGCCCCAGGCCATAGAAGAACTCAAAAAGGATTTGGAAAAGCAAGTTAGAGAAGTAGAGGAAAAATTGGGAAGAGAAATGAGAAGGATGCGAGAAAACCATGAAAAACAAGTCAATGACTTGCTAAAGGAGACCCAAAAAAATACTGAAAAATACACTGAAGAAAACAACACCTTAAAAAACAGACTAACTCAAATGGCAAAAGAGCTCCAAAAAGCCAATGAGGAGAAGAATGCCTTGAAAGGCAGAATTAGCCAAATGGAAAAGGAGGTCCAAAAGACCACTGAAGAAAATACTACTTTAAAAATTAGATTGGAGCAAGTGGAAGCTAGTGACTTTATGAGAAATCAAATATTATAAAACAGAACCAGAGGAATGAAAAAATGGAAGACAATGTGAAATATCTCCTTGGAAAAACCACTGACCTGGAAAATAGATCCAGGAGAGATAATTTAAAAATTATTGGACTACCTGAAAGCCATGATCAGAAAAAGAGCCTAGATACCATCTTTCAGGAAATTATCAAGGAGAACTGCCCTGATATTCTAGAGCCACAGGGCAAAATGGAAATTGAAAGAATCCATCGATCGCCTCCTCAAATAGATCCCAAAAAGAAATCTCCTAGGAATATTGTCATCAAATTCCAGAGCTCCCAGATCAAGGAGAAAATGCTGCAAGCAGCCAGAAAGAAACAATTTGAGTATTGTGGATACCCAATCAGAATAACCCAAGATCTGGCAGCTTCTACATTAAGAGATCGAAGGGCTTGGAATGCGATATTCCGGAGGTCAATGGAGCTAGTATTAAAACCTAGAATCACCTACCCAGCAAAACTGAGTATCGTGTTCCAAGGCAAAATATGGAGTTTCAATAAAATAGAGGACTTTCAAGCTTTCTCAGTGAAAAGACCAGAACTGAATAGAAAATTTGACTTTCAAACACAGGAATCAAGAGAAGCATGGAAAGGTTATCAAGAAACGGAAATTGCAAGGGACTTACTAAAGTTGAACTGTTTTGTTTACATTCCTACATGGAAAGATGATGAGTATGATTCATGAGACCTCAGTATTAGGGTAGTTGAAGGGAATATGCATGTGTGTATATATATATATATATATATATATATATATATATATATATATACACACATATATAAGTGAATGTGTTGTTATGTATATATCTATGTGTATGTGTATGTATGTGTATGCATATGTATATATATGTATATATGTGTTTATATATATATATACATATATATGTAAAAGAGAGAGAGCAGACACAGGGGGAGTTGAAGATGAAGGGAAGATATCTAAAAGAAATAAAATGAAATTAAGGGATGAGAGAGTAACACACTGAGAGAGGGAGATAGGGAGAGATAGAATGGGGTGGATTATCTCGCATAAAGGTGGCAAGAGGAAGCAGTTCTATGGGAGGAGGGGAGAGGGCAGGTGAGGGGGGAATGAGTGAACCTTGCTCTCATCAGATTTGGCCTGAGGGGGAATACCATACATACTCAGTTGGGTATCTTACCCCACAGGAAAGAAGAGGGAGGAAGATAAAAAAAAAAAATAAAAGGCGGGGGGATGATGGAGGGGAGGGCAGATGGGGGTGGAGGTAATCAAAACAAACACTTTGGAAAGGGGACAGGGTCAAGGGAGAAAATTCAATAAAGTGGGATGGGTTGGGAAGGAGCAAAATGTAGTTAGCCTTTCACAACATGAGTATTGTGGAAGGGTTATACATAATAATACATGTGTGGCCTAGGTTGAATTGCTCAACTTCTTAGGGAGGGTGGGTGGGAAGGGAAGAGAGAAGAGAATTTGGAACTCAAAGTTTTAAAATCAGATGTTCAAAAACAAAAAAAGTTTTTGTATGCAACTAGAAAATAAGATACACAGGCAATGGGGCATAGAAATTTATCTTGCCCTACAAGAAAGGAAGGGAAAAGGGGATGAGAGGGGAGGGGAGTGATAGAGGGGAGGGCTGACTGGGGAACAGGACAACCAGAATATAAGCCTTCTTGGAGTGGGGGGGAGGGTAGAAATGGGGAGAAAATTTGTAATTCAAAATGTTGTGAAAATCAATGCTGAAAACCAAATATGTTAAATAAATAAATTGCATTTAAAAAAAAATATGAACAGAAAAAAAAAAGAAATTATCAGGGAGAACTGCCCTGATATTCTAGAACCAGAGGGTAAAATTTAAATTGAAAGAATCCACCAATTGCCTCCTCAAAAATATCCCAAAAAGAAAACTCCTAGGAATATTGTCACCAAATTCCAGAGCTCCCAGATCAAGGAGAAAATACTGCAAGCAGCCAGAAAGAAACAATTTGAGTATTGTGGAAACATAATCAGGATAATACAAGATCTAGCAGCTTCTACCTTGAGGGATCAAAGGGCTTGAAATATCATATTCCAGAGGTCAAAGGAGCCGGGATTAAAACCAAGAATCAGCTACCCACCAAAACTGAGTACAATGCTCCAAGGCAAAATATAGACTTTCAACAAAATAGAGGACTTTCAAGTTTTCTCAGTGAAAAGACCAGAGCTGAATAGAAAACTTGACTTTCAAATACAAGAATCAAGAGAAGCATGAATAGGTAAACAAGAAAGAGAAATCATAAGGGACTTCCTAAAGTTGAACTGTTTTGTTTACATTCCTACATGGAAAGATGATGTGTACAATTCATGAGACCTCAGTATTAGGGTAGCTGAAAGGAATACACACACACACACACATACACACACATATATAGACAGAGGGCACAGGGTGAGTTGAATATGAAGGGGTGATATCTAAAAAAAATCAAATTAAGGGATGAGGGAGGAATATATTGAGAGAGGGAGAAAGGGAGAGATAGAATGGGGTAAATTATCTCACATAAAAGTGTCAAGAAAAAGCAGTTCTGTAGGAAGGGAAGAGGGGGCAGGTGAGGGGGAATGAGTGAATCTTGCTCTCATTGGATTTGACCTGAGGAGGAAATAACATACACACTCAATTGGGTATCTTACCCCACAGGAAAGGAGGAGGAAGGAGATAAAAAAGGGGGGACATAGAAGGGAGGGCAGATAGGGGGAGGAGGTAATCAAAAGGAAACACTTTCAAAAAGGGACAGGGTCAAGGAAGAAAATACAATAAAGAGGGATAGGATAGGAAGGAGCAAAATATAGTTAGTCTTTCACAACATGAGTATTGTGGAAGGGTTTTGAATAGTGATACACATATGACCTATGTTGAATTGCTTGCCTTCTTAGGAAAAGTGAGTGCGGAGGGAAGAGAGGAAAGAATTTTGAACTCAAAGTTTTAAAAGCAGATGTTCAAAAAAAGTTTTTGCATGCAGCTAGAAAATAGGATATACAGGCAATGGGGCATAGAAATCTATCTTGCCCTACAAGAAAGTAAGGGAAAAGGAGTTTGGGGGAGTGGGGTGACAGAAGGGAGGATTGATTGGGGAATGGGACAATCACAATGTATGCCATCTTGGAGTGGGGGGGGAGGGTAGAAATGGGGAGAAAATTTATCATTCAAACTCTTGTGAAAATCATTGCTGAAAACTAAAAATATTAAATCAATTAATTAATTAAAAAAATAAAATGTGGCAATAGGCCAAATAAGTTTGGGAACCTCAGGTCTACAGTTTCAAATGCAACAGATGATAGAGAAGGATGAGTATTGAAAAAAGACCATCTGGTTTGGTAATTAATAGATCACTAGTAACTTTTGAAAGTGCAGCTTTAGTTGAGTGATGAGGTCAGAAGCCAGATTTCTAAGGACTGAGGAGCGAGAGGAAGTCAAGGTATCCTAGAATAGATAGCTTTTTCTGGAATATTGGCTATGAAAGAATTACAGATATAGGAGACAGGTAGAGGTAGCATCTTGTAGAGGTTTTCTGTTAATTTGATTTTTAAGGATGGGTGAAACAGGAATTTTTGAAGGCAATATGGAAAGAAGCAGTAGCTAAGGACAGGTTGAAAATTTGGGATAGTGGGGAAATGATTGATGATGCAATATGCTGAAGATGACAGGAGGAGACTGGGTGAAAAAGGGGGGCAAGGAATATGAAGGGTTTTGAGATTAAGAGAATGGGAGAAGAGGATGCAATATTGAATGGCTCTCCCTCATTCTTAATGGTCTTCTTCTCTTAGGATCAGCTCTTCTACTCCCACATCTCCACTCTTCAGTCTTTGCCTCCTGAACGCCAGAAAGAACATTGCTCATTCCCAATCCCTCCTGTTCACCCGGTTTGTGGTCACTGCTAAAGATGGCTCCCAGAGATATCTAGGCTCTACCTACTTCATTTTAGCCATTTTTATCTATAGGCATGTTGTCTTTTTTTTTTTTAATTCCCATACACTCATTCCACACTCTGTCAGAGGATGTCACTCCCTAGGAACAGGGGAGGGTAGGAAGAAGGGAACAGAAAATGTCACAGATTCCAGGTAAATAGCTTCCTTTTCCTTTTACACTAGGAATGCCAGTTCTATTCACCTGTTAGCATCCTACTTACCACCATCCTCTGCCTGTTTTAACCAACAGCTATCATTCCTTCAATTGGCTCTTTGGTGAAGCACCTGACTTGTCATAATTCTGCCCCCACACCCACCCCACTGTCTAAAAAGTGGCTTGGTAGAGAGCAGCTCCACTTTTCTCCCTCTACTACTCTTTTTGTCCTTTTTTTCAATTTCTCCCATCCTATTAGGAACTTGAAGACTTAGGTAGGCATGAAAGAGGGTACATGGGAGATTAAACTGGTGTGAACTTTGTTCACTGGATTGACTTCTTTAAAAGTGCATTTTGTTATTTTGCTTTTGAAAATTAAGGTGAATTGAGAGACTGGTGCAAGCACGATCAATTTATTAGTTAGGCTAGCAGTAGCCAATAAATTGGGTCAATGGTCTCTCTCAATGGCCAAAGACCCTGAGTGAGAGCTGACAAGGTCTTCCTTCTGATTGGCCTGACAATATATCATTTAGACCTCCTCTGGCAAAGGTAAGATGATTCTGATTGGTAAACATTTTAATGAGTTAAGGGTCACCTTAACTACTTATCATTACTTCCTCCTTGCAGGGTAGGAATAATCCTCCTGTAATAGGCTTAGCCTGTAGTCTGCTACAGCTTTGATTGAATCAACTTGAATTTGAGTTAAGTGAGTGGTGGGTGAGATTACAAAGATGGACACTACTGGGTGGATAGAAAAATTAAAATAATAGAATTGAGACTGAAAGCTACCTGAGTGAAGGGTGGGTGATTTATAAGACAAAAGCTTGACCTTTAGGCAAGTTTCTCCAGAATTCAGGTGAAGGTTGAAGTTACAAGGATAAGGAGTTTAGACTTATGCATCAGTTACATGCAGATTTGAAACCTAGCACCAGCAAAGTTTTGTGTTTAAAAAATCCTAGCTGAATTACTTAATACTCACTACAAAAATGGTGCAGTGGATAGAGTGCCAAACCTAGAATCAGGAAGACTCATTTTATTGAGTTCAAATCTGGCCTCAGACACTTACTAGCTCTGTGATCCAGGGCAAGTCACTTAATCCTGTTTGCCTCAGTTTCCTCATCTGTAAAATGAGCTGGAGAATGAGATGGCAAACCGCTCCAGAATCTTTGCCAAGAAAGCCGCAAATGGGGCCACAAAAAGTCAGACATGACAGAAAAATGACTCAACAACAACAACGGGACTACAAAGAGGGTGAATCTATCCTTGAGGTAGTTTCTGTGACATCTGGCTTCAAGGACAGTATACATGATTAAATTTTGTGGAATCTAACAAGAATCAATCATTTCATGGACTATGAACCCCGTTACCACAAAATTATCTATTTCATCTGATGGTGAACCGCGAATTGACCTGTTGTTCTCTGTAAGTTTGCCTTTTCAGCAGTTCTGTCTCAACTCAGAGATATGATGGTGGTATCTGGATAGTCTTCATGCAACCAGTACCATTCTCTGTCCTGGACAATTGAGGTTATTATCGTGTAACAGCTTGATGCTCCACAACAAGGAACAAATGGGAAGAAAGGAGAAAACACGGAAGGAACAATCTGATCTTTGTTCCACATTCATTATAAGTTTGAATTATCCTTGTGTTCACAATGCTCAGCTTAGATTCGGAACCAAACATTCATTATGCTCAGCTGTGCTGCCCACATAATCCTGTGTGGAACCTTTGTGTTCTGGGAGAATGAGCGGAAAGTGAAAGGCATCCTCTTATTTGCCTCTCTTATGATTTTCACCAATTCTCTACTCAGAGGGACATGGGGAGAGCAGATGTACAGTCTGGGATGTCTTCCAGGTCTGGATTTAAGGAGGAGCTCATTGCTGGCAATAAGTAGGCTGCAGGATTCTGCCCACCAACAGTGAGGCTCTGCTCCTGGTGACGCACCAGGGACAGCGGAGCCCTCAGTTAGAGTGCAGCATTTGAATGAGGTAGACATAGCAGAAGGTTACATTTTTAGTGAAGCAAAGATGTTTGGCCCCTCCAACTTCCCTGCTGCCTACTCCAAGTTTCTGTAGGCTTTTCCTTTTGCTTTACCCTGATTCTCTTGCTTTGTTTTGGTGACTCCTCCCTAGATGCCCATTTTGTTCAGTGGCATTACAAATGACAAGGCAAGGGACTTCCAGCAGTTTGTCTGTTCTCTGCCATTGACACTCAGCAGAAAAGAAAGTAACAACCAAAGTGGAGGACACTATGCCTTGGTCCAGATTTGCATTATTTTTCTTTTCTTCATCCATCCTTCCTTCCTTTCTTTCTCCCTATCTTTCTTTCTTTCCTTCTTTCCTTCCTTCCTTCTTTTTTTCTTTCTTCCTTCCTTCCTTCCTTTCTTTCTTTCTTCCTTCCTTCCTTCTGTCTTCCTTTTTTTCTTTCTTTCTTCCTTCCTTCCTTTCTTTCTGTTTCTTTCTTTCTTTCTTTCTTTCTTTCTTTCTTTCTTTCTTTCTTTCCTTCCTTCCTTCCTTTCCTTCTTTCTTTTTCTTCCTTTCTTTCTTTCTTTCTTTCTTTCTTTCTTTCTTTCTTTCTTTCTTTCTTTCTTTCTGTTTCTCCTTCCCTCCCTTCCTTCCTCCCTTCCTGCCTTTCTTTGTTTCTCTCTTTATTTCTTCCTTCCTTCCATCCTTCCTTCCTTTCTTTCTTTTTTCTTTCTCTCTCTCTCTCTCTTTATTTCTTCCTTCCTTCTTTCTTTCCTTCCTCCCTTCCTTCCTCTCTTTCTTTCTTCCTTTCTTTCTGAAAGACTGGAAAAGAAATCAGCCCTATCATTCAGGAACACCCTCCCATAAGCAGAAGGTAAAGCATACATGAACACAGGCCCACTGTATGATCCATTGGGAAATTTGGTTAAAGATAAATCATTAATGTTAAATATTAATTATTATTAAATTATTTATTTGTTTACTAGCACTGCATCTGTCAGAAGAGAAATGATTCAGTACCCTAAGTTTAATAAGAGAGCTTCAAGAAGTCTTTATAACGTTCTGCCTTTGTTTCTCTCTATATGCTCCTTCTCTGACTCTCTGGAGCTCTTTGTCAAGGTTTTAATTATAGGGAGCATGGTGTAGAGGGAAGAATGATGGATTTGGAGTCAGGATGCCTGGCTTCAAATTCTGATTCTGCCAATTACTATTTGTGGGAGCTTCAGTAAGCCTTTAACCTCTCTGGGTCTGTTGGCATAAATACACTCTAAATCTTTAATCCTATCCTAAAAGCAGTCATCCTACTAGGGAATGGAGGAGTAGCTCTGTTATAGTAGGCATGGGCAACATGAAAAGAGACACTTAGAACTTTGAATGGAATCAGTCTATCCTTTTCCCTATGTCTGTGGTGCCAAACTCAAATAGAAACAATCCCCAAAGGCCACATATTGACTTAGAAAGCCACAAATTAACATTACCTGTGTTGCATTGTATTTTTATTTATTTTCTTAGACAAAATTTCCTTTTCCATTTTAATCTAATTTGGGCCTACTCAAGAGCATGCTGCTTGAAGCCCACGTGTGAGTTTGACACCTCTATCCTACCTCATCCTGACCCTTCATGACCCTTTTAGGGGTTTTCTTGGCAAAGATGCTGGAGTGGTTTGTCATTTTCTTCTCCAGCTCATTTTACTGATGAGGAAACTGAGGCAAACAGGGATACGTGACTTGCCCAGGCTCGCAGAGCTAGTGTCTGAGGTCAAATTCGAATCCAAGTCTTTCTGACTATAGGCTGGTACTCTATCCACTGCATCACTTAGGTGCCCTTTGAGTTTGATGACATCATCATCATCATCACTAACATTTATATACTTCTTACTATGTACCAGACACTGTGCTAAGCACCTTAAAATTATTATTTCATTTAATCATCACAGCAACCCTGGGAGGTAGGTGCTATTGTTATCCCCATTTTATGTATGAGGAAACTGAGGCAAACAGTTTTTAAGTACTATATAGAGAAAAGAGCCCTTCAAGATGAAAATCGGAGATGCAGTGGCCCAGAGAAGATCAAGGCCTTGTTTGGTAGTGCAGTGTAATCTACATACTTCCTAAGAGGAACTAATTTACGTCCTAAACATCAAGCAACCCAAGCTGGCTCTGCCCCGTTCTGGAGCAATTAGATTTCTCCCATCTCCAGCTGTCTTACAAATGGAGACTGTGTCCTGTATCTTGGTATCATTGGATTTTTGTCCAGTTGGACTGACCTAAGTACCAAGCACCTCCATGGAAGAATTAAGGTTATTTACTTATTGATTGGGAAAGGAGGCTTAAATCAAACCACCCCAACACAGGTGGGAAAAAACCTGACTCAAGGAGATATCAATTTTTCACAAGGAAAATGTACCAGTTTCTTGCCCATGGAATGTATTTGTTTCTACTCTGACATTTTTATGAAGCTACTATTTCTTCAGCATTCAACTGGAGGACAATGTTCTTCCTATCAATTGGTTTTTTTCTTAAATAAACCAAAAGCAGAACACCAACATCCTCTTAGCAGTATGTTCTTAAGCCAAACATTATGACAAAATACTGAGATGGGAAACAGTAGGGACTTGCCCCCTCCTATTCCAGGGCATGCTTTCTAAACAGGGACTTAAGGGTAAAGGTATCTTTATTCCTGGGTTCTTCAGCCTTTATGCATCTTGTGACATTCTGGAATTAGCTTTCAGGATTCTCCTCAATTGATGCTTTATACTCCCCGAAATTCAAGCAACGGCCTTTGAGAATGCTGAGGTGAATCTTTGAAAGAGATTCCAACTTAATATTCTTATCTTCTCAAATCTGTGTAGTACTAGACCTTTAATTTAAAGTGAAACAATTAATGAATGATCGTGGATTTTTAAAAATTTTTACTGCCCCGTTCAGATAATAATAATCTGTATTTTTGCCAAATGTTTTGTCCATTGTGGTAGTCATAGTAAGTAAAAAAGTGATTGAAACATACTCATAGAGCTGGAGAGAAAGAGATTATTGTGGGGGAAACTTCCCAACAATATGACCTGCCCCAAAGTGGAATAGGTTGCCATGAGAGCAGTGGGCTCCTCTTTCGTAACAGGGAGTCTTCAATGGTCTCCAGAGGTTAAATGACCATTTATCGGATATGTTCATAGTGGGGATTTATTTCATGTATGGGTTGAACTAGATGGCCACTGAAATCCCTTCCGACTCTCAAATTCTGTGATTGTTTGATTACATGTTCTAACCCAACTTCTTCATTTTACAGAACAGGAGATGGATTAGCTCAAACCAGCGCACAAGGGCTGATTGTTAAATTTTCAGTTTGAGCATTTATACCTCAGATATCAGCAAATGCTACAAATCAAGGCTTCATTTATTGTTTTGTTGATTTATAGACCTAGAGAAATGATGGAGAAAACATTAATAATGTAGTCCACACTTAAAAGTGTGTTGTGGAGATTTTTGGGAGAAGCCAGTTATTAAAGATTATTCAACATACCTCTGAAATAGAGTCCCTGAGATATCAAGTGTTTTGCCCAGTCACAAAGTCAGCTTATGGCAGAGGGAAGTGTATAATAGGGCAGGGTGATCAAGTAGGAAGAACACCGGATTTGAAGTGAAAATCTGAAACCCAGCTATGCTACTTACTACTTTTGTGACCTTGTGAGCAAGTCATTTTACTGATCTGGTCTTCTCTGTAAAATAAGTTAGGCTGCTCATGGAGGATAATTGGAAAAGCAAAAGAATTAAAACTATGAGACCAATTAGGTGCATTAAACTGAGCAATCTGTATAGTTCCTCCCAATTCCAAACCGTATGTCTGAACTGCTGAAATCGTATCTCCTGACTCTTACCAAGCTCTTCTTCGAAAATGCTACGGGACCCAGAGGAGGGTGTGACAAAAAAGAATACTGAACCAGGCATGGGGAAGTGTGGGGTTTAGTCCTAGTCTTGCCAGAAACCAGCTGTGGAACTTGGGACAAATTGTTTTATTTCTCTAGGCCTATTGCCTAATCTGTAAAATGAGAAGATTGGATTTTATCTCTGAGGTCCTCTATTGCTCTGATTCAAAAAAAAACTTTTTTCCTATTTTTAAGAGTAATTCTTCTGATTTTTTTTAAATTATGAGTGATCTTCTCTACTCATTTCAGCCTGTAAAGTTGTACCTTTTACATTTTACATGATTGTGCCTCTGTTGAAACTTGAGTGAAACTAAACATTTAAATGTGGAACTCCTTCTCTAAGACTATACTAATAATAGTAATATCTAGTATTTAAGGTTTGCAAAATACTTTGTAAATATCTCATTTTATCCTGACAAGCACCTTGGGATGTAGGTGCTATTCTTGTCCCGATTTATAATACAGAAATTGAGGGAACTTGCCCAGGGTCACTTACATATTTCTGTATCTACTTGTTTTCTTTTTAAGATCCTAATTCCCAGGATCCTTGGCCACAAACAATCTTCTAGTTCCTAGGATCATGGCCTATAAACAAACAATATAAACATTTGAGTTAAGTTGTAAACGGCCCACTGCACATACTCTGTGCTGAGTCACCACAATATTGCTAAAGTTAATGGAAACTTGTGAAGCTATTGCTGGCAAAATGCCTTCTTTGTGTGCTCCTCTATAAATCAAGTGGTCAGTAAGGGCAAATTTGCAGCTTTTTGGAATGCACAAGCTAGAATGCTGTGCGTGCCTTGACTTGCCACCATCAAGACTCAGGGAGATGTGTGGAATGTGTGTACTTGTCTCCACTGGCCCCCATCAAGATTTAGATGTTGTAGGAGTTGGGGGTCCTACTCTTATTCTCACCTGCCCCTGTGAGAAGAGCAATTAGGGGATATTGTAGGAGTCGGTGCTGCCATTATCAGCAACCCCCTCATGTCTCCATTACTGTTCTTCTGGCTGCCCAGATCAAGAGTGAACCTGCTAGAGGCCGGAGCCCAAAAGCTCTTGTCTTATAACCCCCAAAATGATTGTTTAACTGCCCAGGAAGTTTTCTATAGGATGTATCCTATTGGCTAATCTTCAAATTAAATTGAGATTGATTTGCTTGTTAAGGCTCTCATAATGGGGCTAATCCAGGTGGATGCATTTTACTGCCAACATTATTTTACTACCTCTACTTGGAGCATAGACCTTGGGTAGGTTGACTAAGAAGTTGCACCACCACTTGGATGTCCCATTATTAGGACAGTAGGGCCCCATCAAGCCCCTTTATTTAATGCAGGCTGGTGGGATCAGGAAAGGTTCATTCTCCCTCTTAGTGAGCTCATTAGCTCCTATGGAGTTGATTTCCATCTTTACCAGATGATGCCCAGGTTTATATCTTGCCCTAGTGTCCCTCCTTAAGGAAGGCCTCAGAAGACAGAAATAGAAATAATGAGCAGAAGCTACCAAGGGGCAAATTTAGATTTGATGTAAGGAAAAACAAAAACAAAAACTTTGTAACAGTTAAGACAATTCAAATGTGGAATGGGATTACCTGAGAGAAGTGACGTGTTTCCCCTAGAGTTCTTTAAGCAAAAGCTATGTGTCTCTTTTTTTGGTGGTGGTGGTGGTGGTGGTTATATTTTAAGGGGTCCCTGTTCTGCTACTGGTTAGACTGAATGAATTCTGAGGTCCTTTACTGAGCTTCTGAGAATCTGTGAACTATTGCCTGAATTCGTTTTGCAGTGTGGTTTGTTGGTATTCTTTAATAAGCCTGTCCAGGACCAAGTCTCCTTCATGAGAGAGTATACCATCCATTATAATAAAGACATGTATCTGATCATTAACTTTCACATTCTGAAAATGGCATGACAATACACAGCAAGTTCATTAACTCAAACCAAAAGCTTAACTAGCAAGGGTATGTTCTACAGTCTGAGGGCTTCCAATTTTGCCAGCTAGTGTGTACATAAACATATTCTACACAGAATATATGGCACTAGGAACTATTCTCTAGTAACATCAAGCCAAGAGTAGTCTTTCTTTTCCCATTTTAAGTTATGTAGCATATTATTCCCCTCCTGCTCCCCAACCACTGGGTAGATTTATGTCTGAATTTTTGGAGCTGAAGGTATTTTAATTAGAAGGAGCCTCAGGGGAAAACAGACTGAATGTTATGCTAATTTGGGGGATATAGTTATCAATGTTTATCCAAAAGGAAATGAGGAAATCAATCTTTTTGCCGCAACATGTGATCAGAAACAGATCATGTAGTCTTGCTAATGGGAATCGGAACAAGGGATTTTTTTTAAAAGTGGGTATAATAGGCTTTATTTTGCCAATTAAAACAGGCTTCTTCTCTCTCTGCAGTAATTGCCGTTTGGGGAGACTCATTACCATTTAATCACAGTCACATTTCAAAGTCCTGCACTTTACCACGCTGCTTTTTCAATGCCACCCAAATTTCATTACCTGATGATTTCACTTGATTGTTTTACATTTCTACCAAAAAACTGTTGCCACTAGTAATAATGATGATGGTAGTGATTTATGATGACCATGATAAAATGACTGATGATAATGCCTGCTAGCATTTACTTTACTATTACTTTTTGCTATACTTTTACTTTTACTATTACACTTCACTATTTACAAAGTGCTTTACAAATATGAACTCTTTTTATTTTGATATCAACCCTAGAATGTAGGTATCATTGTTATCCCCATTTTACAGGTGAGAAAACTGAGGCAGGCTGTTTAAATAATTTTCTAAGTGTAATAAAGCTAGTAACTATCTGGGGCCATATTTGAACTCAAGCTGTCCTATCTTCAGGTTCAGCACTCTGTCTACAATGCCACCTATCTGCCTCTAGGTGCAATAGATGTAATAGATGCTGAAAAGGCTTTTTAACAAAACTTGACCCTCATTTCTATAAAACTCTAGAATTCATGAGAATAAATAGGCATTTCCTTAATATAATAAATAATATGTGTAAATCTCAAGGCAAACATTATACTTAATGAAGATAAATTAGAGGTCTTTCCAATAAGACCTGGAATAAAGCAAAGATTCACATTCTCAAGCACTATTTCTCATTGTGTAAAAAATGCTACTGAAAGAGGTAAAGCAAGAAAAAGAAACTGAGGAAATAAACATCGTCAAAGAGAAAACAAAATGATTGCTTTTGGCTGATGATAGGATTTATTTAATGAACCCTCAAGAGTCAATTAAAATTAATTGAAACAATAATTTCAGCATAGTAGCAAGATATAAAATAAATTCATATTAATCATCACCATAACAATATATTACCAGTAAAACCCTTCAGGAAGAGATAGAAAAGGAAATTCCATTCAAAATAACTACAGAAAGTATAAACTATTTGGGGGTATAGCTACCAAAACACATTCAGAAACTATATTAATCCAACTACACAATGGTCTTCCTAGACACAATGACAGAACTAAATAATTGGAGAAATATTCATTGTTTTTAGGAAGGTCATTTGAATGTAATAAAAAATAACAATATTATTACAATACTACCAGGCTTAGGTGACATGTTCAGTGTTGTACTAATCAAACAAATTCAATGTTGTACTAATAAAACTAATAAAACATATTCAACGTTGTACTAATCAAACTATTCAATGTTATACTGCCAAAAAATTATGTTATAGAGCTAGAAAAACAGTAATAACAAAATGCATCTGAAGGGATTAAAAAAAACAAGAATCTCAAGGGAAATCATGAAAAAGAGTGGAAAGAAGGGGACCCATTAGTACCAGCTCTTAAACTATACTAAAAAGCTCTCATCATAAGAATTTCCATAAAAAATTGAGAAGCTGTTTAGTGGAACAATTTAGGTCCACAACATAAAACAAGAGTAGCATAGTTTTTGATAAACCTCGAACCTCAGTTACTGGGGAGAAAGTCATTATTTGGCAAAAATTACTAGGAAAACTGGAAAACAGTCTGGAAGAATTTAGGCAGAGACCAACATTTCCCATCCTATACCAAGATTAAGTCCAAATGGATACATAACTGGCATACAAGGTGACATCGGAAGAAAATTACAGAAGCAAGGAAGAAATTACCTTTCACCTTTATGGATAGCTGAAGAGTCTGTGGCCAATTAAAGGACAGAGAGGATAACACAAGATAAAATGCACAATTTTGATCATATAAAATTAAAACAGCATTGAGCAAACAAAATCAATGCAGTTATAATTAGGAGGGAAACCATTTGCTTGGGAAAAATCTTTGCCATGAGTTTGTCTGATGAAATTCTCATTTCAAAATATATAAGGAACTGTTGAAACTTAAAAGAGCCGTTCTCCAATTCATAAATGGTGAAAGGATATGAATAAACAGTTTTTAAAGGAAGAACTCCAAACTATCAACAATGTTATGAAAAAATGCTCTAAAATCACTAAAATTAGAGAAATTTTGATGTTCTACTTCACACCCATCAGACTGGTAAAGTTGATGGAAAAGGCAAATGATAAATATTAGTGGGCTTGTGGAAGAACAGACCCATTAATGCATTGTTGATGTCTTTCTGAATTGGTACAACCATTCTGGAAAGTGATTTGGAACCAAGCTTCCAAAATCATTAAAGTATGTATGTCCTTTGATCCAATGATTCTGTTTCTAGGACAATACTCCAAAGGGAACAAATAGAGAAAAGATCCATTTGTGCAAAAGCATATTCGTAAAAGTACAAACCTGAAAACAAAGAGTGTGTCCTCCTATTGGGCAATGGTTAAATAAATTACAGCATTTGAATATGATGGAGTATTATTGTGTCACAAGAAATGATGACATGAATAATTTCAGAGGAAACTGGAAAGATCTTTAGGAACTGATGCAGTGAGGTAAGTGGAGCCAGAAGAACAGAGGCAGCCAAATGGTGCAGTAGATAGACCACTGGTCTTGGAGCCAGGAAGACCTGAGTCTAAATCCAGTCACAGACACTTTACTGACTTTGGCAAGTCATTAACCTTTGTTTACCTCAGTTTCTTCATCTGTAAAATGGGGATAATAAAAGCACCTGTTTCTCAGGATTGTTGTGAAATAAGGTAGCTCTGAAGTGCTTCACAAACCAGAAAGAGCTTTATAAATGCTAATTATTATTTACTTATTTATACAATGACAAGAACATCATAAAGCAAAGCAATTTTTGAAAGATTTAAGAACTCTAATCAATGCAATTGCAAACCACAATTTCAGAAAACTAATGAAGTACAATGCCCTCCTCTTGACAGAGAGCCGACAGACTCAATATGCAGAATGAGACATATTTTTGGACATGGCTAATGAAGGAATTTGATTCACTTGACTACTCATATTTGTTATGAGTGCTTCATTGTTCTTTCTCTTTTGTTGTTGTTCACCAGGGGAGAGAAATGGGGACAGAGAAGGAGAAAACTGATGTATGTTCATTGGGGGGAATATATATCTATATCTATATCTATATCTATATCTATATCTATATCTATATCTATATATATGTGTGTGTGTGTGTGTGTGTGTGTGTGTGTTTTTCTTTTTAAACAAGAAAAGTCAAATTTCTGATAAGTATCAGGGACACTCCCTCGTTTTATAAGAGTGGTGGGAGTGGGGATTTTGGGGAGGGGGGAGGGTATCAGAGTAGTGTTTATGGGGTGGTGATTGGTAAGGAAGCAAGGTTCTAAATGTTACTTCAGTTCCCATAATTATCCTTTGGGAGTTTTGAATATTGCAATTGGCTGAGTGGACAAAGGAGGGAGAAAAGAAAGTGGAGATAATGTGACTCATTTCATGGCTGACTTTGGGCCTTTTCTCATAAAAAACAGAAGCCTGCTCTTCATGGTGGCTCATACAAAAAACAAAGATGCCAAAGTCTGTCTGTGGCCTGAATTTCAATTAACTCTTAAGTCTCATGACCTAGCCTCTAGAAGCTAAAGCTACAAGTGTAGGAAGCAGGCTAACACTCACTCACAGATTTCTATTCAGTACTTCACATATTGGGGGTGTCTCATATCTTAATTTAGGCCAGCAGACAATTTCCAGGCTTGAATAGGCCCTAACAAAATATGGTAACTCATTAAAGTGATAAAAATACAAAATAGCTCTTAGCTACATACAAGCCCTTCTGCTTCCTCATCGATGGGGCAGGGGAGAGGAGGAGAGGGAGAGATGTAACCAGAGGGTACCAGAAATTACACATTCAGACTACCTACAAACATTAATTTAACTATTGGTAATCAATTCCATGCACTCTGGGTGGAACCAAACTACATCCATATTAACATGCTTTAAATAAATCAAACCAGAAGACATGAAATATTGTTGCTGCCAAATGGATGCCTAAGTACTATGAAAAGAAATATTAAAAAGAACCAGAAGAAAGCTTCCAGAATGTTGGGGAGATCTTCAATAGAGAATTTATGGAAAGATATGGGTAAGAAGTGCATGAGATGAGAAAGCATGCTTAACTTATGATCTGTATTGGGGAAAGGCCAATTTTTGCAAGTGGGATCACAGATCCATTGAGGAACATACACTGCATGGATGACTTTGTGTAAATCAGTGTGTACAACTCTGCCAGAGGAGGGGACTGGGGGAAGTTGGAACTGTGATTTTATTGCTATGGGGAACTTCTCAGTGTGGAAAAATCTTCTTCCTCTCCCCCCTCCCCCCCCACTACAGATTATCCACAATTTAAAAGTCTTACAGAATCATCTGTGGCAGTAATAGGTAAGATGTCTTCCCTGTGATAACACAACTACACACACATGCCAGAGAAGGGATTTAAACTCACAGAACGTTTATGCTATTTTGTCGGACTTGACCATAGTTTTACTTTTTAACACGATGCTTGGCACACAGTAATTAATAAATACTTATGCATTCCAAAAGCTTATACTTGCATTTATGATTTCTTGCATATTTTTGATCATATGTGACTACTATCAGGATTTGGGATTTCACTGATGTTAAGGAATGCCCCCGGCAACATTGGCTTCAAAGGTTTTTGACTTAGGTGATCAGTTAATTGAAATTCATATCACAGACAGACTTCTGCCTCTTTGTCCTTTGTATGAGCCACTACGAAGAGCAGGCTTCTATCTGAAACCCAGAGTTTCCATTGGTTTGGTTCCTTTACATAAGGTGTTGGGAAGATTTGGAAAACGTTAATTGAAGTAGAGAGTTGCTGAGCCCAGGCCCTGAAGGAAAAACACAAGGTCTGGCTGTGGAGTAGGAGTAGTGGCCACCACCACCACAAAAAAGAGGGAGGAATCAGAGAGATGGAGACAGAAGAAAGAGACAGAAATATAAAGAGAGAAAAGACAATGAAAGAGAAAGGAAACAAAGCAGCCCCTTTGAAAAAGAACCAAACTGATGGCTCCTCAGGAAACTCCATAGCACTGATCAACTAAATCATACCCAATTACAATATTATTCCTATGGGGGGAAAATGTCACTTTTACTCTGTTACACCTGCTTAATTGAATTCAAGAAAATGGTTAGTAAAACTTTACCTGGGTTGGCTGTCTAGAATGACAGATAGCTTCAAGAGCATATGGGAAAATGAAATAGGAGGGATTAAGGAATCTTTAAGTAGGCACTATTGTGGTCTATGGATGCTGTTAGGGAACCATATGTTATGGTCTAGGGGTCTTGGGAACCCGAAAATGCAAGGGCAAAAGGCATGGGTTTGCCTTGAAAGAATTAAACCACTCAAGCCTTCTTTCAGCCCAAGTAGTTTATTAAAACACCGGTTGGGATGAGCGAGATCACTAGTGAGTCTGCACTATTTTTTGCCACCAATACAAGCAGGCCAGATTTTAAGATCTGAGCAATTTAGTGAGGATAAGGTGGATTTCGGGAAGATCTGGATGGGACTAAAGAGTGCCAAGCAGCCTAGGGTGGGACCAGTGCAAACAATGAAGGCCACAATGAAAGGGTAGTTAAAAGGATTATTGACTAGAATAGGCCAGGTACCTCAGGTGAACACCAAGGATCCAGGTTCAGGGGCTTTGGAGTCCAGGTCCCAAAGATATGGTCTTTTCCTTTTAGAGGTCAAGCATGAATCCCATCCCCTATCAGCACTATATAAATTACCTTCCCCTATCAAACAAAAGAACAAATAATTCAAAAACTAAATAAACATTTTTTTTGGTGGGGGGAGGTGAGGCAATTGGGGTTAAGTGACTTGCCCAAGGTCACACAGCTAGTAAGTGTTAAATGTCTGAGACTGGATTTGAACTCAGGTCCTCCTGACTCTAGGGCCAGTGCTCTATTCGCTGCGCCACCTAGCTGCCCCAACATTTTTTTTCAATAAGAAAAGAAGGTATCCTTCCAGTCTCTTTCCATGATACAAATATGGTGTTGATACCTAAATCAGAAGAGAGAAAACAAGACTACAACAATGTGAAAGATAAGATACAATGACCAAGTAGGGCTTACACAAGGAACACAGGGTTAGTTGAACATAAGGAAGACTATAAGTATAATGAACTATGTTAATAATACAAATAATAAAAATAATATGATTATATCACTAAATGTTTGAAAGGATTTTAACAAAATTCAACACAATTTCTATTAAACACTTTAGAGTTCCTAAGAATAAATAGACCTTTCCTTAATATTATTATATTAATAATAATTAGTACTAGTAATAGTGTGTTATTGCTATTGCTAGCCAGTAATAATAGTAATAGTAAATAATATTTAGCTAAATCTACTTTATACAAAATGGAAAAAAGTTAGAAGCCTTTCCAATAATATCCAAAGTAAATCAAAGATTTCCAATTTCCACCCTACTATTTAATATAGTGCTAGAATTGCAACCTAAACCAATAAAAAGGGAAAAAATCAAGAAAATGGGCAGAGGCAAAGACAAAACAAAATTATGAATTTTTGCAAATGATATAATGTTATACTTAGAGAACCCTAAAAGATCAACTAAAAAAATTCATTGAAACAGTAAACAACTTCTTTAATGTTACAGGATATGGAATAAACACAAATCATCAACATTCCTGTATATTCAAAACAACTACAGAAGCTATAAAATATTTAGAGTTTATAAGGAATCAACTAGAAAATATTCGTTAGAAAAATAGTCAGATCTAAATAATTGAAGAAGCATTAATTCCTCATCAATAAGTTCAGCCAATACAATAAATAATACTTTCTAAATTAGCTTATTCAATGATATATCAACTAAACTACCAAAGAGATTTTTTTTAGTGCTAGAAAAAATAACAAAATTTATATAGAGGAATAAAAAGTAAAGAATCTCAAGAGCAATAATTTTAAAAATCTAGGAAATTAGGTGTCTCTGTACCATATTTCGAACTATACTATAAGGAAATAATCATCAAAATAATTTCATCATTGTTAAAAAATAGAGAGCTCAGTGATGAAACAAATTATGTATTCAAAACAGAGAAGAAAACAAATAAAATGACAGTGTTCAATAAATGCCTCCCCACCCCCACCCCCTAAAAAAACACAGTTACTGGGGAAAGGACTCACTATTTGGAAAAAAAAAAAAAACTCTTGGGAAAACTGGACAGTAGTCTGCCAGAAAATAAGTTTAGACCAACACTCTACATGATATATTACAATAAGATTAGACCCATGAGCAAGATACAAAATGTCATATCATAAACAAAGAGAAGGAAGGAAGAAATTGCCTTGCAGATCTTTAGATAGGTGAAGAATTCATGATTAAACAAGTAAAAGGGAGATTACATAAGATAAAATGGATGATTTTGATTTTAAAATTTAACAATTTTTGCACAGACAAATCTAAGGTAATTTAAAAAGGGAAACACATACCAGGGATGTGGGGAGAATTGTAGTAGAAAGTTTCCCTGATAAAGTTCTCATTTTCAAACTACATAAGGAAGAAATGGATTCAGATTTATTAGAATAAGAGCTATTCTCCAAAAGATAAATGGTCAAAAGATATGAATAGGCAATTTTCAAAGGAAGAGCTCTAACTTATCTACCTTATTAAAATATTCCAAATCACTAATAAATAGAGAAATGAAAATTAAAGAAACTTTGAGGTTCTACCTCACACCTATCAGATTAGCAAAGATGAAATACAAGGACAAATGTTAGAAGGACTGTATTAAAGCAGATATGCTTGTGCAGTATTAGTGGAGCTATAAAGTGTCCCAACCATTCTAGAAAGTAGTTTGAAAATATTATTGTTGTTTAGTCATTTTTCAGTTATGTCCAACTCTTCATGGCCCCATTTGGGGTTCTCTTGGCAGAGATACTAGAGTAGCTTGCCATTTCCTTCTACAGCTCATTTTACAGATGAGGAAACTGAGGCAAAAGGGTTAAGTGACTTGCCCAGGATTATACACCTAATAAATGTCTGAGGCCAGACTTAAACTCAAGAAGAGAAGTCTTCCTGACTTCAGACCTGGTACTTTATCCACTGTGCCACCTAGCAGCCCTAATGGAGAAAAGTTAGAACTAAAGTTAGTTTGGAATTATTCCTGAATATTTACCCTGAATAATTACTAAACTGTGCTTACCCTTTGATTCAAGTTATGCCATTACTAAGCCAAGACCTTAAAGAATTCAAAGAAAACAGAAAAGGGCCTATAGATATATTCAAAGCATCTCTTCTGATGGCAGCCAAAAATGGAAAATGAATAGGATATGCCTCTATTGAAGAATGGCTAAATGAATCATTATATATGAATATAATGGAATATTATTATCTTTGAAATAATATTTTATTTTTTCCAATTACGTATACTAAAAATTTTTAACATTCATTTTTTATAAAATTTTGAGTTCCAAATTTTCTTCTTCCCTTTCTCCCTAAGATGGTAAGGAATTTGACATAAATTATAAATGTGCAATCATGTAAAACATCTTTAGACATTAGTGATGTTGTAAAAGAAGAAACAGAACAAAAAAAAAACATGAAAAAATCAAATAATTGGAGAGGCATCTTTAGGCAGAAGCAAAGTGAATTTATTTTAGAAACCTTGCAAGATTTGTGCGTCACCTCCACTAGGATGAACTAGTGAAGGGAGGCGAGGTACAAAGGAAATGCATCAATAGATATACCCTTAATGCAAAGATTCCTGCCCACCTCTATCCTTTCTTGCCATTGGCTGGGAGGCAAGCTTACAATCTAGGTGTGAAAATACAGAGCCAATTCATACATACTTTCCTTATTTGGCTACTGATGTATATGGCTAAAGAGAAGGAATGAGGAAGGAGAGGGTGACCTTCCTGGAGCAGAGAACAAACGCTCACAGGTAGTCCATTATCTCCCTATTTGATAAAATTCTTGTGCTAGCACTGAGAGAGAGAGGGAAGGGAGGGGCACCTACAGCTTCAGGCCCTGACTTTCCAGAAGTTAGGTAAGTCACTACAAGGTTAAATTCCAAGCCTCCCCTACTCCCTCAGACATTCCCCATTCCAGAAATATGAGAAGAAAGTAGCCTCTATATTCTTACCCTGTGAAGTCTTCACAAATTATATCCTTCTCACTCAATAGGGAAAGGAATACATTTGGAAATTATGGAAGAAATAAATAAGGGAAGGAGTGTACCATTTCTCATAATTGGGGAATGCTAAAAATTAGTTATACAAACAATAAAGAGGGGGAAGGCAAGTGGGAATCTTGTGAATCATACTCTTAACTGGACAAATAGATGGAAAGGAGGATGGTGGAATGGAGACAAGTAGACTCACAAAGATTTTGGTCAAGAAATACATCAAATTCAACAGGAAAACAGGTGTGGACAGGAAGTAAGGAAAGACTGGGTTGAAAGGTAAGTTAGAGATGGGGAAGAAATAGTTTCGAGGAAAATGAACTTCAGGAGGCATATCAAAAGGGAGGATTAGAAGAAGAGAAATAAGCAGAATAACCATTGACTAGAGGCTGGGATAAGTGAAAAGAAGGTGTAGAGAAGTAGGAATAGATTAATTGCAGATTTCTAGGGTCAATCACATTCATTTTCTCTTCTGGCCTTATTTGTAAAGATTGGCATGGGGAGCAAATATACTTAGTAGAGAAAGTGATAAAGGGAAAACATAACAAGTGTAACTATGAATATGAATAGAATGAACTTAATCACAAAATAGAATAGGAATTAGAATGAATTAGAATGCAAAAATTTGTTATATCTGACCAAAGTTCAGATATCTTAAGGAAAATAAGTGGGGAGGGAGGGTTAAGTGGTAAGTAATAGAAAATGGCTTTGTAGGACCAGATTTCGAATTACAGTAAAAACAGTAATCATTAAATTTACTTGGTGCTCATTCAAAAATAGAAGAGTTGATCAATGAAACAGATTAGGCACAGACCCAGAAGCGATACACATAATAGCATAGTGTTAGATAATCATGAAAATAACTAGTGAGGTAAGGATTCCCTTGGGGCAGCTACTTGGCACAATGGAGAGAGTGCTGGGCTTGGAGTCAGGAAGAACTGAATTTAAATCCAACCTCAGACACTTACTAGCTATGTGACCCTGGGCAAGTCATTTAACCTTGTTTGCCTCGGTTTCCTCATCTGTAAAAATAAGCTGGCAAAGAAAATGGCAAAGCACTCTAGTATCTTTGCCAAGAAAACCCCAAATGGGATCACAGAGTCAAACATGACTGAAATGACCGAACAATGAAATATTCATGGTTTCAGATGTAATTTTTTTCTGTTCTTTATATATCAATGTATTCTTATTTGTTAATATTTCATTTTAAATTTTTAACCACTCCATGTATTCCTTTGGGAGAGGAGAAGGATGAGCATTTTCCCCTTCCCATCCCTCCTTGAATAACAATGGTGTGGTTGGAGGAGCCATCTGTGTCTTTCTAATGACTCATTCTTTCCCTGTTATGGAGATAATTGGGTTCAATATACAATTGTTTGCTGAAAATGATGCCATATAACACTAGGGAGAGAATATAGTAATCCAACATAGAATAAAAATGTGCCTGCCATTTCAAATAGGTATTCCCACCATTATTTCCTCTCTTTATTATTCAGTTACCAGGAAATAAGGCTGCTGAAAAGCCCAAAGAAACTTTTGTTTCAGGAATCTAGCACCCCACACTAAAACAGACCTCATCTTCCTTAGGCATCCCCTAGCTATAAAGCAAAGCAATCAACAGGTATGTTTCCTGCTGCTGAGTGTGAATAGTGGTGTTAATGAGCAAGAAGAGAAAATGATGATGTCTCAAGAACAAGAAAAGAATGTTTTGCTATGGAAGCAATTGCATTTTAACCTTCCCATGGGAAGGCTATTTTGCTTTTATGAAACATAACTGAACTGAGGTTTCAGAATTGTTATCTTTTCCTCTTTTCCCCTTCCATTGAAATCCATTTTCAGTGCCTCAAAATGTGATAGTAGCAATTGGGGAGAATTTATCATTTTCTTAAATATAATTAGCTTGTAGCATTCCACCTTCGTTGTTTTCCGTGTTTAATCTTACATCATACTCACCAATATATCTCATTGCACTTCAAGGTTGAATAGCTAGGTGCCTGGCCATATGGAGAACAGGTAAGAGGAAAAAAGAGGCAAGAAAAGCTGAAGAACTTTTAAAATATTCTTTTTCAAGGATCTCTTTGTGTTTATTCATTATACCTAGAGATTGCTCAAAAAAGGTAAATTTGATAGGTCTCTGAGAAAAAAATTGTTTTAATTTTTACATTATTATCCTTGAAAAGATCAATAAAATCTAGCTATTGTCATTTGTTCTCAAAGAGGACAAAAATGACATCACTATGTTGGGGTCAAAGTACACTATGTCCAACTGTGGCTGATCAGATCACTATAAGCTCAAAATGTTCTACCACAGGTCAGGCACGAATAGTCCATGTGTTGTACCAGAAGCGAGCGAAACACACCACAGAGTATAAGTTTTAAGTGGAGAATTTATTAGCCGGCGGCCATTGGGGTACGGCACCACAGATCAATGGCAAATGTGTTGGGGTGATGGCTTGGCTTATATAGGATGTGGGGGTACAGAGTAGGGGGGAAAAACAGGAACAAAGGTCCTGGCTGATCAAAAGATTCAATCAGGTTATCGTACTAGTGGGATAATCTCATTTACATTCCTTGGTGGAGTCACGGAGTCCCAGGGATATCTCCCAGGAAGGGTCTGTCAAGTTATCTCTCAGTAGGATGGTCCTATCTATTGAGATTCCTTGGTGGAGTCATGGAATCCCAGAGGGTTTGCTAAATGCCAAAGATATCTGAGTCCATTCTTTCTGGGGGGGCTTGTCAGTAGCTAGGGGTTACTCACGGGTTCCTAATTTTCCTTGTATTACACATGTAAACATTTAGAGTGGATATGAATCTAAATTTGTACATCTCACATTTCTTTTGAACTGCTGCAATGCTGCTTTGCTCATAGAGCACAGGAGCTTCTTTAATGCGAGCATGCCATGTTGGGTGGTCCTATGCCAGTATCACCCATGTCTTGTAATCAGTTCCAAAGGTCTTCATAGAGACCTTGAGAGTGTCCTTTTATTGCTACTTCTGACATCCATGTGAGCACTTGCCTTGTGTAGAAAGCAAGAAAAGAGTTGTTTGCCTAGTTTAAAAACAGCCTTCCCAGAACCCTATGTGAATCAAGGAGCCCAGGAAGATTGTAATCCGGCATGAGAAGCATACATTTTTCCGTTCTACCTGTGTTTCTCAGGTGGAGGAGTTTTCAGGAGTGAACTACACAGGATTATCATTTTATTTGAGATCCAATGAAGTAACACAGTGGAATTGTTCCAATGGCCTACTGGATTTTCCATCAAGAATGCTCTTTCTCTTTCATATTTAAATTATACTCAGTCTTCAAGGCCACCATCTCTGTCATGAAATCTTCTCTGAGATCCTGACAGTTCCAAACACCTGTGAATCTCCATAGAAGCTCTACTCTAGTCTAAGAAATGTGAAGGCCAGAAGAAAAAAATAAATATAATAGCAACAGCAAAAATTCAATATAGAATGTTAAATAAAATTTCAGCCACCAAAGTTCTGGCCTGATATTATTTTATCAGTGGAAATGACATGAAAGAAAAGGCATTATTACTATTTACTTTGCCACTGCTAAGGACATCAAGACTTTTCACATGACTTGTAACTGAAACTTTCCATATATGTTATCTTCCCCATTAAAATATAAGGTCCTTCAGAGCAAGGACTGCTTTTGTCTTCTATTTGTATCCCCAGCATTGAGCATAATGCTTTGCCAATAGTATGTGCTAAATAAATGCTTCATTCATTCATTCATGCCCCGTTTGTTTTCCTGCCAGAGGCATACATCAACTATATGTCCCACAAAACAAACTAAAAAGCTGATCTCCCAGATAAAAGTGAAAATCTACATATTATTTAATTTAATATGGAACATGATGAGTTCATAAATAGAATGGAAGGAATAAATTATGAAGAAAACCAGGAAAGTAAATGTAAGGATGGGGATTTCTACCTCCACTCTCATTTAATATAAATAAAAAAGGCAACTTCCAGAAGGCAAGATGGCAGAGTAAGCAGTAAGTCACTTTCACTCTCCCATATTGACTTCTGAAAACCCAGAAAATATTGCCCCAGGAAAAATCCTGGAATAAGTGGAGCCAGCAGAAAGACAGAGTGCAGCAGTCTTTTAGCCTGGGAGGCTTGGGGTATTAATGGGAAAGGCCCCTCTAGCTCTGGTGGAAGGGAAGCAGTACAGGATGGGAGGTGTTCCAGCAAGCCAGCAGCAAGCCCCACCTCAGCACTCCCCTGGGAGATTCTGAGCCCTAGGGTGGTGGTGCAGGCAAGCATCAACACCAGGACCCCTGTGTGCTTTGGCACAACCAGGGGAACAAGCATACTCTAGTTCAGATAATCAAGCCAAAATGGAGGAAGAAGAGTACTTGTGTATATTTTTCAAGTTTGCTACCATAGAATGTAGATACAAAGAAGGGAGAATAATAATTTCAACACTTAGACATTAACAAGAGGCAAAATCCAAGAAAGGAGCCAGTAGTCAAGGCAACAAGCATTTAGGTGCCTACAAAGAGCCACACCTGTGTCAAACACTGGAGATACAAAGAAAGGCCAAAATACCTGATCTCAAGTAGATAAGTTTAAGTAGGGAGACAATATGAAAACATCTGTGTACTACCAAGATAAGTAGAGGGAAATTTGAAGATAATCAGCAAAAGGAAATCACTAGCATTAAAAAAGTTTTGGAAAAGCTTCTTAAAGAAGGTCAAACTTAACAGGGACTTGAAGAAAGCCAAGGATGCTAGAAATTCAGAGAAAGGAGGGAAAAAATTCCAGGCATGTGGGATAGCCAGTGAAAATATCCAAAGTCAGGAGATTCAGTGTACTGTTCAAGGAACAGCAGGATCACAGCCTATGTGGGGGTAAGAGGAAGACATACTAGAATGAGAAGAGCCATAAGACAGGGAGACCAACCAGAAGTCTAGTATAATAGTGCATGCATGTGGTGATGAACTAATGAGATGGTAGCAGAATGAAAAAAAAGATTATTTTCTTATTATATT
Organism: Trichosurus vulpecula; assembly: GCF_011100635.1. Lineage (NCBI taxonomy): Eukaryota > Metazoa > Chordata > Mammalia > Diprotodontia > Phalangeridae > Trichosurus > Trichosurus vulpecula. Next base: position 420,206,970 of record NC_050574.1, read on the forward strand.
AGTAGTCCCAGGCAAATGTCCTCTCTGTAGGTGAGGTTCCAATGTGCCTGTCCCATGTGGTGACTTTTATAGGGCCCTGAACAAAGAGAGTTTTTCCCATCAGAGAAGGGAGCCACCCTCCCCCTGCCTCATTCCTAAGAACTGGCCAGGTTAACGTTTCTCAAGCAGGAGAGGAGTTATTTCCTATCCTTTAGCTTAAGAGTTTCCTGTTCTTTGTTCAGGCCTGTCAGTCTCTAAGCCGGAGAGTTCAAAGGTTTGTTAAAGGGGGCAGGGAGCTTGACACATACGTGCTGGGCTCACACTGTAATATGGAGGATCTTCTCTACTGATTTATCAATCAGGAGAGAGTTGAGGGAAAAAATATGGAGTTCTTTTATGGACCTAAGATTAAGGTGTTTATAGGCCATCCAGTTCAAGATGTCCAATAGACAGTTGAAGACGCAAATTTGGAGGTTAAGAGGGAGGTTAGGTTTGGATAAGCAGATCTGAGAATCAGTGGCATAGGTGATAGTTCAATCCATAGGAGCTGATGAGATCATCAACTGAAATAGTATAGAGGTAGAAGAGAAGAGGCTCTAGGAAAAACGACTGGGAACAACCAACATCCAACAGAGGAGACTGATGAGGAGTCAGAAAGGTAGGATGAGAAGCAAGATAGCGTACAGTCACAAAAATGTAGAAAGAAAAATCTAGAGAGAAGAAAGTATTGAGAAGTTTATAAATAGTATCAAAGGCTGCAGAGAAGTCAAGAAGGATGAAGATTGAGAAAATGCCAATAGATTTGGCAATTAAGTGACCATTGCAAACTTTTGCTGAATGATGAGGTTAAAAGCCAGATTTAGGAAGCTAGGTGGAGCAGTGAGTAGAGCACCGGCCCTGGAGTCAGGAGGACCTAAGTTCAAATCTGGCCTCAGACACTTGACACACTTACTAGTTGTGTGACCTTAGGCAAGTAACTTAATCCCAATTGCCCTGCCTTCCCCCTCCAAAAAAGGCCAGATTTTAGAGAGTTAAGAAGATAGTGAGAGGAAAGGATCAATGTAAAATCCTACATATTGGGTACAGAAAATCAGCTTCACAAGTATACTACAAGATAGACAATGGTTTGACAGCATTTGTTCTGTTAAAAAAAATCTGAGAAATTTTAGTGGGCCAGTCAGTGAATAAATATTTATTAAATGCTTACAATATGCCAGTCACTGTGCTAAGTGCTGGGGTTCCAAAAAAGGCAAAACATAGTCCCTGGCCTTAAGGAGCTCACAATCTAATGATTACAGTCACAATGTGACCATTAATGTGGCAGCCAAGTGGTAGGCAAGTGGCAGAGATGTGGTGCCATCTGGGGCTGCATAAAAAGAAGAATAGCTTCCAGAAAAAGGAAGGTGATTGTTCCGTAATACTTGTATTGCATATGGTTCTAGGCACCACAGTTTAAGAAGGACATTGATAACCTGGAGAGTATCCAGAGGAAAGTAACAAGGATCGGGAAAGGGCCTTGATTTCATGACATACGTACCTAGGAACTTTTAGTCTAGGGAGGAGAAGATTCAGGAAGAACATGACAGTTGTCTTCAAGTGTTTGAAGGATCATCATTTGGAAAAGGTATTAGATTTGTCTTATCTGGATCTCAAGGGCAGATTTATGAGCAATGGGTAGAAGTTACAAAGAGGCAAATTTAGGTCTGTTCCCAGGAAAAAAAACAACTTCCTGATAATCAGGGAGTGGGTTAGATGACCACTTGTCTGGTAAATTAGAGTGGGGACTCATTTCATGTATAAATTGGAATAGATAGACCCTTGGGTCTCTTCAAACTCTCACATTCTGTGGTTCTGTGATTCTATACAAGGTTCCTCTTCTTACAGAGGGCAAATTTGAACTTTTTGGAAGAAAGACTATCCTCTTCTCCATAGAAGAGTAGAGAGAATTTGTAGATATTTGTAGACTTGGGGAAAGCTGTTACAAGTCCCAAGAGAGATTTGTTCATGATGTGTGGCATCATAACTCTTCCTAGCTTGTTAGGGAGACTGTATGGGGAAAGCCATGTATGAAGAATGTGCTGGCAAATGTTTAACAAGCTCTCCAAACAAAAAATATGTGTGATATGGTTTTAAGTTTATTGTGTATTATTAACATTTCTCCATCTTTTTCCTTAAGCCTAGACAATCAATAAAACAACAAAGGAAGCCCCAGTTTGTAGTGGTTGGCAATTTTTGAGACATAAATGGAAATTTTGGAAATTTAATGATTCTTCCAAGACAATTCAAGCTAGCCAGCATACCCCTGCCTATATTTATGTGGGAGAGGAGGAGAATGGGAGGAAGTGGCTGATATTATTTACTACATTATTTAGTTGTCAGCATATGGCCATCTTAGGTATGGCCACTTGGGAGTTATGCTGTCTTTTAAAAATATGTATTCTAGATGGGGGGGTGGTAAGGAGAAAGACTGCCAAGACTGTTGGATGCCACCCATTCCTTTTTTTAATTTTGTTTTGAACTTAAGAAATAAAGCAAGCATCTCCTAAAAATAGTAGAAGAGAAAAAAATATTTCTTCTGATCAGTAATTACTATCAAAAGATGCTTCACTTACTGTGTGACCTTGGATGAGACAATTAACTGCTCTGAGCCTCAGTTTCGTTATCTACACATGAGGGAGTGAGATTATATGTCCTCTGAGGTTCCTATGAAATCTAGGGGTATAACCCTATGATCCTATGACATCTAAAATGTATCTCTATTGCCTTGAAAGTCCTGGGTAAGAAACTGAGTATGTGAGGGCACAGATGGTGTTTTTATTTCTTCTTCCAATTGAAGCTTTGGAAAAGAGAAAAGGGTATGAAAGAGGAACAGCTGTTTACATAGATGATTTCAAAAAATAGGATTCAGTTTTCTGGATTATCATACCAGAGTGATGGGCTCCTGGCAAGGAAAAGGGTGTGCCTCATGAGGATTGAGAAGAAAGCGTTTGGCCAAGCACTTGATGATTTGATCAATAGGGCTTCAAACTGAAAATAGAGAGATAGGGAGAGGAAATGTCAAGATAAACCTGTCAAACAAGATACTTTGAAGGATGACAGCTATGGTGGAGAAATGATAACAGTGGAGAAGATTATCATCTAAAAATATAACTGGAAATAAAATAGACCATAACGAATAATAATGAGTCCTGGTTTGGGGCTTCAAAATTTGGTTTGGTTTATTTTTTGCTCTGGACCTATGATTTCATTAATGTAGGGACCTCCCCAATGAGAGAGCATTCTCTGGCAATGTCGATTGTCAATCTGTAGTCTTTGAGTGTTGCCTGGGACACGGCCTCACAGCCAAGATGTATCAGAGGCAGTTCAGGTTATCTTGACTCAGAGGCTAGCTTTCTCTGCCTCTTAATTCCCAGCTGTATTATTGTTATATATAAAATAACAACTTATATTTCCATATCACTCTGTAATTTTTTGTGTTTCATAGGCATTAATGATGACTGAAATTTTCATAGCACTTTATTTTTTAATTTATTTTTTGTTTTTAGTTTAAAATACTCAGCTTCACAAGTTTCTGAGTTCCAAATTTTCTCCCCCTTCTTCTCCTTCCCCTCCCTCCCAAGACAGCATGTAATCTGATATAGGTTCTACACATACCTTCACATTAACATTATTTACACAATAGTCAAGTTGTAAAGAAGAATTGTAACCAATGGAATGAACCATGAGAAAGAAGAAATAAAACCAAAAAAGAAAAAAAAAAGGGACCGCAAATAGTTTGCCTCAATCTGCATTCAAACTGTAATTCTCTCTCTGGATGTAGATAGCTTTTTCCATCATGAGTCTTTTGGAGCTGTCTTAGAATCTTGTATTGCTGAGAAGAGCTAAGTCTATCAAAGTTAGTCATCAGAGATACCATGTGTCTGTAATTGTGTATAATGTTCTCTTGGTTCTGCTCCCCTCACTCAGAATCAGTTCATACAAGTCTTTCCAGGTTAATATGAAGTCCATCTGCTCCCCATTTCTTATAGCACAATAGTATTCCATTACATTCATATACCACAACTTCTTTAGCCATTCCTCAATTGATGGCATCCCTTTGATGATCAATTCTTTGCCACCACAACAAGAGCTGCTATAAATATTTTTGTACATACGGTTCCATTTCCCACTTGTATGATCTCTTTGGGATATAGCCCAAGAAATGGTATTGCTGGGTTAAAGGGTATGCACACTTTTATAGCCTTTTTCAACAATTAGGCTAGCAGCTGCTGTGAGGGTGAAAAACCAACATGAGCCCAACAACAAGAACACTGCAAGCCCAGGTTCTTTGGATCTGCTTTACTAAGGAAAGCAATGTTAAGGGGTTAACAATCTTACTTTAATCCAACATACAAACATCATTCACTTAGCTCAGGTGGAAAAGCCAGCACTCTGAGCTTCAGAGCAAATACAAACAAAGCAAATAAACACAAATCAACAGATAGATTTCTGTCTGACAAAATCACAATACACAGTTACCAGAGAAGCAGCAACATCTGGGTTTTCTTCAAAGCCGGGGAGCTCATAACAACGGCTTGCCTAGAGTCACACACCACTCCTGCTGTGGCTCAGAGCTCCAAAAGAGAAAGCCAGCCCCTGGGTTTATATATCCTGTTCAGGGTCAAAGGTGAGTCACACATGCGACTCACCCACATGACCTAAAATCATCACAAAAATGCGACTTAAGCCCATGTGGTCTAAAAGCCTCTGATGTCACAAACGTGTCACTCAAACCCATGTAACCTAGGCTTTCCCTTGAGGCAAGGAGGTCATCAAGGACTCCTAATTTAATCAAGGAAACAAAGGCCAAACTCTTCAAGGGCACTTGGTTGAATAAGTGCTAATAGCCAATCTTGATTCCCAATACATAGCCTTTTGGGCATATCTCCAAAGTGCTCTCCAGTATGACTGGATCAGTTCACAACTCCACCAACAATGTAACAGTGTTCCTATTTTCTCACATCTTCGTCAGCATTTATCATTTTCCTGTTTTGTCATGTTAGCCAGTCTGACAGGACAGATGTAATACTTGAGAGTTGTTTTTATTTGAATTTCTCTAATCAATAATGATTTAGAGCATTTTTTCATATGACTATAGATATCTTTAATTTCTTCCTCTGAAAACTGCCTGTTTGTATCCTTTGACCATTTATCAATTAGAGAATGACTTGTATTCCTATAAATTTGACTCAGTTCCCTGTACATGTTAGAGATGATGTCTTTATCAGAGACACTGGTTGGAAAAATTCTTTCCCAATTTCCTGCTTCTCTCCAAATCTTTGTTGCATTGGCTCTGTTTGTACAAAAACTTTTCAATTTAACAAAATCAAAATTGTCCATTTTGCATTTCGTAATGCTCTCTGTCTCTTGTTTGGTCATAAATTCTTCCCTTCTCCATAAATCTGACAGGTAAACTATTCCTTGCTCTCCCAAGTTGCTTATAGTATCTGCCTTTATATTTAAGTCAGCACTTCAATTTTATTAACTATTTTACAGCCTTCATCTCACTTGATCTTTACAAAATCTCTGTGAAGTAGGTAATACAAGTAGCGTTGTGCCTAGTTGACAGATGAGAAAATTAGGGCTTAGAAAGTTTAAACACTTGTTCAAAGTCTCAAAACTAGTATGTGGCAGAGCTGGATCTCAAATTCATGCTTTCTGAGGGCAAGTGCAGTTCTTTATTCCTTATACCACATTGCCTCTCTTGATTATACCATACCCAATGAGTATGGCCAATAAACAAGGTAAACCTAACATTTCACCACACAGAAATAAAAATATATTCATAGGTAACACCAAAGCTCTGTAGGGTGGGATTCTTAACTCGAATGTGGAAATAGGCAAGCATACTTTGTTCAAAAGAAGCAAAGGCAGTGATGTGATGCAGCAGACACAGTGCTGGTCCTGAAGCTGACCAGAGTTCAAATCCTGCCTCAAACATTGACTACTTGTGTGACCCTGATCAAGTTACATTACCACTGTCTGCCTCACTGTTTCCTCATCTATAAAATCAGAGATAGCAATAGCATACCTCCCAGGGTTTTGTAAGGATAAGATGAGATGATATTTGCAAAGTATGTTGCAAAATGGAAAGCACTATGTAAAAGCTAGTTACAATAAAAGAAACATCTAATCCAAAGAGCAGGGAGTAAGTAACATTGTATGTCAACATGTTATACAGTTACATGGAAAGATACACATTGGAAAGTGAGGTCATGGTGGAGATTATGTGGATGAGAATAAAAGCATTTTTGTTCTGAAAGTATTCTATAGACCAATGACATCAAAATCAAATAGAAACAGATCTCTATGGACCACATGTTGACTTGGAGAGCACCAATAAATGTTATTCATGTTTTATTGAATTTGTATTTACTTTGTTAAATATTTCCTAATTACGTTTTAATCTGGTTTAGGCTGTGCTCCATGGCCTGCTATAGACTGCTTTTCCAATGGAGCATTGCGATGATGTTTCTCTAATATAAATTATGAAATTAGCACAGTGGCAAGATTAGAGACTTAGATCCTCCCTACTTTGCCTTGGAATTTCATTTGACTAAAAGCAGAGCATCTGATAAATTTCTGACTTTAGTACTGACAGTCTTATCTTGCAGAAGGAAGAATGACAAAGTGAACTGCTACTCTAGAATTAATTATGACCAACAAGAAAAGATCGCTTAGTGAAGTAGAAAAAATGGGAACTTTGAAAGAAAATGACCATGTCATCATAGCATTCATAAAATACAAAAAAGGAAACATTGGAGCTAACATAGTGCCATGAAAATTAGCATTGGATTTGCAGTCAAAAGATCTGAGTTCAACAGCAGAGGACAAAAGAAAACTTACAAGGAAGCAAAAAAAGATAGACAGCTTCAAGAATAATGCACAGTATTTATTATATCAGTTTTCTTGAAATGGAAACATTGCGTTATATTAAATACTCTCATGTTCTGCTGTGTACATGGCAATTTTTTTTCTTTTCTTATTTTGTATTTAAGTTTAAAATAAATTCAAATATAATGGGGGGAGAAGGGAAGCTCTCAAAAATGAAATTCTGAGAAAACAATAATCAGCAGCATAAGAGGAGAAGGGGGGAGGGAAATAGTAGGAGACCAACTAAAGAATCACAAATGTTCACATTTTTCAAAATTTCAAATTATGACAGATGCCAGGAGAGGGCCCATAACCAAGGAAGACTACAAAAGAATCCTAAGTAACCAAAGAACACTATCAGACAGAACAAACCCAAAAAGGCAGCAAAGCTTATGAATGAAGCTAGAAGAGCTTGAAGTTGAGAAAATTATGGGTCTTGAGACCCTAATAACTCTTATGTGGTTTCTTTGTTCCCATCCTGAAATGACTTTGCAAGTACAGCATCTACCTGGGAGACTTAAGTAGTCAGAGAGGGACTTGGAACATCTTAGAAAGATGAAGTTGAGTTTTTAAAATAGATTTAATCTTGTGTGAAATCTTTCTTATTTTGCTCTATAGATAATGTGATAACAGGGCTTTCCACTGCAACTAAAGAGCTATAAGCTTACCCTTGTCAGAAACTGGATTATAGGAGCATGGATTTAGGACTAAAAGACACGTTAGAAGTTTTATCTTCAATGTATACTATCAGGAAGGAGCTGAGACAGCCTGAAGAAATGAAGCTCAGAAGGTAGTAGCAGACAAAAGCTTTGCAATCATGATGACAGCAGAAGGGCCATCAGACTAATAGGACAATGCAGAATCAACCACACACTACTAGTAGGGAGCAATGAATGCCTGCCATAAACCATATACTGTACAAAACAAGCAGGGAATTGACCCAAAGGAAACAGTTTGATCACACTGTAAGAAGGCAGCAAAGGCTGAGAAGTATGAATTGCTCAGTCATGAGTATGCCTTAGATTTATACCTTCAAGAGTATATCTGAATCTTCTGTATGTGGGCCTCGCCATATATGCACCCTCACCCTATGTGTTCCCTTTTTGTCCCCTCCCCAATGGGTACTCTCCCAATGTGTCCTCTCTTCCCACTGTATGTATATTTGTGGGAGAATGTGGACCAGATTTTATGGGGGAAATGCTCTATTCCTATTTTTTAAAACTATTATTTCATTAAATGTCATTGATTTGAACTAACTGCATACCTTGGTGACAAAAATAAAAAGCATTATTAGGGGCTAATGAGCTGTGGTATCTGGGTGGATGTGGACACACAGAGCATCTTGAACCTGAAATAACCTATCTTGGGAGCCCTACATGAAAGTAAGGGGTATCCTAGGTATTACAAAGACATAAGGTGAGAAAGCTTATGCTGAACTACAATTGCAATCTGAGGGAATGGTTTTCTTTTTTCCAGTGTAACTGTACTCAACCTAGGGAGATTGTTCTGGGAATACACACCTTTCACAGATGATACCTGTGATACTTCTCCTGCTCACTGAGAGGAAGCCTTGGGTCTCTGTCTTCTCCACCACAAGTCATTGTGTCCCAATGACTGACCCAGTGGCCTCAACTATATTTGCTGCAGAATCTGGAATTCCTAAATAAGATTCTGATTGGACTTTCACTTGTTCAGTTGTGTCCAACTCTCTGTGACCCCATTTGGGATTTTCTTGGCAAAGATACCAGAGTGGTTTGCCATTTCCTTCTCCAGCTCATTTTACAAATTAGGAAACTGAGGCAAACAGGGTTAAGTGACACAGTAAGAGTCTGAGCCTAGATTTGAACTCAGGAAGATGAATCTTTCTGACTGTAGGCCTGGTGCACTGTGTGTTATGCTGCCTAGCTACTCTGATTGGATTGAGTGATATTTAAAGTCCCTTCTTGCTCCTAAATTGGCAATGTTATTCTATCAATTTTGTTCAAACCCATTATGTATTGATAATAATATTCTTTTGAATTTTCCTTCTTTATAGAGGACTAAATCTTAGTATTCTTTGGGAATTGTAAAGATCTTTTTTTTAAAGATGGGACATTGCAAGAGCAACACCACTTTAGAATATAAACTCATTTGCAAATGAATAGTGGAAGATTATGATCATTATCATTTCAAAAAACAGGAAGTGGTACTGGAGGGGAATAAAAAGTTTACAGAAAGTTTGATGAGAAACCCAATTATCCTAGATCATTCTTGAGGTCATTTAAGAATGAACCAAGGAAACCCTCCATGACTCTCTGCACACTCTGCCTCTTTCTGGGTATTTCTACTGATTTGATGCCACTGACAAGTATTGACATCTCGGTGTCTCTCCTATACCATTGCACAACATCAGTGTATGAAACATCCAAATAAAATCAATTTATTTTAGAGTAAAATCCAAATTGTTTTGAATACCTAGACCCACATTGAAAGATACAACTCCTCAAGGCCAATTTCTTGTCTCTTTCATGAAAAAGCCTCAAGACCATCTTATCTCTCTCAAGGATCCTCTAAGTCTTACTTTCTAGCCTGTTGCTATACCCTCCAGACCCCTCCAGAGTGCACCATTTAACCTGATGAAGCACCCCTGGGCTTTGCCATCTACCCTTTTGTACCCTTAAGAGATTTTTCCATTCCCTCAATTGAACTTTATTATATGTATTATATCCCTAAATTAGAATGTGTGCTGCTGGAAAGCAAGGATTGTCTTAATTTTCTATTTGTAATCTCACAGCCTAGCACAGTGCTTGGAATATTGTAAACACTAAACAAATAAATGGATAGATAGATAGATGAATGAACAAATAAATAAATAAATTTAATTAATAAATATGTAAATTCAGAGAAATTGTAGATCTGTCAAAATAGGAAGCACTTATTTACATGACATTGAAGTTATCTTTTAAACCCAAATTACTATAGAGCAAAACCTACCTGCCTATTAGTCATAATCCAATATTTTGAAAGACTGACAATGATAAGAAAAACCTTGTGTTTTGACTAGGCATTACAAAATGATTGGACAATTTTAAGTTTTAATTTAAATATTAAATTAAATATTTAATTTTAAATATACATATATATTTTGCTAGATTGCCCGTCCAATTTCAGGTTCTGATAAAGGGAGGCTTATATCCTTCCTCCAAATACCCAGAAAGTTTTGACTAAATTAAATGAAGTAATAAACATTAAATCAAATTATTTTGTTTGAACATATCTCTTCTTCATACAAAAAAAAACTAGCAGTATTCCTAGCTGGGCTCATAGGTTGAATTTTCAGTCAGTTAGTCAAAAAGCCTTTATTAAGTATTTAACTTGTTCCAAACACTGTATTAATTACCAAGAAACCAATATAAGTGAAAAGAAAGGCAGTTCTTGCCATCAAGGAGTTTGTCTTCTAAGGGGGGCAGATAATATAAAAGGGTGCTGAAAAATCCTGTAGGTAGAGGGTGGGTTAGATGGGTTAAACAGGTTAGGTAGAGGGCATGATAGTGAAATCTGGGAAGCAAAATTAGATCCAAAACAAAAATGAAGAATGGCCCTCTTGGGCCCCTCCCCAAAATGGAGGTCCTTGAACGGGAGAAGGAAGCTACACAGTGTGAGAAGGCAAATGAGGCATGGTGGCAATGACAAGAGAGTCAGAAGCAAGAGTCAGGAGAAGAATAGAAGGATGTTTTAAAAATCAAATCAAAACTTCACAAACCTTACCATAAACATGACTCATCAATAATAAGGAATTAGGTTCTATAATGAAATACCATCCATGCCTGTCAGACGCCTGATAATGTTATTCATGGGGCAGTTTGAAGTTAAGTCAAGATGTATTTTCCAGCTATGTATTTGTTTATGATTCATCATGTACCTGGATGAAAAGAAGAAAGGCACAAGCCCTCTGGCTAGGAAGATCTGTGCTGAAAAAGATCATTATAAAATAAATGAAATCATTGGTGTTCACTTGTATCCAACTCTTCATGACCTTACAGACCACAGCGCACCAAGCCCTTTTATCTTCCATTATCTCTTAAAGTCTGTCCAAGTTAATTTTCATTGTTGCTGTGATACCATCTATCCATCTCATCCTTTACTGTCCCCTTCTCCTTTTGCCTTCAATCTTTCTCAAGAATTAAGGTCTTTTCCAATGAGTCTTATCTTCTCATTATGTGGCCAAAAGTATTTAAGCTTTAGCTTCAGTATTTGACCTTCCAGTGAATAGTCTGAATTAATTCTTTTAAGATTATTTTTTAAAATATTCTATACTAGGTACACTGAGATAGTCCAAGAATTGATTAACAAGAATTGATATTGCCTGGTGTCTTCTCTTATATTGTTGCATAACCTCAATCCATCAAACATCTAAGTAAAATATAATTATTACTTCAGAGTAAAATAAAAAAAAGTTTTTTAACATCTAAACATAGCAAATTATAGAACTCCCGAATGACAATTTTTTGTCTGTTTTGTGAAAAAAAATCTCAAGACAATTTTACCTTCTTTCTTTTGCTGGGGAGAAGGGGAAATGCAATCTCATTTCAAAAGTTTCATCAGAAGCATAAAATGCATTTTCCAGGGAGAAATTGCTATTCTGTTTATGAAAACAAAACCATCAAGCAGTAACACAGGTGCTGAGAGAAACCGAGAGATGAAGGTCAAAGAGTCTGCCTGGCAAGGCAGATTTTTGCATGATGAATCAATACCCATATAATCAGAACCACTTACACTTACTAGAGGGAAAGACACTGGACAGGGAGAAGGAGAGAAACGCTGTGAAATATTCACTGTCTTAAAAAGAATAGCTTACTTTTTGCTATTTTTTGTTTGTATTTATGGAGTTTTGGTGAAGCGATTATTGCTACATTCTCATTTTGGATTTGAATAAGCCGAGAGGGGTAAGGGATGGAAATATGGAAGAGAGAAAACAGAGAGGGTTGGGAAACTGACTGTAAATCAGTAATGGGACCAAAAAGAGGACTAGATGAGAACTGAGTAAAAAAAAATTAATATCATGGATTTAGTGGTAGAAGAGACTTTAAAGGCCATCTAGTTCAACCCCATAGTCTAGTTAGGGAGAGCGAGGCTCAGAGAAGTTATATAACTTGCCCAAGGTCATAAGTTTCATAAGTAGTAGAACTGGGACTATCAGCCAGGTTCCCTGGTTAGAAATACAGTGCTTTTTTCTGCAATTCTCAGACTTTTTTGGTCTTAAAATCAATTTACATTTTTAAAAACTATTGCTGCACACCCCATCCCACCCTAGCCCACCCCATCTTCCAGCCAAAAGAACACTTGTTTATGTATATTATATACCCAGTGGTATGTTGGTAAATGTTTAACAACTGGCTCTCCAAAAAAAGGATGCATAACATATATTTAAGTTTAATCCATCACTTCCTTAAATCTAGACAATCAACAAAACAAAATAATAAAGCAAGCCCAGATTCGTAGTAATTGACAATTTGTGAGCTGTAAATGCTCACACTGAAAATTTAACAATGCTCACATAAACTGGTCTAAGCTGGCTTCCATACATCCTTGGCTATATCTAGTGATACCATATTAAAAATCAAAACATCTTAGTATTATGATGAAGATAATTTTGAGAACATAAACCTCCTGAAAAGGTCCCAGGGATCCCCAGACCATGATTTGAGAACTGCTTGGTGTATTAGATTAAGCTGCTTCTAATTACTGAGACAAACAACTTTAAAGTGAACAGGATTTTAGAAATCCTCCACTCCTTCATTATACATTTGAGGAAACTGAGGCCCAGAGAAATATTCATCTAAATTCACAAGGTTTTGTCAAAAGTGGAACTAGAACTATGTTTGGTTCAAATAGGCATAGACTTGGGGTTGCAAATGTCCTAGGTGATCATCTAGAGCAGGAGTTCTTAATCTGGAGTCTGCAGACAAGTTTTAAGAGATCTATGAAATTGGATGGGAACAAAAAAAATACCCCTATTTTCCCTAATCTTTTACTGAAAGTTAGCATTTCTTGTAATTATGAATGTAGGCACACACCACACGACACACACACACACACACACACACACACACACACACACACATACACACAACCACCTAGTAGTATTAATAGTGCAGTGACTTTGTTGCTTATAGAAATCACAGATATTTTCATATCACATTAGTTTAAAACTCATTAGAAATCCAACATGACATGAGTATAGTTTTATCAAAGACCGCCTCACAATTTCATGTTCTTATTTAAGTTAAACAGCAATAACCTTCACAATGATACCTGTAAAAAATAATATTCAGTCTTAACTTTCCTGTATTTTAAATGTGTTTAATGCATTAATAAAAACATGTTTGTGATAGCAAAGATTTTTGCTAACTACATCTTAATATAATCAGTTTATTTACAATCCTGTGTTTTTTATTTTATTCATCGTGACCAAAAAAATGGTCAAGAACTACTGTTCTAGACCAATCTTTACCTAAAACATGAATTACATTTACACATTCTCACCATCCATTTGAAGACCTCCTTAGGGGTGCTTCTGGAACAGGGATCCACAACTAAAGGGCACTAGAAGTTCTTCAAGGCAAACTGGGGGGTCTACATCCTGCCCTACATTCATAAAAAAATGAACAAGAATTCTTGGAACCAGATACCACTCACGAATATTGTGAGTATTTATTTTCTATATAATCTTTTCTTTATAGCTAGGAGCATCCTCATTATCTTCCCAAGCTTGTGGGACCTACAGTTTGGTGAATTATAGAGCTAGTTTCCCTGAGTTACTGGACAACATGAGAAAATAGGCAACCTAGGATTATGAAGGGACAGTTCCAGTGGCCAGATCTCCATATTTCTACTCTCTTAAGAAAAACCATAACACTAAGAGCAGGATGTCATTGTGTAGATTGTCTTGCTTATCTCTTCATTTTACTTGGTTTCCATTTGTCATCATTTTGTTTTTGTTTTCCTTTCAAGAAGTGTGATCTTTGGATTGAAAAAAGTACAAAACAAAAATTGAAACTCAAAGTGAATGAAATGGTCACAACAGTGATTAGTTATCTGTAATACATTCAAATCACCTGACCCAAATGAGTACCAAATAGAGTACCAAAAGAACTGCAGGTGTGGTCACTGAACCATTTTTGAAAATATTTAAGGAATCCTGGGGAATAGGTGAGTTGTCACAGGACTGGAGATGGGCAAATAGCTTAATTTTTCAAGAAGAGGTAGAAAGTAGAATCTATAAACTATAAACAGATGAGTTTGGTTATAATTTCTAGAAAAAAGTTCTAAAATGTATTATCCAAAGATTGACTTTTTAAGGTGATATTCCCCTATGAGTTTATTAATTTGGAATACATCATGCTTGCCTAATTATTTCCTTTTCTGACAGCCTTACTAGACTGGTATATCACAATAAGGTTACGATATAATTTACATGATCCTTTCTAAACTTAAAGATACCTCTTCTCCTTGGAATCTCATAGTGCAGAGGTTCCCAAACTTGTTTGGTTTACTGCCCCCTTTTCTAAAAAAAAATTACTCACTGCCCCCCTGGAAGTCTACTTTCTTTAACCCTTTAAGATTTTTTAAAACTTTGTGTTATTTCTTAAAAAATTTTTTAAATTTAACAATTTATTGTAAATTTGTGGGGTTTTTCCTATGTTGAAATTTTGATGACACAATATTGCATCATGTAACCATGTAGTAACATTGCACACACAAATTCCTGCCAATGCATGCTGGATTTCCCGACAATACACGACACACTGCCTGCCAACACTTGCTTGTTAAGACCTGTCAGGCAAACTTGACCACTGATCAGTTATGACTTGCATTTTGTGTGTTTATTTGGAGAATAATGTAATCATTACAACTTTAATTATGTTACACACAGATAAAACATGTACAAGTGGTTTTTCAAAATTTTTCTTCTCTTCTTTCCTTACGCTTCCTCCACCTCCATATTTTAATTCAACGCTCCCCAATTGCACCCAAAGCTACCACTGCCCTCCCCCCATCATTCCAGTGCCTCCTATGGGTGGTATTGCCCACTTTGGGAACCAATGCATGGAGAGATGTGAGCTGTTTGAGAATACAATTGGAACAGGTTGAAAGACAACCCAAAGAGAGTAGTTGAATGGATCAAGACAGCATGGAAGGAGATCTCTCTCTAGAGAAGTGCCCCAAGTCATTTATTAATGACTTGGATGAAGGCACATACAGCATGTTTATAAAACTTGCAGGTGACATGAAACAGTGTGAGATAGCTAATATGTTGGGTATAGAATCCCCCAAAAGCTCTATAAGCTAAAATATATCATAGAATCATAAGATTTAGAATTGGAAGAGAATTTAGATGCCATCTTGTCTAATATCCTTATAATGGGCCAAATCAAGTAAAGTTAAATTTAAAATTTTCAAGCATGGCATGTGAATTTAAAATCAACTTGCTTCATAAATAGAAGATAGAGGAAGCATTGTTAGATCATAATCCACATGACAAAGACGTAGGAACTTTAGTAGACTGAAAATTCAATGAGCCAAAATCATGCCATGGCATTCTAAGAGCTAATAGGATTATTTCTGAGTATGTGGGAGGGAAGGGTGGTCCAGAACTGCCATTTCATTAGTATGGGGAACTGGCTTGTTGGAAATTCCTTCTACCATTATAGGCCAACTAGTCATCTGTAGTTTATAGTCCACACTGCTTAGGGGAACTGAGAATTTAAGTAACTCACCCAAGATCACTACGTCACCCACGTCACTATGTGTCAGAGGCCAGACCTGAACCAATACTTCCTAAGACCAAGATGAATGGAGGGATGACAAGAGAGTACTTAGCTGTCTTTAATGTGCTCACATCACCTGACCCAGGTATATTATATTCCAGGGTACCAAAAAAACATATGTATGTGTTCGCTGAACCATTTTTTGATATCTGGCCCTCTTTCTACTATAACATGCAGTGGACTCAATCTGTATTAATGGAAATATAATAATATACCCAAATCAAAGAAAGTGATAATTCCACTATAGTGTGCTCTTTTCAAACAACGTCTATATTATTGTGTTCAATTCACATTCAGACATGGTGTAGCAGCAATCAATCCGTCATCCAATAAACATTTATTAAGTACCTACTATGCGCCAGATGCTGTGCTTAGCATTGGGGACACAAATGAAACAATGAAAAGAATTTGGAGGACTGAGCTTAGAGTCACCAGGCCTGAGTTCCGTCCTAGCTTTGCCACTTTTCTTCAAGCAAGAAAACATTTATCAAATGGCCATTATGTGCCATTTTTGTTGTCATTGCTGCTGAGTCACTTTTTGAGTGGGGTCTGACTCTTTGTGACCCCATTTGGAGTCTTTCTGGCAGAGATACTGGAGCAGCTGCTATTTCCTTCTCCAGCTTATTTTACAGATAAGGAAGCTAAGGCAAACAGAGTTAAGGCACTTGCCCAGGACAAATTTCAACTCAGGAAGATGAGCATTCCTCCCTTCACACAGCTATACGAGATTTGTAGTACAGATATTATTCCCACTTGCCAGAGGAGGAAAATGAAGTTGAGTGAGGTTAGAATTTAGCAAGTGGCTAAAACATATGGCACTCTGGCTCAAAGGCCACTCATTTCCCTTTCCATTAAATTACTTTGCCTGTCATTGGGAAATGAATGATTGCCCATCACCTTGTAAACTTTAAATAAATTCAAATCTATTTATTCTTCAAAATCTAAATCCTGTCTAGAGGCAGCTAGGTGACATAGTGGATAGAGCACTGGGTCTGGATTCAGGAAGAACTGAGTTCAAATCTGGTTTCAAATACTTACCAGCTATGAGACCCTGGGCAAGTCACTTAACCTCTGTCTCGGTCTTCTCATTTGTAAAGTAGGGATAATAATGTCACCTACCTCTCAGGTAACAAGTTCTAACAGAAGATCAAATGAGACAATATTTGTAAAGTGCTTAACAAAGTACCTGACACATAGTAGGTGTTTAATTAATGCTTGCTTCCTGCCTATTCTCCAGAAATATTTCTTTAAATCTTACTGACTTGGGAGTGGTTTTGTCTATAAGCAGGATGGGACTGTGATAGCCATAGGAGGCAGAGCCATAACTGTATAACAACTGGTGAATTAATAATAACAACAACTCACATTTAGATAGTGCTTACTATGAGCCAGACACTAGTGTGTGCTAAGTACTTCACAATAATTATCTCATATGCACCATACAACAACCCTAGGAGCTAAGTGCTATTATTATCCCCATTTTACAGGTGAGGAAACTAAGGCAAACAGCAGTTACATGACCTGCCCAGGGTCATACAGCTAATAAGTGTCTGAGCAGGACTTCCAAGTCAGGTCTCTTGACTCCAGGCCCAGCACTCTTACTGCCGGCCACTTAACCTGCCTCTTATTGAAACTGAATTGAAAGTTTAACTCTTAGGGTATTCATTTCCTCATCTGAAAAATAAGGAAATTGGATTTCATTATTGGATCCCCAGATTGAAATTAGATTGGACCCCCAAAGTGATAAAGTTATGATTCTGACTAAACAAAATTAAAACAAACAAAAATTATCTTCAGGAATTTTGATTAATTTTCACATAAGAATTTCTTCTGTTCCTAATTGTATAGGTGTCAGTGAGACAACAATACACAAATTCTATCTGAGCCCTGTCTCTGAGTTATCTTCCTGACATCTATCTAGTAAGAAGGATATTTTACAAAGATTCATAGGCCCGAGATATTTATCTGAGCATAAGGATGTTTATGCATTTTGATATAAACCCATCTACTAGGGGTTTGGGAATGTCTGTTTATTCCTAGGAATGGTCTTAGAGAGCATGGTGGAAAATCTTAATGCTGTACGTTTTTATACACTGTGACCAAGGCCCTGGTTAGGAAGTGCTATTGTATCAAACTGTTAAACTCTGAAAGAGAGTGCCTACTAAACCTTGCTAAATTTCAAAGAAAGACCCTATTGTTAGTTGATAGATTAATCAATGATTCAACCAATCACCAAGCATTTATTAAAGACCTAATATGTACCAAGCCCAGTAGTAGGTGCTGGGAAAACAGACAAAAGTAATATACAGGATGCATGTAGTTGACTTTTCTAGTATTATATTGAGACTCCAAAATGAGATTCTGAGAAAGGTGAGCTATGAAAAACTAGGAGAAAAGATCATTTGGGAAAGCTTCTTAAAACCTAAATGCCAAAAGACTCAACTACAGCCGGAGTTGTAAGTATGTGGATGAATTATACAAGCTTTTCTCCACTTCTGTAAATAGAAAGCTCACATTTCACAGATTAAGATCCTTAAGATGAGATTTCAATATTTCAGCCAGCTACCTACTACACACATGGACATAGCAATAGGTTTATTTTTATATACAGTTAAGATGGTCAAAGGTCATAAAGAAGCCAAGCTCTATTACAGAAACCACAACAAATATCCAAAAAAGGTGAATGCCCTAGAAAGACCAATGATAAAAAACAGAAATTTCTCCATCCAGTCCCAAACTGCACAAAACACAGCCAGAAGAGGGTGAAGGCTGGTAGAAAGGTCACAATCAGGCTGCCAGTGACAGCCCAGGTAAATGAGGAAGCAGAAAAGATCAGGAGAAGAGCACCACCATGAAAACTAATACACATTCTGATAACCTGTCTTGAGAAAAGCAAAGTTGAGGAGAAGAGTTGAGCCAGAGTAAACTGTCATGAACAACCTGAAGTCCATCAGAGCTCTGAACAGAGGCATCATAAACCAGTATCACCTCCAATTATCAGTCACTTGAAGCCTGATTTGTTGTCTCTGTCACCCAGGCACATTGTAGGCACTTACATGTTTATTGGAATTGAATGGTGTTCTAGCACATAATACTCCCATAATTTCATGTAATTATAATCTCATTTACATGGATTCTCCCTATATTTGTCAAAATTACAATCCATCCGCAGTTACATGTCCTGGGCCATTCCAGACTACTGTATAATTAGTACATTTTAAAAGCGAAAACTCGCCCTGGCCTGTCAAACACAGAAGCAGAGGACAAGAACCAGCCCATGTATAATCCCTTTGCAAGGAGGTAGGGTCTTACCACCCACTCCTCAGATGACCAGGAACCACATCAAGAGACAAGTAAATGTGTAGATACCAGTGGTGGAATGACTGACCTGGGAGGAGTGTAAGTGCAAACAGTCCAGTGGGGTCTATGGGGACCACAGCAATGGCCAGAATCAACTCTGAATTCATTAGTAGGCAGAGAAAAAGAGGAAGATCAGCCAAGACAACAACCCTAGGTAGACCAGCAAAAGACCAAGACAAAAGCCAAGGGTTGAGATAAAGGGAGAGCCTAATACTGGCTGCCCAAACCAGATTGTCCATGTCAAAAAAAAAAACACAATACAGAGGGCTCAAGACCAAATAAGGCTCACCCAACTAAACCAAGACTGCTAGAAGGAGTTGCCTTAAACATGAAACCCCAATCCAAGAAATAAGGTTGAAAATATAAACAGAAGACATCAAACAAAATGAAGAAATTCTAGTATCTACATTTTACAGATGAAAAAAGTAAGGCCCACAGAGATAAAAGGATTTTCCAAAGATCACACAGATATTAACGGTCAGAGGAACAACTAGAATTCAGATCTCTATGTATTTAATCCAGTGTTCCCTTCTACTTAATGATGTGCCATCTCAGTCATCTTCCTTCCAGCCACTTCCATGGAGGGTGTAACAGCAATATTTCAGCCAGCTACTGACCACATACCCAAGATAGCCTGCTAGCACAAATTCTTTGGTCTGCTTTACTAGGAAAGATAGCTTTTTGAGGGGTCAACAATCTTCTTTAATTACATTCACTAGTTCAGGGAAAAGTCAGTACCCTGAACTTCAGAGAAAACACAAGCAGAGAAATTAGCATAGACCAACAGACAGACTGTCTAAATCAAAGCAATATTGTTATATACTTTGCATATACCACTGGATTGAGAAAGCCTTTACATCTGAGCAGTCAGGGAGTTCTGAACATATGGCTACTGAGAGCCTCCACCAGAGAATCAAAAGATCCTTCTCATAAGCGAACCCTCAAAGCAAAAGCTCACCTCTCACAATATACACTCTTCCAGCTAATAGACTGGAGTCAGAAGGCATCACAGAGCTTATGACTACCAGTGCCTAGCTTAGTACCAAAAGGTGTGAAAGCCTTCCTACAAGCAAGCCTTCTTCCAAGCAAGCTCCTCCCCCAATGGGCTCTGAGACTCAGGATGTATCACAGCTGTGAGCTGGGCCAGAGCTCAAAGCAGGTCATATAGACTATTAATGGATGCAGAAGACCTTCACATCCTATTAACATTACAGAGGGTTCACCTTGTGTGTAGTAAGAGAAGCTGGATATTATTTAAGGAGTACAGTAGTTATCTTCGGGGCAACTAGGTGGTACTGTGGATAGAGTGTCAGGCCTGGAGTCAGGAAGAATCATCTTCCTGAGTTCAAATCTGGCCTCAGACACTTACTAGCTCTGTCACCTTGGGCAAGCCACTTAACACTGTTTGCCTCAGTTTTCTCATCTATTCTGAGTTAGAGAAGGAAATGGCAACTCGAGTATGTTTGTCAAGAAAACCCCAAATGGGGTCATGAAGAGTCTAACACAACTGAAACAACTGAACAACCATGACAATAACAGTAGTCAACTTGGATTGCAAATCTTTCATCCTTTTAACCTAAATATGATTTTTAGAAGTATGCAAAAGTCATTTGGAAGCAAATGTAGTGTGGCGTAATAGACAGTGGGCTGCATTTGGATTCAGAGAGAATAGGGTTGAAGTTCTGCCTCTCACACTGTGTGACCATAGACACTTAGCCTCTCCACGCCTCTGTTTCTGCAGCTCTAAAATGAAGGCTTGGACTCAGTGGCTTCTCAGGTCTCTCTCCTGTTCCCATGATCCTGTGAATGAAATGAGTGATCGGACTGGGCAATCTGGTTTAGGATGACAAAATCGCTGTGATTAGGAAGTAGGAAGACTAACTGCCTCACAGGTAGCTTGTCAGCTGACTCTGATGGCCTTTCCCAACTTCAGTGACATTCCCCAATATGGGCTGAACCTTCCAGCTTCACTGGGATAAATTTATCATTTCCCAAGTTCATGGCTTTAAATATTTATTGAGTGGTATAAAATGGTTCAACCAAAGGAAGAAACATCAAGTTGGTGTATCATATGAAAACATTTGCCTCTGAAGATTAAGCTGGGTTCAATCTTAGAATGCTCCTGATAAAATAATAATAATAATAATAACTAATATTCACATAGCACCTTAAGGTCTATAAAGTGCTATACATCTATCATCTCATTTGGCCCTAAAAAGGGTCTATGTGGGCCAACCAATGGGGTTGGTTTCAGCCTCAGATATAACTAGCTATGTGACCCTGGGAAAGTTACTTAACAGCTGCTTGCCTCAATTTCTTCCTCTGTAAAATGGAGATAGTAAAGCAATCACCCAGGCTTGTCATGAGGATACAATGAAATATTTGTGAATACCTTGAAAGTGCTCTATAAATGCTGGCTGTTTTCATTACCAGTCTTTATCATTATTATTATTATTTACAGCCTGGTTGAGCCAGATATGTTTTCTAATGGAGTGACACAAAACATTACGACAGTGTTACATGCTATGGGACTGTAACAACAATGTGGCTAGCAGCTGTTTTGGGGGTAGAACACCAACAACACCAGCACACAGGAGGCTGCCAACATAGGTTCTTTGATCTGCTTTTCCAAGAAAAGCAACTTTAAGGGGTTAACAATCTCAGTTTAATCAAACATATGTATATCATTCACTTAGTTCAGGGGAAAAGATCAGCCTTCTGAACTTGAGGGCAAATACGAACAGAAATTACAAACATCAACAGACAGACCTTGTCTGATTCAAATCACAATTCATAGTTACCAGAGAAGCACCAACATCTGGGTTGGCAGACACTATTTCAACGACTTGCCTAGAGTCTTGTCACCCTTTCAATGAGTGCACCCCAAAAGTGAAACGCTAACTTTCTAGTACATATACAGTGCTCAGGGCCATGGGGGCTCGAGGCTCACCATTTAGGGTGTGGCAAATCACTAAAACCAGGGTGTGGAAAAGTATCACATCATACACAAATCAGTCACTCCTGATTGTCCCAGTGCTGAGAAACTCTCCGAGACAAAAAAGATTCCACTTTACTTGCCTCATCCAAACAAAGATCAGACTCATTAAAGGCACTTAAGAGAAGAACAGCAAAAAATCCTTCCCTGATTACCATTACAGTGACCCTGGACAAATCACTTAACCACTCTGTGCCTCAGTTTTTTCACCTGTAGAATAAGGTTGTATGACCCTGTCATCTCAGATTTGTAAGGATGGAGAAGGTAAACACTTGCTAGCTTAGGATTTTGCTCAATAATTTCATTTATACTTTTAGCAGAAAGGAAAAAAAAAACCAAATAGGCATTTAGACTGAAAATTCCTTAATGTAATGGACCAAGTCAGCTAAAGCCTAAAGAGCACTGAACTTGGAACGTTAGAAAACTTGAGTCCAAACCCAGGTCCTGTCTTTTATTATTGGTATGACTTTGGGTTAGCCACAGTCTCTCAAAACTTGAGTTTCCTCACTTGTAAAATGAAGATAATCTTGTAATACCAGCCTTTTTGACACAGCAGATAAAGCACCAAACTTGGTGTCAGGTGTTAGTTAACCATCATTTAAGTACCTACTATGTGCCAGGCACTATGCTAAGCTCTGGGGATACAAAGAAATTTTTAAAAACCCTCAATCCCTGCTCTCAGGGAACTCATAGTCTAATGAGGAACAACTATATGTAAACAAGATGTATAAGATAAACAAGTAGATGGGATAATTTCAGAAAGAAGGTACTGTCATTAAGGCAGGTCCAAAATTTATAGGGTGGAACTTTAGCTGAGATTTGGAGAAAACCAGGGAAAACAAGAGGTAGAAATGAAGAGAAAGTAAATTCCAGGCATGGGGACCACCAGTGACAAATTACTAGAGTTGGGACATGTAGTATCATCGGCAAGTGATGAGCAGCTGTGTTGATAAGCAAAATGGCCTTTGTTTTCTTTGAGTAATTCAGTGAGCCTTACTAGGTGCTAAGCCCCTGGCCATTAGGTGTTAACCTAATCTATGTGGATGTGAACCTCCCAGGGTCCTAAGGCGAGGGGCCAACTCAAGAACCAGTCGCTAGAGCCTGAGCTCTGGTGATTCAGATGATGTTTGATGATGTCTGAAGCCCTATAAGAAGGGAGGACAGAGTTATTTGTGTGGGGCTCTGGAGATGGTGTTGATGAGGAGACTCCAGGCAGCTGTAGCTAAGGAGCCCTCCAGCTTGTAAACCCAGATGCTGAGACTTTGTTGAACTCTGGTAACTACGTGTTGGGATTTGAATCAGACAAAGTCTGTCTGTTGATGTTTGTAACTTGTTTGCATTTTGTTTTAAAGTTCAGGGTGCTGGCTTTTTCCCCTGAACTAACTGAATGATATTGGTATGCTGAATTAAAAGTAAGCTTGTCAACCCCTTCACCTTGCTTTCCTTAATTAAGCAGATCAAAAGAAACTGTGCTGTTGGCAGCTTTCTGGGTGCTGGCTGTGGGTGAATCTTATACCCCCACAGAAGCTGCTAGCCAGATTGTTAAAACAACAGCAAGGAAGCCAATGTCATTGAATCAAAAATTATATGGCTGATTGAAAGTGTAAGAAGACTGGAAAGATTGAAGGGAACCATGTTATGAAGGGCTTTATTAGGAGACTACAGGCAAATCAGTCAATAATATTAATTAATAAGTGTAAAGTTCTCTAAAGTTTGTCAAGCATTTTATCTGCATTATCTCATTTAATGCTGTGAATAATCCTGTGAGGCAAGTACTGGTTCAGTCATTTCAGTTGCATCTGACTCTTCACTACCTCATTTGGGATTTTCTTGGCAAAGATACTGGAGTGGTTTGCCATTTCCTTCTCCAGCTCATTTTATAGATCAGGAAACTGAGGCAAACAGGATTAAGTGACTTGCCCAGGGTCACACAGCTAGTATGTGTTTTGAATAGAACTCACAAAGATGAGTCTTCCTGCTCCAGGCCTGGCACTCAAGCCACTGTGCCACCTGGCTAGCCTAGAGGCAAATATTATTATCTTAATTTTTAGAGACAGCAAGACCAAGGATGTGAAAAATCAAGTGACTTGTCTCAGGTCACACAGTGAGTATCAGAGGCAGGACTACAACAAAGATCTCTCCTGCTGTCAAATCCTCCACTCAATCTAATATGCCATACTGCTTCTCAAGCTTCTTTCCATCTATAATATGGAGTTAAAAATATCTATAATACTTATCTCCCAGGCCTGACATGAGGATCAAATGAGATAATGTACAAAAAAGGCTTTGTAAAAGCCACCTACAGAATGTCCCAAACGTCTCAGTTCGAAAAAGTTATAAGCTGGCTTACAAATGCATGGAAACTTTGGGACAACCTATGTAAATGCCAAATATTGTTACTATTGCTTTCAATAATATTATCACTCTTTGTATTCCTCACTGTCTCTTATGGAACCCTGCACTGAGTCGATGTTCAGTAAGTGCTTGATGTCTGATGAATTCACATTAGCAAATGTCTTTAGTACTGGGAAATTAAATCCATAGTAGTAAATTAATTTTTCCATTTGCTAATTAGATGTCTGCTTGACTTAATTTGGCCTGTATGCACAAAGTCAACTGTGTTTGAGTAGAATGCACTACCTTGAATTGGCTTTGGATATCTAATTAATAGATTTAGAATGACTTTTTGAACTCTGTACTACAGAATTCATGCCTAGATTAAATGTTGAAGTTGTGTAAAAATGAGGGAGTTAGGATGGATGCTCTAAAATTTCTTCTGGTCTAAAGTCAATTATCTTTCCTTATTAGCTTCCTATTCTGCAGTTACCAGTGGTTCTTCTCTATTTTTAACTTTCTTAAGATACCCTATTCCTCCAGCATACTCCAGGGGAAAGAAAATTGGTCTCAGAGTCAAAAGATCTATATTCTAGAGTCAAGAAATCAATGTTCTAGAGCCAGCTCTGTTGTTAACTGGAACCCTTGGAAAAGTCATTTTATTTTTCTGAGTTTCGGTTTATTCACATGTAAAATGGGAAGGTTGAACTAAATGACGTCAAATTTCCCTTCCAAGACTTACAAACTATAGTGATAATACATCTTTTAGGATTTTGCCATTTTATTTAAAAGGGTGTGAAGCTATTGTTTAGTGCTTCACTTCCTTTCTCTTTATTTCCTCATAGATTACTCTGGCATTTCCAATCTGAACCTCTCTGGGCCTCATTTCCTCAGTTTATAAAATGAGAGGGTGGAACTATGTGACCTCTTCACCTTTAACATTCTGTTACTCTGCCCACCTTCAGCTTCTCCTGAATCTTCATTTTGAAGTGTTTCTTCTACTTGATCACCAATATTCAGCTTGATTCCTTAGGATCAAAGGATTTGTGGTTGGAAGGAATTTTACAGATAATGTAATCCAATCAAGAAGAGAAAGCTGAGGCCCAGAGAGGTTAAGTGACTTTTCCAGGGTTCTCAGGAGAACCAAAATTCAAACCCAGTTCAGTGACTAAAATATGGCTCTGAAAAGTTGTGCTTTATTTAATAGGGATAACATGAGTGAAAGAGGCCCATTCTATATTGAGAAGATGCACTTATGAAAAGAAATCTAGAAACATTAGTTTCATACCGAGAGCAGAGGGGCACCATAAGACCATAAGGCTAAAGCTGGAAGGAACTTTTCTTTTCTTTTCAAATTCCCTTCATCCTCCTTCCCTTCCACCACCCATTGAGAAAGCAAGAAATGTGATAACCATTATGCAGATGAAATCATATAAAATACTTCAGTACTAGCCATATTTCAGGGGGAATAATACAAAAAATAAAGGAAAAATATGTTTCAATCTCTACTCTGAGGCATAGAACTTTTCATCATCAGTCCTTTGAAACTGTGGTGGATCATTGTATTGATCAGAATTAGTAAGTCTTTTACAATTAGTTATCTTTACAATGTTGCTTTTATTGTGTAAATAGTTCTGGTTCTGCTTATTTTACTTTGCAACAGTTCATACAAATCTTCCCAGGTTTTTCTGAAACCTTTTCCGTCATCTCTTGGAGATCTATGATATTCATATATCATAACTCATCCAGTCAATTGATGGGCATCCTCACAGTTGGATGGAACTTTAGAATTTATCCAGTCCAACCCTCTCATTTTACAAACGAGGAAGCAGAGTCACACAGGAAGTTAGTGGCAGAGCCAGAATTTTAACCCAGCACCTATGATTCCAAGTTCATTCCTTTTCCCAATGCACTGTTACAATAGTATTTGCATAAGAATAAATGAAGAACCAAAAGTGATTTTTACTGTAGGAGTACCTGGAAAGAAAGGGAAATAAGAAAGGGGGTTTAGGAACCCAATAAAAAAAATCTGTGATAGAAGCATGACACTTGTAGCAATGACACTTCAACAATATAGACATTTGATGAAAGGACTTTTTCTTTGTCAAAAGAAATTTATGACCTACCTTAATAATAATCTTAACCCTCATAAGTTAGAAGAAGTAACAAGAGGGTTTCTCTGGGCCTGATTCAGACTAATAAGGTAGATCTGGTCGCTGGAAGAGAACTAGTAATAACCTTGGGGATGAGTGATTTTTACTCATCACAGTCTGGAGAGAAAAGAGAAAAAACTGATCAAAATTTGATGTGCCTCCTAGAAGTGGGAAAAACAGTTTTCAAAGGATTCGTAGAAAGGATAGGCAGGATACACTGGCCTAATATCCTTTAGGGAAAGTCACTTTCAAGCAGGTTGGAAGACTCTTAAGAATGACAATCTGAAAAAACAAATGAAATGATTCTAATAAGGAGGAAAAGGGGAAACTGCAAACAAAGACTGATTTGGCTGTACAAGGAGCTCATCGACTCACTCAGTTTTAGAAAACAGGTGTATAGAAGTTGAAAGCAAGGGTGAATGACTGAGGATAAATAAGGAATATAGCGAGATCCTCTAAGAATGGTGTCAGGAACATCCAAAATGACTTAAGCCTAGCAGTAAAGGTTAAAGATAACAAAAAGTATTGTTCTATTTTAAGGGCAAAAAGGGGGACCAAAGAGGGAATAGATTTGTCACTAGAGATAAGCTGAATGCAAATAAGTAATGATGGTGAGATAGCTAGACTGTTCCATTCTTATTTTGACTTATTCTCTCTCCCAAGAAGTGGTCAAACATGCCTGAAATATAGTAAGCAAAATGGTTAGCAGGGAGTCAGAATTAAAGATAACTGAGAACATGGTAGGAGAGCCTCTGGGTGCCTTCAATGAGTCTAATTCACCAAGTCCGGGATGATCTATCTCATAGGTTACTTACTGTACTAAAAGAAATGGTAGGTGTGATTGTTGAGCCACTGTCAGTGATCTTCGAAATATTGTGAAATAGAATAAATGGGCCATTAATATTTAGCCAGATCAGAATCAGTTCATATTCTTCTCACAGGTATGGGTAGATGTATTTTTAAACAAATAATAGATAAAGGCAATTACAAGATATAAAATAGATAACTTTGAGTCCGTAAAACTGAAGAGCTTCTGCATGGACAAAAACAATGCACAAAAGATAAGAAGGGAATTGGTCTAATGGGGAAAAAAATCTTTGTATCAAATTTCTCTGATCAGAGTTTGGTGTTCAAGATACCCAGATAATTAAGAAACATATATAAAAGTAATAGCCATTCCCCAATAAATAAGTGGCAATAAGATAGGAACAGTACTCGAAAGAATAGCAAAGTATTCACAACCACATGAATGTTCCAAATTACTATTAATAAAAGAAGTACAAATCAAAATAACCCAAATTTTCACCTCACACTTGCAAATTGGCAGAGACGACAAAATGGAAATAGTCAATGTTGAAAGAGTTGTGGAATAATAGGGACGTTAATCCATTGTTGGTGGAGCTCTAAAAGCAATTTGGAATTATGCAAATAAAGTGACTAAGATACCCACACCCTTTGAATCAGAAACTCTATTAATAAAAATAAAGTCACCATATACACACTATATACACCAGCATATTTATGGCATCATTTTTTGTGATAGCAAAATACTGGAAATAAAATAGAAGCTGATCTATTGAGGAATGGATAAACAAATTATAGTACATAAATGTAAGGGAATGTTACTGTGCTATAATAAATGATGTATGTGATGAGTAAATAGAATATTCATAAGATTTACAAGAATTCATGCAGAGTGATGTAGGCAAGCCCAGGAAACAATATATACACAGTAACCACAACAATATAATTAGAAAGAACACATACCAGAAAAGCAAAATGAATGCAACAAAATTATAAACATTCAGTATTTCTTGAATGATCGTTGGAAAAGAACCTGATGTTGGAAAAGACAAAAGGCAAAAGGAGACAGGGATGGCAATAGATGAGATGGCTAAATTGTGTCATGGAAGCAATGAACATGAGCTTAGACAGACTTCAAGAGATAGTCCAGGATAGAAGGGGCTGGTGTGCTATAGTCCATGGGGTAATGAAGAGTCAAATATGCCCGAACAACTGAGCAAAAACACAACAATGACTAGAATGGAGAGATAGAGAAGATAGCTACAACCCACCCCTTTGTGGGAGGGTGTGGGATTTCCACAGGTGTTAGACATTACACATGTTTTTGGTTTTGTTTTTCAATGTATCACCCAGTTGGGCTGATTTTTTTTCTCTTTAAAAATATTAATCATGATAGGGGATGTCTCACTGGGAGGGAGAAAGAAAAGGATACTGGGAATAAATATGATTATGTAAGAAACAGAAAACATCAATAAAAACTTATTTTAAAAAAAAGCTAGCCAGGTACTGTGGTAAGTGTGTGGGGATATAAATATAAAAAGCAAGACAGTGTCTGTCCACAATGAACTAATTCTAAAAGAAGACAGTATATATCTATATTCCTATATCTATAGCTACACATATATGCACGTGCATAGATACATACACCTATACATTCATATTTATCAGTAGCTAGATATACATATGTATATATAATATACACATATAGATATATACATCTACATAACCATGTATCTGTGTGTATAAATCTAGACATGTAGACATACGTATAGACAATTACCTATCCACATGTTCATAGAAATGTGCACATACATGTGTGTTATGTATATGTATATAATGGTATATGCATGTGCATTGTGTATGTATGCATACATAAACATGTAAATATACACAATGTGTTAAATGTACAAATCAGTACATGCATGTGTATTATGTATGTACATACGTATACACA
This sequence comes from Trichosurus vulpecula, assembly GCF_011100635.1. NCBI lineage: Eukaryota > Metazoa > Chordata > Mammalia > Diprotodontia > Phalangeridae > Trichosurus > Trichosurus vulpecula. The sequence goes on from NC_050574.1 coordinate 420,236,271, forward strand.
CATATGAGATGGTAGCCCCATGTATATATATGAATAGGGAGTGGAATAAGGAATGATTATTTTGGTTTGAGAGATCACAGGGATAGTTAGTGGAGTTATATTTGATTTTTCAAGAATAGTAGTGTTTGATTAGGCTCCCAGATCAAAAGGTAGAAAGGAGGAGAGGGACTAGAGAATTGTTTTCATCTTGAGCTGAAATCAGCCTCTCTGAAACTTCTATAAATTGCTTCTAGTTCTACCCACATAACACAACAGAAAATCTTTCATGACTGCCCTTCAAATACTGGAAGACAATGGCAATGTTCCTTTTAATCTTCTCTAGGTGCTTTTTAATTCCATCATCATTCTGGTTGCTGTCTATGTATGTTCTTTTCTTTGTCAACTGCCAGTCATTCTGACTTATGTGTTGCCACAGGACTCCAGTGACTCTGGAAGAGAGAGTGAAGCTGATGACTTTGCCCAGCTCTGCCTCACTTAAATCCAATTCACTTGCAAGTCAAGGCATTACCCTCCTGGTGTCATTGGTCCTCTTTGAGTTCTAAGGACAAACAACAACAACAGTCTCCTCTTTGTCAATGTGCTTCCAAAAATTTTGTCTATAGAATGACTATAATATTTCATATGTGGTCTGTTGCCCTGCACAGCCCCCAGCCCCACCCTTTCACCCCCACACACAAACAATAACATAGGACTCACTCAAACACACATTTACCCCACCCTCAGTTGTTCTCTCTGTTAATTAACTTATAGTATCATGGATTTATATCCATTAGAATTAACTGCCTGGGTCCTCTATTCTTTTAACCCTGCTGTACTCAGTCTGTCTCACCTGAACTACAATATCATTTTCTCCCTTCAGAGACATTTTCCAATGTTGCATTAGGGGAAAAAAAAAAGAAAGAGTGAAATCTGTTGGATCTCAGAGACATGCTGTTTTGTAGATAATGAAAACAAATGAAGCATAAAAGTTAATTTTGTTCTTTCTTTCACAGGCAGGGCCTCCTGTTAAAGACATCTCTCAATCAAATGAATACTTCCCTATGACATTGAAGAGCCAGAGAGTGGGTAAATTAATTTAAATATGATCCTGAAATTGCATTATTTCCTTGGTCTCTATGTAGCAATAATAATAATAATAATAATAATAATAGGTAGCATGTATATGTGTATACATATGCTATATATATATATGTATATATATAAAATATGCTAGCTATTATGTATTTATGTGTATGTGTGTGTTAGGTATATGTGTGTATATATGTATGTATACATATGTATATGCACATATGCATATTTTATATATGTGTATATAATTTATATAGCACTTTACAAATATCTTATTTGATTACAACTCTAGGAAGTAAATGCTTTTATTATCTCCACTTTACAGATAAGGAAACTGAGGCAGACAGAGGCCATGACTAGCCCAGGGTCACACAGCTACTACATGCCTTAGGCCAAATTTGAACTCATGTCTTCCCGACTCCAGGTTCAGGACTCCCCTCACTGTGTCACCTAGAGCTGTAACTGAGAAGGATCCACTATTGTGAATGAACTCAGTAACTCCAACCAATTCCTCCACTTCTCCCATTGAGTTGTTGAGAAAAAAAAAGAATGGAATGGAGACAAACACATCAGGGTGGAAGTCAGACATGGCACAAAGTAGCCCAGATCAAGAATTGGGCAGAAAAGTTCAAGAGCAAGAAAGAACACAAGTGAAAGATGTGATGGAAAACAGAATATGTATCAAAAATAATCATAATTTCTGCATAGCACTCTAAAGTTAGCAGAACATTTTGTGTCTACTTGCTTCTTTTTTCTTCGCACGGCCCCTGACAACTAGTAAGGGCTTAATACATGCTTGATGACTGACCTATATCATCACTTTTGAACCTCGCAACAACTCTCTGAGATAGGTGCCATTTTTGATCCCATGTTTCAAAAAAAGAAACTGATGCTGAGAAGGGTCATGCAGGTAGGAAGTATCTGACTTTTCCAAGGTCATGAAGGTAGGAAGAATCTGAAACAAGAATCAAACTCAGATTTATTTTGATATAGACTCCAGGTCTATCCACTGCATGTCCAAGTTCCCTCTAAAAAGAGCAAAATGACCAAGGGGAGAAAGGCCAGATTTGGCCTTCTGGCTACAAGAATTTGAGTTAGATAAAAATATAATCTCTATGTGTTGGCAAATAAGAGTTCTAAAAAATGGTTATATGTGACTGGGACATGGTCTCCAGTTTCACCCAAATGCCTTTCAACTTTGTGCAGTTTGTTTTTGATTGTATGTGTACATATTGTTTTCCCTGATGAGACTTTAATTCCTAATTCATTCACTTCTAAAATAGAAATCTGTTTCACAAAATAAAAAATATAAAACAAAATTTAAAAATTAAAAAATAAAACTTTCTGTAGCCATGCTAGACCTCACTGTGATAGTTTCAAAAAGAGGGATTCTGATCTTCCCAAAGCAAAATATTCTTTTAAGAAGCAAAGCATTTTCACAAAATTATTTACAAGGAGTTAAGGACTGGTCCTGTGATTTCATTGGAATAGGGAACTCTCCGGTGAAGAAACTCTCTTTCCAAATGTAAGTACCTTGGCAACTTCTCTTCAGCTTGGAGTTTTGTTTAGTTTCCTAGAATACTGAAAGGTTACATAGCAAGTCTGGGTAAGAGGTACTCCTAGAACCCAGGTCTTCCTTTAAGGTCAACTCTCTATCTACCATATTTGTTCTCTTTTTTAAAAAAATTTAATCTTCTAAATTTAAAAAATATTTTATTCACAATTTGTTTGATTGACTCAGGGCCCCTTCATATGATACCATTTACAACCTTCACAGGAGAAACCACAAGGATACAAGGCCACAGATGTGATAGACTCTCATGCCTAGATGCTGCCACAGCAATAGATAAGAGGATGATGAATTAAGAGCCTGAAACCTCAGAGGGCATCTGGTCCAAACCCCTCATTTTGCAAATGTGGAAATGAAACCTCAAGGAGGGAAGTGCTTTAAATGGCAAACAGATTTCAGATGGTCTAGCTATAATTCAAACCCAGCGCCTTTGGAACTGAATCCACTGTTCTTTCTGATGTAACATACTTCCTCTCCAGCTGGGAAGCAGAGTCTGTGGCTATATAAAGAAACATTAAAGAATCCTCCATGATGGTGATCCTGATTAAGCAGTAGAAATGAAATTCCTGAAAGCACCTTCTGAACCAGAGCATGTCTGCTACAGAGGTCAGGGATATTTGTACTCAGAGGTCTTGAGAACCTGACAATATTACAAAATCTCTCTCTCTCTCTCTCTCTCTCTCTCTCTCTCTCTCTCTCTCTCTCTCTCTCTCTCTCTCTCTCCCCCCCCCTTTTCTCTCTCACTTTCTCTCTCTCTCATCTGCCTTTGGATTGGATGACTGATCTGACGTGACCAGGTTATGCAAAGGGCAGTGGTATTTACTGATGAGAAAGAAGAGTGTATTTTAATAATTGTAAAGCACTTAGCACAATGCCGGAGACCTAGTAAACATCGTATAAACCCTAGCTATTGTTTTTGTTGTTTTTTGGTGGGAGGTCAGCACCAGCAGCTGGGGGGAGGGGTAAAGAAAGGTCTCACCTAAGAGGTGTCATTTGAGCAGAGCTTTAAAGAAAACTAGGGATTCTTAGAGATGAGGTGAGGATATTTCTAAGAATGATATTCCTTATCCTTACCCCATTCGGGGCAAAGATACTGGAGTGATTTGTCACTTTTTTCTATGAATGATGTTATTTTCCTTCTCTGATATAAGGGTATGAATATTCTCAATTAGTAGGAAAAAGTGAGGTAATGGAAATAACAAACTCTTATTCAGTTGTTCAAATTATTCAACAGTTTGAGCTTTAACACAATCTTTGAGTTGTCTCTGACCAGGAGACCAAAGACATTAGCTCACATAAAGCTTTATGGTTAACAGATCCTTTCTCTAACTCTATCTTTCAATAGCATTTCCTGCAATCAGTCTGTATCACCCTTTTCCCCATCCTTGTTGTTGTACTCTATCAAATTCCAAGTTATTCTCTCAACTTTTTAAATTATACCAAATTCTTCTCCAGCTTCTTTTTCAGATAAGGAAACTGAGGCAAACAGGATTAAGTGACTTCCCCAGGGTCATACAGCTAGTAAGTATCTGAGGCCAGCCTTGAACTCAGGAAGAGGAGTCTTTCTCACTCCCGACCCAGCACTCTATCCACTGGGACACATAGTTGTCCTTTTCAGGATCGTACAACAAGCAAGTATCTAAGAGAGGGTTCAGGATAAAATCTTCTTGCCTACAGATTCAGCATTCCATCCATTGTGTACACTGTCCCTACGATTAAAGCTAAAATTTATATAGCGCTCATAAATTTGGGAAGAACTGTATATATTACCTCATTTGATCAATAGAGATAGTAACGACCATTGCTTATATTTATATAGCAGTCTAAAGTTTGGAAAGTCATTTTAATGTGTCATCTCTTCTGGGAATAATATAACACAAGTGCTTTCAAATGAAAAGTCATCTTTTATAGTGTATATCCAAAAAGTCTCAGTGCAGCTTTATTAATTTAAGTTTTAATAAGCTTAAAACTGTACTTGAAAGTCTTAGGACATACTCTATGTGATATAGACTTGTGATGGCCTTTAAGTTAATTTTGTAACATCCTTTGAAGTCTTCAGATAACTTGTTCTGAAAATCATTGGAAAGTATTATTAACATTAGATTTTAAACTCATTAAGGCTGTGGTGATTGTATAGATCTCACACAACAAGGGGGCCACTTAGTGCTAATTATACTGCTAGTCCCTAATTAGTTTTTATCCACTGGAAACTAAACTGGCTACCCAACAACTCTCAAAAATGAGACTCAGCCTGTCAAGAGGAACCCCACAGGTCATGTCAATAATGGATAATCTATTCATGTAAGATGTAAAAATAGCTATCATACCAAGGGGATTGATCCTTCTAAAATGTTTCCCTAGAAAGACAAACCCTAATGTTCTCTTTCAGAGGTATCAAGCACACTGCCTACCATACTCCCAAGTGGAACCCAAAACAGATTAATATGTAATTGGGAAATATTTAACAAAATAAATAAAAATAAAATAAAGCATAGATAACATTACATTTTAAAACTAAATCAATATGCATCCCTCAAGGATCTTGATATATGAATTAGTGGCCCCCATTTTTATATGAGTTTGGGACCACTGCTATACATCTTCCATCTATGGCTTCTCAAGCGATAATAAATGCTACAATAATAGAATAAGAAACAGTCTTTGCCTCTTAATTTAAGGACTTTAATGAAAAAGAAAACAAGAGGCAAGGAACTTTATAGTGGTTAAACAAAGGAACTAAACTCCCATGGCCCTCTTCCTAAATGTCATAGGGTTGGTTGGGTTGTGGCAATAAGTAAAAACTTGCTTGCCCAAGGGTGAGGAAACTAATTAGATGCTCTAGTAAGTATTATAAGCATGTCTCTTTTACTTGAGCAGCATTCATAATTAGGGCTATTTTTATACCACACAGTGATAACATGAAAAGGCAAATAATAAACTTATAAGATAGTGTTTGGTTAGCATGAAGAGTTGAATTTACACAGGATTAAAGTAGATGATTTTCTGGTTTCATGGTTAAAAATGACTTTGAGGGCAAAATTGTCTTTCCTCCCTGTATCACTTCTTTCTTTTCTTTTTTAGAGTTATCAAAATATTTTTTAATTCATAGAACCCAGTTAAGAATGCTTTTATTTAACAGAGCTTTTAATTTATGAATTTTGAACACAAAAAGAGGCAGGGGAGAAGGGGCAAATAAGTATTTGCATGACATGTATTTTGGGCCAAGCATGGTATTAAGTATACAATGTGAAAAACAAAATTTTCATTTTTCTTTTTTTTCTTGTTTCATTATTTATTTATTTAATATTTTTAGTTTTTAGCACTAATTTGCATGAGTTTGAATTACAAATTTTCTCCCCAATTCTGCCCTTTCCTCCACTCCAAGATGGCATATATTCTGTTGGCCCCATTCCCTATTCGGCCCTCCCTAATGTCACCCCACTCCCCACCCTTCCCATTTTCCCTTACTTCCTTGTAGGGCAAGATAGATTTCTATGCCCCATTGCCAGTGTATCTTATTTCCTAGTTGCATACAAAAACTTTTTTTCGAACATCTGCTTTTAAAACTTTGAGTTCCAAATTCTCTCCCCTCTTCCCTCCCCAACCACCCTCTTTAAGAAGGCCAGCAATTCAACATAGGCCACATGTGTATCATTATGCAAAACCCTTCCACAATACTCATGTTATGGAGGACTAACTATATTTTGCTCCTTCCTATCCTATCCTCCTTTATCCAATTTTCTCCCTTGACCCTGTCCCTTTTCAAAAGCGTTTGCTTTTGATTACCTCCTCCCCCTATCTGCCCTCCCTTCTATCATCCTTCCTTTTTTATCTCCTTCCTCCTTCTTTCCTGTGGGGTAAGATACCCAATGGAGTGTGTATGTTAATCCCTCCTCAGGTCAAATCTGATGAGAGCAAGATTCACTCATTCCCCCTCACCTGTCCCCTGTGTTGGTAGGTCAAATGGGCTCCTTAGCACTTAGTTCAAGTGCCCTTGAATAGTTTGGCTTTTGTTCCATTTGAGTAATTTAGTGTATTTCATCGAGATTTACTAAGTGCTAAGCCCCAGGCCCAAACCCCTATTAGGTGTAAAACCAATGTGGATGTGGATTGGCAACTAAGGTGGGGCCCAAGGTGGGGCTAACTCCAGGGAGGGCCTAGTTTACATGTCTGGGAGAGCAGAGGCTTTTAGACCATGTCGGGTTTAAGTCCACCTCTTTGTGACAATTCTAGGTCACGTGAGTGAGTCGCATGTGTGACTCACCCCTGACGCTGAAAAAGATATAAAAACCAGGGGTTGGCTGTCTGTTCTTTGGAGCTCTCTTACTCACAGCAGTGGAAGCATGAGTGACTCTAGGCCAGCCCCTGTTCTGAGCTCCTGGGCTGAACCTAGATGGTAACTATGAATCTGTATTTGGTCTATCTGTTAATGTTTGTAATTTGTTTGTAATTTGCTCTGAAGTTCAGGGTGCTGGCTTTTTCCCCTGAACTAAGTGAATGATATTTGTATGCTGAATTAAAGTAAGCTCGTCAACCCCTTCACCTTGCTTTCCTTAGTTAAGCAGATCAAAAGAACCTGTGCTGTTGGCAGCTTTCCGGGTGCTGGCTGTGGGTGGATCTTACACCCCCACAGAAGCTGCTAGCCAGATTGTTGAAACACCCCCTCTTCCCTTCCAACAAAACTGCCTTTGTTTGCCACTTTTATGTGAGATAATTTACCCCATTCTATCTCTCCCTTTCTCGCCCATACCTTATTTGATTTTATTTTTTAGATATCATCCCTAAATATTCAACTCACCCTGTGTCCTCTGTTTTCAGAGCTATTTCTATACAGCCAGCTCTGCCATAGCAGCTCCTCCTCCCCCAAGAACCACCAACCTGGACAGGACTCAGCTCTGAAGCAGGTTCTGCACTCCTGCTCTCACTGAATCCACCACTTAATTCCTCCCACCAGGTGGGCCTGGGGTCAGAAGCAATTGCAGCTGTAGTTCTGTAGCTGCACCACCTCTGCTGCCCCTGGGGCAGTGTGTGAACTCTGTCCCCGCATCTTTTCCCACTAATCTTCTCTGTTGTCTTTGGTGTTTGTGGGGTTAGAAGTCCGGTGACTGCCACAGCTCACTGATTCAGGGTGCTAGGGCCTATTCTGCCTGGCTCCTGGTCTGGTTGGTCTAGGTGCAGCCCAAGTTGGGCTCTGCTCTACTCCACTCCCAGCCCCCTGTGTGGTAGACCTTACCCAGTGACAATCTAGGCTGTCCTGGGCTGGTGTCCTCCTTCCCTCTGCTATTTCATGGGTTCTGCAGTTCTAGAATTTATTCAGAGCCATTTTTATAGGTGTTTGGAGGGTCCTAGGGGAGAGCCCTAGGCAAGTACCTGCTTTCTAGCCACCATCTTGGCTCTGCCCCATCCCCTCCCCATGTCACTTCTAATAACATACCTGAACTAAGAGTGAGAAGGATAAGGATTTCATTTATATCAGGAACTAACTGGGGATATGCTGCTAAATATTTAATAACTGGCTCTAGGAAAAAGAATTTAAATGTATACAGGGGCAGCTAGTGGTACAGTGGATAGAGTCCTGGCTCTGGAGTCAGGAGGACCTAATTTCAAATCCAGCCTCAGACACTTGGTATTTACCGGCTGGGCAAATCACTCAACCCCAATTGCCTCAGAAAATGTATGCAGGATACACTATTAAGTTTAATATGCATGTTCTTTTGTGGTGGCAAAGAACTGGAAATTGATTCCCATCAATTGGAGAATGGTTGAACAAGTAGTAGTATATGAATGTAACGGAGTACTATCGTGCTATAAGAAATGATAAGGCAGGCAGATTTCAGAAAAACCTGAAAAGATTTACATGAACTAATACTGAGTGAAGTGACAAGACAAAGTGAATACTGTACATCAGCAATACTGTGAGATCTATGATAGATTTAGCTATTCTCAGCATTAAAATGATCCAAGAGAATTCCAAAAGATTCATGATGGAAAATACTATCCACATCCAGAGAAAGAACTATGTATGGAGTCTGAATGAAGAACAAAGCATCCTTTTTTCACTTTTTTATGTTTTTTCTTTCTCATGGTTTTTCCCTTTTGTTATGATTCTTCTTTTACAACATGATTAATGTGGAAATATTTTTAATATGATTGTACATTTACAGATTGTTTGCCATCTTGGGGAGGAACATGGAGAGAAAGGGAGAAAAAATTTGGAACTCAAAATCTCATAAAAGTGAATACTGAAAACTATCTTTACATGTATTTGGAAAAAAAAAATACCATTCATGGGTGGGGGAAAGAAGTTTAATATGCATTATTAACATTTTCTTTATCACTTTCTTAAGTATTAGACAATAAAAAATAATAATAACCCAAGCCCTGATATATAGCATTTGCTGATTTTTGACATGTAAATGTTGACACTGAAAATTCAACAGTCATCTTTCAAAAGTCAGTAATGATTTGTCTCTAGCATACCTGTGGTGAAACTCCTAGATGAGGAGACTCTGGCTCCCCCTGCCAATGTAGATCAGCATCTTCTCTGCAATTTACATACTTAGAGAATGCCCTAGAGCAGCAGTCAATTAAGTTGGTTGTTGAAGATCACAGAGCCAGTATAAGTATGAAGCAGGGCTTGAATTCAGATTTTCTATGCTAGAAGAGCTTCTCTCTCCCCATTGAATAATACTCCCTCTATTACACTAAGGGATTAAGTCAAATGATTTTCCTCTAAATATTTCTTAAATAAATTTATTGTTTATTTTTAACATTCTTTTATTAATATATTTTTGGGTTCTGAATTCTCATCCTCCCACTCATTCCTCTCCCGCCTATTGTGAAAGCAAAAAATGTGACATTAATTATACATGTAAAATAATGTAAAACATATTTCATTTTGCAAAAAAGCAAGGAAAATAAAAAATGTGAAAACATTATGCTCCAATCTGCACCCAAATGCCATCAGTTGTCTCTCTGGAGGTGGATAGCATTTTTCATCATAAATCTTTTGGAATCACCTTGGATTATTGCCTTAATCAGAATAGCCAAGTCACTCACAGATAATCATTGTACAAAACTGCTATTCCTTTGTACAGTGTTACGGTTCTGCTCACTTCATTTCTGAATTTTATCACATGAGTCCTTCCAGGTCTTTCTAAAACCATCCTGCTCCTCATTTTTTATGACAGTATTCCAATCATATACCACAGCTTGTTCAGCCTTTCCCCAACTGATGGATATCCCCTCATTTTCCAATTCTTTGCAACAACAAAAAGAGCTGCTATAAAAATTTTTGTTCATATACGTTCTTTTCTTTTTGCTTTTATTTCTTTGGGATATAGACCTAGTAGTGATATTGCAAGTTCAAAGGGTATGCACAGTTTTATGGCCCTTTCAGCATATTCCCAAATTGTTCATCAGAATGGTTGGACCAGTTCACAACTCTATCAAGAGTGGATTAGCACCCCAATTTTTCCACATCCCCTCCAAAATTTGTCATTTTTCTTTTCTGCCATATTAGCCTATCTAAGATGGTACCTTAGTTGCTTTAATTTGAATTTCTCTAATTAATAATGATTTAGCGATAAGACTATAGATAACTTTGATTCCTTCCTGTTAAAACTGCTTCTTCATATCCCTTGATAATTTATTATTTGGGAAATGATCTATAGTTTATAAATTTGACTCCATTTCCTATATATTTGAGAAATGATGTATTTATCAGAGCAACTTGCTATAAAAATACTTTCCTGGTTTCTGTCTTTCCTTCTATTTTTGCTGCATTGTTTTTGTGTGAAAAGCTTTTTAATTAATGTAACCAAAATTATCCATTTATATTTCCTGTGATCCTCTCTATCTCTACTTTGGTCATAAATTCTTCCCTTATCCGCAGAGTTGTCAGGTGAAATTTTCAATATTTCCCCAAATTACTTATGACATCACCATTTATATTTTAACCTTATCTTGATGCGTGGTGTGAGATGTCAGTCTATACCTAGTTTCTACCAAAATGCTTTCCAGTTTTCCAAGAAATTTTTATCAAAAAGTGAATTCTTGTCCCAAATGTTTGGATCTTTGGGTTTATCAAACAGTAGATTGCTGTGGTCATTTACTACTATGTCTTGTATGCCTGATCTATTCCACTGATCTACCACTCTATTTCTCTAGCCAGTACCACATACTTTTGATGATTAGCACTTAATAATATAGTTTGAAACCTGATATGACTAGGCCATCTTCCTTTGGATGTTTTCTATTAATTCTCTTTTGTCCTTTTGTTCTTCCAAATGAAATTTGCTATTATTTTTCTATCCCTATAATTTTTTTAGTTATTTGATTGGTATGGCACTAAATAAGTAAATTAGGTAGCATTGTCATTTTTATCATATTGGCTTGACCTACCCATGAGCAATTAATATTTCTCCCAATTATTTAGATTTGTCTTTATTTGTGTGAAAAGCATTTTGTAATTATATTTTAGAGTCCCTGGGTTTATCCTGGCGGACAGACTTCTAAGTATTTTATACTGTGTGCAGTTATTTTAAATGGAATTTCTCTTTCTATCTCTTCCTGTTCGACTTTGTTGGCAATATATAGAAATGCTGATGATTTGTGTGGCTTTATTTTATATCCTGTGACTTTGCTAAAATTGTTAATTTTTCAATCAGTTTTTTTGGTGGATTCTCTAGGATTCTCCATATATACCATCATATCATCTTCAAAAAGTGATAGTTTTGTTTTCTTATTAATTATTCCAATTTCTTTAAATTCTGTTTTTTCTCTTATTGTGCTAACTAGCATTTCTAGTACAATATTGAATAATAGTGCTGATAATGGACATCCTTGCTTCACTCCTGATCTTATATATCTATGTCTATATCTAGTTCCTTTAGACATATATATGTATGTATATACACACACACATACATATATATGAACTATATGTAGTTTATCCCCACTAATGCATGCTGATGGAAATAGATAGACACTACTTAGCATTTTAAGGAAAGTTCTATTTATTCCTATGCTTTCTAGTGCATTTAATAGGAATGAATGTTGTATTTTGTCAAAAAGATTTCTGCATCTGAGATAATCACATGATTATTGTTGTCTTGTTATTGATATGATAGATTATGCTGATAGTTTTCCTAATATTGAACCAGCCCTGCATTTCTGACATAAATCCCACCTAGTCATAGTATATGAGCTTTGTATTGCTATAATCTCCTTGTTAGTATTTTGTTGGAATCTTTTGCCTCAATATTTATTAAACAAATTAGTCTATAGTTTTCTTTTCCTGTTTTGGTTCTTCCTGGTTTAGGTATCAGCACCATTTTTATGTCATAAAAGGAATTTGGTAAAACTCTTTATTTGCCTTTTTTTTCAAATAGTTTACATAATATTGTAATTAGCTGTTTAAATGTTTGATAGAATTCACTTGTGAATCCATCTAGTCCTCAGAATTTTTTCTTAGGGAGCTCATCCATGGGTTGATCAATTTCTTTTTCTAAGATATTTAGGTATTTTATCTCCTCTTCTGTTAATCTGGGAAATTTATATTTTTTTGTAAAATTTTCATTCATTTTATTTAGGTGGTCAGATTTATTGTCATAATTGGGCAAAAGAGCTCCTAATAATTGCTTTAATTTCATCTGCATCAGTTGTGTATTTACTCTTCATTTTTGATGCTGGAAATATGGTTTTCTTCTTTCTTTTTTAAATAAAATTAATCAATATTTTGATTTGTTGATTTTTTTCATAAAACCACTCCTAAGTTTTATTTATTAGTTCAATTTTTTTCTTTCACTTTTATTATTCTCTTCTTCAACTTTTCAGGATTTCCATTTTGCTGTTTAACTAGGGCTTTTTAATTTGTTCTTTTTCTAAGTTTTATTTACTTGCATGCTCCACTCATTGATCTGCTCCTTCTCTATCTTGTTGATTTAAATTTTCAGAGGTGTACATTCCCCCCCAAAGTTCTAATTTGAAAGCATTTTCCAAATCGTGGTATGTTGTCTCATTGCTGTCATTCTCTTTAATGCATTTATTCATTGTTTCCATTATTTGTTCTTTGACCCACTCATTCTTTAGGATTATATTATTTAGTTTTCAATTTAATTTTAAATCTATGTTTCTATGGCCCTCTAATGATAATAATAATAGCCCTATGTCCTTCACGTGGTTGGAAAAGCATGCATTTTATATTTCTGCTTTTCTGCCTTTGTTTGTGAGGCTTTTACGCTCTATTACATAGTCAATTTTTGTGAAGGTGCTGTATTCAGCTGAGGAAAAGGTATATTCCTTTCTATTTCCATTCACTTTTCTCCAAAGGTATATAATTCTAGTGCCTTGATCATGTCTCCCTAAGAATCAACAGATGCTCATTTTGGTTTTTTGCCACCTACAGTTAGTTATATATTGCCAAATTTTCACTGTCACCTGGCATTATCTGCATTGATCAATGAATCCAATGTTCTTAAAAACAACCTTTATGTAATTTTGAGTGATAATGATTTGATCCCAAATCACTTTCATAAACCCATCCATTCCCATAAAGAAATTTGTATGATCCAGTCCTATGTACAGCATTTCTTTGTAGAGGTCATGTGGATGTCACTCATGAAGTGCCTTTTGATTCCACTGTTGGATTATAGCCATTTCATAGTTGATATAAAGAGATAAACCACTTTTAGCAATATTCAACAAATTCAATGGTATATACCCATTTTCAGTCTTCACTGTTACTTTATGGAGTGAGGTCTATTTCTTGCAAAAATACAAAATCCTCTCTTTTCAAAGTTCTTTATAACCTAGCCTAACCTCCATAACCTCCTACCTTTCCAGTCTTCACACATCTTACTCACTGCCACACACTCTTTCATCCATGACATTGGTCTTCTGGCCATTCCATGAACAAAATACTCCAACTCTCAGCTCCAGGCTTTCTCTCTAGCTGTCTCCCATGCCTAGAATGCTCCACTTTCTCAACTCTACATAATGGCTTCTCTGGCTTCCTTCAAGTCTCATTTAAAATTCTGTCTTCTACAGGAAGCCATTCCCAATCCCACTTCACTCTAGTGCTTCTCTCTTAATTATTGCCACAAATATTTTAATTTATTATTATTCTAATTAATCATTCATTATAAATTATTTAATATAGCTTGCTTGTACGTATTTATTTCCTTGTTGTCTCTCCCATTGGATTGTGAGCTCCTTGAGGGCAGGGAATGTCTTTTACCTCTTTTTTATCCACAGCACTTAGCACAGTGCCTGACACATAGTAGGCACTTAAAAAATGTTTATTGACTGACTGGTCAGCACAAAATACAAAAGTATTTCCATTCATTTTTAAACTGTTGTTGCAACAATTTAGCTAGCAGCTGCTGTAAGGGTGTAAGACCCTCCAACAACCAGCACACAGAAAGCTGCCAGCACAGGTTCTTTTGATCTGCTTTACTAAGGAAAGCAATATTAAGTGGTTAACAATCTCAGTTTAATCAAACATACAAATATCATTCATTTTGTTCAGGGGAAAAAGCCAGCACCCTGAACTTCAGAGCAAATACAAACAAATTACAAGCATCAACAGACAGACCTTGTCTGATTCAAATCTTAATGCATAGTTACCAGGGTTTAACAAACTCCCAGCATCCATGTTTACAAGCTGGAGGGATCTTAACTACAACTGCCCAGAGTCTCCACATCGACACACCTCCAAGAGTGAAAGCCCCTGCAAATAGCTCTTTTCTCACTTTTTATACACTCTTTAGTCATCATCAAACATCATCTGAGCAACCAGAACTTAGGCTCCTACTATTGGCTCTGGTCTTAGCAACTCCCCTTAGGACCCTGAGGATTTTACTCCCACGTAGGCTTAGCACCTAGTAGATAGGGGCTTCGGCCTGGGGCTTTGCACCTAGTAAGGCTCAATCAAAGGCACTTAATTTATCATTCTAAAACAGTAAAAATGTCCCAACTTAACTGATATTGCAACTGTTTAATTTTATGCTCTGACAAGATCCATTGATTCTCATCCTCCTTTGTTATATATCACCTTGGGTTTGGTTAACATTGTATGGGAATTTGCTTAGATTCTTTCTAGATTCATTTTTGCCTGCTTTACCTTGTCATAAGTGTATGTCAAGACTGGTATTGCATAGATATTAGTTATTCTAAATGTATTGTTTTCATTAAGACTTGACTTTGGGATGCCAGTCTCTTAAGATATATAACCTCAGCTTTCTCTTTAATGGCTTTATGCCCAATGTCTTACCTGTAGATGACAAAAACATTTATTTATTTTGTTTGGCCTCTGGGTTAGAGTATTTTCAGTATCTATTCTTCCTCAGTACACCTTAAAATTTTTACATTTATGGACTTTAAATCACATTTTATATTATTGAAGAAAATTTCCACGAGATAAAGTAACAATGAAATGAACTTTTCAGTGGGAGCCATATAACTTAAGATTATTAATATATATGTATCACTAATTAATATGCTTTATTAAAACCCCTTCTTGGGCTTGAAAGCTATTTTGATAATCAATAATGATATTAATGAATTTACGATTGGGTCCCAATCACAGTGAGCTTAAACTCTCTCTGTTGAAGATACTTTTTATATCAAATGTGGTTGACATCATTGTTTTGTTGGCATGTTTTAAATAAAGAACAACAAATGATCTAGCATACTCACTATGGTTGGATCCATTTTATATATTTACAGTACAAGACCAAGCTATGAGTGCATAAATGAGTCAAAATCTTTGTGATAATTAAAGATGTTATAACTGTCATGCTTCTTTAGGTTCAAGGATCATTGAACTGATAATACCTTTTACATCCTTAGATTGTGGGGGCACACCCTCTTTGCTCCTCAGTTAATATATTGTTTTTTGTTAATATTTATAATTTTGGCAATAAAATATTTGAATTGTTTATTATCATTGTTAAAGAAAATTAGTTCTCATCTTATTCAATGAACTTCACACAGAAAACGTCTTGAGAAAAATTGTTATCTTGCTATTCATTTTTATTTAATGTTCTATAAACTGTTATTCAGGTGGATCAAATAATTTATCTTGTATTTGAATTATTGAATAAGCATTTATTAAATGCTTACTATGTGCTAAGCACTGGGAATACAAAGAAAAAGCAAAATCATCCTTATCCTCAAGTTTACATTCTATTGAGAGAGAAAAAAAATGTAAAAGGTACACATTGAGTAAGTGAAAGATAGTTTTACAGTGGAAAAGTGGGAAGACCACTGTGATGAATGAAAAACCCCTAGAGACCTGTAAGTAATTAATAATTTATTAATTAGGCCAGTTGGCAATCAATAAATTGATGGTCAGTGGTTTCTC
The DNA here is from genome assembly GCF_011100635.1 of Trichosurus vulpecula. Lineage (NCBI taxonomy): Eukaryota > Metazoa > Chordata > Mammalia > Diprotodontia > Phalangeridae > Trichosurus > Trichosurus vulpecula. Next base: position 420,252,275 of record NC_050574.1, read on the forward strand.
TCAGTAACCAAAAACAAAAACATGGAGAGACTGAAAGCCTTAAAAATTTATTGTTAGGACAAATAAAGATCAACTCTGATAGGTGGAAATTTAATGAGGAGGTACTCTAGAAGTCTTCAGCTCCTCCTGCTGAGAATATGGCTTGATTATGAGACTCAGCCACCTCCAGCAATCTGGACAGGGGAATCCATCTCCATCTAGAACACTCTGATTGGTGTTCTCTTTCGTGTTCTGGGTCACCCTAAATTCTAATGGAGTGGTACAAGGGTAAGAACTAAATTCTGTTTACATCTTAAGCATGAGTTAGATCTCCTAGTTGGGTGGGGTCCTGACAAAGAATGAAAAGCATGTTTCCTTGAGGACTAGGACAATCTCCTCAATTAGTCAGGTCCTTCAGAGACTGATTTTTTATAAAAGTTGGGGCTTAAATGATGAAATAAAGGAGAAAAACCTGGATCCCAACTTAATAATTGGTTACTAATATAATAGAAAAATAATTTCTCTCACTGAAAAAGACTTCCTACAAGAAAAGGAAATTGAAGTGAATCTTGAAGGAAGTCAGGAATTCTAAGAGAAGGAAGCAAGGTGCGGGAGCATTCCAGGCATGAGGAACAGCCAGCAAAATGGCATTAAGAAAGGAGCTGCAGTGTGGTGGGTGATGAGTAACAAGTAGACCAGTATGTCTGGACCATGGATGGGAGTAATATGTAAGAAGACTAAAAACATAGGAAGGGGAACAGAGGGGTTTAATTTTGATCTTACAGGTAAGAGGGAGTCATTGTAGTTTTAGGGGATGGGAGGGTCAGTCAGATTTCCACTTTAGTAAAAATCACTTGGGCAACTTATGGAAGATGGATTAGAATGGGAAAAGATTGAAGAAAGAGATTAATTAGGAGGCTATTGAAATAGTTGAGTCAAGAAGTGATGAGAACTTGACCTAGGTTGGTGGTTGTGTAAGTGGAATGAAGAGGGTGAATATGAGAAATGTTATAAAGAAAGACATTACAAGACCTGGTGATTGACTGGGTACCAAGGGTAACCAAGAGTGAAGAGTTGAAATTGACACTAAAGAGGTGAACTTGGGTGACTGGGAAGATGATGGCAGTCTTAATAGTAACTAGGAAGTTCAGAAGAAGGGTAGATATGGGGAAAAGATAACATATTCCAATATATTTTGGATATGTTGGGTTTGAGATACCTGCAGGACATCCAGTTCAAAATGTCCAATAGACAGCTGGCAATGCAGGACCAGAGCTCAGAAGAGAGGTAAAAGAAAAGAGACAAAGGATACATAGATTTGGGGATCATCTATATAGAGAGAATAATTAAACCCAGAGGAACTGATTAGATCACCAAGTGAGAGAATATAGAAAGAAAAGGCCAACAGAACCTTGGGACCACCTACAGTTAGAGCATAAACTAAATAAAATCCAGTAAAGACTAGGTTAGACAGGTAAGAGGAGAACCAGGTAGGAGCACAGGCAAAAAGGCCCAGAATTAAAAAGTAATCAGAAGGATACGGTAGCCAAGAGTGTTAAATGCTGTAAGAAATCAGGAAGGACAAGGATTGGGGAAAGACTATTAGATACAGCACTTTAAGAAAGTCATAGTATCTTTGTGGAGAGCAATTTCAGCCTCATTCTATAAGGCTACTTCAATGGTTAGATGTCTAAATTACATGCCAGACATATTACACATGTATTTCACTATAATAAATGTGAATCTGCAGTACACAAGCAAATAAGCATTCATCACAATGACAAAAGCCAAATAAAAATGATATCACTAGGCCTACATAATTATCAGCATACTGGAGCATTACTAGGAATAAACAAATAACAAAATAATGCATAACTCACAGACAAACATAGCTGCAATATTTGTATAATACTAGTATATAATCAAGTAAACATCATAGAGATACACAGTAAACAACACAAGAATTAATAAATGTGTGTAATTAGATATAAAGCACAAATTATATGGATAAATAGTATAATTATCTAGTTACATATGTAACAACTTTTGAAGTTTTTTTTTTCTGTAATACTATGAGCTAGCCTGGCCACAGGTCAAATGGACCTAATTTCCTATGATCTGCTGATCTATATATCCCTATATCTGGACTTGGGCAGCTAGGTGGCAAAGTAGATGGAGTGCTGGGCCTAAAGTCAAGAGAGGACCTGATGTCAAATCAGGCCTCAAACACATACTAGCTGTATGACCCTGGGCAAGTCATTTAATCCTGTTTGCCTCAGTTTCTTCATATGTAAAATGAGCTGGAGAAGGAAATGGCTAAACCACTCCAGTATCTTCACCAAGAAAACTCCAAATGAGGTCATAAAGAGTCAGACATGACTGAAATGACTGAACAACAGCAATGAACATCTGAAATATGTGATCGTATAGACTGATCAATATCTTCATTTCCAACTAAATGTCCTATAGACATCCCGAACTCAATATATCCAAGACAAAAGGCATTATCTTTTCCCCTAGACCTAACACTGTTCCCAACGTCCCTATTTCTATCCAAAGTACCTCCATTCTTCCAGTCTCCCAATTTCATAACCTCAATGCTATCGATTCTTCACTCTCCCTGACCCCACCCAGATGATCAAATCTTGCTACTTCTAACTTCACAAGAGATATGACTGTCACATCAACTACTTCTTTTTCCTCACAAAGATACTGGAGTGGTTTGCCATTTCCTTATCCAGCTCATTTTACAGATGAGGAAACTGAGGCAAACAGGGTTAAGTGACTTGCCCATGATCATACAGCTAGTATGTGTCTAGAACCAGATTTGACCTCAAGTCCTCCTGACTCCAGGCCATGCACTCTTTCCACTGTGCCACCTAGCTGCCCTTATACTGTAGGATAATAGATTTAGAGCTGGAAGGGACCTTGGAGGCTATCAAGAGCAACCCCCTAAGTTTTACACAAGTATTCAAGTGATTTCCTAGGGCCAAACAGCTAGTAAGTATTTAAGGTGGGATGTGAACTCAAGTCAACGTTACTCCACATTGAACTCTTTATCCACCACTCCACCCCTAGGAATCCCTCACTGAAGTTCTGGTCACTGAGCTAGGACTTCTACTGGTGTCTGAACTGAGATTCTGCTCTCACAATTTGAGGCAAGGCTGTTGAGCTGAAGCACACAGAGTATTTTGTTTGAACTATTTCTTTCTAAGTCATTGCCTGGTTTGGACAGTGTTTGTACCATTGGTGGGTAGCTAAATGATGTTTGCTTATGCTGAATATTTCTGGAGATTTTTGACTTGTTGATCATATGCTCCAATAATGTACTATCAGCTTTCTTTTTCCTTTAAGCTGACAAGTATTCATCTTTCTATAGCTGCCTTCAAATGGTAAGTTCTTTGTTTTCTTAATATTGCACAGCATTTTTTAGGATACTAACCAAATTTGTTATGGCCCATTTTACAGTTCAGAGTGTACATTAAGTTAGGAATTACGTAGGTGGACTAAACATGTTTTCCTATTCAGTTTGATTTGTGGATGTCAGTAAATCTTTTAACATATTCATCCACAGCTTTCTCCTTGACAGCTTTATGTATTGCTGCCAAAAGGAGACCAAGGTATTTGTAAGCTTGGCCTTCATTCATTGGTTTAATGTGCTGTTGGAATTCAAGTGAAATGCCTAGTGTATGCTATACTTTCCCTAGTTCATGTTATTAATGTTACACTTAACAATCCAAATGATTTGATAATACTGGAGAAAGATTCCATGAAATGAAGAAGCTTTATGAGATTACGAAGCTTTTAATGCATATGTGTACATATGGTTATGTGTGTTTTGATGCACCCATATTGTTAAATATTACCCATGTCCATCAAGATGTTTTGATCCAACTTCTTTCACTGGGGGCGATATTTAGTTCTATTTATGAGAGATACTAATTTATTTCAGGCTAAACAGAACCATAATAGGCTTATGCTCCATCAAAAAATGTCACATTTTACATGAACTGTTCTTAGAATATATGTATTGGAAGATGGCAGCTGGTAAGCAGGGACTAGAGTGAGCTCCGTACCGAGTCCCTCCAAAAACCTATAAAAAATGGCTCTGAACCAATCCTAAAATGGCAGAACCCACAAAACAGCAGAGGGAAGCAGGGCTGCAGCCCAGGACAGCCTGGATGGTCTCTGGGTGAGGTCTATCCCACATGGAGCTGGGAGCTGGGAGCTGGAAGCGGACCAGAGCCCAGCATGAGCAGCACGGACCAACCAGACCAGGAGCTGGGCCCTAGATCCCTGAATCAGTGAGCTGCGGCAGTTACCAGACTTCTCAACCTACAAACACCAAAGACACAGAGAAGGTTAGTGGGAAAAGCTGCGGGAGTGGAAGGAGTTCGTGGTTTGGTTTCCAGCCCCGGGGGCAGTGGAGGTGGGGCAGCCAAGGCTGTTGTTGCTTCCTGTCCCAGGCCCACCTGGTGGGAAGAATTAAGTGGCGGATCAGAGCAGGAGTGCACAGCCTGCTGAAGATCTAAGCCCAGTCCGGGTTGGGGGCTGGGGAAGGAGCAGTGCTGGTGTGGCAGAGCCGGCACCCCCCCCCCCCCAAATGTGGAACATAGAACTCTCTAGTCTACAAGCAGTCATACCCCACTGAAAAACTCAAAGGTCAAGTTAGTTGGCTGGGAATATGGCCAGGCAGCGAAAACGCACCGAGATTCAGTCTCAGACTTTGCATTCTTTCTTTGCTGACAAAGAAGACCAAAACATACAGCCTAAAGAAGTCAATAAAGTGCAAGAGCCTATACCAAAAGCCTCCAAGAAAAACATGAACTGGTCCCAGGCCATGGAAGAGCTCAAAAAGGATGTGGAAAAGCAAGTTAGAGAAGTAGAGGAAAAATTGGGAAGAGAAATGAGAAGGATGCGAGAAAACCATGAAAAACAAATCAATGACTTGCTAAAGGAGACCCAAAAAAATACTGAAAAATACACTGAAGAAAACAACACCTTAAAAAACAGACTAACTCAAATGGCAAGAGAGCTTCAAAAAGCCAATGAGGAGAAGAATGCCTTGAAAGGCAGAATTAGCCAAATGGAAAAGGAGGTCCAAAAGACCACTGAAGAAAATACTACTTTAAAAATTAGATTGGAGCAAGTGGAACCTAGTGACTTTATGAGAAATCAGGATATTATAAAACAGAACCAAAGGAATGAAAAAATGCAAGACAATGTGAAATATCTCCTTGGAAAAACCACTGACCTGGAAAATAGATCCAGGAGAGATAATTTAAAAATTATTGGACTACCTGAAAGCCATGATCAAAAAAGGAGCCTAGATATCATCTTTCAAGAAATTATCAAGGAGAACTGCCCTGATATTCTAGAGCCACAGGGCAAAATAGAAATTGAAAGAATCCATCGATCACCTCCTCAAATAGATCCCAAAAAGAAATCTCCCAGGAATATTGTCACCAAATTCCAGAGCTCCCAGATCAAGGAGAAAATACTGCAAGCAGCCAGAAAGAAACAATTTGAGTATTGTGGAAACCCAATAAGAATAACCCAAGATCTGGCAGCCTCTACATTAAGAGATCGAAGGGCTTGGAATAAGATATTCCGGAGGTCAATGGAGCTAGGATTAAAACCAAGAATCACCTACCCAGAAAAACTGAGTATCATGCTCCAAAGCAAAATATGGATTTTCAATGAAATAGAGGACTTTCAAGCTTTCTCAGTGAAAAGACCAGAACTGAATAGAAAATTTGACTTTCAAACACAAGAATCAAGAGAAGCAAGAAAAAGAACAAGAAAAAGAAATTGCAAGGGACTTACTAAAGGTGAACTGTTTTGTTGACACTCCTACGTGGAAAGATGACAAGTATGATACATGAGACCTCAGTATTAGGGTAGCTGAAGGGAATATGCATACATATATATTTATGTATATACATGGGTGAATGTGTATGTATGTATATATCTATGTGTATGTGTGTATATATATGTGTGTATATATATATATATGTGTGTGTGTGTATATACATATATATATATATACATATATATATATATACATATATATGAAGAGAGAGAAAGAGAGAGAGGACACAGGGTGAGTTGAAGATTTGAAGATGAAGGTAAGATATCTAAAAGAAATAAAATCAAATTAAGGGATGAGAGAGGAACATACTTAGAGAGGGAGATAAGGAGAGATAGAATGGGGTGGATTATCTCGCATAAAGGTGGTAAGAGGAAGCAGTTCTGTGGGAGGAGGGGAGAGGGCAGGTGAGGGGGGAATGAGTGAACATTGCTCTCATCAGATTTGGCCTAAGGAGGGAATACCATACATACCCAATTGGGAATTTTACCCCACAGGAAAGAAGAGGGAAGAAGATAAAACAAATGGGGATATGATGGAGGGGAGGGCTTATGGGGGTGGAGGTAGTCAAAAACAAACACTTTTGAAAGGGGACAGGGTCAAGGGAGAAAATTTAATAAAGGGGGATGGGTTGGGAAGGAGCAAAATATAGTTAGTCTTTCACAACATGAGTATTGTGGAAGGGTTATACATAATGATACGAATGTGGCCTATGTTGAATTGCTTGACTTCTTAGGGAGGGTAGGTGGGAAGGGAAGAGGGGAGAGAATTTGGAACTCAAAGTTTTAAAAACAGATGTTCAAAAACAAAAAAAAAATGTTTTTACATGCAACTAGAAAATGAGATACACAGGCAATGGGGCGTAGAAATTTATCTTGCTCTACAAGAAGGGAAGGGAAAAGGGAATGGGGGAGGGAGTGGGGTGACAGAGCGGAGGGCTGACTGGGGAACAGGGCAACCAGAATATACGCCATCTTGGGGTAGAAATGGGGAGAAAATTTGTAATTCAAAGACTTGTGAAAATCAACGCTGAAAACTAAATATGTTAAATAAATTAAAAAAAAAAGAATATATGTATTGGTGTCATGTCCTAAATAGACTACGATTTTCCATAAAGTCATCAGATACTCCAGTGCTCTCACTATCATTAGGTCCATTTTATATTCTGAGGTACATGAATAAGCCATGAGTGTGAAATTGTCAAAGACTGCAGCAACCAAAAAAAAAGGCAGCATATGTGTATTGTACTTTCAGGTAACTTGTTCAATAATTCATGAATCAATAATCTGTTGCTTTTTACATCCCTCAGTCTTATTGGTAGACCTTTCAAGTTCTCAGTTAATATATTGTTTTTTGTATTTATAGATTTTTTTTTAAAATCTAGAAGTTGTGGACGCTTTGCATGATGTTGTTTGGTTGTTGTCCTTCATTCTCAAAGAAAACCAAAATGACATCACTATGTCGGGGTCAAAGATGTCCAATTGTGGCTGATCAGACCAATATGAGCTCAGAAGGCTCTACCACAGGTCAGGCACAAACAGTCCATATGAACATTTGGAGTGTAGATGTCTCTGAATTTGTGCATCTCTCGTTTCTTTTGAGCTACTGCAATTCTGCTTTGCCCATAGAGTACAGAACCTTCTTTAATGCGGGTATACCATGCTGTGAGGTCCTGTGCCAATGTCTCCCATGACTCACAATCAGTTCCAAAGTTCTTCAGAGACCTTGAGAGTGTCCTTGTGTCATTTCTTCTGACCTCCATGTGAGTACTTGCCTTGTTCTCCGTAAAATAGTCTTTTAGGCAAACACAAATTTGGCATTTGAAAAACATGGCCAGCCCATTGGAGTGGTGCCCTCTGCAGCAGAGTTTGAATGTTTGGCCATTCAGCTTGAGAAAAGACCTTAGTGTCTAGTACCTTGCCTTGCCAGGTGATCTTCAGAATCTTCCTAAAACAATTAAAATAGAAGTAAATATGTAAGTGGCCCATATTTGGAGGGATCACTGCTGTTATCATCATCAGGAAAAGTGGAAACATGATTTCGTCTGAGAGGAAAAGTGCTTTATGAAGCATGGGAACCAAAGGCTCAGCTAGAAAAGTTTAACAACTGGCTGTCCAAAATGCACAACATCCTTTTAAGCTTAATCTAGATTATTAATGTATTCTCCATCACTTTCTTAAGACTACACAATGAAAAAGCAATAAATCAAGCCTTTATTTGTAGCATTCACCTATTTCTATGTTATAAATGCTTACACTGAAAATTTAACAATCAGCTCTTACTGCTCAGATGAACTGATTCCAACATACCTCTGATTTCAGCCTCTGATTTGAACCCCATCACTTTCCAGTTTTATAGAGATGCCAGAGTTTCAGTCATGTCCCTTCACCTTACCACTTTGTGATTAATTACATCAACAGTATATAAGCTTCTTATTGAAACAACTTGTGTTTTTATTGAGATGGCCAGAAATTTTCTACATCTTCCCCAGGAGTTCTCTCTTGCACCTGATTTCTCATCTTCCCAAGCCTCTTGCATTGGTAATTAAGGTGGGACTTTTTTTTAATGTTTTACAATGTTAAATTAATCAAGTGTCTTTGATTGAGTCTTGCTAGGTGCAAAGCTCCAGGCACACCCCCTTTTGCTAATTAAGTGTAAAGCCCCAAGCTCATACCCTCTTTCTGATTAGGTATGAATCCTTTGAGCCCTGAAAAGAGTATAAAAGCTAAGAGGTTAACATTCTGTCTGGGACTCTCACTCCTGGAGGATTGTTGATTGGAGACTCTGGGTGAGCTGTTGTTAAGAGCTCCCCAGTCCATGAACCCAGATGTTGATGCTTTCCTGGTAACCGTGAATTGTGATTTGGTCTGTTTATATTGTGTATGTTTGTAATTTGTTTGTCTTTGTTCTGAAGTTCGGGTTGCTTACTTTTCCTCCTGAACTAAGTGAGTTATATTTGTATGTTGGATTGAAGTAAGATTGTTAACCCCTTAATGTTACTTTACTTAGTAAAGCAGATCAAAGAGCCTGTGCAGGCAGCATTCTTGTTGATGGGCTTGTGTTGGTCTTTCACTCCCACAACAACTGCTATCAGAATTGTTGCTACATCTCTGTAACAAAATTTTTGATTCACATTGAATTATTGATTTTGTTCTTTGTGCTACTTTCTCTGTATAATTTTAACTTTTTGACTTTTGCTTCCAATTGAAAATTAATGGAATCAAGACCATCCAATATACTTTTGTTCACCAGATTCCTGTTGGTATATTTCTTTTTTGATGTTTTTGGTTGGAAAATATGGCAATCATGTTTTTCTACTGCATACAGCTAGGAGCTAGAAACTGATGTAATCTTCTAGGGCTTCTCTCAGATCTTCTATACTTCTCTTAAATCACATCTGACATAGTAGTGTTTGATGCCTGTCCTTTGGAATATTGCTTGAGAGCTCCTAAGCTTCTTACCATGGTAAACTATTGTGTCCTACAATGTTTTTACACTTTCAGTCAAATGCTGTGGGAGAATGCATTTATTTGTGATGGATATAGCAAATATCAGCTTTTTTTTTAGTTACTCATGTTATCAAATTCACAAAGGACTTTCTGGAATTCCAATTAAATATGTCCATCTCCTTGTGAAATTTGTTTGTGCTATCAGATTGACTTTGTCATCCTTTTCATCATAAAGTACAATTTCTGGAGATTTCATTGAATGAAGATTTTCAGTGATCTGAGGTTCGTCAGTTTTTCCTTCTTCAGATTTTACTGGTTCCTCAACTTCATCTCTCACTTTGTCTAATCTAGGGTCAGTGATGAAGTTTTCTATCTATGATTGCTCTACACAGGTTGGAAATACATTATTATGTGAGTTGGAGCTGAGCACCACTCCAGTATCTTTCCCCCAAATAGGGTCTCAAAATCAGACACATCTGGAGCAACAACAAGAAGCACTTAATAAATACTTGATTGATTGATTTCTATGGCTTATGAATTTATCACTAAGTGGCCAGCCAATAGAGGACTCTCTCTGTACTTAATTGGACTAGACCAGAGAAAGCAAATCCAGTCTGTTGTTGAGATGATACTAGAAGCTTTTCCAGTTTGTAGAACATCCCAGGGTGTGTCCTCTACTGACAAACAGTTTTCAAGAACCTTGGAGGTTACCTCTACACCACAATGAGATTAGAGGAGCACTTGTTAAATACACTATCAGGGTCTTCCTTTTTCAGATACAGACTGAGCCAGGCACCCTGGAATGTTTTGGTTCTTTGATTTTGATATGTTATGTCGTACGTATAAATCTTTTATTAAAAGGCTACATAGTTTTAAGCGCTATATGTATTTGCATATAGCATATACAGTGTATATACACACAAATGCACATATATATGCTTTATATGTGTGTGTGTGTGTGTGTGTGTGTGTATAAACACACATTTGTTGTCGTTCAGTTGTTTCAGTCGTGTCTAACTCTTTGTGACTCCATTTGGGGCTTTCTTGGCAGAGATACTGGAGTGGTCTGCCATTTGCTTCTCCAGCTCATCTTACAGATAAGGAAACTAAAGCAAACAGGGTTAAATGACTTGCCCAGGGTCACACAGCTAATAAGTGTCTAAGGCTAGATTTGAACTTACAAAAATGAGTCTTGCTGACTCAAAGCCTGGAGTTCTTTCTATATATACACACATATATGTGTGTATGCATATGACCTCTACGACATGATGTGGGATTTTTTTTGCCTTTTGTTTTCATTGAAAGTTTGTTATTGTTGTTGTTTTCTTTTTATGCTCTCTAATTTCATGCCTTTTACTTTAGCTTCGGCCTTTGATGAGAAGTTACCTGGGGGTAATTTTTTTTGATTAAATAAGTTGAAGTTAGAATAGATGTATAAACTATTTCTACTACTATTGGCCTGCTCTCCCAAAGATATAGAGACAGAATGTGTCACAGTGACTTTATGTAACATCTTTCTTCCTAAGACCACTAAGAATTTCAAATATATTTTCTATTCTTTTGGTTTTTTCATTTGAAGATACTTCTACCTCACATGCTTGGGGAGTGTTCTGTCATCTCAGAGAAAAAGGCTGTCATCTTTCTTTCTTTAGCCCCATTATTCTTAGTTGTTTGCTAGCAAAGGCTGCAGGGCTTCTTCTTATATTTACATATTTTAAATAACGTGGCTGTAATTCATCATGTCATTTAATATTACTTCCTACATATTTGGGTCATTTTGCCTTTCCTTATAAGGCACTCAATTTTTTTAAAATTTGATTTGTTTGTGGATTTGTTTTGAGACTAGAAGTTCCTACCTCACCCAGGCAGGAAGGGCCTGACCCTACTGCTAATCCACCCAGGAGCTTCGACTTGTTCCATTTTTTGACCTGGGCTGATTCATCCCACCTCTGGCAGCCTTGTGCCCCCCAAATCCCAGGGATCACCATCTTGGTAACAAAGAGTCGAAAGATTGAGATGATAGAAGTAGCCAAAGCAGTACAAAGAATAAAATCAAGAATTCAATGTTAGTCAAAAACTATATTACAAAGGTTTGAGAAGCAGAGAAATCAGAAGTGAGAGAGAACCCATGAAGGAAGTCCAATTTGCTTTAGTTCCTGCAGCTCAAAACGGCCAAACTCAAGTGATCCACCTCCACTAGTGGCAGTCTGATAAGGATGTGCCACCGTGCCTGGCCCTTAATATTTGTTTTTTACTGTTATTGCCATTTTCAGTTTGTTTGCTTGTGTGTTTGTTTTTTAACAGTGAATGTCTCAAATGTATACTCTTCTTGGTCTGCATTAGAAAAGGTAACAAATCTGGAGTAAAATGTCCTGAATTCAAATTCTGACTCTAGTATCTGTGTGACCTTGGGAAAGTCACTTGATCTTTTGTGTCAGTTTCTTCATCTATAAAATCTAGACTCAAAGACCATTAAAGTTCACTCTAATTCCTATGAATCTCTGAGTCATTAGAACAGGATTTCTAAATGAAAAAAAGAATATATTTAAAATACATCCCAGAAAAAAAATATCAGCAGGCTAGCTCTAAGTTCTCCTTCTTGATTCACCAAAGACTTGCTACATTACCCCAAAGCTTTAAATATTCTAAGGATTATTTTCCAAACTAATAAAGTGAAAGAAAACTTGCCTACTAACTACCTTGGCAGGGGGAGAATCCCTTAAGATCACCAAGTGCTCACAATCATGTAACCTACATCTTGGAGATTATAGAGTGATATCTGTGCATGGCTGGCCCCTGGCCCAAACTATCCGATTAGTCCTATGGCCTTCCCAATGGATACTGACAGTGCAGCAGTCCAATCCATTGTGTAGTAATCACCTTCAACCACAAACCCAACTGAAAGCTTGGTGAACTTCAAGGTCAAACTTGGGTTTCTTATGGATGGGCAAACTTACTCAGGATGGGTTAGATGACAATTTAATGAGCCTCACTTTGCCATGGTCAGCATTAGAGCCATTAAACTTATAGATAAGATAGAATTGGGACAAAGTACCACCTGAAAGCTCCCTAGAATTATTGCAGGTCACTTTGGCTGACACAATTCAAGAGATAAAAAATGGATGGGGGTGGGAGTAGGGGGCAGGAGGGGGATGGTCAGGGAATTCTTTTTTAAGCTTTGACCTTGGAAAGCACAGCACTTCCTCCTAGCTCACCTCTCCTCCATATTGAGTCATATAAACCAGAAGCATTCAGTGAACCATTTAGGGTAAAAGGATCCCTTTACAACAACATGAAGCATCTCGGGGTAGCAACCATGTACAGGTGTCCAGATTATAGGTGTACAGCATAATTTCAGAGTCTAGCTTTGCTCAGATTTGATTAAGTTTTTTTATTTCCTTGCTACTTTTAGCCTCATTTTATTTCCAGCCTCATTTCTACCCTTTGACCTACATACACACACACACACACACACACACACACACACACACACACACACACACAAACACACACCCACCAGACTTCTTCCTTCCTCTTTCTCAGTCCCTGGGTCTTGAGAAAACAAAGACCTTTTGTGATTGGACCCATACTCAACCACTAGACTACGACTGAAACTATTGTCCCTAAGCAGGTTTCTGACCTGGCTGCTCTATTCCTCCTTACTTCCCTGATCAGAATCCCTTGTTAATTACAGCTGTTTTTAAATTTTCCACATAAGCCAAATAGTTTATATTTGTTTTCTTCAACTTTTTTAATTTTCTAAGACTCCATTTCCCTTTGTTCCCTCTTTGTCTTTCTTTCATCTTTTTTGTCTCAACTTTTTGTCAACAGTTATCTCTTCCTTCTAAACTCTATTGCTTTTCCTCTCTCTGAGGCCAAATTACCTATTCCACTAATACTCTACTGCTCAGCCACTTTCCATCTAGTCCTTAAATTGCATTCACAAAGCCAATACTGAAACAGAAAGATAGAAAACAGATGAATTTTTTTTGTCTCCAGTAAAACTGCATATAGCTGTGATACACACATAACTAGGGGCAATGGGTTTTCATCACAGACACGGAATATGAAAATTGAGTGTTTCTTGTTCTCCTGACAAGTCTTCATTAAAAGGTATTTTTAGATAAATTACTTAATCTCTCTGGTCTTCATTTTTCTCATCTGGAAACTCAAAGAGTTGAATCACATGGCTTCCAAGGTCCTTCCCCTAATCTTAGCTCCCTCTCTACTGGAAAATTGTACTTAAAACCACCATATTCTTTATCTATTGGGCCAAATTTGCCCATGTTTTGTTCATTCCAGGCCTTAATAGCACTTCTAAAACATCTTCAGTCAAGCCACTACATCAGCAAAACCCTTCTTCCCCCTTCCTGCTCAGTTCTGCGTGTTGTCTTCCTTCATCAGAACGTAAAGGTCTTCGGTAGCCATTTAAAAGTTTGCCTCTCACTTCCTCTCTGCCCTCCTCCAAAATGTGTCCTCCAAAAAACTGATGGATATATGTAAATGCCCCTTCTTGGGAAGTAGGGAAGGGAAGAAACAAGCAGCTATCCAAAGCTCCCTTCCTGCTACCTTCAAAGCAAAAATCATAGCCTCTTTTGGAAAGGAATGGACCATGTCTCAGGTCAGATTGCTATCACCACCATACATGAGCCAAGCCATTTAAAAAATATATTTATGCAGCTACTACACATATATAAATATATGGCATATACACATGTTGTTGTTGAATTGTGTCTGACTCTTTGTGACCCCATTTGGGGTTTTCTTGGCAAAGATATTGGAGTGTTTTGCTATTTCCTTATCCATATGTATACATATACACACATATAAATACATTATATATGTTTTGTATACATATGTATTTGAATAACTATTTCATACTACTAAAATTTATACACTTACATAAAATTTTATATTACTAAAATTTATATAAAATTATATTTACTAAAATTTATTTTACATACATGTATTACATAGGTATATGTGTGTATACATACATATATACACATATATTTATCTCACATGTATTTTGCAAAGAAATAATTCATTCTCTCCTCCAGATATGGACTGAAGACCATGTCTCTGCAGTTGAGATATCTCCTTCTGCCTAACCTGTATTAAAAATTTTCTTCAGTTCATCAATGCAATTGCCTCTATTCTTTTCACCTGGGGATTTTAATAGACTGAAAAGTCAACAGGAATTAGGAATTTGATGTGGTAGCCAGACAAACAAACAAACTACAGTGATCTCAGGGTACATTAAGAAAAGCTTAACTTCTAGGAATAAAAATAGGTAACTTCACTCTACTCCAACATAGTCAGATCTGTGGTCACAGATATCTGTTTATTCAGTTCCGGTGCCATAGTTTAGGACAGGCATAGATGGGCTGTAAATTTTCCTTCCATTCTTCTTTCCTTCCTTGCTCTTTCTCTCCTCTGTCCATCTCTCTGTGTGTCCCTCCTTTCCTTACAAAGTCCCACAGATGGTGCTCACCCTACAGCCAACGCCCTAGGGACCCTGGAAGTAGCCCGACGATTTGGTGTCAACATCAGTGTCAACTGCAATGTGAACTGTAGTCACAAGGACAATACTTCCCAACCATGGGAAACACTAAGTTTGGAAATGGCTGGTATGGCTGGAATCAAGTGCACAAAATAGAGTAATATTAAATGTCTTTGGAAAGATAGATTAGAACCAGGTTTTGAAGAACTTTGAATGACAGGCTGAGAAATTTGCATTTTATCCTAAAGGCAACGGGGAGCCATGGAAAATTCCTTTCAGAGGAGTAACATGCTCAGACTATGCCTCAGGATTAGTTTAGCAATTGGTAAAAGATGGATTGGCAAGGGGAGACAGCGTTAGTTGTTGTTTTTCGGTCATGTCTGACTCTTTGTGACCCCATTTAAGGTCTTCTTGGCAAAGACACTGGAGTGGTTTGCCACGTCCTTCTCCAGCTCATTTTCCAGATGAGGAACTGGGGCAAACAGGGTTAAGGGACTTGCCCAGGGTCACGCAGCTAGTGAGTGTCTGAGGCCAGATTTGAACTCAGAGAGATGAGTCTTCCTGACTTAAGGCCTGGTACCCTATTCAGCGTGCCACCTAGCTGCCCCATACAGTGTTAATGGGGAGATAAATTAGAAAGCTATTAGAATAGGTCAGGGATGAGATGATGACAGCCTGGAGGGGAGTAATGATCATACAAGTGGAAAGTACAGATAGAAAAGAAATTGTAGAGGTAGAAATTTTTTTAAAGCTTCAGAACTAATTTGGGAGAAAACGTGGTAGTATTAGTAAGAATACTAGAAATGGATCAATACTTGAGTTAAGTCTTAGCTTTACTGTCTTCTGGCTATATGTTTTCTGGCAACTCAGTACATATTACTATATATGTGTATGTATGTATATATATGTGTGTATATATATTCTGATATCTATAGATATATCTATAATAGCTATATCTATATGTATATATATATATGTGTATGTGTGTGTCTGTATGTGTAAATATGAAGAGGCAGATTATATGACTTCTCATGTCCCATCCAGTCCTAATATTTTGTAAGTCCACAATTGGAAATTGGAGTTTGGCAGAGGCAAATGTCAAGGACAACTGAGATTACAAACCTAGGTGACTGAATGGGTAGGGGTGCCCCATTGAAATAGGAAAGTTTAGAGAATGGATAAGGTTAGAAAAAAGTTCTATTTTTAATTTGTTGAATTTTAGATGTTTTTAAATATACATAATTTTCAATTGATGGAACAAAACAAGCATTTCCATAACACAGTGCAATAAAAAAGATGGTCGTACATGAAACTGCAAATCTACCACGTACAACTTGCTATTCCCACCAAATATACAACAAAGTTATCATGTAAATTTCTTTTTTCTTTTTTCTTCCCTTCCCATGCTCCCACCCTAGAGACAGCTAACATTGGACATGAATAGGTATATGTAAAATTATTTCATACATACTTCTATTTATCAGTTCTCTCTCCAGACACAGATAGCATCTTTCTTAATAAGTACTTTATTTTTAATTTGTGTATTTAAAATAACCAAAACAGCTTAGGTGCTCAAAGGTGTTCTTAAAACAATATTGCTCTTACTATATATAATGTTCTCTTGGTTCTTCTCACTTCACTCTTCAGCTAGTGGAACATCCAGAAGGTGATGAGGGACATTTCTTCTGGAGAACAGTTAGGGTTGAGTTGGGTAATCCCATGAGTAGAGATGGTAAGTGAACCAATGAGAGTTGGGGAAAGTTAAGAGACAGAAGACGAAAGAGTATAGGAAAGAATCCTGGCCAAAATACACAGGAAAGGAGTAGAAGGTGGATGCTAATTCAGCAAATAAGATTGAGGAACAGGGAGATGACAGGCGAGAAGAAAACAGAAGAGAGCCATGTAATAGAAGCCAAGAGAGTTTACAGAAGAAAGGAGTTGTTGATATTGTTGAGGTCCTTTCTGAAAAATTGACACCCAGAACTGAACAAAGCACTTCAGATGTGATCTAAGAGATCATAGTAGGGCTATTATTTCCATTGTTTGAGACAGTAGCCTTCTGCTAAGGTATACTAAGATTGAATTGCCCTTTTGGGGGGAGGGTGGGAGACAGCCATATCCCACTGTTGGCTCATATTAAAATAGTACTCCACCAAGTTAAGACTTTTCTAGCTAAGTCTTCTCCATGCTTTGCTGCCTATTCTCCAATCTCCATTTACAAAAGTAACTTGGGCTCTCACTCCTGCTGTCCCCATTCTCTGATTGGTTAACATAACCTTATCTTTTCCAGTCTCAAGAAGCTTACTACTCTCACCCAAAAAAATTTCAGTACTAGTTCTGAGAACAACAATCAATTCAACACTACCATTACTGGAAAGGACACGTTAATCACTTGCCCCGTGGTTTCCATCACCATTCTCTCTGATTTTCCTGTCCCAAACATTCCTCCCTAGCCAGCATTCCCACATTTTTGTTGTTTTCCCCTTTAAGACTGTAAGCCCCACGAGGGCAGGACATGTCTTGTTTGCTCGTGTTTGTATCCCCAGTGCTTAGCACAGTACCTAACACTCAGTAAACATTTAATAATTTCTATTCATTATATATTTCCCATTTTGTGTGATTGAATTTTTGAATCCAAGTATAGGACTTAACCCTATTTTTATATTTACCCCTATCAAATGTCATGGTATTAGATTTGGCCAATTTTATGAAGGATACAAAGTTACTATCAGGTCATGTATCTGCATTCATTGTGTAGGAAAGGAATGTTATATAAAATAATATTATTAATGTACCTCCCAGCAACATCCAGGTTGGTAGCAGCTAGATGGAAAAGGGTGGGAAATGAATAGAAAACAAGAATTAGACTCCTGCTATTCTTTAGACAATTTTCATTCAGTTCTTTCATTTCTGAGAAGCTGTAAATCTCTCCATATTGCTCCTTCTGAATTCTCCATCAACCACCTTTTATATATCTTTTCATTTCACTAACTGCACTGGATGACAATCAATCACTACCATTTTCTCTAGGGGTGAGACTAGTGGGAAGTGTCAAGTGATCAGTCTCCATGCCCTCTGACATAAACCTACCTTGGTTTATCTATTTATGTCAGGGATATCCCACCATCCCCTACTCCCATAGGTTTAGAATATTTAATTTTTCCTCTTCATCTGCCTATATCTTCATGCCTATTCCATTCCTTCAACCCCTTTCACTATGGGGAAATGTGCTCATTTAATAAAACCTCTACAGTACTCTAGTTTAATAGAATTCTTTTCAGAAAAGAACATGAAATCTTTGGAAGTCATCGGCTTTAGGCTGATAAATAATGTACAAAACTTTAATGCAATTTTTTCTATTAATCTGTAGCAAAGCATGAAATTTAATATCTTCAGCATAACCGACCTATGAAGCCAGTCTGCCCTGACCGTGATTTTCATGGAGGCCATATAACAAGACATATGGCTCTAAGACTCACTACTACACATGAAAGATTTTACATTAATTTGTGAAATATTTGACTTAATGATGTTTCATTAAGAAACCTTAATGAATTTACAATGCTCAATTCACCACCCATCAATTAAGCACCTACCCTATGCAGAACACTGTTCTAGACACTGGGTAAGATACAAATGACATAGCCTATATCCTCATGGAGATAACAGTATAATGGGGGGGGAATGATATATACAAAACAGTTTCATGCAAAATAACATAAAAATTACACAGAGATATAGAATCCAAATGCTGCCTGAGACCATGGGAGGGGGAAAGGTCATTACCAACTGAAGAGATAGATAAAGAAAGGTTGAATAGAAAAAGTGGCATGTAAATTGGCCTTGAAAAGACAAGTAGGAGTTTTAACAGGCAGAGAGGTAGAGGAGAATGGCATTTTAGGTACAAAGAGCAGTGTGACCAATGGTAGGGTAGGAGAAAGGTTCAGGGCATAAATAGAGAATGCCAAGGGCTTCAATTTGCAGTATGTGAAAAAAGAAGTCTGAGATAAGACTGGAAAAGTAAGGGAGCATCACATTATAAAAGACCTTGAATCTTGGGTAATTTTTCTGGAACAAGGTATGAAATCAAATGTTTTTGGTTTGACTAACCTATGAAAGTCTTCACTTTCATAGACGGATGCAATGAGGCTCCAATGGATTTTCCCCATTACCTTGTTAAGGGAATATGACCTATTAAAGGAATATGACATATACACACAAAAACTGTATAGCAAAATAACATAACATGGGCATACGAGATGTAGAAACCAAATACTACATGAAAGTCAGCACAAGGAAGAGGTCTTGTGGAAAATCTTTTGATGGAGAATTGCCAATTTTTAATTACAGGCATTTCAAAACTTGATATCATTTTATTATTCCCATAGACATCCCCTTCTCTTCATTCACTTGATCACCCACTTAGGACAAGCCCTAATCAACTCTTGCCCAGACTATTGCTATAACCTCTCAGTAGGTTTTCCTGCTTCAAGTCTCCTCCTGCTCCAGCCAAGCCTCTGCCCAGCTTTCAGACTGATATTTCTAAAGCACAGGTCTAACTGTGCTAAACAACAACAACGATAAATAACTAAATTTTATATAGCTCTTGCAATGTCCAGACACTGTGCTAAGCACTTTACAATTATTATCTCATCTGATCTTCACAACCTTAAAGGTAGGTGCTACTAATATCCCTATTTTACAGATGAGGAAACTGAGGCCAAAAAAAAAGATTAAGTGACTTGCCCAGGGTCACAGAGCTAGTAAGGGTCTGAGATTGGATCTGAACTCAGGTCTTCATGACTTCCTGCTTGGAGCTCTATCCACAGTGCCACCTAGCTGAACAAGGTATTCTCACATTCAATAAACTCCACTCTCTCCCTATTGTCTTCAGAAATATATCCCAAGAAACAAAATCCCATTGTTTGTCATTTAAAACCCTTAACAATCAGGCTCTAACCTACCATCCCAGCCTTACTATGAGTTTCTTTCCTTCAGCTTGTGCCACCTAGTCAGCCTACTCTTCTTTCTGTATATTACACATAGCATGTTCCCCATGCCTGAAATGAACCTTTTCCTTCTCCCACTTCTGAGAATCCCTAGTTTCCTTCAAAGCTCAGCTCAAGATGCCTCGTACAAGAGACATTTTCTGATCCCCTCAGCAGCTAGTACCTCCCACATCAAATTATCTTGCATTAATTTAGTATGTATATATCTTACTTAGATCAGTGCCTTAATACATACACACATATGTGTGTATAATACACATATACATGCATTCTCTATATATTTTTTCTGAATAACTATATATATATATGATATATTAGCATTTTACGCAATTAATATGTCAGGTACTGTATATAACTATATTAATATACATATGTATAATGTATATATTTTAGCAATAGTCTAGGCAAAAGTTGACATGGGCTTGTCCAAAGTGGATGGCAATGTGAATGAGACTAACTGTAGTAGCGTTTTGGATTTGAAGATCTTTACCACCCGTTAATAGGCCATGTGACCTGCTTACATCACAGGAAGCCTAAGACATATGTGGTGGAAGGAGCTTCCTGACAGGAAAAGGAAGTTATGTTACAGGAAATGCTGAAAGAGAGAGAGAGAGAGAGAGCAGTTATGGCTGCTAATGGCTGCTAATGGTCACCCTTGTGATAGAACTGAACAGGCTGATTTAGAGGTACTGTGAGTTTGTTTTGTGGGAAGACCTCAGAAGGGGGTCAGAGAGGTTTTGGGATGGCAAGGCTCCAGGCTCTGATATGGTGTTTTAAGTTCCTTGCTGTTATGATAAAGAGGGCTGACTGGCTTGGGAGCTGAACATTTGGTTATAGAATATGATTTTCTGGTGTCTGAATAAATGTTATACTTCTTTTACCTTCTTTATGGAGAATTGCTCATACCTTGCGATACAGAACTACATAGGCATTTTGACAATTCTCATCTACACTGTTATTATTGCCTGTTACACTAATTATATACACACACACATACAAACATATGTATGTATGTATATATGCATGTATTAGTATGTGCACATATATACATACACAAATATATGTACACATATACACCCACGCATGTGCGAATACACAATACATATATGTATATATGTGCATATATGTGCCTATAGATGCATGCGTGCATGTATATACATATGTGTGTATAAAATATATGCATATATTTAGATAGATATGTAGGTAGATGGATAAATAGATAGAGATATACATGGTGTTTCCCCAATTGAATGTAGCCTCATTGAGGACAGGGACTTTTTCATTTTTCCTCTGTATCCCTAGGGTGTAGCAAGTCATGGTATGTAATAGGCACTTAATAAAGTTTTGTGAATTGGAAAGGACATTGGATTTGGTGTCAGAAGTCCTGAAGTCTAATCCCAGCCCTGACATTTATGATTTTTATATTCTTGGATAAGTTACTCAATTTCTCTTTGGCCTCCTTTTCCTCTTCTGTTAAAAAAAGGAAGTTGGACTAGATAATTCCTCGGGCCTCTTTCAGCTTTTAACCTATGAATCTCTGATTGATGCTTTGTTAGAACTATGATTTCATGAGTATGGACACTTCTGCCTTATACAGGTCAAAGCCCTCTCAAGCTTCCTTCCCATCCTGTAAGATTCTCAACATTTACTTATCAGTTCTCTCTAAGATATCTATGGAGCTCATTAGAGACCATTCTTCTTCTTTGTTTAGTATTTAAGAGTACCAATGTAATATTCTGTCTGTCCATCTATCGCTTATACTGTCTACATGATTCAAAACTGTAATGTTAACATTCATCAAAATTTATGCACACATCAATGAATTAAGAACAAATTTCGTTTTTAGGGAAACACTTTCAAGATTAGAAGTAATGTCGAAAATAGCCTACACTAAAGCCTTACTCTCATACCTCCTCACGGTATGAAGGTGACCCTGGTTTGGGCGAAGGCTTTGCCAACAGAAGTACAACATTGGGCAGATGCTACCAATATATAAAATTTCCAGGAGCAGGAAGCAGCTTGTCATCTGAGGAACAGTGCTTATAAATTTACCTTATTTACCAACACATCCTCTTATTTTGTTTATAGATTCTGCAGGTAACAATTATATAGAGTAGCAGACCTAAGCTAGTGTTCCTCTTCAAAACAGTATCACTGCATTTCTTCAAAAATCTCTGGTCTGTTTGCATAGATGGTGGTAGAAGAGATTTCTGCCATCAAGTTGTAAGCTCCTTGAGCACAGGGACTGTCTTTTGCCTCATTTTGTATTTCCAGTGCTTATCACAGTGCCTGGCACATAGCAGGTGCTTAATAAAATTTTATTGATTGATAAAGTCAGAAAGGCTCTTCCATAGAAGCTTAACTCTTAAGCAATGATTGTCTTTGGCCAAGGCAACTCACAATGGTTTGCCATCTGTTTAGGCAAATTTGCACTGGTGGAAGGAATGCCAACACAGATGAAATCACAGATCCTTTGAAGTGTGTGAGAAAAATAAATCAGGAAGGGATTTTGTAGATTATATCTTTGAATATCTTTATGATAGGCAGCTAGGTACCATAGAGAGAGTGCTGGACTTAGAGTCAGGAAATGAGTTCAAATCCTCTCTTAGACATTTACTGGCTGTGTAACCAAGGGCAAATCACTTAACTTCTTTCAGACTCAGTTTACTCATTTGTAAAATGGGGATAATAATAGCCTTTACTCACAGTGTTGTGGAGAGCACCAAATGAGTTAACATGTCAAGTGCTTTGTAAACCTTAAAGTGCTATATAAATGCTGGATATTATTATTATTATTATTATACAGATGAGAATGATGAAGCTTAGAGGGGTAAAATAGCTACCTTGAGGGCATACAGGCAGACTCAACCACAAGATTCTTAAGTCCAAGTTCATTGTTCTTCATGTTGAAGCTTCTCAAAAATGGATTGTTTTGTTTATGACGTGTGGTTTTGAGGCCAGGCCAATCATCAATAAAATCAATCAATAAACATTTATTAAGCACCTACTATGTGCCAGGCACTGGTCTAAGCACTGGAGATAGAAAAAGAAGCAAAAGACTGCCTCTGCCTTCAAAGAGCTTATAATCTAATGGCAGAAATCTCTTCTACAATCATTGCTGCAAAATGGCTGTAGATATTTTGAAGAAATGTAGTGGTATTATTTTGACTGTGAACACCTAGCCTAGAACTGCAGTTCTAGACAGTTCTTACCTGCAAATTTTATCAACAAAATAAACAATGCGTTGATAAATAAGGAAAATTTTCATTTTTTGTAGACACTTCTATTTAACATAGTTACCACATGTGTCTCATATAGCAAATCTTTAAGTAGAAGTAAAGTTATCACAGCCTATACAACAAAAAGTTGGTAACCTTTCTTTTAGTAATTCTGAATTAAAATATCTTGAAAATTCCCTTCAGTTCATCTTCATTATTGGATCCCCCTTATGCTTGTGGCAATAATGAAACTAAAAGTGCCTAGCAGTGTGACTTTGAATAGGATGACCAAATCCAATGTCCTGGTAGAAAGGAAAAAGGGATTCACAGACTTCTCAAACAAAAGAAATACCAGTGTCAAACCAGGGAGATCTCATTCCCATGCATAACTTCACTTGCTTCTAGCTACATAAATTGTCAGTCAGCCAACATCTGTTCTGAGTACCTGCATAATGAAATGCAGTGAGCTAGGCTAGTTAGAAGGAATCCAAATGAATTACCAGGCACTGCCCCTGACCTTAAGCAGTTTACAGACTAACTGGAAGGGCAGATTACACTTGATTCTCAAATCTCTCTGTCCAGCTCTAAACTAGACTGACCTCCAGTAACTTGTCTCCAACTGCCTACTGGAGAAATTCACTGGATATCTGTAAGACATCTTAAACTCAACATATGCAGAAATGAACTTATATTCTTTCTATCTAAATCCTCCCTCATTCTTAATTTCTCTATTACTGTCAAGGGCAAAACAATCCTGCCAGTCACCCAGGCTCACAACCTAAGTGTCATCCCCAAATCCTTAGTCTCTCACCCTCCATAATGAATCTTTTACTATAGAGTGACAATTTTACCTTCATAGTATATCTCATAATAGGAAATTGAGGAGATGCCCATCAATCGGGGAATGGCTGAACAAGTCATGGTATACGAATGAAATGGGACACTATTGTGCTATATAAAACGATGAACAAGAAGATTTCAGAAAAATCTAGAAAGACAACACAATGATGCGAAATGAACTGAGCAAAACCAGGAGAACATTGTACACAGTAACAGCAACATTGTGCAATGATCGACTATGAATGACTTAGCTCTTCTCAGTAATGCAACGATCTGAGACAATTCCAAAAGACTCATAACAGAAAATGCTCTTCACATCCAGAGAAAGAACTGATGGAGTCTGAATGCAGATCGAAGCTTACAATTTTCACTTTCTATATGTTTTTTGTGGTTTTTCTTTGTGATCTGTTTCTTCTTTCACAACAAGACTAATATTGAAAGATGTTTTACATGACTGAACATATATAACATCAAATTGTTTACTATTTTAGGGAGAAGGAAGGGAGGGAGGAAGGGAGAAAATTTGGAACTCAGTTTTTTAAAAAATGAATGCTAAAAATTGTCTACATGGATTGGAAAAAATAAAATACTATTTGAACTCCATATATATGCATATATACATATATACATACAAAAATGCATATATGTATGTGTGTATATATTTGTGTATATATATACACATATATATATGTATATATGTATATATATATATATGTATATATCACATCCCCCCTTCTCTCCTCTGAGAATGCTATGAACCTGGACGGGCCCTTATCTCCTCCCATCTGGACTACTGCAATAGTCTGCTGGTTGATCTGCCTGCCACTAGTTTCTCCCCACTCCAATACATCACCCACTGAGTTGTTGAAGTGATCTTCCTATAATACAAATCTGACTATGTCAACACCTTACTCAATAAACTCCAGTGGCTTCCTATCACCTCCAGGATCAGATGTAAAATCCTCTGATTGGCTTTTAAAGGCCTTCATAAACTGACATTTTTGTACTTTTTCTGACTTCTTACACTTTACTCTCTCCTCAATTTCAATACCTCCCTACATATACTTTGTGATTCAGTGATTCTTTTGCACAAGATACTACATTTCCCAGCTCCTCATAATTTCATTAGCTGTCCTCTATGCTTGGAGCTGTCTCTCTCCTCATCTCCCCTTCTTTGGCTTCCCTGGCTCCCTTCAAGTCTCAGCTTAAGCATCACCTTCTGCAAGAAACCTTTCTCATCCCTCTTAATCTAAGTAATCTTAATCTTCCCTCTGAGATTCTCCCTAATTTATCATATATATATATGTATATATATATATGTATATATATGTATATATATGTATATGTATATATACATATATACATATATATACATACATATATATATATATATATATATATATATATATATATATATATATATATATATATATCTTGTTTGCTCATAGTTGTTTGCATATTTTCTCATCCATTAGACTGAACTCCTCCAGAATGGAGACTTTGTTTTATTGTATCCCCAATACTTAAGATAATGACTAACAGACTGACATAAGACCACTATAAAAACACAGAAGCATATAATAGAATAGAACATAACATAATATAATAACCTAGTAAAGGATCATAGATTATGAAGGCTGGAAGAAGCATTAGAGTTGATGTAGTCCCAGATTCTATTTTTTCTCCAGTCAGAATTTCATTTGGAAACCTCACTGTGATCCCCGGCCTCCCAGGCTACACAGCACCCCTGCAAACACCTGTTCAACACTCTCCCAAATCCTGCCTTTCTTAACTAATCCCAGAACACTACAGCAATCTTGAATTTCAAATGATCACATCCAAGAGATTCTCACCATTTGACATTTAACCCCACAGTGCAATAATCTCCCTGTAAGTAAGATTAATATATAGCATAAGAAATTGAAACTTGTTGCTCCATAAATCTTATGAATATGTCAAATCTTTATAAATAAACATCCAGGGAAGAGAAAAATGACGATTCTAATTCATGTTTACAGACAGAGCACTAAGGCAAAAGGATAGGGAGGTTGCACGGCTGCCCGGCCGACCCCCAGAGGCCTCCAGCCCAGCGGAGCCCCAGTTCGTGCTCCGTCCGGTCCGGTGCAGTGGACACAGAAGCTCAAGAAGACACTGGGCATTTTCAAGATCAACTACGGCCCGAACAACTGCCCCCAGGGTCCGGCCATTCGTTCCGGAGACAATTGGGAGGGACAGTGTGGCTCTAGGCAGGTCTTGACGTCGAGCCCTGTGGCTGCGGGGGTGGGGGGTGGCACTATAAGAAGAAGGGGAAAGGGGGACTACTAGGCCATCTGGAAAGATGAGGGTCAGGATCATGCCCGAGAAAAACCCAGGCTGCCGCGCCGTCTCCCCCCGCCCCCTACTCCAACACCCTCCACCTTCCCCCGGCGGCCCATGACGTCCATGGCGAAGCCTGCGGCCAGCGCGCTCAGGCCCACGCTCGGGCCGGCCCCCAGCTTTAGGAAGCCCTTGAACAAGCTGCTGCCGTCGGTCAGAGAGCTGGCGATGAGGACAGCCGCCACCAGCCCGTAGATCGCGACGTTACGCGCCATGACGACCGGGATAATCGACTTAATGATCAGCTCTGGTCGCATGACGGACGTGGCTGCGATGCCGGTGCCTCCTTTCGCCGTGCCATAGGCCGCTCCGAGAGCGCTCAAGATCGTGGCGGCTGCGGAGCCCGGAACTGCGAAGAAGGACGCATATTCCGGACCGTCGGACATGTCGGCGCGGGGTCTGGAAGGAGAACTGGGCGAGGGCAGGGAGGCCGGCCGGTAGGCCGGTGAGGCGGCGCGGAGTCAGGAGACACGGGCCCCGCTCTCCGCTGCGCCCCAAGTCCCAAGCGCCGGACCGTGGGAGCCCCTAACGTCCCAAGAAGGCCCCTCCACTGCCCCGGGAAGGCCCGTCCACAGCCAGTCTAACAAGTGGGTATCCAGTCATTGCTTGAATTGTTCTGTTAAAACTGAGCGAGTTCAGCCTTCTCAAGGAGCACCTTCCATTTTCAAAATAATTCTAATTTTTACTTCTTTGTATTGATACCAAATCTATTTGCAGTTTCCATTAATTGGTCTATGGAGCGCCACAGAACAAAATTATTTTTTCTTCTACCTGGCAGAAGACATCAATCATTTTTCTCCTAGGTCTTCCTTGCTCACGGCCAAACATCCCCAGGTTCTTTAGTTTTCCTTCACACGAAGTGGTTTGTGTTCTATCTTGGACATCATCTCAGTAATAACCCATTTATCGATGTCTTTTCCGAAATTTGGTACTAAGGCTTTTAGCACTAAGAATAGGCAACATTTACATGGAATTTAGCATTTTATGTAATGTTTTTTCTCCCCACTGGTACTGGGTTTGGAATTATAGGACCTGGGTTTTTAGTCCCAGCCCTGCCACTTAACCACCTCTGTGACCCTAGCTAGCTAGACAAGTCATTTCAGCCTTTGGGCCTCAAGTTTTCTGTTCTGCAAAATGAGAAGATGGGACTGGATGGAGTCTGAGGTCTCTTTTAACTCTAAATGTATTATCCTAGCTAGAGAGTTCAAATATTGCCATTTTTTTTAAAGCTCAAAAATTCTAAGTGACTTGCCTGTCGTCATGGGGAATTGGACACAGTACTCCATACATGATCCAGTGAGCAAGAAATTGAATGGGGTGATTGCTTTGAGTTATTTGGACAGCATGATTGCAGTCTAAGTTGCTATGAGAGGCAATGTGGCAAAATGAGGGCTTGTTTTGGAATCAGGGTGACCTTGGTTTAAATCCTGTCTCTGATTCTGTGGTCATATGTAAGTCAATTTACTTCCTCTTAATGACCCTAGACAATCCTCTAGACTAAATTATAGAGGAGTTGCCATTACAGAGGAGTTTTCACATGGAAAGTTCCCTCTACCAATGAAATCACAGATCTGGACCTCCCAAAAATTTTCATTTTTTGTTATGGTTTGTTTGTTTAGCAGCCACACCGTACTTTTGTCTCACGTCAAATTTATGATAAACAGAAATTCCTAGATCTTTTTGGTATAAACTACTTCTGACTCATGTCACTATCATACAAAAGTTGGTTTTCTCTTTAGCCTAAATACCAGACTTTACACATACAACATTCATGGAGTATGGTGAATATCATCATATCAGTTTCCAGCTATTTCCAATGTTCCAACTAGTTGAGCTTTAAATCTTTATTCTCTCATTTTTGGAATTGGTTATCCCTTCCAACGATGTGTCATCTGAAAATGTATGTCTTCTATGTCCTCATCAACTTACTGATAAAAATGTTGAATAACCCAAGGCCAAGGTACACTAGAGACTCTCCCATTTGACAGAGGCGTTGGTCATCACTGGGTGATTTTTCAAACAGCTCCAAGTCTTTCTACTAGTTCTGCCCTGAGCTCACAATTACCATCTTACCACAAGGATATCATGGGACATTATGTCAAATATTTTGCTGAAATCAAATAGACTCATAGAAGGTTAGAACTAGAAGGGATATCTAATAAAATCCTCTCACTGTGTCCACTGAATACCCTTACATAGTGATGAAATTCTGACAATGGCAGGATCACATTTGGATGGGGAGTCATCAAGAAAGTCTTTCTAGAGCAGATCAGTTTTAAAGGATGTGCAGAGAGAGTGAGGGGAGGTGGGGGTGATCAGAAACAAAACAAGAAGAATGAAGCTAGGAAAAAAAGATTTCTGAATTAGTTTGCTTTTATTTAGACAAAAAGGCAATCTAATGAGGGAATGGAGGAGAGATGAGGAGGTTGAAAATATACAGAGAAAATAAGATGTAGGCGAGTATGAGGGAATATAGTATATGAAAGAACAGTGAACTGAGAAGCCAGGGGATATGGGTCCTAGTAGCCTTTCTTCTCTCCCACCATTTATTGTGCAATCTTGGGGAAATAAGATTCAGGCTTCTTTAAGCCTCAGTTTCCCCCTCTGTACAGTTATAGAATAGGATGAAATTCTATGATTCTGTAATTGTACAGGGTTAGATGAAATTCTGTGATTCTCTATGAGCTGTTAGGTAGAGGGACAGTTTTCTCTGTAAGAGTAATGGTTTGTGAGAAAAAAAACACAGGCATGGGAGTTAAATTGCTAGGGGTTGATAAGCCAATTGCCTTGGTTAGAGAAGAGATTCTGAGGGAGAAATTCTGAGGGGGATAAAAGGTTAGCAAGATTTACACAAAGTCATGGAATAGCAGAACATGAAAGGAACCATGGAGGTCACTGAATTCAACTCTCTCCTTTGACAGATGAAGCTGGATGTGCAAAGGGGGGAAGGGGGAGGGAGCCTGTGTTTGAAGGAGGATGTTGAAGG
Organism: Trichosurus vulpecula; assembly: GCF_011100635.1. Classification (NCBI taxonomy): domain Eukaryota; kingdom Metazoa; phylum Chordata; class Mammalia; order Diprotodontia; family Phalangeridae; genus Trichosurus; species Trichosurus vulpecula. The sequence continues at coordinate 420,281,504 of NC_050574.1, forward strand.
CCAGACTGATGAATCTAGGTTTTGCATTTTTTTCCTCTATTTTCTAAGATGATTGTACTGACAGTGCCACTATTCACTAGTGTGGGTGGGTAGACACAGAAAACAGAGGAAAAAAATACATGACCAGTGAGTGTTCTTTTCGACATTTTGTAACTAGGAGGATGAGCAGGCTGCTTGCTTACATTCCCTTCAGAAAGTAGCTTTAATCACTGGAACAATTACAAGTATTGGAAATCCGTCTGGAATCAGTACCAGGGGAGCTCAGAGACAAACAGGTAATGGGGCCGCCCCTCAAGGGGTGCACCCAGCATCTTAGCAGAGATAGAAACAGAATATGATATCACTTAGCTTGAATCTGCTCTGCTGATCTGATCATTTACTTCAAAATCCAAGAGGAGAAGAAGTGAGGCAATCTTCCCTGGGTGCTAAATGCTGTTTGTTCTGCCCGTGAAGAAAGCAGTGGGCCTTGATTGCTGAATCAAACACTTGTCTTCCCTTTCCCTCTTAGGGAAGTGAGGAAGTGAGAGAGAATGACTCAGAAACTTGGGAACAGGAATAATTGCTTACATGTAGTCACCTTGCAGCTATGGGATCCCCTCTTTTCAGATTGTCTCTATTACTACCCATAATAAGGAAAGGGAAATGACTACTGTCTCACTACCCTAAAACCTTTTCTTCCTCCTATTTTTGTCTCCTTTCGACCAGTTTAAACAGCCAATGTAAGACTTTTGAAGAAGCAGAGGAGACTGGTCACAAGATTTCAGGATCCAAGATTTAGAAAGATGGAAGGAGGGACCTTAGAAGTATCCAACTCCCTCATTTTAAAGAACTGAGGTCAAGAGAGGTTAAATAACTTACCCATGGTCACACAGGTTATAAGTTGAGTCTGAATTTGAACCCAGGTCCTCTGACTCCAAATCCCATTTTTTTCCATTTCTGTTTGCTGCCACTTTATCCACATGGACAACAAGCATAGAATGTATAGTTTTGAGGTCAAAGCGTTTTTTTAAAATTTTGTCTTTATCACTTGGCACCTAGCACAGTACCTTGTATGTAGGGATAGGAACTAGACCTGTGATTTGAGTAATATACAGGACTTCAGGGTGAAGAATCTTCATGATCCAATGGAATAAAAATATAATGGTAGAATGATATGGAGAACAGCTAGGTGGTACAGTGGATAGACCATCAGGTCTGGAGTCAGGAAGATCTGAGGTCAAATCCAACCTCAGACACTTACTAGCTGTATGACCCTGGGCAAGTCAGTTAACACTGTTTGTCTCAGTTTCCTCATCTGTAAAATTAGCTGGAGAAAGAAATGGCAAACCAATCCAGTATCTCTTCCAAGAAAACTCCAAATGGGGTCACAAGAAGTCAGACAAGGTTGAACAACAACAAAGAACAATACCAAGTAATATTTAATTTGATTGAACAAACATTTAGGATTATAGAGCTAGACCTTAGTGGTAATCTAGCCCAACCCTCTAATTTTACATATGAGGATACTGAGACCTGGAGAGGTTAAGTTACTGGTCTAGGTTCACTCAAGTTGGCACCTTCTCTGAAAATTAGTCGTAGGGAATTGTCAAGAGCACTACAAGGTTAAGGTGACTTGCCTGGAGTCACACAGAAGAAGTACTTGAACACAGATCTTTCTGTCTTTGAGGTCATCTTTCTAAGCAATAGGCCAAAAGCGAGATAGCGTAGTACAGGGGTAAGAATGCTGGTTTGAGGACTTAGCTTTAAATCCAGGCTCTTTTACTTATAACCTGTGTGATCCTGGTCACTTAACCTCTCTCTGACTCAGTATCCTCATTTGTAATCTAGATCTATGATCTTAAATGTTTATTAGATCAAATTAAATATTATTTCACATCGTTCTACCATTATATTTTTATTCAATTGGATCATGAAGGCTTTTTGCTACTAGAGTGACCTCTTAAAATGTAAATATGTCTGAGATTATTAAGCTTCATTAGATAACATTTTGGTTGACAGCCAACTGAAGGGAAGACAATGTGGAAATGTTTAGACAATCCCCCCAAGAGAAGGATAGGAATGGGAGAGAGAAACACTGGAAGGAGAGTTAGGAGAGTAGCAAACGCAAATGTCACTGATTTTATAATTTTGCCTAGGACTGGTCCTATAACTAGCCAACCAGAAAGCTGAGGTCCCACCAGGGATTGAATCTTCTCTGAGATACCTGATTTTACCATCCGTTAGAAATTTGGGAATTTGATATGGAGTTTTTTACCAAGCATGATATAGTGAAAAGTCGCTAAGTAGAAATCCAGAGACCTGGCTTCAAGAACCAGCTCTGCTACTAACCAGCTGTGTGACCTTAGGCACAGACTCCATAGAGTCACAGTTTCCTCATTTGTTAAATCAGGATTGGGACCAGATGATCTCAAAAGTTCCTTCCAGTTATGAAATGCTCTCATTTTATCTTCCAGTCTGTATTTAATGGAAAGAACACTGGACCTGGCATAAAAAGATCAAAATTATAGTTTTGGCTCTCCTCTTCATAAACTTCAATAAGGTGTGTCTTCCAAAGCCTCCAAGATTCATATGCTGTTTCTTGAAGACTAAGGCTTACTTTCCAAGCCCTCTCCCCTTGGAACTTTCTTCCTTCCACCCCTTTAACTGCATGATAATCTTCAATACAAACCCTACAATCCAATTGTAACATCACATCTGTCATCAAATCAGGCCTGAGTGCTATTCCCCAAAAGGTTGCTCTCTACATGTCTAGGGGGTGACAGCTCACTCAGATCCTCTCCAAATCACTCTCCCAGCCACCGAATTTGTTTTTGTTTTTGAGTCATCCTGGTCACATCCAACTCTCTTTGACCCCAAATGGGCCATTTCTTGCCATTTCCCTCTTTAGCTCATTTTACAGATGAGGAAACTGAGGAAAACAGGGTCAAGTGACTTGCCCTGGGTCACATAAGTAGTAAATGTCTGAGGTCAGATTTGAATTCAAGTCCTCCTGACTCCAGGACTGGTGCTGTATCCACTGTGCCACATAGTATTCATCAAATTGAGGGGAGATGAGGCTGCATTTCTCAGGGGCATTCAAAATATATGTGACTTTTGAGCAATTCTCTCAAATCATGGAAGATGAGGGTAGAGGTGGGGTTAGAGAGAAGTTTAGAATTCATCAGAGACAGACTACATTAAGCTGTTCACAACTAAATGTGTATATTCCTCCCTAAACATACAACTTAGAGAAGTTTAACAGAACAAACAGTGGCCACAATAAAAAGGCTCAAGGAATCCCAGAAATCGCCTCAATCAGAGAACATTTTATATCCTTGCCAGGTCAAAGACATGGCAGCCACAAGCAATACAAGTTTGGAAAGGAGGTTTAGCTATAAAACATTATCAGGAGAATGTGGACCTCAGAAATTTTTTACATGAATGTTAAAATTTGTTTTTATATGTAATTAAGGAAAAAATAAAATATTATTTAAAAATTATGGGGGACTTCTAGGAGCCAAGATAGAGGAGTAAGCAGTAAGTAGCTGTCACTCCCCCTTACTAACCTCTAAAAACTCAGACAATATCTCCCCAGGAAAAATCCTGGTATAGCAGAGTCAGCAGAAAGATGGGGTATGGAAGTCTTTTAGCCCACAAGGCTTGGGGGATTAATAGGAAAGGTCCCTCTTGCTCTAGCAGAAGGGGAGCAGTACAGGATGGGAGGTGTCCCAGCAAGCCCCACCTCAGCAAACCAGTGGGAGACCCTGAGCCCTAGGATGGTGGAGCAGTCAAGTGCCAGTATCAGAACCCCTGTATGCCTTGGCACAACCTGCAGACTCTAGCTCAGAGAACCACCACAGGCACTGGCAGGCAGGCATCTTCCATCAGCCAAACCCCACTGTGCTTCAGCATAACTCCAGGTGAGGAGGTGCCCTCTAGGGACCAGACACAACCTCTTACCCCCAAGAGCTTCAGTGTAGCCCTGGGGCAACACAGAAAAAAAACAACATGCCACCTGGCCTCAGCACATGCCAGACACCACCACTAAGATCCCTGCTTAGTGCCAGGTAAGCTGTCAGACCCTTACAGACCCTCACTGAGGCATCTGAGGCATCAGCACACAAAGCCAGTAACCAGACTCCTGGCCACCAAACACAAGAAACTTGGGACAATGCCCTGGGTCCTCCAGCAGGAGAGCTCAACTTTAAAAGCCAGGAAAAAGGCGAACATCTTAACCAAAAAGGAGAAATAGACAATGATCATAGATTCTGTGGAGGCAGGGAAGATCAAAACACAAATTCAGAGGACAATATTGTTAATATACCCACATCCAAAACCTCAAAGGAAAATATGAACTGCTCTCAAGCCTGAAATGCCTTCTTGGAAGAGCTCAAGGAGGATTTTAAAAGTCAGATAAGAGATGTAGAAGAAATTATCAGGTCAAGGAGAAAATACTGCAAGTAGCCAGAAAGAAGCAATTTAAATATCATACTACCATAGTCAGTATTATGAAGGACCTTGCAACTTCCATGTTAAAAGATCAGAAGGCTTAGAATATAATATTCCATAAGGCAAAGGAGTTTGGATTGCAACCAAGAATCAACAACCCGGCAAAACTGAGCATAATCTTTCAATGAAATAGGGGACTTCCAGAACTTCCTGATGAAAAGACCAGAGCTCAACAGAAAATTTGATCTTCAAATACAAGACTCAAGAAAGGCATAAAAAGGTAAACAAGAAAGAAAAAAAGTTATTCAATAAGGATAAACTGTTTATATCCCTACATGGGAAGATGATACATATAAATCTTGAGAAGTGTATCTTTATTACAACATTTAGAAGAGACATATGTAGACAGATGGTGTGGGTATAAGTTTACTTTGATGTGATGATAAAAAAATCTAAGAGGTGAAAAGGAATTATACTGGGAGAAGAGGAAAGGAGGAGGCAAAAAAGGGTAAATTACATCACATGAAAAGGCACAGAGACCTATTATAGTAGAGGGAAAGAAGGGAGGGAGATGAGCATTGTTTTAACCTTATTCTCATCAGATTTGGCTCAAAGAGGGAATAACATATTTAGGTATAGAAATCTAACATATCTTATAGGAAGTAGAAGGGGAAAGAAAAGGGAGGGGGTAGATAGAAGAGAGAGAAGTAGTGGGGGAAAAGGGAAAGATAAAGGAGGAGGCAGATTGAGGGAGGTGGTGGTCAGAAGCAAAATGCTAATGAGAAGGGAAAGGGAGAAAAGAGCAAAAAGCATAAAGGGGGCGGGAAATAGGATGGAGAGAAAGACAGAGTAATCATAACTGTGAATGGGATGAATTCTCCCATAAAATGGAAGCAGATAGCAGATACTTTGTTTACAAGAAACACATCTGAAGCAGAAGGATACACACAGAATAAAGGTAAAAGACTGGAGTAGAATATATTATGCTTCTGCTGAAGTTAAGAAGCACTGATAGCAATTCTGATCTCAGACAAAGCAACAGCAAAAACAGACCTAATTAAAAGAGATGAGGAAGGAAACTACATCCCACTAAAAGGAACCATAGACAATGAAGTTACTATTATTATGATTACTATTTTATTATTACTATAGTTATATAAAATATTACTGTTATTATTACTAAACATATACACCAAGTGATATAGCATCCAGATTCTTAGAGGAGAAGTTAAGGGAGTTAGAGGAAGAAATAGCAAAATTATACTAGTGAGAGGACCTAACCTCTCCCTCTCAGAACTAGTTAAATCTAAGCACAAAATAAACAAGAAAGAAGTTAAGGAGGTAAATAGAATTTTAGCAAAGTTGAATATGGTAGACCTCTGGAGAAAACTGAATGGGTATAGAAAGGAATAACTCTTTTGCTCGATGGTACATGGCACCCACACAAAAACTGACCATCTCTTGGGGCATAAAAATCTAATAATCCTATGCAGAAAGGCAGAAATATTAAATGCATCCTTTTCAGAACATGATGCAATAAAAATTGCATGTAATAAAGGGTCATGGAGAGATAGACTAAAATTTAATTGAAAACCAAATAATCTAATCCTACAAAATGAGGGAATTGACCAACAAATCATAGAAACAATAACTTCATCCAAGAGAATGACAATAATGAGACAACATATATCTCTCAATGCTTACATGTATAAAATAGGGGAAAAGGAGATCAATGAATTGGTCATGAAACTAAAAAAGCTAGAAATCTTCAATTAAATACCAAATTAGAAATTCTGAAAACCAAGGGAGAGATTAATAAAATTGAAATTAAGAAAAACTATTGAACTTATAAATAAAACTAAGAGCTGATTTTATGATAAAACCAATAAGATAGATAAAATTTGGTTAATTTGAATTAAAAAAGGAAAGAAGAAAACCAAATTATCAGTATCAAAAATGAAAAGGGTGAATTTACCACCAATGAGGAGAAAATTAAAATAATATTTAGGAGCTAATTTACCCAACTGTATGCCAGTAAATTTGACATCTGAGTGAAATAGATGAATATTTATGGAAATATAAATTGTCCAGATTAACAGAAGAGGAAATAAAATACATAAATTACCCCACTTCAGAAAAAGAAATTGACAATCTGTCAATGAACTCCCTAAGAAAAAAATCTCCAGAACCAGATGGATTTACAAGTGATTTTTATCAAACATTTAAAGAACAAGTAATTCCAATACTATATGAACTATTTGGAAAAAAATAGATGGAGTCCTACCAAATTCTTTTCATAATACATACGCGCACACACACACACACACACATATATATATATATATATATATATATATATATATATATATATATATATATATATATATATATGTATGTATATAGTGCTGATAACTAACTGGGAAGAGCCAAAACAGAGAAAGAAAATTATAGACAAGTTTCCCTAATGAAAATAGATGCAAATATTTTAAATAAAATATTAGCAAAGAGATAACAGCAACTTATCACAAAGATGATACACTATGACCAGGTAAGGTTTATACCAGGAGTGCAGGGCTAGTTCACCGGTAGGAAAACTATCAGCATAATTGACTGTACCAACAATAAAAACTAACAAAAACCATATGATTATCTCAATAGATGCAGAAAAAGCTTTTGATAAAATACAACACCCATTCCTATTAAAAACACTAGAGAGCACAGGAATAGATGGAGTCTTCCTTAAAATGATAGCTAACATCTATCTAAAACCATCATCAAGTATTATACATAATGGGGAAAAGTTAGAAACATTTCCACTAAGATCAGATATACAACAAGGCTATCCATTATCACAATACCTATTCAATATTTTACTAGAAATGTTAGCTATAGCAATGAGAGAAGAAAAAAAAATTGAAGTGCTTAGAATAGGCAAAGAAGAAAAATCTATCACTCTTTGCAAATGATATGGTGGTATATTTAGAAAATCCTAGAGAATCAAGTAAAAAAACTACTTGAAATAATAATCAACTTTAGCAAAGTTGCAGGATATAAAATAAACCCGCATAAATCATTGGCATTTCTATGTATTACTAGCAAAGAACAGCAAGAGATAGAGAAATTCCACTTAAAGTTACTGTGGACCTCATAAAATATTTGGAAGTCTACCTGCCAAGAAAAGCCAGGAACTATATGAACACAATTACAAAGCACTTTTCACACAAAGTCAGATCTAAGTAATTGGAAAAATATCAGTTGCTCATAGGTAGGCCAAGCCAGTATTATAAAAATGACAATTCTATGAAATTAATTTACTTATTTAGTGCCATACCAATCAAACTACCAAAAATTATTTTATAGCACTAGAAGAAATAATAACAATTCATTTGGAAGAACAAAAGTTCCAGAATATCAAGGTAATTAATTAAAAGAAATGCAAGGGAAGGTGGCCTAGCCATACCAGATCCTTAATTGTATTATAAAGCAGCAATCATCAAAAGTACTTGATACTGGTTAGGAAATAGAATGGTGGATCAGTGGAATAAGTTAGGTACATAAGACACAGTAGTCAATGACTATAGTAATCTACTTTTTGATAAACCTAAAGACTCCAGGTTCTGGGATAAGAACTCACTATTAAACAAAAACTGCTGGGAAAACTAGAAAATAGTATGGCAGAAACTAGGCATAGACTAACATCTTACACCCTATACCAAGATAAAGTCAAAATGGCTACACAATTTAGATATAAAGGCTGATACCATAAGTAAACTAAGAGAGCAAGGAATAGTTTATATGTGAGATCTATGGAGAAGGGGAGAATTTATGACCAAACTAGAAATAGAGAACATTATAAAATGCAAAATGAATAATTTTGATTATATTAAATCGAAAAGGTTTTGCCCAAACAAAGCCAGTGCAACCAAGGTTAGAGGAGAAATAGAAAGCTGGGAAACAATTTTTACAACCAATGTCTCTGATAAAGACCTCATTTCCAAAATATATAGAGAACTGAGTCAAATGTATAAAAGTACAAGTCATTCCCCAATTGATAAATGGTCAAAGGATATGAATAGACAATTTTCAGATGGAGAATTTTTAAAGCTATCTGTAGTCATAAGAAAAAATGTTTAAAATCACTATTGGTTAGAGAAATGCAAATCAGAACAACTCTGAGGTACCATATCATACCTGTAGATTGGCTAACATGACAAAATAGGAAAATTATAAATTTTGCAGAAGATGTGGGGAAATTGGAACACTAATGTATTGTTGGTGGAGTTGTGAACTGATCCAGCCATTCTGGAAAGCAATTTGGAACTATGTCCAAAAGACTATAAAAATGTGCATACCCTTTGACCCAGCAATACCACTTGTAGGTCCATATCCCAAAGAGATCATTTTTAAAGTGGGAAAAGGACCCACATGTACAAAAATATTTATAGTAGCTCTTTTTGTGGTGGCCAAGAATTAGAAATTGAAGGGATATCCATCAGTTGGGGAATGGCTGAACAAGTTGTTGTATATGAATGTAATGGAGTACTGTTGATCCATAAGAAATTATGAACAGGCAGACTTTAGAAAAATCTGGACGTACATGAACTGATGCTGAGTGAAGTGATCAGAACCAGGAGAACATTGTACACAGTAACAGCAACATTGTGCTATGACTAACTGTGATAGATTTAGCCCTTCTCAGAAATGCCAGAGTCTAAGACAACTCCAAAAGACTCATGGTAGAAAATGCTATCCACATCCAGAAAAAGAACTGAGTCTGAATGCATATTGAAGCACACTGTTTGCTCTCTTTTTTTGTTGTTTCTTCTTTTTCATGGTTCCTCTCATTGGTTCCAATTCTTCTTTACAACCTGACTAATGTGAAAATATGTTTAATATGAATGTATATATAGAACTATATCAAATTGCACACCATCTTGGGGAGGGAGCAGGGGAGAGAGGAGGAGAAAATTTAGAATGCAAAATCATATGAAAGAATGTTGAAAACTATAATAATTTTTTTAATTATGGGGAAAGATGGTAGAAAAATTATGAACCTCATATGACAAGGAAAAATTGTTGAAGGAAAAGCAGGAAGTCTCTAGATTACCTCAAGGGAACTCCATCTAAGTCACATCACCTTGGTTTCATTTATAGATGAAGCAAGAAGAGCAACAACAAATAATCCCACCAAAACCCACCAACATCCTTCTCAATTTTCTCATGATCACATGGAGGTGATACTGGGATTGTACCCATAGATGCAATACAATCTCTGGCAAATTCTACCAAGATGGATAGTTTTGGATCAATGGGCTTGTGTTATTGTGTCATTCAAGGAATAACCAAATTAAGTAAAGGAAGAGTTCTCAAGAAAAACTTGGTCATCATGTGGTAGTAGCAATATCTGCTATATAGACTAGCCTGGATTTCCTTAAAATGCATTGAAGCCATCCTCCAGACTAAATTCTCTGAATGAACTAAGACTGACCAGCAAATATGGACAACACAGAGGCAGGAAGCTATGTTCAGCTGATTCCATGCTATGTCCTTGTTGCTTAGCCTTTCCTTGCTCTAGCTAAGTAAATCTCCTTTTGTCAACTGTTAAATGGTCTACTAGTGTCTCCTTTCATTCTAGCTGCAGTCCGAAAGCACCAGACCAGACCTATTCAGGCCTAATATACAACATTAATGGGGAAAAAACTGAATTAAAAATTAAAGGAAACAGGTTTGAATCTCAGCTTTTTTCTAATTATTACTATGTGACCTTGGGCAAATGGGTTCACCTCCCTAGGCTCAATTTCCTCATTTGACCTCTAAAGTCCCTTCTATTTCAAAATCAAATGACCTTCAGTGACAGATTGTGGGGAGGTAACTGAAAGATTTCCCAAATAAAAAAGAGGCAGAAACTTGGAATCTAGCCAGTGTTTCAAAGAAGTTAATCATGGAGAATATTATTAGGCCTGCAGCATCACAGGTTCTAAGGGCAGCTAGGTGGTGCAGTGGATAGAGCACCAGGCCTGGTGTCAGGAGTACTCATCTTCCTGAGCTCAAATCTGCCCTCTGACATTTACTAGCTGTGTGACCCTGGGCAAGTCACTTAGCCATGTTTTCCTCAGTTTCCTCATCTGTAAAATGAGCTAGAAAAGGAAATGGCGAATCATACCATTATTTCTGCCAAGAAAATCCCAAATGGGGTCATGGAGGACATGACCGAAAAACGACTAAAAAACAGGTTCTAAGAATCATCTGCCATATAATGAATGCCACTCTACAACAAATAGGATTATAGGAAAATCATAGGATCATTTTAAAGATATGGGGGGAAAATTCCAGAGGTTAAGCGGCTTGCTCAAGGTCAAATAAGTAATTATCAGGGGTAGGATTTGAACTTAAGCCATAGTGAAGCTAAAACCCAATAATGGTGGAGTGAGAGCAATCCAATATCCTTAAACTCTGTAGTGCCATAAGCTGCATTTGACCTTCAGTTGACTCTGAATGGGTTTTAGTAGAACATAAGATGAATGGTTACTTGAGCGGCCAAGCATTTGTGGGCCTAGTCGAACAAGCCCTCAGTTTCCGCATTTTAGTATTGTATTTGACAGATTGTACCACTCACATGCAACATGCAGATGGTTTCCTATTGAAAATGCACTGTATCTACAATGAACAATTGAGAAATAATGCTGCCTCCTAATTAGCCTCTGATGTCTAGCTATGAACTGTAGTTTATTTTCTGGTTTGCAACACTTGATTGTTTGATGGGGCAGAGTGCTTCAAGATTCAGATGAAGCTAGTGCATAAAACAATGTGATGAGACTAGCTGAGCTGGTGGCTTCTGGGAATTGTAATAAGTGTCTGTAATTAGACACATCTTTCTATGTTTGAATGTCAGCCATCGAATCTTCACACTTCTGAGCTTTGGGTTTTTCTCCTGTGCTGCTCCCATTTGAAAGCATCTTGATTCAGTGGGAGGATGAGACATACAAGAATAGCCCTAAACCCAAAGCAAGGGGTGCTCTGTTTATTTTCCATTGGCCTATTGTTTTTCTTTTCTTTTCTTTTTTTACACCGAGAACATTTATAAAAAGAGCCCTTCAGGGATATTGCCCATCAGGGCTAATGACATTATAAACTGTAAAAGTGAATCCAGAGTTGTTGGTTTACTATTTGACCACAGTCTAGCTTCCAGAAAGGATTTCACCTTTCAAATCTATAGCCTATCTTACCTCTGAGGTTCTGTTCTACTGGCACATGGAACAAGACAATTAAGTTCAGGGAACTTCCCTAACTGGCAACTAGCAGGCACAGTGGAGAGAGTTTGGGGCTTGTATTAAGGAAAACCTCAGTTCAAATCTTGCCCCGAACATGTACAGGTTGTGTGACCTTGTGCAAGTCAATAACATCTTTCAGCCTCAGTTCTTCATCTGCAAAACTGGAATAATTATAGTACCCACTGGGTTGTTGTAAGGGCCAAATGAGATAATGTATGTAAAGCACTTTGCAAACCTTAAAATGCTACAGAAATGTTATCTATCAAAAAGTGCATAAAAATTTAAAGAAAAAGATGTCAGGGAGATGTAGAACATGAAAAGGAAATGAGCTAGCCACATTACAACAGTAAATGTTACCCTTGGTCTAGGCCCTTGTGCAGTCATTCAGTGCTCTTGGGAAATCTAGGTGTATCTTTCATAGTGTCTGGTGAGACACAATACTCCAAGGGTATCTTAGACTCTTTTCCCCCTCTGAGGCCACGTGGCTCTGTGAAAGGGCCTCAATCTTAGACTCCACTTTTCCATTTAGATTGGATCTTCCAACCATGTGAGTTTCAAAAGGTCAGGAGGAAAGAACAACTTTCAGGAGTGACATTCAGGAAGCAGGCCAGCCATAGCAAAGACAAGGACTCATCAGACAGTCATGATGCTGGCAGGACGTGGATTTGATGAGTCCCATGTTACTTAGGAATTGTGCTAGAAATTAGATCCTCCCCCTCCCACTGAGATCAAAGAGATGTTGATGAGATGGTGTCCCAGAGGAATCAGAAGCACATATCTATATTTTTGCCATATATTCAACATGAATATCTCTTTATAAAGGTAAATTGATGTTAAGTGATTAAATTGAACTGGAGCACTAATTTCTGGCACTTAACAATATCAGGGTAATATAGCTGATGGAGACTTGAGTAGAAAAGAGATTCCCTACAATATCCTTGGGGTACCCTAGAATACTGAGGAGCAATGTAGCCAACCTGGCCCTGGCTTGCTATGTATACTTTTTTAATGGCTATACCCAAAAAATGAGAATTAGTGGTATGTCAATCTCAGGAGGCATTTTGAGTGGAGCTCTAGGAATAACATTCTTAGAATTAGGGATGGGAAGTTAATCTATGATTTCAGTGGCATTTCAGAACCGATGCAAGTTATAGTCAAAGAGAAAGTGTTGCTAAGGGTCACGTATCCAATGTGGGTCAGTCAGAATTTAAACCCAGATCTTCATGGCTTTGAGGTCAATTCTCATGATGGCCAGGCCATCATGCCTCTCATTAGCCTTAGACTTAGCTCTGTTTAATTTTTTTAGTAACAAAATAGGTAGCTTTTTCATTAGGTTCGCTGATGTTTCCATGCTGATAGAAGAAGAGACTGGTGCTCAAAAATGTCTCAGACAGGGTGAAGAACTATGGAGATGTAAATAAGATTCACTTAAAAAATTACAAATCATCCTACAGATTCAAGATGGAAAAAGATAGTGCTACTCAAAACACCTGAGGAGGCCCAGAGGAGAGAGACCAAAATGGCAACAAGGGTATGGTTTAGATCTTATGGGGAAAATGCAATAGGGTTTATATAGCCAAGAGAAGAAAATGTTAGAAGGAGTTCATTAACTTTACATGTAAAAATAATGACCTCATTTGTTTGTAGAGAACTTTTCATCATTTTAACTGATTACAAGGGTTTCTAGCTATTCTACTAATAAATCCTATCCAGTGCCTTCCCTGATGCTACACTGGGGTATGGAGGTGACCCTGGGTTCTTAATGGTTATGCCAAGAGATCACAAACTCTAAGCAAGTCTGAGAAAGCTAAAAAAGCTGCATGTATATGCTCTAGGATTTCATTTTATGCCTTTTATCCAAGGCTGGCTAAATTCAGAGGCTGTAGGACTTAGTTGATGAAGCACTGGATTTGAAGTCAGGAAGACCTCAGTTCAAGTGCTGCCTCAGACTCACTAGCTGTGCAACTCTGGAAAAGCTTTGGGGATACAAATTAAAATCAAGAGAGTCTCTGATCTCAAGGAACTTGAGTGGCACAACACATATAGGGAAGTGGTGGCCAGAGAAAGGAGTTTTGGTCTAGAGCAGGCCTTCATAACATATGATCTAAACAACATACTGCCTGCAGGCTACTTGCTGCCCACCAAAGGATGGCTGGCAGCCCACAAAAAATGTAGAGCATATAACTGTGGCTCAGGTCATTGTCAGGCCCCAAGGCTGTTCTGAGACAGAGCTGATAAGGCTCACTGGCCCTTTAAGGAGAAGTGATTAAGAGGCTTAGTACCCTTGGGCAAGCCTGTACAACATACCTCCTGTGGGCTTCTATGTTGTGCAGGCCTGGTCTAGAGAACTGTAGAAATTGTGAGTAGAATCACACAGGATGGCAACTCATTTGTAACTTAGAATCTTAAAGAGTTGTTTGGAGAACTGAGAAGGGTCACACAGTCATTATGTGTAGGATTTGAACCCAGGACTTCCTGATTCCAAGGCTGGCTCTCCAGCCACTATACCAAATTGTTTTCTGTAGTTACTCATATACATGTGTTTTACTCACTACCAGTCTAAAAATCAATTTAGGTAGAGACAAGGTATCATTCACATCTGGATCTCATGGGAGATCCAGCCCAGTGCCATATACAAAGAGGGAATTCAGGAAATATTTATTGAGTGAGTAAATGAATACTGTTCCAAGTGGTGAAGCCACCTACCTGGCTAAAGTTACAGAACCAGCTGTACTGGAAGAGGAAGAAGATCTGGCTTTGAAGCTGCCATTTATTAGCTGTATGTCCCTCGATTAATCAAGTCACTTCTCTGAACCTGTACCCTAATGGATAAAGTTCCAACAATAGTACCTCTATTATCTGCCCTCCATGGTTATCTCGAAACTGAAATAAATCCATGCATTTAAGCCTTTGAATAAATGAATATGAATTAAGCAAGCAAGCAACAAGCATTTATCATGTGTCAGCCATGTGCCAGGTGCTGGGAATACGGAGAAAACAATCATTCCCTGTCCTCAAGGATCTTACAATCTGTGGACTTTTGGTAAATGCATGTTACTATATGATTAGTATTACATATTATAAAGTTTTATTGTACTAGCTTAAATCAGGAAAGAACAAGTGTTTATCCCAACTGAATGTAATTTGTAGCATAATTGTCACAATCAAGACTGCAGCTGTGTTAATTGCATAGATTGATTTCTCAAACTCTTTTTCTATGAGGTAAGCATCTTGTATTTTTCACATAGAACAAGCCAGCTGTGAACTAGAGTTGATTTAGCACTTTCTCATCAAGACCTCTGAACTCAAAAGTCATTTCACTGGCTTCCTTACCTGAAAGCCAACACTATCTGAATCTGTGATCCCTATGATCCTTCGATGATGACTTTTGAAAGGACTCATCAACCATGGCTCTAGCAGGCTAGGACAGAAGTGATAAATGAGCTCCACCTACTGGCAAAATCATGTAGTACACCAAATATATGTACAGCCAACCAAATGCATTTTCCTTGTCAAATAACATTTATTCTGTGGATGACCTTGGCATCTTCATGCACAAAACAAGACATCACCGTGATGTCATCGGTCTTCTTCCAAACAACAATTTATGCTGTTCGTTGAATCAATAGGTACTATATAGAGTAGTGGAAATTTGAAATAAACAGTTGAAAAATATTCATGCCTATTTTTCATTGAACCTTACTATTTATTTCATTTTCATAGCGTTAATTTCCATTGATGTCTTTGGTTTCCTACACCAGTCATTTCCCAGTACACCACTCCCACCAGGTGTAATTTTTGTACCTCCAGACACTGGAACTTCCTTTGTAGCAAAGTGTTAAGTTCCTTTGTAGCAAACAGTTAAGCAAAATTTATGTGCAAAGTGATTGTGCCTGATAATGTACACAGCAGTCCAAACTCATAGTCTGTCACCTAACTAGTGAAACAGAAAAGCGTGTTTCATGATCTGTTCCCTAGAGCCAAGACCTTACCATATGTTGAATAGACTACTTTAAATTATTCAGTAGATAATTAGTAGTAGACCCAGGCTTATAACCTGCAGTATAATGGGTTGATCAATAAATATAAGGAAGTGTTGGTAATGTCACATTTTGTTCCTAGCCCCAAAAATGCATTTACCTATTTATTACCTATCTATTTAACATTTACTTATCTGTGTACAGTTAAATTATATTCTCCCACCAGAATACAAGCCTCTTGAGGATGAGAGATAGCTATCTTTGTATCCTGATGCCTAGCACATCACCAAGCACACTATAGGGACTTCATAAATGCTTATTGAATTAAAGAACAGGAATCTTTCAACTTTTTTATGTTTACATTACTTTTGAGTGGAAGTTGTTCAGCATTTAATCAGGGATTGATCGTAATAATTATGCTTTATGCATATTTTCCCCAGAAGGGAGAGGAGCTGTAATTTCATTGGTATAATATGGGAACTCCTCGGTAAGGAAACTCCCTCTACCAGTGAGATCAGCATCTCCTCTGCAACTGAGAACCTTGGAGAACTGTCTACAGAATTAATAAAGTAAATGATTAGCCCAAGATCACACAGTTAGTATATTTCAGAAGCAGGACTTAACCCCACACCTGGCTGGCTCCAAAGTGAATTTTTCATCCACTGCACCACACTGAGCCTCTTCCATCAGAAAATAAATAATAAATTAATATCAGAAATTATTTTTTTAAAAAAAGAAAAGAAATGATGAAAGCATAAGATTATCATTTTGCATATTTAGTGAATCTATGCTTTCAACAAGTTGAGGATCATGTCAACTGAAACAGAATAAAATATAACTTAACACTCCTCACAGTTTCTAGGAAGAGGAAACAAAGGCTCCCCGTCAATTGGAGAATGCCTGGAAAAAAAACAAGACTATGACGTATGAATATAATGGAATGTTACCATACAGTAAGAAAAATTTGGAGAAATTTAGGGAGATCTGCATGAATTGATGCAGAACAAAATAAGTAGAACCAAGAGAACAATACATACGATGCTACAATAATGCAAATGAAAAGCTCATGCAAAAGACATTGAACTGTGAGTAATAGAAACACTAATGAAGGCCTGAAAAAGAGATAATGAAATAGCAAAGAGAAAATGTGTCAACACAGAAAGTAAATATGTATATCTTTGATTTTTACAGATTTTGCAAAAGTGGGTCTTAGTGTTGAATCATTTTTCTGCTTTGATAAATTCTGCTAAACAAATGAGCAAACAAGACTCGTGTTTTCTTTCTCTGTGTTGCATGAACTTGAGAATGATGCAACTTCTCTCAAGGAATAGGAATGGGGTTAGAAAATATGGAGGATGTCAAAGTTGAAAGGTCTCAAGGCTGCATTCTTATGACCAGACTAGGGCTATCCATCTAGATGGATGACCTCAAGGAACCTGCCAACCCTGCAAATCTGTGTTCATCTGAACAAAGGACACACTGAATATGCTATTATCACATCTAGGGATGTTACCAAAAATATCAACACCATTAGCATTACAGGGTTACCTTGATAGTACAAGGGAGACAGATGCTCTAGAGATGAGCTTAAGATGACCTATTTTTTATGATGCATTACCATACAATAAATCTAATTGTATAACTTAACCTTGATCTTGAACTCAGTGGTGCTTCACATATTTTCCAAATACTATTTGCCTAGAATAGATGAAATAAATGCATTTTATTCTCTTGATTTGATGGCTCACCCTTGTCAGGGAACTCAGCTTTGGCTATCTAAGGGTTTAAGTGGTTGAATTTAACAGAAGACAAGATGCTTCTCCCTTCCCTCACTTCTTCCCTTACAAATAATTTTTAAAAGCCCTGCTCTATCTTGTTGTTGTTGTTATGCCTTAACCAAGGGTATGCTAATAAATGTTTAAGCACTGGCACTCTGAAAAAAATTTAGGCACAATAAACTTTTAATTTTAATATGCATTATTAACACTTTTTTACAATCACTTTCATAAGTCTACACAATCAACAAAACAATAAATCGCAACTGATTTGTAGTATTTGCTCATTTCACAGGGATATGTGCTTACATTGAAAATGAAGACAGGACAAGCCAGCTCTGGCATGCACCACTGTAAGCAAAAGATCAAAAAGAGGAAAAAGATCCATATAGATGAACATTTTTATAGCAGGCAGTTCTTTTTCAAAATAGCAATAAACTGAAAATGAAGAGACTGCTCACCTATTTAAAAATGGCTAAACAAATTTTAGTATGTGAATGTAATAGAATATTACTGTACCATAAGAAGTCAAGTCAACTAGTGTTATTAAGTATCTACTGTGAGCTAAGCACTATACTAAGTGCTGGAGATACAAAAGAAGCCAAATACATTTCCTCGTCTCGAGGAGCTCAGAGTCTAATGGAAACTGTTTCAAATGGACAGTTTCAGAAGACACTGGGAAGATATCTATGAAATGGTGCAGAATTAAGTGACCAGAACCAGGAGAACAATTTATACAGAAACATTATAAAGAAGAATTTTGAAAGACTTTAAAAATATTGCTCAATGCAATGACAAACCAGGATTCCAAAGCATCAAATGTGAAGTACGTTGCCTACCTCTGTCAAGTGATGATGACTTTAGGGGCAGGTAGGTGGCAAAGTGAGTAGAGCACTGGCCCTGGAGTCGGGAGGACCTGAGTTCAAATCTGGCCGCAAATACTTGACACACTTACTAGCTGTGTGACCTTAGGCAAGTCATTTAGCCCCAATTGCCCTGCCTTCCCTCCTCCAAAAGAAAGAGAAAAAAAGAGATGATGGCTTTAAAGTACTGACTAAGATATATGTTTTTGGACATAGACAATGAGAGACTCTGCTTCACTTGGCTATGCACATTATGAAAGCTTTCTTTTTTGTTGTTGCTATTGTTAAATTGGGGAGGGGAAGTAGGGAGGAAAAAATAAATGCTTATAAGTTGAAAAATCAGTTTTTAAAAAAGATCTTTAAGTTAAAAAAAAGTTAAACCATATAGTAGCAATAATTTATACTGCAAGATGAATTAGTTCATAAAAATTGTTTTTCACTATTTTTCTCCTTCTGTATGTTTGTATCTTTGTATTTATTAGTAGATGGTGTGTATACTGTTCTGGCTATGCTTTTCCACTTTTAAATTACTTCTTACAAGTCCTTTCAAATGTCTTAATAGTACTTATATTTATCATTTTAATAGCATTGCAGTATTCCATTTCATTGATATGGCAAGCTTTATTTAGCCATTCACTCCCTCATTACTTCTTGCCTGGACTATTTTAATAGTCCCCTAATTCCCCCTCTGCAACCCATCCTTCACAAGCTACTGAAACAATCCTCCTAAAGTCACATTTGACTCTGTCTCTCCCCTGCTGAAATACCTCCTATAGTTAGAATAAAATCCAAAATCTTTAATCATTGCCTGGTGTTTAGGCCTTCCATATTCTGGTACCAAGTTACCTTTCCACCCTTATTTTCCTCTGTACCCATCACATAAACTATATTCTTTGGGTCAAAGTGGACCAAATAATTCTTCCCTAATGTCATCCTGCCATAAGCTGAACCAAAACATTTTTACAAGCCATTCCCAATGCCCAGAACATCATCTCCCCGTCTCTGCCTGTTTATATCCTTTTCTCCTTTCAAAACCCAGCAAAGGTACCTGCAACAAAGCCTTTCTAAATCTTGCCAACTAGAAGCTATCCCTCCCACTTCAAGTTCATCATGCTTTTCTTTTCAACCTCTTCCATGCACTTATTTAAATTCTATATTGAAGTGTATTTATTCATGTGTATGTCTCTTTGCCACTACCCTGTTTATAAGTTCCTTGAGGGCAGGGCCTCGTATTTTTATTGTCTTTATGTCTCTACAGTCTAGAATAGTGTCTTTCAAAGAGCAGAGGCTTAACAAATATTTGTAGAGTTGGATTGAATCATAGAATGGATATCATAGAATCATAGGATGGGCCTTAGAGGTCATGTAGTCCAACTCTTTCCTAGATTGATGGATTCTGTCTGCAATATCCAAGTCAAATGATCATCCAACAACTGTTTGAATCCCTCTACTGACAGAAAACCCACTACCCAAAAAAGCCATCCATTCTATTATCATTCCCAAATTGTTAGGGAATTCTTCCTTTCACTGAAACAAAACCTCAAAATCTGCCTATCTCCCTGTAACTTCCACCATTTTGTGCTAATTTTCCTCTCTTGGGCTAAGCTAAATAAGTGAAATCCCACTTCCATGTGACAGTCTTCCAAATATTTGGAAGCAGTTATCATCCCTCTTCCCCCTACCTCCTCCTTGCTCAGTTCTTTAAACCAACTCTGTAGGTAGAATTAGACTCAAAAGACTGGCATCAAGTACTGATCTGCTTTTTAATCTGTGTGGTTTTGACCAGGTTAGTTGCTCAGTCTTTCAGAGTTTGTTTCCTTAATCAGTGAAACATGGATATCGATAACTTTCACTACCTTCACAAGGTTGCTGTAAGACTTGATTGAGGATACATAGCTGTATAAGTGTAAATTGGTGACAAATTCTTATTTTCCTTAATAATTTTAGTGGTGATTAGTGATCCAGGAAGAGTTAATGTGGCATTCACAGCAAAGTGATTCACAACCCAAGATGGAGGAGGAACTGTAACTCTGACTCCTAACAAAGGATCAGTGTTTCTCATTTATTTTCCTTAGTCATACAAGTGGGACCTCCCTTCCCCTTAGAAAAGTGGGGGTGAGCACAGTCTCACTGTTAGCACCTTTTTATTCATTTCCCAGGTGGCTTCCAAGCCACTTTCGAAAAGTCTATGAAACAAGAGAACGTTTCAAGGTCATAAGATAGCACTAGTTCAAAAAGCCATCTAAGGGAGGAGAAGGAATTTGTAAGAATGTGTTAAGAAAATGAAATAGGGACATGCCTTTCCTGAAACTATGCTAGAATCTCTTGGGGCAAGTGAATGAAATGCTCCCAGTTCAGTAAAGTAAATGATAGCCTTAGAGAACCTACCAGTCACTTAGTGAATTCAAGGATTGAGCCCTCAGGCACTTCATAAAAGATTCCTAAACTATTCCCCAAAGTTTCTTCCCATAGCTGTTTCTGTGAAATGACACTGCTGTGTGTGTGTGTGTGTGTGTGTGTGTGTGTGTGTGTGTGTGTATGTGTGTGTTGGCAGTGCGGGGAGGGGGGTCCATAGAACTTAAAAGCTGTCCATTCACATCAAGGCACTGAGTACACAAATCTCTAACTACATTTAGAGGAGTGAATGAAGGCAATTGAATTTCTCCTTTTAAAAAATTAATTTTAATCTTTAAAGTGAAGAATTCTATTTTCTCTCCTTACCATGCCTTCTCATTTATAAAGAGGAGAGAGAGAGAGAGAGAGAGAGAGAGAGAGAGAGAGAGAGAGAGAGAGAGAGAACCATTGCAATAAATACACATAGACAAGGAAAACAAATTACAGAATTGTCCATGTCCAAAAAAATATATTTCTTATAATTGTGCACTTTGAGTCCATCAGCTTTTTGTCAGCAGGTGATTAGGATGTTTCGTCATTGGTCCTATGCAACTCTGGTCATTGACCAAAGTTTTTAAGTCTTTTCAGAGTTGTTTTCACAATGTTGTCACTACATAAGTTATTCTCCTGGTCCTGCTCACTTCATTCAGCATCAGTTCATAGTCTTCCTGGGTTTCCCAGAAATCATTTCTTTCATAATTCCTTATGATGAAATGATATTCAATTAAATTCGTATGCCAGAATTTGTTTAGTCATTCCTCATTTGATAAGCACCCCTCTTCCCCCCCCCCACCCCGTTTCCAGTTCTCAGGCAACAGCATTTCTAGGGATCTTAGGCTGTAATGCTGGAAGGAGCTTAAGAGAATATCTAGTCCAACCAGCTCATTCATTAGCATGAGGGGACTTCCTATCACTGGCAATGAATAATAAATAATAAGCAAATTAGTAAAATCTCTATGACAATGATAAAAAAACAATTAAATTTGGAGTAAGGTCAAATCTAAAAAAAGGACAGGCTTTTAATAATGGGAACACAGAATGCCCTTCTACATTGGAGCCTAGAACCTTGACCTCACTGATTCACCTGTTTTGAACATTGCATTGTCTCTCAAGGTACTCAAGGAGAGGCAGAGGTAAGATCTGAAAAGCTATTAGAACTAATAGAATGTTTTTTAGTCTGTAAGGTATTTTTAGTAAATTGTTTCAGAATGCTCAGTCACATCTTGGTACTTGGTTACTGCAGCTTCTGAAGTACAAATTTACTCTGAGTGTACAACCTGGAAAAATAGGAAACTCTGCTCTATTATATTAAATGTGGTTCCTAGATGAAGGCTAGGGAATCACAGTTGTTTGACTTTTCTAGTAGCCTATTTCATAAGCATCCACTTGGTAGAGTGGAAAAAAAACCAAATCACTGGATTTGGAGTCAAAAGAAAGGTTCAAATCCCAGGACTGTCATTTTTGCCTCTCTGATCTTGGACAAGGTGCTTTACCTCTTGGTGGCTTAGGAGTTTCATTTACAAACCAAGTACTAGGGTACAAATAAATACACTGAAACAATCACTTTCTAAAAAGCATCCCAGTAGTCTAAAAACATCAAATCACTTCTTTTGTTCTTTGTCTCCTACCCTCTCCAGTCTTACACCCACACTATACTCTCATTGCCCTAACATGACAGGACACATTAAACCTCTACTCTTCTAATAGTACCTCCATTCCTCTCATCACTACAATCCTTCCTCTCCTAACTTTCTCTGCCATGCATCACACACACACACACACACACACACACACACACACACACACAGACACACACACACACACACACACACACACACACACATCTCTTTAACCTGAAAGATCACTTCAGTCATAGACTTCTAACACTGGAAGTACCCTCTGACCCTGTCGCCTCTTTGTCTTTGTTCCTCCTGGAACCTCCACTTTAAGAAAAATGCCTAGGCCAGCCATGTCTTCATTCCTCTCCAAGCTTACTCCTGACACTCTAGGCTTTCTCTACTATATATGGGTACCTACCCCCCCTGCCTTTTCAGTTTCTTTTTATATATTGTGTTCTCCCACCAGAATGTAAGCTGTCTTTTTGTTTGTATCTCTATTCCAAGGGCTTAGCACAGTGTCAGAGTAGGTATCCAATAGATGCTTATTGACTTTACTTCACTTGAAAGAATCAATTTGCTTCCAAATGGAAAGCTGGTTGCTCTATTCACTGAAAGCTTCAAACTATCCTAGTGATCCAGAAATCAAATGATTTAGAGATAAAAGGGAAATTCAGAAATCATCTAGTCTAACCAGATATGAAATTTATTAAGGTAGGAGTACTTCCTATTATTGTCAATGAATAATGTAAAATTTACATAAAGGTAAAATCTCTCTAAGAGATCCAATAGATCTGAAACTTGATAAACATGTTTATTCCCTGCAGTGATGCAAATCAAAGCCCACACATGCTTATCCATTCGGTGTGATTCCAATTCATTTCCTATCATAGATTCATGACAAGAGATCCATCTAGTGTATTGGGGGTTCTTCCTTCTGTCTTCTTGAGTTTGTGTAGATATCAAGGGGGACAGTAGACTGTTGACTGGTTAACCATTGTTCTTCCTATGTTGCTAACTCATTTTCTTTTCCAGCCATGTGTTTCTTTGATGATATCCTTTATACCCCTTCTAGGTAGTTATTAAAAATGTGATGGATCACAGCCTAAAGACACCACAGTCCTCTCTTAAAATGATAAAAAGTTGAACCTAGAATGAGATAAAATCTGAACCTAAGCGCTTTCGATCCTAAATCGTTGATTCTGTGAATTCGTGATCCTTAGAGGATAGAGTCTTAATAAAAGGAACAAAGAATCTCCTTCTGTACTTGGGGTTTTGAACCCTGGTTCCATTGCCTCACCTCTTTCTTTCAAATCATGAGTTCCATTTAGAAGTGTTCAATTCAGTTCTCCTTCCATCATGGCTGACTCTTCATGACCTCATTTGGAGTTTTCTTGGCAAAGATACTGGAGTGGTTTGCCATTTCCTTCTTCAGCTCATTTTACAGATGAGAAAACTGTGGCAAATATGGGGTGAGTAGCTTTCCCAGGGTCACATAACTAGTAAGTGTCTGAGGCCAGCTTTGAGCTCAGGAAGATGAGTCTTCCTGACTCCAGGTTCTGGACTCTATCCACTGCGCCACCTAGCTGCCCTTTAGAAATGTAAAAGGTTTATAAATAGCCATTAAATTAAAGCTAAATTTAATTCATCCATACTTCAAAGACAAATAATGGTCTCTCTGCTCATTGGTAAACCATAGCCTAGTAAGTGAGGAACTTCTTGGTTCCCCAGTGCCTCATACTTCTACTCTATCCAGGAAGGTTTCATTGCCTGCACTTATGAGCTATGAGATCATCATTGCTGCTA
This sequence comes from Trichosurus vulpecula, assembly GCF_011100635.1. Lineage (NCBI taxonomy): Eukaryota > Metazoa > Chordata > Mammalia > Diprotodontia > Phalangeridae > Trichosurus > Trichosurus vulpecula. Next base: position 420,305,637 of record NC_050574.1, read on the forward strand.
GAGATGAACCATATGTAAAGGGGTTAGGGTACCCCACACCACTGAGTCACCTGCTTTATATTAGCATGTCTGGTTGGTGATGCAGACTGTAATTGCTACTCAGGGTGCAATCTCCATGATCCACCAAATGTTGTGCCAAATTTCATCTCTCTTCCTCTTCCAAAGCATCAGCCAGATCCAGGTGTTCCAAATCTTCAACCCTCTTTGAATCTCCCTGCACATATACAGATTGGACTTGCCAGAATCCTTGCACTTTTTAGTTTTTCCTGTTCATACTCTCTCCTTGTTCTCCTAATAATATATAACTTCTTCAGCTCAATTCACCCCATTCCATCTCTGGCCTTCATTGAATGGTCAATAATAGCCCCAAGACAAGGCTCATTGTCTAGGTTTTAATGACTTAGCATGAGTATAAATAGCAATTATTTTCTGTTCAGGCTAGAAACTCTGAGGGTCTTTCTCTCCCAGGTTGATCATTGTAATGCTAAATTAAGCCATCTTTTATCTCAATACTTACCTAGCTTTTATTTATTGAATGTGTGTGGCCTCAGACAAACTGAGACCCGGGAAAGACCTTAATTTAGAAAGGCCAGAAGTCACCCGCTGCATCCTGGGCCATCACCAGTGGGCTTGATTTTTGTCTTTCCACCAGACTTTGATAACTAGAGGAGAGAGTGAGGCTGATGACTGAGCTTATATCCAATTCAAGCGTAAGTCAAGACATCACCCTCACGACCTCAGTGTTCCACAACAACAACCTCATTGCATTGAGATTCTAATCCCCAGGAAGTGCATCAAGGCAAGGCAAGAAGAAAACAGCTACCATCATTCGCTCTCTCCTTAGCGTCTCTCACCTTGAGATCTTTAATTCAAGTTTCTCATGGCCGAGAGATGTGTCCCACATGCGCTCAGTTTCAAAATCCTTGACTCGGCCTGTGGCAACTAAAAATTCTGACAGACATAGTTTCTGAGTAATTTAATCATTTTGTTAATAATGCTAGCAGTTTTATTAATAAAAGAATGGTCATTCGTCCGTCTCTCTCTTAGACCTTACCTCTCATGGCAGTGGGTTCACAGTGTATATACCTTTCAAAGAGTAGGTGTTCCTGAGGGGTGGCCATATTCTTGGTCAATAAGTAATAAGAAAACGAATATTATAATAGGAGGTTAAGCTATGTTAAAATGAGGGTCTTGGGACGTGTGACTTGGACCACCTAAATTCTGGCCAAAGAGACGTCAATTTCTGTGTCATCTGTCTGACAAAAGGGATACTCAGCGCTTCCCCAGTTCTGTCTGAGCAAACATAATGGACAGGAATATACTAATTAGCCCAAACGTAGAATTTTTTTGCTGTCTGATTAGATCTTGGCCTGGGTAAATCTTTAAGAGGAATTTCCCATGCTGGCTGGCTGATTTCTGAATGAAAGAGTAGAAAAGGGGAAAAACCTTGGTCCTAATACAGTATTCAATAATTAGTTGTTAAATAGGAAATAATTAATTTCCCACAGGTTCAAGATACCTCCCTCTTAGTAGCTTCGTATCATCGCTTCTGTTTGCAAAGTCATTGGTTTGATTCCCACAGCAAATCCAGATCCCTGCTGCTCCCCCAGGAGAGCTGCAGATAGTCAATCCGTCAACAATCTTGTTATGTAATAAGCATTGGAGATACAAAAAAAAATTAAAGGCAGATATATAGTCCCTGCCCTCAAGGACCTTACATTCTCATGGAGGACGGAACATACAAACAACTATGACTATGATGGGGTGCTTGTGCTTGGACCCTAATTCTAACATTTCTCCTTAGCTTTTGCTTGGGTGCCTGTGCCTGGACCCCAATTCCAAAATCACATATCTCCCTAGCTTCAAAGCATTGGCCCTAGCAGTTCCTCTCCAATTCAAGGGCAGCATGCCTTAGCAAAACACTTATCTCTCCTTCTTATCCTGCGGCCAGCTGCACCTATAGAATTTATTAGTTTGGACTCCTTGTGTATTGCTAATTGGCTGTGCACTGGGACATAACAATATTTACTACTTATTGACCTTCCTGATGTGTATCATAGACATAGTCAAATGTATACTCCCTTACATTCATCTTGTCTAACAAGATATTTGATGGAAAGCATCTAGATATCTTCAGCCAGCCCTGACTGATAGTTGACTCAGTGATGTTTCATAGTCAAAACCACACTTCCAGGTAGCTCCCCCTTGGCCTATTTCCCAGTGAACTCTGGGTAAGATATCTGGGCAGTAGATACAAAAAGTGCATGTTCCTTTAAGAACTGATTACCCCTTAACCACTCCCTAATCCCACCCCAAAACAGGTTTCACCTCCAAATTTCATATTTAGAGTTTCCCTGCATCCCTCTAAGGTTGCAGGTTCCCTAAGAACTCTTGCCCACTGTAAAGCATAATAAATCTTTGCCACCTTGACTTAAAGAATGCTCAAGATTGTGAATTCATTCCAGACAGCCCCGACCCTCTCCAGTACTCAGGAGACCTTAAGCAGTTAGAGTCTGTAAAGGTGCTCCATGCTCAGGATCCTAACCTAAGCGGTTAGAGTCTGTAAGGATGGGTAAAACCAATTTGATTCCTGAATCCCTGGGTTTTTCCACCTCAACAACTATATAAGATATATACATTGCAAAAGGGAGATAATCTTAGAGGGAAAGCATTGGTGATGAGAAAGAGGGACAAGAAAGACCAAGAAATGCCCCTTACTTAAGGTGAGATTTGAGTTGAGTGTTAAAGGAAGCTAGAGGGTAGAGGTGAGGAAGGAGTACATTCTAGAAATGAGTGAAAGTCAGTGAAAAGGTACGGAGTAGTGGCAACTAGGTGGTAGATAGAGTGCCAGGCATAGAGACTCATCTCCCTGAGTTCAAATCTGGCCTCAATCACTTACTAGCTGTGTGACCCTGGGAAAGTCACTTAACCTTTTTGCCTCAGTTTCCTCATCTGAGAATGAGCTGGAGAAGTAAATGGCAAACCACTCCAGTGTCTTTGCCAAGAAAGCCCCAAATGGGATCATGAAGAGTCAGATATGACTGAAACAACTGAACAACAACAACATGGAGATGTAGTGTCCTGGGCAAGGAACAGCAAGGAGACCAGTACTGCTGTGTCATAGAGTACATGAAAGAGTGTAATATATAAAAATATATTAAAAGATGGGAAAGGTGGGAATGGCCCAGTTTGCAAAGATCTTTAAATGCCAAACAAAGCATTTTATATTTAATTTTGAAGGTAATAGGAAGCCACTTGAGAAATGGGGTGTCAGATCTAAGCTTTAGGAAATTTTTTTCTTTAAATGGAAAAGACATCAGTTACTTATATACTCAAAAGACTATCTGGAAACACTGGAGACATCAGAGAGAGATGAGGACCAAATGGAATGGTAGAATAAAATAGAACAGATGACATAATTGCAGGTGGGGCTTAATGGTCTAAGACTCTATATCACACTCAAAACTGATTGACTATGTCAGTGAGATCAATCTATGAAGTAGTTATTAAAATGGATGAAACTATTATTGATTTAGAAATAAGAAGAGACTCATGCTAACATAACTCACCTAATGGGAGAGAACAGCCATAAGTCAGGATATGGCTAGGACCTGCATCATAGCCTTCAAATCAGTTTAAATTTCAAATACAGTAAGAGGTCTGATTCAGAACTCATTTATTCAGTATCTGAGATAAATTGGGCAGGATTTAAATTAAAGTTTATTTACACAGGAGAATTCATTTACAGACTACTTCATATACATAGAAGTAAACTTCTGGGACAAACAGATCAGGCTATCAGTAAATACTTACTGAACTAAAACTCATAACAAAGTGTTCATACCTATTTCTTAAACTGGTCAGGTTTCATTAGAATATTTTTTGTTAACTATACTTACTGTTAGATAATAAAACTGCGCATACATATATATGTAAATACGTATATATGAAGATCCATCAGAATTAATGAAAGTCTTGAATTCAAGATTTATGTATGAATAATGTATGTATATGCATATATACACATTTCTCTCCATATATGCAAATTCATATATATGCAAATATATACATAAATATATACATATATTTGTATATATGTGAACTTGTATATATAGAGAGAAATGTGTATATATACATAAACATACTGAAAATACATATATAAATCTTAAATTCACAACTTTCATTACTTCTGATAGATCTTCACAGAATCACTGATTTAAAATAGGAAGGGATGCTCTCAGACATCTAGCCCAGTCCCCTCATTTTTGTAGGTTAGGAGACTAAGGTCAAGAGAAGTTAAATAACTTTTCCAAATTGGCACAGGTAGTAGATAGTTGACCCTAGATTTTAACCTAGGTGCCCTGAATCTAAACACATCACTTTCTGCTGAACTAGAACTTTTTTAACTAATTAATCAAAAAATATAGAGTTATAGAATTTTAGAGGCAAAAATAGCCTTGAAAATACTGATGCCCACGGTGTAACCCTCGCTTAAACACATCACCACTACCAAGACCATTTTATAGGTGAGAAAATTGAGCCTCAATTTTTACTGCAAGGGGTGTTTTTGGTCGAGGACTACAATTTCATAATTGGATGGAATACTGGGCATGGAAATGATTTGCAACTTATCTTCAATTTATAGTCTTAAAGAGTTTCTTGGGGTATTGACGTTAAGTGACCCCATAGCAATCATGTGTCCGAGACAGTAATGGAACTCTGGTTTTCTTGACCCCAAGACCAACTCTCTCTCCACTAGGTCATACAACTTTTCCTTTATTATTTTTATTTTGTTTGGTTGTTTGGTTTTGTTTGTGTTGTTGCTTTACTTTGTTTTACATTAGCCACTGTGTTGCTCTAAACTCAGGTCATTAAAACATACTCTGGGCATTTCACATTGGGTAGCAGGGAACAGGCTATTTTTTTTTCCTAACAGGACCATTTTAAAAGAAAGAGCTCATAAACCCATATTGTTCCACAGTTTGAATTTCCCAGCAGAGCAGCTTCCTTGATTAATGCCCTAAGGATGATTGTCATCACTTTCACAGGCATCATCTCTGGAAGAGATCCTCTAAAATTGCAGGACAGTAGGAGAACTTCTCTCACCACACCTTAGCCACAAACTGCTTTTGTCCTTGAAAACAAATTAATTTCTGCTCTCTCTGGCACATAGCCAGCATATGCTTTATAGCTCCCCAACACAGCAAACAGCCTCATTCATTACAAGGACTAAAGCATTTATCCCATAATATATTGATTTTTAAGGCCATACATTTGAATTGCTCATCTTACAAAAAAGCTATTGGACATCCACATACTTCCTCAAACGTGGTTCTGCAAATCTCTTGCATTTGTTTTACTGGGTCCCTGTGAAAAGGCTGTGAGTAGAATATGAAAGGAGGTAGCATATTTAAGGGAGCTATTCTTTTTACTTTGAAGAAAGAAATCTTAAGAGATTTAAAAAAACAGGAGACATAAAGACAAATGAAGTGATTATTCCAGGGTTCCCATCCACAATTCCAGAAAATAGAATTCATCAGCTCTTGCGGGAATAGTAGATCTTTGGAATTTGGTGAAGAATGAGAGCACTGGCATCCTGACACCTACTGAAACCCATATCTGTATCCTTAAAGACCTGGTGGAATTCTTTGGAAGGACCATATATAATGGAAACTCAGCAGCTATTAAATACTTTTAGCAACTAATAAACTGAGTCTTATCATACTAGGGACTAGGAGGGGACCTTTACCCTGCCAGGATGCTGACATCTGGGTGTGGTATATGGGTTGGGGTATGATTCCTATCCATAATAGTCCTTTAACCTGCCTCCCCCAGTTTTGCCCAACATAGACCACTCTGGTCCCCAGTATCCTTTGACCTCCTTTACCCCCACAACACTTTCTTCCTGCCTCCTATCACCCCTTCACCTCCTTCCAGAAGAAGGAAGAGAGAACATGAGTATAAGGTCAATATACTTCCAACTAAATTTGCTTTAGGCAGAAAAGCTCTTGGTTATAGTTCTGCAAATAGGCCAGTGGATCCATTTGTCCCAAGACAGACCCATCTATCATTTGGAAGTATTTGGCTTTCCATGCCTTAAGAAACCAAGCTTTCAAATATTTAACTAGTTTCCCATTTGAGTTTGGCTCCCAGAATTCAAATTCACAACTTCTGCCAGTTACCATTTACCTTTCCTCTCTCCTAAATACTGTGTTGTTCCTCCTCTCATGCCCCTCACATATTGAACTGAGAGTATATCACAGAAGGTGGAGCCAAGATGGTGAAGAGAAGCCAGGAAGTTGCCTGGGCTCTCTCCAGTTTCCCTCGAAAACAATGTTAAATCAAGTCTCTAAACTGATTCTGAAGCAACAGAACCCACAAAAAGGAGTGAAACAGTTTTCAAGTTTAAGATAACTTAGAAGGATTTCAGGGAAAGTTTATCTCACTTGGGTAAAAGTGGAGCATAGCCTAGCACAGACAGTGTCTGGGCAAGCCAGAGGGAGGTTCTTAGCCATAGCAAAGATCAACAACAAAGGCCCTTCAGTCCTGGTTCAACAGGCCAGTAGCATAGCAGGCCAACTGTGATGCCTCCAGCCCCAGCAGAGAAGGCACAACAGGCAGGAACAGGCCAGGCCACACCAGTGCAGTGGGCAAGCTGCCAGCACCTGAGGCCGAGCACTCAAAGCCAGTGACCAGATCCCTGACCCCAAGTGGAAGAAGCATGGCACAGTGTCCCATGTGCCCCAGGTGCAGAGCTCAACTTTAAAAGTCATGAAATAGCCTAAAAATGAGCAAAAAACCAAAAAGAGCCCTGACCATAGAAAGCTACAGGAAAGATCAAAACACAAACTCACAGGAGGACAACAATATCAAAATGCCTATGTGCAAAGCCTCAAAAAGGAATTGTTCTCAATCCCACAAAACCTTCTTGAAGAAGCTCAAAAAGGATGTTAAAAATTAAATAGAGAGGTAGTTGAAAATTTTGTCAAAGAAGTGAGCAATATGCAAGAGAGAGTCAAGAGCTTAGAAGAGGAAAGACAAAAATTAACTGAAGAAAACAATTCCTTAAAAATAAAATTGGCCAAATGGAAAAAAAAATCCATTAAAAAAATCAACTCCTTAAGAAGTAGCATTGCCCAAATGGAAAAGGAAGTACAAAAGCTAACTGGAAAAAAATAATTCCTTAAAAATTAGAATTGAAGGGGCAGAGCCAAGATGGCAGAGTAAAAGCAGAGACTTGCTTGAGCTCTCCCCGAAACCCCTCCAAATACCTGTAAAATGTCTCTAAACAAATTGTAGAGTGAAAAAATGCACAAAATGACAGAGTGAAACAAATTTCCAACCCAAGACAACCTGGAAGCTTAACAAGAGAGGTGTGTTACACCAGTCTGAGAGAAGAGTGCAGTTCAGCAAGAGCTGTGCTGACATAGAAGGTCCTCAGGGGACTGAATCACTGGCAGCTGTGGTGGTTTCCAGACTTCTCAACCCAAAAAGGCCCAAGAAAACTTAGAAGGTCAGTAGGAAAGGTCTGTTGGAGCCTGAATGAGAGAGGAGTATAGTCCGGCCCCAGCCTCAGGATGGTGGTGGCAGCAGTGGCAATGGCTGCTTCTAGAGCTCTCAGCCCATAGATGGTGGGAGGATCAAGTGGCAGATCAGAGGGGAATTGCAGGGATCTCTTTTGTGGTGCTGAGGCAGGATTCTCTTGCTTTCACCTACTTGGATCTGGGTCACAATTCTGAGTGGCAGTCCTGGGGTGAGGAGGAGCACTGGCATAGCAGAGCTTCCAGCACAGTAGAGAGGGAATGATCCTCACAGTTTCAAGGCAGAAAAGAGTGTTTGCGGTAACTCGCAGACCAGAGCACAGGGCAGGAGAGGAGTAAACACCTCTCCTTTGACCATTCCACCTTGGAAGAACTGAAAATTTACAGATCCCTCGAAATATCTCTGAAAACAGTTGCACAAAACACGTAAAGCTTGGGGCAGTAGACCCTCCACTCTGGAAGGAGAGTCCTACATTGACTAAGAGCTCAAAAGTCAAGTAACTGACTGGGAAAATGAGCAAACAGCGGGGAAAAAAATCAGGCTATAGAATCTTACTTTGGGGGGGCAGAGCCAAGATGGCTACTGGAAAGCAGGGACTAGCATGAGCTCCCCACCAAGTCCCTCCAAAAATCTATAAAACATGACTGAACCAATTCTAGAACTGCAGAACCCACGAAATAGCAGAGGGAAGCAAGTCTCCAGCCCAGGACAGCCTGGATGGTTGCTGGGTGAGGTCTTTCACTCATGGAACTGGGAGTGGAGCAGAGGGGAGCAGAGCCCAGCGTGGGCCACGCGACCAAACAGAGCAGCAGCTGGGTGGAGCAGGCCCTAGCGCCCTGAATCAGTGAGCTGTGGCAGTTGCCAGACTTCTCAACCCACAAACACCAAAGACAACAGAGAAGAACTGCAGAACCCACAAAATAGTGGAGGGAAGCAGGGCTCTAGCCCAGGACAGCCTGGATGTTACTGGGTGAGGTCTTTCACGCACAGAGCTGGGAGTGGAGCAGAGGGGAGTAGAGCCCAGTGTGGGCGGTGTGGCCCAACCAGACCAGGAGCTGGGCTGAGCATGCCCTAGTGCCCTGAATCAGTGAGCTGCAGCAGTTACCAGACTTCTCAACCCCCAAACACCAAAGACAACAGAGAAGGTTAGTGGGAAAAGCTGCTGGGGACAGGGGAATAGAGTTTGCAGTTCAGCCACCACCCCGGGTGCAGCGGAGGTGGGGCAGCTACAGAACTACAGATGCAGTTGCTTCTGTCCCCAGGCCCACCTGGTGGGAGGAATTAACTGACGGATCAGAGCAGGAGTGCAGAGCCTGCTGAAGATCTAAGTCCAGTCCAGGTTGGGGGTTCTTGGGGAAGGAGGAGTGCTGGTGTGGCAGAGCTGGTGCATCCCCCCAAGCTTGGAACATAGAACTCTTTACAAGCAGTCATACCCCGCTGAAAAACTCAAGGGTCAAGTAAGTTGGCTGGGAACATGGCCAGGCAGCAAAAACGCACTCAGATTCAGTCTCTGACTTTGGATTCTTTCTTTGGTGACAAAGAAGACCAAAACATACAGCCAGAAGAAGTCAACAAAGTGAAAGAGCCTACAAAAAAAGCCTCCAAAAAACATGAACTGGTCTCAGGCCATGGAAGAGCTCAAAAAGGATTTGGAAAAGCAAGTTAGAGAAGTAGAGGAAAAATTGGGAAGAGAAATGAGAAGGATGCGAGAAAACCATGAAAACAAGTCAATGACTTCCTAAAGGAGACCCAAAAAATACTGAAAAATATAATGGAGAAAACAACACCTTAAAAATACACTAACTCAAATGGCAAAAGAGCTCCAAAAAGCCAATGAGGAGAAGAATGCCTTGAAAGGCAGAATTAGCCAAATGGAAAAGGAGGTCCAAAAGACCACTGAAGAAAATACTACCTTAAAAATTAGATTGGAGCAAGTGGAAGCTAGTGACTTTATGAGAAATCAAGATATTATAAAACAGAACCAAAGGAATGAAAAACTGGAAGACAATGTGAAATATTTCATTGGAAAAACCACTGACCTGGCAAATAGATCCAGGAGAGATAATTTAAAAATTATTGGACTACCTGAAAGCCATGATCAGAAAAAGAGCCTAGATATCATCTTTCAAGAAATTATCAAGGAGAATTGCCCTGATATTCTAGAGCCACAATGCAAAATAGAAATTGAAAGAATCCACCGATTTCCTCCTCAAATAGATCCCAAAAAGAAATCTCCTAGGAATATTGTAACCAAATTCCAGAGCTCCCAGGTCAAGGAGAAAATACTGCAAGCAGCCAGAAAGAAACAATTTGAGTATTGTGGAAACACAATCAGAATAACCTAAGATCTAACAGCTCCTACAATAAGAGATCGAAGAGCTTGGAATACGATATTCCAGAGGTCAATGGAGCTAGGATTAAAACCAAGAATCACCTACCCAGCAAAACTGAGTATCATGCTCCAAGGCAAAATAGAGACTTTCAATAAAACAGAGGATCTTGAAGCTTTCTCAGTGAAAAGACCAGAGCTGAATAGAAAATTTGACTTTCAAGCACAGGAATTAAGAGAAGCATGAAAAGGTAAACAAGAAAGAGTAATCATAAGGTACTTACTAAAGTTTAACTGTTTTGTTTACATTCCTACATGGAAAGATGGTATGTATGATTCATGAGACCTTAGTATTAGGGTAGCTGAAGGGAATATGCATATACATATATATATATATATATATATACACACACACACACACATACGTATATATGTATGTATATATGTATGTGTATATATGTATATATGTTTATATATATGTATAGGTGAGTATGTATGTATGTATATATGCATGTGTATATATATATACACATATATATATATATATATATAGAGAGAGAGAGAGAGAGAGAGAGAGAGAGAGAGAGAGAGAGAGGGCACAGGGTGAGTTGAAGATGTGAAGATAAAGGGAAGGTATCTAAAAGAAATAAAATCAAATTAAGGGATGAAAGAGGAATATATTGAGAGAGGGAGATAGGGAGATATAGAATGAGGTAAATTATCTCGCATAAAAGTGGCAATGAAAAGCAGTTCTGTAGGAAGAGAAGAGAAGGCAAGTGAGGGAGAATGAGTGAATCTTGCTCTCATCGAATTTGACCTGAAGAGGGAATACCATGCATACTCAATTGTGTATCTTACCCCACAGGAAAGAAGGAGGAAGAAGATAAAAATGGGGAGATGATATAAGGGAGGGCAGATGGGGGTGGAGGTAATCAAAAACAAACACTTTCGAAAAAGGGACAGGGTCAAGGGAGAAAATTCAATAAAGGGGGATAGGTTAGGAAGAAGCAAAATATAGTTAGTCTTTCACAGCATGAGTATTGTGGAAGGGTTATACATAATGATACACATGTGGCCCATGTTGAATTGCTTGACTTCTTAGGGAGGGTGGGTGGGAAGGGAAGAGGGGAGAGAATTTGGAACTCAAAGTTTTAAAAATAGATGTTCAAAAAAAAGTTTTTGCATGCAACTAGAAAATAAGACACAGGCAATGGAGTGTAGAAATTTATCTTGCCCTATAAGAAAGGAAGGAAAAGGGGATGGGAGGGGAGTGGGGTGACAGAAGGGAGGGCTGACTGGGGAAAAGGAGAACCAGAATATATGCCATCTTGGAGTGGGAGGGAGGGTAGAAATGGGGAGAAAATTTGTAATTCAAACTCTTGTGAAAATCAATGCTGAAAACTATATATGTTAAATAAATTAAATATAAAAAAAGAATCTTTGGTGACAAGGAAGATCAAAACATACAACCAGAAGAACACAACAAAGTCAAAGCTCCTACATCCAAAGCCTCTAAGAAAAATATGGATTGGTCACAGGCCATGGAAGAACTCAAAAAGGATTATGAAAATCAAGTAAGAGAAGTAGAGGAAAAATTGGGAAGAGAAATGAGAGTGATGCAAGAAAATCATGAAAAACAAGTCAACAGCTTGCTAAAGGAGACCAAAAAAAAATGCTGAAGAAAATAACACCTTAAAAAATAGACTAACCCAAATGGCAAAAGAGGTCCAAAAAACCAATGTGTATATACAAATACATATACATACACACACATATACATATATGTATGTGTGTGTGTGTGTGTATATATATGTATATATACACACATACATAAATATATAGATCCATATAGGAAGAGAGCAGAGGGTGAGTTGACTACGAAGGGATGATATCTAAAAAATAAAATTAAGGGGTCAGGGAGGAATGTGATGGGAGAGGAAAAAGGGAGAGGTAGAATGGGGTAAATTATCTCACATCAAGTAGGCAAGAAAAAGCTCTTTTCAGTGGAAGGGAAGAGGGAGGAGGTAAGAGGGAATGAGTGAACCTTACTTGCATTGGATTTGGATTAAGGAGGGAATAACATACACATTTAATTGGGTATAGAAATCTATCTTACCCTACAGAAAAGCAGAAGGGAAGAGGATGGGGGGGTAAATGATAGAAGGGAGCGAAAAAGGGAGGAGAGGATGACCAGAGGCAAACACTTTTGAGGAGGGACAGGTCAAAGGAGAAAGTAGAATAAAGGGGGGGGGGTGGGATAGGTTGGAGGGAAATATAGGTAGTCTTTCACAACATGAGTGTTATGGAAGTGTTTTACATGACTGCAGATGTACAACCTACATCGAATTGCTTGCCTTCTTAATGAGGGTGTACCAAGAGGTATAGCATCCAAATTCTTAGAGAAGTTAAGTGAGTTACAGGAAGAAATAGGCAGTAAAACTATACTAGTTGAGGATCCCAATCTCCCTCTCTCAAAACTAGATAAATCTAACCACAAAATAAACAAGAAAGAAGTTAAGGAGGTGAATAGAATTTTAGAAAACTTAGATTAGATAGACCTCTGGAGGAAATTGAATGGAGATAGAAAGATGGATGTTCTTTTTCTCAGTGTTACATGGCACCTACACAAAAATTGACCATGTACTAGGGCATAAATACCTCACAACCAAATGCACAAATGTAGGTATATTAAATGCATACTCTTCAGGTCATGATGCAATAAAAATCATGTGTAATAAAGGGCCATGGAAAGATAGACTAAAAATTAATGGAAACTAAATAATCTAATCCTAAAGAATGAGTGGCTCAAACAACAAATCAATAACTTCATCAAAGAAAATGACAATAATGAGACAATGTACCAAAATTTATGGGATGCAGCCAATGCAGTTATCAGGGGAAATTTTATATCTCTAAATGCTTACATAAATAAAATAAGGAAAGAGTAGATCAATTCATTGGGCATGCAACTAAAAAAGGTAGAAGAACAAAATAAAAACCTGCAGTTGAATAACATATTAAAAATTCTGAAAATCAAAGGAGACATTAATAAAATTTAAATTAAGAAAACTATTGAACTAATAAAATGAAGTTGGTTTTATGAAAAAACCAATAAAATAGATAAAAGTTTGGTTAATTTGATTTTTTTTAACAAAGAAAGAAGAAAAACAAATTACCAGTATCAAAAAGGAAAAGGATGAATTCAGCACCAATGAAGAAGAAATTAAAACAATAATCAGGAGCTATTTTACTGTAACTGCATGCCAGAAAAAATCTGACAATCTAAGCGAAATGGATAAATATTTACAAAAATATAAACTACCCAGATTAACAGAGGAGGAAATAATATGTGTGTGTGTGTGTGTGTGTGTGTCTGTCTGTCTGTCTGTCTATATATATATATATTTGTATGTATATATATATGTGATGTATGTGTATATGTCTATGTGTGTGAATATGTCTATGTGTGTGTGTATATATATATATAGATAGATAGATAGATAGATAGATAGATAGATATATCCAGAGAGAGAGAGAGAGAGAGATTGAACAATTGAACATCAATGGACTCCTTAGGAAAAAAATCTCCAGAGCTAGATGGATACACAAGTTAATTCTACCAAACATTTAAAGAATAAATAATTCCAATAATATACAAGCTATTTGGGAAAATAGGTGAAGAAGGACTCCTACCAAATTCTTTGTATGACACAAATGTGGTGCTGATAACTCAACTGAGAAGAGCCAAAACAAAGAAAGAAAATCATGGACCAATTTCCCTAGTGAATATAGATGCAAAAATTTTAAATAAAATCTTTGCAAAGTGAATACAGCAATTTATCAAGTTAGATTTATACCAAGAATGAAGGGTTCATTCAATATTAGGAAAACTATCCATAATTGACCATATCTATAACAAAACTAGCAGAAATAATATGATTATCTCAATAGATGGAGAAAAAGCTTTAGAAAAAATATAACACCCATTACTATTAAAAACACTGGAGAGCATAGGAATAAATGCAGTTTTTCTTAAAATGATAAGCAATATCTATTTAAAACCATTAGCAAACATTATATGCAATGGGGATAAACTAGAAGCTTTTTCAATAACATCAACGGTGAAACAAGGATGCCCATCATCGTCACTATTATTCAGTATTGTACTAGAAATGTTAGCTTTGCAGCAGCTAGGTGGTGCATTGAGTAGAGCACCAGCCCTGGAGTCAGGAGGACCTGAGTTCAAATACAGCCTCAGACACTTGACACATTTACTAGCTGTGTGAACTTGGGAAAATCACTTAACCCTAATTGCCCTGCCTTCCCCCTGCAAAAAAGAAAATAAAAGGAAAGAAAAGAAATGTTAGCTTTAGCAAAAAGAGAAGAAAAAGAAATTGAAGGAATTAGAATGGGCAATGAGGAAATAAAACTCTTACTCTTTGCAGATGGTATGATGGTATACTTGGAGATTCCTAGAAAATCAATTTAAAAAACTACTTGAAACAATTAACTTTGGCAAAGTTTCAGTATATAATATAAACTCATATAAATCATCAGCTTTTCTGTATATTAACCAACAAAGTCCAGCAGCAAGAGATAGAGAAATTCCATTTAAAATAACCATAGATAAGATAAACTATTTGGGAGTCTACCTGCCAAGACAAACCCAGGAACTCTATGAACACAATTATAAAACACTTTTCACACAAATGAAGTCAGATCTAAATAATTGGAAATATATCAATTGCTCATGGGTAGGCTGAGCTGCTATAATAAAAATGACAATTCTGCCTAAATTAATTTTCTTATTCAGTGCCATACCAATCAAAGTACTAAAAAACCAATTTCATAGAGCTAGAAAAAATAATAGCAAAATTCATCTGGAAGAACAAAAGGTTAATAATATCAAGGGAATTAATGAAAAAAATGTAAAGGGAGGTGGTCTAGCTGTACCAGATCTAAAGCTATAATGTAAAGTGGCAATCATCAAAATTATTTGGTATGGCTAAGAAATAGAGTGGTGGATCGGTGGAATAGGTTAGGTACGACTATAGTAATCTACTGCTTGATAAACCCAAAGTCTCCAGCTTCTGAGATAAGAGTTCACTATTTGACAAAACTACTGGGAAAACTGGAAAATAGAATGACAAAAACTAGGCATAGACCAACATTTCACACTGTATACCAAGTTAAGGTCAAAATGGGCACAAGATTTAGACACAAATAAGCATATTAGGAGATACCATAAGCAAATAAGGAAAGCAAGGAATGTTTTACCTGTCAGATCTTTGAAGAAGGGAAAAAGTTATGACCAAATAAGAGATAGAGAACATTATGAAATGCAAAATGGACAATTTTGATTGCATTAAATTGAAAAGGTTTTTTTTTTTTTTGCAAAAACAAAATCAATGCAACCAAGATTAAGGGAAATTATTTTTACCGCCTGTTTTTCTGATAGAGGCCTCATTTCTAAACTATATAGAGAACTGAGTCAAATTTATAAGAATACAAGTCATTTCCCAATTGATAGTCAAAAGATATGAACAGGCAGTTTTCAGATGAAGAATTTAAGTTGTCATATGAAAAATGCCCTAAATCACTACTGATTAGAACAACTCTGAGGTACCACCTCACACCTATCAAACTGGCTAATATGACAGAAATGGAAAATGATAAATGTTGGAGAAGATGTGGGAAACTTGGAATATTAGTGCATTGTTGGTGGAGTTGTGAACTGATCCAATCATTCTGGAGTACAATTTGGAACTCTACCCAAAGGGCTATGCATACCCTTTGAATCAAGCAATACCACTTCTAGATATGTATCCCAAAGAGATCATAAAAAGGAGAAAGTATCCACATGTACAAAAATATTTGTAGCAGCTCCTTTTGTGGTGGCAAAGAACTAGAAGTTAAGAGGGTGCCCATCAATTGGGGAATAGCTGAACAAGTGGCATATGAATGTGATAGAATACTATTTTTCTATAAGAAATGATAAGTAGACAAATTTCAGAAAAACCTGGAAAGACTAAAGTAAACTGATGCTGAGTGAAGTGAGCAGAACCAGGAGAATATTGTACACAGAAACAGAAACATTATGAGATGATCAACAATGATAGACTTAGTTCTTCTCAGTAGTACAGTGATCCAAGACAATTCCAAAAGATTCATAAAGGAAAATGCCATCCACATCTAAAGAAAAAACTATGCAGTCTAAATGCAGATCAAAGCATACTATTTTCACTTTTTTGTTGTTTTTTTTTTCTTTCTCATGGTTTTTCCCTTTTGTTCTGATTCTTCTTTCACAACATGGTTATGTGGAAATATGTTTGATGTGATTCTACATGTATGCTGTCTTGGGGAGGGAAGAAAGAAAAATTTGGAACTCAAAATCTTATAAAAATGAATGTTGAAAACTATTTTTACATGTAATTGGAAAAAATAAAATACCATAAGTGGGAAAAATAAAATAAATCCAGAAAAACTAATGAGAGAGAGGGAGAGAGAACACCACAGCAACCTAAAGCAGCAAACACCGTCTCTCCTAAAACTTCCCTCTTCCCTTCATCCCTCCTTCCCCACTCCATCTTGGTAATCTCATTCACTTCCAAGCTTTCAACTGTTACTTCTAAGCAGATGACCTCCAAATGTCTATCTCCAGCCCAGGCCTCTATGTGAGCCCCACGCCTACATCTCCAACTCTCTACAAAACATCCCCACCTAGTTATCCCACATGTTCAAAAACAAGTTCATATTTCTACCTATACCAGTTCTTTCTAACTTTTGTGTTTCTTTAAGTGCAGCTTCCATTCCCCTTTGTTTTTGAACTTGGCTTTGAACCTGATTTTTTTCGTTGTGTTTAAAATTTACAGATAAAGCAAGAGACAATGGTCCAGCATGATCAATTTATTATTTAGGCTAGCAATAACCAATAAATTGGGTCTAAGGCCTCTCAATAACCAAAGACCAAGGGTTTGCGAGCCTTCATATAACTTCGGAAAGTTCAAGAGAACAAAGAACAGAGTTGGGTACGTAGACAAAACAACATGGTTGATTGCATAAAGGAAAGCAGATTAGAACCCATGTGGAACATGGGGCTAGTAACCATCCCTCTCTGTCATTAAGAGATGCCTGATTGATTTATGTGACCCATCTGCAGCTTGTAGTCTTTGCTGGGGGATCACAACTATCAGACTTGTCTCCTTGGAAGAGATTAAAGAAAAATCTACCCTAATTACACAAAGCCAGGCAGGGAAGGACAACATATCTTTTGGGGATAGTAACAAGTTAACTTGTTTGGCTTAACAAAGAGATATCCAGGAAATATACCAGGGGGCACCTGTATGAGAAATAACAACTTTTAAACTAATTTTGAGCTAAATCATAGTGAAAGCTAAATTCCTGAACTCAATTCATGGACACAGGCTTCAGGCAGTTGTAGACTCAATTAAAAAAATCAGTTCAGC
The DNA here is from genome assembly GCF_011100635.1 of Trichosurus vulpecula. Classification (NCBI taxonomy): domain Eukaryota; kingdom Metazoa; phylum Chordata; class Mammalia; order Diprotodontia; family Phalangeridae; genus Trichosurus; species Trichosurus vulpecula. The sequence goes on from NC_050574.1 coordinate 420,322,974, forward strand.
ATAAAATCAATTATATTGCATAATCTATACAGTAGAAGCCCATACAATAGAAACTAGAGATAAAATTTTTATCTTTTTACTTCCTTCTATTTCAGTTCTCCTGTCCGACCAGGTACCATCTTCTGTGTCTTATATCTCTCAAATCTGCCCCTTCTGCTGCATTCCCTCTGTTTGTTGTTTTTGTTCAACCTACATGATGGTTTTCTTGGCAAAGATACTGGAGTGGTTGGCCATTTCCTTATCCATTGTGCCCCCATTTTACAGATGAGGAAAATGAGGCAAATAGGGGTAAGTGACTTGCCCAGGATCACATAGCTAGTAAGTATCTGAGGTCACATTTGAATTCAGATCCTCCTGACTCAAGTCCCGTCACTCTATAACTAGCTGCCCTTCTGTAGACATAGTTCACCTAAATTTTATTGAAACATTGTTAAATTCTGTCAGGTTGTGCCTATGGAAACAATAGAGAAATGTAGATAATGTTATAATTAGGTGGATTTAGAACTGGTTGAGTGACCTAATGAGGAAGTCTCCAGTGAAGTGACCCAGGACCACCTTACTTGGGCCTATGCTGCTTAGCAATATCTGTCAATGACTCATAAAAAGGCACAGATAGTGCACTCATCCAACTCTCAGACGACACAAAGCTAGGAGGAAGACAATATGTTTTGGGGTAGGATTCAAAAAGATCATGACAGGCTAGACTAGCAATGAGTTGACTCTAAGAAGATGAAATTCAGTAGGGATACAGGTATAGTTTGGGTTCAGAAAAATATCTTCACAAATACAAGAGGGGGAACATGGCTAGTTATTATGGCACCTGGAAAAGTTCTGTGTCTATTACAATGAAATTTTAAAACTAAGAAAGCTAATGCAGTTTTAAGCTTCATTAAGGAAAGAGCAACTTCCAGGGATAAAGAGGTGACAGTATCACTGTAGTCTGCCTTCATCAGACTCCATCAGGAGTCTTGTGTTCAGTTGTGTCAGGGGTGCAGAGCCCAGTTGTTAAATTTTCAATGTCAGCATTTATACTTCAGAAATCAACAAATGAAATCAGCAAACTCACAAAGTGAGTCTGATTCAAATTTTTGGTTGATTATCTAGACCAGGGGGTGGGGAACCTGAGACCTCGAGGCCACTTGTGGCCCTCTAGGTCCTCAACTGCGGCCCTTTGACTGAATTCAAATTTCACAGAACAAATTTAGCTTTAGAGTCTGTGGTGTGCCCCTTTGGATTCAGTCAAAGGCTGCACTTGAGGACCTAGAGGGCCACAGTGGCCTTGAGGTCACAGGCTCGCCACTTCACTCTAGACTTAAGAAAGCGATGGAGAAAGTGTTAATACTGCAGATTAAACTTAAAAGTGTGTCCTGCTTACATTATCCCCCGCCACCAGAACCAGTCATTAAATTTTGACCAGCACACTGCCAGTTGAGTTCACTTCTGGATGCCTCATTTTAAGAAGGACACTGACACTAATAAGATGCATGTAGTCCAAAAGAGGACAACTACAATAAAGAAAGACCTTTAATTCATTCCAAAGGACAATCAGTTGGAGGAACTTGGAACTTAACTTTGAGAAGAGAAAACCTGAGGGAATTTGGCATCAAATATTTAAAAGATCATTGTTTTTTAAAATGTATTCTATTTGTCCCCAGATGGCAGAACTAGAAACAATGACTATTAGTTTAAGTGGAAAACTTAGGCTTGATATAGATAAAAATTTCCTAATAATCAGCATCATGGATCTAGAGCTAGATGGGAACATTGACTCCAACCTCGTTTTACAGATGAGAAAACTGAGCTACAGAGAGGTTATGAAACTTAAGCCAGAGTCCCAATGCTGGGAAGTGATTGGACTTAGATTTGAACCTATTTCTCCCTGACTCCAAGTCTAGTGTCCTAACTAAAAAGGGGGATGTGGTACTTTAGGAAGTAATGGATTCCCCCTCATTGGAGCTTGTCAAGCAAAGGCTGGTTGACACCCATATTGGACACTTTGAATCCAGAATTCTTTTTTCCCAGGTAGCCATGGAAGTCTTTTCAGATTTTGAGATTCTGCGATTCTATGAAAAGGGGATACTGATCAAAACTGATCCAAAATGACTATCCTAACATTGGCATGGGATGGTGGGTAGAATGTGGGCTCTGGAGTAAGAGAACCTAAGGTTCACATCCCAGGTCTGGTATCTCCTGTATGTATAACCCAAGGCTAGTCACCTCAACTCCTTGGGCCTCTGTTTTCTCATCTATAAAATGAGGGGGTTGGACTAGATGGCCACTGAAGCTACTTCTACCTCTATTTCTGTGATTCTAGGATTTCTCTCTCTCTAGGTTCCCTAAGATGAGACTCTCCTATTTTTCCAACTTTATTACCCACTAATAACCTTCCTGAATGAGATAATTCAGCCAAAATTGGCTGAGTTGCCTAAAAAGATTAGTATGCATTCAGAGAGGACTTCAAGGCAAGACAAGTTAATAAACATTTATTAAACATCTACTGTGTACCAGGCACAGTGATAAGCAACATGGATTTTTTAAAGCAACATGTACAGAAGATAGAAGCATGACAAGTAACTGAGAATGAATAAAAAAAACTCATCACAACCCATATGATAAGTGTCAGAAGATCTAAAGCTCAGAACTAATTGAAGACAGTCAGGGAACCTATGGTTTTCCTTCATTTTGCTGTTCTCCAAATATACTTTGTAGTTTCCCACCTCTGTATTTTTTTCTCACACAGTTATCAGTGGGAATGCCTTCCCTACCCACAGCTATGCCTATAAAATTCCTGTTCTTTGAGTCCCAGCTCAAGTGACATCCCTCCACACATCCAATCAATCAATTAATCAGTAGACATTTGCTAAGCATTTACTATGTGCCAGGCACTGTGCTAAGTGTTAAGAGCTCCAGGATCCTGGGACAAATGGATATAGTGAGGGCTATAGAGGTCACATAGCTGAATCAATTAACTGAGAAGATGGAGTTATGTTCAACCTAATGGCAAACCTGAGAGAAGAGAGCAGGAAAAGGAGTGTTAGGAGTACAATTTTGATCAAACAGGTTTAGGAGCCAAGGCCAGAAACCAAGTTGAGGACAATGTCAGGATGTAACAGAATATGTCAAAGAAATAAAAATAATCATGGAGCTTATTTATTAACAACAGAGTGGCAATTTGGCCTACTCCGTGAATGCTCTGGCAGTATGCATCTTCTACATTCCTTCCTAGTCCTTAAAAGAAAAGCATTATCAAAATGGCAGGACCCATTTTTGGTTTAAAGACTAACAGCAAAATTTAAAAAGCAAAGACTGAAAAAGCCAACGAGGAGAAGAATGCCTTAAAAAGCAGGACTGGACAAATGGAAAAGAAGGTCCAAAAGCTCACTGAAGAAAATCATTCCTTAAAAATTAGATTGGAGCAAGTGGAAGCTGGTGACTTTATGAGAAATCAAGGTATCACAAAACAGAACCAAAGGAATGAAAAAATGAAAGACAATGTGAAATATCTTTTTGGAAAAACCACTGACCTGGAAAATAGATCCAGAAGAGATAATTAAAAATTATTAGACTACCTCAAAGCCATGATTCAAAAAAAAAAGCCTAGACATCATCTTTCAACAAATTGTCAAGGAAAACTGCCCTGATATTCTAGAACAAGAGGGTAAAATAGAAATGGAAAGAATCCCCAATCACCTACCGAAAGAGATCCCAAAAGGAAAACTCCTAGGAATATTGTAGCCAAATTTCAGAGATCCCAGGTCAAGGAGAAAATATTGCAAGCAGCCAGAAAGAAACAATTCAAGTATTGTGGAAATACAATCAGGATAACACAAGATCTATCAGCTTCTGCATTAAGGGATCAGAGGCAGTGGTGGGATGCAAATAAATTAACAATTGATTCTCTGCCCTAATGACTGTTTTGAGTATACAAAAAGATACACCGAAAGGTAATTTAATATTTCATGCATCTAATACTCAGATAAGAACAATAACAAAACTAGGTTGTGTTATAAGAAAGAGTTTTAAAATAGTATCCTTATGGAGCCAAAGCAGCCACATGACCACAGCAGACAGTGTGGGAACATATGCAGAACCAAAACTCATTCTATCTATTCTAACTCTTTTTTTCTTCTACTTCCATGGCTTCTGAAATGGGTGATAAGATAACCCTTGAAATCTATATTTCTATTGGTTCATTGTGTCCCAGCTTGCTATTGGTTTCACTGTTCAGGGAACACCAGCACATTCATAATATCTTGGGGGAATTTGGGGAGTAATACAAAGAGGAAACAAATGACAACTTGTCAACCCCCAGCTGTTTGGCACTTTTTCTCTTGATGTTATGCATTTGTTTACTAAAGTAAAAAAATGAGGGAATTAAAATATAGTATTTCATCAAATGTATAATGAGTTTTAAGAAATGAATAAATGTTACAAGCATAGTTCCATCATTTTTTTTCACCTATGGACAGAATGAACATTACTATAGGCACTTAGAAAACACTCTCGGGCAGATGAACGTTGAAAAAGAGTAAGGAATGTAAATTTGTGATTTCCACATTGGGCAGGTGCCCAGGCACCCACCTTAGAGAGAACCCTGATTATAAGTGCCATTTTAATGACTGGTTCGCTGAACTCAACATAAAATTAGGTATCAGTTCTGCCAAACCGGTGCAAACTAACTGAATCCCACCACTGATCACTGGCTTAGAATATGATATTCTGGAAGTAAAAGGAGCTAAGATTAAAACCAAGAAACCAAGAATCACTTACCACCAAAACTGAGTATAATACTTCAGGGGGGAAATGGATCTTAAATTAAATAGAAGATTTTCAAGCTTTCTCAATGAAAAGACCGGAGCTGAATAGAAAATTTGACTTTCAAATACAAGAATCAAGAGAAGCATGAAAAGGTAAACAGGAAAGAGAAATCATAAGGGACTTATTAAAGTTGAACTGTTTACATTCCTACATAGAAAAGTGATATTTGTAACTCATGAGACCTTTCTCAGTATTAGGGTAGTTGGAGGGAATATATACATACATACATATACATATATATATATATATATATATATATATATATATATATATATATATACGCAGACAGAGGGCAAAGGGTGAGTTGAATATTTAAGGATGATATCTAAAAAAAATAAAATTAAGGGTGAGAGAGGAATATATTAAGAGAAGGAGAAAGGGAGAGATAGAATGGGGTAAATTATCTCACACAAAAGAGGCAAGAAAAAGCTTTTACAATGGAGGGGAAGAGGGAGGAGGTGAAAGGGAATGAGTGAAACTTACTCTCATCATATTTGGCTTAAGGGGGGAATAATATACACACTCAGTTGGGTATCTTACCCTACAGCAGGGCTGTCCAAAATACCACCCCTGGGCCTCATGCAGCCTGCAGTGCAATTTTATGCAGCCCACCTGTGTGTTTTAATTTTCGCAAGCGAAAAAATAAAATAATAATTTGCATGGAATGTGTATTAGATCTTTTAATTCCATCACTAATAAATAATCTCATTGATGTTAATTTTCTTTGGTGTTTTTAGGCAGTATTAAGGATGGAAAATATCATCTGGAATTTTCAATCAATCTGTGGGATAGTTCTGTTTGTACGATGCAGACTAGTCAGTATGCACCTACCTTTATACTGTTATGTTGTAGCTTTGCTGTTTTGTGCTTGCTTTTGCGCTTCACCTTCGCCTGTCATATTGATGACGCATGCTACCCCACTTTCTATTGGTATACTATATTTTTATTCTGTGTGCAGCCCTCGAATAATTATTTTATTTTCATGTGGCCCTAAGATAACCTAAGGTTGGACTACCCTGCCCTACAGGAAAGTCGGGAAGAAGGGGAGAAGGGGGGAATGATAGAAGGTAGGGCAGATTGGGGGAGGGCATAGTCAGAAGCAAACACTTTTGAAAAGGGACATGGTCAAAGAAGAAAACAGAATAAATGGGAGGGCAGGATAGGATGGAGGAAAATATAGTTAGCCTTTCACAACATGACTGTTGCAGAAGTGTTTTGCCTAACTACACATGTATAACTTATATTGAATTGCTCGCCTTCTCAATGAGGGTGGGTGGGAAGGGAAGAAGGGAGAGAATTTGGAATTGAAAGTTTTAAAAACAAATTTTTAAAAAATGTTTTTACATGCAACTGGGAAATAAGATATACAGGCACAGGTAAGATATACAAGGGTATAGAAATCTATCTTGCCCTACAAGAAACTAAGGAGGAAGGGGATGGGGAGCGAGGAGGGTGATAGTAGGGAGGGTAGACTGGGAGAAGGAGTAATCAGAATGCATGCTATCTTGGGGTGGGGGGGAGGGAAGAGGTGGGGAGAAAATTTGGAACTCAAAATCTTGTGGAAATGAATACTGAAAACTAAAAATAAATAAATAATTTTTTTTTAAAAAAGCAAAGACTGGATACAATGTTATCTTTAAAATAAATAATAAAGAACAGAATAGACCAAAGTAAAAGTTAGTTCAGAACTATAAAAATAGGTAATATTCAGGGTCATTTTTCATAAAAAGAATCATCAGACCAAGTGCACTAACATTTTAATGATGGTTCTCAAAATAGCATTAGCACTGATTTTAGAAGTGGTAAATGCAAAGAAGAAAATGAGACTGTGTTTTGGATAATATTAACCCTCATTAATGTGGTGCTTTACAATTTACAAAGTGTTTTCCCCCCTACAACTCTGAGACGTAGGTTGTATGAATATTTTGTGAGATCACAAAATCACAAGATAATACAGGTATCAGAACTAAGGTCTTCTGACTCCCGAGTCCAGCATCTTTTTTCATCATATCCTACTCCTGTCACTTCCATGTTAGGCAATAAACATTTGTCTTTTCTGTTATTTTTCTTTGATAGTTAAATTTGCCCCTAAGAAGCTTTTGCCATGAGGTAGATTCAAAAATGGCACTGTTGTAATTGGTGGTGGTTGGTTGGTTGTTAAGTCATTTTCAGTCGTATCTAACTCTTCATGGCCCCATTTGGGGTTTTCTTGGCAAAGATACTGATATGGTTTGCCATTTCCTTCTCCAGCTAATTTTACAGATGAGGAAACAGAAGCAAACAAGGTTAGGTGATTTGCCCAGGTTCACACAGCTACTAAGTGTCTGAGGCCAGATTTAAATTTAGGAAGAGGAGTCTTCCTGACTCCAGGCCTGGCATATTATCCACTGTGCCACCTAGCTGGCCCCAAAAGTGCCCTACAGAAATCGAGAGCTTCACAGAAATAGATTGCCCGGAATAAGGATTCCATGAAAGAGCTTTTGCACCTACAGTCCAGAGACCTGGGTTCTAGTCCTTACTCAGGGGCAGCTAAGATACAATAAATACAGCACTGGACTTGGAATAAGGAAGACCAGAGTTTGAATCCTGTCACAGAAATTTATTAGCTACGTGACCGTGTTAAATTAATCTAACCTTTCTGAGCCCTGTTAGGTACTCATCTATAAAATAAAGGGGTTGGATGTGATGATATCTAATGTCCCTTCTGGCTCTAAATTTGTAAGTCTATGTCATTTAAATATTCTGAACCTCAGTTTAACCACCTGGAAAAATGGGAAGAATAATTACTGCCTCAAAGGGCTGTTGTGAGAAAAGCACTGGAGTTATGAATTTACATAGTTAATGGTAGTGTTGACTTTGTTATCTGATCATGGCAGTGGTTATACTTTCCTGTAACAATTTGCCTGAGCTTAGGAAAGGTAGAATTTCTCAGATGAAAGGTTTTATTATAATCCCTTTTAATTGGGGATCATGGGATCATAAATCTGAAGTAGACCATATGAGCATAGATCAATAACTTGTCCCACCCCTTCATTTTACAGATACAGAAATTGAGTCCCTAGGGGAAGAAATGACTTGCCCAAAGTCAAACAGGTAGTATCAAACATAGAATTTGAACCCAGGTCCTCTCACTCTAGAACTAGTGTTCTTATCCTCTATCACCCAGAAAAATATGCATCCAAACACACCAGGCATATGGTAATCAAAGTCCCAGTCACATAGATGAAACCACACTTGAGAAATGATTTGCAAATTCACAGGAGTTGATAGAGTCAACACCATGTATGGGATTTATAGACCCAGGCCTCACAACCCTGTGGTTGGCCAGGGAATTCTTTTGATGGATGATTCTCATGGGAAATGATTTCTCTTTGTATTTGGCTGTGGCCCAATGAACACAGACACTGATGGATGGAAGCCCCATCTTTCCCTGGACTAGACCCACTGGAGTAGCAAACATAAGACGTGGGTTTTTTGGTTGTTGCGGCTACTATTATTATTGTTTTCTTTTTTCTTTTGGAGCTAAGGATAGAGTTGTCCTGTTTCCCCTTATATTGAGTCTAAATTCATCACTTTGACATTCCTAACTAGTATTCCAAATTCTGCCCTCAGGAGTCAGCAGAACAAATCTAATTTTTCTTCCAGATGACGACCTTTCAAATACTCAGACAGCTATCACATCCTCCCTGAAGCTCCTCTTCTGAAGGACCCTAGGATCATGGACTTAGAGTCCAAAGAGACCTCAGAGGTTTTCTAGGCTCATTTTACAAATGAAGAAACAGAGAGTGAGAGACTTGATTGATGTCCCAGACTCCAAATCTGACACTTTCCATCATACCATATCCTCAGTTCCTTTAGCTGACTCTTATCTATCATGAATTCAAGACCCTTCACCATTCAGTTATCCTCATCTGATGACTCAGTCAGTCAACAAACATTTGTTAAATGCCTACTATGGCTATGCACTGTGCTAAACTCTCCAGATACAAAGAAAGGGGGAAAAAAGCAGTCCCTGCCTTCAAGGAGCTTATAGTCTAATGAGGGAGACAATGTGCAAACAACTATATACAAACAAGATATATACTAGATGGATTGGGGATAATCCCAGAGGGAAGGAACTAAGGAAGATTTATTATTCTGTGGCTCAGCAAAGATCTCTAAACTCTGGTACCAGAAGTGAACATTTCCATATTTGGTCACAGAAAAGGAGAGTATAACGGGACTTTCACCTACTCCTTTTCCATATAAAAAGGAAGTAGTCCGCTCCCTGTGAGTGAGCTTGCAGACGATCCTGGATCCCTCCCGGTGGGGTTGTCCTTGGCTAATTTGCTTGGTTTCTAGGCACTAGCCTCCTATCGACCTAACCGGTGTCCATAAGCACTGGTGGTACAGTCAGTTAATCAGTTGATAATAAGTACTTGTTATGGACCAGAAACCATGCTAAACACTGAGGAAACAAAGAAAGGCAAATACACAGTCCCAAGCTTCAGGGGGCTTATAATAACGTGTAAACAACTATGCACATACAGGATACATAACATAAATGGGAGCTAAACAGTGGTGGGATTCAGCCCGTTTGCACTGGTTCAGTAGAACTGTGCCTAATTTTAGGTTAAATTTGGTGAATCGGTTGTTGGTGGAGGCAGGGCCTGCACCTGCCACGTCATTGATGGTGGCAGCACCTCAGTTCGGTTCCCATTCCGTGGAGAACTGCTTGTTAATTTATTTGAATTCTACCACTGGAACTAAACTTAAAGGGAAGACACTAAGTGGTACAATGGATAAAGTTCCACAAGGTGGGGGTGGGGGGAAGGGGTGGGGGGCAGAAGATGAGATCTAATTTGAGACATGAAAGAATCCAGTAGAATCTGGGAGATGGAGACAAGAAGAGAGAGCATTCTAGACCTGGGAGACAGCCAGAGAAAAGTCATGTCGTTAGGAAATGGAGTATTTTATGTGAGGAGGGAGATCAATGTCACCAAATTGCAAAGTATGTGGTGGTAACGTATAAGAAAACTGGAAAAGGAGGAAGTGACTAGGGTATGAAGGTGTTAAAAGCTAAAGAAGGGTAGCTACTGGTGTTGATTGAGGAGATGAATGATACGATCAGATCCACACTTTGATAGCTGAGTGAAGGATGCATTGGAATGGGGAGAGATTTGAGGCAGGGAGACCAACCAGAAGCCTCTTCCAATAGTTCAAGTATAAGGCAGGGAGAGCATATACCAGGGTAGTGACAGCCTCATAACAGAAAAGAAAGCATCTAGGAAAGATGTTGCAGAGGCAGAATCAGCAGAACTTGTCAGCAGATTGGATTTGGAGTGTGAGAGATTGGATTGGATTGGATTGGATTTGGAGAGTGAGAGTGTGGAATCAAGGAAGACATGATGGTTGTAAGCCTGGAAAACTGGAAGTGATGGTGGTGCCCTGGACAGTAATAAGGAAATTAGAAAGAAGAGAGAGCCACTACAGGAAAGGAAGCTGCCACAAATGAGTTAGTAAGGGGATAATGACTAGCATGCTATTATCACAAATGAGGGAAATAGGAGTGAGAGCAGAATTGTGACCGGTCTTTAAAGACTTAAGGGATGGAAAACAAACTAACAAACAAACAAATTCCTTTCTGTGTATGACTGGAGTGTCTGAATGTTAGTCTCCTACTGCCCTCTGGCTTCCCAAAGTGACTAATAGGTCTACCAAGAACTCTAATCCACAGATACAACTTCTAATAAGAATGGGACTAAAAAGCAATGTCGAGGCTTGATGTCAAGAAAAACATCCTAATAATTAGACCAAAAGAGGAATGGCCACTCTAGGACACAGTGGGTTTGGGTCATTTAGATATCTTCCAATTGAGACTGGATGACCTCTTCTCAGGAAATTATAGAGAGTATTCTTTAGGCTACCCTGTATTCTATATATAAGGAGTAGGGGAATATTACGGGGAAAATCAATAGGTTAAAGTCAACAAGTATTCATTGAGCATATACTATATGGTCCGTAAAAATGGTTTTCTTGATTATATATGTCCTTATAATATTGTACTAGGTTCTGGTTTTCTAAGATTACAAGTAAGAAAATGGCTCTATTGAGTGAATTTATCAATCTTTTCCAGTGGTATTATTGCAATAGAATTGTGAGAGCATAGAAGGATCAATATACAATAATGATTCTCACAGAAGGAAAGACACTAAAGGCATGGAAAAAATTTCAGATTTTGTTGACCTTCCCCCCAAAAAAGTGAACGAGGGAACAACTATTGCCTATATTCCCATTCACCTAGCTATACAAAATCTTTATGAGGATTATCTAAATATGACTCAAGGGCACTGTTGTTGTTGTTCTTTCTTCATTCTTGAAGAGGACCAGTGACACTACGAGGATGATGTCTTGACTTGGGCATGAATTGAATTGAATTTGGGTGAGGCAGAGCTGTATAAAGTCATCAGCCTTACTCTCTCTTCCAGAGTCATCTAAGTCCATCGGCAAGATAAAGGTCAAGACAATTGACCTGAGGATGGCCCAGGATGCCATTGAGGGTATACTCAATGAGGAATTAGAAGGGGACATGAAGGTTTTTGCAAACGATATTCAACAATGAATCACATCTCTACCATCTCACGATCTATCCCATTATGTTTACAGTCTGTTAATTAAGAAAAGCATTTGACTTGGTAAAAACAAAATGCCACCTAACAGGCTTTTTTGACATGAAGGTATCTCCTTTCCATATGTCAGGATCATGTAGGATTCCTTGAAGTATGTAATGACAGAGTTAACCATATTCAATGACCCTCTGATGATAGACATCAGATGAGGTATAAAATAGCAAGATGGACGCTTGCCAAATGTATTCACTACCATGATTCAGGACATTCAGTGTGAGTCAAGGTCAAGGAAGGTTTCTCCATGGATAATGAGGTCCTCCAGATGCTGCTATTGTGGGTGACATTGTGTTATTCCATCAAGCTCCAAGTCATTTAATAACCTCTTGGAAGAGACCTGTAATCACCTCAAAGAGTTTGGGCTGTCCTGAAGAATGTTTATTGCCCAGATTTCAACATGCATTTGAGTGGACCTCCTATTAAACTTGTCCAGAAGTATGTATATTTGGGACAAACCCCCAACTTCTCATGGAAGCAAAAGCCTATCTTTTTAATACAAATATTTTATGGATGTTGCTTTATCAAAATGAGACCTGGAATACCACTGTCTCTGAAGGACTAAGGATAAGCATAATACAGAAGACAATGGAAAAGTTCATAGTGGGTGTTAGTAGGCTACAACACATACCCAAGAAGGAACTCTGAAGAAGAACAGGAGTGAAGGACTCTGTCTGGCACATTGGTGAGACCCCTTGTCATGAACTTTTGGGAGTACATGAACAAGAGTTGCTGAGAATGGGCAGACTTGGATTGGTTATGATTTGCATATTTGGACAGAACTCTAAAATTCATAAGAGCACAAACATAATTGAGTAAAAGTATTATGGTTATCAATCAACTCTGTGACTTAAATAAAATGAAACAAAGATATGACCCAGTGCTTCACCATGAAAGGGACTCAAATTTAAATACCTGTATTTTATTTGTGATCTTCCATTCAATTTCCGTGATTTAATTCATTGTATCCTGGCATCCAAATTAGGAGAAGTAATGTACAAGGTCAACGTCAGAGTTGGATTTAAAGCATTTTGGAAACAGGGGAAATGTCCAGAAAGAAGCTGGCTGTCATTCATGTCACTTTTTTTAAAAAATGATAGAGAATGAAAAGATTATCTTGACTTTGTTATTTTCCCACTACCACATTTTAAAGATGATTATTAAGAAATGTAGAATTAAATCTCATGCCATAAGGAAAGTTTCCATTTTTCCCCTACTCATCTGGGGAAGTAGGAGAAGGAAATCAATTTTTCACAGCAGCTTTGTTTCCTCCCTTTCAGAGCCGTAGGCACATCATGTAAACCGGATTGTCTTTGTGAAAACAAAATCCATGTTACAGCAGAGGAAACAGGGGAGAAACTAATGAGTTCGCATTAGAAAGCAATCATATTTATCTTTTGGGATAAAGTCATGAAAATTAATCCACACTAGTTCAGATTTGCTAAGCAAGGATGCTGGTAAAGTTCTTTATTTTGACATTTGTATTTTCCTATTTATTTAATATTTTTAGTTTTCAGCATTGATTTCCACAGGATTTTGAATTACAAATTTTCTCCCCATTTCTACCCTCTCCCCCCCACCCACTCCAAGATGGCATGTACTCTGATTGCCCCATTCCCCAGTCAGCCCTCCCTTCTGTCACCCCACTCCTCCCCCATCCCCTTTTCCCTTACTTTCTTGTAGAGCAAGACAGATTTCTATGCCCCATTGCCTGTATATCTTATTTCCCAGTTGCATGCCAAAACAACCTTTTTTTGAACATCTTCTTTTAAAACTTTGAGTTCCAAATTCTCTCCCCTCTTCCCTCCCCACCCACCCTCCCTAAGAAGGCAAGCAATTCAACATAGGTCACATGTGTATCATTATGCAAAACCCTTCCACAATACTCATGTTGGGAAAGACTAAGTATCCAGTCCCCCTTTATTCAATTTTCTACTTGGACCCTGTCCCTTTCTGAAAGTGTTTGCTTTTGATTGCCTCCTCCCCCTATCCACCCTCCCTTCTATTTCCCCCCTTTTTATCCCCTTCCTCCTTCTTTCCTGAGTGTGTATATTATTCCCTCCTCAAGTCAAATCCGATGAGAGCAAGATACACTCATTCCCCCTCACCTGCACCTGCTTCCCTTCCAATAAACTTCTTTTTCTTCCCACTTTTATGTGAGATAATTTATCCCATTCCATTTCTCCCTTTCTCCTCTCATTATATTCCTCTCTCATCCTTTAATTTGATTTTATTTTTTTAGATATCATCCCTTCATATTCAACTCACCCTGTGCCCCTCTGTCTCTCTCTCTCTCTCTCTCTCTCTCTCTCTCTCTCTCTATATATATATATATATATATATATATATATATATATATATATATATATGTATGTATGTATGTATGTATATTCCCTTCAGCTACTCTAATACTGAGGTATCATGAATTACACACATCATCTTTCCATATAGGAATGTAAATAAAACAGTTCAACTCTAGTAAGTCCCTTAGGATTTCTCTTTCTTGTTTACCTTTTCATGCTTCTCTTGATTCTTGTGTTTGAAAGTCAAATTTTCTATTCAGCTCTGGTCTTTTCACTGAGAAAGCTTGAAAGTCCTCTATTTTATTGAAAATCCATATTTTGCCTTGGAGCATGATACTCAGTTTTGCTGGGTATGTGATTCTTGGTTTTAATCCTAGCTCCATTGACCTGCAGAATATCATATTCCAAGCCCTTCGATCCCTTAATGTAGAAGCTGCTAGATCTTGTGTTATTCTGATTGTGTTTCCACAATACTCCAATTGTTTCTTTCTGGCTGCTTACAGTATTTTCTCCTTGATCTGGGAACTCTGGAATTTGGCAACAATATTCCTAGGAGTTTTCTTTTGGGGATCTTTTTGAGGAGGCGATCTGTGGATTCTTTCAATTTCTATTTTACCCTATGGCTCTAGAATATCAGGGCAGTTCTCCTTGATAATTTCTTGAAAGATGATATCTAGGCTCTTTTTTTGATCATGACTTTCAGGTAGTCCAATAATTTTTAAGTTGTCTCTCCTGGATCTATTTTCCAAGTCAGTGGTTTTTCCAATGAGATATTTCATATTGTCTTCCATTTTTTTTCATTCCTTTGGTTCTGTTTTATAATATCTTGATTTCTCATAAAGTCACTAGCTTCCACTTGCTCCAATCTAATTTTTAAGGTAGTATTTTCTTCCATGGTCTTTTGAACCTCCTTTTCCATTTGGCTAATTCTGCCTTTCAAGGCATTCTTCTCATTGGTGTTTTGGAGCTCTTTTGCCGTTTGAGTTACTCTGTTTTTTAAGGTATTATTTTCTTCAGTATTTTTTGGGTGTCCTTTAGCAAGTCATTGACTTGTTTGTCATGGTTTTCTCACATCACTGTCATTTCTCTTCCCATTTTTTCCTCTACTTCTCTAACATGCTTTTCCAAATCCTTTTTGAGCTCTTCCATGGCCTGAGATCAGTTCATGTTTTTCTTGGAGGCTTTTGATGTAGGCTCTTTGACTTTGTTGACTTCTTCTGGCCGTATGTTTTGGTCTGCTTTGTCACCAAAGAAAGATTCCGAAGTCTGAGTCTGAATCTTAGTCTGTTTTCGCTGCCTGGCCATGTTCCCAGACAACTACTTGACCCTTGATTTTTTTGTCGGCATATGACTGCTTGTACAGTAGAGAGTGTCCCAAGCTTGAGGGGCTGCGCTGTTGTTTTTAGAGCTACTTCTACACAGCAAGCTCTGCTACAGCAGTGCTCCTCCTCCCCCAAGAACTGCCAACCCCGACAGCCACTCAGATTTAAGCAGGCTCTGCACTGCCTCTCTGATCCACCACTTGATTTCTCCCACCAGGTGGGCTTGGGGCCAGAAGCAACTGCAGCTGTAGTTCTGTCCTCAGAGCTGCACCACCTCCACTGACCCCAGGACAGTGGCCGAATTGTGAACTCCTTTCACTCTGTCCCTGCAGTTTTTCCCACTCACCTTCTCTGTTGTCTTTGGTGTTTGTGAGTTGAGAAGTCTAGTAACTTCCACAGCTCACTGATTCAGGGCACTAGGGCCTGTTCCACCCGGTTCCTGGTCTGGTTGGTCCAGGCACGGCTGACACTGGACTCTACTCTGCTCCGCTCTGCTCCCAGCTCCTTGTGATAGACCTTACCCAGCGACCACCCAGGCTGTCTTGGACTGGAGCCCTGCTTCCCTCTGCTATTTCTTGGGTTCTGCAGTTCTAGAATTTCTTCAGAGCCATTTTTATAGGTGTTTGGACAGTCCTGGGGGAGAGCTTTAGGCAAGTCCCTGCTTTCCAGCCACCATCCTCTTCCTTCCTTCTTTCTTTCCTTCTCTTTCCCTCTGTCCACATAGGATATCATACTCTCATTCCCCTATCTGCCCTGGTGCCCTGCCCAAAGGGAATTTTGATCTCAGAAACCATTTTTTTTCTTAAGAACCAGCCTTAACCTAAATCACTCCAGATCTCATTGATTGGCCAACAGTAAGTACCAGGTTATTGTTTGGGCCCTGATTGGCTCAGAGTGAATGTAAATAGCAATTGTTTCTGTTTTGGCCAGAAATCCTGAGAGTCTTCCCTTCCCAGATTGATTTTTTTGAGTAGGTGAAGAAGCCATTCTCTGTCTCATTCTTATTTAGCCGTAATGACTTAATGGGCTTTGCCTCAGTTAAACTGAGACCTCTTAAAGACTTTAGCTTAGAAAGGCCAAGGTCTCCCCGCTGCATCCTGGGCCATCTCCAGTCATGCTGATCTATATTCCGATCTGTATCTCAACACTGGACCCAGATGACTCCAGAGGAGAAAGTAAGGCTAGTGACTTTGCACACCTCTCCCTCACTTAAATCCAATTCACTTGCATGTCATGGCACCACCTCTCTGATGTCACGGTCCTCTTCGAGAACAAAGGACAACAACATGCAGAGTAGGTAAAAAGTAGCATAGCTTTGGCAGAGAAGGCACTAGCAGCTGGTGAGACCAGGAGAGCTCTTCAGAAGGCAGCTTTGAAACTGAGTCTTGGAGCAGCCAGCAAGTCTAAGAGGAGGTGAAGGAGGGAATATATTCTAGTAATAGGGGACAACCTATGCAAAGTCAGATATGGAGATGAAATGTAGTATTAAAGGATCCTCAATGTGACTACAATGTAAAGTGACTGAAGGGAAATAGTGTATAATAAGCCCGGAAGCAGAAATTTTAAGGACTTTAAATACCAAAGGGAAGAGTTTATATTTTATCCTAGAATCAGTAGGGAATCAGTGGGAAAGTGACCTGGTCATACTTGTACCTTAAAAATGTCATTTTGCCACCTGTGTGGAGGGTGAATTGTAGAGGGGAGAAACATGATTAAGGAAGACAGGTCAATTAGGAAACTTATGGTAGCCAAAGGATGGGGGCCTGAACTATGGTGGTAACCATGGGAATAGAGAGAAGGGGATCGATGCCTCTCAGAGACATTGTCAGGGTAGAATTGATAAGGTGACAACTGATTGCATATGGGGTGAGAGTTGGGGGAGGGAAGAGAGGGAAGAATCAATGATAACTCCAAGGTTGTAAAGCGATAGAGCTTGGATCAAATTAGTTTAGGAAGCACCACATGAAAAGATTAGCATGGAAGTGGAAGACTTTCAGGCAAACCAAAGATTCAAGTTGTCTATCAGAGTATAAAGAATATACTAGTGAATTCATTCATTCCCAATTTATTGGGAATGTTTGCTTATTAATACCTAACATCTATCTGGTGCTTACTACATGCTAGGCACTGTGCTAAGCTTCACAATTAGTATCTCATCTGATTATCTCAACAACCCTGGGAGGTAGGTGATGTTAGTATCCCCTATTTTTTTTGGTTTTTTGGCAGGGCAGTTGGGGTTAAGTGACTTTCCCAGGGTCACACAGCTAGTACATGTGTCAAGTGTCTGAGGCCAGATTTGAACTCAGGTTCTCCCGTCTCCAGGGTCGATGCTCTACTCATTGTGCCACCTAGCTGCCCCATAGTATCCCCTGTTTTACAGATGGGCAGCTAGGTGGCTCAGTGGATAGAATATTGGGCCTGGAGTCAGGAAAACTCATCTTTCTGAGTTCGAATCTGACCTCAGATACTTACTAGCTGTGTGACCCTGGGCAAGTCACTTAATCCTGTTTGCCATGGCTTCTGCATCTGTAAAATGAGTTGTAGAAGGAAACAGCAAACCACTCCAGGATCTTTGCCAAGAAAACTCCAAATGGGGTCATGAAGAGTTGGACGTCAGTGAATGACAACAACAACCATTTTACAGATGAGAAAACTGAAGCAAACAATGTTTATGTGACTTTGTATCTGAACCTAGACTTGAACTCGGGTCTTCCTTAATCCAGGCTCAGCAGTCTATCTACTGTACCACCTAGCTGCCCATTAGTATTTTATCTATGACATATACATACATACATATATCTCCAACATAATAAAAATGTTTCCAAAAGATTGTTAAAAGTGGATTATTCCCAAAAGGAAACAAATACCCCAGATGAGCCACTTACTATCTGTATGACTTAGACAAATCAATTAACTTCTTTAAACTTTAGTTTCCTCATATGTAAAATGAGGATTGGACTAGATAGCTTCCCTTTCAGTTCTAAACCTATAGTTTTAAAATCCTGTGGTCATAGTATGTTCTAAGAAGTAATGGAATGAAAGGAAGTTTTGGGTTTTTTTAAGAGTTTAGGCTGGACATTGGTATGTTGTTGTTCAGTCATTTCACTCATGTTCAATTCTTTATGACTCCACCTGGGGTTTTCTTGGCAAAGATACTGGAGTGGTTTGCCTTTTCCTTCTCCAGCTCATTTTACATATTAGACAAACAGGGTTAGGTGACTTGCCCAGGATCACACAGCTAGTAAGTGTCTGAGGCTAGACTTGAACTCAGGTCTTCCTGACTCCAGGCCTGGTGCTCTATCTACTGCCCCACTTTCTTAGTAGTGAGACTTTCCATGGAACTGGCAAAATTTCTGACTTTTAGGAAACAAAATAGTAGAATGGAAAATATAAGCAATCTTCTAAAGGCCAGAAGTCAGACAGTAACAAATTAGCTAATTTTTTATCATATTGATTTTGTTTGTATTTGATTTTGATTGTATTACATGATGGCTTGGGTCAGTTCACTGGAAAGCTTAGAGTAGAATGTTGAATTAGTTTAGTCCTTGTCTAGGCCAATTAACTTAACTCTGTTTGTTCTAACCCCAAAGATTGCACTGTGATCCCTGTTAGTTGTTCTGTTCTACAAACATACACAAAAATTGTCGAGTGTGTTCACAAGTATTGCTGGTCAGGACCACATGGATGAGTCAGCACAAAACCATCATCGATTTGGTGAAAAGAATTGTGAGGAATTGTTCTCCTAATGAAGATAAATAGCTATCTTCACTAGGGTGGGGAAAGTTGAAAAGTTGGGAGTTAATTTTTTCTAGAATAATGCTTAAATAGCAGAGTGGAAAGAAGATTGGATTCAGAGTCAAAGGACCGAGGTTTGAGTTCTGACTCTCACATTTATTGCCCAAGTAACATTGGACAAGACGATGTCTCTGAGCCTCAGTTTTATCTGTAAAAAGAGAGGACTGGAATTGATAACTTCCATGGTCCCTTATAGCTATGATATTCATTTGGATTTATGTCTACCAAAGACACTCCAGAAATGTGGATCCTTATTAAAGATTGATAAACGCATCGATGCGTCACTTCAGCAACTATGGACTCATATTGCTATAATGTGACATATAAGCCCCTCGAGTGCAGGAATCATTTCTTTTTATTACCTAATAAATATTTCATCTCAATAAATATGACAGCCAAGTTAGGTCTTGAAGGTAGGGAGTGATTTTAACTGGTGAGGGTGGGAGAAGGCTTGGGAGATAGGGTGACCAGGTAGATGATTATAGCCTCATTTTATAGATGAAGAAAAGAAGGTCCAGAGAGGTTTCTTTACTTATGCAGCATGATCATACAAGCACAAAGTTAGAGTCAGGATTCAAAACCATGTCTTTCAACTCTAGATTCAAAAATCTTTTCATTACACCAACAGGTTGATTTTTAGGTTCCAGTGGGACAGCCAGGTACAGATGACCATTGTACAATTAAAAATGGAATTTGAATGGAGGTGGAAGGGTGTTGTTAGAGACACTTCTATAGGTCTGGAAGTTATATGCATAGAAAAAATTAATAATTGAAGTTTCAAGAGTAGAGTAGATGAGATGCCAGAGAGAAAGAGAGGGTGTAAATTGAGACACAATTGCCAGCTGAAAGAGGGCAGAGAGACATTAGAGATTTTTGAGTTTAGGAGTGCCACCAGAAGTGGTGTAAGCACTGCAACAATTACACAATCAGATCCATACTCTAGGAAGATTAATTTTCCAACAGAGTGCTGGAAAGATTGAAGAAGAGAGGGAAGAGGAGGTCCTGGCATAGAGAGATAGATTAAGGGGTGTAATATCAATTAAGGTGGGACTTTCTTACTGTCTTAAAATGATTAAGTGTCTTTGATTGAGTCTTACTTGGTGCTATACCCCAGGCCCAAACCCCTACCTACTACATGCTAAGCATATATATGTTTATAGACAAATACATGCATATAGGTATATACACAGATATACACATATATGTGCATATATATATATGTGAAATTTTATATAACGTATACAATATTGCACAAGTGTCTAATTTTGACTTAAGCCTACTCATTGACTCATTGTGGTGTGAAGGTATATTAGACACCAGCTATGTTACCCTAGGTAAGTCACTTAACCACTGCCTGCCTCAGTTTTCCAACTGTAAAATGGGACAATTATGGGGCAGCTAGGTGGCGAAGTAAGTAGAGCAGTGGCCCTGGAGTCAGGAGGACCTGAGTTCAAATCTGATCTCAGACATTTGACACACTTACCAGCTGTGTGACCTTGGCAAGTCACTTAACCCCAATTGCCCTACCTTCCCCCCTCCAAAAAAAATGCGGCAATTATAACATCTACCTCTCAGGGTAATTCTAAGGATGAGATAAAATAACCTTAGTAAAATATAAGCCTTAAAGTGCTATGTAAGTGCTAACTACGATTGTTATTTTGGAGAATAAATTCTCTACATGAATGAAATAACAGATGTGATGTATATATATTTGTATATATAAGTGCATGTATTACACATGTATTTTCATAGCCTTGAATAAAATGAGAATATTAGCATAAATAAAATGTATAATGTATACAGTGTATTATTGCATTGATCCAAATATAGATCATGCCTTTTTCTCAAGTACACCTTATAGAAAATCTGAGTGAGACTTCTATGTATTATAAACCTATATATGTGCATGTGTGTGTGTATTTGTGCATATATATATAGATATAGATATAGATATAGATATAGGTATATATAGATATATATGTGGAGTATACAAGATAGAGTGGAGTAGTAGATAGATACACAAGAGAAGCAAAGGGATGTAATGGATACAGGAATGAACTTGGAATCAGGAAGACCTGAGTTCAAAACTGTCTCTGATACATACAGATTGTGTGATCCTGGGCAAGTCGCTTAGATTCTCAATGCTGTTATTCAATCACTTCAGTCATGTCTGACTCTTTGTGACCCCATTTGGCGTTTTCTTGGCAAAGATACTGGAGTGGTTTGTCATTTTCTTCTCCAGCTCATTATACAAATGAGGAACCTGAGGCAGACAGGGTTCAGTGACTTGCCCAGGGTCACACAGCTAGCGAGTATCTGAAGCCAGATTTTAATTCAGGAAGGTAAGTCTTCCTGACTCCAGGTCTGGCACTCTATTCACTATGCCACCTAGTTGCCCTTAGATTCTCAATACTTCCTATAAATTCCTATACTACCTATAAATTGCAAATCAGATGCCAATCAGCACTGGGAGAGGAAGTTTCTATCCTGAAGTGACCCAATCCGATATAATTTGCCATTAAATACAAACAACTAAGATCACATCACTTGGAAAGAAAATGAGAGAGAGACAGTGACATGTAAACACTTGGTGGAAAACATTAATACAAGCTGTTCTGAGCTTTTATACAAGGCCTGTTTAGAGGAAAAGTATGACCTATATTTGGACCAAGACAGTACATTATATTCATTATATTCTCTACCCATGTTACTAAGATATCATGATATTATTCAGGGCTATGAAAATATCAAAACATTTGGTTAATGTGTAAGTTTCCATCTGAAAAATAAAAAGCAGCCTAGATCCTGAGCCCAGCGATTGCTTACAGCCTCATTAGACCAAAGAGAAAATAGGAGAAGTATCAGCAAAACAAGAGCACGATATATAAAGACAGAATTCTACTCCAGAAAACCAGTTGTATGTGTGACCCCAGAGT
The DNA here is from genome assembly GCF_011100635.1 of Trichosurus vulpecula. NCBI lineage: Eukaryota > Metazoa > Chordata > Mammalia > Diprotodontia > Phalangeridae > Trichosurus > Trichosurus vulpecula. The sequence goes on from NC_050574.1 coordinate 420,344,810, forward strand.
AAATTGGGGGCACTGGGTATATGCCACAGAGTTCAGAGACTCTGTTGATGGATCTGCAGTGAGTCCACCAAGAAGTAAACCATTTTCACACTCCATGTTGAACCAATTGCCGAGAGATTTTGGCAACTACAGATGTATTGCTTCATTCTTCAGCTATTTGCTACAGCCCCATGAGTTCTGGTAATAATGTTTAAGAATTCAGGGAAAAGCCACTGACGTAGATGGAAAAGCAAGAGATTTGCCATAGGAGACCTGGATTTAAGTGGTGTGCCTGCTTCCTACTCACTCTGAAGCCCTGGAAAAGGTAATTCGGTTCTCTGAATTGTAGTTTCCTCCTCTGTATAAGAGAGATAACAATACCTGCCCTGCCTACTTAACAGGGTTGTTGCAAAGAAATGAAAGAGCTATATGTAATAATATCTTGAATTTGGCACCAGACCTATGATTTCATAGGGAATATTACCAGTGAGGAAGTGCCCTCTAGCAAATCAATTCTGTAGCTTATGGTATTATAGAGTTGCCTGGGGATATGAGAGATGAGGTAAATTATTTAGGGTCATCCATAGAGTATCTGTCAGAAGTGAAGCTTGAAGCTTGACCATGTGGTGACTCTAGAAAAAAATCAAACAACAAAAACCCCCTTTATCCACCAAATCCCACTTCTTCTCACATCTATAATAGAACCCTCATAATTATTGTGCTGAGTCAAAAGATACAGAACATCAAAGAACATGCACACACACACACACACACACACACACAATCATATGCCACCTCCAAAGACAATCTGTACCTTGGAAAGTAATGTGAGATCTTACTAGGATAGGTCTAAAGATGATCATTCAACCTGGAAGAGATCCAAGGAAGTTAGATTAGCCCTAGAGATTATGTATCCTATTACCTTCACCTCTCCAATTTAAACCTCATCCTGTGAGTCAATGTAAAGGCTTCATGGAGGTGAGAGTTGAGCTAAACCTTTAAAGACAGGCAGAATTTAGATAGGCAGAGAGAGGTAAGGAAGGCGTTCCTTGCGCAAATTCAAAATGAGACTAGGGTAAAGGTAAAAAAAATAAGGACATACAAGTTGTGTATTCAGGGGACAGTGAGAAAACCAGACTAATTCAAACAGCAGAGAAGTAGTTTGGAATAATAGGTTTGGGCCAGACTGGACAACTTTGAATTTCACATTGAGACTTTAACTGGTCTATACTGTAACCTGGTATTCTTGCAAATATGCATGGTCTTTAGGCCAAGGTCACCCACTGTATCTTGGGTCATCTCCCTTCTTCTTGACCTTTGTCTTGTCACTGGACTTCAATGACTCTGGAAGTTGGAGTGAGGCTGAAGACTTTGCATAGCTCTGTTTCACTTAAATCCAATTTACAAGCAAGTCGAGACTTTGCTCCTGTGATGTCGTTAGTCCTCTTTGAGAATGAAGGACCATCACCACCACCACAAACAATAACAACAGGGTCTTGGTTTCTTTCATCCCCCCTTCTCATCTCTGACTGAACCCCTTCTTGTACCCAGGGTCAGCAGGACCAGAGCTACCTGAACTGGTCTCAATGAAATTATAGGGTTTCTGACCAAGACAGATTTGGTTTGGCAAGGAAGACAATGGAGGTTTTTAATTGGGGCAGGGGTTAAGGGGGGATATTGATATAATTAGTGTTTTAATAAGATGATTTGGAAATTACAAGCCTAGGTGACTAGAAGAATGATTATACTAATTGTGGGATTTGGAAAATTAGAGGCATCTGATGGTAGTGGCAGGGGGCAGGGAAAATGAATTTGGTTTTAGTTACATTAGGTTTGAGGTGCTAATGAAACAGCTAAGAGCATTTAATAAGCAGAGAAAGGGAGGAAGGGAGGTATCAGATGAGAAATTGACAGAGGACTTAGGGAGATAAAGATTTTGAGTCATCCACATACAGGTCAAAGAAGAAAACTGTCAAATTCCGAGTGAAGCAATACTTACTGATTGAATGAGAGACAATGCAAACTAAAGAAAAAAATTAGATGGAAAAGATAGAAACTGTTTATTTAAATCGTTCTGTGTCTCTGCCTCATTCACTGCCACTGACCTAATAAGCTCAGATCCAGAGAATAAATGACAAATTGCATACACCATCCCCACTCGTTTTTAATTAAAGAAATAGAGGAGTGCATATGCTGATCAATGGGTTGATTAGTTTTGCTGAACTGTTTTTGTTTTTTAATCTTTGTTAGAGGAAGTGGTTGTTGATTACTTCAACTTAAGAGAGTAATGGAAAAAAATGTTAATAGCATAGATTAAATTTAAAAGTCTGTCCTGTGAACATTTCCCCCCAGAGAAATCAGTTGTTAAACATTTATGAGCACATCTCTGAGAAGGAGATCATTCTAGGCGTGATGCCAACCACAATAGGAAAGGACAGAGTAAGGAGATGAGGAAGGGAACAAGCATTTATTAAGTGCTTACTATGTGCCAGATAGAACACCAGACCTGGAGTCAGGAGTACCTGAGTAAAAATCTGGTCTCACACATTTACTAGCTGTGTGACCCTGGACAAGTCACTTAACCCTGTTTGCCTCAGTTTCCTCATCTGTAAAAATGAGCTGGAGAGGGCAATGGCAAATCACTCCAGTATCTTTGCCAAGAAAACCCAAATGGGGTCACAGACAGTAGAACACAACTGAAACAATTGAACTACAACATGTGCCAGATACTGTGATGAGCACTTTACTCATTATTACTCAACATTCAGATTTTATCTGATCCTCATGATAACCCTGGGAAGTGGTTGATATTATTATCCTCATCTTACAGTTGAGGAATCTGATGCAGTCAGAGGTTAAGTGACTTGCCTAGGATTACACAGCTAGGAAGTTGAGGCTGGATTTGAACTAAAGTCTTCATGACTCTGGGGCCAGCACTCTGGGGTGGAACATCATCAAATTGTGTATCCTTCAGATAGTAAATCCAGTGTAGCTGGATCATAGAAAGGAGTAAAGTGAAAGAAGTTTGGAAGGATAAAAAGGTGACAGATTGTGAAGGGTATCAAATAACAAATCAAATATATCTTCTACTTTATAGGTAATAGGAAGCCACCAGAGTTTATTAAATAGAAGGTGACATGGTCAAACCTATACTTAAAAATTAGAGGCGATAATTAAAACCATGGGAGCTAAGGCAATCATGAAGGGAAATAGTCTACAGGGAGAAATGAAGAGAGTTCAAGGCGAGACCTTGGGGGACACCCACAATTAGCGAGCTTGACATAGATGGAGATCTAACAAAAGAGTTTGCATTTTATCCTGGAAGCAGGTTACTGAAGCTTTTTGAGTAGGGAGTGTTATGGTCAGACCAATATTCATTTGAAAGCTGTATGGAAAATGGATTGGAGTAAGGAAAGACTGGATACAGAAGAACCAATCAGAAAGCTCTTGATAGAGATGAGAAGTGAGGAGGGTCTGGACTATGGTAGCCAGGTGAATGGAGAAATGGAGACAAACATGAAAGATATCATTGAGATATCTGTTATAGGCTTTCCCTACAAATTATCCCTGGTTCCAAGGAAGATCTGTGAATGCCCTCCCTCAATGAGCTATTCACACAGAATCTTGGTATTAAATGATACTTCTCCTAGGAACTATAGACTACTTAGGAATCTTCAGTGTGAGACCCTTTGGACTCTTTATGTTGCTATTATTTGCTTGTGGCTGAATATTTCATATTTTCTTTTGATATGGCTAGCTGGGAGGTGATACCACCTTGCTGGACTGACTGGTGCGAGGTAAGTGTTTTGGAGAAGGCAGCATTTGATTTGTGTTTTAAAGTATGGGTAGGAATTCAACTAGTGAAGAGGGATGGAAATATGTCCCAGCCTCACCATACTACATGGGCAAAGGTTAAAGAGACTGGAAAGTACAGGGTACATTCAGGAAATAACAAATTTATTGAATTTGGCTGGAATGTAGTATATATGGAATTCAGTTGTATGAAATGTGTGTAAAAAATAGACTAGCCCTAAGTTGTGGAGGACTTTGAATGGTAGCCAAGAGCTTAAAGTTTAAACCAAGGAGTCACTCAATATTCTAACACAGTGACATAATTAGATCTATGTTTATGTAGGGCAGCTAGGTAGTACAATGGATAAAGTGCTGACCTGGAATCAGGAAGACTTGAGTTCAAATTGCAGCAGCCTCAGACACTAGCTATGTGACCCTGGGAAAGTCACTTAACCCTGTTTGCCTTGCATCAGTTCTTTAGTTCTAAAATGAGCTGAAGAAGGAAATGGCAAAGGACTCCAATGTCTTTGTCAAACCTCAAGAAGGGGTCATGAAAAGTTAGATATAACTGACATAATTTAACAGCAACAACCTGATTATGTAAGATTAATTTAGAAGTGGTGTCCTATAATAAAAGAGAGAAACAAGAGATATTGTGAAGGAGGAATTTGTAAACCTTGGTAACTGATTGACTATAGACGCAAAGACTAAAAAAGAATAAAAAATAGGATAAGGCTGTAGAAGGGGCTGGCAAAAATAAGTCATCACAATTGACCTTCACTATAACCCTATGAGGTCAGGCTATTTACAGATGAGGAAACTAAGGCTCAGAAAAGTAAAAATAACTTTCCCAAAATGAACTTAAAGACCTTCCAATTCTAAAATCAGCTTTCTTTCTGCCTCAGTAAAGGATGGCTATGAGGATACCATTTCTTCATGCTGATGAGTCTCAGATCTACTTATCCTGCCCTCACCTCTCTGCCAACTCCAGTCTTGCATATCCAGCTGCCTATTGGACATCTAGAACTGTATTCTGAATGATAGCCGAAAATAAATATGTCAAAAACTGAACTCATCTTTTCCCTGAAACTCCTCCCCCTTCCAAATTTCCCTATTATTGTTAAGCACACTGCCATCCTTACTGTCTCATGACCCAGATGTCATCCTCAACTCTTCACTCTGTTTCTCACCTCCCCACATATAATCTGTTGCTAAGGCCTATCAATTTTATCTTTGTAATGCTCCCTTCTCTCTTCTGACTTTGCCACCACCCTGCTGCCAGCCCTCATCACCTCACACCTGGACTACTATAATAGCCTGCTGGTTAGCCTACCTGCCACAAGTCTCTCCCCACTCTGTTCCACCCTCTATTCAGCTGTCAAAGTGATCTCCCTAACACAGAGATTTGGTCATGTTACTCCTCCATACTCAATAAACTCCAGTGGCTTCCTTTCACTTCCAGGATCAAATATAAAATCCTCTGGCATTCAAAGCCCTTCATAGCCTGCCCTCCTCACCACTGCCTCCCCCCCTATCTTTCTAGTCTTCTTATACATTGAAGATAATTCCCCTAGTTCTTTTTGATCCAGTAACACTGGCCTCTTTCCTTGAACAAGACTCTCCCATCTCTAGGCATTTTCATTGACTGTTCCCTATGTATAGAATGTTCCTGGCAGTAGAGAAAGCAGGAGGTTGGAGCCAGCAACACGGCCACTCTGCTCTCCTGAGAAAGAGGAAGTACCAGATTAAGATTACATCCATCTTCCCCCTTAAAAATTTTAGTCTAGGGGATTTGATTTCCAGGTTCAAGCTAAACTTCTGACTGCTGTTTACTAACGGGGAAAGGAGGACCTCAAGTTTTATATCCAAGACTTGACTTCCTTTCCACTAATCCCCTGTTTCAAAATGAACACATATATAGCAGATAGCAAAGAAATCCATTTACCCAAGACAATAGCAAAACAAAATCAGAAGAAGTATATATAGGATACCAGACAATACAGAACAAAGAAGCACTCCCATTGGGAGTGAGATGACCCAGTTCAGCAGAGAGAGAGGGAGAGAGAGAGAGAGAGAGAGAGAGAGAGAGAGAGAGAGAGAGACTGACTCTAAGGGGAAAATCCCCAAAGTCTCTAGTGCAGTAAACTAGAGACAGGGATATGATGGAGACTGCTAGATCCTCTAATGTCCACTTCTTCCCAGAGTCTTATTCTCCCTTCAGCAACCTGAAGTAAATTTAGCATCACCCATCTTCTTTCCAGAAGCTGGAATCCAGGAGTGTTTGAAGTGAAATAAAAAAAAAAACAACTGAAGAGACTCAAAGAAAGTCTGAAGAGACTTGAAGAAAATGAAGCTCTCCTCTCTCCTGCTCTCCCCAACTGTGTGCCACACCTCCTACAGGCTTGGGGCATTGATCTCCACCAACAAGGAGAGAATCCCATACCAATGGGTTTTGGGACACAGGTTACACACACACATGTATGAATGAGTACATACATACATACACACACACACACATATATATATGTATATATATATATGCACATATAGGTTTGTGTAAATATGTATACGTCCTGCATATAAATTGCTTGTGTAGAATTATTTGAGTTCTTTCTCCTCCATTAGATCATGAATTCATGAGCCTGATTAAGGTGGTCCCTTCCATTCCGATTGTCCCTACATAGGCAACTTACACAATCATATAGGTTTCTAGGCAGTTTTAAATAAGGGAATTCTCTGTCCAGGTTCATGCCCACACCTGCATATGTTGCACAGAATTCTGCTACATAAGGTCAGGCAATGGTCACTAGTATAGCTGGAACTGAGAGAGAATCTGTTCACTCTGTCTTTCCACATAAAGTCTTCCACAAATTTTGCAGTCTTCAATATTTCATGAACAAAAGGTATTTCACTGAGTCCTCAGTTCCCTTAAACGGAGGTGCAGGGTAGACTTTTACTTATGTGAAGCAATATAAATAATAGTGACTTCTGAACAATTTGGGGAGTCTTTGTTCCCAGCTGAGCTTCAAGCACAGCTGATGATTTTGCAGATCAACCTCCAGTTGTGGCTCTTCAAATGTGCTGGCTTCTTCCCCCTATCCCTGAAACATCAAAGAGCATAGAAGGATAACCTGGTAAGAGAAAAATAAGAGGAGAAATCCTTACTGGGGATAAAAACAACAGAATTCTCCTGTCCCAGCTCTAAGTCCCCTTAGGATTTTTAAAACAAAACTCAATAAAGACAAAAAGGCAGCTATTCTGTGGCCAAGGTATTCTAAGAAGGCTGTTGCAAAGATTGCTCCAATTATCTCCTAGTTTCCAGTTCCACCCCATACCTATGACAGTCACTTTTCAGCCTGGATATAATCTCCTGGTCCTGGTGGTCTGAGGATGACCTAAAGAGGCTCCTTCAACTTAACTCAGGCAGCCAGGTGGCACAGTGGATAGAGGTTTGGGCATGGAGTCAGAAAGACCTGAGTTCAAATCCAGCCTTAGTTACCCTGGGCAAGTCAATTAACCTCCATCTATCTCAGTTTCGTACCTCACAAGGTTGTTGTGAGGATCAAATGAGATAATCCTTATAAAGTGCCTGGCACATAGTAGGTACTATACAAATGTCTATTCCCTTCCCAGTCCCTTATCTCCTTCAGCCTTCCAATGATCAGTTATAGCAGAAACATTCTCTACTACCCTTCTATGTATGATTTGTTAATCCCTCCAAGCCCCATTTTCCTCCAATTGTCTACTTAGAGGGAAGACTTATCTGGATAACAGAACACAGTAAGCAGGACCCGGCTTAGATCCCCTTCTGCCTTCTGCTCAGCCAGACTTCTATTTTCTAGCCCCAATAGTTCAGATCACGCAGGTAGGCGAGGCTAACCCTAACTGTAACTCTAAGCAGTTCACCTCAGCCTGGGATGGAGTTGATGTTGCATATGATTCCCTTGATGGGATCCAACAGAGGTCATTCCATAGATGGAACAAACTCTTTGTTTGCCATGATTTTTTTCTCATAAAATCTCCTGCAAATTTTGTAGTGTTTTCTACACTATAGGGGCACAAGACTTGACCTAGGGACAGACTACCCAGAGGGCAGCTAACTCTGGGCATTAAATACAATTCAAGCTGGACAAAGCTTTCACTGTTGAGTGAATGAGGAAAGCCATGAGGTAAGAAGGCATACCCTCCAATTATCTCCTCCTGATCAGCACTGCAGTTTTCACCTAGTTACCTTAGTTTCCCTGTATCAGTCCTTACCTGGCTAGACCTGTTTACTCTTCTTCCTGTGTCAGCACTGGTACATCTTACTTGTAACAGCTCTCACTTTCTACTGTTCCTTTTCAAGGCAGCAGAGGAGTCAAGCCTTACTTAGTAAGCAAGAAATTCACTAGTTCCTTTGAAACTTGGAATTCTTTCCTTTTCCCCAAAGAATTTCTTTTGGTAATTTAGTATTCAGTTCGTTGATACAATAGTCAGTCAGTCAATTAGCAGAATTCATTAAGCTCCTACTGACCTGCTGTGCTAATCTCTGGGGATGCGAAGAAAGGCAAAAAAAAAACCCAACCAGACCTTTCCCTCAAAGATCAATGACTGTGAGACAACTTGCAAACAACTAGATACAAATAAGATATTTACAGGATACATTGGAGGTAGTCACAGAGAGATTGTTGCTGTTGTTTGTCCTTCACTCTCAAGGAGGACCAATGACATCAGCAGGGTAATGTCTTGACTCGCACTTGAATTGAATTTAAGTGAGGCAGGGCTGTGCAAAGTCATCAGCCTCACTACTCTCCTTCAGAGTCATCAGAGTCCAATAGCAAGACATAGACCAAGATGACTAGAGATGGCCCCCTCTCAGAAAGAAGGGACTAACATTAAGGATTGGAAAAGGCTTCTTGCAAAAACTTTTAGCTGATAATTGGAAGCCAGGGAAGCCATGGTGCAGACATGAGAAGGGAGAATGTTCCAGCATGGTGACCAAGAAGTAAAGATTGAAGATGAGTATCATGTGTGAGGAACACCAAGGAGACCAGTGGCCATGGAGGTCAGAGTCCCGGGACTGCAGAGTCTGTGGAGGGCAGGAAGATGTAAAAAGACTGAAAAGATAGGAAGGGGCCAGGTTACAAAGGGCTCTAAAAGACAAATCATTTCTAAGCCCTTCTGCTGAAAGCCTGATGCAGTAAGTTGTAACTAGTATCAACTTATCATAATCAATCTGAAACTGATGCTATTTTTAAACTGCAAGCAATTATCCCAAGGTGAAAGAATCCAATTTGGCTTTTCAATTTTTTTTTTCACCAACTGTAATGAGACAAGTTATTTACTGCACAGTAAATCTGAAAACAGAAGCTCTTTAGGAAAAGGCAACATGGTGTCATAATAATAGCTGACAATTGCATAGTGCTTTGAAATTTGCAAAGGACTTTATTCACATCGTAATACTTGTCACAATAACCCCATGAAAAGATAACATTATTAGTATTATTGTGAACATTTTATAGATGAAGAGACTGAGGCTCCAAAGAGTAAACGTTCCTTGAGGGAGAAGAATATTTGACTTTTGTATCCCTGGTGTCTAGCATGGTGTCAAGTTACCAAGGCTTGTCAGTTTTGTATCTAGGACATTTATCCTATCCAGTCCTCTCACTCTATTCACACAAGCCCGTATAATCTCTCCCTTAGTCTATTACAATAGCCTCCTTATTGGTCTTCCGGACTCAAGCCCCTTCCCTCTCCAATCCATCCTGCACTTAACTGTAGAAGTGATACTGAATGATGGGTGAATTTGTGAATGAATAAATAAAAAAAGCATTGACTGAGTGCTTACTTTGTGCCAAGCACTGTGCTAAGGGATGGGGAAAGGCAAGACAAGGACCTTCTTTCAAGACACTCACACGCTAGTTGGGTGCGATACACATATAAGAGTTCAACTGCGCATCATCAGGGTAGATAGAAAAAGTTTTCTTAGGTTTCACCAGCAGATCAGGTGTTAGTAACTCAGGGTCTACAACGTAGATGGTAAAGCCTGGTCAAGACATCACCCTCACGATGTCATCAGTCCTCTTCGAGAATGAAGGGCAAATACCAGGAGAGCCTGGTTGTCCTGTCTTACCAAAAGACCTGTAGCTGATGCCTCTCAGTTTAAACAATGATATGAATGAACACGTCACTTTTCCTACCCAGCTTCCCCAGATGGGTAGCACAGGGAAGACAGGGCTTGTATGAGGCAGGAAAGGGTTCAACATTGGAATGAAATTAGATACTTGCTGGTCATTTGATGGTTAACAAAAGGAAGCTTGCTTAGCCATAGCATAGGATATACAATAAGGATACAGAAGCTAACTTAGATAGACATGAGCATCTTTACCTCCTTTCAGAAATATGTCTGGTTACCAGAGCATGGTCTTGATCTATCTACAAAGTCTGAAGGGCCTATACTTCATGTTGGCCAGCCATTGTATGCCCTTAAGCGATTAGGAAACCTTATTATTACTCTCTGAGGCCACTAGGAAGCCACATAAATGGCAACCCAGGTTGAGTCTTAGGCCTCTTCCTTGCCTCTTAAAGTAAGAGATAACCTAACTTGCATGGTGCTGGGGGAAGGAGGAGGCTAGAGAATTCTAGTAGATGTTTATCTTATAGCAGTCCTTCCCTTGGTGACAAGATATGAAAGGGCTTAAAGAGAACTTTCCACCATTTAAATGATGTTGGCTCTATTACTGAACAATCTTAATCTTGGTGTTGTGAGAAGCCTAACACAGAGCATCTTGGAGAAAATGGGGGAAAACCCAACTAAATACAAACAAAATATAACAAAAACAAAACAAGATTTGCAGTCACCTGAAGAGATGACCAAATGTGGAAGAGAATGAAGACCATAAATCCGCCTTCTCCCCACTTTGAAATGACTCAATCGTGACAATCTGCTCCATGGGAAGGGTGATGTCAGAAACCTACTGCAGTTCACAGTGGGCATCCCAATGTAAGCTGGTAACGATAATCAGGGAAGCAAAAGGAATTGCAGCACAGGAAAATGCTTCTGATGTAGTCACTGATTCTTCATCAAGGGCCAAAGTCATCTGTGGTAAGATAGCCAAGAAGCCATCTCTTGCATGCAGCCTGTCCCCTTTTCCAGTGTTTATAGTAAGATTTTCCCTGTATCAATTTCAGGGCCAACCATCAACGATATCATTTTTCCTGGTAGCCCTATTATGGGGTTAATACCAAATTTCTGCCCTAATTGAGGTCTCTGCTGAAGGTCTGTCACCTTATTTTATAGGGGATTGGATAAGGATTCTCCCTTCCCTTCATCCAAAAATTCAGGAGTTAGCTAGGGGATTCCAAATACAAATTCACCATAGTTAATAGCAATAGTTTCACTTTACCTGAACTGTCATATAGCAAGGCACTTGCCAACAATTTCACCCCAAAGGTTCCCAAGCCCTTTATGTCTGAAAAAAACTGAGAGGAATGGACACCTGCTAAATGACTGCAAGGTCCTGGCAAATCTGTGCCAAGAAAGGAAGGGCCAGAGAGGGTCAGCTAGAATTATGTACAAAAGCAATATGTCTTGATCAGTTAGATCTTCCTGGAGGCTGCTTCTGAGAACAGAGTGCCCTCCCCTTTCTACAGTGGCACTGATTGTTCACAGATATCAGATTCATTAGATTGTGTGCTCCTCAGGGGCAGACTATCTTTTGCCTTTCTTTGTATTCCCAGAACTTAGAACAGTGCCTGGCACATAGTTGGCACTTAATATGTATTTATTGACTGACTGATATTGCATCTGGGAAGTGGGGAATCTAACCCTAGTAGCCAGTGGTGTGATTTTAAAACTCTTGACTAGCAGGGACAAGCCATTTACCCTGAAATGGAAAGTGAAGGTCAGTTTACTAGCTGGAGACAGGTTTAGGACCATGTCAGTTAGGTGAGAATTCTAATTGAGATAAGGAGCCCATTTGGGCAAGAGTAGCTTCTGCATCTTTAGGGGGATCCTACAGCACAGAATGTCATTATGACTCTGAGCCTGAGGCTGCTTTTCCTATCAGTGCTTCTTGAGAGTACACCCTGCGTTTAAGGGAAAGTGCATTTGGTATCTAAAGGTTTTACTAGACAAATTTAGTAAATGTTTGCTAGGGGCTAATCATGCCTACTGGCTAATAGTTGATATAAATCATGCCGTTAGGACTCATGGACTATAGCACTAGGTATACAGACCCATAGCATTATCCATAGAACCCTGAGTAGCAGCTGCTCTCTAGGTATTCAACCTGCAAGTGAGAATACAAGTTGGGGGAGTATCTCAGTGGGAATGCTTTTTGTTGTTGTTGTTTAGTCATTTTCAGTCATATCCGATTATTCATGACCTCATTTGGGCTATTTTTGGCAAATACACTGGGGTGGTTTGCTATTTCCTTCTCCAGCTCATTTGATGAGGAAACTGAGGCAAACAGTGTTAAGTGACTTGCCCAGGGTCACATAGCTAATAAGCAGCCATATTTGAATTCGATTCTTCCTGACTCCAGGCCCAGCACTATATCTACTGTGCCAATTAGCTGCCCCAAATAAAGGATTGTTAAATCCATTTTTCATTCATGTCTGAATTTCTGTGATTCCATTTGGAGATTTCTTGGTAGAGACACTGGATTGCTTTGCCATTTCCTTCTCCAGATCATCTTACAGATAAGAAACTAAGGCAAACACGGTTTAATGTGTCTAAGGCTAGATTTGAACTCACAAAAATGAGTCTTCCTGACTCAGAGCCTGGAGTTCTTTCCACATATGCGCACACAGACACACAGACACACAGACACACACACACACACACACACACACACGTGTTTGTGTGTGTGTGTGTGTGTGTGTGTGTATGCATATGACCTAGTGGACAGCATCACCTAGCTGCCCCAAAGTGGGGATGCCACATTTGAAATAACTAATAGTGGGCCTGTCTGGCACTGTAGGAAGTCCACCCTAAGAGGGACCTATGAAAAATTACAGTATAAATTGCCTATCATTTTCCTCCTATATCCACAAAAAAGGGAGAGGTGGAGAACTCTATTTCCTTCTGAAATTGTTCAGCATGGAATCTTACAGTTGGAAGGGACCTTAGAATTCATCTAGTCCAATCTCCCATCCAAGACAATAATTTTTTTCTACAACGTTCTTGACAGGTGACATCAACACACTACTTAAACGTTTGCAGCAACGAAGAATGTGAGATGGCCCTTCCATTTCTGAATTGTTCTAATTTTGGAAAGTTTTTCCTTGGGTTATGGTAAAATCTCCATCTCCACAGCTTCTGCTGATTGGTTCTATTTCTGCCTTCCAGAGAGATCAATAATAGCCTGACTGTCCTCCCATATAACAACTAACTACTTTGTGAGGTTGCTCATCCTATTTGGGGTAATTCTAATTATTGTGCATTTCTTTCTTATCTTTAAATCATCCTTCCTGTAAATTCAGTCCATTAGGCCTAGTTCTACCTTGTTGAATAACGCAAAATTAATCTTTCTTTCTAATAACAGCCCTTCAACTATTTTGAAAGCATTTATGGATTTACTGGGGGCGGAGCCAAGACAGCGGCTGGAGAGCAAGGACTAGCATGAGCTCACCGCCAAGTCCCTCCAAAAACCTATAAAAAATGGCTCTGAACCAGTTCTAGAACTGCAGAACCCACAAAACAGCAGAGGGAAGCAGGGCTCCAGCCCAGGACAGCCTGGATGGTCTCTGGGTGAGGTCTATCCCACACGGAGCTGGGAGCTGGGAGCTGGGAGCGGAGCAGAGCAGAGCCCAGTGTGAGCGGCCCGGACCAACCAGACCAGGAGCTGGGCCAAGAGGGCCCTAGCGTCCTGAATCAGTGAGATGCAGCAGCTACCAGACTTCTCAACCCACAAACACCAAAGACAGCAGAGAAGGTTATTGGGAAAAGCTGTGGGAGTGGAAGGAGTTCGAGGTTCGGCCACCGCCCCTGGGGCAGCAGAGGTGGGACTGCTACAGCTGCAGTTGCTTCCAGCTCCAGGCTCGCCTGCTGGGAGGAATTAAGTGGCGGTTCAGAGCAGGAGTGCACAGCCTGCTAAAGATCTAAGCCCAGTCCGGGTTGGGGGTTCTTGGGGAAGGAGCAGTGCTGGTGTGGCAGAGCTGGTGCATCCCCCCCAAACGTGGAACATAGAACTCTTTAGTCTACAAGCAGTCATACCCCGCTGAAAAACTCAAGGGTCAAGTTAGTTGGTTGGGAATATGGCCAGGCAGTGAAAATGCACCCAGATTCAGTCTCAGACTTTGGATTCTTTCTTTGGTGACAAAGAAGACCAAAACATACAGCCTAAGGAAGTCAACAAAGTGCAAGAGCCTACACCAAAAGCCTCCAAGAAAAACATGAACTGGTCCCAGGCCATAGAAGAGCTCAAAAAGGATTTGGAAAAGCAAGTTAGAGAAGTAGAGGAAAAAAGGGGAAGAGAAATGACAGTGATGTGAGAAAACCATGACAAACAAGTCAATGACTTGCTAAAGGACACCCAAAAAATACTGAAGAAAATAATACCTTAAAAAATAGAGTAACTCAAACGGCAAAAGAGCTCCAAAACACCAATGAGGAGAAGAATGCCTTGAAAGGCAGAATTAGCCAAATGGAAAAGGAGGTCCAATGGACCACTGAAGAAAATACTACCTTAAAAATTAGATTGGAGCAAGTGGAAACTAGTGACTTTATGAGAAATCAAGATATTATAAAACAGAACCAAAGGAATGAGAAAATGGAAGACAATGTGAAAAATCTCATTGGAAAAACCACTGACCTGGAAAATAGATCCAGGAGAGATCATTTAAAAATTATTGGACTACCTGAAAGCCATGATCAAAAAAAGAGCCTAGATATTATCTTTCAAGAAATTATCAAGGAGAACTGCCCTGATATTCTAGAGCCACAGGGCAAAATAGAAATTGAAAGAATCCATCGATCGCCTTCTCAAATAGATCCCAAAAGGAAATCTCCTAGGAATATTGTCGCCAAATTCCAGAGCTCCCAGATCAAGGAGAAAATACTGCAAGCAGCCAGAAAGAAACAATTTGAGTATTGTGGAAACCCAATCAGAATAATCCAAGATCTGGCAGCTTCTACATTAAGAGATCAAAGGGCTTGGAATACGATATTCTGGAGGTCAATGGAGCTAGGATTAAAACCTAGAATCACCTGCCCAGCAAAACTGAGTATCATGCTCCAAGGCAAAATATGGATTTTCAATAAAATAGAGGACTTTCAGGCTTTCTCAGTGAAAAGGCTAGAGCTGAATAAAAAATTTGACTTTCACACACAAGAATCAAGAGAAGCATGAAAAGGTAATCAAGAAACGGAAATTGCAAGGGACTTACTAAAGTTGAACTGTTTTGTTTACATTCCTACATGGAAAGATGACATGTATGATTCATGAGACCTCAGTATTAGGGTAGCTGAAGGGAATATGC
This sequence comes from Trichosurus vulpecula, assembly GCF_011100635.1. NCBI lineage: Eukaryota > Metazoa > Chordata > Mammalia > Diprotodontia > Phalangeridae > Trichosurus > Trichosurus vulpecula. The sequence continues at coordinate 420,360,044 of NC_050574.1, forward strand.
ATATATATATATATGTTTATGTATATATATATATATATGTGAATGTGTATGTATGTATATATGTATGTGTGTGTATATACATACATACATATATATATATATGTATATACATATATATAGAGAGAGAGAGAGAGAGGGAGAGAGGGAGAGAGCAGACACAGGGTGAGTTGAAGATGAAGGGAAGATATCTAAAAGAAATAAAATCAAATTAAGGGATGAGAGAGGATTATATTGAGAGAGGGAGATAGGGACAGATAGAATGGGGTGGATTATCTTGCATAAAGGTGGCAAGAGGAAGTAGTTCTGTGGGAGGAGGGGAGAGGGCAGGTGAGGGGGGAATGAGTGAATCTTGCTCTCATCAACTCTAGCCTGAGGAGGGAATACCATACATACTCAATTGCGTATCTTACCCCACAGGAAAGAAGAGGGAAGAAGATTAGAAAAGGAGGAGGTGGGGGATGATGGAGGGGAGGGCAGATGGGGGTGGAGGTAATCAAAAACAAACACTTTGGAAAGGGGACAGGATCAAGGGAGAAAATTGAATAAAGGGGGGTGGGTTGGGAAGGAGCAAAATATAGTTAGTCTTATACAACATGAGTATTGTGGAAGGGTTATACATAATGATAGACATGTGGCCTATGTGGAATTGCTTGACTTCTTAGGGAGGGTGGGTGGGAAGGGAAGAGGGGAGAGAATTTGGAACTCAAAGTTTTAAAAACAGATGTTCAAAACCAAAAAAAAAAACACAAGTTTTTGCACGCAGCTAGAAAATAAGATACACAGGCAATGGGGCGTAGAAATTTATCTTGCCCTACAAGAAAGGAAGGGAAAAGCGGATGGGAGGGGAGTGGGATGACAGAAGGCAGGGCTGACTGGGGAACAGGGCAACCAGAATATACACCATCTTGGAGTGGGTGGGAGGGTAGAAATGGGGAGAAAATTTGTAATTCAAACTCTTGTGAAAATCAATACTGAAAACTAAAGATGTTAAATAAATAAATTTAAAAAAACCAAACAAAAAAAAGAAAGCATTTATGACATCCCTCCTAAATCCTGGACCACTTAAAACCTCTCTGAGCTTCTGCTTCCTCATCTGTAACACAAGGATAATATGTGCCTGGCTGATTTCACAAGAATGTTACGAGGATCAAATGAGATCATATATATAAAAGGCTTTGTAAACTCTAAAAGGCTATACCAATGTCAGCTAGTAATCGTCATGGTAGTTTTACTAGTCTTGTAATAATAATCTGTTCTTCATAAAACATGGTTTAGAGTCCCTTCTTATCTTATTAGCCCCCTTCTGAACACATTCAAATAGTATGTGCCAAGGAAGAGGTCGTTGTCTAGTTGGAGTGGGCTCACTTGGTGAGTTACATCTCTTCTTATAATGAATCTGAGACACAGTTTATTCTCACCCAGGAAACACTTTTGGTACAATCTGTATCCAGGCTCCTAAGTAACAAACCCACAAAGGGAGGAGATAAGTGTCTCTGACCGCTTCTCCCAAAGTACCAGCATTCAAGCATGAGTAAAATGCAGAGAAAGCAGAGAAAATACTAATTTGCCCCAGAGCACAGACATTGTGTTGCTACAGTGGTCCTCTGAGCCTCATTTGGCCTTTGCCTGACATTTTTCCCACATGATTCTCTCCAACTTGCTGAAATCAATTGGCTTTTAGTGTGAACCAAGATTGTTCTCCAGTATTTTTTCTGTTTAAATATTGTCGTTATAGTTTTCATGTGGGTGGAAACTATCAGGGTTATTCCTTGTGTGCTAAAGGGAGTATTTATTTAACATGGGCTGGGTTGGTTTCCCTTTAAATGGACAAGGAAGCTCTTCTTGGAATTCAGTCAGGGGAAATAGTTGTTTTTTTCATCCTTTTTTGAAGAGGACTAATGACATCACAATTAATGTCTTGACTCATGCGTGAATTGGATTTAAGTGAAGGAGAGTTATAAAAAGTCATTATCTTCGCCTTCTCTTCCAGTGGACTTCTTTGAAGTCCAGTGGCAAGACAAAAGTCAGGACAACTGGTGATGACCCTGGATGCACTGGGTGACTTTGGCATCTCTAATGTCCAACTAAGCTCTGAGTCCTCTGAGGCACCTGCTTCAGCCACTTTTATGGCTGGTTAGAACAAATTGTTCGCATCCACCCATTCCACTACGGAAAGTCTCCACGTGCTTGGGGTAGACGTTCCTCTAAATCATTGGCAGATTTGAGGCATGTCACTTACCCTGGTTTAGCCCATCTGCCAAGACAGTTTCCATGGTGTCACCACTAAGCAGGCTACAGCTTCTCTCCCCTATTTGAACCTTTGATGTGGCTCGCATCTTTGTCACAGTAAAAGAAAAATCTAACCTATGAAGAGTTGGGGTTCTTGAGGTGTGGTGGTACTCCAACTGCCCTTTCAGGTGTCTTTCTGACACATCATTGCTACTCTGGAAAACATGACAGGGGAATAGTGTCTATTTTAATTAGTAATATTATGCTTTCAATATTATGGTAAGCGAATTTCTTTTTATCAAATGTTATGGTCCATGAGTATTTAACTAGCTTCCAATTCTAAGCTTTAATTCTTGAATTGGCTTGAAGTAGGCCTGGCCCAGAGAATTTAGCATTATTTGGTTTGTTGTTGTTGTTCAGTTGTTCAATCATGTCCAACACTTCATGACCCCCTGGACCATACTATCCATGGGGTTTTCTTTGCAAAGATACTGGAGTAGTTTGCTGTTTCCTTCTCCAGTGGATTAAGGTGCTGGAGGCATTAAGGGACTTGTCCACGGTCACACAGCTAGCAATTGTTTGAGGTCAGATTTGACTTTAAGTTTTCCTGACTCCAAGCCTAGTATTTCTATTCACTGAGCCAGTTAGCTGCCTCCTAGACAAACTGAGGTAAAGTGACTTTCCCAAGGTCGCACAGCTACGTGAGTGTCTGAGGCCAAATTTTACCTCAGGTCTTCCTGACTCCAGGCCCAGTACTCTATCCACTGAAACATCTAGCTACTCCCTGTATCAGCACCTGGCACATGAAATGTGCTTAAGATGATGGATGGATTCTACCAACAAGCTGCTTGACTCTCTAGTAATAACTCTGAAATATATAAATCTATCAGCATTTTTCTTCCACCATATTTTTCCATTTCTTTTTTCTTATTCTTTTTCCTTTTCAGCCAAAAGGAAATTATTCCACTAGAACCTCCTTGCTTGCTAGTTGCACTAGGTCAAGCAACTCTTTCTCTCTTCTGGGAAAAGAGGAAAGGTTAGGAAATTATGGGTAAGTGAACCTTCCTTGAATCTCTCAGCACCCTCCCTGTGACGTTTCCTATGTAGCTAATACTTTTACAATTTGCATTATAGTTATTTATTCCCCTTTCTCATCCCCACAATTAGAGTATCATTTTCCTGATGGCAGAGGCTATTTCTTAATTAATCCTGATATCCCCCACACCATCTAGCCCAGTAAACCACTTCTTCTAAAAGGAAGTTAACCCTGAGATCTTAGAATTAGAAGAAATAACAAACATCATTTAGTCTAATACTTATTTTGTCACATACAGGTGTAAGTGATAATCTATATTGTGTTTAAATATGCAATTTTTGTACCCTCTTTTTCCTGATTTTAGACTATAGTCTCTAGAGAGTGTAGACCTGGTATTCTAATTTTTTGTAATTCTATATATAATATAATATAGGACTCTTCAGAATGCACTTGGTTAGATTATACAATTCAATAACTAAGCATTGAATGGTAGCAAGATCTTAAAAAATATTTTGTATTTACTCATGAGTGTGCATATTGTTTCTTCCCCATTAAGATAAGCTCCCTGAAGGCAAAGATAGTTTCATTTGCAATTTCTCAAGCATGGGGGACAGTAAATGAAAATGCCCAAAGCCCAGAGACAAAGTATTGAGTGTGAGGACTAGAGAGACCAATTTGGTTGGATTACAGGATGCAGGATATAATGTCCAATGAGCTGGAAAGATAGGTCATAGCCAGGTTGTAACAGGTTTTAAAAGTTATGCATAAAGGAAACCAGGAACCAGTAGAGTTTATTGAACAGATATGGAGAAAAAAAAACAAAAAAGCACAAAACATTTGTTAAGTCTTAGTATGTGGCAGACACTGTGCTGTGATGGGGATGGGGTCAACATGAGCTTGTGGTTAATTTTGTGGTTGAAGTTGGAGAAGGATCATTCAGAGGAAAGACAGCGTAGGGTGATTAAATGGCCAGAGAGTAATTTGGAACCCTATTACTGTTCTGCTTCTAGTTACATATGAGGAAATCCTCTCAGTAGAATTAGGAGGGAACCTTCTTTGACCCTGTGGAATTAGCCCAAGATGTGCTTATGGAGCTTGAGACACAGCAAAGTTATTACAAAGACCCGTATCTCCTGGATCTCATGCAGTTTTAGAAAAGCTGGATTGCCAACATAAGGAAAATTAAAATTAATTATTTTTATGCATCCTTTATATAGTGACAGATATGAATGTACTTTGATTCTTTTAAAATTATGTCTTGAAATAAGAGGGAGAGCTTATGGATTTGGTGACAGGGTAGGTGAAAAGAGACATCATATTTGCCCTGCTAGGCAGGGTTCAGGACAGGAGGGTTTTAGTCTCAACATTTACTCATTGTGTGACCTTGGAGAAGCCATATCACTTTTCTGGGCTTCATTTTCCTCATCTGTAAAATGGATTCAAACTAGATGGTTTCCAGGGGCCCTTTGGAGTTATTATTGTATATTCATGATGAAATAGTGTAAGGACAAGCAAAGTGGGACTGTTTGCTGTTTTTTCTTTTGGAGTGCTTCTCAGCACTAAGGCAATCGAGTGCCTTTGAGTCTTGCCTTTGTTTGAATCAAGAGTCTTTGAGTGAATCAAGAGTCTTTGATGACCTGCTTAAGTCACAAGAAAGCCTAAGTCACATGAATTTGAGTAACATGTTTGTGACACCATCTGACCATGAAGAAGCATATATATACTCTGAGATTAACATTTTGCTTGGGGCTCACTCATTGGAAGAGAGTTTGTGTAGAAACTCTGAGTAGCCATTAAGGAGCCCCCCCCCCCCGCTTTGAAAGTCCAGATATTGGTGCTTCTCTCTCTGGTAACTACATATGTATTACTATGGACAGACAGTTAGGAGCCCTTTCTGCTGATTTGTGTTATTTGCTCTGTTTATATAATTTCTGCTTGTAATTTCTGTTTGTGCTTTCTCTGAAGTTAGGGTGCTGACATTCTCCCCGAGCTAAGTGAATGATATATGTATGTTTAATTAAAGTGAGATTGTAAACCTCTTAGAGTTGCTTTCCTTAGAAAAGCAGATCAAAGAACCTGTACTAGCATCCCTCCTGTGTGCTAGTGTTATTGGCCTTATACCTCCACAGCAGCTGCAAGCAGCATTGGTGTTATAAACAGTCCAAGAAAAGAACTCCATGCTTGGGGAACACATTGAAGGGACAAAGATGTTGCTAATACACAGCTATTTGGCAATTGTAATTATATAGTAATATAGTCAAAACATACATCCTCAACTGACAACCATAATCAAGCAAACTTTACTAAAGAGAGTGCTTAACTTTTCTATGGCATGAACCCCTTTAGCAGTCTAGGGAAGCCTATGGAACCTTTCTGCTTTTAAATGCATAAAATAAAATACATGGGATTACAAAGGAAACCAATCATATTGAAATAGTTACCAAAATGTTAAGAGTGTTACAGTAGGCTCAAAGACCATTTGCATAATATTCTTTTCATTGGTGCATTGCTCCAGGCCTACATGAAGTGTAGACTTGTTTAGAGCCTAAGAGAGAATACATTTACACACACATACACACACACACACACACACACACACACACACACATTCACAGACTCCAGGTTAAAAATCTTGTAGAAACTAGAAAGGTCTCTGGCCTATCATAAGGAGCATGTCATTTAACTAATAAATAGAGAGAATACATCAATAGTAGGCTGAATAATTTAGTAGAACCTTGGGCATTCGTTACAAGGCAGCTAGGTGGCACAATGGATTGAGTGGTATGCCTGGAGTTAGGAAGATTCTTTGTGAGTTCAAATCTGGGCATGGATACTTAATAGCTCTGTGACTTAATAACTAGGCAAGTCACTTAACCCTGTTTGTCTCAGTTCCTCATCTGTAAAACAAAATAAAAATAAAAATAAATTAACAATCTGGAGAAGGAAATGGCAAATCACTCCAATGTCTTTGCCAAGAAAACCCCAAATGGGGTCACAAAGATTTGGACAACATTGTTTATTTATTTTTAATCTCAGTTTAATTTATGTTTATCAAACAGCTTTTGAACTCCTGGGAAACAGTTAGCTTTCTGACTTCCAGTCCATCACAATGGCATTTAAGTCAGCATCTACATGGGAAGAACCTAATCTTATGTTTCAGGTACCAAAATAAATCTCTATTCTTCTTACTGTAACAATGACAGGAGAGGGAAAATGGGATCATAGCTTTGGAGGCAGAAAGATGTAGGTTCATATCCTATCTCTAAAATATATTATTGGTTAAGGGATTAGCAAATCACTTAACCTCTTGGTTTTTGAAAGGCAACTACCTATGACTATACATTATAATCAAGTTATTAATCTATACCCATGGAAGAAATTTATGATAACAATGAAATCACAGATCTGAACCCACCACAATGGAAAAGAATGCTCCCCCACCTTGTCTCTACCTCCAGGCTTCCCTGGCTTTCTTGAAATTCCAGCTAAAATCCGCCCTTTCACAGGAAGCCCTTAATGATCCGCCTTAATTACTAGTGCCTTCCCTCTGTTGTTTATTTCCAATTAATCTTGTATATATCTGGTTAGAACACAATTGTTTGCATGCTGTCTTCCTTATTAGACTGTAAGCTCCTTGAGGGTAGGGACTGTCTTTTGTCTTTCTTTGTATCCCCAATACTTGGCACAGTTCCTGACACAAAGTAGTCACTTATTAAATGTTTATTGACTGACAATTCCAAAAACTCATGTTAAAAAATGCTATCCACTTCCAAAGAGGGAGCAGTTGAACTCTGAGTACAAATTGAAGCATATTTTTTTCACCTTATTTTTCTTGCTTTTTTGTGACATGGCTAATATAAAAATATGTTTTGCATGATTTCACACATACTGTTATCATGTTGCTTGCCTTCTCAATGGGTGGGAAGGGAAAATTTTGGAACTCAAAATGTTTTTAAAAGAAAATTAAAATAAATAATAATTTCTTAAAAAGTAAATATTTATTGACCAACAATGTAGATACTTCCTTTTTTAAAAAAAGCTAAACAGATTTAATATATTATGCTTATAGAAAGAGTGAAATATTTTGTGACCATTAAAAGTCTGTTCCTCTCTCAGATGGATTTATCTGTCCTAGAAATCCAGAAACCAAGAGTTTTAGTGTCACATTGGAAAGGGTTTTGATCATAAATGCTGGAAGATAGAATGAGGACTTAAAGATGTTACTGGAATAATAGGGAATCCCAGTAGAGACCATATATTTCTCAAGATAGTCAATTCAAATGAAACAATCATTAATAAATGCAGGGGAAAGGATTGTTTCAGAGAAGTAGCGCTAATCCTACAGGATGGCATGCATGGGAGAGGAATAGCAGATGCCCAAAGGCAAAGAACTTTGCTAGCCTCCCCTTCATTTCCAGCTCCAGCTTCATGGCCCAGACACACCCTAAGCTGCTCATTTTAATCCAAATACCCGAATTCATTCAGTGCTCAAAATCATACAGTTTTAGAAAAATAACTAAACACTACCCAGTCACCTGTAGGTCAGGGTGATGGAATAGTCAAAGGAATGAAAAATGAGGGGCAGGCAGGAACCCAGGAAACAGCACTTACTGCATCACAGCAAGCAAGTAACCAGGGAGTGGGGGCAATACATGGTCTCACAGTCAGCTGAGACTTGGAATAAATGCATCCTTGGTGCTGGAGTCAGATGAGACAAATCATTTTTCACTGGTTCACAATAATAACCTCCATATCCAATGGCTCCACAGCACAAGGCTAGATGCTGTAGGGGATGATGATGATAATGATGATGATGATGAAGATGATGATAGCTTACCTTTATAAATCCCTCTAAAGCTTACTAAGAGCTTTACATTCCTCACAGCAATCCGGTGTTGTAACACAGCTAGTATTTCTCCCACTTTGCAAATCAGATCTGGCATAAGCAAATTAGGGGAGCATAGAATACTTTAACTGTCAGACAACAAAAGATAACATTATAGGATATAAAATGAATAACTTTGATTGCATCAAATTAAAAAGGTTTTGCACAAACAAAACCAATGCAGCCAAGTTTAGAAGGAAAGGAAACTGGGGGAGAGGGAAATTTACAGCAAGTTTCTCTGATAAAGGCCTTATTTCTCAAATATATAGAGAAATGAGTCAAATTTATAAGAATGCAAATCATTGCCCAACTGATAAGTGGTCAAAAGATATGAATAGGCATATTCTTCTTCAGAAGAAAAAAATCAAAGCTATCAATTTTGTTATTGCTGTTCAGTTGTTTCCAACTCTTTGTGACCTCACTTGGGGTTTTCTTGGCAAAGATACTAGAGTGGTTTGCCATTTCTTTCTCCATCTCATTTTACAGATGAGGAAACTGAGGCAAATAGGGTTAAGAGGCTTGCCCAGGGTCACACAGCTAGTAAGTGTCTGAGGCCAGATTTGAATTCATGAAGATGAGTCTTCCTGACTTCAGGTCCTGCATTCTATCCACTGTTCTACCTAGTTGCCCTGGAAAGCTGTCAATAGTTACATGAAAAAATGCTCTGAATCACTAATGATCTGAGAAATGTAAATTTTAACAACTCTGAGATACTACCTCACACCTCTCAGATTGCCTAACATGGCAGAAAAGGAAAATGATTAGAAGTAATGTAGAAAAATTGGCACACTACTGCACTGTTGGTGGAGTTGTGCACTATTCCAACCATTCTGGAGAACAATGTGAAACTACACCCAAGGGGTTATAAAACGGTTCATACCCTTTAATCTAGCCATACTACTACTAGGTCTGTATCCCAAAGAGAACAAAGAAAAAAGAAAAGGACCTATTCATGCAAAAATATTTATAGCAGCTTTTTGTGGTAGCAAAAAACTAGGAATTGAGGATAAATTGGGGAATGGCTGAACAAGTTGTAGTATATGATTATGATGGGATACTACTTTGCTATAAGAAATGATGAGCAGGCAGATTTCAGAAAAACCTGGAAAAACTTAACATAAACAGAGCTAAGTGAAGTGAGCAGAACCAGGAGAACATTGCACATAGTATCAGCAATAAAGTTTGGATTAACAACTGTGAAAGACTTAGCTACTCTGATTAAGACAATGATCTGTGACAATTCCCAAGAATCTGTGGTAGAAAATGCTATCCACCTCCAGAGACAGAGAGAGAACTGATGAATTCTGAATGCAGATTGAAGCATACTTTTTTCTTTTCTTCATTTTTATTGTTTCATTTTGCTTGTTTTTTCTTTTGCAATGTGGCAAATACAGACATATGCTTTGCCTGACTTCACGTGTATAATCAATATCAAATTGCTTGCATTCTCAGGGTGTGGGGGTGGGGAGCAAGAGGGAAGGAGAGAATTTAGAACACAAAATTTTTAAAAATTGTTAATAATTTTACATGTAATTGGGAAATATTTAACAAAATAAATAGAAATAAATTTTAAAAGAAGTTTGCTTTTATTTTCCATTTCCTTCTTTAATTGGAGGGATTAGGAGGGAGAGAAAATGGGTTTATTGGTTTTTTTAAAGACTTGTAATATTAATTAAGTTGGGACTTTTTAATGTTTTAGAATGCTAAATTTATTAAGTGTCTTTGATTGAGCCTTACTAGGTGCAAAGCCCCAGGCCCAAACCCCTATTTACTAGGTGCTAAGCCAATGTGGTCATGAAGCACCCAGGGCCATAAGGGGAGTTGCTAAAACAGAGCCAATAGTTCTAAGTTCTGGTCACCTAAGTTCTGGTCGCCCAGATGACAAGTTTGATGACGTCCAAAGACTGTATAAAAAGAGAGAACAGAGCTGTTTGCTTGAGGCTCTCACTCCTGGAGGAGTGTTGGTGTGGAACTCTGAGCAGCCGCTCTAAGAGCCTCCCAGTTTGTCAACCCAGATGTTGATGGTTTCTTGGTAACTATGAATTAGGATCTGGCCTGTTTATATTGTGTATGTTTATAACTTGTTTATATTTGCTCTGAAGTTCAGGTTGCTGGCTTTTCCTCCTGAACTGTCAGTTTATATGTATATGTTGGATTAAAGTAGGAATGTTAATCCCTTAACGTTACTTTCCTTAGTAAAGCAGATCAAAAGAACCTGTACTGGCAGCATTCTTGTTGTTGGGCTTGTGTTGGCCTTTCACCCCCACAACAGCTGCTAGCCCAATTGTTGCAACAAGAATGTATGGGATAATGCACATGTGAACTGTTGCATGAACTCTCTTTGTTACAAGGATTCTCTCACGAGGTGGAAGTAATCCATAAATGTATGTGATATAAAAAGTAAGCCCATCAATAAAACTGAAAATGAACAAAAACATAGGGGAAGAGAGCTTTAAATACCATATTCCAAAGGCAATACAGGTTTATGACCAAGAACAACTTATCCAGAAAACCTGAGTATAATCTTAGAGGGGAAAAAAAATCATATTAGCATTAAGTTCTATTCCAAGAATATCTGAATCTTAGAAACAGAAGAGTTAAAAGAAACATTAAAAGGTAAATAGGAGAAAGTGAAAATAAGTGATTAAAGAAGGATTAAGTGTTTACATTGCAATATAAGAAGATCATGACATATATTTCATCAGAACCCTAATATCAACATGGATTCAAATGAGATAGAGGGCTTAGGAATTTTGTTATGTTTACATGATCTTATAAGAAGAAAAAGAAATGGAATACACTAGGGGAGGGAGAAGAAGGATGAAGAAAATTATATAATCAATGTGCATAAGTAGAAGACTAATAGAAGATAGTAAGAAAGGGTAGAGGGAGTAGGCAACGCATGAAACTCACTTTCATCTGAACTGGTCAAAGGAAGGAAGAATACACTCATACGGTTGGGTGAAGAAACATTTTTCAGTAAACAGGAAAACAGGAGGGAAAGGAAAAGAGGATATGGGGGAATACAAGGAGATGTGGATTCAAGTAAGGATTAGCCAAAATCAAATCAAACTCAAACCTTGGAGGGTGGATTGGGAAAGTGGGTTTTAAAGGAAAGAAAGAAGATGTAAGAATCTGTGAATAAATTCTGGGCAAGGGAAAGAGAAGAAAGGCAAAGGAGCAGAAACAGATTGATTATATACAATTTAAAAGATTTTGCAGACAAAACCATTGCAGCTAAAATTAGGACAGGTAACTAAATAAATTTGTAGTAATTTTCTCTGATAGAAGTCGTTCCCTGTATACACACACACACACACACACACATGTGTGTATGTATATATATATGTGTATATACATATATGTGTCTATATATACATATATAATATATAATTGATTCAAATTTATAAGAACAAATTCTGTATTCTGAAGTTCTAGACTTCTTTTATGATTTCTTGCCTTATGGTGTTCAAGTTTTTTGACTTGTGTCTTAATGTCATAAATTCTGTCATGTCATAAATGTCATGTCATAAATTCTGCCCTTTACTTTTTACCTTTTGTCAAGGCACTGGTTTCTCCTTTTGTGATCTATACTTTTAATTGAATTTTTTCCTCTTGAAATCTTTAGTAATTTATTTTTTTCCCTTTGTAGTCTTATATCACTCACTTTCTGACTCCTCCCCTTTTGATTATGGGTTTACCCTTGAAACTGGACCTTAATGTTTTCTTAGCTTTTTACCATATTGAGGAATCTATTTTTCCCTGGCCTCAATCCCTGTGCCAAGTACCTTGTGTGAGGACAGAATGAGCTCAAGCTAGATTACTGCCCTTTTTCCCTCAGACCTAGTACAGGAACACATGCTGGGCTCTTGCCCCAGTTTCTCTCTTCTTTAGTTCTTTAGCAGAATGAGTCAGCATCTGCAGATTTCTTGGGATAGGGGAGGGTGAAATGGATCAGTTAGTCAACAAGTATTTAATCCAGTCATATCCTATGCAGCCTTGGGGTTCCTTAAGCTAAGTAATGTATAGTCTCTCTCTCTCTCTCTCTCTCTCTCTCTCTCTCTCTCTCTCTCTCTCTCTCTCTCTCACACACACACACACACACACACACACACACACACACACACACGCACACACACACATTACTGTTCCCCCTTGTTCAGGATAAGGGAAGGGTAGGAGTGGTGGGATGGCAGACACTGTAACAACAGAGAAACCCCTGAGCAGATTCTAAAGCATAAGCCTGTGAGTCAGTTTGTAGGAACACAAAGGCTAGTGGGGCAGAAGTAACAGTAACTATCTTAAGGTTTGGTGTTCTTTACTCTTAATTTATTAGGTTATTACCTTCTTGAGAGACTTCCTTTTTTATCCTGTAGATACAGCTGTAATTGCTCTTCTTTTGGTACATAATTCTTCTTTTGGATTTAACTAAAATGTTATTGTGGATTGGAAAAAAAAATGTTTCATCTTCCATCTTGTTGACGACGTGACCTGGAAGTCAGAAATGACTATTTTAAAATAACAAAAATAAAAATGCCAGCAAAAGTTTGATGGGAGAGAAAATTACTTCCACTCCTCTGTCTGAATTATTAGTATATTCTCTTCCTCCTTTTTCCACCTCTAGTGCCCCTTAGTAAAAATATAGTAGAAAGGATAGTATGCAAGCTAAGCCCAAGATGGAAATGTACCTTCCCTCCCTTTTTGCAGAGATGGGAAAGAATGGGTATGGAACAATAAATATACTCAGAACCACTGATCTGTTGGTTAGCTTTGCTGAACTGCTTTTTCCCTTCTTTCTTTTTTATCACCAGAAATTGCTCACTATATAAGGGGAGAAGGAGAGACATATGTATAAATAAAGGTGACAAGAAAAAAAAATACACTTCAAAAAAAGGTCTGGATTAATTTCATTCATTTCCTCTTGAATAGCCTGCCTATCAGTGCTTCTGAATATGGGCTGCACTCAGAAATACTATGAGTTATTCCTTCCAATATCCAATTATTTAACATTTGGTACCTTCGAGTATTTCTCTTAGAAGTTTTTTTCCTCATTTCATAGCTCAATAATTCTATGAATTTAGAGAAATAATTATTTTTCTCTCATATTAATTGCTAATTATTTAAAAAATTCTCTGTCCTGTTTCCTTGTCCAGTCTCTCAAGGAAAAGGCTGATGGAAGATGGTATTAACATTCTCCTCATTCTGGGTACTGCTACTCCAACCAACTAGATCAGACTTCTAAGTTAAGGTGAAATTCTCTTCTACTTGAGGTACGGAAAAACTTTTTGAATAGATTGCCCAAGGCTAGGGGTGAGTTAGAAGTAAATGACATAAAGTTCATTATAATAGATTCAGACACTCATTGTGATATTCATTCTCTCATTAATTGTTAACCTATCAGAGTTAATTGCCAACATCAGGAACACTGTGTTCCAAAGGCACATAAGCCATGACCCTGCTGCTATGACTGTCTTTGGCATTTGAGAGTGCCGCAGACCTCCTTTTATTAAAATGCTGGCATTATTAATAAAATTATTACCTAGAAATTATGCCTCTTGAACTTTTTAAACATCACAGAATGAAGATCATTTCCAATACCCTAATTTCAATTTACTTAACCTGTAGTTTGTGGTCACCATTTGTGTTTGCTCATTATTATTAGGTGGTAAAATTCCCTTATCTGTAAAATGAGCTAGAGAAGGAAATGGCAAACCATTTCAGTATCTTTGCCAAAAAAAAGATGAGGTCACAAAGAGTCAGGTGGAACTGAAACAACTGAAAAACACCAACAAACCAGTTCATGAACAAAATCCTAGGTGAATCCTAGGTAGCTCAGTATATCTAGTTACTTGAGTCATTTCTCAGCCTTGCCTTGGCATCTCTCTCAGAGAAAAATAGAAAACATGAGTTTGATTCCCAAGGCTTCAGCTCTGGGCCTCAAGATAAGATGAAGCTCAGAGCTCTTTCTAGCCCATTTTAAAAACAAGTGTTTTGTTTTAGACATACATGCACCTTTTTCTCAATGCCTTCCAATGCCTGGAAATGACTTTAACTTTTACAAATAATAATGATATTTATTATTTCTTTAGTGTTATTAACATTCATTATAAACCCTCAAAGGCCATAATTTTTAGGACAATTGCAGACTACCATTGGTAGAAAAAGTTTCCTCACCAACAGGAATGAATCTCCAAGTTCAGTCTATGATTTTTTCCTCAGTACTCAAATAGTACTTAAATGGATCTATGATCTTACCAATTCAAGAGTTCCCTCCAAAAATACATATCACCACTGATACTTCTGCTGATCTTGTACAATTCTAGTCCAAATCCTTCTAAATGTTTACCACAACAGTTCCACCCAACATGCCCTTCCTTGATTTCTCCCAACATCAGAAGGTACTCACAGAAGAGCACTGTGGCCATACACTTTTAATCTATCCTTCACTCTCTCCACCAGATGAACCTATATTCTCTTTTTGTCATAATAAAATCCTTTACTTCAGTTTGCTTCAGAGTTCCTCATTGGTTGTATGTTGTAGCCCTGTTCGCACTCATCACACACCTTTCAGTTGCCCTCACTGTGAGCATCATCTTTAGATCTTCAGAGGCAGTGTTATCCCAAATTTTGCTGCCAAACAGCAACACTAGAAAAAATGTTTGTATTAAAAAGATGAGTCTTTCAACTCTGAAAGGCTCATGATGGAGAATGCTATCCACATCCAGAGAAAGAATTATGGAGTCTGAATGAAAATCAAAGCACCCTGCCTGCTCTCTTTTTCATTTTGTCTCTTCTTTCTCATAGTTCATTCCATTGGTCTTAATTCTTCTTTGCAATATGTCTAATGTGAAAATATATGTAATCTGAATGTATATGTAAAGTCTATATCGGATTGCATGTTATCTTGGAGAGAGGGGGAAGAGGGAGGAGAGGGAGGGGGAGAAAATTTAGAGCTCAAAAGCTTGTGGAACTGAATGCTATAAAGTAAAAATTAATTAATTAATTAATTAGTTAAAAAAAAAGAAAAGAAGGGTCTTTGTTGTTATAGGAGTTGAGTATACAGGATGAGTATACATACTTTGCAACTTCCTTGAAGCCATCCAGCCTGTTTTCTTCCTCCTTTTCAATTCTGGGCCCAATTCATTGTTCACCTATATTCTTTGCTCTGGATATGCATACTGTTGGGGGAAAAACTCTATAGACTGTCCATTCAGATACATGTTGAAATCTAGGCAATAGACATTCTTCATCCTTTTGATCTGCACCAGTCAAACTCCTTTGCTTCATTACAGGTCTCTCCCCGGAGGTTCTCAAATCACTTGGGATATGACGCAATCAACACAATACCATCTAAAAAATAGGAGCATTTATGGGGCCTCACCATCCAGAGGGAATCTCACCTTCACTAGGACCCTATGCTATATCACAGTAAAGAATACTTTTAGGGAACAAATATTTTTCTTATTTTATTCTTTGATATTTATTACCAAAGAGCCATTGAGGTCATTAACAGGGTGATTTATGCTGTTTATGTTTATAACATAATATATATATATATATATATATAATAATATATATATATTATAATATATATTATATTATTATAATATAATATATAATATAATATATATATTATATATATTATAATATTATATAATATATATTATATATATTATATAATATAATTATATAATATATAATATAATTATATAATATATAATATAATATATATTATAATATTATAATAATATAATATAAATATTATAATATATAATAATATATAATATAATATTTATGTTTATAACATAAAAGGAATCCTGAATGATCTTGACATGTGGATGGGAGACAACATGTTGGAAAAGAGCCTATAAAGTGGCATTTTGTTCTATCAAGTCAAATACTGTAAAAAAAAACAAGCAATAAATTCATGGTGATATTTTATTCTCTACATCTTTCAGGCAATTATAATATGGTAAAATGTGGTCCATTATTCGATATTGTTTGCAAAACCTACTTGTTCCCTACTAATTCCCTCACTGAGAATTCTCTCTAATCATATTTAGATAACCATCAGCCACTAACTAGATGGTATAATGGATAGGGCACTAAACCTGGAGTCAGGGAGACCCAAGTTCAAATATGACCTCAGACATTTAATAACTATGAGAAGCTGGACAAGTCACTTAAACTCTGTCTTTGTTGGTTTCTTCATGTAAAATAGAGCCAGTAGTAGTACTTATCTCATCGGGCTGCTGTGAAGATCAAATGAGGTAATATTTTTATAGCACTCATAAACCTTAAAGTGCTATGTAAATGCTAGATACTACTAATACTACTACCACCACCACTACTACTACCACCAACACCACCACCACCACCACTACTACTACTACTACTACCACCACTACAACTATTACTACTATTACCTTCATAGAGGATACCCTCAATTTATATATAGATAATTCTGATAAAGATTTTGCATAAATGGGAGAGTAAGCATATATGTGGGTCATTGTTAATACTTTCTTGGTTACTTTTCTTGGTATCAATAAGGTATACAATTTTGCCCTTCCTTTATTATCTTCCTCTTCTTTTGTTGTTGTTTAGTCATTTACAATCATGTCCAGCTACCTCATTTGGGCATTTCTTGGGTTGGTTTGCCATTTCCTTCTCGACCAAATTTTACAGATGAGGAAACTGAGGCAAACAGGGTTAAGCAACTTGTCCAGGGTCACACAGCTAGCAAGTGTCTGAGGCCAGATTTGAACTCAGGAAGCTAAGTCTTCCTGACTCCATGCCCAGCACTTTATCCACTGTACCACTTAACTGCCCTACACTTCTTTATATACCTTGCAAATCTGTCCCCCGATTATAACACCTCTTAATGTGGATTTCTTTTTCTATCTTAAGTGCCTACTATTTGCCAGGCAACGTGGTAGGCATTGGAATAAACAGACACGAAATAAATACTCCCTTCCCTTAAGGATCTTAAATTCTATCATTGGAAATGTCATGTACATACATTAGTAGATATAAAATATATCCAAAGTAAATACAAGACTATTTCAGGGATTAGTTGAAGGAATAGTAGTATAGAGGGACTGGGAAATGTTTCAGGTGAGAGGCAGTGCTTGATCTGATCTTAACGGAAAAGAAAGAGAGAAAGAGAGAGTGAGACAGAGAGAGAGAGAGAGAGAGAGAGAGAGAGAGAGAGAGAGAGAGAGAGAGATCCAGAGAGAGAGAGAGAGAGAGAGAGAGAGAGAGAAATACTTCAAAAAAACCCATCCACACATTAATAAAGTCCAATAGTATATGCATACAATATTCCACAGCCATAATCTTCTTATTCTTTTGAGTATGGAGAGATGACTGTTAAGGTCATTTCCAACTCTGAAAGTCTATGATTCTATACATTCAGTATAACATTTTGACTTGACTCAATATATCAGATTGTCTTTTTCTGGCTATTTTAGAGAACGGAAGAGAAAAGTTAGATAAAACCATTACAGGAGTTGATTCAGAAGATTCAGGATCCCAAAGACCCAATTGGTCAACAAGTGTTTTGAACAATAAATTTCCATGACATAATTTTATATATAATATATGTGTGTGTGTGTGTGTGCACGCACGTGCGCATGTGTGTATGTATATATGTGTGTGTACGTGTGTGTTTGTATGTGTATAAATACATATATGAATATACACATATGTATATATGTATATTTATGTGTGTGTATCTACATAAGAGATACATCTTTTCTCTCTTGAATTTATTAAGTGTAGATAGCAACAAGATGGTGGACCAGATATTTGTTCTGATCCCCACGACCCCCCAAACCTCTCCAAAAGAGAAATTATGTGAGAAATATAAAGCAACTTCAATTGTCTCCATGGTCTGGGCCACCAGAAGCCAAAAGAAAGTATTATTTCTTATTGACCCTGAGCTCACTTAGTATCCCTTCCCTACCTCCTACACTACCAGCAACAAGGGTGTGCTAACAGACCCAAGAACATATGACAGGCTAACAACAAAACCCACCATCACAACCCTGCCCTCTCTCCCTCTTTCTAGTGCTGTGGAAACCCAGCTTCAGCCTGTGGAAATTTGCCCTGACTATGACAGACAGACAGGGGCCGCAGCCCTGTAGCACCAGATCTGTAGAAGGTCTGAACTGCCAGTGCCTAGACAAAGAACTAAGGAAAAGAGGAAACAGGATGAAACACCAGGACAGGACACTGCAGCAACAGGGGAGGGCAATGTTGTGCAGCACTCCACTAAATCTGAAAGAATACATCATGCAACTGTGGCCAGTTCTGACCACCCAAAAGTCAGTTGGGGCAAACCTAATCTGCTGAACCAAGAATTTCCCAGCATGGTAGGAGGCTGAGACACTTTAAAATCCAGATCCCAAGGAGACTATATTCAGAGAGGAGGGAGCCTGGAAGTGAATAACAGGGGAAAATAAGGTGGGGGTGGGGGAGACTGAAATTACCAAAGATATGAGGGAGAAGAAAATTAAAAAACCTTGAACATAGATACATCAAGGGCAAAAATAGTAACAATAGAAGGAAATATGGCCTCCAGATCTAGTGAGTTCAGGCACGTATAAAGAAACGCTGCAAAACAGAGGAAAATAATCCCACATTTGATGAGACAAAGGATTCTGTGACATTTAAGGAGAATATGGAACCACAACACAATGCTCCTGAATGGTTCAAAAGAGAAGGGAGAAGTAGGAAAGCAGAAGTACAGAAGCCTGCATGCAAAAATAATAGACAAGATAAAAAACTGGAATTTTTACCAAAGAAACAAAAAAGAAAACAATAAATTGGGAATTTAAATACACAGAAGTGAAGGATAACCTTGATGAAGAGAAGCAAAATTAAACAAGCAAAACATACTTATCTCAAAGACAGAATGCATAGAAACAACCCAAACATGACAGATCTCTCAGAAAAAAAAATATGACAGACCAAAAAACTTAAAACCATAATGAAGGAAATAATAG
This sequence comes from Trichosurus vulpecula, assembly GCF_011100635.1. Taxonomy (NCBI): domain Eukaryota; kingdom Metazoa; phylum Chordata; class Mammalia; order Diprotodontia; family Phalangeridae; genus Trichosurus; species Trichosurus vulpecula. The sequence goes on from NC_050574.1 coordinate 420,379,203, forward strand.
AACTGCCTAGAATTTCTGAACATAAAAATAATTAAATACCAACTGAAGGAATTCTCAGATCACCTCTAGAAAAAAGAACAAAAAAGCAAGGCTGCAAACTCTGAGACAGATAGTGGTTAAATTTAACTTCAATTCAGAAACGACAAGTTCTGCAAGCAATCAGGAAACAGACATCGAAATGCCTTTGTGTTTGAAAGGAAATCCAAATAAGGAAAATCTATTCTGCAGGAAGGAATGTAATAATGTTTTCCAAAGAGCAATGATGCTCAAGATACAGCCTGGAGTGACCTACCCTTCAAATCTGAGGTAACTATATATGAAAAAGATGGACATTCAATAATAAAGAGGCATTTGAAATATTTTTAGAAAGAAAACCAAAATTGAAGAGATTATTTGCTCCCTAAAACCAGAAATGCAGGAGGAATGAATACATACAGCACGCAAGGATAGCAACAGTAACAGAGTGACAACACAGAGACAAGTTAAAAGACTTCTTTCTAAAAAATGGTGGAAATCTGGTAGAGGAAGCAGTGAAGAGACAGACTGCAGGTGTTGAGGGATGAGGGAGACAAGGTCCAGGAACCCCAAGACTGGAGTTCCCAGATGGGGTTATTGAGAGGGAGTGCTCCTCAAAAACCCGAGTACTGGAGAGGGTTGGGGCCGTCTGGAACGAATTCACGATCTCAAACATTCTTTAAGTCAAGGTGGCAATGATTTATTATGCTTTACAGTGGGCTAGGGTTCTTAGGGAACCTGCAACCTTACAGGGCTACAGGGAAAGTTTAAATATGAGATTTGGGGGTGAAACCTACCAATTAGGTGTTTGGGGGTGGGATTAGGGAGTGGTTAAGAGGTGGTTAGTTCTTAAAGGAACAAGCACTTTTTGTATCTACTGCCCAGATATCTAACCCAGAGTCCACTGGGAAATAGCCCAAGGTGGGGGGGCTACCTGAGGGTGTGGTTTTGACTGTGAAATGTCACTGAGTCAACCAAAGGTCAGGGCTGCCTGAAGATATCCAGGTCGCTTCCATCAAACATCTTGTTAGACAAGATGAATGTACGGGAGTATACATTTGACTATGTCTAGGATACATATCAGGAAGGTCAGTAAGTAGTAAATATTGTTATGTCCCAGCCAATTAGCAATACACAGGGAGTCCAAACTAATAAATACTATAGGTGCAGCTGGCTGCAGTATCAGGAGGAGAGATAAGTGTTTTGCTAAGGCATGCTGCCCTTGAACTGGAGAGGAACTGCTAGGGCCAATGCTTTGAAGCTAGGGAAAGATGTGATTTTAGAATGGTGGTCCAGGCACAGCCACCCAAGCAGAGGCTAAGGAGAAATGTGATGTTAGAATTAGGGTCCAAGCACAAGCACTCAGCACCCCATCACAGGTGTTAGGAACAAAACTTGGCAACACTGCCCAGGAATGAATCAATGTGGTTTTGTTTGTTTATTTTGTTTTGTTTTTCTAAGATAAGGGGAAGCTAGCCTGTAAAAGAGATTACTCCAATATTATTTCAGGATGGGGCCAATCTACTTAGAGGGTTTTATGAAAATTTTGTAGTATCCCAAAACATATCCACTAAACTCCCTTTGAACCCAGAAAAATAAAAATCAATTAAGGAAATGAGCCAGTAGCAGACTGGAGAGTAGGGAGTTTGGCTCAAGTGCTCTATAATAATTCAACATATATAAACATTTAAATAAGGTATAGGTTGTGATGGGGATCACACTCAGAATAATTTCTGTTTTCTGAGAAAAGAGGGAAAATAACTGTTAATTGTAATTTCTTACCAATTGTCATAGCTGCTGGTTCTCCTGATAGTGACTATATTTTATGCTCTGACATATATCCAGTTTCTCCCGTCTTGGTATCTGGTTCACACTTTCATCTGCTTGAGAATCTTCCTATCTTCCTTCTTCCATAGTACCTTGAAACTTGTTAAAAAAAAAAGGCTCTCCCTCCAGACTACTGGACCACCCCCCCCAAACAAAACTCTACTGAATAAACAGTTTTTCTCAGAACATCTCTTTACAATCTAACCTAAGGATTTTCTTAACTTCCATTAAAATTCTCCAGAATTTCCATGGTCTTACATTCTACCTTATATCACCATCAGTTTCTAAAAAAACACTTTGGGGACATCAAATGTTAACGTTACAATAGCTATGCTTATAAGAACAATAAACAATAAAAACACAAAAAACAAAAACAGTTTTACATATTGCCATAGTACCATAGATATCACAACACAAAGACTTACTTTACTAAATGTTTCAATGAATAAATGTCTAAATTATGTGAAGGCTACATTAAGTATGCACATTGGAATAGTAGATATATATTCATGACACAAGAAAATAATTGTAAACAGCAAAAAACCCTTTAGCAGTAATAATAACAATAACATCTTTGTAATGACAATGTATTTATAATCATTATCCTATACACAAATAAATAAATAGCAAATTATGCACATCCAACAAATAGTTAAAGCCTCCGTACATGCAAGATGCCAGCAATATATAATAAATGTATTAACGTAAACCAATATATTTGGTTACCTGCAAAGCATTCTTGTTTAAACATTACTAGTATCAATTGATTACATGTGTGTTTTTCCCACAACATTCTAATTTACCTATGTAATAGATCAGATGGTTCTAGCTCTTTTAAGACCTACTAACCTTTATGAGGCAGCTGGTAGCATAGTGGCCCTGAAGTCAGGATGACTCGAATTCAAATCCAGACTCAGACATTTACTAGCTGTGTGACCTTGGGAAAGTCACTTAACCTCTGTTGGCCTCAGGTTCCTCCTCTGTAAAATGGGGATAATAATAGTACTTCCTGTTAAAGTAGAAAAAAATCTGAGGTACAAAGCTTCCAACTATAGTGATTTAATAATAGTAATAGCCTACAAATTACCATTAAGTCAGACCAACTAATCCCTCAGTAATGAGTGACAAAGGATTAATTTACAGATTTTAGTTTTATAACAGAAAAGAGGAAGCAACATTACAGGAGTCTTAGAAAACTTGTTCTGGATGTTATTTCATTGGACAAGGCAGGTCATCAGACTATTTTACTCCTCCCTGGGTTTCTTAATCCAAATTCACGCTGTTCCCAACATTTGGAGTGTGGGTATGTCAGGGACTCGACAGGGAGTTTCCAGGGTGGAACAACTATTACATCTGATATTCTATTGGATTACAGCCCATATCTATCAACCTGTCTGTCAAAGTGAAATTGTCTTAGAAATCTTTGCCTGTAGCTATTATGTAAAGGGGAACTTGAGACTGGGAAAGAGGAACTTAACCCTTAGTTAACTTACCACAAGACTAGAAAGAGGACAGTCAATTCCCATCCTCCTGCTGCCAGAAAGGGAAACTTAACCTTAGAAGACTATTTAATTTAACTTACAATTATTCAATTCCTATAAAAATTTATTTCTTACTCTAGTAAATGATAAAATCTTCTCAATTTATCTATTCCCTAATTCCATAGGTATTATTTGGGCTAAGGGGAATGTCTATGTTGGCTTAGCTTAGCTGTTAGGGCTAACTTTTTCTAAAGTAGGGAGCTTAATCCTATAATCAAACTAAAAATAAATCAAAATAATCAATACTAATTCATTTAAATGTTATTCCTTTTTACTTCGAGGGTTGTTGAGAGTATCAAATGAGATATTATTTGTAAAAGCACTTTACACTGTCCCTGGCACATAGTAGGTACTATATAAATGTGTATTCCCTTCTTTTCCCCTTCCCATTTCCCCCTTTCCATCTGTAGCCAAGCTGATTTGTGGTTTGGTCTGAGTATCAGCATTTCTAAGTTCTATGCATCATCTCTATACCCCAGCAACTTCTAGACTGAGGTTCTTGGCAGGAAATACACCACCTCTAAGTTCACCCTTGCCCAAATCCAACCACTCCCATCTGAACTGGAGTCTTTTTACCCACCTCTTAATATTAATTTATTTTTCTAATTAGATGTAAAGATAGTTTTCAATAATTACTTTTATAAGATTTTGGGTTCCAAATTTTTTCTCTCTCTTTCCCTCCCCCCTCCCCAAGACAGCATGCAATCTGATATAGGCTATACATGTACATTTATAGTAAACTTATTTCCACATTAGTCATGTTGTGAAAGAAGAATCAGAAAAAAAAGGAAAAATCACCAGAAAGAAAAAAAAGAGAGAGAGCAAATAGTATGTTTCAATCTGCATTCAGACTCCTTAGTTCTTTCTCTAGATACAGATAGCATTTTCCATCATGAGTCTTTTGGAATTGTCTTAGATTTTTGTATTTAGTTTTGTATTTAGTATTGCTGAGGAGAGCTAAATCTATCAAAGTTGGTCATCACACAATTTCAATGTTACCATGTACAATGTTCTCCTGGTTCTGCTCACTTCATTCAGCATCATGAACTTCAGGCCAGGTTGTTAGGTTGTAATACACAAAGTTTTCTACACCTGAAGGAACACCTTCTGAGCTATTCAGAGCAGGTTCAGACAGTCTTCCTATAACTGAGGGGCAGTCTCTTCCCCCTCTAGTTCCCTAAGCTAACTGCCTACCATTTATTTCCACTTGCTTTTCAGTGAATCTGACTAACTCTCTCATGAGTGGTAGATAGTTTCAAAGAATTGTTTTTATAGGGCTCCCACCATTCTTTGGGACTATTATTTAAACTGGCAAATTACCCACTCTCTCAACAACTTGATATGAAATAGATTTTCATTAATCCACTAACACGTGTCTTCCCTAAACACCAATGTTTCTCAACAAAATGCTTTTTACCTTGAGGGAGTTCTTGCTAACCAACTTTGGTATTATAACTTTTATTTCCAAAAAACTCTTCTGAGCTAAAGTCATAGCTAGTCAATATGTTTTCATCCATTTCTCTTTTTGACATGTTGGGAATATTTATATCCTCCCCATTTTCTGAGACTCCAAACCATAAGTCAATAGGTTTGGTTAGTTCTTGCCCAAGCATCAAGAAGCAATAAAGTCTATGACATCATTTCTGGTGGAGTTTTGCCCTCATACAAAAAATACCACATGTTGACTCCATTGAGATTTTTATTGACATGAGGGTATCTTCCCCACTTTGGTTTTAGATAATAACTTCAACTTCAGTTGTTCCTGCATCAGACTCGATGCTTGCCACACTACCTGTTTATTCTTGGTTTGATCCCAGCCTTTTCTGTTGTTACTTATGAGATTCCCTTAACTGACTTTGACAAGTTCCTTCTTTGCTTACCTATGTTGCCTCTGGCTTAGATAAACTTGAATAGATTTTACCTTAGGAACCTGGCCTAGTGTCGTCCTCTTTGAACTCTATTTGACCCTGACTCTTGGTTGGACTTTGATGACTGATTACCACACCATACCCTCCCACATCAAATTCAGAGGATTTCATGTTTCCTATGGAAGCAGACCTCTATCAGGCAACTTCACTCTTTAAAGACTGAAACAGATCATCAGCAACACCTTCTGACTAAGGAAGTATGCCCGGATTCTCAGAAGATCCAAAGCCCATTAAAAGGGAAAGGTGAGGACTTCCAGGGTTGGAGCCAAGATGGTGGCTGGAAAGCAGGGACTTGCATGAACTCCCCACAATGTCCCTCCAAAAACCTATAAAAAATGGCTCTGAACAAATTCTAGAACTGCAGAACCCACAAAATAGCAGAGGGAAGCAGGGATCCAGCCCAGGACAGCCTGGATGGTCACTGGATGAGGTCTGTCGCACATGGAGTGGAGGGGAATAGAGCTCAGCATGGGAGGCAGCAGTACCAACCAGACCAGGAGCCGGGCAGAAAAGGCCCTAGCACCCTGAATCAGTGAGCTGTGGCAATTACCAGACTTCTCAACCCACAAATACCAAAGACAACAGAGAAGGTTAGTGGGAAAAGCTGTGGGGGACAGAGTTCGGGGTTCAGCCACTGCCCCAGGGGCAGCAGGGGAGGTGCAGCTACAGAACTACAGCTGCAGTTACTTCCGGCCCCAGGCCCACCTGGTGGGAGGAATTAAGTGGCGGATCAGAGCAGAAGTGCAGAGCCTGCGGAAGATTTGTGTCAGGTCCGGGTTAGTGGTTCTTGAGGAAGGAGGAGTGCTGGTGTGGCAGAGTTGGCTGTATATAAATAGCTCTGAAATCAACGGCACATCCCCTCAATCTTGGAACAAAGTACTCTTTGCTCTACAAGCAGTCGTACCCCAACGAAAAACTCAAGGGTCAAGTAAGTTGGCTGGGAACATGGCCAGGCAGCGAAAACACACCCAGATTCAGTCTCAGACTTTGGAATCCTTCTTTGGTGACAAAGAAGACCAAAACATACAGCCTGAAGAAGTCAACAAAGTCCAAGAGCCTACACCAAAAGCCTCCAAGAAAAACATGAACTGGTCTCAGGCCATGGAAGAGCTCAAAAAGGAGTTGGAAAAGCAAGTTAGAGAAGTAGAGGAAAAAATGGAATGAGAAATGAGAAGGATGCAAGAAAACCATGAAAAACAAGTCAATGACTTGCTGAAGGAGACCCATAAAAATACTGAAAAAAATATTGAAGAAAACAACACTTTAAAAAATAGACTAATTCAAATGGCAAAAGAGCTCCAAAAAGCCAATGAGGAGAAGAATGCCTTGAGAGACAGAATTAGCCAAATGGAAAAGGAGGTCCAAAAGACCACTGAAGAAAATACTACCTTAAAAATGAGATTGGAGCAAGTGGAAGCTAGTGACTTTATGAGAAATCAAGATATCATAAAACAGAAACAAAGGAATGAAAAAAATGGAAGACAATGTCAAATATCTCATTGGAAAAACCACTGACCTAGAAAATAGATCTAGGAGAGATAATTTAAAAATTATTGGACTACCCGAAAGCCATGATCAAAAAAAGAGCTTAGATATCATCTTTCAAGAAATTATCAAGGAAAATTGCCCTGATATTCTAGAGCCAGAGGGTAAAATAGAAATTGAAAGAATCCATTGATCACCTCCTCAAATAGATCCCAAAAAGAAAACTCACAGGAACATTGTCGCCAAATTCCAGAGCTCCCAGATCAAGGAGAAAATACTGCAAGCAGCCAGAAAGAAACAATTTGAATATTGTGGAAAATCAATCAGGATAACACAGGATCTGGCAGCTTCCACATTAATGGACTGAAGGGCTTGGAATACAATATTCTGGAGGTAAATGGAGCTAGGATTAAAACCAAGAATCACCTACTCAGAAAAACTGAGTATCATGCTCCAAGGCAAAAGAGGGATTTTCAATACAATAGAGGACTTTCAAGCTTTCTCGGTGAAAAGACCAGAGCTGAATAGAAAATTTGACTTTCAAACACAAGAATCAAGAGAAGCATGAAAAGGTAAACAAGAAAGAGAAATCATAAGGGACTTACTAAAGTTGAACTGTTTTGTTTACATTACTACATAGAAAGATGATGTGTATGATTCATGAGACCTCAATATCATAGTAACTGAAAGGAATATACATATGTGTGTGTGTGTGTGTGTGTGCATACATATATATATATAATATACATATGTGTGTGTCTATGTATGTATATATGTAGGTATATATATATATATATATACATATATATGTATATGTATATGTATGTATATATACACACAAAGGGCACAGGGTGAGTTGAATATGAAGGGATGATATCTAAAAAAATAAAATCAATTTAAGGGATAAGAGAAGAATATATTGAGAGAGGGAGAAAGGGAGAGATAGAATGGGGTAAATTATATTGCATAAAAGTGGCAAGAAAAAGTGGTTCTGTAGGAAGGGAAGAGGGGGCAGGTGAGGGGGAATGAGTGAATCTTGGTCTCATCGGATTTGACCTGAGGAGGGAATACCATACACACTCAATTGGGTATCTTACCCTACAGGAAAGAAGGAGGAAGAAGATAAAAAAGGGGGGATGATAGAGGGGAGGGAAGACGGGGGGAGGAGGTAATCAAAAACAAACACTTTCAAAAAGGGATAGGGTCAAGGGAGAAAATTCAATAAAGGGGGATAGGTTAGGAAGGAGCAAAACATAGTTAATCTTTCACAACATGAGTATTGTGTAAGGGTTTTACATAATGATATGCATATGTTGAATTGTTTGCCTTCTTAGGGAGGGTGGGTGAGGAGGGAAGAGGGGAGAGAATTTGGAACTCAAAGTTTTAAAAACAGACATCCAAAAACAACAACAAAAAAAAAGTTTTTGCATGCAACTAGGAAATAAGATACACAGGCAATGGGGCATAGAAATTTATCTTGCCCTACAAGAGAAGGGAAAGGGGGATGGGAGGGGAGTGGGGTGACAGATGGGAGGGCTGATTGGGGAACAGGGCAACCAAAATATATGCCATCTTGGAGTGGGGGGAGGGTAGAAATGGGGAAAAAATTTGTAATCAAACTTTTGTGAAAATCAATGCTGAAAACTAAATATATTAAATAATTATTTTTTAAAAAAGGGAAAGGTGAACAGAAAGACTGTCTAAAAACTGGCCTTACTATGACGGGTTCCAACTGTTATTATTGATTTCAGCTTGGCCCCTGATTCTCTGTCCCTTTAACATTTTTAGTCTCCACTAAGCTCATTGATTAAAAATGTATCTGTTTCACAAAAGATCAAGAATCAATGAGGAAAAAAATGTGAAGGGTCCCTAGGAGTACCAGATCTCAAACAATATTACCAAGCAGTGATCATCCAAAAACAATTTGGTACTAGATAAGAAATAGAGTGGTTGATCCATGGGAATGGATTAGGTACACAAAATATAGAAGCAAATCAGCATAGTAACCTAATGTCCAATAAGCACAAGGATCCTAGCTGTTGGAGTAAGAACTAAACTATTTGACAAAAAACTACTGGGAAAAATGGAAAGTAGTCTGGCAGAGGTTAACATAGACTAATATTTCATACCATATAGCAAGATAAGGTCAAAATGGGTACTTGATTTAGACATAAAAATGATATCATAAGTAATTTAGGGGATCCCAGAAGAAATTACCTGTCAGATCTACCATCATACATGAGATAGAGAGGTTCACAGGAGGTAAAATGGATAATTTTCATTACCTAATTTGGCACAAACCGATGTAGCCAAAATTAGAAGAAAAACATAAAACTGGAGGAAATTTTTATGGCAAATTTCTCTGATAAGTCTCATTTTTTAAATATGTAGGGAACTGAGTCAAATTTATAAAAATTTTTATTTTTATAATAAAGCCCTTCCCCAATTGCTAAATAGTCAAACGATAATGAACAGGCAGTTTTCAGGAGGGAAAATCAAAACTATCACTATCAATATGAAAAAAATGGTCTAAATCACTAATAAGTAGAGAAAAGCAAAGTATAAACCTGAGGTACCACCTCACACCCATCTGCATGACATAAAAGGAATATGGCAAATGCTAGAGGAGATGTGGAAAATATAAGTACACTAATGTACTGCTCGTGGAGCTGTGAACTGGTCTAGCCATTCTGGAGATCAATTTGGAACTATGTCCAATGGCATATAAACTGTACATATACTTTGACCCAGAAATAGACAAAGGAAAAGGCCCCATATGTACAAAAATATTTATAGCACTTCTTTTTGCGATGGCAAAGAATTGGAAATTGAGGGAATGCCCATAGATTGAGGAATGGTTGAACAAGTTATGGTACGTGAATATGATGGTATATTATTGTGCTATAAAAAAAGAAAGTTTTCAGAAAACCCCAGGAAGACTTAGAACAACTGATGCAACATGAGCAGAACCAGAACAATGTACACAATAACAGTAGTATATTATAAATTATCAAAGTGAAAGATTTAATAACTGATTAATGCAATAATCAACCACAACACCAAAGGACTCATAATGAAAATTGCTATCTACCTATGGATAGAGAACTGATCGACGATGATTACAGATTGAAGCACATTCATTTTCCTTTATTTTTATTTCTTTTCCTCTCCAGAACAAGGCTAATGTAGAAAAATGTGTTCTATCACTTCATACATATAATGCATATCATATAGCTTGCCTTCTCAATGGGTGTATGAAGTTGTGGAGGGAGGGAGAAAATTTGGGACTGAAAATATATAAAGAATTTTTAAAAATATTTATCTGTTCCTTATAACACTCAACAGTATCTTCCATTTGTCATGTTCCCCTCTGTCCCATCTGAATAGTTTACTAGGCTAACAAGGAAGTGATATGATCCTTCTCTGGTGTAATAGAGGGAGTAGTCAAATGAACTTACAATCCTTAGGATTGTGCATGCTAAGAATTTAAAGCAAAATGATTTGCCTTTCTGGATGGATTATACAGAACATAGGCAGATATTTTCTGTCTTAATCCGAATGGATCTTCGCAAAGAGTCCATGCACAGAGAAATACTTCTCCTACAGTATTTCTACAGCTCTGTAAGCTTTCTGATTTATAATTGGATATGCATGTGCCTACCTTATTAAGCAACCAGTCCCTATTACATTAATTATTGGAAGGATTTAAGGAAAATGTGTGATGCTTTAATTATTGTGAAGATGGCAGGTTTGAAAAGTCACTCCCCAAGTCTGGGGTCTGAACATTGACCTCTTGAGGGTTGAAGTTCAGAGATATGATAGGAAACAAAAATCAAAATCCCAAGAAAGCCAACAATATAAATTGGAGCCAGTCCTACCAGTGAGAAAGATGCTGGGGGACTGGAAATGGGAAATTTCACAAAAGGACCCCCAAACAGTAATGTTTTTTCAAAAGAAGAGAACAACAGTCTGAGGAACTAGTATTGTAAAAGAAAAGATGCCAGCTTAGACCAGGTCCTATTCTGAGAGGAGAAAGAGCCCACAAACTCTCTACAGACATCAGGTAGAATACTAGTTTCAATCAATCATGAGCATTTTATAAAGCACTTTTTATGAGCAAAGCCCTGTTCCAGGTGCTGGGAATACAAAGACAAAAATTAAATAGTCCCTGTTCTCAGGGAACTTGTATTCTTTGGGGGAAACAACATGTATGCAAACACAATAAATACAAGGTAATTTGGATGGGAGCAGCTAACAGCTGGGAAGATCAGGATCATGTAGGAGGTGGCATTTGTGCTAAGCTTTGAAGGAAACAAGAGGTTCTGAGAGCAGGAGGTGAGGAATGCATTCAAGGCATGGGTTATATAATCTGTGAAAAGCTATAGAGATGGAATATGGTGTCACGTGTGAAAGACAGAAAGAAGGTCAATCGCACAGGAATCATGAAAGCCAATGTTAATATAACGCTTTGAGAATTACCAAGCAATTTACATATGTTATTTATTTGATCCTCACAGCTACTCCACAAGGTACATGCCATTACTATCCTCATTTTACAGGTCAAGAAACCAAAGCTAAGACCGCATCCGGTCTCTCTCTCCATACAAATGCCAGGTTGATTCCTGAAATGAGCTCTGACTATGTTAGTCCCCCCCACTCAAATATCTTTGGTGGTTCCCCATTGCCCAAGAGGATAGAATACAAAATCCTTGGTTTTATTTCATATTAATACCCTTCATTTATTTTCTCTTCTAGTCCAAGTGGCCTGCTATCTGTTCTTCACACATGACACATCATCTCTTGCCTCTATGCACATGCATAGGCTGTCCTCAATATCTGGAAGTCATTTCCCCCTCCTTTTTTCTCTCATAGAATCGATAGGCCAACAGCCACCTCCTATGTAAGATTTTTCATGATTCCCCGTAGATGCTAGCTAGTACTCTCTCCCTTTTGACAGGAATTTGTGCCACTTGATATATACTTTGTGTTTACGCAGCTATATACATGTTATATCCCTCTCTCATAGAATGACTATAAGCTCCTGGAGGGCTTCTTTCTTTGCTTCGTATCCCAAGGACCGAGCACTGTGCCTTTCATATAGTCGTGGTTCAGTCATTCAATTGTGTCCAACTTTACATGATCCTGTGGACTTTGGGGGGTTTGGGGGAAAGAATCTAGAGTGGTTTGCCATCTCCTTCTCCAGTGTGTCCCCATTTTCAGATGAGAAACTGAGGCAAATGGGGTCACATGACTTGCCTGGAGTTATAGAGTAAGTGTCTAAGACTGGATTTAAACTTAGGTCTTCCTGACCTAGTGCTCTATCCAATTAACCACTAGGTGCCTCTTCTATATAATAGGGATTTAATAAATGTTTATTAAATTGTATATAGTATGTCTTTCTTGCTAGGCTGTATGGTCCATGGAAGGAGAGGCTATATCTGATATTTCTGTGTATCTGTATAGTCCTTAGTATACACATGGTGCTTAATATATGGTTTTCAGTTGAGTGAATCTCTTGGTATAGATGTCCCTCTCCCCTGACCAAACATCATCTGCCCTGGCCTACTCTGGTGAGCCAGTCCCAACACCTGCACAATGACCTGAAACTTCCTGCCTCATTCACCTATGTGTATACACATATATACACACTTGTGTGTGCACTTACATACACAAACATATGCATGTGTGTCCATGTATGTGTTGGGCTACATATGCATGGGCTTATACATATACCCATCTATGCAAGGGATTACTCTTGCCCTAACTGCCTGAGGGTCAGATGTGTTACAATTCCCTGCCCCCCCTCCCCGGTTCAAGGGTTTTCCAGTACTCTTAAGAAGGTTGGGATTGGGTAGTTTCTGCCATTGGTTCAAGTCCCCACTGATTGTTTTCCTTCAATTTTAGGAGTCCCTAGCATCCCGGTTCCATTTAAGTACTTAACAGTCAGTTTAGCTTATACAGAGGAATATTTACCTCAAAGGTATAGCAAGAACATATAAACATCCCCCCCAAACCTGGGTGACATAATACCCCACCTACACCACCTCAGTGGAGAGGGTATACACCACCTTTACTTTTCTCTGAGGAGGAAAAAGGGAGCTTAACTTGGTTCCTACATACCAAAGTCTCCCCAGGTTATGAGTCAAAAACCTCACCCATGCTCACGTCCCAGAACCAAGGCTTCCCTGCTAAGCAGGTAAGCATCATCTGTCCAGGACTACTACCTCCAAGGTCCTTATGACTCGACCTTCTGAATCTGGGACTCCACACCCTACATCAAGGATTGAAAAAGACAAAGGAATAAACCAAAACTCCCAAACCTTTTTCTCTGGACCAGAAGGCCTGAGGGGAGAGGAAGGTGACCCTTCCCCCTTCAACTTAGTGTATGGTGACCATGCTGCAGGTGAATAAAACCTTTACTGCTGAACACGACCCAAGAGAGTGACTGTGCCTCTGTCAAATGGATTTAAGGAAACAGTCAGTTCTGACTATGTTGCCAATGGAAAGGAGCTGCTTCCGCCCATGTAGAAAGAGGACTCAAAATGTCTTCTCCCAGAAGTAGGAAGCAGGTCCTTGACTATGGTGGCTCTCATGTGAGTGCCTCTATCTCAGATAACTTGGGCACATACCAAAGTCCTATTACATATATGTGTATGTATGTATATGTATATATATGCATATATATATATACAGACATATATGTATAGAGAGAGAAGAAAATGGGGGAGGAGTGATCATTACATTCAGCAACATGAAGACTTGTCATATGGAAGGGAGATTAGATGAGTATTTGGTCCTAGAGAAGAGAGCTAGGCTAGATGATCAGAAGTTATAGGGGAGCAGAATCAGGTTCAATATAAAGGAGGAAAACCAAACTTCATGAGAGGCTAAGAGAGAGGAATGAACTCAAAGATTCTGTCATGGTGTGTCTCAACCTGGACACTAGCATCGTTTCTAAAACAGACGAAATGTGGAAACCTTATTTCAGAGACCTAAGCCTTAAATCTATAATAGTAATAACAGTACTGACTTCCAGCTTAGGTCACTCAAAAGCCTAATGAAAGGGTCCTATGCCAAGGAAATCGAATAAAATGACAATAAATTTTGTTTTAGGGACTGAATTCAGCATTTGCCCGCCTCATAATTGGGCACAGTTGCTACAAAGCTGAAGCAACACAAATGAGTGATATGATAAAGAGCCTCTCTCCTGTTCCATAAATTTTAAAGAGAATTGTAGAGAAAGAATCAGCGATAATGCGCTCGGAATTTATTTTCCCATTAGTACTCAGAACTTAGAGGAAGATGGAAGTGATAATGTGAGGCTTGCTAAGATAAAGTGGTATTTCTTTTATTAGCTCCTTATCAAGCTCTGACTTGCACCACATATGCAAAATTGGTTACTGCAGGGATTCCAAGGGCTCATTTTTTAGAATCAGTTTGACTTGAATACTTCGTTCACTTGACTTCCCAATTTGCTCAGTGGGTATTTTACACTTTATTAGATGACTTTGCTTTCATTCAGTCACTAGAGATGAAGGGAAAACGAATAGTAAATTCTGTCTTCCACCTGTCTTCCAGATGTAGCCATATTCAGAGAGTATCATATTACCAGCAGACACATTCTATACCATTACAGAAAGATCATTAATCATAGTATTATCAAACATTAAGCATAATTTCCTGGAGATGCATCATGGCTGGGAGAAAAAAATAATTAGATTGCTCAGAAAACTCTACCAGATAAGAAATGTTCAATCCTATTAAACATATTTCCCCAGGTATCTGACTGAAATAGCTCAATAAGCTCAATAATGCTCTATCTTGCTTTTTTATCATATTATCTATTTTTTTCTTATCCCATAAATTATAGGTAGCAGATAGACATTTGTTTCTATCCACAGATAGAGGTGGAGAATATGGGGCACAGTGGAAAGGAAAGAATTGTTCATCTTAAATGAGGCATTTTCAAAGACTACGGTATAGGTATCAAGCCCTTAGCTTTTGAAAGAAAACAATTTTTCATGGATATAACAAAGGGCCTTGTGTGAGTAAAATTTTCACTATCCTAGCTTTTCATCAGGAAGTCTGGACTATCCTCAAAATAATTTCATGGTTATTTTCATGCTAGTTTCAGGTACAAAGCTAATTCTATAGCTTTACTTAGCTCTCATCCTTCATTATCCAATGTTGTATGTCCTATGGCCAAAAATTGGGAATACTGCCCTGAAACCAACCACTAAATCATTCAAGAGACAGATTCAATGTTCCTACTTTTGACTTCTCACTAAATATATTTCTGTATTTTACAGTGAAATGCTTGGTCTCCAGCCAGGCCCCATTTCTCTATCTCTCCAAGGATAGTTCTGGCATTTATGAACTCATTCAACATGTGTCTTTTATCCTAACTCCAAGTACAATTCTCTTCTGCTAGAACTTCAAAAAAACATGATGTACCAGGCACCAGCCAATGCCATCAAAGGCTCCTAGTTCCAACTGTATTAACAACTTAAAGGATAAAATTAATGTAACATTTAATGAGGGCAAAAGTCCAGTCCTACATTGTTTAAAAAAAATGAAAAACTACGAGATTGGACCGACATGGTGAGATGATGGTATGTTGGGAAAAGATATCTAATTTTAGTGAATTTTAGAGTTTATACTCAGGATTAAGTCCACTAAAACTAGGATATCTTTTCCCAATATATCATTATCTCACTATATCTGTCCAAAAATGGCAGCCAAGAAAAGCTAATGCAATCTTGGTTGCATTAATAGCAATAAAGTGTCAAGAAGAAAGGCAGTGATAATCCAACTATATACTAGTCAGTCCACATGTAACATATTGGAATATATGGTTTCTTTGCACCTGTAGCACCAATGCAATATTCACAGCACTTACAGCAGCTATGAATGTACCTGTGTAGTTCTGAATCGCAAAATATAACAGACTCTCTACATGGAAGTCACAATCAAAACATTTATTCAAACACCAAAAACCCAAATCCCAACACCAGAAAACCAAATCCAACATAGCAACAAAGAAATTGATACACATTAGCAATGCACGAGGCACCACCATCCCCAAGCCTTCCCTGTGTTAGGGCCTTCCCACAACACAAGCTCCCTCTCTCACTCAGGCTAGCTGCTGCCTGTGCCTCTCTCTCTCTCTCTGTCTCTCTCTCTCTCTCTCTGTCTCTCTCTCTCTCTCTCTCTCTCTCTCCAAGCTGCAACTCCCACCATCTCTGATTGACTTCCCCTCAGCTCTGCTCTACCCTTCCTGCTCCACCCCTTCCTATTCCACCCATTCAGCAAGCTCCTCCCACCACAGGCTCCTATGACTTCCATGTGACCCAGGCAGGTCACACGGGCCTATTAATGGCTAGGAAAGATCTTCCCATTTACATTACCATTATTTTTGGCCCCAAGATCTTTCGTATCCATTACATAGGTCAATGGGAGTTTAGGGGTAACTGGTATGAACAGAATTGTACAAAAATATAAGAGGGATAAGATAAAATAAGCACATAAAACAACATCTTTGCGTGGGGTTTGAGCACAAGCACCCCACCATTCCCCCCCTCAAACAAATGAGGCCCAAAATCCCTTGGGGTAAGGGGTGAAGGTCTCTTCTTCAGTAGCTACTTCCTTCTGAAATTGGACATAGAGCTGTCCCTGCCCCCAGAGGTCCTATTTGAAAGGTCAGTTCTTTAGCCAGCATCCAGAGCTTGGTCAATGCCAGGTCCAGGAGTAACATAGCACAATCTTGGATAGGAGATGACATCCAACTCAAGCAATCAGGCATCTACAGGTAGAGGGCACCAAACCTGCAGGAAACAAAACTAGCAAACAAAATGAACAGACAAAAAACCAAAAAGAAACAAGGAGACAATAAACAGAGGCAGGGTAGATATAGCATCAGCCGTGCTTTTAGAGTCCATGAACCAACTAAAACTGCACTGATTCCTATCCTCCTTACTGCAATGTATTTCTTTAATCTGATCTGGGGCTTGGTCAATTTCCTTTTCTTCCTGAAGGTGTGACAAACTTGGATACAATGATTCAGGAGGATCTGTAGGGGCAATTCTTACTTCCCTGTGGTAGTTCTAACTTCCCTATTCAGTCTAATACTAAGCCCCTTTTCTTGGTACATCTTATATAGTTCATTAGTTGGAATACAATCTATTCTGAAATCTATTCCTGCTCTCATTAGAGCAGTAAATAATTCTTTTCTTGTCAATCTATTCTGACTTTGAATCTGCTATCTGTTTACTCTTCTTTCTTGAGGAAATTTATCTTTTCCCCATTCCCCTAAGTCACTCCACTGTGAAATCTTATTCAGCACCTTCGAAAGAGGGTGCCCTATTTCCCAAATTAGTAGAGTCAGAATTAGGTGCTTCCAAGCAGGAGGAGCTGTCTTCACTATGATATTTCTATGGGAAACTGCTAAGAGGGTACCATGATAATCCCCGGCATCTCTCATCATTATTGCAGTCTTCATTACCTCTTCCTTTAACTTTCTCATATGCTCCCTAACCAAATACTAGGGTCTATCTCCAAGGACCACATAGAATCAGTAGGATAATGTCTGCTGCCTCCATCCACCCTCAGTTAAACCTAACAGTTTAGTTGCATTGTTACTTCCTTGCATATGGTAATCCCTAAAAGCTTGCTGTACAAAAGGATTCTGACTAATACCTATGAATTTCAAGCAATCTGTTATCTATCAATACTCCTGAGGCTCCTTCATTGATTCTCACCATCCTAGACACTAAGGATTCTCCCATTTTTTGGGGGGGGTGGTGAATCGACTCAAAATATCTATGACCTCTTGCTGAGTAAAATCCTCAATTATCTCCCTAAACACCGTGGGGCTCCCCTGGTTCTCCTGCTTTCTTCGTAGTAATGGACAAACTTCTGCATCTGTAGAAGCCTCATCTAACTTTGTTTCATTTTCCTCCCATGCATCCTTCTGGCAGGTGTCAGGGCCCAACTAGACCCAATCTGTGCAAGGGCTGCATGCACATTCCTTTTGTTAGTTTTTCACTTCTTTTTAGCTAAATGAACAGTAGCTTAATCTTCTACCATCTGAGACCCTCCAGCTTGCTCTTCTAAAGGAGAGCTGAATGCTATAGCACAGAAAAAGTCCCATGCAAACCAACCAACTCCATTTCCATCTGAGCTCTCTCCTCCAGCAGCTTGTCTCTGCTTTTACACATAAGACAATAACTTGTTAGCAAGGCCCGGCCTCTCCTACACACCCCTGGCAGTTCTTTCCCCGGTTCTATTGATATTTCTTACAAACATCTTTCTAAATCTTTGGGTTCTCCCTTCCGTAGCCTTGTCTTCATGGAAGACAGAACCAAAACATTTACTCAAACACCAGAAAGCTGAATCCCAATACCAGAAAACCAAATCCATCGTAACAACAAAGAAATCTATATACATTAGCAATGCAAGGAGCACCACCATCCCAAAGCCTTCCCTCTGTTAGGGCCTTCCCACAATGCAAGCTCCCTCATTCACTCAGGCTAGCTGCTGCCTGTGCCTGCCTCTCTCTCTCTCTCTCTCTCTCTCTCTCTCTCTCTCTCTCTCTGTCTCTCTCTCTCCCTCTCCAAGCTGCAACGCCCACCATCTCTCTCCCAGCTCTGACTTACTTTCCCTCAGCTCTGCTCTGCCCTTCCTACTCCACCCTTTCCTGTTCTACCCATTCAACAAGCTCCTGCTACAACAGGCTGATATGACTCAGGCTTCCATGTAACCCAGGTAGGTTACATGGGCCTATTAATGGATGGGAAAGAGCTTCTCATCTACTTTACTATTACAGCACCATATTTCAGAAAAGACATTAACCATCAAGAACAGAGGTTTCAAATCCACGGCCCATGAAACATAAATAATGTTAATATGAGGTTTTCTAAGTCAATATGTGGCCCATAGAGATCCTTATGTATGGTTTATTGGTCTCCATTTCCATTGGAGTTTGACATTATTGGTATGTCCAGATGAGAGTAACACCAAGAGTTAAGATAATGCCCTATGATATTTGATTGAAAAAAACAACAAAAACGTTCAATTCAAAGAGAGGGGGAAAAGACAGTAGAGATACAATACTGTCTTCAAGTATTTGAAGGATTCTCTTATTAAAAAGGAATTGCATTTATTCTACCTGGCCCTAGAGGACAGAACAAGCAACACTAGGTAGAAGTTACAGAGGGATGGATTTAAGCTTGATATAAGAAAAACAAATTACTTAATAACTAGACCTGTCCAGAAGTAGAATGGATTGCCTAAACAGTTGGTGTGTTCTCCATTGCTGGAGTTTGCCAGAAGAGGTTGTTGCATGACAGAGGTAGCTATCTAGTTAGCTCCATGGATAGAGTGCTGGACCTGGAGTCAGGAAGCCCTCAGTTCAAATCCTACTTCAGAGACTTAATAACTGTATTTCTCTGGGCAAATCACTTAACCACTCCATGTCTCAGTTCCCTCATCTGTAAAATAAGGATAATCATAGAACTTACCTCACGGGGTGGTTGTGAGGAGCACATGAGTGCTTTGCAAACCTTAAACCATGTAAATGCTAGTTACTATGATCAATTATGGGAGATACTGGAGTTAGAATTCCTATTTGGTCTGGGTTGTACTATATTTCTCCTGAAATCCTTTTCAATCATGATATTCTATGGTTCTTTCATCAACAAATTTTGATACTGGTAATTTGATTTTCTTCTTTCTTTTTTTTAATCTAATTGACCAAAGGTTTATCAATTTTATTGGTTTTTTCATAAAACCAGCTGTTTGTTTTATTTATTAATTCAATAGTTTTCTTGGTTTCAATTTTATTAATCTCTCCTTTGATTTTCAGTATTTCTAATTTGGTATTTAATTGGGGATTTTCCATTTGTTCTTTTTCTAGCTTTTTCAGTTGCATACCCAATTCATTGATCTCCTTTTTCTCTATTTTATTCATGGAAGCATTTAGAGATATAAAACTTCCCCTAAGAACTGCTTTTGCTGCATCCCATAAGTTTTGGTATGTTGTCTCACTATTGTCATTCTCTTGAATGAAGTTATTAATTGTTTCTCTGATTTGTTCTTTGGCCCACTCATTCTTTAGAATTAGATTTTTATTTGTTTATTTTATTTGTTCCGGGGATTGTGAGTCTAGTTACTGGATTTGTGTATTATAGCCTTCAGTTTCCTGAGGTGTGGGGAAGGGGTCTGGCTGCCTGAATTCTCCTCTTCTCCTGGGACTACTCTCCAGCACTGTTGCTCTTCAACAATGGTCTCATCTGTTTGTTGTTTGTGCTGGTGTCTGCCACTTCCCCTGGGGCTGCAAGGTTACGTCTGGGCTCCTGGTGTTGACCCCTGCTGGCTCTGCCCTTCTAGAACTCAGGAATTCCCACTGCTTGGCCTCTGAAGTCCCACTTCTGTCTCTCTATTGCAGTGTTTTTTCCCGAGGAATTCTCTGGGTCGGGGGTGGGGTGGGGTGGGGAGGGATTAGAGCCGTTTACCTGGACATTATGTGTCCTGGAAGTTCAAGAAGACACGTTTCATACCTTTGGGCTGCAAGCCTCAGGAGTTGATGTCTCACAGCTGGTGGCATTGCGCTGCTGCCTCTCATCACTTTCACAGACTCCTATCTTGTATTGGGAGTCCTAGGGACCTCCACTGTTTTGGGGCGCCCAGCTTTCTCCCAGCCTGTCTCGCTGGTTGGTTTCCACAGCTGCTTCCACTTTGGTGCTGTCTGGTAAAGCTCCACACGCCGAGTGCCCACCTAGCCTACAGATCCATCCCATCGACCTTTCAGACTCTCCTGGCTTGTAAATTTGCCCCACTCAGACTGCTAGCAGTTTCTAACTCTCTCAGATCTGCTCAGATTCACTTTTTTTTTAGGTGAAACCTTTTTTATGTCTTTAACTTTCCTGGGATTATTTTTTTTTTAATTTTTAGTTTACAATACTTGGTTCTACATAATCTGAGTTCCAGATTTTCTTCCCTCCCTCCCTTTCTCCCTCCCTAAGACAGCATGGAAACCAATATTTCTTCTACGTATAACTTTGCATTGAACTTATTTACACACTAGTCAAGTTGTGAATAAGAATTATGAGCAATGGAATGAATCGTGAGATAGAAGAAACAGAACCAAAAAAAAACCCAAAACAAAAACAAAAGAGAGAAAAAAAGGGAAAAAAAAGGCAGGCATAAAGCATGCCTCAATCTGCATCCATACTTCATAGTTCTTTCTCTGGATGTAGATAGCATTCTCCATCGTGAGTCCTTTGGAGTTGTCTTTGCACCTTGTGTTGCTGAGAAGAGCAGTCTACCAGGGTTAGTCCTCATAGAATCCACATATCTGTGGTTGTGTATAATGTTCTCCTGGTTCTGCTCTGCTCACTCAGCATTATATCATGTAGGTTTTTCCAGATTGTTATGAAGATTCACTTTTTTATAGGTATCTGACAGAGTTTGTGAGAGAGCCTTGGTAAGATGCTGTTTTCACACGGCCATCTTGGCTCTGCTCCAGGCAGCTATGTGTACTATTTTCTTAACAGACGTACTCTTGGCCTAATTTATACCAAACATGTTGCATTGTCCTTCCTTATGTTCTACAGCCTCCTTTGAGATTCAGGCTCTGAGCTGTATCGTAGGACCTTGGGACCTGGCTTCCTAGACTTAGAATTTCATGACCCTGCAGACAATGTTTAGGATATGCCATAGAAAATATCAGTATATTTCTACCAAATCTGTCTTTCTTTTTCTCTGTCTGTCTCTTTCTGTGTCTGTCTCTGAGTCTGCCTCTGTTTCTATCATTCTGTCTACCTCTCCCTTCCTTTTTCTGCTTCTATATCTGTCTCCCTCCTTTCTTCCCTCACTCCCTTCTCCCCTTTCTCCCTGCTTTCTCCAGTAATCTCTCTATATGGTCATATGCAGTCATGTATCCTATATAAACAGAGAGAAAGGAGACAAAAGGATTTCAGTGCTTGAATTAAGAAATACCTGTGTCTCCTCAATCAGGCTTTAAGGTCAGGCAACATCAGGGCAATAGCAGTCTTAAAGAAGAATGATTTAAAGTCTCAGCACATAGAGCTTCCTTTTCCCTAATGCCCCTATAATCTCCTACAGTGTAAATGCTATTATCCACAATGGCATCTCTAGCAGAGGAGCAGAATTTAAAAGGAGAGTGGAGTGACAGAATTATGTAAATAAAAGACCTAATGAAAAGCAGGAGCCCCACAACCTATTGTTCCCCTCTGGGAAATTAGGAATTGTACACTCAGGAACATGCTGCATATGCCCTGTATATAATCATCTACAGAAACCTGTCATGCAAATTTCCCAAACTCCCAACATGCTTTGGAGTCAGGCTCTATCCAGCTGTTACTTTTACTCTTCTTCTTCTTCTTCTTCTTCTTCTTCTTCTTCTTCTTCTTCTTCTTCTTCTTCTTTCTTCTAACTATGATGATGATGATTATCATCACCATCATCCCTCATCATCATCATTCTTATACTCCCTTCTCTTCCTCCATGGCAACCCAGTTTGTGGTTGCTCACCTTTCCTATTATTCCCACCATATAGAAATGTCATTGAGATTAATCTACCTGGGTGAAAGTATCAGCCTGGGACCCTTCCCCATGCCCCTCTGGACTGGAGATTAATCTACCTGTGTGAAAGTATCAGGCTGGGACCCTTCCCCAGGCCCCAGGAACCTAGCTTACATCCCTCTTTCTTCTTCCTTTGCAAAGGCAGTGCAACATATAAAATGTTCTGAGAGATAGAGTTTCTGGGTAAATTAAAATCAGTTCCCTCAGTACCCAGGAGACCAAACCTGTTGAACCTTCAATATTTATAGTCTTTTTAAAAAGGGGTGCACCTGAGGGTGAAAATCAACTTTGATTGGTCAACAAGTAATAAGAGAGGATGAATATTATAATGGAAAGTGGGCTGTATTAAAAGGAGGGTATTTGGGGTACATGACTTGGATCACCCACATCTTGGTTAAAGAAACTTACCAATTTCCCTATTACTTGCTGACAAAAGGGAGAATCCATATTTTCCAAGACCTGTCTGAGTAAACATAATGAACAGAAATCCATCCATTAGCCTAAACTAGAAATTTCTTTCATTGTTTTTGATTTAGATCTTTAGTCCGGGTAAGTTTTTGAGAGAGATTTCCCATACTGGTTGATTTCTGGATGAGGAAATAGAAAAAGGGAAAATCCTTTATCCTGATTTAATAATTATTTAATGATACAAGAGACAATCATTTCTCTCAATGACCTGGAAAGAGCTCTGGGTCAAAAGCCAGGAATCCTAGGCTTGAGTCCCTGGCTCTGTCACTTTTGTTTTTGGGTTTTTTTTTTTGGTTCTGTCTCTTCTTTCTCATGATTCACCCCATTGGTCATAATTCTTTTCCACAACTTGACTAGTGTATAAATTAATTCAATGCGAAGTTATACATGGTAGTTATATGAGATTCCATGTCATCTTGGATGTCATTGAATTAATTTATACACTAGTCAAGTTGTGGAAAAGAATTATGACCAATGGGGTGAATCATGAGAAAGAAGAGACAGAACCAAAAAAAAAAACCCAAAAACAAAAACAAAAGAGAAGAAAAAAGGCGAGCATGAAGTGTGCCTCAATCTGCATTCAAACTTCACAGTTCTTTCTCTGGATGAAGATAGCATTCTCCATCGTGAGTCCCCTGGAGTTGTCCTTGCACCTTACGTTGCTGAGAAGAGCGAAGTATGTCAGGGTTGGTCCTCACAGAATCCATATATCTGTGGTTGTGTACAATGTTCTCCATTTTAAAATTTCTTAACCACAAATCAAATGATTGTCAGATGCCATAGACCTAAATAGACAAAAGACAGAAGACAATGACCAATTCTAGCCAGGGAACAGGAGTAATTGTGGCTTCTGGCTTTTTTTTAATAAGCTACTGAGGCAATTAAGTGGAGCAGTGGTTAGAGTTCTGGACTTGGAGCCAGGAAGTTGTTGTTCAGTCATGTCCGAATTTCTGCGAGTCCATTTTGGGGTTTTCTTGGCAAAGAAACTGGAGTGGTTTGCCATTTCTTTCTCCATCCCATTTACAGATGAGGAAACTAAGGCAGCTAGGGTGAAGTGACTTTCCCAGGGTTGCCCAGCTAATAAGCGTCTGAGGCTTGATTTGAACTCAAGAAGATGAGTCTTCTTGATTCCAAGCCCAACAATCTATCCTACTACCTGCCTGGAGCCAGAAAGACCTGAGTTCAAATCTGACCTGAGATCTTCACTCATTGTGTGACCCACAGCAAGTCAATTAACCTTTCTTGGACTCAGTTTCCTCGTCTATTAAATGGGAATGATAAGAATAATACCTAGTTTGTTGGGCTGTCCAGAAGGTCAAATTAGATAACATGTAAAATACTTTGCAAGTGATAAAACATTCTTAAAACGCTAGCTAACATTATTGCTATTCCTTGACTGGGTGTGATGCGATATTGCCTCCACTATGCACTAAAAGGACATCCTCTTGCCCTTGACAAGAAGAGACATTCTAGCTACCAGTCTTTAAGCAGGTAGGGATGGAGATCAGCAGGTCCCCTGTAATAGCTGAAGGTGATCAGATGCCAAGAGAAAGCTACACAAGAACTCCAAGAACACCAAAGACTCCCAGCAGACCAATGTGACAGAAAGCAGAGAAAAGAACTCCAGAAAAGAAAATATGGCGTCCAATGGAGAGCCTCAGAGAGCAGTACGATGGCATTACCATAGGAATCGGCAATCTGCAACAATCTGACTCAGAAGGGTGAGTTGTCCCAGACATATGCACACCCTGACCACACAAGTTCCTGACATTTATGACTTCTGCACATGTTCCCCATTTACGTGTGTTTTCTACATCTGGGTCCTCCATGTAGGGGTATGCTTGAGCCACCATGTGTGGGTTCACAAGAGTTAATTGTTAAATTTTCCATGTAAGCATGTATATCTCAGAAATCAACAAATGCTACAAATCAGGTCTTGATAGATTATTTTGATGATTGACTAGTTTTAAGAATGCGATAGAGAAAAGGTGAATAATACAGATTAAACTTAAAAGTAGATGGTGTGTACATTTTTATTTTATAGAGCTGGTTATTAAACATTTACTAACACACCAATGTCTCTCTATTCCATGACCATATGTATTCACTTTGTGTGTATGTATGTGTGTGTGCTCGACCCGCTGAGAGTATATCCCATCTGCCCATGGAAACGAGCTGCACATAACCTTTTCTTGTCTTTTTATTTAGTATGCTATTTGCTTTTAATTAATGTGTCCTCTGGTTATCTGGGAAAAGTGAACATATCAGTGGGGGCTCATGAGCTAAGATTGTGACTTGCAGGGTTTCTTAAATCCGGGACAGATTTTCTGGAAGCCCGTTACGAAGGGGTGTCACAGGTACCACAGCAGCATGAGACAAAAGTGTCTCGCATGCCCCAGTGTAAATACTGAGAGTATCATGTCCTGAGACTGACTTCTTTAGTTATGCCTTCCTCTTTAGGGTCCTTACCTTTCCTTATGCCTTCCTTTTCCACTTCATCCAAGTGTGACACAATTTACAAAATAAACACCAGAGATCTTTGGCAAGCCAAATGAAGGTGTACCATGGAGCAGTCTAAAAATATTGAACCTGAAAACATAGCACCTGGGTTCCAGCACTGGTTCCTCCAGTTCACTAACTGCGTGTCTTTAAACAAATCACTAGCTCTTTGAACCTCAGCTTTCTCCATCTATCAAATGGATATACCAGTAACAATACATGTAGTTCTTTCATTCAATTCATTCAGTATATGCAAAATACATACAAAGTAGCTCATGTAAAGCGTGTAACACTAAGTAATTGGAGAGAGGGGGTGACTGATACCTGAGAGGGAAGGGAAAGCTTAGGATAGGTCTCATACAGGAGGCAAAATTTGGGAAGAGCCTTGAAAGACTCTAAGGCTTCTGCCAGGAGGAGTTGAGTAGGAAGTACATTCTGAGCTGGGGGAGTGACCACGCAAAGCAGAGATAGGAAACAGGATGCACAGGGTACAGCAAGTACTACAGAACACAGAGTCCATGAAGAGTAATATGTAATAAAGGTGGAAAGACAAATGGGATGGAGTCAGTTGGTGAAGGCCTTTCTGTGTCAAACAGAGGAGTCCGTATTTGAACCTAGAGGGAAAAGGGAGTCTTTGCAGCTTTGTCAAACTTTATATTTTGGGAATAGCCCTTTGGAAGCAATGTAGAGAATGAATTAGAGAGGGGAGAGGCTGGAGGCAAGGAGGCCCACTAGGAGGTTATTGAAATGGTCCAGGAAAGAAATAATAAAGGCCTCAAGTAAGGCGATGGCCATATGAGTAGAGAAAAGGGCTACAGTGGATAGCACACCAGACCTGGAGTCAGCAAGACCTGAGTTCAAATCCGGCTCCAGACGTTTACTATTGGGATGACTCTGGGCAAGTCACTTAAGCTTGCTTGCCTCAGTTTCCTCATATGTAAAATGAGCTGGAGAAGGAAAAGGCAAGCCACTCTAGGACCTTTGCCAAGAAAACCCCAAATGGATTCACAGTCAGATATAACTAAAGTGACTGAACAACATAGAGAGAGAATCAGTGTGAGTTGGCAACTGATTGACTATATGGGATGTGAGGGAAAGGAAAAAATTGAAAGCATAAACCAGACTAAGTGGGGGGATGGTGGTACCCTCCACTGAAACAAAGAATTTAAGAAAGGTAAAGTGTTTGCAAATTGTTATACAAACTGAAATAAAGGAAATTATCAAAAATTAATTTGCTTAGGAAAGCAGAAAACTAGGGGAATTTTTTATAGCAAGTATCTCTGTTAAAGGCCTCATTTCTCAAATATATAGAGAACTGAGTCGAATTTTAAGAATACAAGTCATTCCCCAATTGATAAACAAGCAGTTTTTAGATGAAGAAAAAAAGCTGTCTATAGTCATATTAAAAAATTGCTTTAAATAGCTGTTGGTTAGAGAAAGGCATATGAAAACAACTCTAAGGTACAACCCCACACCTATCAGATTGGCTAATAAGACAGAAAAGGGAAATGATAAATGTTGGATAGGATGTGGGAAAATTGGGACACTAATGCATTGCTGCTGGAGTTGTGAACTGATCAAACCATTCTGGAGAGCAATTTGGAACTATGCCCAAAGGGCAAACAAACTGTGCATACCCTCTGATCCAGCAATACCACTACAAGGTCTCCATTCAAAAGAGATTTTTAAAAAGACTGGGGAAGGAGGGGGCTATTTGTACAAAAATAATTTTAGCAGCTCTTTTTGTGGTGGCAAAGAACTGGAAATTGAGAGGATGCCTATCAATTGGGGAATGGTTGAATGTGTTGCGATATATGACTATAATGGAATACTACTGTGATATACGAAATGATGAGCAGGCATATTTAAGAAAAACCCAGTAAGACTTACATGAACTGATGCAAAGTGAAATGAGAAGAACCAGGAGAACATTTTACACAGTAACAGTCATATTATACGAATGACAGCTATTCTCAGAAATATAATGATCTAAGACAATTCCAAAGGCCTCATGATGAAAAATGCTATTCACATCCAGAGAAAGAACTCATGGGGTCTGAATGTCGATCAAGACATACCATTTTCACTGTATTTTTTCATGCTTTTTTTCTTTTGGTCTGTTTCTTCTTTCATAACTAATATGGAAATGTTTTACATAATTGCACATACATAACCTATATCAATTTGCTTACTATCTCAGGAAAGAAAAACTTAGAATTCAAAATTTTTTAAATGAATATTAAGATTTGTCTTTACATGCAATTAGAAAGAAAATCACCATTTTTTTTTAAAAAGGGGAAGAAGAAGTCCTGATCCAGTCATCCATCCCTGTCAAGTCCTCCATCAGGGCATATATATGAATCTGTTTCATTCATGAAAACTGTTGGAAGGTCCCTTGTTCATAGTAAGGGTCTTCCCACTTTGTCTAACAGCTTAAATTTATGAGACGATTACAAGAAGATGCTACATAAATGAATCATGTCATTACTAATATAAACAGTTGGTGATCTTGAATGAGAAGTTGTCTGAATTACAGTGGATTGCCTGGCTCCCTCAAATTCCCTTAGCAGCAACACAATCTGTTCACCCCAAAGGGACATTTGTAGAGCATTCTACTTTGCAAGAAACACTTGATACAACAAATAAATTCACTCAGAGACATCTGTTCAGGTACAGCTTCAACAGAGTGGAAATGATTTCTTTAAGTGCAGTGAATATTACATGGAAGCTCATTGTTATCTGTAAATAAGATCTGACGGTCAAGAGCCTTATGATCATGACAAAAAAATAGTACATGAGAGTCACAAATCTGTGCGACTTGTAATTTCAATCACTGAAGAAAATCCTTTCTAATCATGCATGTGCTTTCACAAAATGTACAGATATCACAAAACCCTTTTGGCAATCCCCTGTCTGATGGTAGCTAGTTGCCCCTTCTTAGGAGAACAGGCCATCAGATTGTCTGCCAGGCTTCATAAAAATCACTGCCCAAAACATCAGGGTAAAATGTGCAAAATTCAACCACCCAGATGTTTTGCTAGGCAACAGCAAACATGTGGCTACTTTGGGAACATCTGTACAATCGTTGAATTTTTCATTTTGTCCAGCTGCGTGGCCTCCTAGGGCATAGTTTTACTCCAGTAAGGCATAGAAGTGGCAAGTTTTCATATTATTCATCAACATAGGCACAGAAAGAAAAGAATTATTGGGAAGGAATGCAACGTCCTGGTCCGTCAATGAAGAAGAGAGTAACATGAATGATTTATTAGCTTCCTATGTCGCCAGAATTATTTTCTTTAATTTTTTAAACATTTTTAAAGCTTTGAGTTCCAAAATCTATCCCTCTCTCCTTCTTCCATCCCTCTCCTCCCCCTTCTCTAAGACAGTAAATAATCAGATATAGGTTACATATGTGCAATTCTGTAAAACATTTCCATATTAGTCATTTTGTACAAGAAAACTCCAATAAAAGAAAAAAATGATAGAAAATGAAAATAGCATGTACCAGAATTCTTAATATTTTTCTACTTCATCATATAAGTCCCTTCACATACAAACCCCAGTATCTCTGTATCAGAGTCCACAAGAATGGTCAGGTAATACTGATATTGTAAACATATTAACAAGAATTTGGCAGCAGACCCATATTTCTTTCTTCTTGGTTGTTTGATTCCTCTCTCACCTCTTGTAAACAGTTACTAAGTCCTGTCAGTTATACTTTGATATATATGTAGGTGTAGACAGACAGACAGACAGATAGATAGATAGATAGATACATAGACATAGATGGATAGATGGATGGATGAATGGATGGATAGGTAGAAAGATGGATAGACAGACAGATAGATAGATAGATAGATCGAAGGATGGATGGATGTACTAAGCATCAAGCACGTAACCAACCACTAGAAAGAAATGTTTCCAATTTCCCTATCGCCATCGGAATCATCATCCTCTCAGCAAACCAAGGCTTTCCTCTTCTTCCACTCACCCATCCTATCACCAACTTCTATCTCATCTTCTCTGAAGTCTGCCAGGCACTCTTTACTTTCCTTGTCTTTTCAGATTCCACTGCCAATGCCCTAGCCTATTCTCTAATCACTTTGTGCCTATAGAATTGGTACAGCCTATCTCTGATCTCTTCTTCTTTTGAATGACCCTACAAAAAGCTAACAAAAATATCTTTCTAATATCCACCTACCACTCCCCACTAAATTCAATTTCTTGTTGATTTTTTTCTGATTCAAATGTATAATGTGTAGATAACATGTATAAAACATTTTTAAGTGTGTACTATGTACCTGGCACTTTGCTGATTCCCTGGGGATAGATATAAAAACAAAGAAGACAGTCCCTGTCTTCAAGGAGCTTACCTTTGAATGGGGGAAGGTGACACATAAAGGGATACCAGGGTAGGGGCTTGCCAGAGTCTGGGGCAACTGAGGGATGTCAGTTTCTGGTACAGTGGAAATGATCTGAGACTGAGGTCATCATAGAATGTGTGATGGTTAGATAAGGCAAAATAGATAGATAATAGATAACCTTCAGAATCATCCCCCAACCCTTCTGTAGAGAATTGCTTTAGAACCTTCTACACATCACATAGCCTCTTTACATTGTGCTTTAGGGCTTCAGTGCTTTACATAAATTTCTTTCTTTTTTACTGTTGTCTTTCTAAAAAATTTACTTTTCTTTTAATTTTTGGAACAAGAATTTCCATAACATAGTAAAATAAAAAAGATTATTGCACATGAAACTGCAAATCTACTATGCACAAGTTGCTATTCCTTTCAAACATACAACAAAATTATGTAAATTTCTTTTTTTTTCCTTTTTTCCTCCCCCCATCCTAGAGATGACTACCACTAGACACAAATAGGTATCTGTGTGTGTTTATGTGTGTATATATACACAAATAAGCATGTGTGTATATATATATGTGTGTGTGTGTGTGTGTGTATGCACACATATACTATATGTGTGTGTGTGTATTTTAAATTACTATACATATTTCTATTTATCAGTTCTTTTTCTGGATTCAGAGGTTTCCAATAGATGTCTAAGATTACCTGAGAAGAAGCCAATCTACATTGGTAGAATTTGCAATACCAATGAAATCCCAAATCTAATTCCAATCCCCCTTTCTTTAAACTCTTCACACTATTCATATATGATTTGCTCATTTCTTTTTCTTATCCTTTGCCCATGCTATGCTTCTCTCCTAAAAAGTTGACTCTCTTCTGCAACGTTCATTTCCTTCAGACCCCAGCTCAAACATCATATCTCATAGAGATTTTTCCTACTAAACCCCACCAAACTTAAGTCACTCCTTTACTTAAAGTCTCCTCAGTATTTATGTTCTCCATTGCCAAGATTTGAGGATTTCTTCTATTTTCCATCTACACTCTCCATCTAGACAAATGTGATCTCTCTTAGCCTCCAGCCATAGAAAATGGCAGGTCCTCACCCTCTCATTCACTCTCTGATCCCTTCCTCCTACCACCATTACCATCCTTTTCTGCCCTCCATTACAATTTTAAAAATCTATATTAAACACCTTCTACCTGCAAAGATAATAGATTTTTAGCTGGAAGGGACCTTAGAGGTCACAAATCTCTCATATATAGCACAAAGCATTGTGCTCCTTTCTATGAATATAAAGATTGATATGCTGTCAGCACCACTCTGAAGATGCCTATAACGTGATAGGTTATGTGAAGATACAGGTAGGACACTTTCATGACTAATTTGCTTTAAAATTGTTGGTCCCTAAGCTTTGAATACATTATCCCACTTTTGCTTCAAATAAACCTTGGTTAAGTCATGTCTGACTCTTCGTAACCTCATTCGGAGTTTTCTTGGAAAAGATACTGGAGTAATTTGCCATTTTCTTCTCCAGCTCAATTTACAGATAAGGAAACTGAGGCAAACAGGATTAAGTGACTTACCCAGGGTCACACAGCTAATAAATGTCCGAGGCCAGATTTGAACTCAGGAAAATGAGTCTTTCTGACTTGAGGCCAAAGCTCTATCCACTACACCATCTAAGCTGCTACAAATAAACCTTGTGAGGAAGGTAATATTATCTCCATCTTGCAAATAAGAAAACAGGCTTACAGATGTCATATAACTTTCTCATAGTCACATTGCTAATAAAAACATCAGTGGTGGGGTGTGAACCCGTGTCATATTGATTCTAACATCAGCATTCCATCCGCTAGTCCATGCTGCCTCTATAGGTTTTCTGACAAGCCATCCTTGGGGAATAAACAAGAGTAATGATAACCTAAATTTTCATTTGTCACAGTTCATTCAACACAAAGACAGGAGAAAGACGAATAAAGGAGACTTAGCTTCCAAAATAGTCTGAAAAACAACTTTGTATCCCAGGGACGTATTTATGAATGACTTTCTTCCCTGAGCATTGTTATCTATCTGACAACCCACAAAATAAACAGTTATGTGGAGAGGAAAATGCCTGAACTAAAATAATTCTAAATGTATATGAGGGAAGGAGGCCAGAAATAGCTTTGCAATCATTCCCATGTGCAAGGACATAACCATGTTTTTATCAGTATTGTGGCAAGAGTTTGAACAGGTAAAAGGGGCTATCCTCTGCCTCATTTCTTACCTAGCCCTAACCATTGAACGGGCATTGCCTAGGTCAAACTGAGACCTGTTAAAGACCTCAGCTTAAGAAGACCAAGGTCTTCTCCTGCATCCAGGGACATCTCCAGTCATCCTGATCTACAGCTTGCCACTAGACCCAGATGGCTCTACAGGTGAGCCCAGTGACTCTGCGTAGTACTTTCTCACTTAAATCCAATTCACTTGCACATCATGGCATCACCTGATGTCATGGTCCTCTTCAAGAACGAAGAACAAACAACAAGTACTGTTCATAGGTTGCCATTAAACACTGAACTGGGTGCTGTACTCTTGAAAAAAAAGCAGGTTTAGTCCCTGACCTTTGAATGCTTATACTCAATGATGGAAAGTTCATAAATGGTCAAGAAACATAGAGTGATTACATTCCATAAAGATAACATTGAATAGTATTAGATCTGGAGATCAAATCCTGCTTCAGATGCTAGCTTTATGACCCTGAGCAAGTCATTTAATCTGCCTTGGTTTCCTCATCTATAAAAAGGATATAATGAGAGCATCTACTTCCCAGAGTCAAGCTGAGCATCAAATGAGATAACATATATAAAGCACTTTAGAAAACTATAAATAAAAATATAACAATATATAAATAACATGAATAATAATAATATAGAAATAATAAAATATAAAGATAAAAATATAAAAAATAATAATATAATGTAATAACATAGAAATAAATATAACTGATAAACAATATATAATAGTGCTTCATAAATGTCATTATTTTAATCAACATAAGAAAGCTTTACAAAAGATCAGCAGTAACAACTCTGCAAGGAGTGGTTCTATGCAAAGAGATCTAGCCTTACAACCAAAGGACTAGAGTTAAAAATCCCATCTCTGCTACTGACCACTTGAGTGGCTTTGGGAAAATCACCACCTCGATGAGAGCTTCAGAAGTCCTCATCTATCAAATCAGGAGGTTGGATGAGGTGGTCTGCAAGATGCCTTCTGACTGAATCCTATGAAGCCCTATGAGAAATTGAAAATCGGTCGTCAGAGAGTCAACGAGTATTTACTAAGCATTGCTATGTGACAAGGCACTATGATGAGCTCTGGGCATACAAAAAAAGGCAAAAAATATTCTCTGCACTCAAGGAGCTGACAACCTTATGTCTGTTTTAATAGGTCTGAGGCTCTGCCAGGCTAGGAATAGCTGAGCCAGCAGCATAACTCCTAGGGATCCCAGAGTTAGGATGGGAAAGCAAGAGATGGGGGTACCTGGAGTAAACCACGATGCAAGTCCCTGCTGCCCTACTCCATGCTTCCCCTCAGGGCTGGGAAAAGTCTGTGAATCCACTCTGTCCAGCCTTTCCCTGGACCTCTGTCCAGGGTTCAGTATGTGGCTGCTAATACGGGCTTGGAAAGAAGCTTTGAAAGATCCCCGCCCAAAAATGTCTCTCTCACCAGACCTCCGCAGCATGAAAGTCCACTGCCAGAGATTTATTTTCTTAGGTGAAGGGTCTGCAAGGTTTTAAGGGAAAAGAATCTATTGTTGGGGCTGTAATGGGCCCAGTGGTCTCTCCATTCTGACCTGGGGAAATTCCAGAACTACTTAGTCGCCCTTTTACAGTAAGAACGGCATTATTAA
Organism: Trichosurus vulpecula; assembly: GCF_011100635.1. Classification (NCBI taxonomy): domain Eukaryota; kingdom Metazoa; phylum Chordata; class Mammalia; order Diprotodontia; family Phalangeridae; genus Trichosurus; species Trichosurus vulpecula. The sequence continues at coordinate 420,412,826 of NC_050574.1, forward strand.
CCCAAAGCCCCTTTTCAGCCAGTAGGCAGGCTGAATATCAACCAGCCTCCAATTCTGTAGGAGTCTTCTCTACCCTCCTACCCTCTACAAGCACAGGTCCCCGCGCACTGGCTTCTCACCCCCTTCCCTCAACACCTGGTCCTGCTAGATCCAGATAAGAACCTCGTAAAAAGCCACCAAACTTGACTGGTGGGGATGGTCTATAACCTCTGGAGCCACAGAGGGGTGAGTCCCATTCCACCCAAGTCCAAGTTGGCCTGACCTGTTTGCAGGTGCCTTGATTGCCCTTCACATTTACTGCATTGTTTCTTTGTATTAGATCTTTGTATCTTGAACCTTCCTGTGTCCTCACTGCAGGGATGTGGGGGGCGGGGAAGAGGGGTAATAATCTCAGAGTATAATTATTTAAAGAACCACATTATAATCTGAATCTATATCAGTGTGAAGGACTCAACCAATGCAGAACAGCAATTTGTCTATACCTGCCAAACATTTGCCTGAGACTTTTGTGTCTATAACTATCTAATATTTGCCTGGGATTTTTGTTTTGTTGTTTTGTCACTTCATTTGTGTCTGACTCATGACGCCATTTTGGGGTTTTCTTTTCTTGGAGGTAAACAGGGTTAAGTGACTTGTCCAGGATCACACAGTCAGTAAGTGTCTAAGGCCAGATTTGAACTCAGGTCTTCCTACTGCAGGGCCAGTGCTCTATCCATTATGCCAACTAGCTGCCCCTATTTTGGGATTTTCTTGGCAAAGATTCTGGAGTGATTTGCCATTTCCTTCTCCAGCTCATTTTATAAATGAGGAAACTGAGGCAAATAAGGTTAAGTGACTCACCCAGAGTCACACAGCTAGTAAGTGTCTGAAGCCAGATTTGAACTCAGGAAGATGAATCTTCCTGACCCCAGGCCTGTCCTCTATCCACTGTGCCACCTAGCTCCCCTAGAATTACTGAGAGGTTTAATGACTCGTCCATGGTCACATGGCTAGTACCTGACAGAGGACTTGAACCCAGCTATTACCTACTCTAAGACTCATGTTCTATCCACTATATATACACCACATTGCTTCTCACAGCATAGACATATGAAAAAATTATATATATATATAATATATATATTTTCCACTGATGCCAGTGACATTTTATACTAGTCTTATTTCTACTTAATTATGATTTATCTAATTGTATTATTTATTTAATTTTACAAGTTAATAGAAGAAGGTAGTTATGGAGAAATACAAAAAAAGGTCCAGTTATCTATTTCATATACAAAGAACAAATTCCTTTAGTTCAGCAAATAGGCATTTGAAATCTTATATGAATCTAATTTTAATGACATAATTAATATTATATGTATAATAAAGATATGCTGTTCTTTTTAATGTGACTTCTATCCTTACATTTATTTCTTAAGAGAAATGCTTAGAATTAAATGAATGCATTGTAATTTGCAGACACAATTCAAGACTTAATTTCAGTTAGCTTCTCAACCATCTTATTAAAATTCATATGGAAAAATACTTGTTCATAATGGTACATTAAGCAAAAAATTGGGAAAAGTCCAAATTCATAATTTGAAAAGTAGGTTTTTGTAATATGATCCCACACATCAAATGTCATTGGGCCTTGTTTCCATCGATAGTGTGCTATAGACCGCACTTTGTAATGCTGAGTTGTATCTCTTCCTTTTATGTTTTCAAAATCAATTAGATTTCTAAATTTCAAACTTCACAATCTATGGATTTTAGAATCATGAACTGAAGTTCAAATTGGTCTCAATCAATTTGGGCTAAAACAAGGTCATTTCACAATTACCTGCCTCTGTGAATTTTAATCTGAAATGGCAAAATGGCATTTTCCTTTCTGGACCCTTGAATCTTTCACCAAATGTAGCTTGTATTTTGATGACTGCCCCTGCAAGGAACTAAGGGGGTGATGGAACAGTGATCTGAATGATGTGTGGCTTCAAGGTTTGAAACTGCAGCATCAGTCCTTTCAATATCTCTTACCAATAGAAATGATCATGGGATTACAGGTTTGGAGGTGGGTTTAGCATATTTAATAAGAAGTTATTTTGTTGTTCAGTCATTTTTCAGTTGTGTCCAACTCTTTACAACCCCATTTGGGGTTTTCTTGGCGAAGACGCTGGAGTGATTTGCAATTTCCTTCTCCAGCTCTTTTTGTAGATGCAGAAATTGAGGCAAACTGAGTTAGGTGACTTGCTCAGGGTCACACAGCTAGTACGCATCTGAGGCCAGATTTGAACTCAGGAAGTGGAGTCTTCCTTCAGGTCCAGCTATCTCTCCACTATGCCATCTAGTTGTCATAATAAGTTGTATCCATTGTGAAATAGAATCTCTGTAACCACTGACATTCTGTTCATTCTTTATGTAATCCCTAGGTCAAAAGCTCCCTCCTGATGCAAAAGACCGTAGGTATACTTTGGAAGACTTCTCACTTCTCTAGATTGTTGCCCCCACCCGGATAATCTGAGATCCTCAATATGAATGAGTAGATAAATGAAAAGAAGCATTGCAGTGTTTGTATGTGCAAAATACTGTGCTAAGGACTGGAGATACAGGAAGTAAAGGACAGTCCCTGCTCCCAAGGATTTCACCATGTAGTAGCAGGTGACCAAAAACAGAGCAGACCATGGAAGGAGAGACCCAGTCTTCTTTAGAGTCCAATGGCTAATGCATTTTCTTTAAGGGCATCTCCATTGACAGACTTTCTTTTCCATGTTTTCAGTAGCTACGGCTGCTAAGGAACTCTAACCCTAACCCAACCTACAGAGGCAGTAGTTGCTGGGTCAAATCTCCACAGGGGTTACTTACCTGGAAATGGCTATTAGGGCCAGGCTGGAAGCAGGGCTGGGGGTAGGGGAGATGCTGTTCCAGGGCTCTTATTTTTATTTGCCCAGACATAGCCCTTTGTCAGTGGTTGGTGCTGATCATGTACCTCAGAAGTGCGTGACTCCACAGTTCCATACTGACTTAGTGACTTTTCACCTTCTCAAGTCCTCTCCCTGCCATTCTCTTCTAGATAGGGTATCTCCCACAGATCTGTTGACTGCAATTATCCCACAATTATCTTTCCATCTATCTGATTCCTCATTATTCCTCCAAGGCAACTGAGAAAGATTATTAAAATTATTTGTAGCTGTTTTCCAAATTATCTGTGGGAAAACAGAAGCACCTCACTCTTTCCCCTGACACATTGTTGAGAAGCAAATATATGTATGTATATATATATATATATATATGTATATATATATATATATATATACATATATATATATATATATAGCCCCTCCTAAATTCAAAGTAGAGGCTCTTTATTTGATTCAGAACACTTTGAGTCATTCAAGAGAAGACAAAAAATGTTTCAAAATGCCTCCTCTAGACTCCCCCTCCCCAGCTTTTTCCCATTTTGCTTTGCAAACCATGCATCTTGACCAAAGGAACTCACAAAACAATCCAGAAGACGAAGAATCCAGGAGTCAGAGGGCAAACAGGCTGGATTTTACAGCCAGCCCAGCATCAATGCCCTGAGGCACAGGGAGTTATCATCTAGACCCAAGCCAGGCTAGCCGAGAGTGAGGACTTAAAAATCATCAGTCTGACTTATTAAAAAATGATGGTATTAACTTAATATCCCTATCTACTGACTATTTTCTAGGATTTTTAAAATGGTAATTGTTAGTGAATATATATTATGGAAAAATTTTATTTATATATAAGAATGTCTTTAAGTAATTCAAAACAATTCAAAAAATAAAAGTTATTCTTCCTTTATCCTTACCCTTCTACAATATTTGGACCCTTAAACTACTATCTCTTCATGGATATTTATCCCTCTTTGAATTTTGAAACTGCTCTCTCTTGGTTCTTTTCTTATCTGTCTTTTCTATAAGTCTCCCTTACTAGAGGATCATCCATGTCATGCTCACTAAGTGTGAGTAAATCCCAATGCTCTGTCCTGGAACCTTTTCTGAGATATTTTCTATTTATACAGCCTTATTTGGTGACCTCATGAGTTTAGTCATCTTCTCTACGTGGATTACTTCCAGATCTATACGTCTAGACCTAGTCTCCCTCCTGAACCTTAGTCTTGCATCAGGAATGGCTGAACTGAATGTCTTATAAATATCTCAAACTCAACATATTCAAAATTTTCAGTGTTTTCCTCTAAAATGCCCTCCTCTTCCAAACTTCCCTGTGATCATCAAAGGCAGCACCATCAGTACAATAGTACCCAGGTGCACAATCAACATGTCATCCTCAACTCCTTCCTCTCATTCACCACATGCAACCAATCACTTGCCAAACATTGTTGTTTCTCTCTTTACAACATCTCTTGTATCTTTTTTCTGTTCTCCATTCATACAAACCACCAGCATGAGTTAATAATAGCTAAAATTTATGTAGGGCTTACTTTGTGCCAGGCTGGAGTATTTACATGATTAGACGCTGCAGCCAAGAAAGCATCGCAATGAGGTAACTGAGGGACCACGCCTTGCTAGTAAATGTCTAAGGCCACATTTGAACTTGGGTCTTCCTTACTCTAGACCCAGTCCTCTGTCTACTAGGCCACTTAGCTTACCTTTGTTATGGCCTCTAATTCATCATTCTGCCTCAAGCCTTTTCCCATTTGTATCCTCAACACAGACACCAAAGTGATTCTCCTAAAACACAATTCTTACTGTGCCACTCCTCTCCCTTCCAACTCAATAAAACCCAGTAGCTCCCTATTACCTCTAGGATAAAATATAATCTCTGTCTGGCATTTAATGCTCTTTACAATCAGGCCTCTTCCTACCTTTGCAGTCTTCTTGTACTTACTCTCTTCGATGTTCTCTATTGTCCTGCCATACTGACTACTTACTCTTCTTTGCATCTAACACACCACTTTCTTTCTCTCAAACTTTGGCTGTCCTCCATGCCTGGAATACTCTCCCTCTTCATCTTCACTTCTCAGAAACCTTATTTTCTTCAAGACTCAGCTCCTATTCTGCAGGAGGCCTTTTCTTGTTCCCCTGTTTCCTAATGTCTTTCCCTCTAAAATTATTTTGCATCTGCTTTGCAGATACCTATGTACATGTTATCCCTTCCATTAGAATGTCAGCTCTTTGAGGGAAGGAAATATGTCACTTTTGTATTTGTACTTCCAGTGTTCTGCTCAGTGTCTGGCACATAATAGATGCATAATAAAAACTACATGAGTTTCTCTTCCAAATTCCCTATTTTACCTAATTATCTATAGTTAATGATGGCATAAGAACTTGCGATATAAAAAGAAACTAAGACTATAAATGGGCAGAGATTATTTAAATGCACTCTGCTGAGACTGACCAACAATATTTTCTTTCATGTATCAGTGGTGCATAATTATTGGTTCTGGACTGGTTTGCAGCCTCTGCAAAAGTCCTGCCCTGGTTTGTGTCTGCTTCTGAAAGCCAGTCTACTTATGGAGAGACTCATCACCAGTGGTTGGCCTTTAGTCGATGAACTTCTTGGCCATTACAACCCATGAAACAGAGAAAAGCACCAAATGGCCCTCCACTCTGTGTGGACTTCCTTCTGCTTCTGTAGTGATGGTGATAGAATGAGAAGGAAAAAGACAAAGGATGTTAAGAATCATGCAGTTCTTAAATAATCTATAAATATTAATTTAACTATGGACATCTAAAGTGAGATCCTTGCTTAATGGCCAACTAGCTGATATACTGATTGAGTAATCAACCAAAGTAATACTGGCATAAGTTAAATCAGAAAATATAAGGAAATTATAAATAAATAAAAGCATGGCTGAAAGGTTCTCCTTATAGAGGCAAATAAAGGAGTTGCTAAGGTTGCTTTCACTGAGTGCACAAAGGCAACAAGAAATGTCACTTCACAGGACCCTTACTCATCTCAAAGTACTCACAATGAGCATAAACAAAAAGGTCACTATGAAAAAATGGTAGTGTATGAGCCAAATTCTGTTGAAGAGAATGACAAGATAGATATTAAAGAACTGTATAAGTTCTTCCAGACTAAGTCAACATATGCATTATATATAATGACTTCAAGGCATCATTTACATTGACTTCAATGCCCAAAGATGAGCATCAGGAGGAAGGGGTGGTTCTAGCAAAATATATGCTGGAAAATATTGTTCTGGGTTCAACACTGGAAAAAGCCAAAGATCAGCAGACTATATAGAAGCCTTAAAGTCTCTATGTCATGAATGCTTTCTTGAGGAAATAAATTTGGAAATGCTGCACATGATGAACATTTAAGAGCATCAGAAAAAAAAGATTTAAGCTACCTAATGGACAGTTAACAATTGGCTACTAATGTAAATATGCTTTCCAAACTAGCCCTCTCTATATGGTTTCACTATTGACTTTGATTATTAGGACAAAGAAAAAAAATTTTAAAGAATGAGTAAAGATTAAAAAACATTGAGTACAATGATAATAGTTCTAAACATCTATTCATAAAAGCAACTGATAATGTAATTCAGTGTTTGAGCCTGGATTATTTGTATAAAACTCTCCCCATTGATGGAGAGGCTGAGGAAGATGCTTCATGTCAATATGAAGGGTGTTGTTGTCACAGGAGCTTGGGAGAAGAAAAAGTATACACATGGTTCCAGATATTTTTTGGAGAAAAATCTAGAGAGAAAGACTTAGATTCCGCAGATACATAGGGGAAAGATGATATGTCCTTAATTTCTACCTTGCCCTGCTAAAGACTTGGGGGAATTTTCCCTTGGGTGAAATAAAAACCTCCCTCTTGTTGAAATGAGACATCTTACTCCCAATAGGAGAGCCCATTCACTTTATTAATTGTCTAGAATATCTTAATTTGTATAATTTCTCTGATTTCTGTTCACTATCTGCTTTTATAAAAAGGATTTAATTACTCTTCACTGTTTGTGATGGTCTTTAGCGTGACTGGTATTTGGAAGGGGTCAAACTTTAGTCTGTAAGATGCAACCCTTCCTTTTTAAGGGATAGCAATACAGGAAAAGAGCCTGAACCTAAGAAAGCAATCATTTCCCCTAGACTATCAATATTCGGGGGATAGGTAGATGGATATACATACATGAATAGATAATAAAGATATAGATGTAGATATAGATATAATTCAGTATTCACTCATTGATGACAACAGAGTGGCCAGCCTAGTAGCTGCCATCTCCTCTTCTGCAAGTAGGAAACAAAGTCTCACAAAAAGAGGGGCAGGAAAGATTTTCAAGATATTCCTCAAAATTTCCTCACATTCACATTCTCCATAGACAAACCCACATGGGTATAATAACTCACAAAGGCAACACACACACACACACACATACATACATACATACATACACACATCTTATATAATAAAAAATTAGAACTGGATCAAAGACCTCAACATAGACTATAATCATTTCTGACTGAAGTTTAATGAACATAAAGAAATCACAATAAAGACACCAAAAGAGCCCAGAAATTCACTCAGCTACAAAAAAAATTGAATTTCTTTACCAAGTAGGAAGACATAAAGAGTCGAGGCAAAACTAGATGAAATTCATTTTCAAAACCATGTAGAGGAGGGTGATAGAAGATTATAAATATTATTGCCTCAAAAAACAGTGGAGCAGAAAATGAGTCTGTGGAAAACTTGGCATGAAAATTAATTAAGCCTAATAATCCCAAGAGCATTTGTAAATGAAACTGGAAAGAGAACAGCAAACAAACAAAAAATGGACAGATCTGTCAGCATTTCTATTACAAACTATTTTCATTTTCGATGATGGTAGAACCAGCACATATGAACTCTAACACTTAAGTCCCCAGTGTGGTATATGAGAAACTGAAAATGACGCTAGAAAGATGAAGATGGAAAGAAGAGGGGGATTAAAAAAGATGAAGATGGAAAGAAGAGGGGGATTAGACTGAGTACACAGAGAAAAAAAATTAAGCTTATAGCAGCATTATTTTGAAAGCACTAAACAATCAATTTGCTTTCCTTCTTTTGAGTCTCTGGGTTTTTTTAATTAAAATCACTGTTATTTTGAAATGTATTTTTTAATTAACAAAAAAACTATTTTCCTCGCCCTCCCAATTCTCTGCTTCCATCCCCACTGAAAACCACAATAATAACAACAAAACCCTTGCAACAAATATCAATGTCGATGTGAAATGTCAAGCAAGAGAAATTTCCACATTGGCTTTGCCCAAAAACATATGTCACATGCTCCAACATTGGTCCATCACCTTTCTCTCATCAGCCTTCTGGAATTGTGGTTATTCATTGCACTGATCAGCGCTCTTAAGTCTTTCAGAGTCATCTGTCTTTATAATGTTGTTGTTGCATAAATTGTTCTGATTCTTCTCACTTCACTCTGCATCAGTTCATGCAAGCATTCCCAGATTTCTCCAGCACTATTCCTTTCGTCATTTATTACAGCACAGTAGTATTCCATTACTTCCCCTGTCCTCAAGAAGCTTCACTCTAATGGGAAAACAACACACGAAAAAGGAGTAACAGCCAGGGGAAAGAGCGTAGGTCTGGAGAATCACAGGGACAGAGAGCTGATCCATAGGTTGGGCAACTGACAGACATTCAACCCAAGACAAGTCAACAAGCATTTATTAAGCCCCTACTATATGCTAAGCACTGTACAAACTGCTGGAGACTGAAAGGCAAAAATAGCACCTGTTCTCAAGGAGCTAACAATCTAATTGAAGAAACAATGTGCAAAACATCTATGTACACACAAGATATATACAGGATAGATTGGAGATAAGCTTTTCAAAAGCCATGATACTATTGATTCGATTAGGGTACACAGAGTAAGAGGTAGAAAAAGGATATGGCAGAGGAGATGTCCTCAGTAAATAACATCTTTGAACTTTTTTCTTCTGGGGGAAACACATAATGCTTGTCACTATAACAAACAATAATACTGATGAATGGTCCTACAATGAATGGAGACGTCCCATAAAGAATGATTTCCCCCCCTAACGAACCCCAATGACACCTTGGAACAAATCTCAGAAACACATCTTTTCCCTAGAGATGTTTGGGATCCCACTGCAGTTTCTGGGATACTTCAATGTTTCATTAAGATAGAAAAATTAGAAGGAGGAGGACTGTATTAGCAAGCACCCTAGCATACTCAGGATGGCCTGCTAGAACAGGTTACTTGCTCTGCTTTTATAAAGGAAAGACAACTTCAAAGGGGTTAACAATCCTACTTTAATTAAACCATGTAGACTTTATTCTAGCTAACCTTCTGTTTCAACAATCTGGCTAGCAGCTGTTGTGGGAGTGAAAGACCAACACAAGTCCAACAACAAGCATGCTACCAGCATACTGCAAAAGCCCAGATTCTTTTGATCTGCTTTACTAAGGAAAGTAACGTTAAGGGGCTAACAAGCTTACTTCAATCTAGCATACAAATACCATTCACTTAGTTCAGGGGAAAAAGCCAGCACCCTGAACTTTAGAACAAAATACAAACAAATTACAAACATCGACAGACAGACCAAATACAATTTATAGTTACCAACATCTAAGTTCAGCCTGGGAGCTCAGAACAAGGGCTGACCCAGAGTCACATGCACCACCACAGCTGTGGGTCAGAGCTCCAAAAAGGAGAAAGCCAAGCCCTGGTTTTATATCTTTTTCAGGGTCAAGGGAGAGTCACACATGCGACTCACCCACGTGACCTAAAATCGTCACAAAGAGGTGACTTAAACCCACGTGGTCTAAAAGCCTCTGATGTCCCAAACATGCCACTCAAACCCATGTAAACTAGGCCTTCCCCTGAGGCAAGGAGGTCACCAAGGACTCCCAATCTAATCAAGGAAACAAAGGCCAAACTCTTCAAGGGCACTTGGTTGAACTCAGTGCTAAGAGCCCATTTTGACTGCCAACACACCTTCTCACAAGCATTGCTGAGCACCAATTCCTACAACATTCCCTAATCACCCTTCTCTCAGGGGCCAGCAAGAAGGAGGGGGGCGCAATTTCCCCTACATCTCAATGGGGCCAGTTGAAACAGGCACAATTTGTACATTCTCCTAAATCCCCTCAAGCCTCAAGGGGGGCCAGTTGAGACAAACACAGATTCCCCCAGGCCTTGATGGGAGCTGATCAAGGCACACAGCATCCTAGCATGTGCATTCAGCCATAAAGGTTTCCCACTCACTGACCAGTGCCCATCTGCTTTATACTTATACTACACCCCTCCAGGGTCCAGACATTTATAATCTAGATGGGTGTCACCTGGCCCTTACAATCTACACAGTCATAGTGGAGATGTTTTGAACCATAGAACTCATATCTAACACCTGGGGACAAGAGATTGTTATGGCCATGGATCTTGGAAAAACCAAATTCCAGAAAATACTAACAAAAATCCGCTTTGCTTATGCTTACATGGATATGAATTTCAGACTATGTATTAAAATCTGAATCCTCTGGCAGTCATCCAAATTGGCAGATGTGACTTTCAGGAGGGTTCTTACAGTGATTGTCATCAGAGTCTCCTTGTCTTTAGTCCCAAGAGTGAGTGGGATATAAGGACCATTCACCATTCCTGTTTGCTTCATCCCATATTTAACCGGAATATGCCCTCCTTTGCAATACAACATGCAGAATTCTTAGCTTACATAAGACATAAATCTGGCATGCATTATTTGCTGGATAAAAAAAAATTATTTGCTCCTCCAAAAGATTCACTGCAGAGTCCCTTAAAAAGTAAGCTCTTCAAAATTATCCGATAATCAATTATGATTGACTTAGCTCTTCTCAGCAATACAATGATCCAGGACTCATGATTGAAAAAGCTATCCAGATTCAGAGAAAGAACTAGGGAGTCTGAATGCAGATTGAAGCACACTATTTTCACTTTTTTTGTTTTGTTTTTTGTGGCTTTTCCCTTTTGTTCTGTTTCTTCTTTCACAACATGACTAACATGGAAATATATTTACATGCTTGCACATGTATAACCTATATCAAATTGCTTGCCATCTTGGGGAGAGGGAACAGGAAAAGGGGAAGGAGAAAAAATTGGAAATCAAAATCTTATTAATAAATGAAGGCTGAAAATTATCTTTAGGGGGACAGACCCAAGATGGTGGAGTAAAAGCAGGGACTCGCTTGAGCACTCTCCTAAATCCCTCCAAATACCTGCTAAAAATGACTCCAAACAAATTCTAGAGCTATAGAACCCACAAAATAACAGAGTGAGACAAGTCTTCAGCCCAAGACAATCTGGATGGTCACTGGGAAGAGTCAATCACACCATGCTGGGAGCAAAGCACAGCCCAGCATGAGCCACACCACCACAGACTAGACCAGAGAGCCCTGAATCACTGAGTTGTGGAGGTTTCCGGATTTCTCAACCTAAAGACAACTTAGCAGGTCAGTTTGAAAACTCTGTTGGACCTGGGTGAGAGAAGAGCAAGGTCTGGCCCCGGCCCCAGGGCAGCAGAAGTGGCTGCAGCAGTGTCAGTGACAGCAGCAGCTGCTTCTGGAACTCCAGGCCCACAGACAGTCGGGGAATCAAGTGGGTGATCAGAGCACAACTGCAGGGATCTCTTTGCTGGTGCCGAGGCAGGATTCTCTTGCTTTGCCCTGCTTGGATCTGGGTCACAGTCTTGGTTGGCAGTCCTGGAGTGGCAAAGCTTGTGGTGGCTGTGGAGGAGGAATCCTTCTCACAGTTCCAAGGCAGAAAAAGAGTGCTTGAGGTCACTCACAGACCAGAGCCGAGGCCAGGAGAGGAGTAAACACCTCTCCTTGGATCATGCCACCTCAGAAGAACTGAAAATTTACAGGTGCCTAGAAGTAGCCCAGAAAAAGGCAGCGCAATAAACCCCTGAAGCTTGGGACAGAGCACTCTCCACTCTGGAAGCAATCATACCTGAACAAAGATCTCAAAAGTCAAGTAATTGGCTGGGAAAATGAGCAGGCAGCAAAAAAACTTCAGACTATAGAATCTTACTTTGGTGACAAAGAAGATCAAAACATACAACCAGAAAAAGACAATAAAATCAAAGATCCTACATCAAAAGCCTCCAAGAAAAATATGAATTTGTCTCAGGCCATGGAAGAGCTTAAAAACAAGTTTGAAAATCAAGTAATAGAAGTAAAGGAAAAATTGGGAAGAGAAATGAGAGTGATGCAAGAAAATCATGAAAAAAGAATCAACAGCTTGCTAAAAGAAACCCCCCAAAAATACAGAAGAAAATAACACCTTAAAAATAGACTAACCCAAATTGCAAAAGAGATCCAAAAAGCCAGTGAGGAGAAGAATGTCTTAAGAAACAGAATTGGCCAAATGGAAAACGAGGTCCAAAAGTTCACTGAAGAAAATACCACCTTAAAAATTAGATTGGAACAAGTGGAAGCTAGTGACTTTATGAGAAACCAAGAAATTATAAAACAAAACCAAAAGAATGAAAAAATAGAAGACAATGTGAAATATCTCATTGGAAAAACCACTGAACTGGAAAATAGATCCAGGAGAAATAATGTAAAAATTATTGGACTACCTGAAAGTCATGATCAAAAAAAGAGCCTAGACATCATCTTTCAAGAAATTGTCAAGGAAAACTGCCCTGATAGTCTAGAACCTGAGGGTAAAATAGAAATGGAAAGAATCCACTGATTGTGTCTTGAAAAGGATCCCAAAAGGAAAACTCTTAGGAATATTGTCGCCTAATTCAAGAGTTCCCAGGCCAAGGAGAAAATACTGCAAGCAGCCAGAAAGAAACAATTTGAGTATTGTGAAAACACAATTAGGATAACACAAGATCTAGCAGCTTCTACATTAAGGGATCAAAGGGCTTGGAATATGATATTCCAAAGGTCAAAGGGACTAGGATTAAAACCAAGAATCACCTACCCAGAAAAACTGAGCATAATACTTCAGGGCAAAATATGGATTTTCAATGAAATAGAGAACTTTCAAGCATTCTAAATGAAAAGACCAGAGCGGAATAGAAAATCTGACTTTCAAATACAAGAATCAAGAGAAGCATGAAAAGGTAAATAGGAAAGAGAAATCATAAGGGACTTACTAAAGTTGAACCATTTTGTTTACATTCCTACATGGAAAGATGAAGTGTATAATTCATGAGACCTTTCTCAATATTAGGGAAGTTGAAGGGAATATACGTGTGTGTGTGTGTGTGTGTGTGTGTGTGTGTGTGTGTGTGTGTATAGACAGAGGGTACAAGGTGAGTTGAATATGAAGGGATGATATCTTAAAAATCAAATTAAGGGGTGAGAGAGGAATACTTTGGGAGGAGAAAGGGAGAGATAGAATGGGGTAAATTAACTCACATAAAGAGGGGAGAAGGTGAAAGGGAAAGAGCGAACTTTACTCTCATCATATTTGACTTAAGGATGGAATAACATTCACACTCAATTGGGTATCTTACCCTACAGGAAAGCAGCAGGGAAGGGGATAAGAGAAGGGGGATGAGAGAAGGGAGGACAGATTGGGGGTCGGGATAGTCTGAAGCAAACACTTTTGAAATGGAACAGAGTCAAAGGAGAAAATTGAATAAATGGGGGACTAGATAGGATAGAGGGAAGTATAGTTATTCTTTCACAACATGACTATTATGGAAGATTTTTGCATAATGGTACATGTATAACCTATATTGAATTGCTTGCCTTCTCAAGGAAGTTAGGTATGAAAGGAAGAAGGGAGAGAACTTGGAACTCAAAGTTCTAAAATCAAATGTTAAAAACTCTTTTACATGCAACTGGGAAAAAAGATATACAGACAATGGGGTATAGAAATCTATCTTGCCCTACAAGAAAGGGGAAAGGGGATGGGAGATCGATAGAAGGGAGGGCAGACTGGGGAAAGGGGCAATCAGAATACATGCCATCCTGGGGTGTGGGGAAGGGGAGAGATAGAAAGAAAATTTGTAACTCAAAATCTTATGGAAATGAATGTTGAAAACTAAAAATAAATAAATAAATCTCAAAAAGAATTATCTTTACATGCAAATGGAAAAAAATACTATTTAGCAAAAAAAAAATGTGAGCTCTCCTGGTGAAATTAAAAATAACAGTAATATCATTTGCTTTTTTTGGAAGTCATCCAAATCTGTGTTTTCCTGGCGTGGGAACTTTCTCTACATGTTCATATCAGCAAACTCATCCATCACTCATGCTCTTGGAGAGTTATCAGGAAAGCAAAAATGCTAAATGACTTTTCTATGTAAGTACAGGGTTTGAGCCTGAAGTCTCTCTGACCCCAAAGCTGCCCTTCCGTCCCTCAGAGCAGGATTTGTCTCTATCTCTCTCTGTCTCTGTCTGTCTCTCTCTTAATCAAATGAGATATTTGTAAGATGCTTGCCACAGTGCCTAGCACATAGTAGGCACTTGATAACTGTTTATTTCCTTTTTTCTCTCTTCTTCATATTTACATATATATACATTTATTTATAGTGTATGTATACATATATGCATGTTAGTGTATATATGTTTATATATGTATACATGTGTGTATGTACACATGTGTACATACATATATGAAACAATTGGTGGCACGGTGGACAGAGCAATGACCCTGGAGTCAGGAAGATGAGTTCAAATCCAGCGTCAGACATTTACCAGTGACCCTGGGTAAGTCACTTAACCTGATTATCACACTTTCCCCAACTGTAAAATGGGGATAATAAAAGCACCTACCTCCCAGAGTTGTTGTGAGGATCAAATAAGATAATATTTGTAAAGCACTTCGTGCCTGGCACATAGTAGGTGCTATACTTCCTTTTATATATGTGTGTATATATATATATATATTCATATTTATATGTACATTTATGTATATGGATTCATATATACCAATATATGTTTGTGTATAGATATGTATGTATGTGTGTATGTATGCATGTATATGTGCATGTATATCTTTGGCACAATTAAAATGAGCTTCTATTTGCAGAAATTTGAATTATTGGGAATGGATCTATCGTGTGAAGTAAGGTGCATACATGAAGCAGCTTCCCAGAAGTCTGAGAGGCAGTGCCCAGGACCCAGTCTCCTACCTTTCTGCACCTGAGTAAAAGTAAAATAAAAAGCAAAAACATTGGAGCCGGAGCCTTCATACGCAGGCTAAATAGAAATGCAGTCTTAGCAGTCCTTGTAGCTTAGGGGACAACAGAGGAGATGAACTCCCCTGGGGAAAAGAAACAATTCACCTCCCATCTTTGTCAAGGATGTGTGGGCTCTGGGGAGGGGGGTGACAGTTATCATCAAGAAAAAAAAAAGATGTTTATTTGACCCAATGTTACACTGCTGACATCTCTGGCATCTCTCCCATTCTCTGTACTCACACCAGCACCATCCTAGGCCAGGCCCCACACTGTCTGGCCAGCCCTATTTCCATAGCCTCCCAATGGATCTCCCTGCCTCCAGGCCTCCCCCCCTCTCCAATGCATCCTCCAGGCATTTGCCACAGTAATATTCCTAAAGCAGATGTCTGGCGGCGCTGTCATTCTCCTCAAATCATTCTAGTATCTTGCCACTAAGATAAAATGCTAATTCCTTAGTCTGGCATTTAAAACCCTTCACAGTCTAGGCCCCAGCCCACCTTCCCAGAGTCCTCACACAACATTCTCCTTTATGCACTCTATTCCAGAGAAACTGGCCTGCTGCCTATTTCTCCCACTGACGCTGCATGCCAATTCCTGTGTCCTTGCAAAAGCCTCCCCTATACCTGCGCTCTTTGTCCTCACCTTCACCTCTAAGAATCTCTCTTTTCCTTCAAAGCTCAGCTCAAATGACACCTCTTATGTAAGACCTTTCTTTACCCCCTCCCCCAACTGCAGGTGCTTCCCCCACCAAAACACAACCACACAAATAGTAACTAACACTGGTGTCACGCTTACTAGGTTCCAGGTGCTGTGCTAAATACTTTACGATTATTCTTATCTCATCTTATCTCATCCTCACAACAACCCTGGGAGGTAGGCGTTATCATTATCCCCACTTTACAGATGAGAAAACTGAAGTAAACGTAAGTGATGTGACTTGCCCAGAGTCACACAACCAGTAAATATCTGAGGCCAGATTTAAACTCAGGTTTCCCTGTGCCCTGTGGTGCCACCTAGCTCATTTTATATATACTTTGTATGTATTTTATACTTGTGTCTGTTTACATACATAAATAGGATGTTTTCCCTGATAGAATACAAGCTTCTTGAGGGCAAAGACTATTTATTTTTGCTTTCGGATCTCCAGCATCTAGCATGGTGTAGCACATAGTAGCTGCCTAATAAATACTCATTGTTGTTAAGAGACCTTAATCCTGTCTTAGGCTCAAGCTTGGAGTCACCTAGGAGAACCGATGAGAGCAGAGTGGAAACAGTCCTTCTCCTTCTGTGCTTGGGGAATACACATTTCCCAGGGCAAACGTGAGGGAACTGAGCAGATGGCACATTTTTTAATGACTCAGAAAATAGTATTCCTACATAACCAAATACGATACACACATTCATCCTCAGTTACAGGAGAAAGAGAATCAAATGCTTTGATAGTTTCCTGCTGCGCTCACACATTTCCACAAACTCTCATTTACCTCGAAGCAATAACAAGCTCATGTCAGTCCATTTATGACCTGCTAATACGGTGCCATTTTCATATTTATCTGTCTTCATGTTGTCTGCCCGGCCTCTTTGGAAACACTTGGTGATTACCCTCCAACTGTTTCCCTCCCCTTTTGGGGACATTAGGTATTAATTCAAGCTTGTCAAATCTTGTATGATATATTCCATTCAGGAGCTAATACCTCATCAACCTTACCTGGCACTGGAAAATTCAATTTCTCAGAATACCAGCTGTTATCCTGGAGACCCTGCCATAGCAATTCAGAACCACTCACTGGGAATGTTCTTTCTCAAGTCAGCATCCAGCAATGGGGGAGGGGAAAGATGGCCAGCTTAATGGGTACAAAAGTTTCACTGCCATTTAATGCTTTCATGGATCATAGAACTAGATCTGGGAAGCTAGGCATGCCAGTCAGATGGTGAAAACCCTTTAGTACAACTCACTCATATGAGGAAAATGAGGCTGAATAAATAGGGTCAGATAAGTAGTAATAACCAGAGGTAGAATTTGAACCCATGTCCTCTGATTCCAAAGCCAGTGCTCTTTCCACCATTCCACATTGCCTTTTAGTCAGGAGTGTACTGGTGAAAGAAAGAAAGAAAGGAAGATGAAAGAAAGAAAGAAAGAAAGAAAGAAAGAAAGAAAGAAAGAAAGAAAGAAAGGAAGGAAGGAAGGAAGGAAGGAAGGAAGGAAGGAAGGAAGGAAGGAAGGAAGGAAGGAAAGAAGGAAGGAAGGAAAGAAAGAAAGAAAGAAAGAAAGAAGGGAGAAAGGGAGGGAGGAAGGAAAAAAGGGAGGGAGGAATGAAGGGAGAAAGGGAGGGAGGAAGGAAGAAAGGGAGGGAGGGAGGAAGGAAGGAAGGAAGAGAAAGGAAGGAAGAGGAAGGAAGGAAGGGAGGAAGGGAGAAAGGGGGGGAGGAATGGAGGAAGGGAGGAAGGAAGGAAGGAAGGAAGAAAGGAAGGAAGGAAGAGAAAGGAAGGAAGGAAGGAATGGAGAGAGAAAAAAAGAGAGAGTAATGTGCCCATGACCAACTTTTAAATTTAATCTGCATTATTAACATTTTCTCTATCACTCTCTTAAGTCTAAGTGGCATCAGACTCAAATAGAAATGGGACCACTAAACCATATAGGAGGATCTCTGCAGATGCATGTGACTTAGAAAACCACATGTTAACATCACCTATGTTCTATTGTATTTTTATTTATTTTGTTAAATATTTCTCAATTACATTTTAATCTCATTCAGGCCTATTCCAGGCAGTAATGCAAGCCTGATGTTTGACACCCCTGGTCTAGACTAATGGTTATCAAACTCAAATAGAAAGGATCCCTGCAGGCTGCATATTTACTTAAACACACACACACACACACACACACACACACACACACACACGCACACACACATTAATATTATCTGTGTTGTATTACTGGGGCCTCAAGGTGGCACAGTAGATAGTAGAGAGTAGAGAGGCCTAGAGTCAAGAAGACCTGAGTTCAAATATGACCTCAGACACTTAGTAGCTGTGTGACCCTGGGTAAGTCACTTAACCCTGTTTGCCCCAGTTTCCTCATCTGTAAAATGACCTGGAGAAGGAAATGGCAAACCACCCTAGCAAGTTTGCCAAGAAAACCCCAAATAAGATCACAGAGAGTTTGGACATGACTGAAATGACTAAACGACAACAATAAATGTTATATTATATTTTTTTAATTTATTTTGTTAAACATTTCCCAATTAGATTTTAAGCTGGTTTTAGGCTGGGAGCTTTGTAGGCCACACCTCTGGTCTAGACCATCAACAAAACAATAAATCAAGGCCTGATATGTAGCATTTGCCAATTTCTGAGGTGTACCTGCTCAAACTGAAAACTTAATAATGGTCAGTAGGGTAAAACAAGTTCCAGCACACCCCATCTCTGAATATTCATCAATATTTATTGTTTCATTTGATTCTTTGATACAGATAACTTCTCAGCAGCCTCCTTCTTCTCTGAGCTAGGCAGCTTTGGGCTTTCCCTAGCAGCATCACATACCTCATGGGTACTCAATAGTCATTGAATTAATTCAATACTTTAATTACATAATGCAAATTTGCCCAGGGAAAAGAAGGTGATTGGCCCAAGTGTGCCTCATATTTACTAGCATCATGGAAGGAATGAACAGATAGAACCGGGAGGAAGGTTTCGGGAACAACTGAAAAAAAGAAAGATGTTGGTCAAAGAAATTGACACCCCTGGTCTAGACCAATGGTATCAAACTTTTGATGAAACAGAAATGTTGAAATTGATTAATGAATAGGAAATGATGAAAAGATAGGTTAATAGACACTAATAAGAAGGTAATTTTGCCCCAGTTCAAAACAGTTGAAAAAACATAATCAGTAGAAAATGGCATATATTCTCAGACTCAATTGGTAGTTTTGCTAACCTGCTTTTTCCTCTCTCTTTTTTTAAATTTTGTTCTTGATTACAAGGGGTGGCTTTCAAGGGAAGGGAGGAGGAGAGATATATTTGGAAATGAAAGTGAGGTATAATAAAAGATATATGAATTTTAAATAAAAGAGGTTTTGAGAAAATCCAAACTGAGATGGAAATTGGATTACATGCCAATGAAAATGAAATTGTCTTTACAGACCTACCAGCTTTCTGACAGTCAACAGCCTAAATCAATGGGTCTGATTTAGATTGTCTTGCAGGCCAAAAATTGATTTCCTCAGAGTGCTTCTGACTGCATGGAGCTTTAAAATCCAACAAATGTTCCTGTCTCAAAAGACAATCCAAAGTTCCCCAAGTGTGGCACCCTCACTACTCCACCTTCTCTCACCCCCTAGCAAGCATTCCATTTGGAATCATATGCCATTAGCTGATGAACAACTCATAGCAGCATCCCTGTCTTAGCCAGTAAAAGCTGAAACAAATGATGAAGAAGATCTCGGAACTAAAAGTTCAGCAGGGAACTACTTGCCCATGCTATGAATTCAATGATTTGTCTTCCATGAATCAAAAATCTTATTTAATCTGCAAATTACCTCCAATCTTCCTGAAATTCCAGTATTGACCACTGACCCAACGATCCTAATTCTAACATTTACTTTCCCTGCTACACTACAGAAAGATAACTGAAGCACAGCCAACCTGCCTATGTCCTATTAAAGAGAAACAAATGAACAGATGAATTACTAAATAAAGAAATAAGCAAAGAAAGAAATTAATCAGCAAGCAAATAAATGAATGACTAAATGATGATGATAGATAGATAAACAGATATGCAGATTGATAAGGAATATAAAAATTTCTTTAACGAGCCAATTATTATTATATAGAGAAAAATATTAAAATGCCAAGGCTTATTCTGTTCACAGAATGAATGGAAATGCACCCATGTCACCATTATTTAGTAACTGATCTTTCAGTTTGTGGATCATTTTGTTTAAGCTTCTTATTTCTTTTCCTTCCTGATTTCATCTGTCTTTCAGCCTGAAGAAGGTAAGCAGGGGAAGAAGGGGAAGAAGACATAAGGCAAACCAGTCAGTGCTGCTGGTAGCTTGCTTGCCTTAGCTAACCTTAGAAATGTGGTAGTTATAAACTGCACCCTGTTACCATTAGCTGTTTGGAATGGAAAGAGACATAAGCAATCACCAACATACAGCTCCACTCAGCTCTAGCCAAAACTATAAGTGTTACAAAGAAAAAAAAGATATCGACAAGATTTGTGTCTGGATTAAAGAGGTAATTTTCTGTCACTAATGGGGTCGGATCTTTTTAATTTCATCTGACTTTTCTCTTAAGAAGAGACTTCCCCAATGACCCTCAGATTTGAAACAGAGTTTGGCATCCAAAGGTTGTGATTTTTGTCACTACCGCTTAGGAAATGATGAAAAGATAGGTTAATAGACACTAATAAGAGGGAAAGTAATTACACATGACCCAATTAGACCAGAAATCGTCTTACAGAGCCACAGATTTTCCTCTTCCCTCTCTCTTCCTCGAAGGGTGGAGGGTCAAGCCGCCACATTCCTCTCTTCTAATTCTTTTCCCTCTACTGGGAAACCTGTGTGGCCTTGTGTCCACATAGGATATAAGAGAAGTAATATAACTTCTTTGCAGGGATGCTCATCTGTCTTTAGGATTATCATGAAGCATTATATCCTCGTTTGGTAGTTGTTTTTAATGGATTTGCATACTTATACTGAACTATTAATTTTACCCCCTGAAGTTCATATTCTTGCAAATTCTTATGAGCATTGTCTGTTTATTCATTAGGGTCATCAGCTTGGCATCCTTTGATACCAGTAGTTGCTTGGAGGGGGAGAGTCAGAAAGGAGAGGAACAAGGATGTGTAGTACATATTTTATTCTCAAAAACCTTCGCAAACAAATATTATAAACATTTCCTTTATAATGAGTCTGCCAGGGAAGATGGGAAATCTCAAAAGGCTACCACAAAATTATCCTAGCTGAAGAGTATAGACCCCAGAACTAAGTGGAAAGATGACTTGCTGTGGTAGATAGAGCAGTGGACATACAGTCAAGAAAACCTGGGTTCAAATCCCACCTGAGACACTGACTACAATACTGGGCAAGTCACTTAACCAATCTCTAAAAATGAGGCAGTTGGGCTTTTTGACCTCTGACATTGGTTTCTACTCTAATCTGTCTATGACTCTCTACTTCTTCCCTGTTCTGGCTCATGATTCCAGAGATGGAAGGGAAGAGCAAGCTGGGGCATAAAGACCTTAAAATGTGATGTAGCAGTGGGGAGAATCATATAAATTATAACAATTAGAACTAGTTAGCCTTCTCTCAACTCTGTCAGCTCAGCTTGCTCTCTCATTTTCAGAGGAAAAATCTCCCTAATTTGTTGCATTGTCTTAAATCCATTGCCCATTGGTTCATGTACTTGTCTCCTCATTTAGGTTAAAATCACTTTAAAGTCATTTTAACCTAAATCAGGGACTACGCCATGCTATAGAGACCTATAGACATTCTCCTTCCCCAATCCAAGTCCCACTGTCCTATTACTCTCTTCCCACTGGTCACTGGACATCCACTCTTAGCTGGATCTTGACCCATCCACATGTCCACTGAAGGTATCCAAAAGCCCTATTCCCCTCTGATCCTTGGCCTACGTTTATATTAGTTGGGGACCTTTGAGCTTGCCATTGCTCCCCCATGGAGCTGGGGGCTTTGCTATCTACCCCTCTGTTTTATCTGCCAGAGCCTAATTATTACCTGGCCTTTTCAACCGCCATAAAGGAGAGTTAAATAATTCCACATCAAAATTTAAGGTCCTTCCAAACAACAAATATAGAGGATTACAGGAATTAAAATAGATAATTTTATATTACATGAAATTAAAAAGCTTTTGCAAAAACAAAATTAACACAGGTAAAATTAGAGGGAAAACAGGAAACTGGATGGAAAATTTATACCAAGTTTCTCTGATATAGGCCTCATTGAGCCAAATTTATAAAAATAAGAGCCATTTCCCAGTTGATAAATGGTCAAAAAGCACAAATAGGCAGATTTTCAGAAGAAGAAATCTTGGCTATCAATAGTTACATGAAATACGGATTAGAGAAATACAAATTATAAATACAAAATTCTGAGACACCACCTCACAATTATCAGATTGGCTAATGTAACAGAAAAGGAAAATGACAAATGCTTGAAGAGATGTGAAAAATTACCATACTAATGCACTATTGGTGGAATTGTAAACTAGTCCAACCATTCTGGAGAACAGTTTGGAATTGCGCCCAAAGAGTTCTAAAACTACATATGCCCTTTGACCCAACAATACCACTACTAGGCCTGTATACCAAAGAGATCAAAGAAAAGGGGAAAGGAACTATTTGTACAAAAATATTTATAGCAGCTCTCTTTGTGGTGACAAAGAATTGGAAACTGAGGGGATGCCCATTGTACTGGGAATGGCTGAACAATGTTGTGGTATATGGTTTTAATGGAATACTATTGTGCTATAAGAAATGATAAGCAGGATGCTTTTTGAGATATTCTAATAGGGAAAACACCAAACGAATGGGAACTGAAAGTGAGGGAGGGAGGGACAGTATCATTCAGGGCCAAAATCACAAAAGAGTCCAAGGAGTTGTGGATTAAACCAGGTTTAAAGTGACCACGTCCCTGGAATGGATGGGCTCTTCCTCAAATGGAAATTCAAGATGAACTCATCAATCAAATGAAGAAACTGCAAAGGTGAGGGAATTACAAGCATGAAAAAAGCAGGATTCATTCCTATATTATAATTAACTATAATATCAGCTAACAATGTATATAGCACTTTGAAGTTTGCAAAGCATTTTGTTTTCTCACTTGATCTTATATGTGATATTATTATCACCATTTCACAGATGAGAAAAGTGAGGTGAAGAGGTTCAAGTTACATAGCTAAAAAGTATCTAAGGCAGGATTTGAGCTCAAGTCTTCCTAACTACCAGTCAGGTACTTTATCCACTGTGCTGTTAGGGTTGGATTAAAAATGAATATCCTATAAGGCTGTCATTTGAAAGGGAAGATTGCTAAAGTTGTCTCTCTCTCATAAATAAATTCTAATTCTGCTCTATTGATCCTCTTTGGGGGGTGGGGGTGAGGGGAGGGAAATAAACCTATTTACGATTTCCCATTCACTCTTTTGATGGCTAATAATTTCATTGCAGAGAAGCTCATTATTCAAAAACTCTTCGCTTTGAAGGACATCTGCACAGCGTGATTAGCCTGAGCAACTCACCATGTGCCGAAAAAGCAATTCGTTTGGCCAATTTCTTTCCATAGTTTCTCCAAGTACTGTTGGGAGGTCACGTCACAATGAAGGCCCTCTTCCAAAAGCAACTTTCCTGCCCTGGTTAATAATGGAATCCAGTGCCATCCAGGGATCCACCAACCAACAAAACAACATCTTGGCCCCATAAAAAGGACCAATTTTCTCTTGCCCCCACTGGTAGAGGGCTAGGGGAGAACAGCTGTCCTATTTTTCACAGGCCATTGAACTAAAGGCACAGAAGTGATTATTCATTAATCCTAAGATAAGCAGCTGTCATCCTAGGTAAGTAAAAGCAAAATAATTTGGAATCAGGATCAAAAGCTTTAAATTAGATAGGACCCCCCAGCCCCTTAGGTCCCATATCTCCTTTGTAGGTAGCTCTGAGAGACTTGTTCACAGCTCATGAGGGGAGAGGGAATTCCTCTTTTTAAAAAAATATGGTTAAATCTCTGAGCAGCAGACTGCATTTTAGCTAAAACCCAAATTGCTCCAGGAAGAAAGTGGATCAAAAGAAGTTATTCAGATACCCTACGGATCATATTGAAATGTAGACAATGCATTAAGGTGGATATTCAAGAAAGAGAAAAGAGGAAAAAGAACATGAAGGGGTATGTGCACTAATGGTTGTACAGCTCTGGATTGAAGTTTTCCCCCAGCTGTCCAAGGACTGACACATTCAGGAGCCATACCTTCAAAGGTAGGGGGGGGGAGGGTGAAAATGAAAAAAATAATTTAAAAATGCTCCTCCAAGTCGTCTTCATGGATCATCCTGCATGAATCACTAGAGGAAAAGGTGATGCTTTGGTTCAATTAGAATCTTCATAGATAGATAGATAGATAGATAGATAGATAGATAGATAGATAGATAGATAGATACATAGATAGATAGATAGATAGATAGATAGATAGATAGATAGACAGATAGATAGACAGATAGATAGATAGAGATACATATGTATTATGTGTATATTTAACTTTTTTTTTTTAATTTTGAGTTCCAAATTCTCTCCCTCCTCTCTGAGACAGTAAACAATTTGATATAGGTTACACATTTGCAATTAGATTAGAATCTTCCTAGGGACATGTTCACAATTAAAATACCACTCCCTTCTCTTTGGTCCTATAATTTTAGAAACTTACGCAGGGCATCTTGAGGTGGTAGTGACCTCTAGTGGTTCATACAATGCATAAGTTCCTTGCTTTACGTCTTCACCTCCACAAGTGTGGATGGAAGAAAGAAAACAGAGAGAACCTTACAACATCCTATAAGCATAATCAAGAAAAAATAAATTCCCATGTTAGCTATATCCAAAATGTGTTTCTTATTCTGTCCATTATCTCTTTGCAACGAAGTGGACAGTGTTCTTCATCAGTCCTCTGAAATCTAAGTTGATTCAATTTAGTTGATCAGAGTTCTTGAGTTTTTCAAAATTGTTTGTTTTTACAATACTGATGTTTATAATATATAATATAACATAAATGATAACTATATTATTACATATAATATATCATTTATAATATAAATTGTTCATCTGGTTTTGCTCACTGCATTTGGCATCAGTCCATACAAGTCTTCCCAGGTCTCTCTAAAATTGTCCCTTTGATCACTTCTTACAGCAAAATAGTATTCCATTATATTCACATACCATAATATGTTCAGCTTTTCCATAATTTTGGGGTACCCCCTCAGTTTTCAGCTTTACCATTACAAAAATGCTTTTGTGTACATAAGGTCTTCTCTTTCTTTGACCTATTGGGGCGGGGAGATATATAGACCAAGTAGTGTTATTACTGAATCTAAAGGAATGTATTATTTAGTAATTCTTTGGGCACATTTTCAAACTGCTTCCCAAAATGGTTGGACCAATTCACAGTTTCACTAACAATGCATTAATGTTCCTGTTTTCCTGTAGCTCTTCCATATTTGTCATTTTTTTTTGGTCAGCTTTGCCAATCTGATGGATGTCAGATAGAACCTCAGAGTTACTTTAATTTGCATTTCAAATCAAGTCAACAATTATTTATTAAGCACTTATGGCGTGCCAAGCACTGTAATAAGCACTGGGGATACAAAGGCAAAAAAAAAAATACCTGTTTTCAAGGAGCTCACTGTAATTAATGGGGGAGACAAACAACTATGTATAAACAAGATACATAACAGGATAAATTGAAGACAATCTCAAGAGGATAGACACTAATATTAAAGAAGACTGGGAAA
This sequence comes from Trichosurus vulpecula, assembly GCF_011100635.1. Taxonomy (NCBI): domain Eukaryota; kingdom Metazoa; phylum Chordata; class Mammalia; order Diprotodontia; family Phalangeridae; genus Trichosurus; species Trichosurus vulpecula. The sequence goes on from NC_050574.1 coordinate 420,438,440, forward strand.
GATTTCTAGCATTTCCCTATTTTATTTGTGATTTGAAGCATTTTTTTCATATGGCTATAGATAATTCAGGTTTCTTTCCTTGAGAACTGCCTATTGATATCCTTAGACCATTTCAATTAGGGGATGATTCTTATTCTTAGAAATTTGAATCCTTTCCTTAGATATTTTGGAAATAAAACCTTTACTAGAAAGGCTTGGTGCTAAGATATTTCCCCCCAAGTAATTTTTTCTTTTGATCTTAGCTAGATTTGTTTGTGAAATAATTTTTAATTTTAGAAGATCAAAATGTCCATTTCATTTTCTGCGATCCTCTTTATTCCTTGTTTGGTCATGAACTTTTTTCTTCTGGACAGATCTGAAAGGTAATTTCTTCCTTGTTTCTCTGATTTGTAGGTAATGTGACTTTTTAGAGCTAAGTTATGTATTCATTTGGAGCTTATCCGTTTGGAGCTATAAAGTATGAGGTGTTGGGACTAAACCTAATTTCTGGCATATCGCTGTCCAGCTTTCTCAACTATTTTTATGAAATAATGAGTCTTTACCCAGTGGCTAAGCTCTTCAGGTTTTTCGAACACTAAGTTACCAGGCACATTGTTTCTGCTCCACCACTCAATCAATGGACTAGCTAATCTATAAGGCCCCTTCCAACTCCAAGGCGTATGATTCTAAAATGATGAGTTCTCAAGCTTACTGGGGCATGAGGGTGTTGTCTACTTGAGACAAAACAGTACTCACACCTAAAAGGTCTTAAAAACTCCTGCAAAATCACTATCTGACACCACTCCATTGAAAAGAATACTTTTTTTCCAAAGGACCTAGAAGTCAGAAAATCTGACATTGCCAGGGGTGAGAAAGGAAAGAGGCCTGGTGTGTTAAGGGAGGAAGCAGAAATCAATTATAGTGGATAGACTTCACAATAGACACTGCCAAAAAAAATCAATCATGTCAAATCAATGAGTATTTAGACATGTGAAGTTAACACAGTTATCTTTGTAGCCATCTTCCCATCAATACGTAGGCAGTCTCATCCACTCCACTGAGGTTGACCACAGCTCTTAGATTGAACCCTTCTCTTTCATAAAATGACATAATGCCTAAAACGTCTTTCTTTCTCTCTGTTGGTACAATTACTGCTTACCGCATTGCTACATGGAGGTATGGGCCATTGATTTGGTACCTGAGCCCTTCAGGCCTAACAGATTTACCAAGAGGGAGGTAGCATCTAAGTAGTGAAAGAATGAAACCTCAAACTATCATCATTCTTTGCTCCAAGTAGCAGACCAAAGGTTGGAAGGGAACTTTCAGTGCTTCTAATCTAACCCCTTCATTTTATAGAGAACCACACTCGGGTCTAAATAAGCAAAGGGTCCAAGGTCACATAGGTAAGAAGCAATGAGGCCCAGGATTCAAACTAAGATGTTGGAATTTCAAATCAAGAACTCATTCTGCTAGACCACGCAATGCAGATCAAGCCAAAAGATGCAAAGTTCATCAACCACTGGTGATACAAGATAAAAATGAAATAATCCCTGCCCTCAAGGAACTTAGAGTCTATCCATGGAAACGAGTGCATATACAAATAGATACAGCCCATATAAAAGATGAGCGTAATTTCAGTGTGGGAGACACCGATAACTGTGGGAATCAACTAGGAGGGAAAATTTCCATCCAGACTACTCAAAATCCCCTGTAGGAGGTAGTCATTGAGTTGATCTTTGAAGGGAGCTAGGGATTCTAAGATGGCAGCTAGGATGCTCAGTTTCCTCCCCTGTAAAATGAGCTCGAGAAGGAAATGGCAAACCACTCCAGTATCTTTGTCTACAAACAAGCCCAAATGGGGTCACAAAGAGTCAGATACGACTGCAATAACTCAACAACTATAGCAAGGGATTCTAAGACCTGGAGATGAGGAGAGACTGCCTTCCAGGCAGGGGGAGCAGCCGGTGAGAAGTCATGGAAACAAGAGACGCAATGTTGTTTGACAGCAAAGGACCCGTTGGGCTGAAACATGGAGTCATACTTTAAAAAGCTGAAGTGAAATTGTGAAGGCCTTTAAATGCCAAACAGAAGAGCTTGTATTTGATTCTTGAGGCAAGAAGGAACCACAAGACCTTTTAAGCAAAGTAGTAATGTGATCAGACCAATACCATAGAAATATCATTTTGACAATTGTGAGGAAGGTGAAATAGAGAGGGGCGAGACTGAAGGCGCCAAAACCAACTAGGAGGCTAATTTAGAAACTCTTCAAATATCAGTTCACATTTACATATCACCTTAAGGTTTATAAACATTTTATTCACAAAAAACCTATAAGATATATAGCATGGCTGGGACAAGGAGAAGGCAAGTGAGTGAGACATTTGCCTTAGGCATGGAAAGCTGAGGTATTAATAAAAAAAATTAAATGTACATCTGTAGTTGCAAGCATAGCATGACATATAAGACATACAAGTACATTTTCATGTCCTTGCTTTAGGTACAAAATTAGCTAGTTATAAGGCTGGTAAGTAGTACAAAGTATTGTTTACATGTGAAGAAACTGGCGCTCAAAGAAGTTAATTCACTTGTTCAAGATTACACAGCTAATAAGGCTAGTTGAGAATTTTTGGAGGGGGGAAGGCAGGGCAATTGGGGTTATGACTCACCCAAGGTCACACAGCTAGTAAGTGTGTCAAGTGTCTGAAGTTGGATTTGAACTCAGGTCCTCCTGACTCCAGGGCCAGTGCTCTACTCACAGCGCCACCTAGTGAGAATTTTTAAAGTGCCTACTATGTTCCATGTGGATAGACTCATCTTCCCGAGTTCAAATCTGGCCTCAGACACTTACTAGCTACACTACCCTGGGCAAGTTATTTAACTTTGTTTGCCTCAGTTACTTCATCTGTAAAATGAGGTAGTGAAAGAAATGGCAAACCACTCCAATATCTTTGTCAAGAAAAGCCCAAGTCGGGTCACAAAGAGTCGGACATACCTATGAGCCTGGTATTGTGATAAACACTAGAGATATAAAGAAGGGCAAAACAAAACCAAAACAAAACAAAAAAACAGTCCCAGCTCTCAAGGAGGTTCGTTGTTTAATGGAGAAGACAACACGAAAACAACTATGTACAAACAAGATATATACAGAAAAAAAATGGAGATAGTCAACAAAGGGAAGGCATTAAGATTAAATGGATCAGGAAAGGCTTCATGTGGAAGGTTGGATTTTTAACTAGGAATTACATGAAGTTAGGAGATGCAGATATGAGGAGGGAGAGAATTCCAGGGATGGGGGACAGCCTGTGAAGATGCCCAGAGTTGAGGGATGGGGTATCTTGTCCAAGAAGCAGCAAAGAGGCCAGTATCACCAGAAGATCCAAAAGTAAGGGGGGGGCTAAGTCATAAGGGGCTTTAAAAACTAAACAGAGGATTTCATATGTGTCAGAACTAGGATCCAAACTCAGGTCCTCTGACTCTAAAGCCACAGTTATTTCCACTATTTGACACAGCAGAGAATAACTAGCTTTTCTCCATTTCGACTGAGATGAGAACCATAGAAACTGCTGAAGTTGCAGCTATAAGGAGTGTAGGTTAGACAAAATGTTTTTGTTATTCAGTTATGTCCAGCTCTTCCTGGTTCCATTTCAGCTTTTCTTGACAAGGATACTGAAGTGGTTTGCCGTTTCCTTCTCCGGCTCATTTTACAGATGAGGAAACAGAGGCTAACAAGGTTAAGTGACTTGCCCAGGATCATACAGCTAGTAAGTATCTGAGGTTGGATTTGAACTCAGCAAAGAGTCTTCTTGACTCCAGGACCAGTACTCTATCCACTACTGCCACCTAGCTGATCATATAGACATAAAATCGTTTGGGGGAATTGGAAAAATGTAAAGTATCCTGTCATGGAGATGTTTTAGAAATTCAATACATTCTTTCCTGCCCTGGAAAGTTTGGATGTGACCTTCCCGAAAGGAGGGGAGCAGATATTAAGTAGTCTTTTGACTCAGATCCTTCTAATTCTATGATTATTGGATTTATGGGAATGGTATGAGGATTTCGATGTATTCAAATGTTTTATGCCAATGCAAAGCCAGGTGCCTCGGCATAATCAAATTAATTTTCATAGTAATCAACATCCATTTAAATAGAACTTCCCTCCTGAGTCATTTAAAGTCCCAGTAGAAAATTTCTCATGCAAATTTCCATACCAGGTGAAGAGTGGAGGGTGGGAAGGGATGGAGAGTTATTTGTAGGGGTTAGAAGTTTGCATGGACTCTACCGATTGACTAATGAATTTAGATTTTTTTTCAAGAATGCATGCATGCATGCCCGATGATCACTTTAGAGGCACATTTGGCTTCAACCATCAGTAAATATTTTAAAACATGTAACATAGGCATGTGTAAATAAATACAAGGTGAGGAGAGAGAAATCACCATTTTTTTTCTGAAATGAAATACCTGTAATTACTTGATCCTTGACAACCAATGAACAAGTACCAGGATCTTGGTGCTCATTAGCTGTCTGGATTCAGAGCAGCTGTGAGTGGAAAAATGATTAGCCTTGACCATGAAAGGAGGGTAAACAGAAGAAAGAGGCAGCAGGCAAGATAAGACTGTGTAAAGCCACATCTGAAACCATCTGTATTACTGAGCAAATTAGACAGAAGCGGGGGAAGAAAAAAACGTCAGGGACACTGTAACCTAGAGACAACTCCGAAGTTTTGTTCAGGAATGGAAATTTCCAGAGCTTGTTTTATGAACTAATCATTTTGCAACAGACTCTTCTCACATCCTCCTTGGAGCATCTCCTCCCCCTCCACTTTCTTATCTCACTGGGGATGCTTTTAACGAGCTATGGGACAACACCTCCATCTGCTGGCTAACTAGATGTGGTTGAGCAGACTGAGGATGGTAACTTGGATTTGACTCAAACCATGTTTTTAAAATCTTTTCCTATGGCTAGCCTATGAATGCAGTGGAATCACACAAAGTCCAAGGCTAATGCTGGATTAAATATACATTATTTTTATGCACACACATACACATATTTATTTATTTAAAATAAAATGTCATTTACTCAAGAAGCTTTAACAACTCTCTCTCCTGAGCGCAGAGGTGGGGGTCAACTAAGGCAGAATGTTGATGCATTATCACATGCATTATTGTGCTAGGTGGGATTTTTTCTAAGTTTCTCTTTTTTTGTAGGGAGGGTTCAACTAAATGGAGAAGGATATTCTAGAAACAGAAATGTGACAAAAGATAAAAACATATTTGTAAAAAAGGGGAAAAAAGGAAGCACATCAGCCAACTGCAGCCAGTTCCGACCACCCAAACATCAGTTGGGAAGGACAGCCAGGCTGCTGAATGGTGAATTGCCCAGAGTGGAAGGAGACAGATGCTTTGAGATAAGTAACAGCAAAGCAAAGGATATAAATTCGGAGGCAGATGACCCAGTATAAAGAGTGCCAGACTTGGAATCAGGCAACCCAGGTTCTAGAACTGGCTCTGCAGCTAGAGAGTCACATGCCTTCTGCTCAGATCATTTCAATTCTCTGAATCTCTTTCTGCCCTTCCCCCATATAAAATGAAGGGAGTAGATTAGATAATTTCACAGAACCTTGATCTGACTTCTTCTCTTGTAGCATTTTGGTGAGAGAAAATGTCAGGGAAGAGGCTTTAGGATCTCCCCATCTGAGGCCAACATATGACCCATGAATATGGTCCTCTCAGTTCTTTACTTCAGCCTTTATTCTCTTGTTTTAGATGAAGGAGATTGGAGGCTATTTGCCTCAAGATTTTCAAATGGCCGGGAGAGTGAGCCACCAGGAGGTCCGTAGCAGTACCCTTATAGTTCGGATATAGCAATGCAGCCAGCCTACCTCTGGCATAGTAAGCCCAGAGAGTAAGTCTACTATATGTTTAATCTTTCTGTTATATGACAGGCCCTCAACTGTTTGGCACAGTAGATAGAGTGCTGGGCCTGGAGTCAGAAAGATTCATCTCCCTGAACTCAAATCTGGCCTCAGACACTTACTAGGTATGTGACCCTGGGCAAGTCACATAATACTGTTTGCCTCAGTTTCCTCACCTGTAAAATGATCTGGAGAAGGAAGTGGCAAACCATACCAGTATCCTTGCCAGGAAAACCTCAAATGGGGTCACAAAGAGTTGAACACAATTGAAAACCACTCAACAGCAACATCATCTCCCCAGGAAATCTCCTCTAGTCTAAATATGCTCAGTTCCTTGAATCCACCATTCTAAGGAAAGGTGTCCAGTCTCCTCGTAAACCTTACCTGGACAAGCTTAAGCTTATACATCTCCTTCCTAAAATATGACATCAAGAATTGAACATAGCATTCCAGATATGGTGGGATTAGGGCAGAGCACATAAAGTTCATGATTTCCCTTGTGCTTCTATTGATGAAGCCTAAGAGTTCATTGGCCTTTTTGGTTGCTATGGCATGCACTTGACTCCAAATGGGTTTTCAGCCTACTAAAACCAAGGGATTTTCCCCATATGATCTGTTTCCTAGGTTCTTCTTTTCATTGCCCATCAAAACTGTTTATGCCATCAGCATTTTGTTCTTGGGAGCACTCCAACTTTCTCTCAACAACTTCTCATGTAGAATTTTAGACTATCGGATCCTACTGTACCTATTCTTTCTCTGAACTCCCAGAAATCCACTCTCCCCAAATATAGGCTATATGTTAGACATTCTTTCCTGCACTGGAAATTTTATATTTGCCTTTCCTCAAGGAGGTGGCTCAGGAAGGAGTGGGAGTGGGGAGGAAGGAGGCAGAGGCAGATATTGAATGCCCTCCTGGGCAACTCCCACATTATTCTAGGAAATTAATAAAACAGAAAGTGATGAAGATCTTTATCCAGTTGGCCAAAAGAATCAAGTGACATAATAGAAAGCTGACCTTGGATTCAGGAAGACATGGGCTTATGTCCCACTTCTGACATACTGGCTGTGTGATCTTGAGAAAACTCAACTCTCAGTGCCCTAGGCAACTCTCTGATTATAATTTGCAAAGCAGCCAAAGATTTGCCCTCCACCAATGAAATTACAGATTTAAACATAAAAACCCCTGTCACAAACTCTAAAACGAAGTATTCACTTCCTCCCAAAGCTCCCACCATTTCTACTTTGGCAATGAGTTCTTCTTCATTGGTCAGAATTAAGTCCAGAAAAGAATTCCCTTCATCACTTGTTCCCCCTTTTGAAGAATGAAATGCTCCTTAAAGCAAGCCATGGATGTTTTAGTTGTTCTGCTTTTAACTAAGAGAGTTCCAGGGGACATCTGGATAATTAAAGTATACCAATCACTTTACAATCCAATACTTAATTTTTTAAAAATCATATAGCCATGCCAGGTTGTGATCTGTTTCCTAAATGTATCATCAACTTTCTTTTCTGCTGGGTAGTTTCCACTAAAGTGAACTCCTACTGTATCTCTGCTTTTCTTTCTTCCTTGGATGAAAGGAAGTGGATGGTGGTACATGACCACTACACAAATGCTTTCTACAACATTTGCCCCACTGGTTCATGGTTATCCTCACAGGAAGATATCTCGTTGAAAAACAATGCTATTCTACCCTCTTTAACTAGCTTGCTCTTTTTGAGCAAAGTATTCTCTTCCATAAGCACAGTCCTGTTATATGTCACATCCTACCGAGTCTCTGAGATAGGTAAGATTGAATTTACCTCCTTACATTAAGATCTCGGGTGTACCTCAGATTTTATCCACATTTTGCTCATTTTATGTACTGACATTTGAGGTCATGTGTTTTATTCTATTCTTAGAAATGATCTCAAATTAAATGTTTGGTCATCTCCACTGATATTTTCCTTCCCATATTATACTGGGGAATAGCTAACCTGGTGGATCTATGTGACCACTTTTCTTACTCCTTCACTTCCAACTTAAAGCCTTCTTGATCAGAATTCCAGACCTCTCAGCAAATATAGTTTTACTGTCCTTCATTAGCATCACTCAATCTCTCACCAGAAAAAATCCATCACTCTTACATCTTAAGCCATGAACCATAAATAAAAATGCAGTTCTCAGATGCCATCTTTGCCATCAAGTATTCACTTCCCTAATTCAATTTTCTATTTTGAAGGTGGTGCAATGGAAAGACTGCCAGGCCTGGAGTTGGGAAGACTCATTTTCCTGAGTTCAAATCCAGCCTCAGAGACTTACTAGCTGTGTGACCCTGGGCAAGTCACTTAACCCTGTTTGCCTCAGTTTCCTTATCTATAAAATGATATGGAGAAGGAAATGGCAAACCACTCCAGTACCTTTGCCAAGAAGACCCCAAATGGGGTCATGAAGAGTTGGACATGACCGAACAATAAGACTCTGAAGCCCTCGCCTTCAATTATCAGTCAAGATAAACACATCACTTTTGCTTCTAAGCTATTAATTTTCTTAAGCAGGATGTCACAGTTCTTAATTGTTAAAGCCCTCTTAACTCTTTACACACTATGGCTCTTCAAATACTTTTGCCTGGCAGCCAGTTATCTAAGTCTGATTTCCTGCATGATGGAGTTGAAATAAAGGCAGCACATTTGCAAATAATTCACAAAGGCTGAAGAAGTCAAGGGTGAGAAAGAAATGATAGGTTCAAAGTATAAAGATGGTAGGTTTTCACATGCTAGCTTATGACAGCGAAGAGACTAAGTGGACTAGTTCAAAGTATTATAAACATGTATTTCTTTCAAAGTATTAGTGATGGGTGTTCACTGCACAAAGCATGCTACGAATATGGCTCATTTAAAGATGATGATGGTGGTGGTGGTGGTGGTGGTGGTGGTGGTGGTGGTGATACCACTCCAAAGTTTTCAAAGCATTTTATATTTGTCATCTCACTTGATCTTCATATCGTCCCCATTTTACAAGCCAGGAAACTAAGGGTGAGAAAGGTTGGTACCACAGTTAGTAAGTATATGAGACTGGACTCAAACTCAGTGCTTCCTGGCTTCAAGTCCAACACTTTCTCTACTCACCCACTCTGCTACCTAGCTCCCATTTTTTGATGGACAGACATGAGGATGCTTTATATTTTTATAGTATTGGCCAACTTCACAGGGCTGCAGTGAATTGACTGAATAAAGATAACTAAAGAAATGCCAGTGAAAACTACAATTTATCAGTTCTTGACTTCCTCAGAGCCACATTCGTTTGAGTGACACTCGTGGGCAAAATAAAGGCATGAAATGAAGGTGCTGGCAGAGTTAGAGCTGGAGATAATGAATTTTCAGATCCTTTCTCCATTAAAGCTAGATGATACATGTGATAAAAGGGTAATTATCAGTTCCTGGAAATCATTTTTATTGGAGTTTTAAGATGTTCCTGCTAAGTATGGTGCAAGGGGCAAGTGGCAAGTTCAAAGAGCAAATGACTTTCTTAATAAAAGATACATAATTCCCAATGGCTTCTGCCTTCGTTGTGTAAGCATGGGAGGCAACTGAATCAATGGATCAATGTGTCATCCTATCCCACCCCTGAGCCAGGATGCCTCTCTCAGGTAAGAATATATCCACTGCATCAGTCATTTGAAGACGTGGACTAAGTGATAGCAAGGACTCCCACATCTCTGTGAATCAATCCATGGAGGGCATTTCAATTAGGAGTAATGAGAAATCTGTTCAGATTGGTTGAGGGACTTGGTCATGTCCTGCAGAGCACGTGTAAAACCAGTGCACTAGTTTGGAAATCAGGCCTTTGAACATTTGGTACCTTGAGGATGAAGCCTTTTAGCCAAATTTCTGGGAAGGAGTCACTTGGGCAAAGGAGAAGAGCCTTGGCCCCTTCCTCAGCCTTGGCCTTGGCCTTCTCCTTCCTCTTACACGTTGCTTGGAGAATGAAAGACAAACAACAAAAACTCTTAAGATTATGGGGACCTTTTGAGCTTCAAAAGATCAGAGGGTTTAGACTTTCTATCAGCATCCTAGCAGCATCCCTGTGGACAGCAGTGAGTGGCAGCCATGTCTTCATGGGAAGTCAAGAATAGGCTGGGTGTGATGAGGAAAGAGTAAGAAGAGAAGAGAAGCAGCATTTATTAAGCACCTACCATGTGCCAGGCACTTTGCTAAGTACTTTATAAATATTATCTATTGGATTCTCACAACAACCCTGTGAGGTAAGTGCTATTACTTCCCCCCCCCATTTTATAGCTAAGAAAACTGAGGCAGAAAGAAGTTGGCTTGCTCGGAGCCACACAGATAGGAAATACTTGAGGCTGGATTTGAACTCAAGCCTTCCTGATTCTAGGGACAGAGTTCTATCCACTATGCCACCCATCTGCCTAAGAAAGGTCACACAGATGATAACTGAGAAGTTACACCATACTTAGTGGGAATATACCCTTTTATCGCCTAGCCTTAAGCCTACTTTCCCCTGGACACCATACATACTTATTGTAGAATGTGTCAGACTTGGGAGGGGAATGTTTTTGTACCACTTCTTCAGCAATCAACGTTGTTCATCCTTCATTTTCCAAGAGGACAAATGACATCACGATGCTCGTGAATGGGAATTAAGCGAGGCAGAGTTGCACAAAGTTGTCAGCCTCACTCTCTCTTCCAGAGTCATCGAAGTCCAGTGGCCGGACAAAAGTCAGGGTGACCAGAAACAGCCCAGGATACAGTGGATGACCTTGGCATCTTCAATGTCTGACCAAACTCTCAGTGCTCCATAGTGCCGGCTTTATTCACCTTCATAGCTGTTAGAATAAATTGTTCTCATCCACCAATTCTGCCGGGGAAAGTCTTCACATGCTTGGGGTGGATACGCCTCTAACACACCAACAGGTTGGAGCCATCTTGGTTACTCTCAAACTCTGGTTTAGCCCACCTGCTAAGATGTTTTACTGCATGTGACAGCTTCTTGGAGTCACAGGTGAGAATTGGGTACCAGACAGAAACCACAGGTGGATGAGCAGCCCCGAAAAAGGTTCAGCAACCCATCAGAGCAGAGGTGCTAGTCCTCCCTGAACACACCAAACATTTCTGTTCTTACTATACTACCTTAATAAATACGCCTTTCTAAAAGTCTGGCTAACTTACTGGTGTCAACTGATAATCATAGGGGAAGTCCAATGATGGGGGCTTGTGATGGCATTAAAAAGATTACCCTCAACCTCTCAGAGATACGCCTAGAACCTAGAAGTGAGACAGTGCATCTGCAGTGTCTGCAGACCTGGGCTGCTAGTGCCCAAGTGGGGTAAGAGAACGGCTCCTGGACATGAGTTGTAGGAATCTATAACATCTGAATGCAGTCCAATATGGTAAACTCTAGAGGTGTTATTTACCTAGCCATTCTCTCTCCTCCAACAGTAACGGGCAGTATCTTTTCGAATCAACTGATGGCTTCAGTTCAAACAATGGAATCATGAATGCATAGTTTTTGTGACTTGCCCTGATACTTTGGTATCAGAGTGTCATGGTGTAATGGAAAAAACATTGGTCCAGAGTCAGAAGACTTGGATTTGAGGCTTGGCCTGTATTTATTATCTGTGTGACCTTAGGCAAGCCATTTCTCTGAGACTGTTTGCTCAACTGAAAAATCAGAATACTACTACTGCTTTCTCCATCTACCTCATGGAATAGTTTTTAGGAAAAAGAAAACTGCCTACCAAAATGCAAGCTGGTACTACTACTACTACTACTGCCACTGCCACCACCACCACCACCACCACTTATAACAACAATAATAAGCAGCTAGGTGGCACAGTGGATAGAGTGCCAGGCCTGGAGACAGGAAGATTCATCTTCTTGAGCTCAAATCTGGCCTCAGACACTTTCTAGCTGCGTGAGCCTGGGCAAATCCATAACTGTTTGCCTCGGTTTCCTCATCTGTAAAAGGATCTGGAGAAGGAAACGGCAAGCCACTCCAGTATATTTGCCAAGAAAACTCCAAATGGAGTCACAAGGAGTCGGATATGACTGAAAATGGCTGAACAACAAATAAAAATAAAATCTGCAGTACATACCACATAAGGCTATCATAGAAGTCAAATGAGTTAATGTAAGCAACACAATGCAATGTAAACAATCTTCCAGCTCCATTTAAAACCACAAACTAAGTTTAGTCTTGGACAATTCTCACACAAATATTGCTCATGTCTTCACCCAAGATTTCTCATAAAAATAACAGAATTTAGCTTATGCTCGAGCTCCACAGAAGAAAGGATCTTCAGCTACTATATGCAAACACTCAGGTTAATGGAACATATAGACCAGTCTTCATTTAACTTGACCCCCCCCAAAATAATAAATAAAACCTAAAACAAAAATACAACCCACCAAGGACCTGCATCCATCTTTAAGTAGTCAAGGAGACTCCCCCTTTCCTCCAGTAAACCCCATCTCCCAGAAGGACCTATAAAATCCTTCAGATTTATTGCCAGTGATGTGCTAGAGCCAGCTGGAACCAGCTCACAAGAGGCAATTGTTAAATTTTCAATGGGAGCACAGACATCTTGGAAATAGGCAAACGCTATAAATCAGGGTTTGATTTATTATTCTGTTGACTGTATAGACCTTTAAAAGTGATGGATAAAATGTTAATGATGCTGATTAAACTTAAAGGTGTATCATGCATACATTCCCCAGCACCACCACCACCCCATCACCACCAGAGAGCTGGTTGTTAAACACTTATCAGCACTCTCATGTTAATACAATACCACCCAAGGTTTTCTCTAACCCCCTAAAGAGGGAAGCACTTCAGCACTGAGGGCCAGTCAAACCCTCTGCCCTGGACTAGCACAGGCCAGGGTACACTTGCCAAGTTGTGGCTCCACCCAGCTCCAGTTCCTACTTGGTCCATAGGACCCCTCCCTCTACTTGATTCTCTTCACCTGGAGCTGGCTCCAAGCTATTTCTGGTTTCCTAAAGAGGTGGCATGGATGTGTGTGTGGTCCTCCCTCCAGGGAACCAAATCTGTGTGTAGTCCCTCTGCCCTGTGCGTCCCCAGTTTTCCAGTCTCTAGCCTCTCCTAAAACCTTTTAAAAGCCGAACTTTAAGGTTGTAGCTGTAACTCACTCATCGAGAGTCATTCGTCATCATCAGTGTTGTCTTAAAGAGAAAACAAATGCCCAGGCAGTAACGTGCTCTGAAGTCTAAAGGCCAACTGAGACCTGTACTATTGCTCAGACCCCAGAGCTGCATGGCTGCCCTTTTCAGGACAAAAAAATTCAAACAGAATCCTTTCCTAACTGAAAAGAAGCAGTACTCTCCAACGAAATCCAACTTTATTCTGGAAATACAAGGCACAAAAATAGCAACGCCACTAGTCAGCCCCACACTCTTCTCTTTTTTTTAAGAAGGATGATTTTAATATGCTAATGTGTTGGCCTCTTATTTATGAAAACAAGAACAGGTTTAGATGTGTAAGAGAAATCGTTTCAGCTCCTCGGGAAGAAGTAGTTCACTTATTCTATGATGTTGTTTGATTCCAAAGCACTTCCTAATGCGTAGTCGGCAAATCTGCATCAAAGACAGAGGCCCTGGAGAAAGAGGCCACAAGGTAAGTTATACACCTGATTTCATGCTTCTAAGATTCGTTTCTGTAAAGCACAGAAGAGGTTACAGTTTAACAAGGTATAAACAGCTCAAACACATCTTACATTGACTCTATTTTTTTTTTGAAGAGGAGTTTTCAGATTATTTTGTCTTTGCATTCTCTGAGTTAAACCAATCCATAGAACCCCTTAGGTTTTGTTTTAGAAAGGGAGGAGAGAGGACAATTTAAAGCTCGACCTTCCTCACAATCTTAAAGGGACTAATTTATGAATAACTCTGCTCACAAAACAGTTTCCAATAAAAAAGCAATTTTAAACTGATTAAAAAAACCTAAAAGGAAAAAAGCTCACTGAATTGAGCACAATCAGCTTTACAACTTGGAGTTACAGCTGAATAGGTAATTGTAAGATCTCTAAGCATAACATATGTTAGTACAATGAATGGAATCTATTTATATCCCAGTAACAATCATGTGTTCTAAAATATTTAAGAACTGTTATACCCAATAGTTCAGCACAAAGTGGAGAGTGTGCTTTCAACACTACGGGGTGGAAGGATGGGAGATTCTATGCGGAATTAAAGGAACAATTCCTTCTGAGTCACACACACACACACACACACACAAACAAGCCACACACCCCAGGGAACTCTCCCAAGGATGGTCCGATGAGCCCTAGCTCTCTGCCAAATCACCACTGAAAGGTTTATAGAGTGCTCTCTTTTGGATAGTTCCAAGAGATGGGCAAGTATCCTTCTTTCCAATTTGAACCTTAATAATTACAAGATAACTGCATCCAAAAATCAAAGGAAGAATTGGGGTGGGGTATCAGTTTCTTCATGAGCCCCTAATTCAGAAAGGCCTTAAAGCTTAGATGGAATTATAAGTCTCCATGATGGCAGGCCATAGCATCATTGGAACCTCAGAGGCCATGAAATCCAACCTCCCCCCTCATTTAACAGATGAGGAAACTGAGGCCCAAGGAAGGAAAGTTATGTGCCAAGGCAACATAGGTAGTGTCAGGAGAAGGATTCAAAACTAGGCCCCTCTATTCCTAAGTCAGTGTTCTTTCTGCTCTAACACACTGTATTCAAAGAATATATTAGAATTACAGAAAGTACCCCTTACTGTCCTTTAATGCCAGGCAGCATTCAGAGATTTCTTCTATACCATTTTGTGGAGGGTGACTCATTCTTCACGTCTCTTTCTGTCCCACAAGCAAACATTTCTCTAAAAGCTTATTGGGGGGAAGGGGTGGCCTCTAAATGCAGCAAGTTATCATCCAAAGAAGAAGACAAATTTGAAAGAAAGGAGGAAAAAAATCCAACTTCTGTGAAGCCCATATTCAGGAAAATAGATGCCCTCTCCAAACATGGCTGGATTTCATTTAATTTATTCCCTGTCATCCACACAGTTGAGAGTGGGTGGTAATTTAATTAATTTCTTTTCCCCCAGGTGTGGAGGAACAGATGGCCTGAAGAAAATATGACTGAGGTGACACTCGGGGACAGAAATTGCCATGTTAAACCAGTGGGCATGACTTTCAGCAATGCTTGGCACAGCCTCCTCCTGTGGTTCCAGCCAGTTGAGAAATCACCTCATTGGAACTCATTCCAACAAAGGGATTTGGGAGACAAAAAAAAGAGATGAAAAGATTCTGTTCAGCAGCAAATGATCTTTTTATGAACCAATGGAACCGTTACTGATTTTGTCGCCATTTAAAATCAGACTAACAAGGACCATGGGCATGAAAAAGACGGGAATGAGACTCATGGAAGCCTCAGGGCCTGTCGGGAAAGTCAGGGTTTGGGGATTTTGTTTTTGTTTGTTGTTTAATGCACACACAGCACCCCTCCTTCCCAAACTGTTCAGTCAGTCAAAGGTGTACATAGCACATTTCATTAGGTATCTGTCCAGGGAATTTTTTTAAGGTGAACATTTTTATTAGATCTCCTCAATCATAAAGGATATTATTTTAATTCACACCATGCTAAAAAACACCTAAAATAACTTTTAATTAATAGCTTAATTTTACTTAAAGTTACTTAAACACTTAAAAAGGAAGTGATTTTTTTAAAGATATTAGGTGATGCCTGGGCACAGCCATTACACCCCCATCTGCGTACCTATCCTTTTACTGTGGATTTAATTAGTACTTTATGAAAGATTAAAGTGATATTGCCCAATCTTGGCCCCATTTTGATTACAAAGAGGTCAGAGGTTAAGAGCATTTGGAGGTATTATTCCCCACACTGTATGAACTCAGATTGCCGTTGGCATTGCCCTCGTTATGACCCTTTAATAAGTATAGCTGAGAATGGAGAGGAAGAGTAATCAAATACAGGTGGATCTGAAATATGACCATCTCACACCTGGCTACTCCATACCCCAGAGATACAGCAGGGAGGAGACTGGCAAAGTGGAAAGTCCCTGGAAATGGAAGCCAGGAGCCAGGGTTCAAGTCCTCCCAGCATGACCTTGAGTGAGTAAATCACTTTAATCCCCTAACAGAGGCTCACTTTCCTAAACTCTAAAATGGGAATTATCACCTCACACAGAATATTAATTCCCAAGGTGGCAGTGCCTTATCAGATGCCATAGAAACGTGAGCTATTAACACAGGGTACCTAAGATTCGAGAGGTAGGTGGCATGGTACGGAGAACAAACGTCTGGCCAGCTCTAACTTTTGTTAGCTGCGTGGCAAGTCACAAATGAAAAGTGTTCTGAACCTGCCTGTCTCGGTTTACTCCTCTGTAAAATGGGGTGAAAACAGCACTGACCTCTCAGGATTGTGGTGAGAACAAAATCAGAAATTTGTAAAGTGTTTGGCAAATTTTAAAGGACTACAGAAATAGTATTATTGTATTATTACTATTACTATTATTATGCCTAAGCCTTCCTGAAGCACCGTCAGGAAACACTGTGAGGAACTGTAGCTGAGAGGGTGCAAAAGCAAGGAACGGGGTCTGCCAATCTCCATGAAATGCCATAGGTGACTTTCGCCAGGATGCTAAATACAGCCCCTGCGCCCAGGGGCTGGCAAGCTATTTCCATTTTCTAACCATTCCAGGAAACTTCCAAAATTTCAGGTACTCCACTGCCCACTCGGGATTGACTGTGCTTATGAGAACACAATCTCTCAGAGGTGAGACTTACAATCATCCATTTAGTTTCCTCTTCCATATACCACTCACCTTCTAAAAAGACCCTCCGTAGAGCCAGCCCCATGCAGAGGACAAACAGGTAACTACTCTCTAGGTAGGATTATTTGAAAAGTCCAGAATGCCCCTGCCCAAGGCCGTCTTTCCCACTACCCTGCCTTGACGCTTAAGTTCCCACAATTAAAATTACTCCTTTGGCTAAGGCACTGTCTCCAGAAAGACTCTTCTAAATCTAAGAGGTGACTATACAAATAGATAGCTAATGCCTAAAAAATGGACACAGATTTTAATTTTAAGGGTAGTATAAAATAGACTACACTATAGTTAGCTTAAAAAAAATCAGGAGTTTCAGGGATGATAAGTTGTGGTAGATGAATATGGGGAGCAGCATAGGAGGCGCAGTGGCCTGAGCGCCAGACCTGGAGTCCAGAAGACCTGAGTGCCAACGTGGCTTCAGTTGCTTCCTAGCTGTGACCCTGGATAAGTCACTTAACCTTGTTTGCCTCAGTTTCCTCATGTGTAAAATGAACAGGAGAAGGAAATGGCAAACCACTCCAGTACCTTTGCCAAGAAAACCCCAAGTAGCCAGACATAACTGAACAAAATGTGATGGGATACTATCATGTATAAAGATCACATAAGAAATAAAGAAATAGATGATTTCACATGCAAAAACATACATGAACAGACGAAGAACGAAGTAAACATAACTAGACAAATTATACTACAGGGTATTCCTAAAGTCTGGACACATAGGCAAAAATGCATATTTTCAAGAAATGAAATGAATTTTTCAACCACATTTTATTTAATTGGAATATTAACAAATAACATCTTCAATATGATGTCCATCATTTGTGATGCAAAGGTTGATGCGCTTTGCAAGATTCATGTGAACTCGATGCAATAACTTCACATTGCGGTCAATTTCAGCACATTTCACTCTTTATGCACTTACACATTCAATCGAGTGTGTTGCACCTATGATTTTCATCGAGTACACCTTCTCCTTTAGCGTACTCCAGAAAAAGAAGTTGCTGAACAACACAGAGTCTTCAGTGAAATGGTTAATGAGATGTTAATAACATTTCCTATGGGCCCAGACTTTAGGGACGCCCTGTATAACATCGATATTATAAAAATGAGCAATTTTGAGGACTTTTATAAACTGATGAAGAGTGAAATGAGCAGAACCAGGAGAATAATTTATGCAATAAAACACTGTAAAAATATACAACTTTGAAAGGTGTAGAAATTCTATCGATACAAAGATTGTTCAAGATTCCAGAGACCTGATGATGAAACTTTTTATCTATTAACAGAGAGGTGGTGGATTTAGGAGGCAGAATAAGACATATATTTTTGTACACAACCATTGAAGGAATTTGTTTTGCTTGACCATATACATTTGTAACAAGGAATTTGTTTTCTCTTTTTCTCCCAATAGCATGGAGGAGGGGAAACAAATAGATTTCCATTCATTAGAAAGAAAAAAAATAGATGGAGAGGGAGGCTGCAGATGTGAAATGTTACATGCACTTTCAGATGAGGTCACTCTATTGGTTTTACTTAATTGTTTTGCTTTGCTATAAAAGATGTCTCACGGAGTAGAGGTAATCTGCAAATAAAATGTAAAAACAAAACACATCAATAATTTTTTAAAAGAGAAAACAAAACTATAATATTTAAAAGTGACTCAAATTGCAAAAAAAAAATATCGGTTTTCACAAAGAAATACTCTGCTTGGGCCCAGCAGCAGCTTTCTTTTGGTAGTCTCAGGGCAGACATTTACTTACTCCACCAAAACTCCCTATACAGCTAATTCCAGCAAACCTACTAAAAACAGATCATGACCTCAGCCTCACAGTCTCCCCCAAGGAATTCCTATGAAAAGATGGAGATCAAGGAAAAAATTCTGACCTATTGTCCAGCTTCCTGGTGCCCTGGTGGATGGAACTTCTCTATATTTCAGCTCTTTGCCCTAATTTTAGCTGTTTCAGAGCACAATGGCTTTGCATTTGGGTCTAGTTGGACACAACTAACCCCTACTATTAGCAGCCAATCCATTGTTCCTCTTTCTCCTCCCTCAGAGGATCTCAAGGTTGGAAGAAACTGTTCCAATCTATACCCTTTTCTACTATCTCAGGAAAAAAAAGGAAAAAAAAGCAGTCATCCAGCCTCCACTGGAGACCCTGTAGCAGATGGGGAATTTGCAGTAAAGGTCATTGCATAAAGACAGATTTCACAGTGTGTCTGTCTGTCTGTCTGTCTGTCTCTGTCTGTCTGTCTCTCTCTCTCTCTCTCTCTCTCTCTCTCTCTGTCTGGAACTCTCTGACTTTTCCTTAATATGTTGTATAACACCCAAGTGCTGAACCACTGGGCAACACCTGTTGGGCAAAGTCCAATTGCTGAGCTGATTTCCAGACAAAGAACTCAAACTCTGTATAAAGCACTGTTCCGGGTTAGCTCAGAGAGGCTTCCACCCAGAGCAAACCCATATTCTTGGCAGCTCCCCATCCAGCTGGCCCACTCCAGAAGGATGTTATCAGAGCCTCCCTCTGCTATTAGAAGCATTACTTTCCCCTTACTTATCTTTTCTACTGCTTTAATAAAGTTCTTTTAGCTACTATATTATGGTTCACGTTGCCCCTATGTTTCTATGATCCCTCAACTTAGGACATCCCAAGCCAATAAATGGGAAAATGAGCCATTAATTCTACAGGCAGCTCATTCCACTTTTGGATGGGTCTAATTGTTTAAAAAAAAAGTTTTTTCTTTACTTTGAGCCAAAATCTCAATGCTAGGAATGACAGGTGAAAATTACAGGTTAAGAAATACTTTGGCTTGATGTAAGAAAAAATTATCGAATAATTAGAACCATCTTTAACTAAAGGTACAGCAGGGTGGTAGAGTCGATAGAGTACAAGGCCTAAAGCCAGAAAGACTCGTCTTCCTAAGTTCAAATCTGGCTTCAGACACTTGCTAGCTATGTGACTCTAGGGAAATCACTTAACTCTGTTTGTCTCAGTTCTTCATCTATAAAAGAGACAGACAGACAGACAGACAGAGACACTCTGTGAAATCTGTCTTTATGCGATGAACTTTACTGCAAATTCCCCATCTGCTACAGGGTCTCCAGTGGAGGCTGGATGACTGCTTTTTTTTTTCTTTTTTCCTGAGGAGAAGGAAATGGCAAACCACTCTAGTATCTCTGCCAAGGAAACTCCAAATGGGGTCAGAGAAAGTCAGATACAACTAAAACAGATAAACAACTACACACATACATATGTGTATATATGTGTGTATATGTAAATGTGTATTTTAAGTAGATGTATATGTATGTGTATGTATATATGGTGTGTAAATACATATAGGCACGTATACGAATATTCACTGAATTGTATACTAATTACATTTGTAAAGGCAAAAATAGGTGTTGTAAGAAGTGGATAAAAAAATTAATAAGAGTAGGTTTCAACACCCTAGTGACAGAATATGATGAATGCAAAAAACTATTAAAAATGAAGTTAGGAACTTGAACCATGTTGAAGAAACAAGATTTAATAGCCATATAAAGAGCAGTTAATGAGAATAAAGCAAGCATTTTATCTGGGAAAAATAAATTAACTCATTAGTACATTATGAACTCAGCATAAATCAGTTAGTCTATTAGACTTGTTAATTGAAACCCTGGAAAGGAGGGGTTCTTAACCTACATAATATGAAATTTCTTTTAAAAAATATTTTGATAACTATTTCAATATAATTGGTTTCCTTTAAATCTATGCATTTTGGGTATTTAAAAACTTTTTTTGAGAAGGGGTCCATAGGTGTCACCATAGTATCCAAAAAGGCCATGAAACAAACCAAAAAAAAAAAAAGTTAAGAAACCCTGCTGTAAAGCAAAGCTTTGAGGGAATGGGATGCAAAACATTAGCAAAAGATTTGCTAATGCAGAACTGAGTAGAATGTTACAAGGGCAAGACGCATGGCAACCAGGAGACAACAATTGGGCACCAGTACCAAGGGAGAATGGGCAGAAGAGAGTGACAAAAGGAGGAAAAGAAAGGCATTGCAAAGGGAGATAGAGATGTGGAGGGGAAGAGGAAAATGCTGAACAAACTCAAGCCCCTTCACAATTCTGTCTCTGGCTAAACTTGACACTTGACTTCTGGCAAGAGAAATGACTATGTGCTAGAGGTTGAAATGACATTATTGGGTCAGGGTCATCCTGAGAAGGAACAGTCCTTTCCCACTGGGCTTCTTAGAATTCACTTCAGTTCCTAGAATACAGTACAGGTCATGAGAGCACTGGGAAAGTGGAAACTGGGCCCTGCCCCCCCCTCCCCGCCTTTTAAAGCTACACATAAGCTCTCTCAGGCATTGTCTACACACCAGACCAGAAGATGACCCAACCATACACCAAAATTCCCAATATTCTTAGGCTTATAGGGGTGGAGGGTGTGCAGTAATTTGAGAGACTGATTCAATTAAGGGCTCAACTTTTTATAGGTCTGAAGGTATATAAAATAATCCTGCAAAGTAGGTAAAGTATCATTCCCACTTTACAGAAAACTGAGGCTCGGAGAGATTAAATAATTGCCCCCAAGTTATAGAGCAAGTAAGTTTTCAAGAGCCAACAATCAAACACAGTCTCTTGACTTAAATTAAGCAAGTCACTAATACATTTCGGCCTTAGTTTCCTCATAAGTAAAGTGAAGGGATTGGATCAGATGAGCTTTCAAAGTTTTTTCTAGCTCTGAATATCTGCGTCTATGAATGTTTTTCCTACTCATTTATTTCACTATACCACCCTGTCCCTCTATATTGTCACCTGACAGTCCATGACCCAGAATTTTATTAAACTCATGTTTGTACATAATTATTGTCCATAATGAAGACCTTGAGGAAGAGATTAGGCTGACATGGGTTTTGTCCTAAGCACCAATATCTGGGAGTGCAAGATTATTCCCCCGCCTATGACCATGGAGAACTAGTTGCCCACTCTCATGGTCAGCCTAAGGCTACCACATCCTCATGGTCTCCATTGTACCACTGGCCTGGGGACCCAGCCCATGCAGGGTGCCCAGGCTCAGTGTAAGTATGGGGAGGCATGGAATCACCAGTAAAGCCAGCAACTGGTAACCTGAACATGAATTTAGGTTAATACTTAAATCAATTATACTTTCACCACCCCCCACCAAAAGGATTTCTTCCTCTCGGTATATACAGCACAGAAGCTTCTAAGATTAGGACCTAGAATGAAACAAAGCAGGAGCACCTTCTTTCTGGGAGAACACTTGTGCTAGTGTGCTATTCGGGGAAACCAAATCGACCGGCCGTTTGCCTTCCGCATTCTTTGAGTGTGGCACTGCTCCAAAGTCTATCAGCAAATGAACCAGGTCCAAACTAGAGTTCCTGGCTGCCACGTGAAGAGGAGAATCCAGCTCTTTGCCTTCATTCGCATTCGCTCCTAAACAATTAAACAAGTAGAAAAAAAAGTCTATATTAGTCAGGTACCAGGTTGCAACCGCAAAATTCCTTTCAAGATATCACTCCCCAACTTCCCTGAGCAAACCACAGCTACCCTCTCCCAGGAACATGTTCAAATTTGTTGTTGAAAGGGGATGGAACTCAGTCTGAAAAACTTATTTTATTATGTGAATCGATGTGCAGCTTCAATTAATTTCCAAATGATCTGCCACCCTGCAGATCAAACACTCTAGACACTTGGATATGTGGATGGTTCTAGATGTGCACCCTCCACACTACGTCCTTCTATCCTGTACAATTCCTATAAATACTCCAAAAGGACTCTCCGGGCTAGCCGCTTGTAATATCATGAGTTAACAATGTGCCATTCGGGTTACTCATCTATTGTCTCTATTCTCATGACGTGATTGGCCTTCTCGTTTTCCAGCAAATCAGGTCCTTGATAAAGGCAGGCAGTGTGTCCCAGTGGAAGGAACCACGGTCCTAGAATCAGATAACCTGGGTCTGAATCCTGGCTGTGACGCTTACTCTCAATATAACCTTGAATTCTTTGGGCCTTTGAAAATGAAAGGGTTGGGCCGGATAAGGCAGCATGGTTTATTAGACAGAGTACTGAACTTGGAATAAAAAAGATGTAGATTTGACTCCAACTCTTAATAGCTGTATGTCCGTGGACAAGGCATTCAACCCCTTTGGACCTCAGTTTCCCTATCTGTAAAATGAGAGAATTAGACTCAACGATCTCTAAGGTCTCTTCCAACTCTAAAACTATGATTCTATGATCACTAAAGTAAACTCCTCTGGGAAAGTTACCATCATCAATCTCTAGCAGCCTCCTTCAATGTATCTTTCTTTAGTGCTTTGGGCAATAAGACATAGGTGCTGCTTGGGCTTTTGCAGCAGTGAGCAGGTTAGGATAAACAAAAACGCCATATAATTTCTGAAATGCAAAACAGCCTAGTATCCTTTCCTACTAATTTCTACCCTTCTCTCCCAATCTGATATTCATGGTGATCTTTTCTATAAACTGCAGATTTCGCTTCATGCAGCAGTTATTGTGAAATGACTCTTTTATCTATAACTGGTAATTTCCTACCAACTAAACTGTGATCAAATTAATTCATGGAGATGCTGTCCTGAGCCTATCATTTAATTCTGGTTTTGAGAAAAGTAATCAAGAGGTACAGATATGAACTTTCTCAGAGTCTCTACAAGGCATCCTCCTTCATTTCTTTCTTGACCCTGAAACATATTTTCCCACAGTTTTCATAGTCCTCCCCTTTGTGGACTTCACACTAAAGTCACTGAGTAAGGTGTCTGTTGACTAAAGTTCGGAAGACGTTCCGTGCTCTTCAAGTAATTCCCGTGTTTCTCTTTTATAACAGACATTGGTACATACCTTGTAATTATCTCCATAGTCACCATGCCCACCAATAATATTACAAAGGGAGAGAAGTAAGTGCCTCATGAAACGATGCTTATTGCTGTCTTTAGCTGTAAGATGAAACCAACTCTGCTAGCTCTTTCATCTGCCTCTCTAAAGAGACACTGGGAGCCTTTCTTCCACCTTCCCTATATCGTATTGTCTCATTTACTACATGAACATCAATGTGGATGCCATTCAGTTCCTCCAGGAGCATGTTAACTCACTGATTCCTTGAGCACAAGTGAAATAAAGCCCAGAAACACTTTGAAGCCTCAAAGTATCATGTTCATATTTAATCTTAATGAGACATAAATGTAGTCCCAGAATAAGGGCATATAGTGATATCTCCCTTCACATCAGAGAGTGTAATCACAACTTTACTAGGTCACTTGGGGACTAACAACTGGAGTCAGGGTGGTGGTGGTGGGGGCAGTAGTAGTGGTGGTGGTAGTGGTGGCAGTAGTAATCATTGTGGTGGTGGTGGTAGCAGTAATAATGGTGGTGGTATTGGCAGTGGCATTAGGAGGAAAAGGAGTAACAGTAGTGGTAGTAGTGGTGATAGCAATAGAAACAGTAGTAGTGGTAGTAGTAACTTACGTTTATACATTTATAAAGAGCTTTAGGATGAGCAAAGTACTTCCCTCACAACAGCCTTGTGTGATAGATGCCATATATATTATCCCCATTTTAGAGACGAAGACACTAAGGCTCTGAGAGTGACTTGCCTATGATCACAGAGCTAGTGTGAGAGGCACCAGTCACACCCAGGACATGACGGAAACAATTGCACAACCAAAAATATCTAAATATACGTGTATGTGTATGTGAGTGTGTATATATATATATAGATATATATATATATATATATATATATATATATATATATGTATGTATATGTATATGTATATATATATGTACATATATATATGTATGTATGTATATATTTGTGTATATATGTGTATGTGTATATAGATCTTTATATACGTATTATACACACTCGTATGTATAGATCTTTATATACATCTTTACATACATAGATCTATGCACATTGTGTATATAGATCTTTTTTATACATATATACACACATTTGTGTGTATAGATCTTTATATACATAGTTCTAGACACACACACACACACACACATAGAGGCACATATACTAAAGAACAACACAAGACAGTAAGTACTAGCAAGGAGGTACAGACCCTCAGTGCTATGGGAGTCCAGGGGAAGGAGCCTCTCCGGAGCAGTTAGGGAGGTATCCACTGAGAAGATGGGACTCCATCTGTGTCTTGAACATGGGGAGAATTCAGAAAAGCAGAAAGGAAAGATAACCACACTCCAGGAAGAAGGAAGAACATAAGGAAAGAAACAATGACAGAATAAAAGAAAGCATGCCTAAAGGATAATGAGCAGTCCAGTTTTATTGGAAGATGTTCACAGTACATGGAGGGAAAAACGGGCAGGGGGGAGGTTCACTCTTAGTCCTGACTCCAAGCACAGAATGGGATCCAGAATAAGAAAGAATGCAATTATAGTCATACCAGTTTTGCAAGAAAGTTGGGGCCTATGCTTATACTTGGGGAAAGGAAAAAGGGAATGAAATCCCACATGAGAGACTGTAAATGGAACAAGGAAATGGTTTAGAAAATAGTATTACATGTATTTGTTATAAATATTATAATATTATATTATTGTAAATATAGATATTGTTATAAAATAATAAAATACAATATTTATACATAACAATTATAAACAATAATATTTATATATTATACAAATTCTAAATTATTACAAATTATAAAATTATTTTTATTTAAAATTTAAATTTTATTTAAAAATATATATTATTTTATTTTATTTCTTTTTTTACCTGATTCAAGTAGCCTCTTGGCACAGGCTATCTGCTGGTTTTCACAAGCCACATAAAGTGGAGTGCCAAGGTGTCTGATATTTTCATTTATATTTGCTCCATGAGATACAAGGGATTCCATACACCCCAGGTGACCTATAGGCCAAGGACAAAACAGTTAATAGTATAATTGTGGTTGATCGTTGCTGTTTGTCCTTCTTTTTCAAAGAGGACCAATGGCATGAGGAGGAGGATGTCTTGACTCGCAAGTGATTTGGATATAAGTGAGGCAGGGCTGTGCAAAGTCATCAGCCTCACTCTCTCCTCCAGAGTCATCTCCAGCGGCAAGATATAGTATAATGCATCTTATTTAAAGACAATGGTTTTCCCCTTGCCAGACCTTGAGATCTGGAGATGGCTTATCTATAAAGCTGGAACCTAAGTCAATTACTGAGTAGAGAGTGAACAAGTTCAAACAGAAAATCTGAATGCTTCTAAGACCTTTGCTTTCAACAGCTGTGGGTCTCCCTTCCAGCCACAGCCACCATATCCCCGCTATCCCCTTCATGAGTGCTGTGGTCAAGCTTTTTACCCTCTGGTGACCAACCCTTTGGTGAAGGCTTTCTTTGAACTTAACTAGGCTGCTCCTCAAAGGAGAGAAACTCAGTCAGTCCGTTGCCAGGCTACCTTTGAAGACTTTCCAGCTTGGAAGGACCTGTCAAACACCCAGGCTCAGCTGGCAGAGCCCTCATGAACCTCAAGAGAACTCCATACCATGATAAAGCTTCCTAGAAAGGTTTTGATGGAGTGGCAATTAATTAGCAGGGCTAATTTTGAAAATGAAAACTCCCAGTGCCCTGGGATAAACTGCCTTCATTTTTCTTTCATTCTCGATATATTATCAGTACTAAAATAGAAATAAAATACAGTTGGGGAGGAAATCAGGCACCCCACATGGTTGTGAGGGTAAAGATGTAAAGATGCAAACTCAGGTTCACTACAGGACACTCTGAAATGGAGCAAGAGACAGGCAAAAACAAAAAAGGGTGAAAAATCTTGCCCAAATTGAGCTTCCAGGTGCTTCTGGTGTCCACATATAAAACTGAGGGGAAAAAGAGGTACCTAATGATGATCAGGGAGTCAGAGTAAGGCAACATGGCTAGATTAAACTGAACTGGCTGGTCTTTAAGTCCAAAACTTCAGATTTTAAAAATGTGTTCTCTTTTTTTAAGTCCCCATAAATCTTTACCCCAATGTTGGTCTAGTGAATATAAGACAGAACCAGCTCTTCTCTTAATAAACCTCTTTGCTTTTGATTCAGCAGGAAATAAAGAATTTGCAGTAATCCTCCAGAGCTAAGCATGAAAGCTAGGGATTCATGGAAAAGAAAAAAGAACTAGCATTCTTTGTCCACAGCCTCTTGGAGTTGCAGAAATTATATTTTCCAGACAGGAAATTGACCAACTTAGCTTAACCAAAGGCCCTGGCTCTGAAACAATAAGTTTTTAATTCTTTTTAATGACTATACACAATGGGACCTATACGCTTTTTTTAACACCTGATTTATTTGGGGCAGGGGTCTTCATAAAGGCTCTGCTACCTTTTTTCTTTCAAGTGCAAGGTGATACACACTGGCTCAACAAGAATTAAGCCCCTGTTACAAAACAGGTGCGATGGATACAAAGACAAAACCCCAAAAGACAGTCTCCATCCTTACAAAACTTGGGATTGAGGGAAGGAAAAGGAGACAAGCTGAGAACTGTCAATGGTGCAATTAGAAAGACACGTCATTTGATGTTTTTTCAGTTGTGTCCGGCTCTCCGTGACCCCTTCTGGAGTTTTCCTGGCAAAGATCCTTCAGTGGTTTGCCATTTCCTTCTCTAGATCATTTTATGGGAAACTCAGGCAAACAAGGTTAAGTGACTTGCCTAGGATCACAGAGCTAGTAAGTCTCTGAGGCCAGATTAAAATTCAGGAAGAAGGGTCTTCCTTTACTCTAGGCCCACTGTGCCACCAAGCTGCCCCTAATCTTTTGCAAATGTACCTCTTTTGGCAGCTTCATGGATGGGAGATGCAAGATCACACACAGCATGGGGACTTGCTCCATGTTCTAACAGTAAGTTCACACAGTCCTGGCTTCCACTAACACAGGCGTTATACAGAGGCGTGTGCCAATCAACAGTCACTCCATCCACCTGAATTAGAAAAAAAAAAGACAAATCTATCTCTGAAGGGCAAATAATTAGCAATGCAATTTTTAAATAACCTCCCAGCAGCCTGGGACCAAGCTGCCTTCAGTTTTTGATTTTTTTTTTCATTTTGGGAATGTCATCAATACTAAAATAGAAGTTAGAGAGAAATATTTAGAGAGAAATAGAGAGAAAATTGGGCAGTTGACGTGCAGGTAGGGACAAAAAGAGGTCACACTCTTGGAGAAGAACTTTCAAAGTAGTGATGTTAGGTAATATTCCAGAGGCCCTCACCTCTCCTAAAGAGTCAGAGGATTGTTAACCCCTGTCTTTCTGGGTATGTCCTCACTTATCACTCATCTATTCCCTCACTAATGCCTTTACCAGGTTCTCTTTGCCTTCCCAGAAACAGGATGAGAAATAGGAAACACAGAAAACAGGAACTGTTGGCATATATTCCCTGTTGGCACCAAAGAAAATGATGATAGAAAATCAGGGTCAATTTATGTGCTTATGGTAAGGTTTGAGGGTCTCTCTTGGGGGATAGCAACTTCCCATTTTTACATGTTTGAGGTACACTGTCTCAGTACAAGGCCCACCTGGATGCCAGATTGAATTCAGCAAAGTGAGGAGGATGGAAATGGATGATTTCTAATAGCACTTCCAGCTCTATTAATCTATGTCATTCTGAGCTGAAAATATAAACGTCACAATGATACCCATTACTATGGAATTCGCTGTTTTAGTTTTTTCTAAGGATTAAAAAAAAAACTTGACTGTTATAATCTTCTACAGAAGACCATTGCTGGCATTTAAGAATCTGTGTGAACAAAGCACTCAAAAGTATCCTGGAGGAATTAACGAGTTGTTTTTTTTTTTCCTATCCCAGTTTCTAAAATGAGATATGAATGGAACTGACCTGAGCCCCGTGCTTCAACAGAACACCGGCACAAGTCGAGTGGCCCCCTAGGCAAGCTTCATGAAGTGGAGACACTCGATCAGCTGTAATGAGGTTTACACCATATCCCTTGTGAAATGAGAACAGGCAAAGTGTAAGGGGTAGAAACCAACCTACAATACCAGTTGGTTATCTTTAAAGTAACTCTGCAAGAGTCAATTTAGCAATCATGACTAGATCTCATGGACTGTTAGGACCTAGTACTAAAACCTTGCCAGAAGTAACATGGGGGTGCTTCCGACTAGAAATGTGCCTTTTTTGAAACTTAAAAAAAAAGAAAAGGAAAAAAAAAAGGAAATTAAATATTTATTTTAGCGCAACCCTTAGAAATCTAAAGCATTTTATTGGTTGAGGAACATAAAAACGTATTTTTACATTCTATTTATTCAGAAAGTTATCTTTTTAGGGGACATATTTGGAGATTCTTAGCATTAAGGTTTTGGCCCCCAGCATGACAGATGAATTCATAGGATGCTATGAAAAAGAATTACATAGGATGAACAGGCATGAATGGTTTGTGATTGGCATCTCTTGACTGAAAATCCAAAGCAATGAGATTTATGGAATCCTAATAAAGCTACCCCCAGCCCCAATATTCTAACTTCCTTGTGGACCCACTGAACAGCAGCCCCGCTGCCCCTACCTAGCCACTCCCTCCTCTCCATTCAGTATCCTAATTTTTCCATATATGTCTCACTGCTCACTAGAACAACAGGTGTGTCCATGAACTCGTATTTCTCACAGAAACAGCAGGCATGTCCACGTGTTGGGATCCAGCCACTGCCTCCAGCTAGCCACTGCCCACAGACCCATTCCTCATATTTCCCTCAGAAACAGCAGGTGTGTCCATCCACTCAACCACAACCACATCCATCTAATCTCAGGATCACAATACTCAGCCAATCAGAAAACAGCACCACCAGAATGCCCAAGCAGGATGTGAACCCCCAAACAATAGAAGGGACTTTCCCTAAGTCCCCATTACCTGCACAGTAATAGCAAAGCTATGCTTGAGGTGAACTGACGACACAGAGGCTTACTATAATATCATTATCATACATACATACCCCCCTAAATGGGTTTTTCTGTATGCAGTGTGGGTAATTGCACACATAGTTCCACTGTGGTGGGGACCCCTGCCCTATTACCCAATCCCTTAACAAACCCCTCCTGCCTTTTTAATATTCATAATTTATGTTATATAATTGCATCTTTACCCTGTAAAAAATCTATCTTGCTTTCTCTGAAGTTGCTGGTTCCTCTTGGAACTTAGCCCACTTCATGAGAGGCGTCAATCTCAATAAATACCTATACTTGGACCAGAAGTGGTCTAACTCTGAATTCTCTGAGACAGTTCCACCACAACACAACGTGAAACTGCAACGAGATCACAGACCCACTGGAAAATGGAGATATGAAGGAGAAAGAAAGAAGAAAGAAGTTTCTGGGATTTATTATTTTTGCCATATTTCAAAAATATACTTTCTCCCAATTTTTCCTCTGTTCCTAAATTGCTAAATCTCCCTTATTTTGCTTCTCTGACATAAGGGTACGAATATTATCCATTACTAGGAAAAATGAGGTAAGAGAAATAATAAACAGTTGTTCACTGTTCAAATTATCCGACAGCTCAAGCTTTAACACAATCTTTGAGTGTTCCGTGTAAACCTTCAGGGTTAACGGATCCTTTCTCTAACTCAATAACTTCAATAACATTTCCTGTTTGAAATCCATGCAATCGGTCTGTACCTCCCTTTCCCCATCCTTGTTGTTGTACCCTATCAAATCCAGGTTATTCTCTCAACTTTTTAAATTATAATAACTGAAACTCACATGTCACTTAAATATGGCAGTAATCCCCCAGCAACCTATAAGCTCATTGAAAGGAGGGATTGTTTTATTCTTTGTATTCGTATCCTGAGCACTAAGGACTGACTTGAATGCAGTGGGTGTTTAAATAAATGCTTGTTGGTCAATTATCTCATTGCTCCACAGGTTAAGGAAAATTATGATATAATGGGCTCCTCGACCTCTAAAGTCTTGGTTGTTATTAAGTCGTGTCAGATTCTTTGTGATTCCATTTGGAGTTTTCTTGGCAAAGATACAGCAGTGGTTTGCCATTTCTTTCTCCAGCTGCTTTTACAGATGAGGAAACTGAGGCAAACAGGGTGAAGTGACTTGCACAGGGTCACACAGCTAATAAGTACATGAGGCCAGATTTGAACTCAGGAAGATGAATCTTCCTGACTTGAGGCCTGGTGCGCTAATCACAGCACCACCCAGTTACGCCCAATCTAAAGTCCTATCCAGCTCTAAATCTGTGATCCTGCAACCCTGAAACAGTGAAATGGCCCCATTTACTCCTTTTCTGTATTATGCTAAGAACTTCAGAGTTATGATTGCTTTATTCTCCAATAAAAACAGAAAAATGTCAAAGTTGTTGGTCCTAGACTAAGAATCTTTTGTGAGCTGGATTTAAGTGAGGCAGAGTTGTACAAAGTCAGTCTCTCTCTCTCTTCCAGAGACATCAAAGTCCAGCGGCAGGACAAAAGTCAAGAAAACTGGCAATAGCCCAGGATGCAGAGGATGACCTTGGCATCTTCAGGCACTCCACAGCGCCAGCTTCAGTCACTTTCATGGCTGTTGAAACAAACTGTTCCCCTCTGCCTATTCTACCAAGGGAGTCTTCACATGCTCGGGGTAGACACTACCCTCATTCACCAATGGGTTGGAGGCCTGCTGGTTACCCCTCAACCTGGTTTAGTCTGTTTACTGAGATGATTTTACCAGCATGTGGCTGCCATACACTTTACAGCCTCTTATAGCCACTGGTGAGGGTTAAATGCCAGGTGGGCACCAAAGGTGGATGAGCAGACCTGAAAAGGCCTCAGCAAGCCCTCACATCAGAGGTGGTAGAAGGGAAAAACAAGATTTCCCTTAGTTTATTTATTTGTTTGTTTATTTTCAGCTATTTTCCGTTTTCAATATTCACTTCCACAAGATTCTGAATTCCAAATTTTCTCCCCATCACTCCCCACCCCCCACCCCAGGACAGCAGGCATTCTGATTACCCCTTCCTCCAGTCTTCCCTCCCTTCTATTACCTCCCACCCCCTTCTCTTATCCCCTTCCCTTCTATTTTCCTGTAGGGCAAGACAGATTTCTATGCCCCATTGCCTGACTTCCTGGTTGCATGTAAAAAGAATTTTTAACATTCGTTTTTAAAGCGTTGAGTTCCACATTCTCTCCCTTCCTCCCTCCCCACCCACCCTCATTGAGAAGGCAAGCAATTCAATATAGGTTATACATATGTAGTCATGCAAAACACTTCCATAACAGTCATGTTGTGAAAGACTAACTGTATCACCCTCTATCCTGTCCTGCCCTCCATTTATTCTATTCTCTCCTTTGACCTGTCTCTCCTCAAAAGTGTGTGCTTCTGATTGCCCCTTCCCCCAATCTGCCATCCCTTCTATTATCTCCCCTCTCTTATTCCCTTACCTCTGCTTTCCTGTAGGGTAAGATACATTTCCATACCCAGTTGGGTATGTATGTTATTCCTTCCTTAAGCCAAATTCAATGAGAGTAAGGCTGACTTATTCCCTCTTACTTCCCCCTTCTTCCCCTCCATTGTAAAAGTTCTTTCTTACCTCTTTTATGTGAGATGATTTACTACATTCTACCTCTCTTTTTCTTTCTCTCAGTATATTCCCCTCAACACTTAATTTTATTATTTAGGTGTCATCCCTTCATATCCAGCTCACCCTGTGCACTCTGTCTACATATATATATATACACATATGTACACATAAATACATATGTACACTCATACACATATATATACACACACATACACACACACACACACATACACACATACATTCCTTCTAACTACCCTAATAGTGAGAAAGGTCTCTTGAGTTACAAATATCACCTTTCCATGTAAGAATGTAAATAGTTCAACTTCAATAAGTCCCTTATGATTTCTTTCCTGTTTACTTTTCATTCTTCTCTTGATTCTTGTATTTGAAAGTCAAATTTTCTATTCAGCTCTTTTCATCAAGAATGCTTGAAAGTCCTCTATTTCATTGAAATTCTATTTTTTCCCCTGAAATATTATACTCAGTTTTGCTGGGTAGGTGATTCTTGGTTTTAATCCTATCTCCTTTGACCTCTGGAATATCATATTCCAAGCCCTCTGATGCCTTAATGTAGAAGCTGCTAAATCTTGTGTTATCCTGACTGTATTTCCATGACACTTGAATTGTTTCTTTCTGGATGCTTGTAATGTTTTCTCCTTGACCTGGGAACTCTGGAATTAGGCTACAATATTCCTAGAAGTTTTCCTTTTGGGATCCTTTTCAAGAGGTAATCAGTGGATTCTTTCCATTTCTATTTTACCCTCTGGTTCTAGAACATCAGGGCAATTTTCCTTGACAATTTCTTGAAAGATGATGTCTAGGCTCTTTTTTTGATCATGGCTTTCAGGTAGTCCAATAATTTTTACATTATCTCTCCTGGATCTGTTTTCCAGGTCAGTGGTTTTTCCAATGAGATATTTCACACTGTCTTCTTTTTTTCATTCTTTTTGTTTTGTTTTTATGATTTCTTGATTTCTCATAAAGTCATTAGCTTCCATTTGCTCCATTCTAATTTTTGAGGAATTATCTTCTTCAGTGAGCTTTTGGACCTCTTTTTCCATTTGGCCAATTCTGCTTCTTAAGGCATTCTTCTCCTCATTGGCTTTTTGGACCTCTTTTGCTATTTGGGTTAGTCTATTTTTAAGGTGTTATTTTCTTCACCATTTTTTGGGTCTCCTTTAGCAAGCTCTTGATTCATTTTTCATGATTTTCTTGCATCACTCTCATTTCTCTTACCAATTTTTCCTCCACTTCTCTTACTTGATTTTCAAAATCCTTTTTGAGCTCTTCCATGGCCCGAGACCATTTCATATTTTTCTTGGAGGCTTTGGATGTAGGAGCCTTGACCTCGTTGTCTTCCTCTTTCTGCATGCCTTGCTCTTCCTTGTCACTAAGTGTGTAAGAAAACATCTTTTCACCAAGAAAGTAACCTTCTATAGTCTTATTCTTCTCTCTGTTTTCTCATTTTTCCCAGCCAATTACTTGACTTTTGAGCTCTTTGTTAAGTGGAGGGTGTATTGCCCCAAGTTTCAGGGGTTTTGTGAGGCTGTTTTCAGAGATATTTCGAGGGACCTGTAAATTCTGAGTTCCTCCAAAAAGGGGCGATCAAAAGAGAGGTCACTCTGGTCTGTGAGCAACCACAAGCACTCTTTTCTGCCCTGGGACTGAGAGGAGGGTTCCCTCTCCACAGCTACCACAAGCTACAGCTCCACCATGCCAGCACTCCTTCTTACTCCAGGATCACCACTCAGGACTGTGACCCAGATCAGCTAATCAGTTCTCTCTCTGACTGTAGGCCGACAGCTCCAGAAGCAACCACAGCTGCGGCAGTGGCTGCTGCCACCCTGAGGCTAGGGCTGAGGCTGTGGCTGGACATCACGCTCCTGGGTGAGACACAGGTGAGGGAGCTATCCCGCTAACCTTTGAAGCTGTCTTTGACCATTTGTGGGTTGAGAAGTCTGGAAATCAGAGCAGCTGCCAGTAATTCAGTGCCCAGGCCCAAGCTGTTCTAAGCACGGTGCTATAGACCCTTCCTGTCGACCTTCCAGATTGTCTTGGGCTAGAAATCTGCTTCGCTCTCTCATTTTGTGGCTTCTGCTGCTCTAGAATTTGTTTAAAGTCATTTTTTACAGGTATTTCAAGGGGTTTGGAGGCAGAGCTCAGTCAGTTCCCTTCTTTTACTCTGCCATCTTGGCTCCGCCCCCCCCTCCAATTTTTAGAAATATTCTTGAGGCAACTTTAACCACATGGTTTCTCTGATTAGTGACTCTATCTTGATCTTTCTTCCCAGAAAAATTAAAATACTTTTCACATCCATTTCAATGAGCCTCAGATAGTATGTCCGGCACAATCCCTTGTCTTTTTCATTTTGGGGAGCATTTACAAGAGTTAATCCAAAATAATTCTGCATTCTCTGTTTCCCATTTCTGGTTGGAAAACTACCCAGACTAGGAGGCAGCTGGTATTCTAGACATGAACTAGCTGTGGGACCCAAAGGGGGCTCAAATCTATGGACTTTTAAGGGTGATACTGGAAGAAGAGTCTAGGAAAAACCCACTGGCTGCCATTATACCTCCATTTGTAGTTCACAGTTTGTTATGGGCAGGGGCTGTGTCTTCTCCTTTCCTTAAAAACTTCATCTCATCTGGTACACAATGAACATCCCTCAAAGGCTGACTGACCAACTGACCTTAACCTGAATCATGAGTATGGCCTTTTGTTCTTGGATGGGTACGCCATAGGCCTCTGCAGGATATGGGATCAGCTACTTTCTAAACTTCTCTGCTATGCTGTGGACATTTGCAGCACAATTATAACTCTTTTTTCTCTCCTTGATGGAGCAGATTTTAAGATTAAGGAGGAATGTTCCTAAGCAAGAATTATTTATTGGCTCCCCTGATACTTCTTACTACTTCTGCCACGGCTGGCTTTTTTTTCCCCAGGGGAAAAAAAATACAGATGGGCTTTATCTATGTGCATAGTTTATGAAAATTCAAAGTTAAAAACAAATTATTACATGTTACAAAAAGACTCCCCCCAGGATTCCTTGAACTCACAGTTTTTTCCCCAAATGAATTTAATTTAATTAATGAATTGTTTACAGATCTGCTCCAATTGGAATGCCCTCCCCGTCTATGTTAACCAAGCAAAACTCCATCCATCCTCCAGAGTCCATGTCAAGTGCTGGTCTCTTCATGAGTCGTTTCCAGATGCCTCCAAAAAGATATGTCCATTTGACCATTCCGTGGCATTTTGTTATAACACAATATTCTTTGAGTAGCTTGTACTACAAGGCATGCCTGGCTTCTACCTCCTACTAGAATGTATGCGCCTCAAAGGACAAAAGCTTGGCATCTTCCTTTGGAAAAAAAAAAGCCTTGACTTCCGTATTCATAGGAGCTGGGCTCAGATTCTATTTCTGATCCTTACTCCTTACGCAATCTTAGGGACAGCTAGGTGGCACAGTGCATAGAGTGCTGAGCCTGGAGTAAAGAAGATCCGGCCTGAGAAACTAGCCGTGTGACCCTAGACAAGTCACTTAACCCTGTTTGCCTCAGTTTTCTCATCTATAAAATGAGCTAGAGAAGGAAATGGCAAACCACTCCAGTGTCCTTGCCACGAAAACCCCACAAAGAGTGAGACACTACTGAAACAACAGCAAAGCACTCTCCACCAATCCCTCTATCTTCTCCAGTGAGGAAACTGTCTCCATCAATAGAAGATTATTTAGCAATGGATCTGTGATGTAACTAGTAGGAGCTTCTGGTGAGGAAACTCATGAATTATTTTACAATTTATAAGCTTGGAGAATTGCCAGGAGACACCGAGAGTGACCCTTCCAAGGTCACACAGCCAGTATGTGTCAGAGTCAGGAATTAACCCAGCACTTCCTCACACCAAGATGCCTCTTGGCTATCCACAGAGAAGTGAAAATGGCAAAGGAAAAATTAAAAAGGAAATAGTAGAGATAAATATCCTGTTCCAAAAGGGGGGGAAAGAAAAAGAAGGACGACGCAGAGGACTTTACAAGCTTAGTGACAAGACACCACATATACCTGCTCCTTCATCTTTGCTCCTTGGCCTAGTGCAGAGAAAGGAAGCAGGATTTCTGAGAAGAGAGGGGTTGAAAAGACAAATTAAACCTTCCCTATAATTAACTTGGATGGCCTCAACAAGGTATATTGATCAGGGTTAGAGAAAAAAGTTGAAGGTTAAGTAACCCAGGGCCAAGCAAGTCGGAATATTGAGGACAAATTGCCAACAAACTTTGTTTTGACCCTGACCTGAGGTAATGAGCTAATGATGGCATAAAAGGGACGGATTTGTTTCTACTCATTCCTTTATTCCAGTAGCTTGCTCTAAAACAAGGATTCTTAACTACTTTTTGTTTTAGGGACCCCTTCAGTGGTCAGTCTGGTGACGTCTACGGACCCCGTCTCAGAATAATGTTTTTAAGTCCATAAAATAAAATATATAAGACTACAAAGGGAACCAGTTATATTGAAATAGTTATCATCATATTTCTTTCAAGTCCATGGACCTCTAATCTAAAATGATTAATTCAGTTCAATTCAACAAATATTTTTGATAACATTATTATGTTCAAAGCATTTCAACATTTTGTTGTCATTCGTTGTTTCAGATGTGGCTGACCCCGTTTGGGGTTGTCTTGGCAAAGATACTGAAGTGGTTCGCCATTTCCTTCTCCAGCTCCACCTGAGGCAAACAGGGTTACGTTACTTGCCCAGGGTCACACAGCCAGTTAAGTGTCTGAGGTCAAAATTGAATTCAGGTTTTCCTGACTCCAGACCCAGCTCTCTATCAACTGTGCCACCTAGATGCCCATTTATTAAATGCTTAATGTATGGAATGCTCTGTTACAGCTTTTAAGATAAGGCAGGGAGCTGTATGAGGAGAAAGATTTGTTGTAAATAAGGGAAATCAGGAATGCCTGCATAGAGGAGGCGACATTTGAATTAGGCTTCAACAGATAAAGAGGGGAAGTATAAAATATCCAGAGTAAAGGATGTAAAGTACAGAGGGCAAAGACTGTCATTTGTCTCATTTCTTTCCTTAGCCCTTAGCACATGCCTGGCACACAGCAGGTGCTTAATAAATGTTTAATGATTGGTTCATTGAAAGCAGTTCAGCTTGTCTGGAGAACAGTATGTAGAGGGGAGTAATATGAACAACGGCAGAAAATGTAGGGAAGCACCAGATTGTTAAAGTCCTTGAACGCTAGGCAAAGGAGTCTGAACTTCAGCTGGTAGGTATCGGAACAAAAAAGATTATTTAGAAAGAGTTACACAGTGATATGCATAAGGGAGATTACAGGGCAGTGGTATAAAGATGGAAGGAAGGAAGGAAGGAAGGAAGGAAGGAAGGAAGGAAGGAAGGAAGGAAGGAAGGAAGGAAAGAGGAAGGAAGACTTCCACCTGATGTCACTGAAGGCCTGTCCCTCATTTGCAGTGTGTGTAATCTCACAGTGTAGCTGGGAGCCAGGAGACCTAGGTTCAAGTCCTATGTATGACATTTACTAGCTTTGTATCCTAGGCTGGTAAAAATGGAAATGGTCGGGGGAGGGGGTGGGGAGGAATATATCAAAGATAGGATCGGATAACTAAAGATGAGAAATTAGGGGTACAAGAGATTTCAAACGTGGGTGACTGGATGAACTAGTTAAAGTAGAAGGAAGCACAGATTCAGGGAGAAAGTTTTAGAGTTTTTTTGACTATCAAAAGTATCCTTTTAATATCGATCTTTGCAGAAGCATTTCCCCTGATAGCCTTAGGAAAAATAAAGATAAATTACATGTACAGAGGGGGAAAAGTTTCAAACTTTTTTAAATGATTTTAAACATTCTGAGTTTAAGACAATGGTAGGATATCCACATGAATGTGTTCTTTGCATAGCTGGAAATTTGGCAAAGTGCCTGGCACGTAGTAAGCTTTTAATAAATGCTCATTGATTTATTGCTTGAGTCTCAAGAACAGAAGTCAGAGCTAGATACAAATATTTGGGAGTCAACTACATAGTAGTTGAAGCATGATCAAGAGAATAAGGCTGCTAAAAAGAACAAAGGGCAATACCTCAAAAAGCCTTCAGTACAAGAGGAACTGGGTTCAAATCTCTGATATTCCCATGGCTACATGCCTAAGACTCAGTTTTCTCCTATGCAAAATGAAGGGTTTGGACTAGATGGCCTTTAAAGGCCCTTCTTTTCTAAATCCATGAATCATTAAGACACCATTTTTATTTAGTATTTAATTTTTCCCCAGTTACATGTAAAGAAAAATTTTTAACATTTGTTTTTAAAAATTTGAACTCCAAATTCTCTCCCTTCCTCTCTCCCCACCCCCACCCCTCATTGAGAAGGCAAACAATTCCATACAGATCATATATGTGGAGTCATGCAAAACATATCCATAAGAGTCACGTTGCAAAAGAAAACACAGATAAAATAAAACTCAAGAAAAGTGAAGTGAAGAAAAAAAGTTGCTTCAATCTGTATTCAGACACCAACAGCTCTTTCTCTGGGGATGTCTATCATTTTTCATCCTAAATCCTTCAGAGTTGTCTAAGTCATTCACTGCTGATCATCCTACAATGCTGTCACTTTGTTCCCAGTACATTTCATTTTGCCTCAACCCATGTAAGTCTTTCTAGGTTTTTCTGAGAGCATCCTGATCATCATTTCTTATAGTACAATAGGATTCCATCACAATTACACAATCGTTCAGCCATTCCCCAAGTGATGGGCATCCCCTCAATTTCGAATTCTTTACCCCCAGAAAAGAGCTGCTGTAAATTTCACAATTTCACAACTCCAACAACAGTACATTAATGTCTCATTTTTTCCCACATCCCCTCCAACATTTGGTCAATTACCTTTCCTGTCCTATCATCTAATCTAACAGGTATGAGGTAGTACCTCACTATTTTTTAACTTGAATTTCTCCAATCAAGAATGAATTTGAATATTTTTTCATAAGGCATAGGTAGCTTTAATTACTTCATCTGAAGACTGATTATATCTTTTGATCATTTATCAATTGGGGAATGGCTCTTATTTTTTTTAAATTTGACACAGTTCTCCACATGTTAGAGAAATTAAACCTTTATCAGAGAAGCTTGCCTCAAAAACTTTTTTCACACAGTTACTATTGTTAACTGTATTTCCTTCCATCCTATCGCTTCCATCCGTTTATTTTATTCTCTCTCTGTCTCTCTCTGTCTCTCTGTTTCTCTCTCTCTCTCTCTCTCTCTCTCTCTCTCTCTCTCTCTCTCTCTCTCTCTCTTTCTCTCTCTCTCTCTGTCTCCCTCTCTCTCTCTCCTTTCACCCTGTCCCTCCTCAAAAGTCTTTTGCTTCTGATTAACCCTTCCCCCATTCTGCTCTCCCTTCTATCACCACCCCCTTCTCTTATCCCTTTCCCCTTCTATTTTCCTATAGGGTAAGAGAGATTTCTATACCCCATTGCCTGTGTTACATGTAAAAACAATTTTTAACATTCGTTCTTAAAATTTTGAGCTCCAAATTCTCAGCCTTCCTCCCTCCCCACCTACTCTCACTGAGAAGGCAAGCAATTTGATATAGAGGTTGACACCGTTTCTTTATAATACCATAATATAATAACAATAATATATATATATATGTATTTTAAATCTCTTTCTGCTATACCATTACACAGACATGCCACAATTTTCTTTTCTAAGTTTCCTACAGTCAGACATTTGGATGTTTCCAGTTTTTTTTTAACAAATAATATAGCTATAAATAACTCGTACAGATGGTTCTTATTTATTAGTGATAATTCTCTTAGGACACATTCCCCATAGTGAGATTTCTGGGTCAAAGGATGTGGTTATTTGCATTGCTCTTGTAGCATGCTTTTTGACTCAATAATCCCACCATGGGAAATACAGTCTAAGAGAATCATCCTAAGGAAGAGTTCTCACCAATTTGTAATGTCATCAGCAATGAGTTAAATCTTCTCATTTTTGTTAATGTTTGTCAGATCTGTAGTTGACATCCCAAGAGTTGTTTAGTTTATTGTTTCAGAGACTGAACTTCCCCCACCCCCACCCCCAAACCCTTACAGTATGGTGGAAAGTGCTGGATTTGGAATCAGGAAGATCTGGATGCAAATTATCCCTCTGAGGCTAACCATTTCTCTGACCATGGGCATGTGACTTAATTTCTCTGACCCTGTTTCCTAACCTGAACTGGCAATAAATCATATGGTTTTTTACAAGTACAGGTCAAATGTGATTATGTAATCAAATGTAATATGTACAAAAGTGCCTTTCAAATGTTAAAGGACTACATAAATGGCATTACTATTATTTATTGTTATTATTATTATCACCTTTCTCATCTTTTTTGTTATTGTTAAGGTTTTTATAGAAACCGTCTGAGGATGAATCGATATCCTGTTACTACTCCTTTCTAAGCAGGTAGAAAAAATTGTATTTTTGTAATTGAATAAGAGTATTGGGCTATAAGGTCATCTTCTACATACTAAATGAAATAATAATAAGCCCTTTGGTACGTTTATTTGTATTCTATTAAATCTATAAATTAATTTAGCAAATACCTTTTTTTGGTTAATCGAACCCATCTACGGAAATTGGCTATCTCTCTAATTGTTCAGCTTTTTTATTTCTGTCAATAATGTTTCAAAGTTATCTTTGTAAATGCCACCTGAATAATTAAGCTAATCAATTTCCTAATTTTGTTGTTGTTGTAAATAAGATTTATGCCTTAAATACATATTCTGTACTTTATCAGTAGTACACAAGGATATAAGTGATTGCATAATCTTATGACCTTCAACACTGTTAATTTTATTTTCTCAATACATATTTGTCTCTTGTATTTTCTAGATATACAGTGTAGTCATCTACAAATAATGATGCTGTGCTCTCTGCATTTCCACTGTTAATCCCTCTAATTCCTCATCATGGCTTACTGCAATTTTCTAATATAATACTTTTCTAACGTATCAAGGGCAGTTGGGTGGCACAGTGAAAAGAGTGCTGGATCTGGAGTCAGGAAGACTTATCTTCCTGAGTGCAGATCACATACTAGCTGTCTGACCATGGGCAAGTTATTTAACCTTGTTTGCCTCAGTTCTTTATCTGTAAAATGAACTGGAGAAGGAAATGGCAAACCACTCCAGCATCTTTGCCAAGAAAACCCCAAATGGGGTCACAAAGGTCAGACATGACTAGACAAAAATAACAAAGTAACGTCGAATAGAAGTAGTGAAAATGGGCACCATTGTTCTGAACTTGGTTTTAGTGGGACAGCTTTTAGTTCTTCTCCATTGCCCATAACATATGCTCTTAGTTTCAGATGGATGCCTTTTATTGTATTAAAAAACAAAAATCCTCTACACATACTCTTCTTAATATTTTTATCATAATTGATGATAGGTTTTGTCAATAGTCTAGTGAGGTAATCACATGACTTTTCTATTTTTTCTTAGTGACATTATGTTGAAATCTCCTTACATCGCTGTTATTAATAAGATCTGATTGCAGTGAATGATGATCTTTAGTTAACTCTATTAATATTTTGCTTATTATTTTGTGCTTATTACATTCATTTACTGAAAATGAAATTAAACTGGCTAGTAGTTTTCTTTACCAGTATTCTCTTTACCAGAAGAACAGAATAGTTTGAACAGAATTTTGAACAGAAATTTAAACTGGTTTCATCCTAATGCCAATCTCTACTTATCCCAAATTCAAAATCGTGAAGTCTGAATGATCTTTTCTATACCGTCAGCTGAAGACAAAACACCTACTAACTTGTAGATAAGTCTCGACTTCGCTGACAAGACCACATATTACACAGGGCTCATTTTTTCCCCTCCATAAGAGTCACATACGAATATTTTACTCCCATATGAGACTGCTCTGAAATGCCTCCTGGTCCAAATAGTTGAAATTATAAAGTAAGCCAAGGAGGAAATATGATTCACCTTATAAAAATTCAAAGTAGATTAGTATTTTCCAAAGAGGCTACATAATAAAGTAGGAAAAATGACAATCTGCCGCAGATACTTATTAGCCACTTGTCTCTAGTGTCTGAGGAGCTGGGTTCAAATTCTGACTCATGTTACTTGTGTGACCTTGGGCAAGCTATTTTGGATCTCTGGGCCTCAGTTTCTTCCTCTGTAAAATGAGTGAGGTTAACTAGATAGCCTATGACATCCCTTCCGGTTCTAAATCAATGATCCGATCCTTACTTCAGGCCTTTATCATGTCTCACTCAAATCATTCAACGGCCTACCTAATTGGTCTCCCCACACTTCGGTTCATTCTTCCCACTGCCATGAATGTGATTTTTTGTAAGCACAGATCTGATTATGTCACTCCCCTACTCAATCAACGGCAGTGACTCCCTATTGCTTTGCGGTATGAACATGAACTCCTCGGCTTGATTTTTAAAGCCTCTGATCACACCCATCTTTCCAACCTCACTGCACAACACTCTCCCTCCCACACTCTGTCTTCCAGCCAGACTGTCCTTGTCTCTTTTATGCACACACAGCACTCCCTCTCCAGTCCATGCTTGGAATATACTACCCCCCTCAACTCTTCTTCAATACAATACACCAACTCCCAATTCCACACATTTTTACCGGCTGTCTCCCACACCTGGAAACCTCTCTCTTCATCTCCTCTCCTCTATCTCGAGGAAGCCTTGGCTTCCTTCAAGTTTCAGCTAAAATCCTAACTTCTGATCATCTTTAATGCTAGCGCCTTCGCTCCATTGATTATCTCCAATTTATCCTTCTTGTTGTCGTTAAATTATGTCCTCCTCTTTGTGACCCCATTTGGGGTTTTCTTGGCAAAGATACTGGAGTGGTTTGATGTGTCCTTTTCAAGCTCATTTTATAGAAGAGGGAACTGAGGGAAATGGGGTTAAGTGACTTGCCCAAGGTCACACAACTAAGCGTCTGAAGCCAGATTTGAACTCATGCAAATGAGTCTTCCTAATTCCCAGTACGGTGTACTATCCATTGCACCGCCTAGCTGCCCAGCACAAATCCAAGCAAAACCAAATCTAACTATTTACACATGGCAGACACTTAATAC
Organism: Trichosurus vulpecula; assembly: GCF_011100635.1. NCBI lineage: Eukaryota > Metazoa > Chordata > Mammalia > Diprotodontia > Phalangeridae > Trichosurus > Trichosurus vulpecula. The sequence goes on from NC_050574.1 coordinate 420,481,780, forward strand.
TTGTCAAACTGATCTTAAGATCTTAAGTTACTTAACTTCCCTCAGGTTCTCTTCCTTTATTATAAGTAAAACAGGGATGATACGTGTTGCAACACTAATCTCCCAGGACTGTGAGGACCAAATGAGACGTAAAATGTTTTGGAAATGTTTGTACAAATGTCAGTTATTATTGACTTCCCTCTTACATAAAGCAAGATATATCTGTAGTGATTAACTCTCCTAGTATTCCTCTCAGCTAAGGAAGGGTGGGAAGGGATGTTAGTATCCCCGTTCTGCAGGAGATATGGAAAGGTGACCTTGGAGCGAGGGCCCGAAAGTGACAAGTGTATTCCTTATTTATATTAATTATATCAATTAACATAGTGTAATCATATTCATTGTATTAATAATCAATATATACTGATAATATAAAAATTAATTTTAACCTTAACCATAACACATTAATTTAGTAATTAATATTAACAATATTAGTTTAAAAGCTACCTGACTGATGAGCATCCTTAGAGAAAGGAGACGTCCATTAACAGCAGCATCATGCATGGGAGACCAATCAGACACAAAATCTGTATAAACATGGAGGAAATGTTTAATGACATCATACGCTATGTTTGAGTTTGACAGCGCCATCATAATCCCCCAATACATGAAAGCCTTTGTGGTTCAAAGCCCTAGGATAAGCATAAAGCACTCTCTTTTTTTTGGAGGGGGAAAGGCAAGGCAATTAGGGTTAAGTGACTTGCCCAAGGTCACACAGCTAGTAAGTGTATCAAGTGTCTGAGGCCGCATTTGAACTCAGGTCCTCCTGACTCCAGGGCTGATGTTCTACTCACTGTGCCACCTACTGGCCCTTTAAAACACTCTTAATAAATAACGCACTTGCTTGCCTCAACATGTTTCCCTTCTGTCCAGTGGAAACATTGGATAGCTTTGTAGTCAGAGGACCTGGGTTCAAATTTCAGAGGTGTCGCTGATAATCCGTGAGCTAAGTTAATTCTTTGACCTCTCTAGGCCTTGATTTTCTCTGCAAAATGAAGGGGTTTGGACTGAATGACCTTTGAAGAACTTTCATTTCAAAATCCAAGATCCTTGGATGTTTGACACTCATCTCTCTCTCTCTCTCTCTCTCTCTCTCTCTCTGTCTCTCTCTCTCGTACATTTGCATGTATGTATATATTTATATGTGTATGTGTGTATGTGCATGCATATGTACATATATGTATATATCTGAACTCTGGATCACTGCCTTGTGACAAGGAGCTGGCATAGCTCAACAAAACCAAGAGCTATGCTGTGGAGGGTTATCCAAGATAGACAGGTTATAATGGAGACTTCTGACAAAAAGTGATTCACGGAGGAGGAAATGGTAAATGGCTGCAGCATGTTTACCAGGAAAACCCCATGCACACACGCATGTATATCATAAATACATGCATATATATTACATGCTATATATATATATATATATATATATATATATATGCACTGTTGTTATTATTCAATCACGTCTGACTCTCCGTGACCCCATTTGGGTTTTCTTGGCAAAGATACTGGAGTCATTTGCCATTTCTTTATCCAGTTCATTTTACAGATGAGGAAATAGGCAAACGTGCCCAAGGTCACATAGCTAGGCCGTATCTGAGGCCAGATTTGAGCTCAAGAAGATGAGTCTTCCTGACTCCAGGCAGGTATTCTTCCACTGCAATACCTAGCTGCCTCTGTACTTACTCACACACACACACACACACACACACACACACACACACACACATACACGCACATATGCTATACACTATAGATAGGTATAAATACATGTTTATGTAGAAATAGAAATATATACACAATATAATATATGTACATACATGTATGAAGTATGTGTCATGGATATATGTGTGTGGCATATACGTGTGTGTGATTTCGTGTGTATGTGTCTTGGATACATATAAAATATATATATGCATGAATGTATTCACACACATATTTGGAAATTGAGTCTCCCTGTCTCACCCAGTCTAGAAATGCAGTGGTCACTGAGGGGACCAATCCCACTGAGGATCAAAGTTTCAGCCTGCTCCCTTTCTGACCCTTGCTTATTTTCCTCCATCCTTAGGCAGACAGGACGCCCCTCTGCTCCTAGGGGCTCACCACCTGGGGGCTTCACAAACATACTGTCTATGAACCTTACCAGGGTAGCAGCTAAAGATCGAAGGGCAGCTAATGATCAAAGTGGAGGTGGGGGTGGGGAGTAAGGGGTTAATGGGCTTAAAAAGATTATTTTGGTGTTGTTCAGGCTTTCCTCCCACTGCCTAATCTGATTAGTTAAGTGAGGGGTGCAGGTCCCGATAAACATCTTTAGTACATGAAATGGTGTTTGAAGAGTCCAATTTCCTGGCGTGGATTGTCAACCTAATTCAGTACCAGCAGACAGAGTTTTTATATTAATAGTGCTGATGCCTGGCTTAATTACATTAAGTGCTTGGAGCTAAACCTCAACAGAATGAAATCTGGCTCTCTGGGGATTCTCTTCACCCTCTGTGTCAGCTGTGAACCCTCACTCAGTCCGACCACAGGTCCCTTGACCAGACGCAGTGATAGGCCCCGGCGATTCAAAAAACACACTGCAATCCTCCCTACTTAAATGAAGGCTTATCCTAGAGCCGCTTGATAAGAGACAGAAAATATGGCTGTGAAACGTGACTTCTTTCCAGGGGAGGAGGGAAGGAGAGAATTCAGCCCCATTCGATACGAGCTTTTAATCGTCAGATTCATAACTTAAGCTAAACCTGTGGGCTCAGAGAGACTGTGACTTGCCAAAGGTGTTACAGCTAGTGTCACCAAAAGAGGACTGGAACCTGTATCTTCTTTAGAACACTGTCTTTAAAAACAGGAAGGGAAAGGAATAAGCATTTAAATAACATAGACAATGTGCCAAGCGCCGTTCTAAGATTTTTACAAATCTTTTCTCATTTTGATCTCAACAACCCTGCGAGGTAGGTGCTATAATTATCATCCCCATACAGATAAGGAACCTGAGGCCAACAGAGTTTAAGTGATTTTCCCAGGGCCACACAGCCAGTGAGTGTCCAAGGCCATGTTTGAACTCACTTCTTCCTGAATTCAAGCCTGGATGCCTGATGAAACGTATACACACACATACACATACACATATTGTTCGGTCACGTCCAACTACTCATGAACCCTGTGGATCATACTGTTCATGGAGTTTTCTTAGCAAAGATACTGGAGTGGTTTGCCATTTCCTTCTCCGGATCATTTTACAGATGAGGAAACCGAGGCTAGCAGAGTTAAGTGACTTGCCCAAGGTCACACAGCTAGTAAGTGTCTGAGGTCACATCTGAACTCAGGGTTACACCAGAGTGGACGATAGAGAAGGTGGAGGAGGGAAAACATTGAGAAGCATTATTTAATAATTCAGCAGGATGGTAGTGAGGGTCTGCACCAGGGAAACACTAGTGGGAACAGATAACTTAAAGAACATCCCTACAAACTTGGAGGAAGCACTGAAGATTTTTTGAAATACATTTTTGAAAACAGCCGTGGTGTGCAGCCAAGCGTCTAAGGATTTACTTCCTTCCCGCCCCAACCCTTTCCGTGTCCAAGTCAACTGCTGCTAACAAACACAGCTGCATCACTCCCCAAGTCCTTCTTAAATAGAACTAATCAAATACAAAACACAGAACAGGAGAGCTAAGTCATTTCGGTCCTAAATTGCAACCATATTCAATTCTCTTTAACTTCAGGTCTATGAGCTTGTTTAAAAAAATACTTTGATAACTGCATTTCAATATATTTGGTGTCCTTTTTAGCAGTATGAATTCTACCGCATGCATTCGAAAACACTATTTTGAGAACCTATTTCATAGTTTGGTAGGTAGGTGCTATTATCGCCCGCATTTTACAGATGAACAAACTCAGACACACAGGGGCTAAGTGACTAACCCAGACTGCCAGGGTCCAATTTTAGGATTCCGGATCTACAGGCCATCCGTGATTTGGCCGTGCCTTCTCCTCCTCCCCGCTACCCGCTCCCTTCTTGCTCTGCCCTTTCTCTGCAATCTCCCATGTCCGGTTTCTTCCAAGCCTGAAACCTTCAGGGCAGACATTTCCTAGATGACAAACAACTCCCAGCCTGCAACACCAGAGGTGGCAAACCAAGGGGTCTTATTTCTCCCTATAAAACATCCGAGCTTCCCTTGTGTACACAGAAAAGACTGACCTGCGTCCCAGCGAGAGCGTGATGTAACTGCGCACCAAGCATTGGGGGCGGCCTCTTGCAAGTCCATATCCAGACTCCTTCCTTCTGAGATGGTCTTCAGAACACCGTGCCAGGGGCTCTGGCAATATCCCTTGTTACGACCCTTTTCTGCCCTTCCTAGTGCCATTCTGGACACGCCATTCATATTACGTGGGACTCCCTCTCCCTCCTATATTTGATGTGAGAGCTGGATTTAGGAAATCACTGTATACTTTTCCAGAGGGAACACAAGACTACATGGGATTTCGTGACCCTGAATTAGAATGCAACATTTCAAGGACAAAGATAAATTGTGCCTACAATACACAAAACCTCTTTAATCATGACTGCGTGTGACTATGTCTGTATCAAGTCTTTGTATTGCTTATTAACAATCTATAAAGACATAAAATAAAATCCCACAACAAGTCATCCCACCATTAGACTTCAATCCAAAGTGACTCATATTGGGTGGCATAGACGGCTGCCCTCTCTCAGAACAAATCGAAAAGCTGGGAATTAGATAATTCTCTGTTCCCCAACACCACTGTTATGCCATGATTTTCTGTTATTTCACCAAGAAAAGAGCTGCTTGCTCATGCAAAATTTTTTAAATGGTGTAATAATCATAATAGCTAATATTTATATGATACTTTGGGGTTTGCAAAGTGCTTTACAAATATTATCTCATTTAATCCTCACAACAACCCTGAGAAGTAGGGTTATTATTGCCCCCACTTTAAAGGTGAAGAAACTGAGGCAGGCAGCAGTTAAGTGACTCGCCCAGGATAACACAGCTAGCTAGTGTCTGAAGCTGGATTTGAACTCAAATCTTCCTGACTCGAGGCCCAGGGTTTTAACCACTCCATCACCTAACTGCCCCAGGTATATTAAAAAGGTGTCTCTTCTCATCATGCTGATCCTGACTGTCATCGCTGGTCTTTCACTAATATTGGGATGATAGGTCCATCAATAAAGAAATAGTTAGCAATAGTGGTAGAAACAGACACAGGAGAGACGCTGAGTGTTTAATCCTCTGACTCCAAACCAGGGCTCTCTCAACCATACTAGACTGCCTTTCATTCAGGTTCTGCTCCCACTCTATCCTCCAGTGGTGGGATTCAAATGAATTAATAAGCAGTCCTCCATGGAACCGAGCAGAAGTGCTGCCCACCGCCCCACTAACAACCCATTCATCCGAACTCAACCTAAAATTAGGTATTGGTTCTACTGAACCAGTGCAAATGGGCTGAATCCCACCACTGCTATTCCAACCCCACCCCACCCCCCCACACACGCATAGACATAGCAGGGGTTCAAGAATCAGCTTAACTGGAAACTTAGGGGAACAGCTTAATCAGGGAACTGCTGAATTATGGTACCTAAGTGTAAAGGGAAACTATTGTGCTGTAAGAAATGATAATTAAAAGGATGGTTTCAGATAAACCTGGGAAGACTGAAACAGATACAGCCAAACAATTTATATATTAATTAACAACACTGTCACACAACAAAAAGACTTGAGGATTCTGATCATTTCAATGGCCAACCACATCTTCAAAGGATCAATGATGAAACATTCTACCCATCTCTTGACAGAGAATTGACAGCTACAAAATGCAGGATTGGACTTTTTTTTATCTGATTATGCTTACCTATTATAAGAGAATTTTTTAAATCTTTTTTTATCAATAGGAGGGATGGGAAATAAAATAACTATCCATTGAAAATAGACAAAATCCATAATTCTACTTAAATTAATTTACTGTTCAGTTCCACAGCAATCAAATTACCAAAAATTATTTCATAGAGCTAGGAAAAATAACAAAATTCATCTGGAAGAACAAAAAGTCCAGAATGTCAAGAGTAATATTAATGAAAAGAAATGCAAGGGAAGGTAGCCTCGCTGTACCAGATATTAAATTGTATCATCAAGCAGCAATCATCAAAACCACTTGGTACTGGCTAAGAAATAGAGGGGTAGATTAGTGGAATAGGTTAGGCACACAAAACAAAGCAGTCAATGACTGTAGTAATCTACTGTTTGGTAAACCCAAAGAGCCCAGCTTCTGGGATAAGAACTCATTATTTAACAAAAATGGAAAAACTGGCAAATGGTAAGGCAGAAACTAGGCATAGGCCAACATCTTACACCGTACCAAGATAAGGGCAAAATGGGTACATGATCTAGACATAAGGGGTGACACCATAAGAAAATCAGGAAAGCAAGGAATAGTTTGCCTGTCAGATTGATAGAGAAGGGAAGAAATAACCGTCAAAGAGATAGAGAATACTACGAAATACAAAATACAAAATGATAATTTTGATCACATTAAATTAAAATGTTTTTGCACAAACAAAGCCAATGCAACCAAGATTAGAAGGAAATCAGAAAGCTGGGAAATTATTTTTACAGCCAGGTCTCTGATAAAGGCCTCATCTCTAAAACGTATAGAGAACTGAGTCAAATTTATAAGAATACAAGTCACTCCCCAATTGGTAAATGGTCAAAGGATATCAATAGACAATTTTCAGATGAAATCAAAACTATCTATAGTCATATGAAAAAATGCTCTAAATCACTATTAATTAGAGAAATGCAAATAAAACAACTGTGGCAACAATATTCCTAGGAGTTCTCCTTTTGGGATCTTTTTCAAGAGGCGATCAGTGGATTCTTTCCATTTCTATTTTACCCTCTGGTTCTAGAATATCAGGGCAGTTTTCCTTGACAATATCTTAAAAGATGATGTTTAGGCTCTTTTTTTGATCATGGCTTTCTGGGAGTCTAATAATGTTGGAATTATCTCTCCTGGATCTATTTTCCAAGTCAATGGTTTTTCCAATGAGATATTTCACATTGTCTTCTATTTTGTCATTATTTTGGTTCTGTTGTATAATTTCTTGATTTCTCATAGTCATTAGCTTCCATTTGCTCCCTTCTAATTTTTAAGGAATTATCTTCTTCAATGAGCTTTTGGGCCTCCTTTTCCATTTGGCCAATTCTTCTTTTTAAGGTATTCTTCTCCTCCTTCGCTTTTTGGAATCTCTTTTGCAATTTGGGTTAGTCTATTTTTAAGGTGTTATTTTCTTCAGTATTTTGAGGGTCTCCTTTTTTCATGGTTTTCTTGCATTCCTCTCATTTTTTTTCCTAATTTTTCTTCTACTTCTCTTACTTGATTTTCAAAATCCTTTTTGACCTCTTCCATGGCCTGTAACCAAATCATATTTTCCTTGGAGGCATCTGATGTAGAATCTTTGACTTTGTTGTCCTCTTCTGGTCGTATGTGTCAATCTTCTTTGTCACCAAAGATTCTATAGTCTGAGTTTTTTTAATGTGATCTGCACATTTTCTCAGCCAATTACTTGACTTTTGAGCTCTTTGTCAAGGTATGACTCTGCTTCCAGAGTGGAGAGTGCTCTGTCCCAAGCTTCAGGGATTTTGCATAGCTATTTTCTGACCTACTTCTAGGTGCTTGTAAATTTTCAGTTCTTCTGAGGTGGTATCATCCAAAGAGAGCTATTACTCCTCTCCTGGCCTGTGCTCTGGTCTGTGAGTGACCTCAAGCATTCTTCTCTACCCTAGAACTGTGAGGAGGACTCCCTCTCCACATTTGTCACCAGCTCCACCAGGCCAGAGCTCCTCCTCACTCCAGGACCGCCACCCAGGACTGCAACCCAGATCCAAGCAGGGCAAAGCAGGATAATCCTGCCTCAGTGCCAGCAAAGAGATCCCTGCACTCCCACTCTGATCAGCTGCTTGATTCCCCCCACAGTCTGTGGGCCTGGAGCTCTGCAAGCAGCCACTGCTGCTGCTGCCCCTGGGCAGCCACCTCCGCCCCGGAGCTGGGGCTGGACGGTGTTCTTCATCCAACAGAGTCTTCCCGCTGACCTGCTAAGTTATCTTTGGCATTTGTGGGTTGAGAAATCTCGAAACTGCCACAGTTCCCAGTGATTCAGTGCCTTGAGGCCTGCTCCGCCTGGTCTGCTCTGGCCTAGTCTGTATGGGCAAGGCCCATGTTAGGCTGAGCTCCACTCCCAGCGCCATGCTATAGAAATTCCCAGCATCCTTCCAGACTTATTTCTCTCAGTCATTTTGTGGGTTCTGTAGCTCTAGTATTTGTTCAGAGTCATTTTTTACGTTAATATGGAGGCATTTGGGGGAGAGCTCAAGCAAGTTTCTGCTTTTACTCTGCCATCTTGGCTGCTCCCCTAAAGTAAAATTTAAATAAAAGATTAATTACAACAAAGTTTTCTTTACCCTTCTGGGAAGGTGGTTTCTAAAAGGTATCATTCTCTCATGATGAATTTATCAAATGCTATAATCAATCTATATCAAGTAGTAATAGTGAGCATGACACTCCACACATGAATGACAGAATCATTACAGAATCTTTCTCTTTTTAAAAATTCTTTATTATAATAGATGGCTTCCTGAGTAGGGAAGGTGAAAGATATGCTCAGTGATGGAGATGATATTAATATATACATACAAAACACATATTTTATGTGTGATATAATATGCACATATCATTTGAATAATTTTAGAGGCTCATACTATTTAAAACTGGAAGGAACCTTAGAAGTAATTGAGTCTGAACCCTTCATTTTACAGAGAGGAAAACAGAGGCACAGAGAGAAATAAACTGCCTAATACCACAAAAGTAATAAGCAGGAAAGCAAGAATTCAAAACAAAGCTTTCTGACTCCAAACCCTGTGCTCTTACAGAACCCCTCTTTAATCAAGTCAAGTAAATAAAGATTTATGAGACACTTACAATTTCTGTAAGGCACTACATTAGCAGCTGGACTCCTGCCCTCAAAGGGCTTACCTTGTACTGGTGGGTGGGTGGAGGAGGGATACCCCCCCTCAAAGAGACAAGTACATAGAAGGTAATTTGAAAAGGGAAGAGTATTAACAAATAGGGGACTTATCAAAGTATTTAAAAATCTAAGGCCTTGAAAAAAGCACTGAATTTTCCACCACACATTTGCAACATTTTATAGCTGAACCAATTTGTGTATGGCAAAGCAGGGCAGCAGTAAATCAGCCAGTATCAAAATTTTCAGCTGAAAGGAGAAACACTGTTCTAATAATCACCCACCACCTAATTGAGCAATTAACTTCATTAAACTCACCTTTCATTTCCATGACTTCTAAAGTGGAGCTTTTTAATCTCTACACCACACTGAAAAGCATACCTTTTTAATTTTTTAGATGGGAATTCAGTTGTGTCTGTGGGTACATTTCAAAGAGAAATAGACGGGTCAGTAAATGTTTTGAAAGGACCTCCCCAAGAAAAGAGTAGATTGGTCACTCATTCCAGACCATTTTTACTCCAACCCTTCCAAAAAGGAACTGTGTATCTGATATAGGACAATTACAGCCGAACCCACAGAACAATTACCGACTAACAAGGTTAACTCCCTATTCTAATAAACCCTGGGGGACTTTAAAGAATTTTCTCTGCACTCTTTCTTCTCCCCACCTCCCCCATCAGACTCACAATGACTCCCAGGCTTATACTTGGGACTCATCTTGGGACCCTCCCTGCTGCAGAAACTCCAATCACACACCCCCACCAAGCAGATAGAACTTACCCTGTGCCTCAAATCCTGCAGTCCATGTGTAACCCCTGCCACTCCACAATCACTCTCCTTCCCAATGGCTATGCCATCTCACCTCTGAGTCCATGTCCTACACCCCTTCTGGGTGCCAGTTGACCATAAAGGTTAATACTTTCCTTTCACCAGGCCAGGATGTTGTCCACAGAGGTCCAATATTTTCTCATAGAAGATGGGTACCAACCCCTCCTTTGTCATTACATTTCCCAGTTCCCATCTCACTACTTCTTCCATAGGATGCTCTTCAGCGAGATCCTATCTTCCCCTACGTTGGATGGAGATCCTCCCTTTCAATCCCCCAGATTCAATCCCTCACTTCCACTGCCTCTCCCATTTTTGCCTAGAGTCTCCAAGATACCTCATCCCTTTGAGTAGCAGTGGACTTGGCTCCAAGCAGTACTAATTTGCCCAGATGGGTGAGGAGGGATGGACAGGGGGACTGTTTCTATTCAACATTACTTCAACTGGGAATTTGTAATTCTGAGTGTGAGTCACAGCATAAAAAAGGGACAAAACCCTACAAAGACAACAACATAGAAACTGCTTAGAATTCAGAGCTCAAAACCAATGCATCAGAAGTTTTAACTTTGTTAAGACAGAAAGAATAAATGATAATATATTCAATGAATCAGGGTATAATTTAATTTTTTTGCCTTTGAACTTGAAAAATGCCAGTCAATAGGAGTTTTTCCATTTACAAAGAAGAGATAAAGAAGGTTGTTCACGAAAAGACAAATCTGTATTACATTTAATTTTTTAAGGATCTGATGCATAGCAACTTTAGTTCCAAAGCTATTCCAATTGTCTTTTGTTCTGTGTGAATCTCCTTATATTCAATTTTATGTGCTCTTTTTGTTTTGTTTTGTTTTTTTGGAGGGGGGGAAGGCAGGGCAGTTGGTGTTAAGTGACTTGCCCAAGGTCACACAGCTAGTAAGTGTGTCAAGTGTCCAAGGCCAGATGTGAACTCAGGTCCTCCTGACTCCAGGGCTGGTGCTCTATTCACCACGCCACCTAGCTGCCCCAACTGTGCATTCTTTTTAATGCTTCATTGACACTCCATTTAAAAAATATAACTTTCATTACCTCCCTCCCCTAATTCTCTCTATCGATTTTAAAAACCTACTCTTGTAACTGAGCATAGTTAAGCAAAGCAAATCCATATATTTGCCATGCCCCAAATGTATATAGCTCATTCTTCACCTCTATTGCATCACCTCTTTTATCAAGAGAGGACAAACGGATTTCATTACCGGTCCTCTGCAGTTTTGACGCATCATTGCATTGACCAGAAGTCTTAAGTCTCTCAAAGCTGTCATCTTTTGTGATATAGTCACTGTATAAGTTTTTCTCTTGATTTTTCCACTTCATTCTGTATCAATTCATCCAACACCCAGGTTTTTCTAAATCTGTCCCTTCATACTTTCTTACTGAACAATAAAATTATATTAGATTCATACATCATTATCAGCCATTTCCCAAATAGAGAGGCCAAAGGACGTGAAGAGATAATTATCAAAATTAGAAAAGCATGCTACTAACAAAAATATTTTAGAAATGCTCCAAATAATTAATAATAAGAGAGTGCTCCCCATATTTTTTTTTTACCAAATAAGGAGTCTTTCTTGAAGATGTTGGGATCTTTGGGTTTACCGAAAAAACTACGTTAGTATTATGTTAATTTCCTTCTGTTTCTTGCCCTCTTAATCTGTCCCACTGATCAAACTTTCTATTTTTTAATTAACAGTTTTGATGATTACTGATCTAAAGTATACTTTGAGATCTGATAATGCTAATCCTCTTTCTTTCTCTTTTTTTATTACCATTGAAAATTCTGATCTTTTATTCCTGTGGAAGAATTTTTGTTTTCTTGTTTTTCTGGCTCTGTAAAGTAACTCTTTAGTTGGCTGACTGGAATGGTAAATTAATTTAGGTGATACCAATTTTATTGTTGTACTGGCAGGGCTAAATTGTCAATTCAGGTATTTAGGACTGTCTTTATTTCTGTAAAAAAGTATTTTGTAGTTGAATTCGTGTAATTCCTCTCTATGTATTGGTAAGTGGTCACAATACATTTTATATTTTTTTCAAATGAAATTTCTTTTAGTGTTTTTCTGGGAAATATGCAGAAAGGCTAATGATAATCATGAGTTTATTTTATATCTTGCTACTCTACCAAAGTTATTGTTTTAATTAATTTTAGATAAATTTCTAATGGTCCCTAAGGAGACTACTACAACATCTACAACAATAATAATAACAATTATTATTATTATTATTATTATTATTATTATTTCCTCTTTGCCTGTTTTTATTCCTTAAATTTCTTTTCCTTGATTTATTGATATGGCTAGCATTTCTAAAACCACATCAAATAGTAGTAATGGTAATAGACATCCTTGCTTTATCCAATTTTATTGGAAAGGCTTCTAGTAATTTGCCACTGTATATAATGCTCACTCCTGGTTTTAGATCAATACTATCTATCCTATTAAGAAAAGTTCATTTTATTATGCTTTTAAAATGTTTTTCCTAACAGCAACAGATGTTGTGTTTATCAAGTCTTTTCTATATCTATTAATGTAATTATATAGTTTTTATTATTTTGTTATTAATATGGTATATATATGTGTGTATATATATATATATATATATATATATATATATATATACAACATTCATAGTTTTCCTAATATGAAAAAACCCTACATTCTTGGTATAAATCGATGTGATTATTATGTTCAATTATTTTTATATGTTGTTCCATCCACTTTGCTAATATTTGATTTAGCATTTTTACATAGATATTCATTAGGTATACTGAGCTATCATTTTCTTTCTCTGCTTTATCTCTCCATGGTTTAGGTATCAAGACCATATTTGTATCATAAAATAACTTCGGAAGAAACCCTTCTTTTTCCATTTTCACACAAAGCTTATGTAACATTAGAATTAATTCTTTCTTTTAATCTTTGATAGAGTTTATTTGTAAATCCATCTCATAGTTATTTTTTCCCTGCTTTGAGAATTCATTTATGCCTTATTCAATTTTCTTCCTGAGATTCTATGCAAATTTGCTGTTTCTTCTTCTGTTCATTTGCATAATTTATTTTTGCATGTATTCATCCAATTCATCTAGATTTATCAATGTTATCAAGCAAAATAGTTTCTAATAATTTCTTTTAGTATTTATATTGTAAGCATATTATGAATTCTCCTTTTTCATTTTTCATATTTATCATTTGGTCTTCCTCTCATTTTTTTCAATAATCGCACTAGTCAAGTTTACCCATTTTATTAGTTATTTCCCAAATTAATTAATTATTTATCAATTTTTAGCAATTCATCACTTTTTTCTTTAATTTTATTAATCTTATCTTTGATTTTTAGAATTTATATTTTTTTGTCAGAGGTTTTTTATTTTTTATTTCTCTAGGCTTTAAGTTGCATGCCTAATTCATTGATCTGTTATTTTCTCTTTTCTGATTAAAATGTTTAAAGATATTAATTTTCCCCCTTAAGAATGATATGGCTGCATTTCAAGATTTATGCGATGTTGTCTCATTGTAGCCTTCTTTGATGAAATGATCTATTGTTTCTGTAACTTGCTCCTTGAGCCACCAATTCTTTAGGATTAAATTATTTAGACTATATTTAAGTTCAAATCGTTTCTCCAAAGATTATAATTTTTATTATGATAAAGTTAGTAAATGATGTGTTTATTATTTCTGCTTTTTAATAACTTACCTATGGTAAATTTTCATAAAAGTGTCATATATGTATAAGTATCAAAGAGTCATCAAAAAGTTCCCCTATATAATTTTTCTAAAGCTCTTTTTGGGTCCTTAACTTCTTTCTTGTTTATTCATTCATTCATTCATTTATGCTAGATTCATTTAGGTCTAAAAAGGGTACACTGAGAAGCGGCTAGGTGATGCAGTGGGTTGAATGCTCAGCCTGAAATCAAGAAGACTTGAGTTCAAATCTGGTTTCAGATACTTATTAGCTGTGTGACCCTGCGTAGTCACTTAAAGTCTGTTTGCCCCAGTTTCCTCATATGCAAAATGAGAATAAGAATAGCATCTACCTCCCAGGATTGTTGTAAGGCTCAAATGAGATAATAATTTAGTGTTTTACATAGTACCTGGCACATAGTAAGTACTATATAATGTTAGCTACTGAGGTCCCTACCAGTTTCACTGTCTATTTCTCCTTGTAATTCAAGCTTCTTTATTGTAATTTATTGTATTGTATTGTAATTTAAGCTTCTTTATATTCTATGACATTTGGTGTATGTATATACAATACATATCTATATGTGTATATAAATAAACATACCACAATATATAGATAGATAGATAGCTGTAGATAGATAGATAGATATAGTTTTGATATTACTTCAGTATCTATACCTTAAGGTGTAATGTAATTTCCCTATCTATTTTAACGATGTCTATTTTTAATCTTACTTTGTCAAAGATAGTAATTGCTATTTCTTTTTTGAGTTCAACTGAAGAATAATGAATTCTGCTCTTGCCCTTCACATCAACACTGCCTAATTTGTGTGTTTCTTGTAAACATGATCTTATTGCATTCTGCTTTCTAATCCATACTGTTATCTTTTTTCCATTTTATTTGTGGGGTTCATATTCAGTGCTATGATTGCTAATTGTGTACTTCCCTCCATTATTTTATTCCTTTTGTTCCCTGCCCCCTCTTTACAAAGAAGGAGAAGGTAGAGGAAGACAGGGAATGTGATCAACATTAGTGATCCTCTTTAACCCTTAGCCAGATTTCAATCGCTAGTTCCTACTTTCTTTTTTCCTTCCTTCCTTCCTTCCTTTTTTCTTCCTTTCTTTATCTCTCCTTTCTCTTTTCTCTTTCTTTCTTTTCTTTTTTTTTCTCTCTCTCTCTCTAATCTTTCCTCTCTTCTCCTTTTTTCTTTCTCTCTACTCTCTCTCTTCTCCTCTTTTTTCTCTTTCTCTCTTTCCTCTCCTCTTTTTTCTTTCTTTCTCTCTCCTCTCATTTTCTTTCTTCTCTGTGTCTTTTTCTTTCTCCTTTACCTTTCCTCTTTCTCTTTGACATTTTCATTCCCTCCTTCCTTCCTTTCTCCTTCTTTTTTCACTTTTTCTTTCACTCTCTTTCTCTCCATTGTCTTCCCTTTATGATCAATCCTCCAAAATTCATATTTGTTTTTTGTGTAATTACTGCCTTCTCATTTCTTCCCTCCCTTTTAAGCCCCTCTGTCCATTTTCCCTATTCCTGCCTGTTACCCTGTTGAGTTTAATATACTATACCAAACTTTTTATGTTTGTACATATGTGTATATGCTTTACCTGCACATATATGTGTATGTATATGTATACATACTTTATTTTTATGTGTTTGCATATGTGGTTAAACACAAATCTCCTTTGTTTGGTTCAGATGATAATAAGATTTATTTGGTGACATTCTTCCTTATTCCTTCCCTCCACTTTTGTATGGGTTCCCAACCTTCTTCCTCATTTGCTTCCCAGTGTATTCATTTGTTCCAAGAAATAAAATTTCAGAATAGAAAAAAAAACTTTTTTGGCACAGAAAAGTAACAAACATATGAAGTTGCCAAAAAGGAAGAGAAATTCTGAGCAACAGGGGAGAGAAAAGAGATAAAATAAGGAAAGAAAAAGGTAATAAAATAAATTTTAAAAAAGAAAAATAAATCTTTAACATAAGTAAAAAAAACCCAAATAAGGAAGAGGGTGGGCAAATGGAAGTGAAAAAAGTGAGGGAGAAGAAAGGCTTCAGGAAAAGTTACATCAAATTAATTTAAGCAAAACTAATCACAAAGACAAAATGTTAACTTGAAAGAAGGGAATAAAAACAACTAAATATTAGAGAAACAAACTGAGAACAACACAGATCTAACTCTCTTAACTTTATGTATAAATGGACTAATTGAGCCAACAAAATGAAAGAGAGTGGTAGAAAGGATAAACAAACAAAACTCTACAATCTGTTGTTTACAAGAAGGACATCTAAAAAGCAAAAACACATAGAACCAAAATGAGAAGCTGGAATAAAATTTACCATGTATCAGGTGAATCCAAAAAAGCAGGAGTTGCAAACATGCTAGCAGACAAAGGAAAAATAAAAATCCATGGTATCAATGGAGACAAACAAGCAAATTATACTTAAAGGCAAAATATAACCAATATCAATATTATACATATGCACCAAATAGCATTATACATAATGGAAAAGTTAACTGCATTACAAAAACACCTATTAATACTAAAATAGTAAGAGACTACTGTTATTTGCTCAGAGCTGGGCAAATCTAGCAAAGGTTAATAAAAAGGAAAAATGGAACTACATTGTGATAATTTTAGACTAAAATATTTATAACATCTTCTGAATGAGAATATTAAAGATGTACATATTTCTCAGCAACACACAGTACATTTACAAAAATAGACCATTTGCTTGGCACAAAAAAAATTATAAATGTAAAAACGATATACTAAATATGCATCCTTTACTGACTTTAATGCAATAAAAAAATAGCAATCAGTATAGAAAGTCCAAGTAAAAGACATAGACCTAAGTGGAGACTTAACAATGAAAGTCCGAACAATGAGAAGATCAAAGAACAAATCATAGAAATTAAAATAACTATGTGAAGGACAATAATAATGATGAGACAACATACCAAAATTTCTGGGATACAGCTAAAGCAGTCCTCAGAGGAAAAATTATATCCCTAAAAACATAAGTTAACAAAATAGAAAAAGTGAGGATTAATTAACTGAATATGTAAATTTTAAAATTAGAAAACCAACAAATAAGTAAAACCAAAATAAGCATAGAAAAGGAAATCTTCACAATTAGAGGAGACATAAATTAGAAACCTGTACTGACAAAATTAAGAGCTGTTTTTTTTTTTTGAAAAGGCTAACAATGTTGATAAATGTTTAGGTGAGCTGATTAAAAAGAAGAGGAAGATCAAATGAACAAAATTAAAATGAACAAGGTAAAATCACAACAAACCCAGAACAAATAAAAAGAATTATCAGAACCTATTATAATTATGTGCCAATGATACCGAGAATTCAAAAGAAATAGAAAATTACCTAGAATATACAATTCCCAAATTAACAGAATACCAAATAGAGATCTTAAATAATCCAGTTTCATAAAAGGTAATTGTCATAAGGAAACTATTAACCAGGAGGCGGGGGAGGAGGCAGTGGGGGGAGGAATTCAGGTAGATATACAGGAGTCTATCAGACTTTTAAAGAAAAACAATATCATTCTCTCTCCTCTCTTCTTTCTCTTTCACTTTCTTCTCTTTCTCCCTTTTCCTTTCTTTCTTCCTTTTTTTCTTTCTTACCAATTATTCAAAAAAATTGAGAAAGAAAGCATTCTACTGAACTGCTTTTATGAGAAGAATACAGCCTTAATTACTAAACCAGGCAAAGATGAAAGAAGAGAAAACGGTACATCAATAGAATTAAACATAAATAAATATTTTAATATGATAAAAATAAATACCTAAAGGGGCAGCTAGGTAGTGCGGTGGATAGAGCACACAGGCCTGGAGTCAGAAAGAATCACCTTCCTGAATTCAAATCTGCCCTTAGACACTTCCTAGCTGTATGACCCTGAGCAGGTCACTTAACTCTGTTTGCCTCAGTTTCCTCATCTGTAAAATGAGCTGAAGAAGGAAGTGGCAAACCAATATAATATCTTTGCCAAAAAAAAAAAACTTCAAATGGGGTCACCAAGAGTCAGACAAGTCTGCAGCAACTGAACAGTAACAACAACACTGCATACAGGTTAAAAAAAATTGAAAAGAAGAGCATCAGAACAGGCTAAACAGAGCAAAATCAGAAATAATTGAACTTAGTGACCCAGCATACGATGAACCCAGAAACAAAATCCCTAAGGAAAAAAAACTCCCTATTTGAAAAGAATGCTGGGAAAACTAGAAAACAGTCTGGTGGAAATTATGTTTAGTATTTTCACCACATGCCATAACAACCTCAAAATGTATAAGCAAAATGATTATTAAAAAGTCATGTTACCAAAACAGAAGAAAACCAGATCAGATACCTGTATCAATATTGCTGATAAGGCTACCAAGAGAGACAGAAAGATAGACCGACATACATACATGCACATACACATATACAAACATATATGTATACATGTACATACTCACATATATATTTACAACTAACAGAAATATTTATGATCAAAATTTATTATGCAGTAGAAGAATACGACCAAGGAGTCTTCAAAAGAAGAACTGAAAGCAATTTACAGTCATGAAAGAATCCTCCCAATTACCAATAATCAGAGACATGATGATGCAGAAGCTTAGATACAAAGTAAATACCTATTGATTTGGGGTCGGTTAAATAAATTGCAGTACATGAACGTAGCTGAAATACCGTGAAAAAAGAAACAACGAATATGGTGGATTCAGAGAAGCATGGGAAGACGTGAACTGATGCAAATTTAAATAAGCAAGCGCGTATTTCATATGATGACTCCAACAAAGCAGCAAAACAATAGAACCCAAATTCTCTGAAATTATGGGCCAGGCTTGGCCCCAAAGAAGAGATTTGAGAAGGCCCCACCTTCGTTTCTTTGCAGAGGCTGGGGATTCTGAGTGTGGAATATTGGGTATAATGTCAGAATTTTGCAATAGAGCTCCTTGAGGGGAGAGCCTGTCTTTTGCCGCCTCTGTATCTCCGCTGCTTAGTACAATGCCTGGCACGTGTCATTGTTCAGTCATTTCAGTCATGTTCGACTCTTTGTGACCCCATCTGGAGTTTTCCTGGAAAAGATACTGGAGTGGGCTTACCATTTCCTTCTTCAGCTCATTTTATAGATGAGAAAACTCAGGCAAACAGGGTTGTGAATGATTTGCCCAGGGTCACACAGTTAATAAGCCTCTGAGGCTAGATCTGAACCCAGGAGGATTAGTCTTCCAAGCCGGGCACTCTGTCCATATAGCCCCACCTAGTTGCCCTGCTTGGCACACTGAAGGTGCTTTAAAATATTTATTGATTACTTTTCCAGAAGTGTTTTTCTCCTCTTTATATTCTGTGTCACAGCTCTCTGAGCAGGGGAGAGAGGAGAAACACTCTAGAAAAGTATAAAGGACTTAAAGGATACCGATATATTATTTTTAAAGTTGTTTGATGATTATGTAACACGTGGTATCAGATGACTTTCTCAAAATACCGGAGAATTTGTTACAAAGTGAGATATAAAAACAATGCATTCGTCTGCTAGGGAGTGGGGAGAGGGGGAGAAGGGGATCAACGGTCTCCTTGTTCTTAGAAACGGAGAGGTTTGTTTCAACGGTGTGTGTCGATGGAAGGATTCCAATGGAAAAATTCCATTGGAATCATACCGAAAATGGACCTAGTTGTATTCCAATTAGCAAGGGTGAAGGGTATTTGGGGTGGGGGGAGGGGTGGGAGAGCAGGGTGCAGGGTAAAGACAGGAAAGGGAAAAGCTAAACCATAGCGTTAGAGCACAAAGTAACCTAAAGGTCACCTGGGCTGGCCCATTCATTTCCCAGATTGGAAAGCTGACCCCCAGAAAGGGTAGGCAGAAAAACTGGAAGTCAAACCCTGGTCCTCTGAGTTCAAAATCTGTATTTTTTTTCCTAATGAAGTAAATACCATCCTTATCCAACAGGCAAGCTGACCCTTCCCTTGAGTTAAGAAGAGTATTTTCCCCAGAATGAAAGCAGAACACCATTTTTTCTGCAATCCCTCTTCTGCTGGCTTTATTCTCCAAAAAGGTAGATGTTATTCGTATGTGGAGAAGGTCTTTATCTATGTGTTACAAATGATGCTGGAACTTTACTTCACCCACATCTCTCACACACACCCCCCCACACACACACACACCAGCCAGAAGTCACAGCATCTTAAATCTCAGACTAACTTCATCTATGTGGACAGCAGTATGGTTACCAAGTGGAAAAAACCCTGGAATAGTTCATTCGCCTGGCTGTTTGTTGTTCAGTCGTGTCTGAGTCAGCATGACCACGTTTGGGGGTTTCTTGGCAAAGATATTGGAGTGGTTTGCCATTTCCTTCTCCAGCTCATTCTGTACATGAGGGAACTAAGGCAAACAGAGTTAAGTGACTTGCCCGGGGTCACACAGCTAATAAGTGTCTGAGGCCACATTTGAACTTAGTAAAACGAGTTTTCCTCGTTCCAAGCCCAGGGCTCTATCCCACGGCACCACCTAGCTGCTCCACTCATCTGGTTATGCCGTCAACTAACTGTATGACCTTTACCTGCCTTAGTTTTCTAATCTGAAAGAGTCTGAACTGTCTCCCTATCAATGACTTGGAGCTGGAGAAGACTTTACAAGCCACCTAATCCATCCTCTTAATGAACAGATAGAGTGCCAGGCCTGGAGTCCAGAAGATTCAAGAACCCATCGTGAGACACTTACTAGCTGTGTGACTCTGGGCAAGTCACTTAACCCAGTTTGCCTCAGTTTCCTCATCTGTAAGATGATCTGGAAAAGGAAATGGCAAACACCTCCAGTGTCTTTGTCAAGAAAACCCCACACGGAGTCAAGAAGAGTTGGACAGGACTGAAAGCTGATTGAACAAACAAGCTTGTCTCAGTTCTCATGATCTTCTTCCCCTGTGGACATTTGAGGAGCCCTAGTCCTTTGGCTCTGTGTACTAGAGGACATGGGGCCTCCTTTGGAGATCTTATCTACTTTTGTGACTTCAGCTCTAGCCACAGGTCTATACAAGTCCCCGAACTCCAGCCCCACCTCTCCAAATTGTCAATCAAATCACATGCATTTATTAAGAGCTTTATTATATGCTAGACACTGAGCTAAACTCTGAGAATACTAAGACCAAAGTAAAGTAGTCTTTACCTTCGAGAAGTTTACACTCTATCAGGAAAGACAACGTAAATAATTCTATGTGAGACAGCTAGGTGGGGCAGTGGATAGAACACCAGCCCAGAAGTCAGGAGGACCTGAGTTCAAATCCAACCTCAGATACTTATTAGCTGTGTGACTCTAGCCAAGTCACTTAACCCCATTGCCTTCCCCACCCCTGAAAAAAAATTAAATAAGTCTATAGAAAATAATCGTAAGGCAAATTTTTGAGGGAAGGATGCTAGTAGCTGAAAAAGGCTTCATGTAGAAGATGTCAAGGGCAGTTTTGACACAAACAAGGGGCAGAGATGAGGTAGAAATGCATTCCAGGCAAGTGAAAGGTGTGCAAATGGAGATGGAGAGGCAGGAAGGCTAGTTGGGCTGAACCATAGAGTGCGAGAAGGGAAGGCAGATTGAGGCTAACAGAGGTAGGTTGATTGTCTTTAGATTTCCATATGACTATCAAGCTTAATATGTCCTCAGATTAACTCATTATCTCGCTCTCTGCAGCCCTCACCCCAAACTTGCACCCCTTTAAAACATCTCTGCTTCTGTCAGTGGCACCCTAGTTCCCAGGTTTAACATATACAGGCTTGAGATCTTAGATTAATATTTTGTTCATTCTTCCCTTTCCTTCTCCACATACAGACACCACATCTTGAACACTTTTGTTTTGAAATATCTCTATCTGACCCTGATTCTCCCTAGTTCCAGTCTATTATCTTACACCTGGCTGCTTAGAAGGGACTTTTGACCATCTCTGTCCACTCTGCCTGACCCCAAGGGTGTTCTTTCTCATCTTCGTATCCCTGGTGAATAGCACAGTATATTGAGGGACGCAGAGAAGTTCAGTGGCTTGAGTCAGAGAACCTGGGTTCAAATCCCCGCTTTGACCTCATAACCTCCCCAGGATTCCATTTCCTCATTTATAAGATGAGGGAATTGGACTAGATGGCCTTTCCAGCTCTACATCCGTGACTCTATGCACATTTTTGTTTGCTTGCCTTAATTTCTGGCCAGATCTGTGATTTTATCAGTACAGGGAGCTGGAGAGAGATGCTGCTTCCTTTGCAGTAACAAGTAAGCACCTTCTCTGAGATGTGCAGCCATAGTTGGCACCGGGAGCATTAGGGGAGTAACTGATCTGACCAGGGTCACACAAGTCAGCGTGTTTCAGAGGCAGAATGAGAACCCGGGTCTTCTCGGCCCCAGGGTCAGTTTTCTATCTACTATACCACATTGCCCTTCACCTTGAAGATAAATATTAGGTGGATTGGTGAACTGAACAGCCTCCTTACGGCTTCCATGATTCCTGGCTCCCCACCGGCCAGTTCATTCCCTAGCCTGCCCTTCGTCTGATCATCCTCCCAAGTCATGATCTATGTATCTTACATGTGTCATATGTCTGTGTGTCTTTCATCATGATTGCTCTCCTCCTTGAAAATCTTCACCACGCTCCCTACTTCCTTCCTACCTCATCTCAAGGCCATCATTTCAAGGCCTTTCGCTACCTGGCTCTGCCCTAACCCTCTAAACTGCTTTCCCACTCCTCAGAAACGCCCTCCGTTGTAGCCGGGTGGGTTCCCTAACTATCTGAGAAACATTCAATGATCATCTCTTGTCTTCACTCCTTCATTCATGCCTAGAATGCCTTCCTCTCTTTTCCTTTTCAAATCCTATCATTCGTATCCCATCATTCAGGACACAGATTAGGTTCTGCAATCCTTGACTCTTCCCCAGCCTCTTCCTACAGCCCTCAACAATCTCCCCTCAAGGCCCACGATGCTGTATGACTCAATTCGGAATTTTTTAACATGACCTTTAAAAAAAATGTTCTGCTGTTGTTTCCAGAACATCAGTCCTCTCTCCTCAGGTCTTCTCTCCTCAAGGGCACTTGAATCTCCTTGAGGGCAGAGACCACCTGCCCTAGAGCAGGGGACGGGTGGAGGGACCCACACTGCCGGTGAACCTGGGATGCTGTGTCCTCCTGAGGGCAGACCCATAAAGCAAAACTGCCTCGTTTGTGTACTGACCCAAGGCAAATACAGACTGGCAACACAGAGTGCTGAATGAAATAATCTCTTTGATGCAGTGCCTTGTTTTTTACAGAGTCATCAGGCAGCAGCTGATGAGCCAGTCTCTGCCTGCCTGCCCTGGGGGCCTGTGCCAGTGAGGGCCCTGGTTCCTTGGGGCCACACACACAAAAGGCCCCCGGTGTCCAGCCCACAAGATACATCCTCCCCCCTCCCCCCCGCCGCAGTCCCACTCACATACATGTGTATCTACATGCAGATGTACATATTTACAAAAGCACGTGTGTATGTATGTTTATATATGTCTTTCCACGTGTGTGAATCTATGTGCATCTTTATATATGTGTGTATGTCTCTCTCACCATATATACACTTTATATAGAGGGTGTCCCTAAAGTCTGGACACATAGGCAAAAATGCATATTTTGAAATATTTGGAATATTAACAGGCCATAGCCCCCTTTTTCTGGGGTATGCTAAAGGAGAAGGTGTACTCAGTGAAAATCGCAGATGCAACACACTTGATTGAACACATAAAGAGTGAATGTGCTAAAATTGACGGCAACGTGGGGTTATTGCATCGAGTTCACGTGAATCTTGCAAAGCGGAGCAACCTTTACATCACAAACGATGGAAATCATATTGAAGATGTTATTTGTTACTATTCCAGTTAAATAAAATGTTGAAATTTTCATTCATTTCATTTCTTGAAAACATGCATTTTTGCCTATGTGTCCAGACTTTAGGAACACCTTATATGTGTGTGTTTGTGTCTTTATAAGTGTGTATATGTGTGTGCGTGTATATATATATATATATATATATATATATATATATATATATATATATATATATATATATATATATATATATATATATATATATACATATATATATATATATATATATATATACACACATGTATATATGTGTGTATGTGCATGTTTATATGTATCTCCATGCATGTGTCTATATACATGCGTGCATGTGTCTAAATATAGTGTTTACATATGTGCGTGTCTATATGTATATGTGTGTGTCTATATATATATAGACACACAATGTTTATATATGGCATATGTCTCTATATACACAACGTTTATATATGTGTGTATATATATGTTTATGTATGCGTATATGTGTCTATATACACAGTGTTTAAATATATGTGTGTATGTGTGTCTATATATAGTGTTTACATGTGTCTTTCTCTACGTGTCTATATGTGTGTCTCTATATAAACAGGCACATAGTCATATATGTGTTTGTATGCATATATATGTTTCTCTATAGATATACATGTATATGTGTTTGATTTATGTATACACAAACATGTGTGTGTGTGTGAATGGGGGGGAGGGGAGGTTTGCTAGGTGACACTGTGGATAGAGTTCTAGGCCTGGAATCAGAAAGACTCATCTTCTTGAGTTCAAATCTGGTCTCAGATACTCACTAGATCTATACGACACCGCGCAAGTCACTTAGCCCTGTTTGCCTCAGTTTCCTCGTCTGTAAAATGAGCTGGAGAAGGAAACGGCAAAACCACTCCAGAATCTTTTCCAAGAAGACTCCAAATGCAGTCACAAGGAGTCGGACGTGACCGAAAACGACTGATAAACAACATGTGTGTATACGTATACACATACACACAAATATATACGTGTGTGTGTAGAGACACATATATACATGCACATGTGTATGTATGTTTATCTATAGATGTATCTAGAGACACATACATGCATACATACATACACATATATATTTTATAAATACACACACACACACACATATAGTGTCTATAGAAAGACAGAGACAGACAGACAGAGAGAACCTGAACATGCAATTTCATAAAGTAATTCCCAGATGAGAAAAATCTCTCTTGCAATGCAAGTCAGCTATGCCTCTATGTACAGTTAAAAAACAAAAGTCACTGATTTAGAGAGCATGAATTTATTGGACAATCTATTTTTTTTCCCTTTTTCTCTTTAAATAACAGTCAGCCTCCATCTAACATTTGAACATCAAGCGTTTTACTGGAGAACCTGCTGTCTACAGGGCCCTGCTGCGTATGAAGGGATCAAGACCTTTGTCGGAGAACCATCTGATTGAAAACGTTCTCCACCCTCAGCCAGACGCTGTCTTGGGGACTCTGAAGTCCATGCACTTTTCCCACCAAAACTAGAAGCTTCAGAGAAGCCTGTCTCTGATGCAAACAATCTGAAAACGCAAGCTGATGTTTTCACATGTGTGTATGGAAACCAAGGAGGAGTCTGGTGTGTGTATACATGTGTGCATATACACACACGTAAACATACACACATGCATACATGAATATACGCATATATGCCATAGATAGATACCAAAACCAGACTCCTAGCTGCTTTCCGTGATTTCTGCCTCTCCACGATCCAGTTCTCTCTAACTCTTTCTCCCTCTCTCTCTCCCCCCAACACACAGACACATGTATATATGTGTAACACATATGTGCATAGTGTACATGTACACACAAATGTGTACTGTGCTGCTTACATACATATACACAAATGCGTCTATGTGTGTGCATGTATATATACAGAGGTGTGGATGAACACACACGTGTGATATATATGTGAGTGTATTTGGGCATGTATGTGAGCATGTACATGTGTGTACACATGCATGCACATATTTATAAATACACATTACATTCACATACGTATGCATGTGTGGAGCCTGGATTTGCAATGTCATTAATAAAATAATTCCCAGATGAGAAAAATCCGTCTACCAGTGCCAGTCAACTCTGCACGTCTGTCCAGCTGAGAACAAGCGGTCGCTGCCTTAGGGAGCATGCACTTCTTGGAAGCTGTACCTAGACGTGCCCTGCTTCAGAATCAGTCCAACCACTCCAACCCCAGGCTCCACCGAGGCACAAACCTCCCCTGCCTGGTTCAGGGTTACTCACCACTCATCAGTGGGTTTGCAGAGGCCTGCAGAGGGGGCTGGCCTCCCCAGCCCTGGGGCTTGCCGGGGCTCCCGCCGCCTCCTTGGCTAGCCATGGGGCTCGGCCCGGCCGGGAGCAGGGCAGGGCTCCCCTCCAGCGGCTCAGGAGAGTTCAAATTCCATGCTCCCCGCCACTGGGCACCCAGGCGTGTGACTCATCTGTGGAGCACACAGCCTCTGCAGCGTCTGGGACTGAGTGCCAGCAGCAGCAGCCGTAACCTGAGCACCTGGGTCCGAGGCTCCCTCCCACCTCCCCCGGCTGGCTGGGGGGCTGGCCCAAGCCCAGAAAGACCTCAGGACACCCAGGGAGAGAAGCCGATGATGTCACGTCCTTTGCTCAAACTGAGGCCAATCAGTGAGAGGGCCTTGGAGGTTTATCAGGAAGGAAACTCACAGTTTGTAACTTTGGAGAGTGAGAGGGGTGGGGGTGGGACGGTGGGGGGAGATGTGAATGGGTAGAGAAGCAACTCAGCGGCTCGGGTCAGAGGAGGCCTCGGGGCTGTGGACACTGGCGGCTGGCTGCCCTGCGGATCACATCTCCCAGGTCACTGCTGGCCACAAATCAACCCACTGGAGACTCCAGCACCGACCCCACCACGAAGCATCTGAACAGCGTGTCTTTCTCTGCACGGAGTCCCTCTGAGCGGCCGGCACATCCCCATTCCCTCACTCCGGGCGTCAGCCCTCAGGCACATGTGGTCCTCATTTTGCTGGGCTTCCCTATGGAAAAAAGCTCTCCTTGTCAATGTGCTGCAAGAGCGCGTGGTATGAAAGAGGCTTTTTTTCCTCCCTGCCCCCCTCCACCCCCCAGCTTTAAACTAGACACGATGGCACTGGGTGTCCTAGCTCAGGGCTCCCTTCCTCTAAACTTGCTTTTTTTGTTTTAAGAGTGGTTGGCACAGGTGGTCAGGGCCTATTATCTTTCCCAGATTGGTGTTTATTTTTCAATGCATATTTTTCAAAACATACTCTAACGTGATTGCTCATTGTGCCTTTATTAAATTATCCCCAAACGCTTTCCATTCCATGAGTGAACATTTCCATCTTTATTAGCCTTGTCCTGAGGGAGCTTTCGGATTGACCTGAAGCATATTATGTCAGTTTCTACATATAAAACAAGGCTATCATCCATGAAGAATATAAAAAGAGTTAGGAGAGGGAGTTGAATTGAATGCAAAAAAAAAAAAAATCCAGTTAGAACGAAGGAGACAGCTCCACCCGTGTAAACAGGAGAAAACTGTTTTCAGTCACCGAGGTCAGGTCAATTCAAAATTAACCTCTAATCATCCACCTCTGGCTTTACTAACAAATATCTACTTTTTGGAGGCGCTGTGACGTAATGTACGGAGAGCCTGCCTCAGATCTAGGGAAATGTGTTCCATTTCTGCCTTTGACACTTAGGGCCTGTATGACCGGAGCCAAATGACCTCAACTCTCAGTGCCCTGGGCAGCTCAGCCTATAAATCGCAAAGAAGGTGCCAATCTACATGCATTCCGCATCCGGTAGTCCCCCATAAAGACCACCAGGTGGCACCAGATTGCTGGGCCTCTGCTTATTACTATTATCACGACGCAGGTAATAATTACACTTACCTCCCAGAGTTGTTGTGAGGCTTAGACGACGTATTTGTAAAGCACTCGGCACGTAGTAGGTGCTAAATAAATCATTCCCTGCCCCAGCAAAATCACAGGTCCCTTTTTTCCCTTTCCAATTACTTGACAACATTTAACTCTTCGTAAATACTCATTTTGACATTCGGCAAATGCGACTCCATCTCTTTTGCCATCTCAGCTCCCTCTTACTTCTTTTGTACACAGAGAAGCTGTAGATATCCAAACAGGTGGGCCCCTGCCTGTTCCACCAAAGGTCTGCGGGAGGGCAAAACTGAAATCAACCAGCACAGATTGAGTCATGGATCTGGATTACCTGAAAGTTGTTACACATGAGGTCAGGAGGTCAACTTTGCCAAATCTGAATAAACAACATCATTCTATAGTGCTTTGAGATTTGCAAAGTGCTTCCTTTGCAACAAACTTGTGAGGTCACGGAATTTTTTTTTTTTGTAAATAGCATTTTATTTTTTTTCCAGTTTTGAGTTCCAATTTTTTCTCCTTTCCCCAAGACAGCAAGCAATTTTATAATGGGTTATACACGTGCAGAGATAGTGTCGGGATGTCGTATGATTGGCTCCAAGTGTCCCACCTACCTCTCTTCCAACTCCACAACCATATCGCTTTTTGTGAGCAAAGGCTGCCTTCTCATGTAATTTCTTTACTTTGAGATGATTGAAATTCCCCAGACATCAGAAATCCCCATCTTCATATCCACGTTCTAATGGGAGGCACATTCCAAATGAGAGATATCGTGGAACAGGGAGCTGAATTTGGAGTCGGAACAACCCATTGGAATCCTCACTCTCCATTTAGCACCTGTTGTCTTCATTTAGTAGTTTCGGTCATATCTGACTCTTTGTGACCGCCATTTGGGGTTTTCTTGGCAAAGATACTGGAATGGTTTGACATTTCCTTCTCCAGCTCATCTTACAGATGGGGAAACTGAGGCAAATGGGAGTTAAATGACTTGCCCAGGGTCGCACAGCTAGTATGCGTCTGAAACCGGATTTGAACTTAGGTCTTCCTGACACCAGGCCCAGCGCTCTAGCTAGCTGCCCCTATTGGGGGCATTTGGACATTTCAGTTTTTTTTTCAGTCACGTCCTACTCTTCATGACCCTATTTGGAGTTTTCTTGTCAAAAACACCGGAATGGTTTGCCATTTCCTTCTTCATCTCATTTCACAGTTGAGGAAACTGTGGCGAACAGGGTTAAGTGACTTGCCCAGGGTCACCAGCTAGTTAAGTGTCTGAGGCTGGATTTGAACTCAGGAAGAGGAGTTTTCCTCAATGCAGACCTGGTGCTCTGTGCACTATGGCGTCACCTAGCTGTGCCTTGTGTAAGACAAGTCCTTTTCCTCTGTCTCTGTTTTCTTATCTGTACAATGAGCCGACCTGCTAGATACCTCTGGGGTCCCTTCAGTTCTAAATCTATGACTCACACAGAAGATATTTTTAGATGATCCAGACCCTACCACACCTGAGAGGGATGTGATAATAAATCTTTAATCTCCATATCATTCCATAGACACAATCAGCTTTCAGTGAGGTCTGCCCTCTCTGACCTTCTTGAAGAAAAGCAGAACTATTCCTCAGCAAGATATAGTAGTAAAAACACTAGATTTGGAAAAAAGCGAGGACCCAGTCACAATTTCAGACTTTGGCATGCTTGAGCCAAGTGACCACAGACAGCTCACTACTTTCTCATCTGTAAAATGGGCTAATACTCGTGCTACCAATCTCATGGAGGGGGTGGGTGGTGGGTGGAGGCAGAGTGCTGTTATGAGAACATGAGAAACACTATTCATAAATTTAGAGGGCAAGTTATTTGCAATATAGTCACCAAGTCCAATTTACATATACAAAGGATCGACGGCTTAGGAAACTCTTAGTGTGGGAACTCCCTTCACCAATGGATCACAGTGACCTGTAGTCTGATGGACATAGAGATTAAATGACTCGTCCAGGGACATAAAGAGGAAGAATTTAAAATCAGAATTTAAGTTCCTGGCCTCTAAAGTGAATACTCTATCTAGTATGCCACAATTTCCTTTTAAGATCCAAATTATAAAGAGTGCTATGTTCATTTTTAAGGATCTGAGATTAGACTAAGAGATACACATATAACAGGAATATATTAAAATAACTTTAAATTACCTATAAAGTCATATCCACTCTACAGTAATATAAAACAACGGCATGGTATCAAATCCCTTCAATGATCTGATTGCTTTCCACCAGATCACCAAGAAAAAAGAAAGTCAGAGGGAGAAGGAGATTCTGGCGGGGGGCGGGGAGGACGAATGGATCAGATTGGGATATATTATATTCTAAATGCTGATAAGATATCCAAGTATATATGTTAGCTGCGTAGCTGGAAATATAGGTCAGTAAAGGAGGCAGCAGCCAAACTCGAGGTAGATTTTGGGTGTCAAGTCCTGAAATAAGTCCGAGCCAGGAGTAAAGGAACAAAGTGTCTTTAATTGAAATAACAGAGTAGCCAACCTGCCATGCAGGGGGATGTCCAGTGGATTTCCCAAACAAAGAGACCCATGATAAAGTTTTTATAGTTTTAGGAGATGGGGAGGAGGTAGCAAGCCTGGTTAAAAGACCCCAGTGCTTGTTGGCAATCCGGACAAGGAAAACCTCTTCATTCTGGCTGCTTTGCCTTTCGTGCCATGGATTCCAGTGGAAGGGGGCAAGGACATCGGAGGCCTAGATCCAGCTGGAGCCCAGTTCCCCACAAGGCAAGGTCTCAGGATGGGACTTAAGGTCTGATTCAGCTCAACCTAATTTCATTATCTTTAGAGATAGGAATGCTACTGACATTGCGACGTTGCTAGTCATTTAGGGAGTGACAGGTAACATTACATTTGGTATTAACAATTTCTGTCCTTATATTAACAATTTTCTGTCAGGGGATTATCCTCACAGAGGAGATATTTGAAGCCAAGGAGGTGGGTGAGATTGCTAGAGGAAAAAGTAGAGGGGTAAGGACAAAACTTTGGAAGCAGATCCTGATATCTAAGTCATAGGCGGAGGCATAGTCGTAAAAAGAGGAGGAAGAGTGGCCAGAGAGGTAGGAAGAGAACCAGGAGAGTATGGTAGCTTCCATGGACAAGAGAGGACAGATGACCAAGAAGTTAGGGATGGCGAACAATGTCAGATGTTGAAGAGGTGCCAAGGAATGGTCAGGTATGAGGTGTTACTCTCTAGGGAAGAAGTCCAGTGAGGATCCTGAGGACCAAAGGATAGTTTTAGACCTGGAAGGGACCCATCAAGTCCACCCCTTCATTGTATAGACAAGGAACCCCAGATTCGAAGCAATTTTGCCTAAGGTCACATCCTGTAAATAAGCAGAGCTGAGATTCGAACCCGGGTCCCCCGGCTCTTTATCAATGAATCAATAAGGCATTATTCATCTCCTGCTTAGTGCCAGGCACTGTCCTGGGCACTGGAGATAAACGCAAAAACCAAACTCGATGAGCACGCTCTATACCACAGAGTGGGGGAACAGAATACTACTGTTGACCACGCCTTTCCCCTCTTCCTCGGACTCACCTTGTCCAGTCCCCATCTTTTCCTCCTGATCCGCTTATCCAGACTTCTCTCCTGTGTGACTCCCAGCTCTCAGCCTTGGTGACTTGGGCCGTTTCCCTGTTCTAACAGTTTTCATTCCGACCCCCACCCCTACACTCCCCGGAACGAACAGTTTAGATTCCTACACATCCTTCTCCGCCTGCCCACTCCTGCAGCCGCAGGGGCAATCTCGGGCCCTCTCCCATCGGTGCCACGCCAAGACTGAATTTACCTTCGGGGGTGAATTTGAGGCAGCTCACTGCTGCCTCCACCTGGCCCCAAATTACTGGAGAGCTCTTCTATGAGACACCCCCAACAATGCCCAACTTAAACCTTTTTTTAATCTTAGGCTCAACTTGGGGGTGGATGGGAATAGGGGAGGGGTGGCATAAGAGAACTACAGGCAGTGAATGAATATAGGCTACTCTTAAAAGATCATAGATGTAGAGCTGAAAGAACTCTTAGAGAGTCTCAGGCTTAGCCCCCCTCATTTTACAGATTAACAGCAAGCATTTCTGTAGCCTCAAGGCTTGCAAAACGCTTTACAAATACTATCTCATTTCATCCTCATATCTAACCTAGGAGGTGGGTGATATTGTTGTCCCCAATCTGCAAATGGGGAAACTGAGGCAGAGGTGAAACATCTTACCCAGGATCACACAGCTAGGAAGTATCTGAGGTTAGAGTGGAATTCAGGTCTTCCTGACTCCAGGTCTAGTGCTGCATTAACTGTACCATCGAGCTATCATCACCATCAGCATTCTACAGATTAGGAAACAAAGACCCAAATTTAAGTGGTTTATCCAAGGTCACACAGTGAATAAATAATTAAGTCAGGATATGACATAAGGTCTAATGATTCCAAACCCAGAATTCTTTTCACAAGTTCACCAAGTCCAGGGGTGAAAGAGAGGAAAGAAATAAGGGGGTAGGGGCAGCTAGGTGGCACAGTGAGTAAAGCACCGGCCCTGGAGTCAGGAGGACCTGAGTTCAAATGTGACCTAAGACACTTGACACACTTACCAGCTGTGTGACTTTGAGCAAGTCACTTAAACCCATTTGCCCGGCCTTTCCCCCTGCAAAAGGAGAAAAAAAAGAAATAAAGAAAGAAAGGAGTAGATAAGATGGTGAATGGGAGGTTAGTTTTTTAGCCTATGAGAAACCTAAATATATTTTTAGATAGAAGAGAAAGAACCATTGGGGGGAGTAGATAAATAGTGGGGGAAGAGGTTAGGGGTTTGGTTAAGTAAGGTCCTAACAAAGGCAGGACTTTTTTTTTTTTACTAAATTCTAGAAGAAACATAAGACTGGAAGAAACTATAAGAGTTCATCTAACCAAGGGGCATTCAACCTGGGGTCTGTGAATTTGGGGTAGGTATGTGTATATATGTTTAAATTTTGATAGCTGTTATTTCACATAACTGGTTTCACTTGTAATCCTATGCATTTTATGCTATGCATTAAAAAAAGCATTATTCCAAGAAGGGGTCCTTAGGTTTCAGAAGAGTACCAACAGGGTCTATGACAGAAATATAAGATTATGAAGCTTGGCTTCAGAGCATTCCCAGCATGCAGGAAGCACTATACTTAAAACCCAGAAACATAAGCATAAAGCCTGTTTTTAAGGGCTGTCCTGGATGTTACTTTTGGTGCAAGTTTGAAGGAGGAGAGGGACTACAGGTGACATTCATATAGTAGTGTAATGGAGCCAGATCAAACTGGGTCTGGAGGAACAATTATGAAATTTTCAGTGAATTTTTGTTGTTCAGTTGTAACCAACCCTTTGCGACCGCACTTGGGGTTTTCTTGACGAAGATACTGGAGTGGTTTGCCATGGCCTTCTCCAGCTCATTTTACAGATTAGGAAACTAAGGCAAACAGGATTAAATGACTTGCTCAGGATCACGCAGCTAGGCCAGATTTAAACTCAGGAAAATGAGCCTTCCTGACTCAAGGATGGCACTCTATCCACTGCACCACCTTGATGCTCAGTGTATTTACACTTCAGAAATCAGCAAATGCAACAAATCAGAGTTTGGTTGTTTTGTTGCTTTGTCTGGGTTTAAGAAAATGATGGAAAAAATGTTAATAACAAAGATTAAACCAGAGAAGCACATGTTAAACATTTACCTGTGCATACATATGTATGTAAGTGTCTTCTTAGTTTGCACTAATTTTGGCCTGACAACACCAAGAAAACACAAGCTCCCCACCAGCCAGCACCATACCATGGAACTATCGGAAAGGTCACTTACCTTGGCAATACACTTTCCGGGAATGTACACGTAGACAAGGAGGTTGACACATGCATTGCCAGAGCTAGCTCAGTGTTTGGGAGGCTCCATAAGAAAGTGTGGGAGAAAAGAGGTATTAGGTTGCCTACCAAACTGGAGGTCTACAGAGCTGTTGTGCTGGCCTCGTTGTATGCCCGTGAAACCCGGACAATATACCAGTGCCATGCCAGAAAAATGAATCACTCCGTTTAAGTTGTGTTAGGAAGATTATGAAGATCACCTGGCAGGATAAGGTACTGGACCCTGAGGTCCTTTCTTGAGCTGACCTGCCAACCATTCAAATTGTACTGCAGAGAGCACAACTCCAGCAGGCAGGCCACATTATTCAAATGCCAAACATATGTTTGCCTAAAAGACTATTTTATGGAGAACTCATGTAAGACAAGTGCTCATATGGAGCTCAGAAGAAGTGATACAAGGACACTCTCAAGGTCTCTGTGAAAAACGTTGGGATTGATTATGAGGCATGGGAGACACTGGCAAAGGACCATCCACCATGGTGTGCCCACATCGAAGAAGGCACTGTGCTCTATAAGTAAAGCAGAATTGCAGTAGCTCAAAAAAAACTGTGTGATGCACAAATTTAGAAACACCTCCATCCCGAATGTTCATGTGGACTATTTGTGCCTTACCTGTGGTAGGGTCTTCATGTACCTTGACTCCAACATAGTGATGTCATTTTGGTCCTCTTCGAGAATGAAGAACAACAACCAACCATCTCCTCTACTAATGCCCAACTCTAATGTCTTGCTGTGGCACAGAGGTGACCTTGGGTTTACAAAGGTTGTACCTGAGTTCTGTGAACTCTCAATAGTGGTTTTACCAACCTGGAAACACTTCAAGTACGAGCTTATTGATGGTGTCCATGTGCATTGTCCAAGAATTAGCCTTGCTAAATCCAGAGGTTCATAACCTGGTTAACCACAAGGTGACAAAGTTTTTAGACACAGCAATGCTGTTCAGAGAATATATACTAAGTTCCAGAAAAGTTGGGATATAAGTCAATGGAGGGAGGATTCCATTGATGTGATCATGGATGTTTGAAATACTGGTAACATAATTGATTATCTTGAATGGGCCAGCAAAATGATCCTTTTATTCCTCTCTGATTA
This sequence comes from Trichosurus vulpecula, assembly GCF_011100635.1. NCBI lineage: Eukaryota > Metazoa > Chordata > Mammalia > Diprotodontia > Phalangeridae > Trichosurus > Trichosurus vulpecula. The sequence goes on from NC_050574.1 coordinate 420,516,180, forward strand.
TTACACTGCCCAAAACAGGTGTTCAAAATCTTTTTTGTCCCCTTAAGCCTCCCACAGCACCCTCTCCCCTCTTTCTCCATAGTGTACCTTGCCTATATATTACTGAGAAAACAGGCATTCATTAATTCCCTCTTCTACACTATTTTACATCATCCTCTATTCTCTCTTCTTCTCTAGGCTATGATGAAAAGGTAACCTTGCTCCTTACCAAAGCCAGCCTTGATCCCATCCCTAGCAGCTGCCCCCTTCAGAAACATCAGCTCTCTAATTTTTTAATCTCTTCTTACCTTTTCTCCTCATCTTCTACCTACAAACACACCCAAGTTTTCCTTATCCTTTAAAAACAAACAAACAAACAAAAGTCCTTAAGGACTGTTCCATTTACTCATGCCTATATCCAATATCTATCTTCTTTGTCACAGCCAAACTCCTATTGCCCTGTGATGGCAAGCAGTGGGACTTTTTGATTTTGTTTTTTCTTTAGGAGTATTTCTCAGCACTGAGGTAATCAAGTGCTTTGATGAGTCTTGCCTTTGTTTCAATTAGGAGTCTTTGATTGAATCAAGAGTCTTTGATGACCTGCTTAAGAAACAAGAAAGCCCCAGGCCCCATACCCTTTTGCTAAGTAGATACTAGGCCCCAGGGCCCTGAGAAGTATATATATATGATCTGAGGTTGGCGTTTTATTTTGGGGGTTTCACTCATTGGAAGAGTAGTTGCTTGTGGTTTGGCCAGACGAGACTCTGGGTAGCCATTAAGATCCCCGCCCCCCACCCCAAGCTTTGAAAACCCAGATGTTGGTGCTTCTCTCTCTGGTAACTATGTATGTATTCTTATGGTCAGACTGATAGAAGCCTGTCTGTCAATTTGTGTTATTTTTCTCTGTTTATAATTTCTGCTTGTAATTTCTGTTTGTATTTGCTCTGAAGTTCAAGGTGCTGATGTTTCCCCCTGAACTAAGTGAATGATATATGTATGTTTAATTAAGGTAAGATTGTTAACCCCTTAAAGTTGCTTTCCTTAGAAATGCAGATCAAGGAACCTGTGCTGGCAGCCCTTCTGTGTGCTGGTGTTATTGGCCTTACACAGCCACAGTAGCTGCAGGTAGCACTGTTGTTACATGCCCTCCTCATTTATCTGTCAACACCTTGCAGTATGGCTTCTGACCTCATTGTTCAAGTAAATTTTCTCTGTCCAAAGGTACAAATGACTACTCAATGCTTATCCCAGTCTTTATCTCATGTTTGGTGACCTTGCTTTCTACTGGTTCTCTTCTTTATGGGTCAATCTCCCTTGTGGATCCACTCACCACCTATGTCCTGTCCCCTATATGTGGGTTACCCCCAAGCCCTGTGCTGGGCTCTCTCTCCTCTTGTCTCACTGTGCCCTTTCTTTTGCTCATCTCATCAGCTTCCAGGGTTTCAATTCTAATCTTTATCTAATGATTATCATATCTAGTCTCTTTCCTGCACTCCAGTCCCCCATCACCAAATGCCAATTGCACATTTCCATCTGGGTGTTCTGCAAGCATCTCAAACTCAACATATACAAAACAGAACTCATCCTCTTTCCCATCAAGTTTACCTTCTTCTAAACTTCCTCTCAAGGGCAGCACCATCCTTCCAGCTCACTACCTTGTATTTTCCTCAGTGCCGCACTCTCACCCACCCCAGAGATCCAATCAGTTGCCAAGTTTGGGGTTTTTCTGTGTTTTTTTTAATGCTATTTCCACAGTATCTCTTGCCTCCATCTCCTTTTCTATATACATAGCCACCACCCTGGTTCAATTCCTTATCCCTTCTCACCCGAATTATTATTATAATAGCCATACAAGTGCAATAAAACCACACATATACAAACACACACAGAAACACGATGTGACCAGATCATCGTGAAAGATCATCATCTTGACCAGATCATTATCCTTTTTAGTAGGAACTCTTTAACTTTTGGAAGGTTTAGAATTTAATATTGGTCACAATTATTTTAAAAATTCTTTTGAAGTCTTGCGGCTATTAGAACATTTTTGGATGAAGTTTATATTTCCATCCTTTTTAAAGTCCCAATATTATTTCTAAAAGGAAATGATACTGGATCTTTCTGGAGCAGGATTATGGTTCTTTTCTTCTTCTTTTACCTCCCTATCCCTAGTCTATCCCCACTCTAATTCACTTTCCACACAACTAACAAAGTTATTTTCCCAAAGTGTAGGTGTGACCACATCATCTCTGTCCTCAAAAAAATATCAGATATAAACTCCTCTGTTTATCATTTAAAGCTCTTACCAACGTGGCCATTTCCTACTGCTCTAATGTTTTTATACATTACTCTCCTCCATGCGCTGTTATCCAGCCATATTGGTCTATTCGCTATTCTGCACAAATCACACACCATCTCCTACCTCCATACATTTATACTGGCTGTCTCCCATGCCTGGTATACACTTCCTTCTCACCTTTACCTCGTCAAATCCGTGGTTTATTTCTCCCTCCTCATTAGATTACAAGCTCCTTGTAATCTAGGACAGGTACTGTCTTTTTCCTCTTCTTATATTCCTGGCACCTTCCCCTGCACAAAGGTAGGTGCTTAATTATTTTGAGGGGGAAGGCAGGGCAATTGGGGTTAAATGACTTGCCCAAGGTCACACAGCTAGTAAGTGTGTCAAGTATCTGAGGACGGATTTGAACTCAGGTCCTCCTGACTCCAGGGCCGGTGTTCTACTCACTGCACCACCTAGCTGCCCCAAGGTGCTTAATTTTATTTATATATTAATTGATATATTGATTGATTTAACTTAGCTCAAGTACCACCTTCTATATAAGCCTTTCCTGATATAACTCCCAAAACTACCTGGTATCCACTTTCACTACGTGTACAAAATAATGATAGTGCTTATATAATGCTTAAAGGTTACAAAGAACCTTACATATGTTTTCTTATTTAAGTCTTATTTGTTCCTTGTGATATCACGTATGCAGTTGTGCATGCATGTGTTATCTCCCTCACTAGAATGTAAGTTCCTTGAGGACAGACATATTTTACTTTTGTCTTTGTGTCCCTAGCATTTAGTACAGTGCCTGGCACAGAGCAGGTCCTTAATAAATGTTTTTTGATTGATTCAAAATACAATTCCATTTACAGAAATTTTATTCACATACAACAGTTTAGGGGTATATTTATTACATTAACTAAGTCAACCAGGGATGTGAGAGGGGCAGTATGTGGTAGTCGGAAGAGCACTGAATCTTAAGTCTGGGTATCTGTGCTAGAATCCTGCCTCTTTACCTACAATTCATCTCTCTGGGTCTCAGTTTCTTCATCTGTAAAATGAGGCTGTTCAATTTGTTGGTCTTTAAGGGCTCTTCTAGCTGTAAATGCTAAACTTCACACAAGCAGCATGTATTTAAACTGGTTGACTGGGCCAACCTTTGAATTTTAGAAACTCAGAGATAATCTACATGAACTCTTTCATCTGTTCATTTTCCCTAACCTACTCCCTAGAAGACCTCCCTACCCCCCAGTTCAAAGGATCTATATGATCAGATTTGTGCTGGTGGGCATACCCACTAGGATATGTTACTCTTACAAGTGCTAACCCAAGGCCAAATAGTGACATGAGCTCTCAACCAGAGGATGCCAATTCTTCACATATTTTTGGGTACCAAGGAGGATCCAGACCATGCTGAGTCTCTCAGAATTACAGTTAATAGACTTGAACTTCATCGAGTAACTCTAGAACTAACCAAAAGCCTGGGGAGTCATCTAAAGAAATGTATGCAATTGTGTAAAGAATTGTGCAAAGAAAATTATATAAAAATTATATAAAGAAATACATAAAAGAGTTGTTCAATTTTGAATCATATGCTCTTTATCCCTTTTTCTTACTTCTTACACACTCCAGATTCCATGTCTCATCATGGCATGGAAGTGGCCCTGGGTTCCTGAAGGCTATGCTAGTGTAGCACAACCTCTGCCAAGTTCTACCATGTTAAAAAGGCTATGAGTAATAGACTAGGTCTGTTATCCAAGGACCAGACTTTCTCTGGCCATTTGCTGATTGATTCTTTAGCCATGGCAACCTAGAAAATAAAAATATGTCGTGGCCTTTAATCCCGGGTAGCCTGTTCTGCTTAGGCAATGACAGTGTCAGTGCACTTGAAAAGGGAGGTAGCAGCTATGCAGCACCACACAGTTTAAATCCTAAGACTTTAAAGAAGGGATCCTAGCCCAGTGTCGATGAGTGGGCATACCACTAGAGAAACTGAATCACAGCAATTTTGGCATTATTACTATAAAAATCAAGAGAGGAAAAAGAAAGTTGTAGTTAAATTGAAGGATGGTAAACAGGTTTCCAGTGGAGAGAAAAATAAGAGTTGGAGAAGCTGATTTCATTATTTATTCAAAGGCAATGAGGTACATCATTTCATGAGACATGAGTCTTCTCCTAATGTTGTGCTCATCATAAACAGAAAAGCACTGGGACTGAAGTCAGGAGGACCTGAGTTGAAATCTGGCCTTGGACTTTACTGGCTGTGTGACTGTGGGTAAGTCACTTCACCTCTGTTTGTCTCAGTTTTCCCATCTAAAAAATGAGGATGATAAAAGTACCTCCCTCCCAGTGTTGTTGTGAGGATCAAATGAGATAATATTTGTAAAGCACTTAGTGCCTGGCACATGTGCCAATCTAAGCATTATAGAAATGTTAGCAATTATTAAACATTTGCCAATAGCAGTGGTCTGTATATAGAGTTCTGTGACAGAGAAAGGAAGTGGGACAATCTAGGAAGAACTCGATTCAATTTACAAGTGTTAAACACCTACTAAGTATGAGTCAATGGGAATACAAAGACAGAAAATTGGCAACACATAGGCAGATGAGTAAATTTAAAATATATTTATTCAGAGACTTTCCATCATGTATTTCAGTAAATTCAGAGCAACAGTGGGCAAGGAGAGGAAAAACTATGAAAAAGGTGCTAGAAAATCTTATTTAATATATGAACTGATGCAAAGCAAAGTGAGCAGAAGCAGGAAAACATTGTACACAGTAACAGCAGCATTGTGGGATGGTCAACTGGGATGGACTTAGCTCTTCTCAGCAATACAAGACAGCTCCGAAAGACTCATGATGGAAAATGCTGTCCACATCCAGAGAAAGAAGTGATGGAGTCTGAATGTAGATTGAAGCACACTATTTTCACTTTTTGTGTGTGGTTTTTTTCCTTTGGTTCTATTTCTTCTTTCACAACATAACTAATGTGGAAATACGTTTTACATGATTACACATATATAATCTATATCGGATTACTTACTGTCTTTGGGAGGGGGGAGGTGAGAGAGGGAGGAAGAAAAATTTGGAACTCAAAATCTTTCAAAAATGAATGTTGAAAATTATCTTTACATGTAATTGGAAAAAAATAAAGTACTATTAAAACTGAAAAAGAAAATTTAAGAGTAAGAAAACAAAAGAAGCCAAAGGCTTGCAAATTATAAAGAAATCTCACACCTGTATATCATACATACATTAATCACCCATATGAGACCAAAAGAGTCTAGGAACCATTTTAGCACTTTATCCCTTTGTCAAATAACATTATATATAGAAAGTGGAAAAAAAAGGTCACCACTGGTTTAGAATATAAACATCTTTGTAAAAACTTACAAAGGATATGGTGAAAGATATGAACAATATCTTCAAGGCAGAAGAGAGTCTGCAGAGACCACATGACTGAGGTAATATTAAAATAGCCTTGGAAGCAGCATGTCCTGGGGTCAAATCCCACTTCTGGCAGATAGATACATACTCTTTATGTGACTCTGCGCCAATAACTCACTTAACCTCTCAATGGCGCCAAGCAACTCTGTAAATTGAAGAACAACTTCCTCTTTGTAATGGAAAAGGAAGTTTTAAGGCACTGATTGGGATGGCAAACACCAAATCATATCATAAAAAAAATTAAGTTAAATTATGAACAGAAAATGACTAGTTACCTACGCAAAAGTTCATTCTTAATGAGCTGTCTGTGTACCATTTGAACTCTTAGAGTAGAGAATCAAAAGCAAGGACAAGTTAGAAGTAAGAATTAAAACAGGTTGCTATGTCATTCAATTGTGGTAACTTCAACCTCACCTACTTCAAAATGGGAAATGGATAAAAGGACATATATCAGCTCAAACCACTGTAGTTTCTTGAAGAAAATTTAACAAATACAAATTAATCACTATAATGAGACCAAAAAGAGACTAGAAACCATTTTAGTACTTTATCTTCTTGCCAAGTGAAGTTATATTTAGGGGGAGGAAGGTCAATATTGGTTTAAAATATAAACTTCCTTGTAAAAACTTACATAGGAACTTGGTGAAAGATATAAACAATATCATCAAGGCACTCTGCCAGATGACAGCTGTCTCAAAAAAGGTAACCATACATAAATGAAAAATTGAAAGTTTTTGACTAAATGATTCTGGGCAGGAGAAACTGGAAAGCTTGAATAGTGGTCTTCTCTCCAAGATTTACTAGTTGAGCACTCTAAAGGTGAGGAAGCATAAAAAAGGTTTCCAGTACCCATATTAAAATTGATTAGACAACAGGTTTAGGATCAGTTGAATGGGGGAAAAGTCTATAACTGCATTATATGTGTAAGATTTTAATTTTTTTTATTTTGGAATTTACTATTAATGTAGGTACTAAGGCAGGGCTGTCCAAAATATGGCCTGTGGGCCGCATGTGGCCCGCAGTGCGATTTTATGCGGCCTGCCTGTGGGTTTTAATTTTCACAAGCGAAAAAATAAAATAATTTGCATGAAATGTGTATTCAATTTTTTAATTCCATCACTAATAAATAATCTCCTTGAAGTCAATTTTCTTTGGTGTTTTTAAGCAGTATTACAGACAGAACATATCATATGGAATTTTCAATCGATCTATGGGATGCGTTCCATCTGTACGATGCAGACTAGTCAGTATGCACCCACCTTTATACAGTTGTGTCATCGCTTTGTTGTTTTGTATTTACTTTCTCACTTCGTGCCTTCACCTGTCATGTTGATGATGCACGTTCCCCCACTTTCTATTAGTGTACTGTATTTTTTTTATTCTAGGTGTGGCCCTTGAATAATTATTTTATTTTAATGCAGCCCTAAGATAACTTAAGGTTGGACAGCCCTGTACTAAGGGGTTAAAAATGACAATATTCCTAAGAGACCTTTAACAAGTTAAAACATCTGTCAAATTATTCTTTTCCAAAATTATATGAATAATGAGAATAAGAAAAACTGTTTCTTTTGGTGTTACCTCTTTAATATTTTGAGTCTCTCCCTGCAAAAGAAATACTATCCTGGCAGTTGGCACACCTAGCTTCACTATGTAATTATCTCTACAAATCATCAAGCTGCAGATATCAGGAATAAGGATGCTCAAAGGATCCTTTGGGGCTTTAATAGGTATTAATTAAAACTATAACTAATATAGTGCAGCCAAGGCTTCGATCCAAGGCACCAAAATTTAGATAGCACAATTTTTCCCCTAACAAATCCATTTAATAATAAGTTATCTTTATTAATACAGTATAGAATTTTGCTAGGAATTGAAAGCAAAATCTAACTAGCTCATAGTTTAAAGAGCCTGTCTATCCTTCCTTCCTTTTATTTTTTATGAAAATTAGGCCCACATTTGCCCTTCTTCTATCCTGTGGGACTGCTCTTATTCTCCCTGGTCTCCCTAGCAGACACTCAGCATTCACACCCACCATTTCTTTCAGGACCCTGGGATGTAATTCAGCTGAACTGCAATAAGATGCTTCCCTACTATACATCCCCATTCCTCTTGGATTGCAACTCTTCCTATTGTACGTTTTTGTTCTCTCCTTTCAAATTCAGTTCTCAGTCTCCTTGGCAGACAAAAGTCAGAGTTGAGTAGTTATACTTTCATCTCTCATTGTCTTCCCATATACCTCGAGTGGCAGTCTTATCCTTTGGGGGGGACTTCCTTCTTTTCTCAACATAGCTTTTTAACAAAAAAGGCATAAAATTCAGCACATGCATTCCTTGAGCAGTGCAGAAACAACTGAACTCAGCACCTATTCAGCAAGAATGATTGGTTAAAATAGGAAGCTGCCATATCCAGAATATTATTAAAATCCATTCTGTGAGCTACGTTAGCAGGGGTTCTGAACTTGGGGCCCATGAACCAAAAGGGCTGTGTGGATAGACTCCAAGGAGTCTAAGTTTGGATAGGAAAAAAATTACATTTTTATTTCATTATAATTTGTTTTCTTTATAATCTTACGTATTTTACTTTATACATTTAAAAATACCATTCTGAGAAAAAGGCCCATAGTCTTTACCAGACTTTCAAAGGGGCCCATGACACACACACACAAAAGATTAAGAACCCCTATACTATAGTAATGAATTCCCCCTTCTGCTCAAGTGAATTAATCAATATTTGCTTTATATTCACATAATTAATTACAAAGTTTAATTTGAGGCCTGTCTGCCAAAATGACTAGTTAACCACTTTGCCTGTAGTGCCTGTACATCTGGGTAAGAGGCTTTTCCTGGATGCTTTGTCAAGCAATCGAGCAATCAAGACAAATTTGTTAAGACATTACTATGTGCCAGGCACTCCACTAAATGTTCCTTCAAATAACTTACATTCTGGTGGGGCAGAAGAAGTATGTGTTTAGGGTGTGTGTGGTATGTGGGGCGGGGCAAGGAGACACTAGGGGAGGTGGAGAGAACAACTTATAAATAATTAGATACAAACGGAATAAAGGGAAGATAACCTTAGAAAGTTTCTAATAGTTTCTAATGGTTATTTTAAAAAGAAAGTGGTCAAAATCAAGAGGAATTTATTTTGTCCTGCTATGAGCCAGGGAAAACCAAGTTCTAAATAAGTCACTCTTGTAATATATACGTTGATTCATTAGGGCCTGGAAATTCTTGATGAGATAGAAACAGGTTGAATTTACAAGACCCAGATCTAAGCTTCCTTCCAACCTTGAGATTCTGCGAAACTATTAAATTAACGAGAATGTGAGTGTTTTTTTAAATCATATTGGCTCTTATCAGAAAGAGAAAAGATGACCCCAAAACAGATAATAACCAGAGATTTATTATTCAAAAAAGAAACTTTGAGAGTATATACCGAAGAAAACATTCATTCATCTTAATCTTCTCCACCTATATTTAGTAATGTATAATGATCACAAATGTTCCCAATGATGATCCCAGTTTACTATAAGAACTTCAATCACCAAATAAATCTATTACATTCACTACATTGTATGTAATGGGGATAGAAAAGATGTTTTAGAAAGCTTTTCATCAGTAAGAACTAAAATTAAATTAAAAAAAAGACGTTGTTTACCCCACCAGTTAGCCAGAAGATAAAATTAATCACCACATCCCATCCTATAAGTTGAAAGAATGAATCGATGTTTTCCTGTAATGAATTGCCTTAGTCCTTATAGAGATCTGTAAGTATAAGCGTAGGAAAGCATGACTAAGTATCTAGAGTAAAGCTGTCATCCATTTTTTTCAAGTACCTTTCTGCTTTATAGATTTTTATCTATTGATATAAGAGGAATTTTTCAAGTGGCTCTGGAAGACACAGTTGGTAGATAGCATAATGACAGGATCGACCCAAGCACTTTCGAATACACAGACGGCAAAGCTGGGCCAGTGAAGAAGGACCTAAAGGAGGAGGGGGGAAAATGAGGATGGAAATACACACAAGGCAGAAGGAAAGTCAGGGAGCAGTAATAAGAGGAAGAGTTACTACGGCATTAAGTTACTCTTCTTAAAAGGGTCTTTGTGCCAGAGAACAGATAACCGAACATTCCTCCCTTCTCAGCACAGACAGGTGTGGAACCGCTAGAAAAAGAGTATTATAAACATCATCAGATGTAGTTGAAGTATTGGATGCGTTTGCTTAATTGCTTTTCTTTGACAAGGGGATGACTTGGTCTGATGGAGGGAAGGGCTAAAACAATTATAATGCCAAAACAAAAGTATCAATAAAAAAATTGTAAAAGAAAAAAAAAAGCTCTTCAGAATAGGAATTGTAGAGTAGCACAGAAAAAAAAAAACAACACATAAATGGGAGGGATAGCCCATGCTTATTCTTTTAGAAAGGAAGTATTTGTTTTAATGGATTTTTAAGTGACCAGAGCATTGCCAGGGATGAGGTTTACCAGAGGCAAGTTAGGAATACAAATATATGCTATTAACACAGTGCAGGTTGTGTTTATCCTTCGTTCTCAAAGAGGACCATGACATCAGGGAAATGATGCCATGACTTGAAGTTCACTTTGATTTGAGTGAGGGAGAGCTGTGCAAGGTCACCAGCCTCACTTTCCCCTCCAGAGCCATCTGGACCCAGTGGCCTGATATTCACTAGGATGACTGGAGATGGCCCAGGTTGCAATGGGAGACCCTGGCCCTTTGAGGCTAAGACCTTTTCAGGTTCTCACTTTGAGTGAGGTAATGCCTGCTCAGTGAATAGTCCTCTTTAAGAAGTGAGTCAAGGCATGGCCCCTTTAATAGGTTGTGTTTGTCACAGAGTAGGTAAAACACCTTAATGTTGAAGGAATTGAAGATGCCATTCTCTAATTGAGGTTGTTCCTATAAGATATTCTTGTATCATGTATGGACAATAAAGTCTATCCTAGAAATAAAAATTTGTGAATAGGAAACTGTGTATGAAATTATTTGACCTATGGAGGTCTGAAGACAGAGTTGTATAGCTGGAAAACAGCTGTTGATAGGAGTATAACAAGAAACGCTATCCATCTCGACACAGTATTTGGAGATGGAGGTGACTATCTATAGCCCTGTGTCTGTAGGAACATTGAAGCTGGGCTTGATGGGGAGACTTCAGGAATTAAAGACTTTTTAGCTGATTATTAGGTGGTATTGGCTGACTCTCAAGTCATACCCGGAAAAGTTTTTGAGTCTCCCAACAAGGAACCTGGGTAATGTGTGCTATAGCTAAGATGCTTCATAGAGGAAACCCAAACCTGGAAGCTTTTTTGATGGAACTAAGCAAGAAATATGAGAATACTGACAACAGGAAAGGTTACTATGATAGTGAGCTATTCTTTAAAAAAAGAAAAAGGCTCTTTTGTGCTGGAGAATGTAACATGAAACATTTCTTCATCTTTCCACACAAAGGTGGAGGCATACAAGGAAAGAATATTGTATACATTTTCTGATGTTATTGCTGAGAGGAGTAAGCAAGAAACGTGTGGGAAGAACTTCAAATTCTCCCCCTTTCCAATGTATTCTACCCCAATGTCATGTGTCCCTGGGTGGTCATCTTATCTGAAACTTCATGAACCAGGAAGCTGCTTTTCTGGAAGTCTCCTAGAATAATAAGCTAGGAGGACTCAGAAATATAGGTAAATCAAGAGATGATGAGTTGTAGATAGAATATCAGACATGCGCGGGCCAGTTTTTATATCCTTTCCCTTCCTTATTTGACTATCACTTATGTTTACTATACTTATTCATATAATTCATCATCTATGAGAAATATCTCTTAGAAGAGAAGCCTGCCATATAAGCCAAAATCCCTTTAGAAATCTTAGGGAGACATGGGCATGATCGAAATAGGCAAGGTAGGTTTAGGTGCTGTGGCCAACGAGAACTCCACATGACTAGAAACTTACCTTGAGAACTGATCAATAGGTTTTATTTAAAATCTTGGGGCCCAAGACAGGGGAGGCTTCTCAAGCAGTTGCCAAAATTAAACTTCGTTGGAGGGTGGTAATGCAGACAGATATTCCAGGTTGCCTAGAAAATTTCAGACACTAGAGTGAACTCTGATATACCTAGAGTTCTTCCTTTTACATCAAACCATGACATTTAAAGAAGAAATAGAAGACAGGGGAATTTGTTTATAAGAGATTCCTATTTGGGCAAAGGATGCATCAGATGGCCTCTTCCAACTCCAAGATCCTATAATCCCAAGATGAAAAATTTTGGCCCTAGGAGCATTTTTGATAGAACAAAGCAAGAAATTTGTCACCTCATGAGTAATACTCATAGGCAGCAGGATGTAGTGAGAGAAGCACGCTGGATTCAAGACAAGAATCTCGGCTGTGCTGGCTGGGGAGGATGGGCTTAGTTAGGCCACTTCAATTTTCTGGGCTTCAATTTCTACATCTGTCCAATGAGGGGAATGGCCAAGTTGATCTCCAAAGTTCCCTCCACCTCTAATCGATGATTCTATTATTCTATGGTCCTAGTTCTTTCAAAGACACCTAGTGATTTGAACTGGGATACAGTGAAGATGATCAAAATGCTTTCTGTGAAGACATAGAAAATAATGACTTAAATCATTAGAGAATATCTAGTTCTCTACTTGTTTAAATTACAGGAATGACAGGTTCTTGGCCAGAGAGAGCATACACTTAATAAAGGCTGTTAAGAATACATTTGTCTGGTGTCTGTAAAATCAGAGAGGCTTTAAAATGAAAAGGAATAGATGTGAAATCATTCTAAAGTAGAGGAAAAATGGGGTGCTATAGATGCATAGAGAACTAACCAACCAACATGGATTTTTAAAATATATGTAAAGAAGATGGAATAAAGGATAGGTAACAGAGGATGAATACACAAAATTGTCACAATTTTGTCACAATAATGTCAGGAGTGTAGAGGCTAGTGAGGTAAGCCAACAACAACACAAATATTTTTAGTGCTTTATTGGGGGAAGGAGGAGGCTCAAAGAAAGTCCATGGTTGCTACTGGGGGCAGCTGAAGGAACTGTTCAATTTTTATTTGTTTCTCTTTTGTCCACCAAGGAGCGTGACATTGGGAGGACTAAGAATAAAATGAAAATTGCTTATAAAGAGGTGCTATTCAAGGAGGTAGTAAGAAATGGTGCCCTGGATGAATCTGAGTCACTCGGTTCAAGTGAATGTCCTCAGACACTGAAAGAACTGGACACTACAATTACTGAGTCAACATGAGTGATACGTTGAAGGTTGTAGAGAATGATGGAAGTGCTATAGGACTTGACTAGAGAAGGGTAGGGATTCCCCCAGTTTTCAAAGAAGGCAAGCAAAGTGGCTCTGCAATCTGTGGGTTAATGGCTTGACTTCAGTCCTGGCAATATTCAAGAGATGGTTATTGCCTATCTAAAAAAAGATGCTGCAACAACCAAGTCGTCATGGCTTCAACAAGGATAGGTCATAGCTGACAAAACTTATTCACTTTTTTGACAAGGTTACTAAACTAGGTAATGGTATAGATATAGTTTGCCTAGAACTTCGCAAGGTATTTGAGAAAATATCTCAATCTGTTCTTTGGAAAATGATAGTACAATGAGATGTATTCACAATTGACTGAATGACTAGAGTCAAAGAACAGTCATTAATGGTTCAGTGTTAGCTTAGATGGAAGTCTTCGGTGCAGTCATCCAGGAATTGGTGCCTAGCCCTGTGCTATTTACTGAACATTTTAATCAATGACTTGGATAAAGGTATAGGCATCATCTTTTTCAAACTTTCAGATGACACAAAGCTAACACACCGGATGTCAGGTTCCCAAAACAAATCATGACTAGGCCAGATCATTGCTCCAAAGGTAATAAATAAGACACGTAATAGGGATAAATGTAAGCTCTTACATTTGAGTTTGAAATTTTCATTTCAAAAGTAGAAAAAAAATCTTTAAAAAGAGCTCATGATTGCAGTAGACTACAAACTCAATATGAGCCAACAATGTGAAATGGCAACTAATGATGCTATCTTAGGTAGCACTAAAAGAGGTATAGTGTGTTGGACCAGGACTGTAACAGTGCTTTTATATTCTGCCTTGCTCTGACCATATCTAGAGTATTATGCTCTGGGTATCATAGCATAGGATAAGTCCATAGGAGGACAATTAGGATAGTAAAGAGTCTTGAGTTCATATGAGGATGAGTTAAATAAACCAAGGTTGTTTAGCCTGGAAAAGGAAAAGCTCAGGGGAATCTGACAGGTGAGAGTGAAATTGGAACATTTAAAAAAAAAAGGCCATGAACTGACATGTTCTGACTCTGAGCTCACTCAACACCCCTCTGGCAGTAAGGCTGTACTAACAAACCCAAGGACAAAACACAAGCTTAAAATAAAACCCACCATTTTTCCCTGGTCCCCTCTCTGTCTTTCAAGTGCCATCGAGACCCCAGCTTCAAGCTGTGGAAATTTGCACTGGCTGGGACAGACAGCCAGGCAACCACAGTCCATTAGGAACAAAAGCCTACTAGGGGACCACAACACTATAGAATCAGCACTGCAAAGCTCTGAACTGCCAGTTCTAGGGCAAAAAAAAAATAAGGAATAGAGAGACTGGGACAGCACAGCAGGATAGAACAATGCATACTTTGGGGCTGTGTAGCACTCTACCAAGCCTGAGGGAGAGAACATAGCATCCAGCTGGGGCCAGTTCTGACCACTCAAAGGTCAGCTGGGGCAGAGACCCAAGTAGTGAACCATGAATTGTTCATTGTGGGAGAAGGCTGAAGTGTTTTAAGATATAGCCTTCAAGGAAATCACAATTAGAGGGGAGGGAGTCAGAAAGTGAGTGATGGGGAAAACAAGGAAGGAATTAAAGAATGAAATTACCAGGATTTCAGGAAGAGGAAAATTCAAAGACCTTGAATATAAACAGATAAATCAACAGGAAAAACAGAAGTAAATATGGCCTCCAGATCTAGTAAAAGCATTTAGGTATTCAACACTTGATGAGACAGAGGACCCTGTGGCATTTGAGAAGAACATGGAACTACAACAAAAATGTTTATGAGTGGTTTAAAAGAGAAATGAGAAGTAGGAGAGAAGAATTTATGGCCTACAAAGCAAAAATAGTGGGCAGAATGGCAAAATAGAAAAACCGGAATCTACAGTGGCAAGCTTCACCAAGAAACAAAAGAGATAATAATAGATTGGGAATCAAAATACACAGAAGTGAAAGACAATCTAGAAGAACAGAAGCAAAAAACAATAACATCAAAAGAAATCATGCTCACTCTGCAAGCAAAACATACTGATCTTGGAAACAGGTTGCATAAAGACAACCTAAGGATCATAGCTCTCCCAGAAGAACATGACAGGACCAAAAAAACTTTAATATCATAACAAAGTAAATGATAGAAGAGAAATAACCAGATCTTCTGAACATAAAAAATGAAATTTCAATGAAAAGAATTCACAAATTACCTTCAGAAAAAAACAAACCCTAAGACTGTAAACACATAGTGGTTAAGTTTAATAATTCAAGTAAGAAACAAGAACTTCTTTAAGTGATCAGGAGGAAGACTTTCAAGTACAAAGGAAAGGATGTTTGAATAATGCAAGACTATTCTCTACCCACTAGAAAATGTAGGAGTGAATGGAATAATACATTCCAAAGAGCAATGGAGCACAGGATGTAGCCCACGATGACCTACCCTGCAAATCAAAACTTCATCATACATGAAAAAGATGGGCATTCAATAATAAGGCAGAGTTTAAAATATTTTTAGAACTTATTTAATGGATTAAAAAATTTCTTTCTCTGTCTAGGATATTACATTTGTGTCTTCAAACAGTGAAAATATAGGTGAAGTAATTGAGAATAAAATTCCACCAATTACTTCCTGATCTGTATAAAAGGTAACTAGCCAACATAGTGACTGGCACATTGGACAAATAGTTGATTGATTAACGAATTGGTCATTCAGTCAGGATTTTCAGAGTGAGTGCTTTCTGTTCTCACCATTCCTAAATTAGTTATTTCTAATTTGCCTCTGGATTTCCTCTAACTATAACATAGCCATATTTGGTTCAAAGTGGGCTTATATCCTGGTCAAGGTAGAGTATTTCTGTGCTTTTATAGTGAGGCCATTTTTTCCTATATTATTTTTTCCATATTAGAGAAAAATAACAATAGCAGATCAGTATTACAGATCCAGCCTTCAGTTATTACATAATAATTAGGAGCTACCAGGTGATATGAATGTATGGATGAAAAAAAGCATTTAAGAAAGCTCAATAATGACAGGATTTTTTATGCTTTCCTTCCATCACCAAAACTCCCTGCCCCAGTCTTCGTTTTTACAACAATGCCAGCCACATATACAGTCATTTACTAAATGTTTGTTGAACAAATGAAGCAATTAGTGCTTTGGTCAGTAGAAGAGTACTTATTAAGTGCTTACTAGTGCCAAGCATCAGTTTTGAGAAAAGCGGAAAAAAAAACAAGTTCCTGCCCTCAGAGAACATGCATTCTAAACATGGAGACAACATGTAAATAATTAGATATATACACACAAGACAGACAGTAGATAGAAGGTAATCTTAGAGGGGAAGGCACTCGCAACTTGGAGGGAAGACGAGATAAAACCAGAGAGGAGAGAGAAGCATTAAACTAGCTTATTACCTTCCCGAAGGAGGAGTGCCTGTTCCACACTGCTCTGGGGAGCTGCCAGATCGAGAGCACGCTTGCCTTGATGGTTTAAGCGTCTCAGGCTTGCACCATAGTCTGCTAATAGATCAATGACTTCTGCACTGGATTGCCTGGCCGCTGCATGCAGTGGGGTATCTAACCATTTGCCTTGGTCAACACTGGCTCCTTAAAAGAACAGACATATCACAAGATATTTTTGAGTACTTAGAAAAATTTCAAAATATGTGGTAGAGAAGAATGATAAGCCTAAAGTTTGGAGTTTATGTTTGGGGACACCCCAATTGCCGGTAAGTGTTAAACACATTTCTCAGAAAATGGTCAGTTTTCCATAGTAGAATGAATGAATGAATGAAAAACAAAACCTTTTTAAGTGCTTACAATAGTGCAAAGCACTATGCTATTCACTGGGAAACATAGAAAAGGTAGTCCCAGTTCCAAAGAGACTTGTGTTGTAATGGAGGGGACAAGATATATGGAAAGTTTTAGTCGCAAGTCAAATGTAAAGGTGCACTGGTCCTTAGGGTGCACTAGCAAAGCATATGTTAATGGTCTTCTTTAATGACATTTCAACTGTTAAAATAGTATCAGGTTCTGAGGAACTATTTACAGTACAAAGGACTTTGCTGGCAAGAACTCTCTTTTCTGGGTCTTCTGCAGCTAATTCTGTAGCATCTGCACAGGATTAGGATGAGGGTGGAAAGCGCTGTTATTCCTAAGGCCCTTGGGCTCAGGATCTTGGGTCATCAGGGTCTGAGGTGAGATGATGGTCAATGTGGTGGTTGTCGTTTGACTTGCTTTGCACATACCAAGTCTTTTCTCTCCGTTAACAGGCTGGCTTGCCTGAGGTGTGTGAATGTGAGCTCCTCGAGTACATAACCTGTTTGTCGTTTTGTTTTTATAACCCCAGTGCTTAGCATAGAGCCCTGCATGGAGTGGGTGCTTAATTTAATAAATGCCCGTTGTATTAGATTCTATTGAATTGGACTTAATGGCTAATTCAAGGCCTGGAGTATCTGTAAAACTGTCTAAACTAGAGATTATTTCAAAGTATTTTAATGGAAGGATAGAAGAAGTTAAAAATTTTTCCCCTTGAATATTAGTTATTTCAAAAAAAAACTTTTTGTCTATGAGAATTGTGTAACAAAAATAAGAGATTTCTGATTAAGTTCCTTAGAAAAAATTATAGTGGAATTCCAAAAAATCTCATAGTATGTAAGTTAGCAAAAGGTTGTTTTTATTTTTTAATAAATATTAAGGCAATAAGAAGAAATATATTAAAATGTTTTTAATTTAAAAAAAAAGAAAATATGAAGTCTAAAATCCAGTATTTTTTTCTTGAAATTTAAATTTCTCACTTAAACACCCTTTATTTCAATAACTAGAGCCTGTGAATTCAAAAATTAGTGTGGCCACACAGTTTTGCTTACTCATTCTTCTTGTTACTGGGTTCTTTTATTATTGCAAAATCACTAAGCTAGTGATCAGAAATCATGTGAGGGAGATCTGCTGAATGTTGCCCTAGAGTCAGCATAATTACCATCAGTTGAACTTCATAAACCCCAGGGCAAAGCAAGTCAGTTCCCAGTCCCTGATAAACCCTGAGTGTTTGGTCTCCAACAGAAAATCTAGCTCAGCCAGAATTGCCCTGAAGTCAGAGAAAACAGGTCAGGTCTCTTCAAGGGTGATCCAAAAATTGTGATTTATTTCAACTTTACGCCAAAACCAAGCTAGTCACCTAGAGTTTTTGTGAACCAAACCGGACTCTTGGTCTCTCCTCCTAGCAGGTCTTAACTGTGTACAACTTGACACAGGAGGAGTTTCAATGATAATCACTGAGTGAAATGGGTTTTCTGCCTACTTCTGACAGAATACTTAAGAACTTAAACTGGTTGGGTGTATGAAAAGATTCATTCGAATCTTGTGGCTAACTAAAAGCCAAAGTAATGAATTAAAAGAACTTGAATATCTCTGCAATGAGACGTATTTGCCTTGGCTAACATTAGGAAATGTTCCTTTCGGCAAGCCCATCGTCTTAGAAACCATGAAGGGCGAGCGTTGGCCTAGTGTTCGTTTCATGGACATGAGAAGATTGCTGAAGGTTACCTAGCTCCAAGAGCTTCTTGACACAGTCGGTCCTCTGATAGTTGCAGGCCACGTATAGTGGAGTTCCATGCTGGGGAGCTTCTTGGTCAATATTAACATTATTTGCTAGCAGGATTTCCATACACTCCCTGTGACCTAATTAACACAGAAGAAAACTTCATACAAAAGAAGGAAGTTGTTGCATGTTCAAAGAATCAGAGGATTTCGGAGTTGAAAGGGATGTTAGCAACCATTTAGTACATGCTTTCATTTTGCAGATGAGGAAACTGAAGGACAATGATGTGAAAGTAAGTTACTTCAGGGCAGCTGGGTGGCACAGTAAGTAGAGCACCGGCCCTGGAGTCAGGAGGACCTGAGTTCAAATCCAACTTCAGACACTTGACACTTCCTAGCTGTGTGACCTTGGGCAAGTCACTTAACCCCAATTGCCCTGCCTTCCTCCCTCCAAAAAAAAAAAAAAGTAAGTCACCTCCCCAAGAGCACATAGATTGTCTGTGACAGAGTAAGGGGGAAAAACTAGGCCTCTTGACTCAGTCCACTGGACATTGCTAAATCCCACTTGTCTTATTGTTCACACATCCGGATGTGAGTGCATTTGTGTATGTTGGAAATCTAAACATTCTAGCAAAAGTCAAAAACCCATACGTATATGCTGCACTGATGTTGTAAGATGAATGATAAAATCATCTGAAAAATACTTCAGATACTGGAGCTGATTTATGATTTGAAAAAAAAAAGACCATTCATTGTTGAACTGAACATCTCATCTCAAGCATTTCTTTGCAGATAAGCCGGTCACTTTAAGAACTCATTTATGAAGTGATAGAAAACAATTTCACAAGTTGACGTGGCTATGATCTATGATCATAAAACTCTCCACGGACCTTTATGTTCTCAATTCCTTTTGAAATAAGGAAAATAAAGGCAAGTATTTTATTTTCAAAGAGTGGGCAGATAAGCACCAAAGGGAAAGGGCAGTAGGTCACAGGTCATATTCAGAGTGTGTATATCCAAGTGTATATGTAAAACATAGGTTCATAGATTTAGAGCTGGAAGGGATCTTGGAAGCCAACAAATTAATTGGAAATCTATTAAGAATGAGTCTATCTTCTAACAAGATTAAGGACAAATTACCTTTTATTAATTTCAAGTACATGTAACATGTGGAATTAGGCCAACAAAGTGTTGACTAGTAACGGTCCTTAGGAAGCTTTTCTAATGAAATGACAAAAATGATTTATAATTACAGTGATTATTTCATGTCAGTTAGTGTTTCTGAAGTCTCAAAGTTTTCTGTAAGCAGTTTGTTACCTCGGTAGCTTATTACTCTTAAAATCTTGTTTATTTCTTTAATTTATTTAACAACCTCTTTCTTTATAGATAACATAGAAGTAAACTTCTTTTCAGGCCTTTCAGAATTATCGCAACTTAAAAATTAATGGAATGAATTTGTTTGTGTATATGTGCATGGAGGTATGCCTGCATAGCCATGCAAAGTTAGGAATTAGGATTCTACTTGTGTTTTCTGGAGGAGAATTTGTTAATTTAAGTAAAAGACTGCTCCCTGATTACAAATACCAGCAAAGTGTTGCCTGAGCCTGAGACTCAGTTCGAAATATGAAAAATTAGAAGAATTTATGAGAAATCTAAACATAATTTTGAAATTCAAAACATTTCCAGTTATTTGTGCATATAGATGGCTTAAATGAAGGCAGAATGTCTCTCTCCATAAACAATGATTAATTTTGAAAAAAGAACTATGAATTGTTGATGAATTTACTAATGATTCTTTAATTCTGGACAATGAGCAGTGTTTGGTCTTTAGCCATAATATGTATCTTATACGCATATGTGTGAGGATAACCTAGCACACTGCGTGCGCTTGTGTTATGCCCCAGGTGTGAGTAGATGGGCCCTTCCCAAAGTTCAGAGAAACTATTTAGGTCTCTCTGATTTCCCAACTCTTCAGGGAGAAGGAGATGTTTCTGGCTAAGAGAAAAAAGAAAAACAAAGACTTTCTAAAGTGCTTTATAAGATTATTACCAAAGTACACAACTACAATATCTGAGGTTTTGTACCAAAGTGTATGACTAGACTGTATCATCAGGCAATCAAATAGTCTTGGCTGAATGATACCAAGTGTCTAGTATATCATGAAACGGGAATAGGGAGAATGAGAACTTGTGTGTCTTTTTTTATAACATCATGCAAAGAGCCCCAATAGCTGACATGTTTGCAATACCATTACTAGGTCTGTATCCCAAAGAGATCATATAAAAAGGGAAAAGGACCTAAATGTACAAAAATATTTATAGCAGCCCATTTCTGTGATGGCAAAGATTTGGAAATAGAAGGGATGCCCATCAATCGGGGAATGGCTGTACAGGTTGTGGTATATGAATGTAATGGAATACTATGGTCCAATTGCTTGCTGCTATTAGTCCTTCAATCTTGAAGAGGACCATGACATTAGGGAGGTGAAGTCATGACATGCAAGTGAACTGGATTTAAGTGAAAGAGGGCTGTGCAACGTCACCAGCCTCACTTTCTCCTCTGGAGCCATCTGGGTCCAGTAGCCAGATATGGATCAGGACAACTGGAGATAGCCCAAGACACTATTGTTCTATGAGAAATGATGAGCAGGCAGATTTCAGAAAAACCTGGAAAGGTTTACATGAACTGAGGCTGAGTGGAGTGAGCAGAATCAGGAGAACACGGTAACACGGTAACAGCAACATTGTGTGATGATTAACTATGACAGAATTAGCTCTTCTCAGCAATACAATGATCCAAGACGATTCCAAAAGACTCATGATGGAAACAGCTGTCCACATCCAGAGAAAGAACTATGGAGTCTGAATGCAGGTTGAAGCAGATTATTTTCACTTTTTTGTTGTTTTTTCTTTCTTGTGGTTTTTCCCTTTTGTTCTGATTCTTCTATCACAACATGACTAACGTGGAAATACGTTTAAAATGACTGTACATGTATAACCTATATCAGATTGCTGGCTCTCTTGGGGAGGAGGAAGGGAAGGGAGAGAGGGAAAAAATTTGGAATTCAAAATCTTACAAAAATGGGTATTAAAAACTATCTTTACAGGTAATTGGTGGAAAATACTGTTGAGTAAAACAAAAAAAAGAAAAAAAAGAAGCGATCGTGCTAGGAAAAAAAAACAACTAACTTGTTTGATGAGGGGCAAATAACTATTTACTCTTTGCTGCAGTTTATTCATCTCCAAAATAAACTAACATTCGCCCTTTAATACATAACCAAGGATTGTGTGTTTAAAGTATTTTAAACTTCTTTTTGAATTCAAAGTCTTTATGTCCTTAAGATGGGTAGAAAGATTCTGAATATCTTAAACAACAGTTGCTCTTTGAATATGACCTATGACCAATTGTCCTTTTCCTTCAGTGCTTATTTTATCGAATCATACCCATTCTTTGAAAATAAAATACTTGATTTTATATTCCTTATTTCAAAAGGAATTGAGAACAGAGGGATCCGTGGATGGTTTCATGATCATAGCCAAGCCAACTTGTGAAACTGTTTTTCAATCACTTCATAATTGGGTTCTTAAAGTAACTGGCTTATCTACAAAGAAATACTTGAAATGAATAGTTGTTTCCATCATAAATCAGGTCTAGTATCTGAAGCAGTTTTCAGATGATTTTATCATTTATCTTACAACATCAGTACAGTGTGTAATCTTAATGCAGCACTTGGGATAGCTACAGCTTTGCTTTTGTAGACTTGCTAGCTAGCAAGCTAGCAAAAAAAGCCTGCCCAGGGACTGAGCATCATTCTTGTGAACATGCTACAGAAGCAGCCCACATGAGACAGGAGGACAGGAGAGGACCTCAGACCCAGGGAGACTGTGAGAAGAGTTGCTTCACAGCTGCAAATGCAAAGTTAAAGTATTCAAATTAATACAATGTTCTAATTATTACCTTTCCCATCCCTCACCCCTCACCCCCCAGCAACATGAGATATAGTCAAGAGGTAGAGACCAGAATATTTCTTTCAAGGTTAATGTCTAATTAATTACATATTTCTAATGTGTTTGCCTACTTCAATTTTTTCCCCATTCCAGGACATCCTCCACTCACTCAGTTGCCAAAGTGGTTTCCTGAATTTCTGCTCTGACTGTGTCATCCCCTTTTCCCAGTGGCTCCCTGTTACCTCTAGGATAAAATAAAAAGTCCTCTGCCAGGCATTTAAAGCTCTTCAGAACCCCATCACTTCCTGACTTTCCACACTTCTTACATGCTTACACTCCCCTCAACATGATCCGGCTCTGTTGTTCCAAACACAGTTCCACACACGTGGCCCTACTTCTCCCATCTCTGTATGTCCTGGATGTCCCCCATGCTGGGAATGTATTTCCTCCTCCCCTCTGCATTTTGAAATCCTGGTTCCCTTTAAGACTCAGTTCACATATCACCTTCTTATATGAAGCCTCCCTGCCCACTGCTAGTGATCACCCTCTCAAAACAACATTGTTTTGATCTTGGATAGAGTGTTACATATACTTGAGGAAAGCATGGCATAGTGGAAAATAGAGCCAGTTTAGAAGCCAAAAAGACCTAGACTCAAGCCTCACCTTGAACACATCCTGGCTGAGGAAACCCGGACAAGTTATTTAACCTCTGGGTGGTATCTAGGCAACTCTCTAAGACTATCAAGTATTGCAAAGAAGGTGCAGACCTGCATTGGTAGAGGGAGTTTTCCCACCTGGGAGTCCTCTATACCACTGAAATCACACATCCAATCTCTATCCCTATGAACACACTTACATATGTGCAGTGGACATTATCTTCCCCATTAGAATGCAGGAGAACACTGAAGGCAGGAACTATTCCACTTTCTTCTTAGTTCCATAGTTCCTGGCACAAAGAGCACTTAATAAATGCTTGTCGATTAACTGATTACATAAAGCCCTCAAGCACATAGTCAAGGGATACTGAAGCCTTTGCTGTAGCCTTGGGGTGCCCTGGTTTAAACCCATCTCCCCACCTTACCTCTCTTCACAGCCTCATGGATGGGTGAAGCCAGGTGGTCATCCAGTTGTGGCTTGGCTCCAAATGCAAGGAGCAGGTTGACACAGGCAGGGCTCCCACTACAACATGCATTAAAGAGAGGTGTGACTCCATGCACAGTGGTTCCATTCACCTGGTGAGAGTAGTAACACTTTATTTGTATATCACATTTCAGTTTCCAGAGCTTTTATAGGTATTCGATCTTCACAACAACCCTGTGAGCTAAGCAGGGAATCTACTATGCCTGTTTTATAGAAGAAAATGTTTTTACAAAAAGAGATGAGGCTCAGATTCAATCTGCCTGACTTGTCAATACAAGCATCACAAACACTCAGATTCCTTAAGATTCTACCCAATATGGCAGATCTTTATAAACTCTGTGTTTTTCTTTGGCTTGGGGGGGTGGGGCAGAGCCAAGATGGCCACTGGAAAGCAGGGACTTGCGTGAGCTCCCCGCCAGGTCCCTCCAAAAACCTATAAAAAAATGGCTCGGAACAAATTCTAGAACTGCAGAACCCACAAAACAGCAGAGGGAAGCAGGGATCGAGCCCAGGATAGCCTGGATGGTCACTGGATGAGGTCTATGCAAGGAGTGTAAGGGAGCAGAGCTCAGCATGGGCAGGATCAACCAGACAGGGAGCCGGGCAGAACAGGCCCTAGCACCCTGAATCAGTGAGCTGTGGCAGTTACCAGACTTCTCAACCCACAAACATCAAAGACAGAGAAGGTTAGTGGGAAAAGCTGTGGGGGACAGAGTTCAATGTTTGGCCACTGCCCCGGGGCAGCGGGGGTGGTGCAGCTACAGAACTACAGCTGCAGTTACTTCCGGCCCCATACCCACCTGGTGGGAGGAATTAAGTGGTGGATCAGAGCAGGAGTGCAGAGCCTGCTGAAGATTTGCGTCAGGGTTGGCAGTTCTTGGGGAAGAAGGAGTGCTGGTGTGGCAGAGCTGGCTGTATAGAAATAGCTCTGAAATCAAAAGTGCATCCCCTCAATCTTGGAATAAAGTACTCTTTACTCTACAAGCAGTCATACCCCGCTGAAAAACTCAAGGGTCAAGTAAGTTGGCTGGGAATATGGCCAGGCAGCAAAAACAGACTCACATTCAGACTCAGACTTTGGAATCTTTCTTTGGTGACAAAGAAGACCAAAACATACGGCCAGAAGAAGTCAACAAACTCAAAGACCCCACATCAAAAGCCTCCAAGAAAAACATGAACTGGTCTCAGGCCATGGAAGAGCTCAAAAAGGAGTTGGAAAAGCAAGTTAGAGAAGTAGAGGAAAAATTGGGACGAGAAATGAGAATGATGCAATAAAACCATGAAAAACAAGTCAATGACTTGCTAAAGGAGACCCAAAAAAATACTGAAAAATATACTGAAGAAAACAACACCTTAAAAAATAGACTAACTCAAATGGCAAAAGAGCTCCAAAAAGCCAATGAGGAGAAGAATGTCTTGAAAGGCAGAATTAGCTAAATGGAAAAGGAGGTCCAAAAGACCACTGAAGAAAATACCACCTTAAAAATTAGATTGCAGCAAGTGGAAGCTAGTGACTTTATGACAAATCAAGATATTATAAAACAGAACCAAAGGAATGAAAAAGTGGAAGACAATGTGAAATATCTCATTGGAAAAACCACTGACCTGGAGAATAGATCCAGGAGAGATAATTTAAAAATTATTGGACTACCTGAAAACCATGATCAAAAAAAGAGCTTAGATATAATCTTTCAAGAAATTATCAAGGAAAATTGCCCTGATATTCTAGAGCCAGAGGGTAAAATAGAAATTGAAAGAATCCACAGATTGCCTCCTCAAAAAGATCCCCAAAAGAAAACTCCTTGGAACATTGTTGCCAAATTCCAGAGCTCCCAGGTCAAGGAGAAAATACTGCAAGCAGCCAGAAAGAAACAATTTGAGTATTGTGGAAACATAATCAGGATAACACAGGATCTAGCAGCTTCCACATTAAAGGACCAAGGGGCTTGGAATATGATATTCCGGAGGTCAGTGGAGCTAGGATTAAAACCAAGGATCACCTACCCAGAAAAACTGAGTATCATGCTCCAAGGCAAAATAGGGATTTTCAATAAAATAGAGGACTTTCAAGCTTTCTCAGCAAAAAGACCAGAGCTGAATAGAAAATTTGACTTTCAAACACAAGAATCAAGAGAAGCATGAAAAGGTAAACAAGAAAGAGAAATCACAAGGGACTTAATAAAGTTGAACTGTTTTGTTTACATTCCTACATGGAAAGATGATGTGTATGATTCATGAGACCTCAGTATCATAGTAGCTGAAAGAAATATGCATATATATATATATATGTGTGTGTGTGTGTATGCATATATATATACATATGTGTGTGTCTATGTATGTATATATACATATACATATACATATACATATACATATACATATACATATACATATATATATAGACAGAGGGCACAGGGTGAGTTGAATACAAAGGGTTCATATCTAAAAAAATAAAATCAAATTAAGGGATAAGAGAGGAATATACTGAGAGAGGGAGAAAGGGAGAGATAGAATGGGGTAAATTATCTCGCATAAAAGTGGCAAGAAAAAGTGGTTCTCTAGGACGGAAGAGGGGGCAGGTGAAGGGGAATGAGTAAATCTTGGTCTCATCGGATTTGACCTGAGGAGGGAATACCATACACACTCAATTGGATATCTTACCCCACAGGAAAGAAAGTAGAAGTAGACAAAAAGGGGGGACGATAGAAGGGAGGGCAGACAGGCAGAGGAGGTAATAAAAACAAACACTTTTGAAAAGGGACAGGGTAAAGGGAGAAAATTAGATAAAGGGGGATAGGTTAGGAAGGAGCAAAACATAGTTAATCTTTCACAACATGAATATTGTGGAAGGGTTTTACATAATGATACGCACGTGGCCTATGTTGAATTGCTTGCCTTCTTAGGGAGGGAAGACGGGAGAGAATTTGGAACTCAAAGTTTTAAAAACACATGTTCAAAAAAGTTTTTGCATGCAACTAGGAAATAAGATACACAAGCAATGGGGTGTAGAAATTTATCTTGCCCTGCAAGAGAAGAAGGGAAAGGGGGATGAGAGGGGAGTGGGGTGAGAGATGGGAGGGCTGACTGGGGAATGGGGCAACCAGAATATACGCCATCTTGGAGTGGGTGGGAGGGTAGAAATGGGGAGAAAATGTGTAATTCAAACTCTTGTGAAAATCAATGCTGAAAACTAAATGTATTAAACAAATTAAATATAAAAAGAAAGAAAAACAAAAAGAAATGAACATCTATGCTTATTTTGCAAAAGAAAAGTCTCTAACTTGCCTGACATCACAGGGTTAATAAGTAGAAGACCTGGAATCAGAACCCAGGTCATTAGACTCAACTCAGTGTGCTCAACACCCAACAACGCCACATTGTGCTACCTCTGATGTTTACTACTGGGGTGTCGTTGAGTAATTTGCTTAACTTCTCTGGGCCTCAGTTTCCTCATCTCTAAAAAAAGAGGGTTGTATTAAGTGGTTTCTGAGGTCTCCTTCAGCTTTTGATCTATGATCTGGGGATCCCATTAACCTAAGACACTCTTAGAAGGAAAAGTGAAGAACACTTGAAGCTTGTGTTTTTGAAATAATTCTCCTTGCTCCAAAGATATTAAAGAAAGAGAGGAAAGACCCACATGTACAAAAATATTTATAGCAAACATATTTGTAATAGAGGTAGCTGAGCAGGCACAGGCTTAGCTGCTGAGGAGACCCCAGGCACCCCCACCCCCAGCCCCTGCCATCATGAGCTCCACCACCCTGCAGTGATCCACCAGTCAGTGGTCCAAGCCCCAGTTCGAAGAACAAAGAAGACAAAAACTTGAGGAATACCTTACAAGAAGGAAAACACTTTCTGTCTTAGGAAAAGCAGATAACCAGCAATACTAACTGTAATAGAAAAGTATCTGAAGACCCAATCCAGGAGGTACCAAAAGCTCTGATGCTTACCAGCATCAAAATCGATGATAAAGAAAATGCTAATCAGCCTATATGGAGAAAAAAAATTCCCACAGTAGAAAGAAATAGCATTCCTTTAAAATCTGCCAATGTATTGACAAATTCAACCATAGCTGTTGATGTATGTTATCCTGAGAACTGTGATCCAACTGTCACCAAATGAAGATGACCCTAAAATTGACTGTGTCACTTAACCAAACTTTTTACCTTAAATCAGGCCTGTACAACATATGGCTCAGCGGCCACTTGCAACCGGGCCACTTGCAGCCCTCAAAAGGATTTTGGGTGGTTGTCACATGGCCCACAGCAACCAACCATGACTGATGATGGTTGGTTGCTGCAAGTCACTTGACAGCCACCTGAAATCCTTTGGGGGCCATAGGTAGTGCAGGCCTGCCTTAAGTGAAATAATAAGGAGAAACAACTAATTGCAGAGAAATTGAAGCAAGATGCTACCTTGTCAAAGGATCCATTCCTTGGCTCTTACGGTGGCAGAGTTGTTCAGTCTAAGGTTAACTCATTTCAAAAGCCATCAGTGGCTATCGATGAAAGTTCTATGACAAGTAAGATGACTTCAACTATTGTTCCTAAAAGAAGGCCTCAGTCTGTAAGCAGCACCAATGGAGCTCTGAAAAGTGGTAGAACAACATCTGTTACTGTTTCCATTAAATCTGATGGCACTGTTTCTTCCCAGAACAAAACAGCCTTTCACCCTTCCAGGAAAAATCAGGTTGACGCTATCCAGAAAAAGGAGAAAGAAGCCACTGGTAGAACCTCTGTCAATGTTACTATCTGAAAAGAGCCTCATAAAAAGAGATTACCTCTCTCAAATCCACTTCTACCAAATGTCAAGACAAACCTCATTTCTAGCATAAAAGAAAATCAAGCACCATCAAAAGGCAGACCATCTATGGCTGCAATTCGTGGTCCTCAGTCTAAATTGGCTTCAACTTTCAGTGGAAAATTCAGAGAGGATTCCAACACTGTCGATAAGAGAAGATACTTTTAAACAAAAGCGCTCATCAACATGGGAAGAACTACACTAACCAAAGAACCAAGAGAAGAGAGAAGAGCTTGTCTGGTTGAGTGGCAAAATGACAGAAGAGTAATTAAAAGACCACCTACATACCTGCTCCACCTAAGATGGAACTCCCAAAAGAAAAACCTGCTGAGTCTTTTTGGACCACCATTGCAAAGAAAATGAGTAAAGGTCATTCACTAATAAAGTCAAGAAAATATTTTCTAAGTAGTTGAACCCAATTAATGAGGGATGTTCAAGGGAAGAAGTACTGATAACACTGGAAGAGCTCACTGTAAAAATTCCGGATGCCAAAGAACTTGTTAAGTTTTGGGAATGCCTTGCACACCTTGAACCCATTGTAAGCTCTCTTGAAAGTATCACTGTGGTTGGGTGGAACTAAAATGGCAGAGTAAAGGCCGGGACTCACCTGAGCTCTCCCTCACATGCCTCCAAATACCTTTAAAAAAAAGACTTTACACAAATTCTAGAGTGGCAAAACCCATAAAAAGGCAGAGTAAAACAAATTTCTAGCCCAAGACCACTTGGAAGGTTGGCAGGAAAGGTCTGTTGCACCAAATTGAGAGAGGAGCACAGTCCAGTGGAGGGTATGCCAAGGCCCAGAAAACCCAAAGCTGGACTTGGGGAGACTGAATCAGTGAGCAGTGGTGGTTTCCAGACTCCTCAGTCCACAGATGCGAAAGACTAGATCTGAGCACCTGAGTGCAGAGTAAAGTATAGTCAAGCACAGGCAGGCCAGCACAGCCGTAGCCCCAGCAAACCAGGAGCAGGCCTTATGACTGAATCGGCAGTGACAGAGGCAGCAGCTGCTTCCAGAACTCTCAGCTCATAGACAGTAAGGAAGTCAAACAACTGGTCAGAAGGAGATTAGAGGGGTCTTTTTTCCTATCACTGAGGCAGGATTCTGTTGCTCTGCTTGGATCCTGAGTTGCAGGTTGCAGTCCTGAGTGGCAGTCTTAAGGTGAGAAGGAGCACTAGCATAGCAGAGCTTGCAGCAGCAGTGGAGGGGGGACCCTCCTCACAGTTTCAGAGTAGAAAAGAGTGCTTATGGTTGCTCACAGACCAGAGCACAGGACAGGGGAGTAGTACACATTTCTCCTTTCACAGGTTCCCAAAGTGGGTGATACCACCCCCTAGGGGGTTCTGGGATGATTCAAGGCAGAGACAGTAGTAGCCTCAAGTGAAATTGGGGAGCATTGAATAAAAATAAGGGGGTGGTGGAAGGAATAGGAAAGAAGAGAAGATAAGAAAATTTGGGAAAAAAACTCATACGGGTTTCATCTGCTGTGTAGCAGAGTTAAAGTCATAGTGATTACATTGTTTTCCAAATAAACGCACAAAATGCAAGTTATAACCAATCAATGGTCAAGTCTGCCAACAGGTCTTAACAAGCAAGTGTGTGCAAGGGAGCCTGTCACACATTGTCAGGAAGTCCAGCATGCACTGGCAGGAATATGTGCATATAATGACTTGTTTATAATACAGTACTATATGGTTACATGATGCAATATTGCATCATCAAAATTTCAATGGAAGAATAAAACCTACAAATTTAAAATAAATTATTAAAGATGTAATTTTTAAAAAATATATATTTTATATTTTTTGAATTGACACAAATTTTTAAAAAAACATTAAAGGGTTAAAGAAAGTAGATTCCCAGGGCGGGGCACTGTGTAATTTTTTTAAAGGGGGCGCTAGGCCAAATAAGTGTGGGAACCTCTGCCTTAGACCATACCACCTTGGAAGAACTGAAAATTTTCAGGTCCCTAGAAATAACTGAAAACAGCTGCACAAAACCCCTGAAGTTTGGGACAATGCATCCTCCACCCTGGAAGCAGAACCCTATTGTAACAAAGAGTTAAAAATCAAGTAATAGGCAGGAAAATGAACAAAGAACAGGAAAAAAAAACTGACTATAGGAAGTTACTATGGTGTGTTGGCAATCAAAATGGGCTCTTAGCACTTAGTTCAACCAAGTGCCCTTGAACAGTTTGGCCTTTATTTCCTTGATTAAATTAGGAGTCCTTGATGACCTCCTTGCCTCAAGGGAAAGCCTAGTTTTCATGGATTTGAGTGACATGTTTGTGACATCAGAGGCTTTTAGACCATGTGGTTTTAAGTCGCATCTTTGTGATGATTTTAGGTCTTGTGGGTAAGTCGCCTGTGCGACTCGCCCTTGACCCTGAAAAAGATATAAAACCAGGGGTTTGCTTTCTCTTTTTCGAAGCTCTGACCCACAACAGTTGTGGCACATGTGACTCTGGCCCAGCCATTGTTAGGAACTCCCCAGCTGAACTCAGATGTTGGTAACTATAAATTGTATTTGGTCTGTCTGTCGATGTTTGTAATTTGTTTGTATTTGCTCTGAAGTTCAGGGTGCTGGCTTTTTCCCCTGAACTAAATGAATGATATTTGTATACTGGATTAAAGGAAACTTATCAACCCCTTAATGTTGCTTTCCTTAGTAAAGCAGATCAAAAGAACCTAGGCTTTTGCAGCATTCTGTGAGTTGGTTGTTGTTGATTTTACACCCCCCACAGCAGCTGCTACCTGGATTGTTGAAACATATGGTGACAAGTAAGATCAAAATACACACTCAGAAAAAGACAACAAAGTCAAAGCTCCTACATCCAAAGCCTCCAAGAAAAATATGAATTGGTTTCAGGGCATGGAAGAGCTCAAAAAAGATTTTGAAAATCAAGTAAGAGAAGTAGAGGAAAAATTGGGAAGAGAAATGAGAGTGATGCAAGAAAATCATAGCTTAGTAAAGGAGACACAAAAAATACTGAAGAAACTAGCACCTTAAAAAAACAGACTAGGGCAAATGATAAAAGAAGTCCCAAAAGCCAATAAGGAAAAGAGTGCCTTAGAAAGCAGAATTGGCCAGATGGAAAAAGAGGTCCAAAAGCTCACCCTGATATTCTAAAGCCAGATGGTAAAAATAGAAATTGAAAGAATCCACTGATCACCTCTTGAAAGAGATCCCATAATGAAAACTTCTGTGAATATTACAGCCAAATTCCAAAGTTCTCAGGTCAAGGAGAAAATGTTGCAAGCAGCCAGAAAGAAACAATTCAGGTGTCATGTTGCCACAATTAGGACAACACAAGATTTATCAGTTTCTATATTAAAGGATCAGAGGACTTAGAATATGATGTTCGGGAGGACAAAGGAGCTAGGATTACAACCAAGAATCACCTACCCAGCAAATATAATCCTTTAGGGGAAAAAATGAAAATTCAATGAGATAGAAGATTTTCAAGCATTCTTGATGAAAAGACCAGAGTTGAACAGAAAATCTGATGTCCAAATACAAGACTTAAGAAAAGCATAAAAAAGTAAACAGGAAAGGGAAATCATAAGAGACCTAATAAGTTTAAAGTGTTTACATTCATTCCTACATGGGAAGATGACATTTGTAACTCATATGACCTTTCTCTTTAGTAGTTAGAAGGAGTATATATAGACATAGGGCATAGGTGTGAGTTGAATATAACGGGATAATGTCTAAAAAATAAAATTAAGGGGTGAGACAGGAATGTACTGGGAGAAAGTGAAAGGGAGAGGTAGAATGGGGTAAATTATCTCACATAAAAGAGGCAAGAAAAAGCTTTTACAATGGAGGGGAAGAGGGGGGAGGTGAGGCAGAGTGAGTGAACCTTATTCTCCTCAGAAGTAGCTCAAAGAGACAATAACATACACACTCAATTGGATATAGAAATCTGTCTTGCTCTACAGGAAAGTAGGAGGGGAAGAGGATAAGAGAATGGAGTGGGAAATAGAAAGAAGGGCACATTTGGGGAAGGTGTGGTCAGAAGCAAAACACTTTTGGGGAGGGACAGGGTGAAAGAAGAGAGATAACAGGCTAAATGGGGGAGATATGTTGGAAGGAAATAGATCTAGTAATAGTATCTGTGAAAAAAATTTTGACACAAGTTTCTGATAAAGGTCTCATTTCTCAAACATATAGAGAACTGAGTCAAATTCATAAAAATAAGAGCCATTCTCCAACTGATAAATGATCAAAAGATATGATCAGTTTTCAAATGAAATAATCAAAGCTATCTATAGTGATATGGGAAAAATGTTCTAACTCACTATTGACAGGAAAAATGAAAATTAAAATAATTCTAAGGTACCTATTAGATTGGCTAATAGGACAGAAAAGGTAAATGACAAATGTTGAAGGAAATATAAGAAAAATGAGACTTTAATGCACCGTTGGTGGAGCTGTGAACTGACAACCATTCTATACAGCAATTTAGAACTATGCCCAAAGGCCCACAAAACTGTACATACCCTTTGACCTAGCAATAGCACTACTGGGTCTGTATCCCAAAAGAGATAAAAGCAAAAAGGAAATGGGCCTATATGTACAAAAAAATTTATATTACATGCCCCAACTGAGAAATGGTCAAGGGATATGAACAGGCAGTTTTCAGAGGAAAAAATTAAAGATATGTATAGGCATACGAAAAAATGCTCTAAATCACTATTGATTAGAGAAATGCAAATCAGAACAACTCTTAGGTACCACATCTCTCCTGCCAGATTGGCTAACATGACAAAACAGGAAAATGATAAATGCTGGAGAGGATGTGAGAAAATTGGAACACTGTTACATTGTTGGTGTTGTGAACTGATCCAGCCATTCTGGAGAGCAATTTGGAACTATGCCCAAAGGGCTATAAAAATGCGCATACCTTTTGACCCAGCAATATCACTTTTAAGGCTATATCCCAAACAGATCACACAAGTGGGAAATGGACCTGTATGTACAAAAATATTTATAGCAGCTCTTTTTGTGATAGAGAAGAATTGGAAATCAAGGGGCTGCCCATCAATTGGGGAATGGCTAAACAAGTTGTGGTATATGAATGTAATGGAATACTATTGTGCTATAAGAAATGGGGAAGATACGGACTTCATAATAACCTGGAAAGACCTCCATGATATGATGCTGAGTGAGCGGAGCAGAACCAGGAGAACATTGTACACAACCACAGTTATATTGATTCTGTTATGACTAACTTTGATAGACTTGGCTCTCCTCAGCAATACAAGGTTCAAAGACAACTCCAAAGGACTCATGATGGAAAGAACTATCTACATCCACATAAAGAACTATGGAGTCTGAATGCAGATTGAGGCAAACTATTTGTTCTCTTTTTTTTTTTTTTGGTTTTGTTTCTTCTTTCTCATGAATCATTCCATTGGTCACAATTCTTCTTTACAACTTGACTATTGTGTAAATAAGTTTAATGCGAAGGTATATGGAGAAGATAAATCAGATTCCATGCCGTCTTGGGGGGCGGGGGTAAGGGGAGGGAGGAGAAGAAAATCTGGAACTCAAAAACATGCAGAACTGAGTGTTGTAAACTAAAAATAAAAAATCTTAATTAGAGAAAAAGGTGATTGTACATGAAACTGCAAATCTATTATGTACAACTTGCTATTCTTTTTAAATCTATAATAAAGTTATCATGTAACTTTCAAAAATGTAGTAGTCCTTTTCTGGGGGCAAAGAATTAGAAATTGAGGGGTTGTCCATCAACTAGGGAATGGCTGAACAAGTTGTGGTATGAGATTATGATGAAGTACTATTGTACTATAAGAAATGATGAGCAGGATGCTCTCAGAAGACCTGGAAAGACTTCCACGGGCTGATGCAAAGTGAAATGTACTATGTACAATGTAACAGGAATACTGTACAAAAATCCAAGACAACTCTGAAGGACTTATGATGAAAAATGCTATCCATCCCCAGAGAAAGAACTGATAGCGTCTGAATACAATGGGGTAAATTGATTGAAACATACTCTTTTTTTACTTTATTTTTCTTGAGGTTATTTGCTTATGTTTTCTTTCACAACATGACTATTATGGATATGTTTTGCATGACCACACATGTATAACATATCAAATTTCTTGTCTTCTCAATGGCGGGCAGTGCGGTGAAGAGGAGGAAGGGAAGGAATTTGGAACTCAAAGTTTTAAACACAAATGTTAAAAATTGTTTTACACGTAACTGGAGAAAAATAAAATACTAAATAAATTTAAAATGTATCAATTGTTAAAAAATATCATTGCAATATATGAAAAAGCTATTCTTGTAGTCAGCCCTGTAGACTGAAGAAATGAGTCACACATCTGCAGATATCCTAACAATGAAGAGCCAAGTGACAGCTAATTCTGGGGAGAATGTTGATGAGCTTTGTTCAGCTAATGAAGAAGTCAACAAAGTATGTAATGAAGTTATAAATCAGGATAAAATTGTGTTGATGGGGTATCAGCAGTGAAAAATTCAGAATCAAACAAAACAGATCATAAAACAAGGAATGTAAAGCTTTAAGAGTTTGAGAGCAAGAGGATAAAGCAGAAGATTCAAACAGTGATTTAGAAACTCCTGAAAAGGAAACCAGGGGGTCTTATGTCATTAAATATAATGTGCCAACTACTCCATACTTGCAAAGTGTGAAAAAGATGAATTTTGATGAAAATAGTTCTTCATTTAAGGACTTAGTCTCTGACACCAGTGAGGCGTTCTTGACAGCTTCAGGAAAAGTTTTGTAAATTAGCAAATATGTTAAAAGATCGTTATCCCTGTGTTTCTTCACTGGAACAGTTAGCAGAACTGGGAAGTGAAACAAGTACCATGCAAACATTACACTAAGTGCAACTTCCCTTAAAGAAGAAGCTAAGAAAAAAAAACCAACCAGAAATCAAACTAAACTTTAACAAGGGAAGAAATATATTTAAAAACTCTTACCAAATTAAGTGTTTTTGTTTCACATTTCCCACAGATGAGTAGATTATTACCTAAGTTTTTACTAAGTTATTACTACAATTAAAATATAATTGATAAGGTACTTAAGTAGCAGGATTTGACTTGCATGGATTAGTAAACAGATGTAGCCTTATTATCAAAAAGTAACAAGTTAGTGACTTTTTTGAGATTGGTAAAGACTGTCTCAAACAAATTTATTGTACATCTTGTATTTTTATATTATATTATTTTGAGCAAGAAAAATCTCAGTATAACTAATTCAAGAATAACATAGCTGACTATTATATATACATATATATATATATATATATATATATAAATTTTTGGTGATGATTTAAATGGATGTATACAAATACAATCAAAAGAACAATGTTGGAAAATGAAGTTTTTCTAGAAATGTGTTTGGAGGAAGTATGCTAGCATGATATATTTTTTTACATTAGAGGAAATGTGTTCCAATTTAGTAAGATTAAAATATTCACTTTAATTGGGGTTTTTAGAGTAGCATCTATATTAATTTAACATTCATCTTCCAAACATTTCTCAATTTTTAATAACTAAGACCATGAAATTTTGTTGAGCTTTTTTAAGATATAGAAGCTGCATTAAAATTTTTATCATAAATAAAAAAATGTTTGTTATAGTAAAGAACTGGAAACAAAGGGAGTGCCCATCAATGGGCAATAACTGAACAAATTATGATATATTAACATAATGGAATATTATGAAGTCATAAGATACATAACAAAAGAGATGGTTTCAGAAAAACTTGAGAAGAATTATATGAACTAATAGAGTATAAAATCGAATTCATTACCTTTCTACCTAAACCCTCCCATCTTCCTAACTTCCTTATTACCAAGGGTACTAGCATACTCCCAGGTACTCTAACTCACAACCTAGGCCATCACCCTAGGGACTTGTCGCTCTCACCCCTCACCACTATATCCAATCTGTTGCCAAGGACTGTAGATTTTACCTTCAAAACATCTCTTAGATATGCTTCCTTTTCTCATCTGACATTACTTCTATCTTGGTGCAGATCCTCATCACGTCACACCTGGACTATGCAAAAACCTTCTGGTTGATCTCCCTTTCACGAGCCTTTGTACTTCATTTCATCCCCCACTTAGCTATCAAAATGATCTTCCTTAAAATGTGGATCTAACTATGTCACACATCTCCCACACACCCATCCATTCAATAAATTCCAGTGGCCCCCTATAACTTCCAGAATCAAACATAAAATATTCTGTTTGGCTTTTAAAGTCCTTCATAAGTCCTTTCAAAAGCCTCCTTCCTGCAGTCTTCTTACACTTTGTACCCCACCTTCCTGACATACTCAATGTTTGATCCGTGAGATTATAGGGAGCCACTGGAATTTATTGAGTGTGTATGTGTGTGGGGGTGCTGTGTCTTAAACAAGAAAGTCTTCTCCCAAATCCAGGCATTCCTACTGGCTATCTCCTGTGCTCAGAATGCCCCTCATCTCCTCTTTCTGGCTTTCCTGGCTTCCTTTAAGTTCAAGCTAAAGTTCCACCTTCTTCAGGAAGCTTTTCCCAATGACTATTATTTCTAATGTCATCCTCTGTTGATTTCTAATTTTTCCAGTACAGACTTTGCACATAGTTGTTTGCATGATGTTTTGCCAATTAAACTTTAAGCTCCTTGAGATCAGAAGCTTTCTTTTAGGCACATAGAAGGTGCTTAATAATGTTTAACTACTGATTGACTGATGAGGGAAGCTATCTCTTGACAGAAGAATGATGGACTACTACAGGTGCAAAACTGGACATCCAGTTTTGACATGGCATATGTATGACTTTATTTTGCTTAACTATGCTTATTTGTTATAAAGATTGTGGATGCTTTTCTTTTACTTTATTTTGCTGTTGTTTTAATCTGGAGGGAGAAAAAAGAGGAGGATAGGGTTGGCAAAAAA
This sequence comes from Trichosurus vulpecula, assembly GCF_011100635.1. Classification (NCBI taxonomy): domain Eukaryota; kingdom Metazoa; phylum Chordata; class Mammalia; order Diprotodontia; family Phalangeridae; genus Trichosurus; species Trichosurus vulpecula. The sequence goes on from NC_050574.1 coordinate 420,553,531, forward strand.
GAAGAAAAGAAATAAAGGAGTATTTTTGAAGTATATGTTCAAATGCACAGAAGGCACATGAAGGAAGTTCAGAAGGAAAATCAGACCAGAAAGCAAGCTTTGAAAGAAACACGTTGTGTTATCTACTTTTAAAAAAAGCAAACCATACATCACACTGTCACATTTAATCCTATTTTTCTGTTCTACTCTCTGTATAGTGCTTGTGGTCACTTATAAGAGAGCAGGGGCGTTGGCTTCTGTTCCAAGGCAAAAAGGAGCCATAGGGCTTGCAACTGCCAGAGAGCAAGGGGCCTGGTCATAGTTCCTGAGTCAAGAGGAACATAAGCACTTATAGCTTCAGGGGTATAAGGGTCCATCTTGGGTAAGACCAGAGCACAGGCCAGAAAATTAGTGACCACACCTCTCCTTGGATCATACCACCTCAGAAGCACTGAAAACTTACAGACCCCCAAAACTAGTTTGGAAAACAGAAGCATGAAAAATATTAAGCTTGGGATAGTGCCCCCTCCATCCCAAGAGCAGAGCCCAACCTTAATATAAAGTTAAAGAAATAGACTGGGAAAAATAAGCAAAAAAAAAAAAAAAAAAAAGAACCTGACCATAAAAACTTACTATGGTGAAAAGAAGATCAAAAAACAAAGACACAAGAAGACAATGATGTCAAAACAGCTAAAAGTAAAGACTCAAAGGAAAATATGAATTGGACACAAGTCCAACAAGAACCCCTAGAGGAGTTCAAAAAGGATTTTAAAAATCAAATGGGAGAGATAGGGGAAAAATTGAGGGGAAAAATGAGAGTGATATAAGAAAATTATGAAAAGAGAGTAAATACCTGGTAAAATAAGCACAAAAATACTGAAGAAAATAACACCTTAAAAAACAGAATTATCCAAATGTTTAAAAAGAGGCACAAAAATCTACTGAAGAGAAGAGCTCCTTAAAAAACAGGATTAGCTAAATGGAAAAAGAGGTACAAAAGCTCACTGAAGAAAATAATTCCTTAAAAATTAGAATTGGCAAGTGGAAGCTAATGATTCCACGAGACATCAAGAAACAATCAAATAAAGTCAAAAGAATGGAAAAAATAAAAGAAAATATAAAATATCTCATTAGAAAAACAACTGACCTGGAAAACAGATCAAAGAGAGATAATTTAGGAATTATTGGACTACCTGAAAGCCATGATTAAAAAAAGCTTAGACGTCATCTTTCAAGAAATTATCAAGGAATACTATGGTGACATCCTAGAACCAGAGGGTAAAACAGAGACTTATCTCTCCCTGAAAGAAGTCCCAAAGTGGAAACTCCCAAGAATATTACAGCAAAGTTCTAGAGTTTGCAGGTCAAGGAGAAGATATTGCAAGCAGCCAGAAAGAAACAATTCAAATACTATGGATGTCTATTCAAGATCACACAATATTTAGCAATGTCCACATTAAAGAAGTAGAGGGCTTGGAATATAATATTCTGGAAAGCAAATGAGCTAGGGTTACAACTGAGAATAACCTATCCAACAAAACTGAGTATAACCCTTCAGAAGAAAAATAGATATTTAATGAAATAGACTATTTTCAAGAATTCTTGATGAAAAACCCAGTAACAAATAGAATTAAAAAACAAGATACATGAGAGGGATAAAAAGTTAAATGTGAAAGATAAATCATATGGGACTAAATAAGGTTAAAAATGTTTATATTTCTATATGAGAAGATTTTACTTGTAACTCCTAAGAATTTTATCATTATTAGGGCAGTTGGAAGGAGCATATTTAGACAGAGGGTATGGGTGAGTTGAATATGATGGTATGATATAAAACAAGAGGAGATGAGAAAGAAGGATGCACTGGGAGAGGGGGAGAGGAAGAACAGGGAAAATTAACTCACATGAAAGAGGCACACAAGGAAGAGCTTTCACAGTGGAGGGGAAAATGAGGTAGGGAGATGATGGACAATACGTGAAACTTCTCATTGAAATTGGCTCAAATAAGGAAGAACATACATACTCAGTGGGATACAGAAATCTATTTTACCCAACAGGGAAATAGGAAAGGAAGGAGATAAGAGAAGGGAGAAAAGTGATAGAAGGGGGGGAGGATTAAGGGAATCAGTGGTCAGAAGCAAAACAAACTTGTGAGGAGGGAGAGAGTAAAAAGAGAAAGAGAAGGATAAACAGGAAGGGAAAAAAAAACAAAAATGAGGGAAATACACAGTTAGTCTTCAAAGATGTGAATGTGAATGGGATGAACTCACCCATAAAATGGAAGTGGAGAGCAGAAAGTATTAGAAACCATAATCCAGCAATATGTTGTTTACAAGAAACAACATTTGAAACACACACATACACACACACATACACGCACACACACAAAATAAGAGGGTAGAGCACAATTTATTATGCTTCAGTAGATGTAAAAAGGCAGAAATAGCAATCATGATATCAGAAAAAGCAAAAGCAAAAATTGGCCTAATTAAAATAAACAGAAAAACAGTATTTTTCTAAAAGCTACCATAGAAAATTAAGTAATATCAATACTAAACATATATGCTCCAAATGGTAGAGTAGCCAAATTCTTTTGTTTTTTGATAAAAAGTGGTTGATCTTGTGTTTAATTTTTTTGGCACTACATACAGGACAGCTTATATTATTATTTAATTATTATCATTTTGTGTTTTTCCTTTCTTAATCTTTTTTTCCCCAATAATTATTTTATTATTTAATATTTTAGTTTTCAACATTGATTTCCAAAAGATTTTGAGTTACAAATTTTCTCCCCATTTCTAACCTCCTCCCCACTCCAAGGTGGCATATATTCTGATTGCCCCATTCCCCAGTCAGCCCTCCCTTCCATCACCCCACTCCCTCCCCCCATCCCCTTTCCCCTTACTTTCTTTTAGGGCAGAATAGATTTCTATGCCCCATTTCTTATATATCTTATTTATCAGTTGCATGCAAAAACAACCTTTTATTGAGCAACTGCTTTTAAAATTTTGAGTTCCAAACTCTTTCCCCTCTTCCCTTCCCAACCACCCTCCCTAAGAAGGCAAGCAATTCAACACAGGCCACATGTGTATCATTATGTAAAACCCTTCCACAATACTCATGTTGTAAAAGACTAACTATATTTCCCTCCATCCTATGCTGTCCCCCTTTATCCAATTTTCTCCCTTGACCCTGTCCCTTTTCAAAAATGTTTGCTTTTGATTACCTCCTCCCCCATCTGCCCTCCCTTCTATCATCCTCCCTTTTTTATCCCCTTCCCCTTACTTTCCTGTGGGGTAAGATGCCCAATTGAGTGTGTATGTTATTCCCTCCTCAAGTTAAATCCAATGAGAGCAAGATTCACTCATTCCCCCTCACCTGCCCCCTCTTCCCTTCCAACAGAATTGCTTTTTTCTTGCCACTTTTATGTAAGATAATTTACCCCATTCTATCTCTCCCTTTCTCCCTCTCTCAATATATTCCTTGCTCATCCCTTAATTTGATTATTTTAGATACCATCCCTTCATATTCAACTCACCCTATGCCCTCTGTCTATATATATGCATATTCCTTTCAACTACCCTAATACTGAGAAAGGTCTCATGAATTATGCACATCATCTTTCCATGTAGGAATGTAAATAAAACAGTTCACCTTTAGTAAGTCCCTTATTATTTATCTTTCTTGTTTACCTTTTCATGCTTCTCTTGATTCTTGTGTGTGAAAGTCAAATTTTCTATTCAGCTCTGGTCTTTTCATTGAGAAAGCTTGAAAGTCCTCTAATTTATTGAAAATCCACATTTTGCCTTGGACCATGATACTCAGTTTTGCTGGGTAGGTGATTCTTGGTTTTAATCCTAGCTCCATTGACCTCCGGAATATCATATCCCAAGCCCTTCTATCCCTTAATGTAGAAGCTACTAGATCTCATGTTATCCTGATTGTGTTTCCACAATACTCACATTGTTTCTTTCTGGCTACTTGCAATATTTTCTCCTTCACCTGGGAACTCTGGAATTTGTTGACAATATTCCTAGGAGTTTTCTTTTTGGGATCTTGTTGAGAAGGCGATCTGTGGATTCTTTCAATTTCTCTTTAACCCTGTGGCACTAGAATATCAGGGCAGTTCTCCTTGATAATTTTTTGAAAGATGAGATCTAGGCTTTTTTTTTGATCATGGCTTTCAGGTAGTCCAACAATTTTTAAATTATCTCTCCTGGATCTATTCTCCAGGTTGGTGGTTTTTGCAATGAGATATTTCACATTGTCTTCCATTTTTCCATTCCTTTGGTTCTGTTTTACAATATCTTGATTTCTCATACAGTCACTAGCTAAATTTTAGGGTAGTATTTTCTTCAGTGGTCTTTTGGACCTCCTTTTCCATTTGGCTAATTCTGCCTTTCAAGGCATTCTTCTCCTTATTGGCTTTTTGGAGCTCTTTTGCTATTTGGGTTAGTCTAATTTTTAAGGTGCTATTTTTTTCAGGTTTTTTTAGGTCTCCTTTAGCAAGTTGTTGACTTGTTTTTCATGGTTTTCTTGCATCACTCTTATTTCTCTTCCCAATTTTTCCTCTACTTCTCTTATTTGCTTTTCTAAATCCTTTTTGAGCTCTTCCATGGCCTGAGACCAGTTCATGTTTTTCTTGGAGGCTTTTGATGTAGGCTCTTTGACTTTGTTGATTTCTTCTGGCTGTATGTTTTGATCTTCTTTGTCACCAAAGAAAGATTCCAAAGTCTGAATCTGAATCTGAGTCTGTTTTCGCTGCCTGGCCATGGTCCCAGCCAACTACTTGACCCTTGAGTTATTCATTGGGGTATAGAGTATAGAGTGCTTGGTACCAAGCTTTAGGGGCTGTGCTGCTGTTTTCAGAGCTATTTCTACACAGCAAGCTTTGCCACACCAGAGCTCCTCCTGCCCCAAGAACTGCCAACCAGGATTGTGACCCAGATCCAAGCAGGGCACAGCAAGAGAACCTACCTCTGCACCCACAAAGCGCTCCTTGCACTCCCAATCTGATCCGCCACTTGATTCCTCCCACTATGTGAGCCAGGGACTTGGGAAGAAGCTGACTCTGGAGCTCTGGATGCAGCCACAGGAGCTTCCTGTTACTGCCACTGCCACCACTGCACCACTTCTACCACCCCCAGGATTGGGGCTAGACTGCTCTCACCCCAATACAGCAATTTTTCCACTAACCTGCTCCATGGTCTTTGGCATTTGTGGTTTGAGAAGTCTGGTAACTGCCACAGCTCAAAGATTCATGGCCCTTAGGCCTGCTCCAGCCCACTCCCAGTCTGGTGTGTCCTGATGTGGGCCACGCTGCACTGCGCTGTGCTCCTAGCACCATGTGATAGACCCTTGCAAATGACCATCCAGGCTCCCCTGGGCTGCAGACCTGCTTCCCTCTGCTATTTTGTGGGTTCTGCAGCTCTAGAATTTGTTCAGAGCCTTTTTTGTAGGTGTTTGGAGGGATTTGGGTGAGAGCTTCAGCAAGTCCCTGCTTGGCCCTGCCTGTGTATTGGCAATTAAGTTGGGACTTTCCTACCGTTTTAGAATGATTAAGTGTCTTTGATTGAGCCTTACTAGGTGCAAAGACCCAGGCCCAAACTCCTGTCTACTAGGTTCTAAGCCTATGTGGGTGTGAAGCCCTCAGAGTTCTAAGGGAAGTTGTTAAGACCAGAGCCAATAGTAGGAGCCTGAGTTCTGGTCACTCAGATGACATTTGATGATGGCTAAAGAGTGTATAAAAAGAGAGAGCAGAGCTATTTGCTGAGGGCTCTCGCTCTTGAAGGTGTGTTGATGTGGAGACTCTGGGCAACTGTAGTTAAGAGCTCTCCAGCTTGTAAACCCGGATTTTCAGACTTTGTTAAACCATGGTAACTATGAATTGAGATTTGAATCAGACAAGGTCTGTCTGTTGATGTTTGTAATTTGTTTGTATTTGCTCTGAAGTTCAGGGTGATGGCTTTTTCCCCTGAACTAAGTGAATGATATTTGTATGTTTGATTAAATTGAGATTGTTAACCCCTTAATGTTACTTTCTTTAGTAAAGCAGATCAAGAGAACCTGTATCAGCAGCTTTCTGTGTGCTGGTTGTTGGAGGGTCTTACACCCTTACAGCACCTGCTAGCCAAATTGTTGCAACAGCCTGCCATGGTCAAATTCTTAAAAGCAAATTTAAATGAGTCATGAGAGGAAATAGTAAACTATACTAGGGGGGGAATCTTAACTTTCCTGTCTTAGAACTAGATAAATATAACCATAAAATAAATAAGAAACAAGTTAAAGAGATGAATAGAATTTTAGAAAAGTTAAATATGATAGACTTCCAGAAAAAAAAAACTGGATGGAAAAAGAATTGGAGTATACCTTTTTATCAGTTGTACACAACACCTTCACAAAAACTGACCATGTATTAGGGCATTAAAAACCTAACAAACAAATGCAGAAAAGCAGAAATATTAAATGCATCCTTTTCAGACCATAATGCAATAAAAATTAAATTCAATAAAGGGCCACAGAAACATAGATTTTAAAAATCATTTGAAAACTAAATAATCTAATCTTAAAGAATGAATAGGGACAGCTAAGTGGCACAGTTAAAATGCTGGGCTTGGAGTGAGGAAGACACATCTTTGTGAGTTCAAATCTGGCCTCAGACACTTATTAGCAGTGTGACCCTGGGCAAGTCATTTAACCCTGTTTGCCTCGGTTTTCTAATATATGAAATGAATGGAAAAGGAAATGGCAAAGCACTCTAGTACTTTGCCAAGAAAACCCCAAATAGAGTCAGGAAGAGATGGACACAACTAAAAAATGACTAAACAAAAACAAAGTGGTTTTTTTTTGTTTTTGTTTTTAATTTGTTTTTTAACAGTCAGCTAGGTGGCACAGTGGATAGAGTCAAGAAGACTCATCTTCCTGAGGTCAAATCCAGCCTCAGATACTTATTACCTGTGTGACCCTGGACAAGTCACTTAACCCTTTTTGCCACAGTTCCTCATCTATAAAATGATCTGGAGAAGGAAAAGGTAAACCACTCCAATATCTTTGCCAAGAAAACCCCATTTAGAATCACAAAGAGTCAGAAATAACTGAAACAACTAGACGACAACAACAAGAAGGAATGGGTCAAAGAACAAGTCATAGAAACAATAAATAACTTCATTAAAGAGAATAACAATAATGAGACAATATACCAAAATTTATGGGATGCAGCCAAAGCAATACTTAGAGGAAATTGTATATTTGTAAATGCTTACAACAATAAAATAAAGGGGAGATCAATGAATATACCATGCACCTAAAAAAACTAGAAGAAGAACAAATTTAAAATGACCAATTAAACATCAAATAGGAAATATTGAAAGTCAAAGGAGAGTTTAATAAAATTGAAAGTAGGAAAACTAGTAAACTAGTAAACAAAATTAGGAGTTGGTTTTATGAAAAAACAAATAAAATAGATAAACCATTGGTTAATTTGATTTTTAAAAATAATGACAACTTAATTACCAATATAAAAAATGAAAAGGGTGAATACACCACCAATGAGGAGAAAATTAAAAGTATTAGGAGCGATTTCACCCAACTGCATGCTCATGAATTTGACAATCTTAGTGAAATGGATGAATATTTACAAAAATATAAATTGCCCAGATTAACAGAAGGGGAAGTAAAATACTTAAGTAACCCCATATCAGAAAAAGAAATTAAATAAGCCATCAATGAACTCCCTAAGAAAAACTCCCCAGGAAGAGATGGATTCACAAGTGAATTCTATCAAACACTTAAATAACAATTAATTCTAATACTACATAAACTATTGGGGAAAATAGGCAAAGGAGTCCTACCAAATTCCTTTTAGGAGACAAATATGAGTCTGATACCTAAACCAGGAAAAGCAAAAACAGAGAAAGAAAACTATAGACCAATATCCCTAGTGAATATTGATACAAAAATTTTATGTAAAATGCTAGCAAGGAGATTACAGCAATACATCACAAAGATCATACATTATGACCAGAAGAGATTTATACCAGGAATGCAGGGCTGGTTCAATATTAGGAAAACTATCAGGATAATTGACTATATCAATAACAAAACAACAAAAATCATAGGATTATCTCAATAGATGCAGAAAAAAGCTTTTGAGAAAATACAACAGCCATTCTGGTTTAAAAAATAAAACAACACTAGAGGGCATAGGAAAACATAGAGCCTTTCTTAAAATAAGTAGTATGAATCTAAAACCAAGAGCAAACATTAATTGTAATGGGGATAAACTTGCCTTCCCAATACAACTGGGGGGAAGCAAGGATGTTCATTATCACCATTATTATTCAGTATTGTGCTAAAGATGCTAGCTATAACAATAAGAGAAGAAAACGAAACTGAAGGAATTCGAACAGGCAATGAGGAAACAAAATTATCACTCTTTGTAAACAATATGATGGTTTACTTGGAGAATCCTAGAGAATCAACTAAAAATCTAGGTAAGACAATGAATAACCTTAGCAAAGTTGGAGGATATAAAGTAAACCCATGTAAATCATCAGCATTTCTACATATTGCCAACAAAGTTTAACAACAAGAGAAAGAAAGAGAAATTCCATTTGAAATGTTGCTGTGGTGGTTGTTGCTGTTTAGTTTGTTAGTTGTATCCAACTCTTTATGACCCTATTTTGGGTTTTCATGGCAAAGATACTGGAGTGGTTTGCCATTTCTTTCTCCAGCTCATTTTACAGATGGAGAACTGAGGCAAACAGAGTTATGTGACTTGCCCAGGGTCACAAAGCTACTAAGTGCCCGAGGCTGGATTTGAAAATGACCTATAAAGATAAGTCTGCCTGACTTCAGGCCCAGCATTCTATCTGCTTGTGCCGCCTAGCTGCCCCTCCATTAAAAACAACTACAGACAATTTAAAATACTTAGGAGTCTACCTGCCAAGACAAACCCAGGAACTATGTGAACACAATTACAAACACTTTTCACATAAATAAAGACAGATCCAAACAACTGAGAAATATTAATTGCTCATGGGTAGGCAGCACCAATATAATAAAAATGACCATACTACCTAAATTAATTTACTTATTCAATACTATACCAAAATACTAAAAATTATTTCATAGAATTAGAAAAAAAAGGATAACAAAATTCACCTGGGAGAACAAATGGTCAAGAATATCAAATTAATGAAAAAATAAAGAAAGGTTGCCTAGCAGTACCAGATATCAAACTGTTTTACAAACCATTAGTCATCAAAATAATCTTGTACTGGCTAAGATATCGAGTGGTGGATCAGTGGATCAGATTAGGGACACAATACACAGTATTAAATGAACACAGCAACCTAGTGTTTGATAAACCCAAAAATCCATGTCTGGGCACAAGAACTCAGTATTTGGCAAAAATTTCTGGGAAAACTGGGAAACAGTTTGGCAGAAACTAGGTGTAGACAGGCGTCTCATACTGTATGCCAAGATAAGCTCAAAATGGATACATGATTTAGACACAGAGGGTGAATGGAAAATTTTACCTGTCAGATATATAGATAAAGGAAGAATTCAATGCCAAACAAGAGATAGACAAAATCATATGATATGAAATGGATAATTTTGATTAAATTTAAAAGATCTGCACAAACAAAACCAATGCAGACAAGATTATGTAGAAAGGAAATTTGGGGGAAAAAACTTTTGTTGGAAATTTCTCTGATAAAGGCTTCCTCTCTCAAATATATTGAGAATAGAGTCAAATTTATAAGAATGCATGTCATTCACCAATTGAAAAATGGTCAAAGCATATGAACAGCAGTTTTCAGAAGAACTTAAAGGTATCTATAGTCATATAAAAAATGCTTGAAATCACTATTGATTAGAGAAAGGTAAATTAAAACAACTCTGAAATTGACAGAAAAGGAAAATGATAAATGTAGGAGAGGAAGTAGAAAAATTGGGACACTAATGCATTGTTGATAGAGTGGTATATGAATTCAGCCATTCTAGAGAACAGTTTGGAATTGTGGCCAAAGGACAAACAAACTGTGCATACCCTTTTATCTAGTGATCCAATTGCCACATCTGTATCCCAAAGAAATTTTTTTAAAAAAGGAAAAGGACTTCTATGCACAAAAATATTTATAGCAGCTCTTTTTGTGGTGGTGAAGAATTGGAAATTTGAGGGGATGCCCGTCAATTGGGGAATGGCTGACCAAGTCGTGGCATATGATTGTGATGGAACACTATTGTGCTATAAGAAGTGATAAGCAGGTTGCCTTCAGAAAAACCTGGGAAGTCTTATATGAACTGACGCCAAGTGAAATGAGCAGAACCAGGAGAACATTGTACAAAATAAAAGCAATATTATATTATGATCAACTGTGAATGACTTAGCTATTCTCAGCAATACAATGATCCAAGACAGTTCCAAAAGAACTGTGATGAAAAATGCTGAAAAAAACTGATGGGATCCAAATGCTGATTGAAGCACAATTTTTTCACTTTCTTTATTTTTCTTGCTTTTATTTTTGTAACATGGATAATATGGAAATACTTTTTGCATAACTTCACATGTATAATTGATAACCAACTTTGTGCCTTCACAATGAGTGGGAAAGGAGTGAGAGGAAGGGACAAAATTCAAAACTCAAAATTAAAAAATGAATATTAAAATAAATAACATCTATTAAAAAATAAAAATATACTTATGATTTCCCTAGCAACTCCCAGGATTTTAACCATCATTCCCCCAGCTCCTATAATTTAACACTCCTTCCCCTCCTCCCCACCCCAAATGTTCTAATTCTTTGCATTCTCAACCCATATTGTACCTGCCAGGCATGACTAAACATAACATGGTCTAATGAGGGTTGAAGAAAACAGAAAATAATGTGTTTCCCTATGATCTCAAATATTGCCTCTCAGATCTGCTGTCTTATCTTACTTCTCAGTTTGCATTATTCCCTAAAATTTCACATAGGATTTGGAGTTAGAAGAAAACTTAGAGACTGCCTCCAACTGCCTCTTTTTATAGCTGAGGAGATTGAGGCTCAATTTACTGAAGAGGTAAAATGACTTGTATAAAATCACAAAGATAATATGAAACTGACTCCAAATCCAGAGCTCTTTCTGATGTACTATTTGGCTTCCCCGCCTTGTTCCCAAAAATGATCACCATCCAAAAAGGAATAAGTGAGGGTCATAGTAATGGAATCTTCCCTCTCTTCTAGTACCTTCTTGGGTGAGGCGCAATACTGGTAGAGGGAGAACAGTTTTAGAATTTCAGTGATTGATGGAGAAGACCACCAAGATTCTAAGGACATTCTGGCGAGGAAGTCAGTAGCAGAGCATAACAGAATGCTTTGGGTTAAGAGCAAGTATCAAAAGGAAGAGCCGCGCCTAGAGAGGTGGTAAGCAGTTTTTCCCAGGGCATGAGAATCAGAGGACACTAAAAGCCCTTGCAGTTCTTCAGCAGCATAAAAACTGAACTCAGCACCTTGTCAGCTAGGATTTGCTAAAATAGGGTACTAACAAAGGAGATGCTTCCTTTTCCCTTCGCCCTCATGGTGGTCATGGTAAGCTGCACCTGCCCAGCCTTGTGCTGCTCTCCCTTCCACTCTCTATGCAGCATCCTTCTCATTGATCATTTCTCATTGTCCTGGAGTCTCTCTCTCCTACAACTGAATTTACCTTAGAAAGGTGACTCCAGGACACACTTTATACTCTGGGTCCCAGTCACATTTTGTGCCCTGCCATGAAGAAATGCCATGGTCAAGGGCCAGTTTTTGAATAAAGGTCTTAATGAAATGCACAGTAGCCAAAGTTAGTGTATACTGTTCTATGCTACTCACATGGGCACCATGCTCCAGTAAGACTTTTGCACATGCAACATGGCCTCCAAGACAGGCTTCATGAAGAGAGGAGACACGATTTATTGTCACGAGGTTCACATTGATTCCCTAAATTGGAGGAAAAGAGGATTGACTACTGTGTTTGAGAGCATAATGACAATATCCCCCCTCCTCGGTTTTAGATGTTCTAGAAATAAACAAGATATACTGATATTAAGTAGGGATGCTCAAGAGAGGGGTAGGAGAGATTAGACTAGGGTGATATGGAGGGGAGCAGAATTATGGTTAGACAGGGAAGATGTGGAACCCAAAGGATTAACAGGTACTCAAAGAACAAAAATAGCTGCCCAGAGCCCTAAATTCCAATCCACTCCAGCCTACAACTACCTATTAGGGAAAGGCTCCTTTTAAATGATCTGACTTATTTTTCAATTATGACTCCACACAAATAATAAAGAAGAAATACTCTAGTCTACCTGGCTCCTGAGAATAAGTCTTAAAGGAGAAATAAATTTAAACATCTAAAGGAGGTCAGGGTTTGGACAAAGCTTAGATTAGAAAACATTAAGTAGAGAGAATAAATAATTCATTAGCTTCACAGCTCTCTTATAGAAACTGTTGCATTAGATTCTTCCAGGGCCCTAAAACACTAAGTGACCCAAAAACTGTAACCACCATTTGGAAATGGACAAATGCTTCAATACTAAATCTTAATCACTGGTTTTCAAATGACAGTACAATTGCTGAGGTCTTCGGTGATAGCACCGTACTCATTTATCTATATACCTAGGGTGTGAAAAGTTTTGTTTTTTTTTTAGTTTGGCTTTTACAGAGGTGGTACAATACATAATGGCCTACATGGTTAGCTGCTACTAGATCCCCAAAACATTAGCATCTGGCGTCACAATGCCAATCTGTCCATTTAACCCTAGACTGACTCAAAGAAGATCCTGATCCCGGTGCTAGTTCCTCATTCTTTTGAAATTAATTTGTATATATTTTGATTTTCTTATCTATGTACCCTTTAGTAGAATGGAAATGGTAGAATGGTTCAGTTTTTGTATTCCTAGTGCTTAGTATAGTGCCTGGCATACATTAGCTACTGCATATATTCTTGTTAAATTGAATAGAAAGGAAAGGAATGGAATGAAACTGAGGAGGAATATGTGGGACCTTATGCAAGAAGCTCTACTTCAGGCCTATCCCAGTCTAAAGTTTCCCTGTCCAAATTACCTCTTTTTACCCTAGTACTTGGGGCCTTATCTTATTGTCCCATGCTTTTGTCTCTGCCTTAGTTCCCCAAACATTTGCTGAATTTGTTGATTTGTTTGTTGACCTACCCACCTCCCAAATACCTCTGGTAACAGGGTCTTGCCTTGATTAACAAGAATCAACAAGTATTTATGCACCACCTACTCCATGACAGGTTCTGTGCTACAGCAAGCACAAAGAATGAAACAATCCCTACTTACCGTGAGCTTATATTGTAACAAAGGAGACATCAAGTACATATAAAAAATATATACAGAAAAAAAGTTAACATAGACATATATATGTATATACACACATATATAGGTACAAAGTAGTGAAATACAAGGTAGTTTGGGAAGTAGGGCACCAGCAGTTGGGAGGATCAGGAAAAGTTTCAGGTAGGAGATGGTGCTTTAGCTCTGCCTTAAATAATGAGAGGAACTCTCTAAGCTGTAAAGAGAGAATACATTCCAGGCATGAGGTGGTAGATGGAGTGTTGTGAGTGAGGAAAAGAGAGACCAATTTTCTGGAAGTGCATGGAGAGAAGGGTCAGGGAAGGGAGGAGTATTCCAATGAGACTAGAAAATAGGTTGTATAAGATTTTAAAAGTTAAACTGAGAAATTAATTTTTACTCAAGGGGCAGCAGTAAAAAGCCACTGCAGTTGATCAAGGAGGGTCACATGGTCAAATCTGTGCTTAACAAAAATTACCTTGGCAGCAATGTGGAGGATGGGCTCCAAAACATGGGAAAGACTTGAGTCAGGAAGATTAATAACCTAGATCCATAATCTGTTGCAATAACCTAGGTGGGAGTGATGAGGCCCTCGACTAAGTTAGCAGCCATTTGAGCAGAGATAAGGGGTCATATGAGAAAGATGTTGTGAAGGTATAAACTATAAGATTTGTTAATTAATTAGTGATGGGGTGGGTGAAAGAGAATGAGGAGTCCAGAATAATGCCCAGATTATGAACCTGAGACACTAGAAGGATGGTGGTGCCTTCTGCGGAAATAAGGAAGTCTAGAAGAGGGAGGGTTAGTGAGAAAGATAAGTTCAGTTTTTGACATGTTAAGTTTAAGATGTCTCCAAGACAGCCAATTTGATATTTCCAATAAGCACTAGGTGATGTCAGCCTGAAGGTGGGGGGAGAAAATGGAGCTAAATATATAGATGTGGGAGTCATCTGTGTAGCAATGATAGTTAAACCCATGGGAGCAGTAGTAGGAAGGAAGCAGTATAGCAAGTTTGCTTACACACACACACACACACACACACACACACACACACACACACACCAAAAAAACTCATCCAAAGATATCTAGAAAAATGTATCAGACCAAATCTCTATAGGGAAATCCAAGAAAAAGTCACAGGAATCCATTTTTCCCACCCTGTCATCAAAAGGTTACATTGGTCCTGTGTCCACAGGGGATGGGGTCTGGCCAGGATCATCCACAGAGCACTTCAGTGCAGGGAGAGGCTGCACACGAGGAAGTCCAAGACCCATACCTGAAGGGGTGCTATCTGATAGCTTTATCATCTACTATCCAGTTCTGGGTCACAGATCTAAAGCAGATTGAAGAGAGGATCTGCACCAATGTTGGCTTTCTGAAATAAGGAATAGTCACAAGACCTAGATAGTTTACCAAGAGAGAAGCAAGTCCAGAAGCATGGAGCATTAGTGTGGCTGAGGCACTATCTTATCCCACCCCCAAACCAAAAGCAAAGCAAAGTCTCAGTTTCAGCTTCTAACCCAATCTAAAGTCTTCAGAGGAATAAGCAGGGTAGGAATCCCAGACCAACAGGGAATTTGCAATACTGTACTTCTGAACCAGCAGACCTTCTCAGGTGACTGATAGCTGCTAAGTTCAACTGATGCTCAGACCCAAACCCAGACCACGAACTTAAAGAGTTCAGACCACTAGGGCAGTGATCAGACATTTCCCTGGATTAGACCATGTTGTGAATGCTGAAGCATTCAGGTTCCCAGCCAGATTTGTCCCTGAGAGACTGGAATAACAAGAAAGTATTAGCAGGACCAGCCCAGATCTTCCCTCCAAAGGTATGCATAGCCTGACCTAGCATCTAATCTAGATTCTGATAGTAGACTGAAAGAATAAGCAAATAACAAGGAGTCCCACAACAAAAACAGATTATGGTGACAGAGATGTACAAGACACAAACCCAGAAGGAAAAAAGACTCCAAAACATCTACCAGCAAAGCATGAAGGAACCTGCATCAGAGGGTTGTTGTAAGGATCAAATATTTGTAAAGCACTTAGCACAGTCCCTGGCAAATAGAGCCGATGTAGGTGCTATTATATCTATTTTACCGTTGAAGAAGCTGAGGTAGACAGAGGTAAAGTGACTTCCCAAGGTCACACAGCTAGTAAGTGTCTGAGGCTAGATTTTAACTCAATCTTCCTGACTCCAGGGCCAAGCTCTCTACCCACTTTGCCAATTAGCTATCTCCAAAAAATAGCTGGGGCACAAATTCAACTGGATTTCCTGAAAGAGATGATTCAAAAGTTAGTTTTAAAAGAAGGTTAAAATGCCTTCATAAATTAAATGAGATCTCTAGAGGAAAAAAACTGAAAAGGGTTCAGGATAGGACCTTAAGGAATAACCACACTTAGGAGAAATGATTGTAGATGAAGATATAGCAAAAAGAAACTGAGAAGCAGCAGTCAGACAAGTTAAAGGTGTACCAGGAGAGGGGGGTATAATGAAAACCCAGAGAAGAGAAGATATCCAGAAGAAGTCAGATAGCAATGCCAAATGAGGCAGACAGGTTGAGATGGATAGGACTGAGAAGGGACCATCAGATCTGGCAATTACTTTGGAGGTTTGAGATGTGTAGGATAGTGGGAAAAGCTTAGTGTGAGGAAAGACTGGAATTCAAATCCTGTTTCAGACACTAGCTTTGACAAGGTCAAGTCACGCCACCACTCTGAGCCTCAGTTTCCTCATCTATAAACAGGGATAATAATACTTAACACTATCTACTTCATAAGGTTTTGGTGAAGGATGTATCTTTGTTACGTTAAAAATGTTAGGGAAAGGTGAGTCATTATTCCAAATATATTCAAGGCTTCACAGGACAGTGGTTCTACCTTTGAACCTTAGGGCCCATGAGTGGATAATCAATATCTGTGCCATAACTCCTTTCCTGTACCTCTACTTTTTGCTTAATGCTTAAACATCTAAATGCTAAACACCTATGTATCTAGAGCTCCTCCTATTTCTTGTTGCTGTACCTCTTAATTCTAGTCCTACCCTGCCTCTCTGGGTGCCTAATCTTCAGATCAACACAAAACTTCAAATTAATCATTTTATGTAATATAGAAAAACTATTTTTCCCCTTTTCTTAGATATGACTTGCATTTTTTGAAAGCTGAATGCTTAAAAACTAACCTGCTCACAAGATGGCAGCAGTGCATTATGGAAAATCTTGGAGCTGGTGAAAATTCTTGGAGTCTTGGAATCATAGAATTTTGTAATTCGAAGAAACCTTAAAACTTCATCCAGTCAAATTTCCTTCGGAAACCAAGGCCCAGAAAGGTTGTTTTGTATCATGACACACAAAAATCCCAGGATTTGTTGTGTGACACAAGGCAAAACACAAGCTTTCTAGTATCTTTCAATTCCAAATGTTTGTGATCCCACTCTAGTGCCTTTTCCACAGCACTGACTTCTAAATATTAAATCAACCAAAAATTAATGATGGAAGCTGATGTCAATGTAACCAATCTGACCACTTTCTGACTTCGTAAAGAAGAAAGCAGAAAGGAAAAAGAGAGGAAACTTTGGACAAAGGAAACAATGTTGTACAAAAACTGAATTTTACTTTCAGCATTCTCCTTCGGTCATTCATCCAAATAGTAAAGGATAAGTAAGCGCAGTAAGGGAGGAAAGAATCATTTTAAAAATATGTATTTAATGAAGGTTTTATTGAAAATATGCTTTACAGAACTTATGGGGGGTGGAGGCAAGATTGTGGCCAGGAAAGCAGGGAATTGCCTAGGGCTCTCCCCCAGGACCCTCCAAACACAGATAAAAAATGGCTCTGAACAAATTCTAGAACTGCAGAATCCATGAAATAGCAGAGGGAAGCAGGGCGCCAGCCCAGGACAGCCTGGATGGTCTCTGGGTAAGGTCTATCACATGAAGCTGAGAGCAGAGCCCAGCGTGGGCTGCACCCAGACCAACCAGACCAGGAGCTGGGTGGACCAGACCCTAGCGCCCTGAATCAGTGAGCCGTGGCAGTTACCAGACTTCTCAACCCACAAACACCAAGACAACAGAGAAGGTCAGTGGGAAAAAACTGCAGGGACAAAGTGAAAGGAGTTCGTGGTTTGGCCACCTCCCCGGGGCGGGTGGGGGGGCGGGGTTGGGGCAGCAGAGGTGGTGTAGATACAGAACTACAGCTGCAGTTGCTTCCGGCCCCAGGCCAACCTGGGGGGAGGAAATAAGTGGCAGATCAGAGCAGGAGTATAGAGCCTGCTCAGATCTGAGTCGCAGTTCAGGTTGGCAGTTCTTGGGGGAGGAGGAGTGCTTGTGTGACAGAGCTGGCTACATAGAAATAGCTCTGAAAACCACAGCACAGCCCCTCAAGCTTGGAACAAAGTACTCTCTACTCTACAAGCAGTCATACCCCAACGAAAAACTCAAGGGTCAAGTAGTTGGCTGGGAACATGGCCAGGCAGCAAAAACAGACTCAGATTCAGACTCAGACTTTGGAATCTTTCTTTGGTGACAAAGAAGACCAAAACATATAGCCAGAAGAAGTCAACAAAGTCAAATAGCCTACATCAAAAGCCTCCAAGAAAAATATGAACTGGCCTCAGGCCATGGAAGAGCTCAAAAAGGATTTGGAAAAGCAAGTTAGAGAAGTAGAGGAAAAATTAGGAAGAGAAATAGGACTGATGCAAGAAAACCATGAAAAACAAGTCAATGACTTGCTAAAGGACACCCAAAAATACTGAAGAAAATAACTCCTTAAAAATTAGACTAACTCAAATGGCAAAAGAGCTCCAAAAAGCCAATGAGGAGAAGAATGCCTTGAAAGGAAGAATTAGCCAAATGAAAAAGGAGGTCCAAAAGACCACTGAAGAAACTACTACCTTAAAAATTAGATTGGAGCAAGTGGAAGCTAGTGACTTTATGAGAAATCACGATATTATAAAACAGAACTAAAGGAATGAAAAAGTGGAAGACAATGTGAAATATCTCATTGGAAAAACCACTGACCTGGAAAATAGATCCAGGAGAGATCATTTAAAAATTATTGGACTACCTGAAAAGCATGACCAAAAAAAGAGCCAAGATATCATCTTTCAAGAAATTATCAAGGAGAACTCCCCTGATATTCTAGAGCCAGAGGGTAAAATAGAAATTGAAAGAATCCACCAACTGCCTCCTGAAAAAGATCCCAAAAAGAAAACTCCTTGGAATACTGTTGCCAAATTCCAGAGCTCCCAGATCAAGGAGATAATACTGCAAGTAGCCAGAAAGAAACAATTTGAGTATTGTGGAAACACAATCAGGATAACACAAGATCTAGCAGCTTCTACATTAAGGGATCAAAGGGCTTGGAATACGATATTCCAGAGATCAGTGGAGCTAGGATTAAAACCAAGAATCACCTACCCAGAAAAACTGAGTATCATGCTCCAAGGCAAAATATGGATTTTCAATAAAATAGAGGACTTTCAAGCTTTCTCAGTGAAAAGACCAGAGCTGAATAGAAAATTTGACTTTCAAATACAAGAATCAAGAGAAGCATAAAAAGGTAAATGAGAAAGAGAAATCATAAGGGACTTACTAAAGTTGAACTGTTTTGTTCACATTCCTTTCCTACATGGAAAGATGATGTGTATAATTCATGAGACCTCAGTATTAGGGTAGATAAAGGGAAGATACATACATATACATACGTATGTATGTATGTATGTATAGACAGAGGGCACAGGGTGAGTGGAATATGAAGGGATGATATCTAAAAAATAAAATCAAATTAAGGGATGAGAGAGGAATATATTGAGAGAGGGAGAAAGGGAGAGATAGAATGGGGTAAATTATCTTGCATAAAATTGGCAAGAAAAAGCAGTACTGTAGGAAGCGAAGAGGGGGCAGGTGAGGCAGAATGAGTGAATCTTGCTCTCATTGGATTTGACTTGATGAGGGAATAACATACACATTCAATTGGGTATCTTACCCCACAGGAAAGAAGGAGGATGGAGATAAAAAAGGGGGGATGATAGAAGGGAGGGTATATAGGGGGAGGAGGTAATCAAAAACAAACCCTTTTGAAAAGGGACAGGGTCAAGGGACAAAATTGAATAAAGGGGGACAGGATAGGAAGGAGCAAAATATAGTTAGTCTTTCACAACATGAGTATTGTGGAAGGTTTTGCATAATTATGCACATGTGGCCTATGTTGAATTGCTTGCCTTCTTAGAGAGGGTGGGTGGGGAGGGAAGAGGGGAAAGAATTTGGAACTCAAAGTTTTAAAAACAGATGTTCAAAAAAAAACGTTTTTGCATGCAACTAGGAAATAAGATATACAGGCAATGAGGCATAAACATCTATCTTGCCCTACAAGAAAGTAAGGGAAAAGATGATGAGTGGGAGTGGGGTGACAGATGGGAGGGCTGACTGGGGAATGGGGCAACCACCATATATGCCATCTTGGAGTAGGGGGGAGGCTAGAAATAGGGAGAAAATTTGTAATTCAAACTCTTGTGAAAATCAATGTTTAATACTAAAAATATTAAATAAATTAAACAAATAAATTTTTAAAAAAAGAAATAGTTGCACACAGGCAATGGGGCATAGAAATTTATCTTGCCCTACAAGAAAGGAAGGGAAAAGGGGATGAGAGGGGAGGGGGGTGATAGAGGGGAGGGCTGACTGGGGAACAGGGCAACCAGAATATAAGCCATCTTGGAGTGGGGGGGAGGGTAGAAATGGGGAGAAAATTTGTAATTCAAAATGTTGTGAAAATCAATGCTGAAAACCAAATATGTTAAATAAATAAATTGCATTTAAAAAAAAAAAAAGAAATAAGATCTGAAAAATCTGACCTTATAGTTACTAAAG
Organism: Trichosurus vulpecula; assembly: GCF_011100635.1. Classification (NCBI taxonomy): domain Eukaryota; kingdom Metazoa; phylum Chordata; class Mammalia; order Diprotodontia; family Phalangeridae; genus Trichosurus; species Trichosurus vulpecula. Next base: position 420,573,714 of record NC_050574.1, read on the forward strand.
AGCAAAGATTTTGTTGTGTGCATACATCATACCATATTTAGCATATTGTAAGCCCTCAGTGAGCATTCAGTAGTAATAATGATCTAGTTGATGCTTCTCTAAAGGTCCCATATCATTATTGGCTTAATTTTTCCTTAATATTTTATTATTTATATATCAACAAATTATAATTAATATTAAATATATGAAATTATTAATATATTAATGAACATATTAATTTTTTTCCTCAATAGTTTGCAGCTATTTAGGCAAACTAGGACATTCTATTACAACCAGTGCTGCTAGGTTATATGAGCAAATGGCCAGATGTTTGCTTCTGCTTAGATCCTGAAGTACTTCCTCTGGTTACTAGGAATAAATTTAGATACTTGGATTGAAGTATCTTCTTTCCATTGCTACTGTAGAATGGCAGACATCCAAGGTAGGAAAGTGGTGAAGGACAGGGAAAGTAAAGTGAATGGTCAGTGGATGCCTAAGGCCTCTCCATCATTATTTGCTAGAGAAAATTTCAAAGATAGGGTGGGATGTGAAAATAGCAATGGAGAAAAAGAGAAAGGTTGTATGGTAAAGGATGACCTCAAAAGCCCAATAAATGAGAAAGCCAATTAACCAGAAGGAACACAAGGCAATCTGAGAAGAGCACTTACGCATTGACCATATTCTAATTTGGAAATAAAAACATTCATAAATGTACATATCTAATCACCACAGCTAAATTATAAACTTATGGAGAGGAATAACCATATTTGTATGGTCCACCACCAATACACAATGCATACACATTCACATACATATACATGCACACATGTATTAGCACAGTTCAATGCATGAAATAGAAATACAATAAATATAGCTAAGAAGGTAAGGAAGGACTAAAGGAAGGTAAGGAGGGAGGGAGGCAGAAAAGGAGGGAAAAGCAGAAGAAAGATGATAAAATATTTTTATATTAGTAGGAGAGAAGAATGAATTATCTAAAGTAGTATTTTCCAATCTAATTCAGTCACAGGTTTTGGTCCTTAAATATAATGATAGGTTATCATGGTCTTCTCCAGAAGATTATCCTCATTATAATCCATTCTCTCTTTGTAATTTTCAATATCCTCCTATCCACTGGTTCCTTCTGGCTGCCTACAAACATGAGAGAGTCTCTCTTGCTATTAAAAAAAAAACTTACTGGATCCTAACATTCCCAATAGCTATAGGTCTATATATTTCCTCCCTTTCTTAGCCAAACTCCTTGAAAAAGCTGATTATACCTTTTTTTTCTCCTCTCCCTCTCTTCCAAATGCTCTACAGTATGGTTTCCAACCTCAACTAAAATTCTCTCTCCGAAGTTACCAATAATCTCTTAATTGTCAAACGTACTGGTCTTCTCTCAGTCTTTAACCTTGACCTCTCAGTAGTATTTGACATTGACACCTGGATACTTTCTTTCTGGATACTCTCCCTCCTTGACGACACTGTTGTCTCATTTCTCTTATCTATCTGACTATTCTTTCTAGGGTTTTTTTCTAAATCATCATCCATATCATACCCCTTAACCATAGGTTAAGGCTCTTTTCTTGGCCTTCAACTCTTTTTTTCTCTTTCTCTCATTTAGTTACCTAATTAGTTCTCATGGTTCAACCGGGGCCAATGACTCCCAAGATTTGTATATTTAGCCCCAGATTCTTTCCTACATCACCAACTGCTCATTTGACTTTTAACTGAAGGTCCCAGAGATACTTCAAATTCAGTATTTTCAAAACAAAACTCGTAACATTCTTCCCACCCCCAACTCACCCAGCCCTCTTTCTAAATCCCTTATTTCTGTTGAGGGCACCACCATCACTAGCGATGCATGTTCTCAATCATAGTGTCATCCTCTATTACTCATTCTCATGTACTCTAGATAGCCAATCAAGTACAAAATCTTATTATTTCTATCTCTCAATCTGCCACATCTGTCCCCTTCACATGACCACCACCTTAATTCAGGCTCTCATGACATTTCACCTGGATCATAGCAATAGGACCTAATTTGTCTTGCTACTTCAACATTTTTTGCACTCTGATTTATCCCATCTCCATCATAGCTAATGAAGTGATTTTCCCTAAGCATAGATCTGACCATGTCACCTCCCTACTGAACAAACCCTAGTGGCTACTTATTACCTCTAGGATTAAATATAAGTCCCTCTATTGGCATTTAAAGCTTTTTACAACCTAATCTCAACCTATCTTTCCAGTCTGATTACACATTACCTCTTTCCATGCACTCTATGTTCCAATTATATTTCTTTTCATTTATCATACACAATACTCCATCCCCCATTTCTGTGCTTTTGCACTGGTTATATTGCATGCCTGGAACACTCTTCCTGTTCACCTCTGCCTTTTAGAATGCCTGATTTCCCTCAGGACTCAGCTCAATCATCACCTTCTACATGAGACCTTTCCAGGTCTCCCCCTCCCTCACTGCCAAGGCTATCCTGTATCTCGTATGTGTGTGTGTGTGTGTGTGTGTGTGTGTGTGTGTGTGTAACATACTTACATATGTACATGTAGTCTTGCCAGTTAAAACATTAGTTCCTTGAGGTTGGAAATTGCCTCACTTTTTGTCTTTATCCCCAGCACCTAATACAGAATCTGACACATAGTAGGCCTTTAATAATGATTCATTAGTCTAAATATAATAAAATATCCAAGGGATGAGGAAGAGGAAGGTCAGGGAAATTATGTTAGGAAACAGAGGACATTATGTCTATTTTTATTTTTAAAATTACCATATGTAATATGTGCTTTGTGAATATATAATTTCATATTTAATACTTCATGGGGAATGTATCAATCATTGGCATACATATTTTTCATGGACTATTCATATAGTTCAGAACACCTGGGATCCTCAGAATGTAATTTGGGAAATGCTGGTCTATATGACATCACCAAAGATCATTAAGGGCCAGATTCCATTTCAATATAAGCACTAAAAATTCTTTGACACAATCCTCCAATTACTTACTTGTGCAATTAAAGTTTTGAGAGCAAGGAGACGCCCTTGAGATGCAGCTTCATGAAGTAGGGATCGATCAGCCCAGGATTCTGAAATATAAAATTAAAACCAAATACAATGATGCTTTTATGAATTATTTGCCCTGCCAACTTGATAGGAGAGGATATTTGGGAGGGCAAAATACAAAGGTATCCACTCTACAATTTGCTCTAAAAACGGAACCCTACTGAGAAATATAGTTTCATTCAAGGTAGGCATGCTACTGCATAAGGAATTAGTTGGTCCCTTTGAAAGTTGCATTTTATCATCCTCATCACAATTTGGAGGGGAAGGGAACTTCGGGGGAAAAGTAAACTTTGATTATATCATCATTACATGATGTCCAGTACTTGAACACAGCTCCAAATATAGCTTACATGGTGAACAATTCACATCAGCACCATATTCCACACCTACCTTTCTTGTTGCTCTATGCTTTCTTCTACCTACCAAAAAATTCAACCAACAAATTTATTTTGATTTCTATTGCCTAGTGTAACCATCTGTTTCACTTGGTATAAGGATATTTGGCTGGGAGATGTGGGTTTAGTCACTCAAGAGACTATAATTATAATCAAATATAGAAGGAAAATCTTCACTATTTTTACAATGCTGAGGAAAGAAAGTGACTAGAATTGTTTTGAGTCTTTTCCCTATGTGACTTCATTGTGCTCAGCTTTACCTAGGTACAAAATGGAGATAAGTAAGATTCCCAGTACAAAAGTTGCAAAAATATACTGTTACTCCCACACAGCTTAAATCAGTGAGTGAATAAATATTTGAGTGCCTAGCATATCATATACAGGGGCACAGGGACTAGAGTATTAGATAGAAAGTCATGGGGCCAAATTCTGCCTCAGATACTTACTGATTGTTGTTGCATTTGTCCTTTGTTTTCGGAGAGGAGCATGGTATCAGGGAAATGATCTCATGACTTGCAGTTGACTTTGATTTGAGTGAGGGAGGGCTGTGCAAGGTCACCAGCCTCACTTTCTCCTCCAGAACCATCTGGGTCCAGTGGCCAGATATCCATCAGGACCACTGGAGATGGCCCAGGATGCAATGGGAGATCCTGGCACTTTTAGGCTTAAGTCTTTTCAGGTTCTTACTTTGAGTGAGTGAATAGGCCTCTCTAAGAAGTGAGTCAAGGGATAGCCCCTTTAATTTAAAAAAAAATCAAACTGCGAGGGGAAGACCCTCAGGGTTGCTGTTCCAAAGAGAAACAGTTACCATTGATATTCACTCTAAGCCAGGAGGGCCCAAAATATAGCCATTAAGTGGAGCTTAGGCAGGGACTTGTGGTCCATTTTATGAGCTCCAGAGTGAAATGGGTTTAAGGTTTGGTCTTTGAGAAAAGAGGAAAGGAAGAAAGGAAGGCAGGAAGGGAGGAAGGGAGGATGGGAGGAAGAGAGGGAGGGAGGAATCTAGCCGGTAAACCCCAAGATAACTGGCCGTCAAAATTTACCTTCCTTTGGAGAGGAGAAGGAGAGGGAGAGGGAGAGGATAAGCTGAGTTACCCAACTGGCTGGAGGTCCCCATTCAGGCTGCTCGGACTACTCACAGGTTGCTTTTGTCCTTCATTTTCAAAGAGGACCAAGACATCAGGGAAATGATGACTTACAGTTGACTTTGATTTGAGTGAGGGAGGGCTGTGCAAGGTCACCAGCCTCACTTTCTCCTCCAGAGCCATCTGGGTCCAGTGACCAGATATTCATCAGGATGACTGGAGATGGCCCAGGATGCAATGGGAGACCCTGGCCCTTTTAGGCTAAGGCCCCCTGGACAAGTCATTGAATATCTTTCAGCCTCATTTCCCTATATGTGAAATGGGTAAATTAGCATGTAATTTATAGAGATGTGGTGAAGTTCAAATGAGATAAGTACGTTAAATGCTTTGTAAATGTGGTATATGTTATATATCAGCTATTATACACATATATATATATCATCTTACTTATCTAACTTACTTATCTAACATTTATTATTTGATAAATGTTAGATGATAAGCTAATATTCACCAAAGTGTCATATAGTAGAATATGTTAGATTCTGAGTCTGCCAAGTCTAGGGTTCAAATAATTCCTCAGACACTTACCAATTATGTTACATTTAGCAACATTCAAACCTCTGTTTCCTCATCTATAAAGCGGGGATAGCAATACAGAAGTTACTTACTTTATAGACTGTATATACTAATATAGAAAGTAATACACTAGTATAGAAAGAAATATACTAATATAGAAAGTACTTCACAAAGTTGTTGTAAGGCTCATATGAGATTGAATATATAAAATTATGGTTATTGTTCTTCAGAAAAAGGCACTAGAAAGCACAAATCTGTATACCTATGACAGTTTATTCTCTATGTTTCTGAAAGGCAAGAACACTGTAAAATTCACATTAGAAGCTTCCTAATATTCTGTTTAATCTCATTCCAGTAAAGGATGCCTCCAACATGCAAAGAAACTGTTTATTCTCATTAATAGTATCCAACCTCTGCATTATTTGAGGTTTACTTGCCTATTTTCTCTTGGGTCTAATCTGATTAGATTTTAGTAATGTGACTGAGACACGGCAGATGCTGCTGTTACTGTGGAAAGCTAGTGTACCAGCCCTACATGTATAATTGCTCTAATAAGCAGACTCACTGATGTCTGCCCTGCCTAAGTCTCTCTCAGAAAACAAGCTGGCCTGTTTAAATAGACAGATGAGAAGCCAACATTTCTGTTTCACTTAGCAATTAATGTCACACAGGAAAGTGTGGTTCAGTATGTGAAAGGAGTATTGAATTTGTAATGAGAGGACCTGGGTTCAAATCCTATTTCTACCACTCGCTACTCGTGTCATGTTGGCAAAGTTATTTAGCTTTTCTGAGGCTAAGTTTCCTCATGCCTAACTCATGATGGGTTAGGGAAAATAATAACTAAAGTCCCTTCCATATAATCCCACGATCCAAAGACTTGATTTTGCAGTAATTACTGTTAGCATTTAGACAGGCAGTATAGTAAACAGAATAGAGAAATGACCTGGGACTCAGCAAGACCTAACTTTATATCCTTCCTCAGACATGTCTCATGTGACCCTGTGCAAGTCACTTAAAACTCTCAGAGCTCTAGTTAAGTGACTTAAAACTCACAGAGCCACAGGCAAATCTCTAAGAGTATAAATTGCAGAGAAGATGCCAATCTGCCTTGGGTAAACAAATTCTTCCACTAGAAGGTGAGCTCTCTGAGGGAAGGATGGGGTTTTTGTCCTTCTTTGTATTCCCAGAGCTTAGTACTGAGTCTGGCACATACTGTTTAGTAAATAGTTACTGACCTGTTGACTATTAGAAACTCTTCACTGGAGGTTCTTTATAGCAACAAAATCAGAGATCTGGATTTTTGGGTCATGTGAACAACAAAATGAAGGACTAGATATTTTCTCTGGTCCTTACAACCTCTAGAACATCTCCAAAATAGGAATTATGTACCAATGATAAAGCAATTTCAGCTGTCTTCACAGTCTAGGACACCAAGAACCCAAACAAGGTAAAAACTCAATGAACTAACACCAGAGAAGGCCTATGATTCCTCTCTCCTGTCACTCACTTGGCACCCCCTTTCTCCACCATGTTGCCAACAGCAGGACTACACAAGATGGCCCATTCTCTTGCAACAGAACTCAACTCTACACCCTAACTTCAACCTCCCTTCTCCCAGTACTGCAGAGATTCAAAGGGCAGAAATTTGATTAGGCTGTAGTAACAAGGAGTAGTATAACGGCAAGGAGCAGGAGTGCTCTGTGCCATCACAGAGTTTAGCCAGAGAAGAGAGGAACAGAGGTAACTGAGGCAAGACACACAGGGATGTGGGGCAGTGTAACACTCCACTAAGCCTGAGGGAAAGAGTCTAGAGAGAATCTACTTGGGGCCAGTTCTGTTCCCCAAGAAGTAACTTTGGGTAGAGATTTAGGCTGGTGAACAGTGAATAACCGAAAATGGGAGGAGAGTGAGATGCTCTGAGATCCAGTCCCTAAGGAAACTGCCATCAAAGGGAAAGGAGTCAGAAAGTGAGCAACAGGGTAAAATAAGGGGGAAAAAAGATTGAAATAACCAAATATCTCAGGAGGAAGAAAACTTAATCAAAGACCTTAAGCATAAGAAGATAAACCAACAGGGAATATACTAATAGAAAAAGGAAATGTGGTCTCCAGATCAGGTATGAGAATACAGGCATCTATATATAAGTATTGTAAGACAAAAGAAAACAACACGTGATAAAGCAGAGCATCCTGAGAATTCTGAAGGTGGCATGGAACCACTGTAGGATGTGTCTGAATAGTTTAAAAGACAAATAAGGATTTTGAAAGCAGAATTAACTGGTAGAACAGAAAAATTTGAATCCAGGGCATTGAGCCTCACCAACAAAACAAAAGAGAGAATAACTGCTTCAGGATGTAAATACATGGAAGTGAAGGACAATCTTGAAAAAGAGAACAAAAAGCAATAATATTTTTTTAAAAACCATGATCTTCATACAAACAATGACCTTGAAGACAGGATGCATAAACACAATTTAAGGATTATAAGGCTCCCAGAAGAATACAAGTCAAAAAAAAAAACCAACCCACAAAAACAAACAATTTGCACCATAATGCAAGAAATAATATAAGAAAACTGCCTAGAACTTCTAGACACAGAAAGTAAAGTGCCAATTGATAGAATCATGGGATCACCTCTAAGGAGAAAAACTCTATGCTACAAACTCAGACATATAGTGGTTAAATTTAACAATTCCACTGAAAAACAACAAATTCAGCAAAAGACTGGAAGAAAGATATTCAAATATAAAAGAAAGGGAATTTGAATAAGATAAGACTATTATGCATTCACCATAAACCACAGGAAGAAATAAAATAATGTGTTCTAAAGAGCCAAAGAGCTCAAGATGCAATCAAAGGTGTCTTAACTCATAAATCTGAACCTAATTATTATTGAAAAAAGATGGATATTCAATTTTTAAAAAACACCAGAAGAAATTATTTGCTTCTTAAATATCCTAGACAATAGAAATACAGGAAGGATAAATGCAACAACCAGGAACAACAACAAAATAACAACAGCAAGACCACTAAGATTTCTTTCTAAAGGCACACAAAGTGACAAGGGTGAAGTCAGAAGTCAAATAACAGTGATGGTGGAGAAACATGGCTAAAACATGATGGACTCTGCCTCACAACACTTTGCCTATGGGTGAATCAAGGGTTTTTTTTTTTTTTTGTGAGACTAGACTACCAAATGAAAGGGTACATAAAAAGAGAGGAAGAAGACAGAAGGGATGTACCCCAGTTAAGTTAAAGATTAACAATGAAGGGAAATTTAACTCCTATAGTCTCTGAGGAAGAAGAAAGCCTACGGAAGATTGGGTGAGGGGACAAAGGGAAGGATTGAAAAAGAGGGAAAGAAAGCAAGAAATCTTGCATCAGTGATAGGAGGAGGTGCCACTGATGAATGTTCTCATGGAAGAAGACAGATATTTTATAGAGAGAGCTTGGGACCTTATAATGATTATCTGTAGGGATTTGACACTTAGAAAGGCCACTAATCCTGCCCCACAAGAAAAGGAATCAGAGCTCCTGGAGATGACTGACACCCCAAAGAGAGGGAAGGCATGGACTGAGGAAAGAGATTTCAAGGCAAATGGGGACAAAATGACCAAGGGGAGAGTAATGGTCAATAATGAACTGAACAATCAGAGACATGAGAAAATTCTTACCACGAGGCCATATCCTCTCTATCATCTGCAGGAATTGGTATTTCTGACAACGAGGCAAAACTGAAAAAAATGTAGCTGGTAGCAATATCCACAAGACAAAAGTATAGCAACTATTTAGAAGGAAACTGAAACAGGTATCTTAGAAGTTTTAATTCCACAAGCAATACATAGACTAAAGAAAGGTTAAGTAAGTATAAGGGTCATGACTCAAAGAATAAAATTCTAGAATAGGCAGAAAGGAAAGATAAATAATGAAGAGAATGAGGAAAATAAATTCTTTATGGAAAAGGGCTCAGAAAATAAAAATTTACAAATCAATGAACAAAACAAATTGAAAAGGAGGAGAGTAAGGGAGGTTTTACTTGACTACTTAACTGAGGGAATAAATAGAGGGGAAGAATTAAACAACCAGATAAAAGCAAGAAAAAGAACTAATAAGCAAAACTAAACCTAGGGAAAGAAGTAACAAAAGACAGGGGTGAGGGAAAGGGAGGTGGTGTTTGATGATGAGTGGAAAAGAGATCTGGTAAGAACAGAGTTGCCTTAAAATAGATTAAGCTAAAATAACTGAAAAGACTTAGAACTATCTTTACAGAAAAAAAGGGGGAAGAGGATCCTAATTTGGAAAAAAAAAAGGAATCAGAGGTCCAGCCAAAAAAAAAAAAAGATAACATTCAATGTACTAACCTTTAAAGCAGCTGCTTCTTTTACAAAGCTCTAGATAGTTTTGATCTTGATCACATAAAGAACACACCATTCCTACTGGAAGAAGCCTGGGTATTTAAAACAACCCAGAGATTAAATTTATATGAAGAGTGGACTTTGTTTTTCAGTTACAAGATAACCAGATATTTGTATTTAATAAACTCTCTTCCACAGTAAAAATGTGGTATTTTAATGGTCTGTCCTTCTCCACAACTAAAGCTCTGCAAGAGCCAAAGCTGACACTAAATAATGACCATTCTATCAAAAAATCAGAGAATTTTAGAGCTAGAAGGAATAGATTCCTCACTAGAAATTACGAAAGCAAAATCAAAAGGTTTTTAGGCTAGTGATAAAAGTATTCCCAAAGAAAAATGATAATTGCTTGCCTTAGATAACATAGTTTGATCCATAATTTGACAGTTTAGAACTAAAAATACACAAGGGAAAAACGAAGTGGATAAAGAACATATGAAGTAGTTGGACTGACAATTGATAGAATTTGTCTATCATTAAAAATATCTGGGACAGGCACTGCAAAAGGACAATGAGTTGAAACTAGAACTGAACAACAGGAGAGTAGAATGAATTGCCATTGGTAAAAGGCAGTTCTTTTCATGACCTCAAGCTTCTTTCTGAACCAGAGACCTATCTTTTTAACACCAATGTTCTTCAGTGATATCATATGGCTGAGAGTAATGCAATGTAACGTAATGGATCAAAGTTGAGAATCTGTTTCCTTTTGAAACAATGGAGGGGTTTATGATTGGCACCAATAGGTTGAACCCACTTTACAAATAAGGAATTCTACAGGATAAGAATTGGAAAGAATTTCATCAGATAAATGTATTACCAGAGGAAAAAACAAAAGATGAGCCTGTTAAGACAATGGACAGGTCACATGCTCCATTAGTGTGCACGTGATATCAAGACAACAAGAGGAAGACCCCAGCACATGGTGGAGGGGGAGGGGCGCCTCTTATAGAATATTAATGAGAAAACATTGACAAGGACAGATAGACATAGATGGGGTTGTAATCTGCATTGCTGGAAGAAACATTCACATTGATGAAATCACAGGTGCGTCAGCATGTCGGTGCATTGGTCTTACTACAATTCTTTCAGTACTACAGTTGGGAGATAAAAACTAGTAGCATAACATTTTATTGCTTTCAACAAATGCTAAATTAGCACTCATTAATTGCAAAGAAATCACTATGCAAATCACTGGGAGACACACAAAAAAACCATAAATATATAGTTCCTGTATTATGTTTCATGTACTGTGTAAGATGTGGCCCCCCATATTTACAACCTAGTTTGTCTGGAGGAGTGTGTTTATATAGGTCAATAGGGTGATGTCAGTCTAAAACAGTATTTAGGGGCCAGGTAATTGCAGCTGACCCCTTTTAAGTGGCAATTTTAAAATATTTAATATTTTAGGAAATATTTTGAAGATATATTACATGGGGTTCTGGGTCATGTAAACAAAAAGTTAGGGAGCTAGATATTTCCCTAAGTCCTTACTCTCCAAAACAGGAATTCTATGCAAGAAATAGAACAATTGAAGCTGTTTACCATGATGGGTGAAATCTGAAACAGTTAGGGAAACAAAGGTTCAAGCTTTCAAGTATATCAATTTATTAAGCAATGCATACCAATTGCATAAAAATCAGAACCACGTCTCCTCACCTTGGGCCTGGACCCCAAATACAGGGAGAGACAGATACAAGATTAGGTAAAAAATTAGGGACTTTCCAAATTGGGAGGGGTATAAGAAAGCTTTGGGAGTTGAGAAGAAGCAGAGTGAATAGGCACTTTCCCAGATGTGAAACAGAATATCACTCAATTCTCACCATTAGCAAGCAGGTAGAATTTACAGGAAGTTATGTAACTCAAAATGGAGTCAGTTTTCCAAGATGGAGTCATTTTGGTTCACACAATTCCTACAATTCTCTCAATCCATAAGTCAAAACATCAGGAAGTCTATTAACAGCAGAGAATGCTAATCCCTAATATTCACTCAGAAATCCTTCCTCCAACGGTCCTCCTGGTCACCTCTTGGGCACTGTCCCAGAGGCCTCAGTCCTAGATGCTTGGGGAGAGTGGGAAGAGCGGGGGGTGGGGCTGGGGAGGCCCTCCCAGTGGCATCAAAAGCAGGTTTCCCCACTGCTAAGTCACCAGAAGTGCCACTGGGTCTTTTCCTGGCCATAACAGCAAGCAGGAAATTGCCTTTTCAGCCCTCTTGTAATCATTTCCCTCTGAGCTAACAATGATGATGCTAATCATTTTCCTCCTCTTCTCTGATACCTCAAGCACACTTGGCTTCTGAAAGTGGGAGGATAACTTCCTATTTATACTGAGAAACTCAATGGAGTGGAGAGGGATGGGGATAGTCCAAGATTGTTAGGTATGCCACCCACACCCACAGAATACCTCTCATCTCCCAACACATGCCATCTTTGCAAAAGCCCCCGTCCCTAACATGACTTCCTCAGAGGTTTTTGCCACCCCATTTATGCTGGCTGCTCCTCTATGGGCTACTCTCTCCATCTCAACACCTTGGTTCTTTGCAGGGGAATATTCCCTTACTTGGGAGATAAGCTCCATTGCCAATAGATAGGTGAATACCTCTGTTAAAGGAGGGCTTGTAAAAGTTTCTGCTGGTCTTTTGACCTGTATTATCTATGCAGATACTAGAGACAAGTATCTCCAGAACTTAACATCAGCGAGCTGTACCAACTGCACTGAGGGAGTACTTCCTACTTGCACCTATGACCGCATCCCTCCCCCTACTCTCCTAGTAGGCTCCCCCTTTTTAAGTTTTGCTTCTAAGTCACAATGCCACAGCCCTTTCTAGTTCCAATACTCTTATTGATCTTTCAAAGATAGCCTTTTCAACTGAGAGCTTAATGTGCAACCATTCTGATCCTTGGGGCATCCATACTCAGAGCCTCTTACGAATTTGCCCCATCTGGGGCTCCAAAGGCTATATCTTCCTTTGTGGAATCGGTGAACCAAGTGACAAAAATTTTGGGGAAGGGCTGAAGTAAAATGCCACTGATGAGGTTAGGCACTCATATGTTGAGGTTAGGGGTGCTATCCTGTTGGAATGAATTCAACTCAAGCCTTCTTACAGCCAAAGGAAAAAACAAAGTTGATTAAAGATTCACCATATTGGGTTGACTCTTAAGAAATCTCACCATTTGTGATGCTTGTCAGACAGGTGGGCCAGATTTCAACCTAAGCTAGATTGAATCTGAACCTCTTCATAGAGGAAAGATGGAACTTAGATACAGAAAGACTGGGAGGGATCTATGGTGGTCCTGGGGTGATGGGAGGAAGGGTTTAGGGAGGCTCTTGAGGAGAAGTCTAAGGAGGATCTTGATGGGACTGGGGTGAGGTCAGAGAATGGGATTAAGGGTGGGAAGTAGCTGAAGGCTACCTGGAGATAACAGACAATGTAGGGCTAGGCAAGTTTAAGAGTAACAGATTTGGGTATAGACATTTTGATAGGATCAAGGGTGGGAAGCAGAAGAATCATGGAGGGCTAGGCTAGGTTAAGAATAACCTAGAGATTTGGGCCTAGCCATAATGAAAGGCTTATGGCCACAGGTAAAGGCCTCATCAAGTGGGAAGATTCAAAGAGAGTTCAAGGGGGCTCCCAGAGCCTGTACCCCATCACCACCACATGGCAAGACCCCAGAACTATACTCCTGGCCTTACGAGGACTTTGGGGTGTTCACTGATGAGGGTGCAGTCTCTGGGAACCCCCTTGAACCTGATGGGATACAGTCTCTGGGAGCCCCCTTGAACTCTTCTTGAATCTTCCCACTACATCTGGCCTTCTCTTGAGGCCGTAAGCCTTTCATTATCTAGGCTCAAATCTCTACCTGGCCTAGCCCTCTATTGTCCAGCTGCTTCCCACCCTTGATACTATCAAAATCCCATCCACTTGTTTTCTGGAGTCCTGACCTCCAGTCACCCCAGTCCCATCAAGATCCTCCTTAGACTCCTCCTCAAGACCCTCCCTAAATCCCTGCTCTAGTCATCCCAGACTACTTGACCACCCCTCAATCCCTCCCACAATCTTTCTGTATATAAGCTCCATCTTGACTCCAGGAAGGCGCTCAGATTCAATCTAGCTCAGCAGATTGAATCTGGCCAGCTTGTGAAAACAAGCATCACAAAGGGTGAGATTTCTTAAGACAACCCAATATGGCGAATCCTTAATAAACTTTGTCTTTTTCCTTGGCTGAGAAGGCTTGAGTATAACTCATTCGGCAAGGCCTGACATGTCTGTATTTTGGGGTCTTGAGCACCCCTAAAACCTGTGGTCCCTACCATCATCATTTTTCTTTAACCTCATCCTTCACCCTTGGCTTTTTAGCACTCCCCTTTTCCATTTTTAATGCCACTCAGCTCAGGGCCTCTAACCTGAAAAGGGCAAAACATGATTCTGGGGAAATGTCCTCTGTTTCCTTAAAAAGGGAACAGAGTATCTCATGCCCTGGTATGGTCACCTGCCACATGAACTCATTCTACCTAACCTTACAGAGACCATTCACCAGCTGGCAAAATTCAGCAATCTTTGGATTCCCTAGCAAAGGTGGTCCTAGATAAGAGAACAATCCTGGACTACCTTGCTTGGGGGTGTAATGTGCTTCAGCAAACACCTCTTGTTGTATGTATATCAACAACTCTGGGTAGGTAGAGATCCATACTGAATGCATTTTGGAAAAGGCTAGTTGGATGTAGGAAATCCATAATAAACTCAGTGCCCCCAAATCATCTTCTTCATGGAAATCCTGGCTCCTTTCTATACTTGCCCCCATTCTTATTCCCCTCCTGATCATATCCCTTTTATTCCTGTCTTGCTCTTGTTTGCTTAACCTCCTTGCCAGGTTTGTCTGCTCCAGAGTCAGTCCATCAACTTCCAGATGACTGCTCAGGCTATATACCAACCTCCAACCAAGTCCAAGGTCTCTGGCATCAGCTAGGTTCCAAAGTCTGACCTCCTGAATGGGACCCAGAGAGGCAGGGACAGCTCTACAGCCCTTGCCAGCAGGAAGCAGTTTCAGAAATGGAGACCTTTGCCCCTTACCCCAAAAGATTTTGGGTCCAATTTGCTTGAGGGGAGAATAATGGGGTATGGAATCTGAACCCCACCTTGAACTTTCCCACAGATTTCAGGAACCCAGGTTCACCCCCAGAGGGTCCCAGTCAATAATCCTTTCAACTGTCCTTTCATTGTGGTCCCTGCACAGCCCAGCCCTACCTCTGGACCACCCCAGGCTACTTCCTAGGCCTTAATCCAATACAAAATCCTTTCCCTGTTACCCCTGATCAGCCCAGATTACTTGCCACTCCTAGATCCCATCTAAATCTTCCTATAATTTTTTCCCTATAAAATATCAGTCTTATCCCTCTCAAATGAATAGATTCTTAAAATCTGGCAGGCTGGTATTGACATCACAAATAGCACAGACTCACTAGGAGTCTCACCCCCTTCTACTTCTACAATAAACTAGCAACTATGACTGGAAGGCTTGAGTGATCAAATTCTTTTGAGGCAGACCTGCACCCTGCACCCTTGCATTTCAGGGTTCCCAGCACCCCTAGACTGCAACATTATCATTATTTGACAAAAACTGCTATGAGGAATGGAAAGCAGACAAGCAGAAATTAGTTTTATACCAACATCTCACACGATATGCCACAACAAGTTCCAAATGAATACAGAAATAAAAGGTAAAACTATATACAAATTAGAGTAGCAGAGAAAGAGATAACTTTTACAGTTACATATAGGGAAAGAGTCCATGGGATCACAAGAGATAAAATGGATAATTTTCATTACATAACAATGTAAAGTTTTTACACAAATAAAACCAATGAAGTTAAAATGCTTGTTTAATGGATTTGAGTTTATTCCTCAAGTTCAGATTTTGGATTTTACATTTTGAATTCTCTTAAGTCAAAAGACAGCAAAGATGGCAATTTTATTAAAGAAAAAAAAAAGGAGATTTCCATCTCCTTATTCCTGGATAATATATTCTTAACATACCCTAAGATTTCTTTAGTTTTCTAGTCTGCCATAGTGCATGTATTGTGCTTAGAGTCCAAATTAAATACTTCTAATCTTATGCAGATGTCCTGTGTCGCCATTTTTGTTATGGCAATCAGTTTCACTTAACTACTTTCCTAAAAAGGATTCAATACATGTGTGGGTGTAGGAAGCAGGGGGGAAGTATGGAAATAACCATGGTGTAAAAAACAAATCAATAATATTAAAAAAATTTCCAATTACATTTAAAGCAATTTTTAACACTTGTTTTTTAAACTTTTAAGTTCCAAATTCTCTCCCTCCCTTCTTCCTCCCCTCACTGAGAAGGCAAATAGTCTTTTTATTAGAAAAATAGCCACATTTATTTGGTCATGGCACATGTTAGGTACATAGTCTATATTCACTTTCAGAAGAAAGAAAATAACAGGAACAAAGTTCCAGGGTCTGCTGTGGGATCAGTATAGAGCTGGTATAGTATCTCGAATCTACTTTATGGTACAGTATAATTGATGATCACAATGAGAATCATCAAGGGAAGGAAAGGCAAAGTACAAATCCTATCTGTCTACATAGTAGTTGTGTGGCTCTGGGCAAGCCACTTAATATAGGTTCCTTCTAGCTCTAGATCTATGATCCTATTGAGTGGGAGGGACCTCTCATGAAATCTGAATCTCAACCTTTCTGCAAATTGAATGGGATCAGCATGGCTCAGGCCTTCTGATTGACAGCTAGGCCTAAGTCTTGAGTTACTGAGAAATCACCTGACTTATAGGAATCTGGAACTTAGAGTAGTTGGACCCACTTCCTCCCCACTATCACCTCAGCAGGAGCCTCCTCTCTAAATAAGGAAAAAGATGTTTTTCACTTCCTTGTTTCTGGGTTAATTTCTCAGGAGACTGTGAGCCTGAACTCCACCAAGGAGGGTGAAGGTCAGTGGTGGGAGGAGGATGGAACTGCTAAGGTATATAGTCATGCTTCACTTCCTGTACTGCACCTCTCCTACTAGCTTGCTGCTGGTAGTGATGATGCCCTTTCTCGTGAGATCGTAATAAAGAAGTTTTCTGTTTCTACCTGGAGAAACTTCTGGGTTTTTTTTTTTTTATTAAATGCTGGGTGGTCTCACCCCACATGCTATGATCTCTCAGTACCCTAGGCAACTAAGACTACTAGTTAGAGCTGACTTGCATTCAATCTGCATTGACAAAAGGAGCTGCCACAGTAGGGGCTCAACACAGCACAATGTGAAACAAAAATCTCTGTTCACTAAGGGAATTAGACAATATACCTATTTTTGGAAAGATTTCCATCACAGAGGGCTGACATCATGCTAGAAATATTTAATATACTGACCTTTAGTTATCCAAAAGGTAATTATGTAGAATACTTCATTCCTTAATCATACACTATAAATGAATTTTTCTAATACATTTTTTTATAATCTACAAAATTATCATCCTTTCTATCTCATTGGGATATGTTTACCTAAAAATACGATTAAGAAATTAATAGCTTCTTAGATAAGCATAAACTAGAAATTTTGAAAACAGGAATCTGAAAGTAAACATTGCTTCTTTCAGGGTAAACTATTTTAAAATATTATAGAAAGTGATGGAAACATTAAGAAAATAAGAAATAAAGGCCCTGCAACCTCACCAGTAAGCAAAGTGCTACAAGAGGGCAGAGCAAAAAACAAATAAACAAACAAACCTTGTTAAAGCTAAACTAAATTCAACTCATCACTGTTTTTGAGGAAACATGAAGTTCAAAACCAAAGGTACAAACTCAACTGAGGCCAAGGTACAAACTAAAAACAATCAAACAAGCAACCCATATTTTATTGAGGGCCTATAGTTATAACGTTCCTTATAAAAGCAAAGAGCAAAACTCCATCATCTTTATAGCCTCATATAACTCTGAGAAAGCAAATTAGTATAAAGTATATATTATATCATAATATTGTCTAATATAATGTAAGTTATCATATATTATATTATAATACCATATATCATAATGTATTATATATTAGATTATAGCCTTTAAAATTTAGGGTTTAGGAATTCTTTAATATCAAAATCAGATGCCTCTGAAGGTGTTATTAGTCTATAGAGTAAGGCTTCAGTAGCCAGGTTTTGAGTAACTTCAACACTAAACAAATATGATCTATGCTGACTAATATACATTATTCATTGGATCATATATATAAAAGCCAAAAGGAACATTAGAGACCACCCTGAATTTTACATACAAGATAACTGAAGCTGAGAAAGGTTAAATGACTCACCTAAGGTCACATAAGTAGAAAGTGGCAAAGCTGGAAGGTGAACCCAGGTCTTTATCCCTTTAAACATGTAGAGCTTGGTGACAGATAAGAAAAACCCTGGAAACTGAGATTACTCCCAGACCTTCTAGGAAACAAAGCTAGCCATATAAATGAAGTTTTCAGGCTCAGTAAAATTCTCATTCTTTTAGAACGAGCTTAAAAGAAAATACAGCTTTGCTTCTTGAATTTTTTCAGTTAGAATGGAGCTATTTCTTCATTTTAGATGTGTTCACTGGCGTATATACATAGTGGTGTGAATTCTTATTACACACACTCATAGATACAGAGCTAGTAAGGGTCTAAGGGGCCATCAAATCTAACCCCACATTTTATAAATGAAGAAACTGAGAATGAGAGAGGCTAAGCAGGATTTGAACTCATGACTTCCAGACAGTGTCCCATCTGGAAAACTGATTTGCCATTAGACGATTCTTGATTATAAGAGCCACTTATATTTGCATTCTATATCTATTAAGAGTGCTAATTTGTTTGACTCAGAAATTAATAAAGTTTCTCTCTATGAAAGGAATGTGGTACATAATCAACCAAAGGACATTTATTAAATACCACACTACTGGCTATGGATGCAAAGACAACAATAAAAGTCCTTCCTTGTCCTCACAAAAAGCTTACATTCTTTTGGGGAAAACAAACATAGACATATAAGTGATATAAAGTATATGCTGTACAAGTAATTTAGGAAAGGGGTACACCAGTAGCAGGGGATATCGAGAAAGGCCATTTCTAGGAGATGGACTTGAAAAGTGGTTTGAAGGAAAGTAGGGATTTCAAGACACAGAAGTAAAAAGAGGGCAAATGAATTCAAGGAGGGGTTAGCAGACTGAACTGAGGCACTGAGATTAGAGACAGAATGCTGTGTACGAGGAACAGCAAGTATTACTTTTTTTTTAATCTCCTTAAAAATAGAACTCACTTTTGTTTCCAAACTGGCAAAACATGTTTTGGTATCTTCACGTAACATAATAATCCAACTACTTCCAAGGAAATAAGCATTCTAGTACACTATTTTTTAGTTTATGAGAGAATGAAGTTTACAAAATATTACCAGCAATGGTGGATGGTAAAATTGGACATAAGGTTGGTTTTTTTATTTGTTTTTTTAACCTCCAACTAAACAGGAAAGAAGAGGAGACGCCCCTCATCTATTATACTTTGCAACCGAAGAAGAAACTTAGTCTATCTTTCTTTCCTCCACATTCCCCTGCAAGATCTCAAACCCTCCTGACCACCAGGACTCCCCACCCCCAACACACACAGATAGTCCTCTCCTCCAGGAAGCCATTTCATTGGTCCATAGGAGTGTGTCGGAGAAGCTACAGTAGCATCTCATTCTTTTTAAAGCAGGCCTGACCTGAGGAAAGCGTAGACAATGTAAAACAGGCCTGTACAACATACCTCCCATGGACCACTTTGGCCGGCCCCCGGAATGTCATGACCTGTATATTCTGCTATGTATTTAGGGTATTTTTAACAACTAAACAAATATATTCTATGCTGCCTAATACGTGCTATTTATTAGATCTCTCACTTTTGAAAACTAAAATTAATTTGTATGTTATTAAACAAAAATATTTCTTGGCAGTCAGTATTTTTTTCCATTACTTTAAGGCAAAATCTAACTGAATTTTCCAAATTACAAAATGAATTCTTAAGCAGTAATGACAATTAATTTTCTTCTGGGGTCAATTATTTTTAGGTATTTGGCAGATGGTCTGTGTTACAGGGTTACAGACATATTTCAATAAGAGAAAGCTTCTTCTACAAACATGTTTACTTGCTCTTGATGAGGTGTGTAGCAGAGGACTCAAAATAATTCTTTGAATTCAAACTACATTTTTCTGAAAGTACAATTTATGTCCCCAGTGCTTGGTTAGCTAAAATAAAAATGTTGTATGACAGCTTCCATACCAGCAAATTTATTTCAATAACACAATTAATTCAGCTGGGATAATATTTATTTTCAAGTTCTAGATATTTAAGAAGTAAAGCAGCTGCTGCCTATTAATTTGAAAGTCTGCCCTAAATAGTTGTTCCAGTGTCCATGAAATAGCGTAAAATTTTTAATGTTTTATGAATGCCTTTAAAAGTAATTTCCAAATATATGTTTTATATACATATTATATATATATAAAATACATATCTACACATACACAGATATATATATATATACACACACATGTGCGTATATATAGAGATATACAGAAATACAAACAAGTAAGAGAAGGTATACAGGGGAAATTCTAGGCAATGTAAAAACAAAAGACAATCAATGAAATCTATTTTTAAAAGGAAGTCATTGGTAGCCTTGGAGAGGATGTTTTCAGATGAGTGATGATATCAGGAATCAGATTGCAAGGGATTAAAAAGTCATTAGAAGAAAAAATAGAAGCAACAAGTATAGACAACTTTTTCTAGGAGTTTATGAAAGAGTACAGAAAAAGAAGAATACTTTGAAGGGATGGGAGAACCAAGGAAAGATTTTTTTAAAAGGTGGTGAATCAGGTATGTCGGATAAAATCCCATTATAAAGAACCTCACATGTTGTATAAATTATTCCATTTGAAAGGGCTTTTTTACATATTATTTAGAATGGAATACAATTTATACTTATAATAGCTAAATTTGAGTGAAACTTCTCATGTAAAGGGTAAGAATTTCCTTGTATTACAGTTTCCAACAAGTTAGAGAAATAGGTCACATATGACCAAAAGAAACTATTGTCATAGGACCACTGTTACCTCTATCGTACTATGTCCTCAATTTTGCCTTAATGGAAAAAGTTAGAAATCAAAAACGAATTTTCTCTGGGGAAATGAGAAAGTACCTTTCGACTCTGCTGAAATCTCCTTTGGGCTGAGCCACAGATACCACCCTTTTCCTACACACTCATATGATTAGGTCAGTTTGCAAATTGTTATACATGTGCTCAACATTTTAGCTAGACTGGTCTACTTATCGCACCCCCAAATGCAACCCAAGCTTTCCTATTTTAACTGTTAGCTGTTAAAAAGTATAACTTTGAGTGGAGACTGATAACAGTAAATTTGTTGGAGTACTTACATCCATCCTACACATTACTACCAAATTAATCTTTCTAATCAGATGGTCACACCACACCTCAAAAACCTGGCATGGCTCCTTTTAGAAGTTATGCAGTCTAACAATCTCACTTTGTAGTGGAGAGAAAGAAGTAAGGCTCAGAGACATGAGCTGATTTGCTCAAGCTCACATGGCCAAAAAGTGTCTGAAGACTAACTGCACATATCCTTAGGAGCTTGATATATGATATTGATGTATGAACAGTTTTAAATTCAAAGAAATAAGCTCCATATATGTATCATTTATATTAAGGATAGAAAACTTCTAAAAATATTAATGCTTAAACAATTCATGTCCATTATCTATTAAAATGAGTTAACTTCATCTGGAAGTCAGATAGATTGTAATGAATCTCCATAAAAATATTGCTAGTTTTGAATTTTTGTTAAACTAAGTATGAGTGTGACCTACCTATTTAGCAATTTTTATTTTGTTGTTGTCTATACACAACTTGAACGACAATGGTGCTATAAAGGAAACCCAGAATTAGACTTAGTGCCTGCCCATTAAAGTGAGCAACAGCTTTGACAAGCTTGACTTGAAAATAAATGATGACAATGAATAACTAGCTTGACCTGAAAAACAATAAAGCACACATATATAAGGTGGCCAAAGCAACGTACCTCCCTGAAACGCATGACATATATAATCCCCAAAGGAAATCACTTTCCACATTCTAGGTACTGCTTCTGGAACTCTGTGTCTCTATTTAATTTCTTCAGTTAATTGAAGCATTTCTACAGCTGCATCCTTAGATGTTTTATATCTTTGTATGGGACCAATATAGTCTCTAGAGTGTTTGTTCAGTGCTTTGCCAACTATGGATCACATGCTTGTTTTGAAAGAGTATATTCTGGTTGCAAATTTGAAAATGGATACTTGCAGATAAAATATGATGTAATACTGGAACCTCTGCAAGAATTAAAATAAAAGTGTTTGGAGGATTATTAATGGAATGTAGAACTCTTTAATTGCCAGATTTTTTTGCAAGTTAAAGCCAACTGAAGAATGTCTAATTGGTAAGCTATTTTGTAGTCTCCTACAAGTAAGCAACTGAAGTGAATAATTAACCAAACGAAATTAAAAGCACTGTTTTCAATTTTAAAATATTTTGCTCAAGTTTCAGTCTTCTAACCTACATACGTTATTGTAATTTTGCACAATGCCTAGCATAGTCATACACTTATGGGATGGCCACCATGACAGCTTTTGCTGACAATGATGATCATGACAGCTAATCTATTTTAAATCCAAATCTGTAACAGTCAAATGGATGCAATGTACTCTGGGAAAAAAACAAAAACCAAAAAATCCAAGAAAGATAAACTGCTTTGATCAAGTTCTGATGCCAAGTCTCTTTTCTGAATCAATAACACAGTGCCAAGATCTATCACATAAATAATGGAAAATCCTCACAGAAGTAGTTCTTTGGGTTTGTGAAAACAGGGTTTCCTAAAGCTGTACTACCTAATTGCTAATGGACGTCCCCATTCGCATAAAGCAATAGGATGGCTGAAAAGGCTGATTCACATGTTCAATCCATTTGATCATCAATACCATTTTGCTAAACTAATGTTAAGTGTTCTTTAAATACCACAGAATTCCAAGGCCAAATTATAACAAAAAAATCTAAATTCTAGAGGAACTGAAACTCGTAAAGAAGATCTAAGTGTTTTAAAAAAAAAGGTGGATATAATTTACCTGAGACTCCTCCATAGATCTCCTCTGATATCCTAGCAGCCTCTTTTCTGTTTCCTTTGACGATATAGAAATGGGTTAAGAGAGCCAAGAAAACTTTGATTAAGAGCTTAAAGAAAAAGAAGAGAGCAAAAATAGTAACATAAATGTTTTTAAAACCATGGAACATTGAACTCTCCTCCATTTTGGCTCACACTTGGTACAACTTCCTAGGTCTGTAACATTTCACTGGGTTATTATTGGTATTGTATGACATCTATTTTAAACCTTTTAGTTGCTGGTGCTCCAATTACCAAGAGCTCATTTCATCAGTCTGACAGAGATGCAGCTACTAAACGACAAGGCAAGTGATTAAAAAGCCTTCCATGTTTAATATTACAAGCACCAAAGAACCTTCTAACAAGTTAGAAACCCGATCCAAGAGCACCTTGAAAAATAAACCAACAAGAAATCCCTACATAAAACCCAAATTTAATTTGTTTTCTAATAATAGGTCAGATACTGACAGTTACTTGAATCTAGAAGGGAAATTTTTCATGAGCACTGACATAGTTTGTCCTTTTTCCTCTTTCCCCATCTTTTTTTTTTAATTGGTGATCACAGAATGAAGAGAAGTTTGACATTCTCTCAATGAAACTGTGGACTTACCTAATGCTGAAAATACCATTATGTTTTTTTTTTACTTGCCCTCCAAGTCCTACTTTCATACCATTTCATGTTCTAGGACAGTATTTTCCAAATGGATGCATAATGAGCTAAGTACATATTTACACACATTGTGTGGCTTTCTAGTTTCCTAGGACAGGAGATAAAGAACCATCTTTGGAGTCAGAGAGGCCCAAGTTAAAGTCTTAAACTGTCTGTATGACCCTTGGTAAGTCATTTGGTGACCCAGGCAGTTTTGTAAGACTCTAAGTGGCAGAACAGTGGCAGACTGGCATTGGTAGGAGTTTCCTCATTAGGAGCTCCGTCAATCTCCCAGTGAAATAATAGTTCTGGTCAAAATTAAGAGTAACTTACATGAAAGGAAGAATAACAGGGTGGTTACGGCTTGTGCCACCCCTGACACAAACTGGCTAAATCACTCAGTGCCTCCAGTAATTCTCCAAAATAAGCTGATTTGTATTGATAAAGTTTTCAAATTGGGAGTTCCCTAGGGCAAAGAAGTCATCAGTCCAGGACCACCCAGTACCTAAAAAAAGTAGTTTCCAAGAAAACTGATTCAGAATCTAGATATGTTAAGTTTTATTCTGGTGATGAATTTACCATTTAATACCTAGGTGTAAGTTTCAAAGCTATTAGCCTGGAGGCTTTCAAAAATGAGTACCCCAAAAGGCAGGTTTGACTAGAATGTCAACTGAGGCTTATAGTCACATGAAATCAAAGCAAGTCACTCAAGTGCATGTCGAAGAAGCATGAAGATGTTTGAGGACATACACACCCTGCATTCTAACAGAAAGTTCTGTAACCTGGGCTTGTCTGGGCAAGCCAAGTTCTCCTAACATGGAGGTGACCTGAGGGGCCTTTGGGGCATGTCTAGATCGCCTAATAAAGAGGCCTTTGTGTCCCCTACCACATGGGTAGGGGGATAGTCCTTTGATCGGCTGTCAGCATCTTTAAAACAGGTGAGACCCAGCTGGTTGCTCTTTTTTGCCACTAGAACTTTCCGTTGTGGTTTTTTCAGCCACTATGATTGCCGTGTCCAGAGGGTGAAGATCACAGTTCGCTCATAGCACAGACACCATGAACTGAACTGGTGAGAAGGCCTTTCCTTCTGCTCCTTCTCTTTTACCACGGTTCTGAGAAATAGGGCCTGGGGATGTTTGTTTCTATTCTATGTTGTTTGTCCTCCTCAGTTTCAGGAACCAGACGTGATACCTAGGGGACAAGAGGGTGTGAGCCAGGATTATAGGTGGGGTGGTGCAGCCAGCCAGCTCAGTGTGGAAACCCTGAGAAGCCAGGGTGCCTGGGGCTCAAGCCTGAGCCAAGATTTGTACTGGGAGTGTGCTCTATGGGAACTGAGGTAAGCTATGAACCTAATCCCCTTCCCCTTCCCAGACACCAGAGTGGTGCAATAGTGTGTGGGGGTGGGGGTGTGGGGGAAAGGGAGGCCCAGACAGAGGCAGGAAGGGAAGGACTGTGCCTCAGACCCTGGGAGAGTACGTTTGTGTGTTTGTGATTATACCTTTAAGTAAATATTTCAATATAAAAGTCAATCTGACAGTGACTAAGAGAACTGGGGTGCAGGGGGCCACCCCCTACATGAAGGGAACAACACTGGTGGTGGCTAGAGCCATTTGCAGACAACCTAGATCTCCCGTGCCAAATGTAGCAGAGCACCCTAGGAGAGGAATAACAACCTAACCTGGCCTTCAGGCACGGGGCACAAAGGTAGTATGTGTGACAATATATTATACAATATTTAAATTTATAATCATTCTAACAGGTTTAGTGAATATATAGCAGAAATCTTCAGTGCAGCAATAAACTAAACACAAAGTCATGTGTGATCTAAGTACGCAAAGGACCTTTCTATACTATCAGATTCAACAGGGACCTACAGACTCGAGAAAGGCAACAGTGAGGTTCATGTACATTTCCTTCAAGCATCCTTCTAGCTCTTTCTTAAGGGATTGGTTGTGAAAGATGAGACTCAGTTCCATTCTCTTGCCTCAGCATTATATAGCTTCCCTCTACCACTTAAATGTAGGATTGAGCTTTAAACACTACTCTTGCAAAAGCACTGCTGTCTGCATGCCCTTCATGGTGAACTTTACATACAACCTTTCTGCCTGGCTTTGAGTGAAATGAATGAAAGTCTCTCATTTAAGGAAAAAGATATTAATATTTTAGCTTCCATAATGCCTGAACTATATCTTTAAGTTTAAGAATTAAACCCCCCCACCTTCCCCCATTAAACTTGCACATATACCACATATATCCACATCCTGCATGCACACAGGGTGAGCATGCCTGTAACGGCTGTCTGTTAGTTTGAGGTTAAGGTGTTAGATTAAGAATCTTTCCTTGTTTCAAGAATGTGAGGCCAACTACCCCCACGGGCAGGGATAGAGGTCCAGGGGGTTTGGGGGGCTTCTTAGAATTGTTTTGCAAGGAGGTTTGGGGAGGGCCTTTAAGGGGTATATAAACTGACTGTCTGCCTTCTGAAACTTGCCTCCCCACCCCAGACCATTCTGGAGTGGGCGATGCCAAACTGTGAGACTTGCCAATAAAGCCTCTGTCTTTACCTTGAGAAACTTTTGATTGTTATTTTATTTGGGGGGATTTTTGTCCCACACAGCCTTATCACTGAGGTGGCGACACCAACAGCAGTTACTACTGCTCTCCCTTTCAAATAATTTCCTAGTTAGTTCCTTCGAATAGCTTCCTACTTGAACTTGGCTTAGGCCAAACAATTTTTTTCTCCATCCAGAGTGTCTCAGAGCAAGCTATGAATGATTAGCTGAGCTCAAGAAAGTGATCCTGTAATATGTAAAGATATTTGCCTATTTGGGGGTACTCTACATGAGTGACCCCAAAATTAACTGTAATGCATTATAAACTCTGCACTCATTCTTACCACCCATACTATCAAGTCAGATTTCTAGAGCAAGGATACTACTCTCTTGAATTCTAGGGGTAACCCTGAGGGGTTGGCTTATCTTTTCTAAAACTATGATTCACAAGTTCCTATCTGGTATATTCCTTCCTAATACTATTCACCCAGTTCATATCTCCTCCATGCCAGTTAACCAGTAACCAAAAGTTGATAGCTATATTAATAGCTGATAGAGGCAGCTGGATGGTTCAGTGGGTAGAGACCTGGACCTGGAGTCAGGAAAGACCTGAGTTCAAATGTGACCTCAAATACTTACTAGCTATGAAAGCTAGTTAAGTCAAACACTTCACTTCTGTCTGCCTACATTTCCTCATCTATAAAATGGGGATAATAATACCACCTACATTACAGGGTTGTTGTTGGGATCAAAATGAGGTATTTATAAAGGGCTTTACAAACCTCAAAGTGTTATATAAATATTAGCTATTATTATTATTAGTTCCTCAATGTCACTGATAACTTTTAACATCATGTAGGCTTTTTTTTTTCTTTTTTTTTTTACGAAGACATATTTACTGAGAAGACCTAAAGTACACAAACTTTGGAAAGTGCTCTGCCACTGAGGTCCTTGGGGGTGTGGCTCAAATTTAAAGTGCTTACAATAAACACTCCTCCCAGCAGCACAGCTGATGGACAGTTCATACTACTTGCTTGCAGGACATGGTATCTTAGCTACTGTGTCAGTTGGCTGCTGAGCCAGGTCACTCTTCAGGGATGGCTCTTTACCAAGCCTGGCTGATGTAACAGATCCTGCTATGGATTCTAGGCGCTGGACATCTGATGGTTCTGCTGGCCTTTTGACCTGGTACTTTCTATCTCCAATACTCATTCACCTGGCATGAGAAAAGAACAAACACAGACAAAAGAAACAGCAGCACCAGGTATTCATGACCACATGGTGACCCAGGTGGGAGAAAAGGCAGCCAAAGCCACTGCCTTTCCCCTAATCTAGAGGTTTAAAGAAATTCTTCCTCACTCAAAAGCCTCCAGGGAATAATAGATCATGTGCCTTTTATAGGGACACAGTTCTGGCCTAGCAGCCTGTTAAACAGCTTCATGTCATCACTTAGTAAGGTGAGAGAAAACAAGTCACTAAATATCCCCACATGATTTGAATCAAACTGCCTCCCCAAGCCTCTATGTGAATAAGAAGCAGGCAGAGAATCCTGCAAATGTTTCAAAGGGTGGACTCCAATAGCCAGCCCCTATCCTCATTAAGTAACATCAAATGCCTCCTCTTTCATAAAGTTGTCACCTCTATGGGAATTCTGCTGGATCGGAAAAGTTTAGAGGCTCCATAATCAATATTAATACAACCCTCTATATAGATACCAAATAGGCACAAATGACTCTGTATCCAAGTTAAATGCAATATTGGGCACAGGCTTTTTAGATCACTTTAAATTTTAAATGTTTTGTTTATATTCAAGGAATCTTTTTTACATCATTGTAAGGTAACGACATGGCACAGTAGAAAATATGCTGTAATTTGAGTTACAGGGTCATGTTTCAATTTCCAGCTCTTCTACTTTACTATTTGTGTGACCTTGGACAAGTCACTAGAGGCTCTCTCTTCATTTGTAAAATGAAGGACTGGACTAGATATTAGCTAGCATTTACATAATGCTTTAAAGTTTACAAAGCTCTTTACAAATATTATCTCATATTAACCTCACAACCCACATTATCTCCATGTTAAAGATATGGAAATTGAGGCAGAGAGAGGTTAAGTGACTTACAATCACCCAACTGGTGTCTGAGTATTCCTGATTCTAGGTTCAGTGCTCCATCTGCAGCACCACCTAGCTGCCTAGATGACTGCTAAGGCTAGTTTCAGCTCTAAACCTAAGATCCTATGGACATTTCCCA
Organism: Trichosurus vulpecula; assembly: GCF_011100635.1. Taxonomy (NCBI): domain Eukaryota; kingdom Metazoa; phylum Chordata; class Mammalia; order Diprotodontia; family Phalangeridae; genus Trichosurus; species Trichosurus vulpecula. The sequence continues at coordinate 420,601,899 of NC_050574.1, forward strand.
ACATCACCACAAAAGCATGCAAAAAATCCTCTAGAGATCAATTTTAACAGCAAAGTGTCAGTGGAGTCATTTGGAAAAGGAAAACTGCTACTTTTTGGATATGATGTACTAGTAACATATAAACTTCTCCAAATTAATATGGAAAAGAAAAAAAAATGAGGAACTCACCTCCTGATCTGGGGAAAAACATAGTGGGCATTGGGTCTTATTCCTTCATTTCTGGCTTGTCAGCAGAAAGGAAGGAGAAGAATTTTAAGATACAAATTTGTAGCTCTTTATTTGTTTGTAATTTGATCAATGTCATTTTGTAGAGCAGAGAAAATGAAGAAGAAAAAGAAAAATAAAGACTGTTGAGACAGTGATGAAGAGTGGGAGTTGTCTAAAAAGAAGAAACTGTGTGGTGATTACTATCTGGGGCTTTAATTTAAATGTTATAGAGTGAGGTACAATTAGCATTGTAGGAATAAGGAGAAAACAACAATCTGGCAGGATTCCCTGATAGACCCTGCCTTATGTTCTAAGTGAATGCCATTTTTTTCTTACTTCTTAGGTTAAGGGAACATAATTTTTTTTTTCTATTACAGGGTAATGGATTATTCCCTGAAAGACCTGGACCTCTGGTTTTGACTGGTGTTTGGGGTGGTGATGGTGGGATGCTGCCCTGAAAGTACTATGTCTGGGGTTTAGTGTACCCTGACCTTTAAACCTCTCTAGAGCTGGAAGTGGCTGTTAGAATGTAGTCAGGCCCCTTCATTTTACAGACAAGAAGTCACTAAAGAAGTGACTCCAAATCACAGGAACAAGTCAAGAGATCTCAGAGAGTATCTGGTCTAAACCTTTCATTTTTCATGAGAAAACTTAAAATTACTTACCTAAGGTCACAGAGCAAGCAAGTCACTAGTCAGGACCTGGATCATAGTTTTCTGATTCCAAATTCAGTGTTTTCTACAATACCACATTGCCTCCTCAAATTCTGCACACAAATTCTCAACAATCTGTACACTTTCCCAGGGGTCATTGTTCATATTGGCTTTCCCTCCTCTACTACCTGTGGCCTTCCAGGCACTGGGCTCCCTTTGGTACTGCTGAATTTCTGTTTTCACCCAATATAAAGAGGAGACAAACTCTAGTAAATTGGCTAAAAATATTCACTGAGTAAAATTAATTTGTTGCTCAAGCTGGAGTCTTTGGTAGTGGGCTGATAAGTTAGACCTTGGGCAGTATTATTAGTTTTATTCTAAATATAAGATCAAAAGTGACTTGATTTATGGTAGAAGGGCTGATATCTGTGAATATTTAACACAATAAATTAATTAATATTGCATCTTTGTTCCGGGCAGTTCAACATACTAAATATTTTAAAATTGATTTTACTAGTAAATGCTGAATTATTTACTAATAATAATAGCAATTCACCATATGTCTTTGGTTGATAAGTAACTTTCTTCACAGTCCTATGAGGTTTCCATAATACCCAGTTTTGTTGATGAAACCTGGACCACACAAGTGGAATCCAACCATATCAATTACTAACTAAAACTAAAATAAATTTGTGAAAATACATATGGCTATATGAACATCGATATAATTTGTGCTTTCATGTATACCTTACCATTCTTAAAATCTTTAAAAAATATTGCTGTATAGTTGACAATGCAATTTATGGGGGGGGGGAACGTAAAACCTTTCACATTAAACATACATGGCAGTGTTAGCTTTTTGTTTTGGTCTTTACATGCATTAAAACATGGTCATAACTTTCTACATTTCACATACCAGGAAAGTGGTGCACAAAGACTTCAGGGTCTTAATCTTTTTTTAAGGTTGAAGTGATGGAATATCTGGGATTAAACATTCCCTGGCTCCCTATAATCATACTTTTAATGGCTCTTCTTTTTTATCATAACAGAAAGACTGCATTCCAATGAGAGAAAATGTTAAAATAAAGTAGGTTTAAAGAATATCCAATCTTTGTAGAATAAACATTAAATAAAAATATTAAATAATCTACAACCATAATGAAAATAGATAATGGAGTATAAATTGAATGAATGCTAAAATAAATAAAATGCTAAAAACCCATTAAGACTGAAAAAAATAAACATTAACACACATTCTTTATAAAAACTTTAATTTTCATAATTTCATTTGGAAAACCCTAGTCACAATATAGTTTAATATTAATCCATCTAAATTGTGAGAACGGATAGAGAAATAAATGAATACTGTGGAGGCTTTTAAAAATACTTCATAAAAGTAAGCATAGATCTGTACAATGGCAAACAAATGTTTTGGTGGAAAACAGGAGTGCATACATGTGTACAGTGTGGTGTTTTAATGACTCAACTGGCTCTGTCATATTTTTAAAAATTTTAATCTTTGCTCCAAAGCATCCTTTCTGTATTTAGAAAAATTTTACAAATCTAAATCTAATTCATTTGTAACAAATCAGGTTCTCAGTCTTATCTACAGTCTTCTTCAGAAAAAAAAGAAAGTATAAAAAAGCTCAACTTATGTTAACCAAGCCTAAATACAAATTCCTCCTAAAATCTCTCACATACCACAGCAGTAATGTAGTTCAAAAACATGAGAGAAAATATCTTCCATTCTGTGGAATAAATTTCTGTTATAAAGGAAAATTAGCACTTGTTTGAGGCACGGAATGCAGGAACAAGTTAGAACCTGCTACTCCACATGATTAGAAGAAAAAATGTGTTGCATAACTAATTTAAGGGGCTTTCCTAACCAAATGATCACCTAATAGTTCTAAAAAAGAGGTTTCTCATCTTGAACTACTTACTTTTTTGGCAGAACAAGGAATTGTGTTTCATTATTAGGCTTTTAAATATAGTATATTTTTTCACTGAGCAAAACTTAGGTTAACTTCTCCAATATGCAAATCAGCACAGGATTTCTTCTAAATGCTTTACCAAAGCAAGCTAATTTTTTATAATGCCAGAGTAAATAAAGGAACAATATACTGTGTTTCTAGATACTGACCAGTGCAATTGTAACACAATTAAAATAAGTATATTTGGGAAGCTCAAGAAATGTGAATCCAACAGGAGAAGGCAAGTTTCACTTCTTTTGTGATTCTTTAAAAGAAAAATTATTTTAATTTCCAATGTTTACCATGTTAAGGAATTGTGAACTGAAGTTCTTTCTACATTAATTTAAGGCATGAATGTCTGACAGTTTTAAAGAGTGTTTCAAAAGGAATGTTAAATGTTAGGGAAAGATAATATGCTTTTTAAAAAACTGATTAATGACATCAATTAAACCAAAATTCAACATTTTCTCAACAGTTTTTCTCCCCAATATTCACACATTTCATATTCATGTCATACGGCATAGTCTAATAAAAGGAAGTACCAATGTCAAGACTTTTAGATAATTTCTTAAATACCAATAATCAATACTTTTCTTCAACAAAAGAAAAAAAACTAATCTTAAGATTTTGTAGTGTTCTTTTCATCAAACCCTTTTCGGTGAAAACAAAATGCAGTGTTCTTTTTATACCACAACAGACTAGAAAGTAAAATATTCACAGCACAGGATACGTATACAAAAACTATCTGAACATTTGCAATCTGTCATTAAAAAAAACTTCTAAAAATATCGGGCACATTGTCAGAATGCTGAGTCTAAGTCTGCACAAGTCATCACTTCTTTAATGTCAAACAGTGCTTTATGAGGAAAAAATCCTCAAGTTTTCAAAGGAATGTTCATTAAATTAAAGATACAGATTATATAGTTTGGGGTCAGGAAACCCATGGCTCTGAGGCAAAAACTATTATAACGGACCATATCCATCAACACAGTTATTATCTTCTGATAATTTTCAGTTTGTATTTGTTGAGAACCAAAAATTCCAGAGGAAAAAAACTATTGAACTACTGTCATTCGAAGTATTTATTCAAATGTAAACAAGATCACAAAGGAAGAGAAGTCAAAATGACCACAATTAAATGTGTAGCACTGCAGATGGTCATAATTATCACTGTCTTTAGAACAACCAAAAAACTCTGCTGAAGACAGATTAAAATTGAGTCATCTGCAGAAAAAGGACTAAGTTATATATGAAAGCTAGTGGAGTGTGCCTGTGCCCTACGCTAAACAGTGATATCGGTCCCTAATAAATATTTATTTAATATTTATTGTTAAATACTAAATAAATATTTTAAATATTTAACAAATATTTAAAAGCAAAGTACATCTCATCTTCATTTTTAAGTTAGCATTTCCAGAAGAACAAATATCCATATGAGCTTTTTAAATTTCATTTGAAACTCATGGCTGACTTTAAAGAAAATTTATAAAAACACAAAAACAAAAAGGCACAGGGACTGCCTAGATGAGTGTCTTCAACAGTACAAAGGGATTATTTAGTCAGCCCTTACTAGCAATTCACTGAGATTAAGACAGTTATTTTGGGACACATTAAAAACGTTTGGAGGCATGCTATTTTTCAGTACCATTAATAAATTGCAACTATGCTAGTAAGTCGTCCCAGTGTTCTATAGGAAGCATCTAGTATAGGGCTCAACAAATATTGCTTTCCTGGTCAAGGAGCCCATCTTACCCAGTGGTTTGAAGAGTTAATACTTACTGAATATACCCAGCACATATGCTACAAGTACTGTACTTAAAATACATCGAGCAAATTCTATAAATGTTTTATGAATTTCAAATTCATATTAAAAAGAACAATATTAAACACTGGCAAAGGAAACTCCAGATAATAATGAACTTGGCCCATCAGTGCCCACAAGCCCCCAAAGTATAATCTTAAAACACCACTGTTACAGTGAATTCAGTAGTCTTGAAAGTTTTACACCTGAGTAGCTCAAAATTTTCCCTTCTGAATTTTAAACAAGTGCAAAGAGTTTTTCATCCCAAGAAATTGCATAAGTTCAGGATCTTGACTCAAAATCAAACATAGTATGAACTGGAGGTAGCATAAATTTCTGAACCAATATAAAAAAGTAAAGTTACTTCAAACTATTTTGGAAGAATTACTGAACTATTTAAAATCTTGAAAAGGTGGCTTCTTTCTACCTTGATTCTGAAATCTCTTCATTCTCTTCCCCCTTTTTGCTAAAAGAATACTGCTGGGTCCAGGCCCCCTTTGGTCCTGTGGCATCGACTGCAATATCAATGATGGAATCAGGAGTCAACCACCTCAGGAAAATGAGGAAGAGGAAGTTCAATACAGCCAGCAAAGCAAAGGTGCAGCCTGTCACCGGGCCACAGTGAGAGATCAGCCTGTTCAGCCGCTTGTCCATTGGTAACACAGCTTCCCTAGACACTCTGTCATATACCTAGAAAGAGTAAATAGAGAAGTTAGTGGCCACATATCTTCCCACGAACTCTGTACAGAGCAATCTGTAGATGCTTATTGTTCATCTGCTTTGATAGGCCTCATCGCTCCAACTAGAGGAGACTGAGTCGCTAGATGCTAGTGCCCAAGAACGTGTCAGAAAGGTTATGGCACCTTCACCAGGCAGGGCTGGGCTTCTAGCACAGTGGCCCTGTCCATTCTATTTTACTATTATTTCTGCATGTGTTATGTTGTCTCTGACCAGACAAAAGGTCTCTACTATGACACTACTTTCCAGTGTCATCCATAGGACAGACCCACCCCATGTTGCTCAGGTCACAGAAGAAAAGGAATGGAAGAACATAGACACTACGAGAAAGCACTAGGAAGTAGCAGATAAACTGAACATCACAGAGTATGACCGGGGCCAGCTTTCCAGAGCGCTTCTGAATACCAAGTTGAGGAAAAAGCATTAAGAAAAGATTTCTCACTCTAACTACACAAGGAGCAAGGCAAATACGAGTAAGCTGCAACTAGACAAAAAACTGAAAGCATTTATTTTTAGGTAGAATAATGTGATAAGTATACATTGCTTTGAGCTTTATATATTTGTAAGATATACTCTATAGGAATATTTTCTAGCAGGAGCAGCCTCCTCTTTCTGACTACATAATAACAGTGATTTAGAATGATTAAATAATTAAAATTCTTATGAAGAAAATGTAAATAACACAAAATTTTTTTAACATTAAGTGCAAGAGAGCACACATGTGCTTTGTCCTTCAGATGAGCTTGTTATATTTTCCCCAAAATGACCTTATTTCTGTTGACTCTGGTTCAAACCAAGGCCCTCATCTCTGCTTGCCCAGCGCACTGCAACAGCCTCCTGATTGGTCTCCTCTTCCTTCTTTGTCCCCTCCCCTTCCAAACTATCCTCTACTTTGCTGCCAAACTGATACTTCCAAAACAGAGATGTAACCGGGTCATACCTTATCCCTCCTCAAAAATCCAGAGTTCGATTTTACCTCTACAATAAAATACAAAATGTTCAGCCTGGCATTTAAAATTGTCCACAATCTGCTTCCCACCTACATTCCCAATCTTATATCATATTATTTCTCTTCATAAACTCTCTATTCCAGTCAAAATGGCCTACCAACTGTTACCCACAGGCTTTGTTGCATCTTTAGCCACAGAACTCTGTCCAGATGGTTCTCCACATCTGGAACACTCTCTACCTAACCTCCACGTCCTAGCTTCTTTCAAGGCACAGCTGGTGCTAAGGAGGCCACATACTACTACAAGCTTTTCTTAATGCACTGAATTGTTAACATTCTCTTCTGCTTAAAATTATTTTGTACATACTTTATATTTAGTTATATACGTCTGTGTTCTATCTATGCTCTCTCCTTGAACCCTGGAGACTGGAAACTCCATGAAAAGAGAGTGTTGCCTTTGTGGGTGTTTTTTAATCCCCGGCAGGTGCTTTGCACCAAACAGGTTCTTAAATATTTGTTGAATTATTGACTATTGTAATAATCTAATCACCTCCCTGCTTCAGCTCTCTATCCTCTAATCAATCTTCCACACAGCTGCCAAAGTAATCTCTCTCCTCCTTGATACTCTCTTCTCTATAGGTTTTCAGGATACCACTCTCTCCTGGTTTTCTTCTTACCTATCTAATGGCTCCTTCTCTGTCTCTTTTCACGGATCTTCCAGATCATGCCCCAAGTTAGGTGTCTCTCAGGGTTAACCCCTGGGTTTTCCTCTCTTCCCCCTCTATACGACTTCTCTTGGCTATCTCATCAGCTCCCATGGAGTTAATCACCATCACTATGGTGATTCTCAAATCTACCTATCCTACCTCAATCTCTCAGCTGACCTCCAAGCTCCCATCTCCAACAGCCTTTCAAACATTTGGTATAGGATGTCCAATCTTCAAGTCAGTATGTCCAAACAATTCATTATCTTTCCTCCCCCTAACTTTCCATCTCCTACCTCCCCCCACTGTACCGCTACAGAGGCCAATGCTATGTTCCCCTACCCCCAGGCTTGCAACCTAGGAGTCATCCTGTAATCCTCACTCTTTCAGTCCTATATCCACTCTTTTGCCAAGGCCTGTCGATTTTACTTTTTATTTTTAATCTCTTTTTTCCTCAATTACATGTAAAAATTTTTAACATTTGTTTTATTGTTTTGAATTGTAAATTTTCTCCCCCTCTCCTTCCCCTTCCCTCTCCTTGAGAAGGCAAGCAATTTGATATAGATTATACATGTGAAGTCATGCAAAACATATTAGCCATGTCACAAAAGGAAACACAGACCAAAATAAACAAACAACAAAAAATAAAAGAAAAATTTTAAAAGTATGCATCCATCTTCATTCAGACTCCATTAGTTCTTTCTCTGGAGGTAGATAGCACTTTTTCATCATAAGTCTTTTAGAACTGTCTTAGATCATTGAATTGCTCGGAATAGCTATATGATGGCTGTAGAAACTGCAGCCTCAAGGCCACATGTGGCCCTCTAGGCCCTTTGATTGAATTCAAACTTCACCAAACAAATCCCCTTAACGAAAAGATTTGTTCTGTAACTTGGACTCAGTCAAAAGGCCACAACAAAGCACCTAGAAGGCCACGTGTGGCCTCAAGGCTGCAGGTTCCCCACTCCTGAGCTACACAATTTACAATTAATCATAGTACAATACTGCTGCTACTATGCAGTGTTCTCCTGGTTCTGCTCACTTTACTTTGCATCAGTTCACATAAGACTTCCCAGGTTTTTCTGAAATCATCCTGCTAATTATTTCTTACAGCACAATAGTATTCCTTCACAATCATATACTACAACTTGCTCAGCCAATCCCCAATTGATGGGCATCTCCTCAATTTCCAACTCTTTGCCATCACTAAAAGAGCTGCTATAAATATTTTTGTACATAATAAATTCTTTTGCTTTTTCTTTGAGCTCTTTGGGATACAGACCCACTAATGGTATTGCTGGGTCAAAGAGCATGCACAGCTTGATTGCCCTTTGGGTAGAGTTACAAACTGCTCTCCAGAATAGTTGGATCAGCTCACAACTCCACCAACAGTGGAATAATGTCCTGAATTTCTGACATCCCCTCCAACATTTGTCATTTTCTTTTTTTTCATATTAATCTGATAGGCATGAGGTGGTAACTTCAGAGTTGTTTTAATTTGCATTTCTCTCGTCAATAGTGAGTTAGAGGATTTTTTCATGTGATCATAGATAGCTTTGATTTCTTCTTCTGAAACTTGCCTGTTCATATGCTCTGACCATTTATCAATTGGGGAATGCCTCTTAATCTCATAAATTAGATTCAGTTCTCTATATTATAATTTGAGAAATGAGGCCTTTTTCAGAGAAACTTGCTATAAAAAATTTTCCTCTTAGTTTCGCACTTTCCTTCTAGTCTGGGCTGCACTGGTTTTGTTTGTGCAAAAACTTTTTAATTTAACATAATCAAAATTGTCCATTTTACATGCCCTAGTGCTTTCTATCCCTTGTTTGTTGACAGATCCTTCCCTTATCCTGTATAGATCTGATGGGAAAAATTTTCCATACTCCTCTAATTTTCTTATGATATCACCCTTTATGTCTAAATTGTGTACCCATTTGACCTTATCTTGGTATACAGCATAAGATGTTGATCTATACCTAGACTCTGCCAAATTGCCTCTTAGTTTTCCTACCAATTTTTGTCAAATGTTGAGTTCTCACCCCAAAAGTCTGGATCTTTGGGTTTACCACATACTTGACTACTATGATCATTTCCTACTACATATTATTGTGTACCTAATCTATTCCACTGACCCACGATTACCACTTTATAATACAGTCTGAGATCTAGTACTGTTAGGCCATCTTCATTCACATTTTTTTTCACTGATGCTCTTTTGCTCTTCTAGATGAATTCTGTAATTATTTTTTTCTGGCTGTATGAAATAATTTTTTGGTAGCTTGATTGGTATGGCACTGAATTAGTAAACTAATTTAGTTGTCATTTTTATTATTATATTGGCTCAGCTTACCTATGCGCAATTAATATTTCTCCCAATCTGACTTTATTTGTGTTAGAAGAGTTTTGTAATTGTGTTCATATAATTCCTGGGTTTGTCTTGGCAAGTAGACTGCCAAGTTTTTTTACATAGTCTACATTAGTTATTATAAAGGGAATTTCTCTTTCTATCTCTTCCTGCTGGACTCTGTTGGTAATATGTAGAAATTCTTATAATTTATGTGGGCTTATTTTATACCCTGCAATTGTGCTTGTTAATTATTTCAACTCGTTTTTCAGTTGATTCTCTAGGATTCTCTAAGTATACCATCTCACTGTCTGTAAAGAGTGATAATTCTGTTTCTTCATTGTCTAATTCCTTCAATCTCTTTTTCTTCTCTTACTGCTGTAGCTAGCATTTCTAGTACAGTATTAAAGAGTAATGGTGATAATGTAGATCCCTGCTTCACCCCTGATCTTTCTAGGATGATTCTAACTTACCCCCACTACAGATAATGCTTGCTAATTATTTTAGATAGATACTACATATCATTTTAAGGAAAGCTCTACTTATTACTATGCTTTCCAGTGTTTTTAATAGGAATGAGTATTGTAATTTCTCAAAAGCTTTTTCTGCACCTGAGATAATCATATGATTTTTATTGTTTTGTTATTGATATGGTCAATATGCTGATAGTTTTCTTAATATTGAACCAACCCTGCACTCCTGGTATAACTCCCACCTAGTCTTAAATGTATGAGCTTTGTAATATATTGGTGTATCCTTGCTAGTATTTTATTTAAAAACTCTGGCATCTATGTTCATTAGAGAAATAGATCTATAGATTTCTTTCTCTGTTTTTGCCCTTCCGTTGTAGGACTACCCTTTGCCTATTTTTCTAAATAGTTTATTATAGTATTGGAGTTAATTGTTCTTTAAATATTTGATAGAATTCATTTGTGAATCCATCTGGCCCTGGGGGATTTTCTCTTAGGGAGCTCATTTATGGCTTGTTCAATTTCTTTTTCTAAGATAGGATGATTTAAGTATTCTGTTTCCTCCTCTGTTAATCTGGGAAATTCATATTTTTGTAAATATTAACCCATTTTACTTAGATTGTTAGATTTACTGGCATATAATTGGGGAAAATAGCTCCTAATAATTGCTTTTAATTTCCTCTTTATTGGTAGTAAATTCACTTTTTTCATTTTTGATACTGGCAATTTGTTTTTTTTTTTTTAATCAAATTAACCAATGGTTTATCTCTTTTATTGCTTTTTTTCATAAAACCGGCTCCTAATTTTATTTATTAGTACAACAGTTTCCTTACTTTCAATTTTATTAATCTCTCTTTGATTTTCTGGATTTTTAGTCTGGTGCCTAATTGGGCATTTTTAACTTCATTTTTTCCCCCGGTTTTTTTCAATTGCATGCCCAGTTCATTGGTCTGCTCTTTGTCTATTTTTGATGTAAGCATTCAGAGATATAAATTTTCCCTGTATTGATTCGGCTGCATCTTTTAAGTTTTGGTATTGTCTCATTGTCATTCTCTTTAATGAAAATTTTTTACTGTTTCTTTGATTTGTTCTTTGACCCATTCATTCTTTAAGGTTAGTTTCCAATTAATTTTTACTGTTTCCACAGTCCTTTACTGAATATAATTTTTATCACATTATGGTTTGAAAAGGTCACATTTAATATTTGTTTTTATGCTTTCGATTATGAGGTTTCAATTTCACCTTAGCAACATCTCCTGAACATGCCCCCTTCTCTCCTGACACTGCCACCACTCTAGTACCCTCATCGCCTCATGCCTACATTACTGCAATAACCTGATGGTGGATCTGCCTACTTCAATTCTCTCCCCACTCCAATCCATTCTCCATTCAGTCATTAAACTGACTTTCTTAAAGCACAGGTGTGATCATGTCACTGTCCTCTGCACTTGCCATTCGCAAACTCTAGTAGCTCCCTAAGTCTCCGGGGCAAATATAAAATGCTTTGCTTGACATTCAGAGCCCTTCATAACCTAGTCCCTCCTACCTCTCTAGTCTTCTCATGCCTTGCTCCCCATCACGTACTCTTTGATCTAGTGACACAGGCCATCTGATTATTTCAGCAACAAGACACTCCATCTCTCAGTTCTAGGTCAAGTTTTCTTGCCCAGACAAGCTATTCCCCATGCCTGGAATGCTCTCCCTTCTCCACTCTGACTAATGGCTTCCTTTAAGTACCAACTAAAACTCCATCTTTTACTAGAAGCCTTCTCCAACCCCTCTTAATTTTAATACCTTCTCTCTGCTAATTATTTCCTATTTATTCTGTTACAACTTGCTTTCTATATATTTGTATACTGTATTCTCCATTAGATTGTAAGCTCCTTGAGAGCAGAGATTATCTTTTGCCTCTTTTATGTATCCCCAGCACTTAGTACAAAACCTAGTACAAAGTGGGCATTTAATAAATGTTTTAGGATTGATTGGTTTATTCCTAAAATACAGGTAAGAATATGTATACTTTCTTGCTCAAAATACATTAACAGATCCTTGTTTCCTCTAGGATAAAATGTCTAGCTTTTAAGGCAATCCACAATCTGGTTCCAACCTTATTTTATATATCTCCTTCACACATTCTATATTCCAACCAAACTAGAATTTCTCACCAAAGTTGAGATTCCATCTCTTGCTTCCATAAATGCATATATTTCTCATGCCTGAAATGTATTCCCTTCACAACCCTGACTTTCAGAATCCTTATTTTCCCTCAAATATCATACCTCCTCTGTGAAGTCTTTCCTGGTCCCCAGTGCTGTCCTGTACCTTAAATTGCATTGTAATATTTTTTTGGGAAACATTCCAAGTAGAACATAAGCTCTTTGAGAACATAAACTTTTTGCTTTTGTCTTTGTAACCATAGTGCCTAGCTTAAAAATGTGCAATTTCTTAAAATTATATAAACACAAGATATTTTCTACATGGAAAAAGCAAATTATAATTGCCAGATTAAGTTGTATCATAAATCTGTCAATAGATACAAGCATAGTATTATGCCTATTTGCATCCGATTTTAAACTATGGTGTTCAAGTAATGGTGATCAGTGGAAAAGTCCATCCTGGGTCTCCTCAATGCTTCAGTAGAAGTACCAGACTTGGATTCTAGAGACATGGGGACAAATGCTGACTCCAACAGTTACTAAGCTCTACGACTACGATTAAGTAGCCTCAGTATTCTCATTTGTAAAATGAGAATAATTACATTTCTACTACCAACCTCATAAGGTTTCTGTGAAAAGAATATTTTGTAAACTTTAGTTCACATTTAAAATATAGCATTTTATGGTGATCTTGAAGGCCAAAAGATCTTTAAAATCTCTTCCAATTCTAAAATTTTATGATTCAACTGCAATTTTTTCTTAACAGTCCAATAACCTAAAAGGTCTTTATTTCATATGGATTTTATTTTATCACATATGGAACAACCATTAGATGTCACATAAGCAGCTAAAGATTTTCAATTTCTATGCTAAGTTAGAGCAAGTAAAGACCCATTACAATCCAAGTTTAGTCATTTGCTGACGTCTCAGACAATTCTTAGTCATTTTAGGATATGTACATACCTTTTCAGTTCTCTCTGCAACATTCCTCCAGGTATAGAATGTTTTTACTCTGTTATGGATTTTTTCTGGATCTGGCAATGTTCCTGACTTCAGCTGAGAAATAGCTTTTTCTATGCCGTTACACAAAGATTTTACTGATGGTTCACATAAAATGATAAGATTATTTGGCAGTACCTCAGGAATTCCGCCAACCCTCGTACTCACAACCTTTGAAAGGCAAAAAAACAACACCAGTTACTATAATACACATCTCCTAGAAACAGATATATTGTAAGAAAACCAAGTACTGAACAATATGGCAAATTCTTAAGCACATACAAAAAAGGAAAAACAAAGCAAAACAAATTGTCCAAACTTTTTTTTTTACCTGTAAACCACAACTCGCTGCTTCCACAATTGCCATGCAGAAAGCCTCAGTAAGAGAAGTATTTAGAAAGATGTGCCCCTGAACTAAGACATCTCTAACATCCTGGTGTTCCAAGGCTCCCAGAAGACGCACCCTAAATTTAAAGAAAGATGTAGGGAAGGAAAGCCAACAATATGCAATGATAAGGAGTATAATTTATAACATTCAAAGTTTTCTACAAGTTACAGTTAAGTTCTTTCTCATTTTGATTTTTTTTAAGTATTAAAAATAACCACCAAAATCTAAAGAAACATCTTTGCACGACTCACCCTGTTTATTATGCTAACAATACTTTTTCTACCCTTGGAAAGTAAAAGGGAAAATACAAATAATATTTTTAACAACTAAGTTCCTTAACCCTGTTTTTTACTAATTAAAGCTTGGCAATTGAATTCTAAAATGTCAATGAAACTTTTCTAACCAATTATTGTATTTCTACTATTCCCAAAACTATGAATTATATTGTCAGTAGGGAAAAAAATCCATACACAAATGGTAATCCTTTAAAAAAATTTTTTTCTTCTTATAGATGAATTTAATTCAAGATAAATGCAATTCCAAGGATGTCTTGAAACAAACTACCACTGGGAAAGGCAGTAAAGCTAATATACTCCTTTCTAGGTAAACCTCTCTCTATAAAACTCTAGTACTCTTACGCGGAGAATAAAGAACTATTCAATACCTGTCATGTAGTTGGTATCTTTCCCGTACTTCTTCCAAAATGATTCTCTTTGGCCCCTCTCCTCCAACTATGAAATTTAAATCTGGATATTTCTGACAGAGTTCAGGTATTATCCCACTAAGCAAATCAATCCCTAAAAACATGAGATTTAAAAAAAAAAGTTATAAAAGGTTCATTTTACGAGAGAAAAACCCTTTTATGCATCTTATTCAAAATGAATATTCAACCCTTCATAAAGAGGATGTTGTCCTCTAAAAGTAAAGAAGAAAAAAAGGTACACTTCTTGTCCAACTCCTAGAAGCACAATAATGTTCACCAATCCAAGGGCTCACAAATGATCACGTCTTTTAATTTTGAAAACTACTTACAATGATCCTTTAATATGTCAGAGCATAGTGAAGTAGACAAAAAGCTGTTCAGACTCAGAAAGCCCTTAATTCCAGTTCCCCCTCTGATACATACCTGTTGTTACTCTGGACAAATCACTTAAAGGTCTTAGTGCTCTAGGCCAGAGGTGTCAAACAGTGTGGAATACCCAGATTAAAATTTAATTGAGAAATATTTAGTGAAATAAATAAAAAATAAAATAATTTTAGTATATGGTTTTCTAAGTCAGTATGTGGCCCACTAGGGTTCTTATGTATAGTTAAATGGTCCATGTTTGTATTGGAGTTTGACACCACTGCTCCAGGCAACTATCAGAGATTCTAAGTTATAGAGAACATGCCAACTTTCGGCACTGGTAGAAGGAATTTCTTCATTAAGAGTTTCTCTGCACCAGTGAAATCATAGGATAGGAATCCCTATCCCATCCTTATCTTATTTTTTATCTTTACAAGTCCAAATGAACTCTCTCCTGCTACAGGTGAACTTACTACTCCCACAGTCCTCAAGTGTTAAGGTTCTACTCTATCAAATTAATGTACTGACATGCCATGAGAAGAAGCAAAGCAACAAAAAGTACTTCTGGTTGATACTACTTAAGAACGGCCATATGATGGTGCAGAATATGAAGTAATATAGGCACATCCTATAAAGTAGCTTTGATCAAGTTCATCTGACAGCAAGAACAAAGTCACACTCTAAAGTCAGGATCACTATAATGTCCTTTAGGAGACTGTTGACCAGCCCAATTCAGGCCTATCTCCCCTTCTGAGTCTTTGTTCTTCACTTGGGTTTAGAGCATATAATATTAGTTCCATTTGTTTTAAATCTAATAGCAAAGTTTGTGTAAGTACAACACAGGCTGAGAAAAGGTAACCTTAACTTTTATAATTTTTTGCCTTAATGAAGCATTTTTTATTTCTATTTCCAATAGAAATGTTATGAGAACCTATCTTAAAGCAAATATTCATAGCCAAAGACCAATAAGCAATATTTACAAGTTCCCTGAAGGCCAAGATTATTTCATTTTTGTCTTCATTACTCTCATCCCTAGCCAAAGCGGCTTGTGGGTGGTATGCTGTACAGGCCTGTTTCACATCCTCTACATTTTTTCACCCAAAATGCTTTGGTGGGCAGCAAGTGGCCCGTGGGCTGTATGTCATGCAAGCCTGTATAAGACTATGGTGCTAGAAATAATTTTCAGGACAATCAAAAGTTAGCAGGTGACCCAAAAATCAGGAGAAAACAGCATGTGGTAGACTTAAGTAGGTTATAACATGTTACCAATGACAATCAATGTTGATTTGCCTGAAATAAGTGGTATTCAAAAAGCCATCATGATACAAAAATATGCACAGATGGGAAAGTAGATCAGCCAGCCATGTAGGAAGAATGAAGAACTAAAGAGGAAGAGCCTAAAAGCTATACTATATTCATGAAGTATTAAAAGAACCATATGAAAGTCACCACCAAGTTAGATAGGCTTCTCTATAGATATATAGAAAGACATGCATGAGAACTGTACAGTATGAAGGTTTACATGGTTTGTGAGATGTACCAGTAAAAGTAATAAAATAGTCTATAAACTTAAGTAGATTTTGTTCTACTCATAAAAACATATTCAGCAACCTGACTAAAGACCAAATACACCTTTTAAAAAAATTGTATCTTTCTTTAGGTTTACCAAATTTCTAATGGTCATGCTCACACAAGATAGGACATGGAAAAATTTACAGATTCAAGTTCATTTTCAGTTCATGACTCAGTTTTCCCCCCTCAATTCAAGCTTCCCTAAATAAGTGGATGTGAATCAGAAGACTTATGGCTTCGCACCTGGTGAAGTACCATGAGGTTCTGATTAGTATGAAGGCAGATTCAAGAGATGTGAAGGTCAGATAGTACATCTTTGACCTGGCCTACCTAGTTTCATATGCTACAGAAAGTTTGCCTCTCAGGACTGCTCCCCTTGTCATTCACTGAGGCAATTTATTTTTTCTAAATAGTCAATAGGTAAAAATCAACTAGCCCCATTTACCATCCCCTCAACTTTCAGATCCAAAGTGTTCCTCCTGAGCTACCATGCCTGTCATCTCCCTCATTAGAATGTAACCTCCTGGAGGACAGGGCCTGTCTTAGCTACTGGTACTACTTTACTACCTACTTAGGGCTTAAGAAATCTATTTTCATTCATTCAATCATTTACAAAATTCTCCAGATAATTTCTCTGGTAGAGATATGGATATTAATTCTCAGCAGGTTGCTTATGTTGAAAAAGAGGGTTATTTTAACTAGATCATAGACTTTCACCTCCACTCAGCTGTCAATTTGATGACATTTCTAAAGCATAGATCTAACTATGTCATCTATTTAGTCTATAGAGTGGTTTCCTATTGCCTTCAAGATCAAATATAAAGTCTCCTATTTGGCATCCAAAGCCCTTCACAGACTGCCCCCCTCCTACTCTCCCAGTCTTCCTCCACATACTCTACAATTCACATACCTGCTGTTTCTGACAGGCAATATTCCATCTCCAAATACTAGTCGCTTTCACTGGCTGTCATCCACTTTCTACTAGAAGCCATTCCTAATCCCCCTTAATGCTAATCCATTTGTTGATTATCTCCAGTTTATCTACTCTATATCATCTGTACACGTAAGCTCCTTGAAAGCAGGGACCTGTCTTTTGCCTTTCTTTGTGTTCTCAGCATTGGCAGTGTCCAGCACAGATTAAACACTTAATAAATGCTTGTTGACTGTTGATGGACTTCACTCCTGTGGCTAATTAGCTCACATTTGGTTAAAATACCTTAATGATGATTAGGGCCTGTTAGCTATGCTCCATGTAGGTCAGTTAGTTATTCTCTGTTCTATGATCATATGCTCACTGCACTTCTAATTCTATCTAATCATCTCACACAAGCATCCTATTGTTCCAAAAGAGAACTGGCAAAAGAGTATAAATGAATCAGAACAAAGCTATTGCTACTATGGGGGAAGAAAACAAGAACTAAAAGCACATATCTTACTTAGGATATGTTAATACAATAAAAGAATGAAAAAGCATAAACCTGTGAGGAGATGTTACTGTCAAATAAAGAACATTATTCACTGACTTTATGTGATCTTTTAACCTTGCTGAACCTTGCTGTTAAGAGCTTCAAAGCCTTGAATCAAACTTAGCTATTTGTATGTCATTACAGATACCACCAAAACTTGGCTTCTAAGGGAGGGATATTGTACACCTCTTACTCATCTAGGGCTAGGGGATCTCATGCTTTATTTCGACTGAGAAAAAGGTTAGATTCTTCAGAGCTTTACTAAATAACTAGGAGAAAAATTAAAAGAAAAAGACATACAATCGGTAAGTTTATGGTATCTAGAAATCTTCATTTCTACTCTTCATCTCACAATTGATAAGTTTATAGTATCTAGAAATCTTCATTTCTACTCTTCATCTCACACCTACAACCACAAATTTGAAAGAAACCTTAAAAAAAAAATCTAGTTGAAGAAAAGCCTTTACCATCTAGCCCCAAACGTTCCTTGGGTTTTCAAACAATCCTGCACTGAACTTGCATATATATCCTTTTCTTGGGGGTCTCTACAGATGATCTCACAGGTCTCTTTTCATTCAAGTCCTATTTCTATACCCCTCAATTGCCTCTGATGTTCTACACTATGTGCAACTGAACTTCAACTTGTTAGCGTATAGGCCAGTGTCCACAAAGAGGCCTTGGACAGAACCACACCAGACACTGACCAGAAACAACTGACTTCCTTTTCCTGTATCCTGACCAAGTTTTTCTCCTCAAATCACTGGCAGATTAATCTAAGACAAGAAAGAATCTGAGGTTAAAGAATGCTGATGCATTTCCCCACATAGATTATCTTTTGATGACTCATGTTGAGGAGGGGATCTCTCAGAATCCAATCTTGTAATTTCACCACACACATAACTTAAATATACAGAAATAATACCGATAATTTGCACTTACAGCAAGGTTTGTTTTTCATATTTCTCACACTTTAACTTTACAAAATACATACTGCAATGACAAGCGGTGTCTTAAACGTTATCCAAATAATATTAGCATAGTTATAATTATCAAATTCAGAGTTAATCTATGTAAATAGTATTTTTAAAAAAATATTTTCAAAACATGTTTAAACAAACATTCACCCTCAATTTCAAATAAATATGTAACATTGTCTATTGGATTTATAAATTATTAAGTCCTCTCATTACTATTTAATCAACTGCAAGAGCTATGGAGGATTTATGGAGAGACATGGACAAGAACCAAATAGTATAATAAAACGTGGAAGGCTTACAATCTGTCCCAATTAAGGTGTTCAATTTATGAGACCATGGATGTACCCAAAGCATGAACATACAGAAGCACACATCAAAACAATTAAAAAGTAAAATAATTAACTGACATTAAATAGCCTATAACAGAAACTTGTGTGTGAATTGCAGTTCTAGTTTACTATTTCATTCATTACCTTTTCTGTAAACAAGCCTGCTGATAACAACGATAGTTATTACACTATCATCCCTTCTAAAGGGGTCTGGAGTGAAGTCAGTAGGATCTACAGCATTGGGGATGACGGACACTATTTCAGGATTCAGTGCTGCTCTTAGAACAGTGTTTTCCTTGCTAGTGTAAGAAACACAGATTATATGATTTGTATCACAAAGCGATACAGTTAGAAGTTTGTTTGTAAGCACCGAGCTGACATCAGCAAATCCAAAAAGAGAATGGTCTGTGAAGACTGTCTGTAGGCCCATTGTCTTGGCGTGGAAGAGTGCATCATGGGCCATGGCAGAAAAAGAACTATGGGAATGGATTATGGTGACTCTCTCCCGAACAAATATGTACCTGAGCAGAGGCAGACTGTGAAAGAGGGTTGTTGCTGTAGACTGATTATACATGACTTTTAGTGGTAAATAATATACTTTGAGGCCACTGGTAAGGTATCGAATACCTTTTCTATTTCCATAAGCATGCGTGACAATTATGACTTTGTGTCCTCTTTCAATCAGACACTGAGATAGCTGGTATATGTGGCTTTCCACTCCTCCCATATTTGGATAAAAAAAATCAGACACCATGCAGATATTATGTGTTGAAGTTCTACGCAGCTGATGGATTCCACAGTCAATATGAGAGGGTTTCGATGTGATAGACTGTCCATGCCCATTTACTCTTCTATATGCCATATTAAGATGAGGTTTAGTCATCAGTCCTCACAGCAGTCCACTGAGAGAGATGCCATTTGTTCCCTGGTAAAGGAAATTAAAAAAAATCTTAGCAAAATGCATTCCAATTGCCATTCCTAGGTATATGTATATACCCTAAATGGTGCTATATTTATTATTTACTTACCCTTTTCCTAGCAATGAAAAAGTACATATACTAGATAAGCCTAAATGACTAGTAGTTCATATAACTCAGCATAATGCAAACAGACACAAAAAGTAAGTCCTTAAAAGTAAAAATATGAAAAGTCATGAAGCACCACATGATATAGTACCATAAAGCCCATTCTTGACAGGGCAGCTAGGTGACATAGTGGATAGAGTGCCTGGCCTAGAGTCAGGAAAACTCATCTTGAGTTGAAATCTAGTCTCAGATACATCTTAGCTGTGTGACCCTGGCCAAGTCACTGAACCCTGTTTGTCTCAGTTCCTCATGTGTAAAATGAACTAGAGAAGGAAATGGCAAACCACTCCAGTATCTTTGCCAAGAATACCCCAAATGGGGTCACCAAGAGTTGGGCACAATTGAACAACTCCAGATCCATTAGTATAAATAATTTTAAAATGCATTTTATGTATATTTTTTCTATCTCTCTATATTTAACCTTTTTAAAAATATATTTTAAATTTATTATCTATTTTAGCACTATTTTCTTTCTAAATTTTGAGTTCCAAATTTATACCCTCCCTCTCACTCTTCCCCCCCCCCCGAGAAAAAGCAACATGATATCAATTATACACGTGAAATCATGCAAAACATTTCCATATGAGCCATACTTCGAACAAGAAAAATAAAGACAGAATTTGCACTCAGAGTTCATCAGTTCTTCCTCTGGAGGTGGATAGCATTTTTTCAAGAGTCCTTTGACTCTTGGATCATTGTTTTTATCATACTAACCAAGTCTTTCAGAGCTGGTCACCATTACAACATTGCTCTTACAGTACATAATGATATCCCAATTCTTCCCACTTCAATTTACATCATTTCATATAGTTCTTGCCATGTTTTTTTCTGAAACTACCAACCCCCTCCATCCCATCATTTCCCATAACAGCACTCCATCGAAATCATAAGCTATAACTTGTTTAGCCAGTCCCCAACTGATAAGCAACCCCTTGACTTCCAATTCTTTGCCACCACAATATTTTTGGACATACAGTTCCTTTTCTTTTTTCTTTGGGATACAGACTTTCTGGTGGTATTGCTGGGTCAAAGGATATGCAGGGTTTTATAGGCCTGAGCATAGTTCCAAATTGTTCTCCGGATTCGTTGGCCCGGTTCACTAGTTCACCAATAGTTCACTAGCGTACCTATTCCCCCTCATCTCCTCCAGCATTTGTCATCTCTAACAGGCGCAAAGTGGTACCTCTCTATATTCAACTTTAACAGCCATCCGTTCCTTTCTAGAAGGGCTTCTACACAATTAGGCACACTAACTTGCCTCTGCATGACTGTAATCTTGGTAGGGCATTAACTAAACAACAAAGGAATTTAAATTATGTGATGGTTAGAGAGAGATCCAGGGGCCCCGGGATACAGTCTGGAAAGCCAACCACAGACTGAATCATTTCAGTTAATCAATGTCTCCAGCTCCTTTTTACTTCCAACAATTCCATCTATATTTTCAAACATGCATTTCTAAACGTTCTAGCCCATTCACCCGACTGCTCTGCTAGGTAACATGGAAGGGATTTAAAGTTTAAAAAGGCATGCCTCCTCGACCTCCTAGTTTCCACTTTTCAAAAATACACCAGTTCTCTAGAAGTCCCTGTTTCAGGTAACAAGTATATCACGTCTATATAACAGTCTACGCTTTGCAAAGCGTTTTCCTCCCAGATCTCTAAGATGGGCAGTGAATCAGCATCATTATTTTCGCTGCACAGATGAAGAAACTCAAGTTCTTAAGTCAGATGGCTTGCCCAGGATTCCCTGGGTCCTAAGCGTTTGAGGTAGGGATTTCCTAACTCCAAACCTACCACTATGTTGTGATAAGACGCCTCTCCAAGTAGCACTTTGTCCTCCCCGCCGCCCCGCCGCCCCGCTCCCCAGAAAGTTAAAAAAAGAAGAAAAAAAAAAGGACACACCTACAGGGAGCTTCTGAGCTCTTCTGCAAAGAGCAACACCCGGTCTACAAATCTCAGCGCAGGATGGGGCTGTCTATCACAACCTTAAATCCCCTAACAACTTTCTCAAGAGAAGAACTGCTTTGTGAGCACCATAGGGGCGAGGGGCTGAGGGCATGGAGAGAAGTTGCTTCCACCGGGTACAGGGGCAAACTAAACCCCTGCTGTCGGGGGGATAACGGGATAAGAAAGGTATAAAGGAACCGAGGGTCTTTTCGCAGGCTCAGACATCCCCTCCCAGAAAACCCTGGCTCTATTCTTCCCTTTAAATGCACCCCAGCAGTACGCATTAGGCAGCCACTAAGCCCCCCGGGGAGCCCGCCTGCCCGGGCTCCGACAGGGGGTCGCCTCCACCCAGAGCTCGGGACCCTCCCCTAGCCCACTTCCGGGCCGCCCGCGGGTCCCGACTGGACTGATCCCCGCTGCCGCCCTCCGTCCCTCCCCCCCCAATCCCCGATTCGGGGGCAAAGGCGAAGCCCGGCCGGAAGCTGCCAAGTACCTCAAGGCAGAGGGGTAGGAGGGAAAGGACGGCAGCCGACAGACATTTACTCCGCGAGTACCACAGCAGAGACACGTCCGGCCCTCCCACGGCCACCGCCATGGCTCCGCCCATCTCCCGGGAAGGCGGGCACCCGCGGCTTCCCAGATCCGAGCGCCCGCACCCCGCCCCCGCCAGAAACCAATCGTCACGCGGCCTTTGGGTCACGCGACTCCCGGGCCACGGCTGCCGAACCCTTTCTCCACCCCCTGGGAGCGCACAACACGTCCCCGGGAAGGGGAAGGGGAAGGGTGATGGCGTCATGGCGTGCTTCCGCCGCGACGGCTCCCGCTTTCTTGTAACTACCACAGCTACGAGGGGTGAATTAATGCTTCTTAAACCAAGGCCGCGTTGTCCATGGCTGGGAAACCTCTTGAGCGTCCGGGCGACCGTCTCTGATTTCTCCTAACACTTATTCTAAAACTCCTCCCGCTGAGCGCAAGACTACAATCCCAGAGTGCCATGCGGGCTCCCTTTGTGTTCTCTGGGAACTGTAGTTCAGGAATTCGTCGGGCTCTGCAGCCGCTTAGTTTAGGCCTGTAGAAAACTACCACTCCCAGTGTGCCCCGCGGTATAGGTCATAACCCAGCGCTGGCACTTAGGCAGCTTCCCTGGAGCGTTGCCTAGTTACAGAGTTTTTTTGTTTTTTGGTTGTTCAATCCTAAACGCCCGCCCCTCTTTTTAGGGCGTGCTTGGGAAGTGTCAGTCAGTAGAGGCATATAGAAGAGTAGTAAACCCACACTGTCTTCGGGAATCACAAAATCGGTCCACGTCCATCTCTAAATAAATTATGCCATAATGACATCCCATTCAGTCCCAAGGAGAACACTTCAGTTCCTAGAAGACCATTCAGGGCTGGTAACTTAGAATCGGGCGCCTAGTAAATGACTTTTTAAAGAGTACCAAGGTGATGATGGACCCCTAGCACCACCAGGATTGGTATCTATCTGCATTTCCCCTTCTTGGTGTTCTCCACCACGCCTTCATTAGCGTGGGTGGTTGTGAGGCCAGTGGAGTAATCGATGTCACCATGGGAGGAGCTGGAATGAGAAACCAATCTGCAGCCACATCCTAGAAACAGCTCCTGTCAGGGTTTCTTTAATTGCCGTAAATGTTGCCTCACTATACAAAACCACTTATAATATTAATGGAATAGTAGTGAGTGACTACTACCGAACAGCAAAAGGTTCGAAAGAGAACTTTTTTTCCCCAAATAATTTTTTTTCTTACATGACAAATTTTACTTGACAAACACCAACTGAAAGGAGCGCTTCTGTATACAGAGTAGAACTGTAAAAGAGGATTGTTTTTAAATTTGTTATATACAGCTTGCTTCTGTTGTTTTTGATAATAGTCTAATTTTCCCCTAAAGACTGCATACCAAAAGTTTTGGTTTATTTTCTCATGGTTGTCACTTTCTTTGATGTAATTATCAATTGTTTCTCTGATTTGTTCTTTGAACCCGCCTCCCCCCACCCTCCGTCTTTAGGTTTAAGTTATTTAGCCTCCAGTTAAATTTTAATCCTTTTTAAAAAGAATTCTTTGTTGATTATAATTTTCATTTCATTGTAGACAGCAAAGGATGTGTCCGATATTTCTGCTTTTATGCATTTGTTTATGAAGCTTCTGTTAAAGGATCTCCTGAACTTGACTTTCCGAGTTGCCATGTTTTCCAGAGAAACTGGACCCAGAGCGTGCAGGAGAACCTGAATGTAACAAGGAGGAAACCTCACCCCCACCTCACTCCCCACCCCCACCCCAGATGACATAATTTTTTGTTTGCACCCAAGCTGGATTCCCTGTGTGTCCTAGGGAAGCAAGACAGGTACCAGCCAGTCTGCGTCAGGCTGGGAAAAATGCTTGTGCAGTTGGGGCTCTTTGCAGATAAGCGGACCCTCGTCTCTTCGTAGTCCAGCAGGTCCCAAGGGAAAAGAATTTGGTTTTCACCATTGCCTTGCACCTCCCCTTCAGGAGCAGTTACTTCACCTTTCCTCTCCTTTGTGGTGCCCCTTCCGGTTTTTCTCCTCCTCCTTTTGTTGTTCTCTCATGAATATGCAAATTTATGTAAAGACTGTGAACTCTGGGTTCCACATGCATATTCATTTCTCCTGTAATAAACCTAGTTTTTACCTAATTCTCCTGATTGTGATTGCTATTGACACTTCTGTGTCCTAATATGGGGCAGGTAGGTGGCACAGTGGATAGAGTGCCCAACCTAGGGTCAGCTTCCTGAGTTCAAATCTGGCCTCAGACACTTAGCTGTGTGACCCTGTGCAAATCACATAACACTTTTGCCTCAGTTCTTTATCTGTAAAAGGAGGAGGAAATGGCCAACCATTCCAGCATTCCATTCCACAAATATCCCAAATGGAATCATGAAAAGGCATGCCTGACTGAAACAAATGAACAAGAGGCCTAATATATACTAAGTTTTTGTAAAGGTGCTAAGCTCAGTTGAGAGTGATGTAAATTTCTTTTTAATCCCATTAAGTAACTGCTAGAGGTCTATCATACCTTATTCTCATAAAATTCTATCAGGTTCTAAACTTTTTAAAAAAAATTATCTTTTTTTAAAATTTTTTTCTTTTCATTTAGAGTCTGAAAGTGGTTTATTGAGAAATCCAACTATTGTAATTTTACTATCTTTTTCTCCCTATAATTTATTAATTTTTCCTTTAAATACTTAGATGCTATGCCGTTTGGTGCATATAAATTAAGTGCTAGTATTGTTACAATACCTTTAAACACAATGCAGTTTCCCTGTTTATTTCTTCCTTTTCCCTTCTTTATTATAGTTTCAGCATAGTTTTATATGATCCTGACTCTGATTCTTTTGTACTTGACCTAGAAACTTTGCATTTGACAATCACATTCTTGGGAGTTCTCATTTTGGGATTTCTTTCAGAAGATCTTTGGTGGGTTCTTTCTATTTTCACTTTAGTCTCTGGTTCTAAAAATTCTGTGCAGTTTTCATTGATTACTTCTTGGTATCCCAGCTTTTTTGAGGGGTGCAGGAGTGGGAATCAACTGAACAACAGGTATGGATGGCCATTACTTTCAGGAAATTCAATGATTCTTAAAGTATCTCTGCTTGACCAGTTTTGAGGTCAGCTGTTTTGATCTTATTACACTTGCATACACTCTCTACTATCTTTTCAATTATTTATTTTGTTCCAGTACTTTTCTCATAGAGTCATTGATTTCAATTTTTCATTTAAATTTCATGAAATCTGTAATTTGGGGGGTAGGAGAAGTGTCCTATAGGATCTCCTTCACACATTTTTCCTTAAAAGATACTGAAACCGTCTTTAAGGTTTAGTTTAGGGACAAAATTCCTTTTGTTAACTGTCAGAATTTTGCAAAGCTTTCATTTTGTTCCAGTCTTCATTGTGAGTGGCCAAACTGGCATAAGTGAAGCCTGGCCTATTACGCTTGGGTTGGGTTTGCCACTTTCTGTTCTAAGCCAGTTATTCTCTTGATATGTCTTTCCTCCAGAGATCTTATTTCATTTATAATTTACAAAAATTATTAACTTTTAACTCTTGCTTCATTTCTTCTAGGTACCCTTGTAGACCTTGTGGCTGAGCATTTTTTTTCTCTGAGTCTTTACTTGTAGTTGTGGAGTTTGTTTCTTCTTCTGGGTTAGACTTTTGGGTATTTCTGGGACAATAGTAGTTCTATATTATGGTTAATGTTTTCTTCTGTTTAATCATCTCTCTCAATTTCTGAATTAGGACTTTGCAGCAGGGCCAGGTTCTGTCTTCTGCATTCTTTGCTAGAGTGGTTGACCATGTTTAATCCTGATGTCAATTACCTGGTCTCCTGCCACTAATTTCTACCTCTGGTGTTTCTGCATTTATGATGTTCATGGATTTCAGGTGCCCCAAGATCATATTGGCTCGGAGTTCTGAATCTTCAGGGACTTTTGGTGTGTCTTAGGTCAGAGTGCTATGGGCTTCAAAAGCCTATGGAATGTTCTATTGGAACATTGCCATCCCATTCTGAATGCTGCCATGGAATGTTCTATCTGAGCATTGCCATCCCATTGCCAGCTTCTGACCCACATTCATGTTCCAAGGTTTCTGACTTTCCTATAGCTTCCTCATCCAAGCCTTCCAGTCTTCCTCTCTCCAGGTAGAGATTGCTGATGGCTTCAGGTGTTCCTAGAACATCTCAGACTTCCATTGGGAATTTTCAGCATACATTTCCAGGCTTTGTTTTTTGTTATATTTTTCTTCTGGAGAATGACAACAAAGAGACCATATCTAGTTTTCTTAACTTTTGCCCCTGAAGTCTTACCCATATTTATCCTATTTGGCTTCAAGGATTAAGATCCAGATCTGGATGTGCTAGTATGAGTTATATTTGGCCCCAAACAGACCAACATATATAATCCTGGCCTCCCCTGGGGTAGAGTTACATTATTCCCCATGAGCATGACCTCAGGAACTCATGTTAGTTTACAGGTCAAACTAGGTTTGAATCTATGTAGAACAGGGCCAGAGGTTTGATATGCACCCCAAAACTACTGAAAAGGACCCAGTTTTTGGCTTGATGTCACAGATGTTGTTGTTAAGTTACTTTCAGTCCTTTATGATTATTTGTGATCCCATCTGGGGATTTTTGTGACCCCATGGAGGGTTTTCTTGGCAAAGATCCTGGAGTGGTTTGCCATTTCCTTTTCCAACTCATTTTCTAGATGAGGAAACTGAGGCAAACAGGGTGAAGTGACTTGACCAGAGTCACACAGCCTGAAGTGTCTGAGGTCAAATTCGAGCTCAAAAGGATTAGTCTTCCTGACTCCAGGCCCAGTGCTCTATCCACTGTGCCACCCAGTTGCCCTTATGTTATAGGCAATCTATATAATACACCATAATGCACCCATGCTGTTAAACACTTGCCTTCCTAAGGTTGCCCAGGGATGGACAGAACCTTCAAAGAAGAGAACCTTTAGTTGAGTTTTTGTTTGTCATTCAAAGCCAAACATGAATATTGCTTTCCCATTATTATTTGTCTCTTTGTTCTATAGACTAGCAATGTTAAATAGAGCCTACCATAACCACTGTATAAGTTTATTCTCAAGTATATTATGTTATTAATTCCTAGTTCGTGCTTGAGCCATTATGGTTTTCTTCTTTTCCCCAATTCTCTTCATTGCTACAGTCGTATTTTTATACACTGGCTAAAGAAAGACAAGGAAAAAAATCAAAGAGAGTTTCTATGTTTGGGAGTTAAGAAATTTTTAAAAGTTATTTTCTGTCTTTGAAATCAGTGGCTATGCCCATAGATCCCAAATTGTGCTACACTGCATTCCAAGTCTCAGGGGTACCGTGGGATATTTTACACTTTTAAGGGACACTTGGACATATCAGATACTGCTCTACTAGCTTGAGGTAGTTCACAGTTTCAACATTAGGTCATGTTACATTCTTTTTGATAACATTCTCAAAAGTTTGAGATAGATTTTTGTTTATTTGTGCTTTCAAGTGTGCCAGTAACTTTTTGAATTTTCTTATTTTTGTGAAGCGGGGTTTTGGGCGGTTGCTGTGATTGAAAAAAAAAGGCAAACAGGAAATGAGGGTGGTGATGTCCAATCTGATGCCAAGAAGTTGTGCAGTGCCTTATAAATACATACATCCCATCAATAAGTAATTGTAGCTATCAAAAATGAAAAAAATATTATTTTTTCTTTCAATTTATGAGTATTTTTTCAAACAGCTACTAAGATGTTAGTATGAATACTTACTAAGTTGTTTAGATCTAACTACTTAAAACTAATAAAACTATTAGGTATTTCTTTTGGTCTATGAGTACTGTGAAATAATTACTGAGACACTAAAGATAACATGAACTAAGAAAGTTTGGAGCTTTCCAGACTACATTTTACAGTGAAATCCTTCAGGATTATACTCTGCAAAAGGGTAGAAAATGTTTCATATAACCATCTTTCCATTTTGCCTTGTTAGTTTAATACTGTTTCATATAATTTAAAATGAAAGACAAAATAGATACACGATCTGTGATTCTAAAAGAAAGATAAATAGGGAAAGCTATCAGGAATTAGTTAAGCTGGATAGATAGATACATATATACATATATTTATATATTTTTTTTGTTTAATTTTTGAGATAGATATATACATATATACATACATAAATTAAACATATACAGAGGGGAGAGAGAGAGAGAGAGAGAGAGAGAGAGAGAGAGAGAGAGAGAGAGAGTTTTATTTTGCTTAATTTTTTTGAGACTGAATTTCTTAATTATGCAAGATATCCTAGGATGGAAGTTCAGCAACCATGCATGGACCTGATCCCAATTTTGTTTGGCTTACAAGCTTTAACCTGCCCTTTTTTTCCCTCTCTGTGTTGGTTTTCAGATTTGTGCTTAGGCAACCTCCACTCACTTCACTCCCAGTGGCTAACAATATTGGTACCAAACATAATGCAGTCACTAATCAGCTTTAGCCTCACTACAACTCAGAACTCCCAAATTCATATGATCTTCCACCTTCAACCTCCCCTGCAGTCAGGGTTACAGATGTGCACCACCATGCCCTGCCAGCTGATATGATTTTGAGAAAGTCAAACATTAACCTTTATGACTATATCAATCACACCCTTTATAAATCATTCTGTGACATATTTAATAGAATAAATTGCCTACATCAACATTTATTGAGTTACCTTTGTACAAAGAGGCAGTGTAGGGATTTAAAAAAGAAGTGGGAAAAAACCCACAAACTTGTCCCTCAAGGACAACTATCTCAAAATTATGATAAATCCTAGTGTAACCCCATTGTCTGAAGGAAGAAGTAATACCACTACCTTTTTTGTACTTGCTGACCAGGTTTGTCCTAGAATAAATCTAGCTAGGAAAAGAACCAATTTATAATTTGGGTCCTGGGGATCCTCATATTAGGTCAATACCCTCTAGGACCTAGGGTAGGTCCTTAGAATAGAAAAAATTCACAAATCCTCATCTGCATACCTTCTTCCAGGATTTCACCACTTTTATCTCTGATTCAATGAGTTCATTATTTCATCTATTTCTTCCCTTATATCACAGTTGGTATAGGCAAGCTTTAAGTGCTTACCATAACTCAGGGAAGAAGTAGGGGAGCAAAAAAAAAAGGTTGACAAGCCCAGAATAAAATTAAGTACCAGGACGAAAACTAAGTGCTTAGAACTGAACACTTACTTCGCCTTGTTGTGATATTTGGAGGAGAATGGTACTACATCATAGAATCATAGTCCTCAGAGATGCTGTAATCCAGGGGTTCTTAACCTAATCGTGGGGGTCTGTGAACTTAAAAAAATTATAACTGTATTTCAATATAGCTGGTTTCCTTTGTGATTCTTTGTATTTTGTTTTATGAGAAGGAATCCATAGGCTTCACCAGATTGCCAAAGGGGTCCATGACATGGAAAAGATTAAGAACATCAAATCTAGTTCAGTTGCCTTATTTTAGAACTGGGAAAACGACTATAATACGTGAGAATACATAGCTTGAATAACTGATGCATTTATTTACTTAAATATATTTAAATATGATACATCAGGCAGTGGTTCAACAAACTCAATAATCAAAAGCCAGACAGTAGATCAAAAAGTCAGTGCTGAACATATTACAAATTAAATTCTGTACAAGAGAGAATCAGAGTATTTCACAAGGGTTGCAGTTAGCAAAGGTTTAGTCCATTCTCCTTAACAGTGGGGTAGTAACCGTTACTCCATCTCAAATTATCCAATTTGTTCCTTGTGAAAAAAAAAGCTCCAAGTAGGCTCCTTCTCCAGTTCTTTACCCCCACAAGCATCCTCCGACAGTGGACAACTGTTAGTGTCCCAGTGAGTGCATTCCTGGCAGCTTATTTAATGAAATAAATAAATGTGGGCTAGTTTCACTTTTGCTAAGTGAAGTAGATGTTGACTCATTTTTATAACACTTGGAAAGTGACAGCAACTTGGCAAAGCAGCACGCTGTTTACAAAAATCCAAAAAGGTAGGGGCTGGGAGAAGGATAGAAATTGCATCAAGGATTTTCTCTGCCATGGAGCCCATGGGAACCTTTTTTGTCCCTCAGAAATCGGCAGTGCCTTGCACATTTTCCATTTATACATGTCCTGGTGTGAAAAGGGCATCTGTCCTCACAGCTGTTAATGAAAAAGAAAATAAGAGCCATGATAACTCAGGATCAAAGTCTACATTCAAAGGAATCAAATCCCAACTAGTTGGAGCGTACTGCTGCATAATTTAAAAAATATCTTCGACAGGCTTTTTCTAACTTCCATTTTTCATTATGTACTTGCCAAGTACTTGTCTAAATTATTAATATCTAAACCCTGAATAGTCAAACCTATATACTTCAGAAGCAATATATCCTAAATAACAATCTGGCCTATTTATTTTTATCATTTGTTGCTTCATAATAGGAATCAAGTGGTTCTTCTTCCCTTAAAAAAGTTTGGAAGAACCAAGGCACCTGGATACCTGGAAACAAGCCAATGGTTTTTCAAGTTTTTAATCATCAATTTTCTATTTATACAAACCTAGTCTATGCTGCAGATTCAGAATTAAAAAAAATGTACTGGGTAAAGCTTTCTTGGTTTCTCAACTCAACACAATAATATGGGAGTCTGAGAATTTGTTCCTGCCAAGGGCTTACTGTATGCAATGAATGATGCTCTAGTAACCTCTACAAATCTCTATGTAATGACAGGACCTGAGAAAAAATTTAACTCAATCAGTATGATTCAATCAAAAGAGTTCTTACTTCAAAAACTAATGATAGCACACTATATAATGCACCTTCTCTGCAACTAGTAGTCTTAGAAAATTGCCTAATACCCTGTGAGGTTGAGTATTTTGCCCAGGGTTGTCAAGATAGGCAGCCAATATATACAGAATTTGAGTTCGTGTCTTCCTGGTTCCAAGGCTAGTCTTCTATCAACTATGCATTGGCTCCTTCTCAGTTACTGAGAAAAAATTGACTTAAGAAGTACTACTCAATCAAAAGGACAGTTTATTTGAAGCATGGCAGTCATGCGAAGCGCTCACCTGCAGGTGTTTTGATGGAATATTTTTTGCTTCTGACAGCAACTCTCCAGACTTTCTCGGCATTCAAAGCAACTGCAGTTCTCTGGGTTCTGAATGAGATCATTAGGACAAGGCATCTTACAGACACATTCACAGTGGTCCTCGTCGAACTTCCTATGGGGCCCACAGATAGCCAGTTCCTGAAGATGGGAGTGCTCTAAACGGGAAGAGAAAGATGTGGATAGAAGTATTTGTAGTGTGAGTTCCTTGGGTTTTTGTTTTTTTCCCCCATGAGCTCTTGAAAAACAAACACTACCACCTTAGGTTAACTAACGGAAAGGGTTCCAGTCTTGAAATCAAAAAACCTCAATTCAAGTTCTGGCACAGGTCCTTATTACTCATGGTACTTACTCTCCACTCCAATCCATCCTTCACTCAGTTGCCAAAGTGATTTTCCAAAATCAAAGATCTGATGGTGTCATCCCACTACTCGATAAGCATGAAAACTCCTCTCTTTGTCATTCAAAGCTCTTCATAATCTGGCCCCTTCCTACCTTTGCAGTTTTCTTATCTTTTACTCCCACATGTACTCTGTGAGTCAGCTACACTCGCCTATTTACCATCTCCCACTACTTTGCTTTTGCACTGGTGGTCTCCCCATTCCTGCAATGCTCTCCCTCTTTCTTCAAGACTCAGCTGAAGGCTTACTTTCTCCAGGAGACCTCTTCTAGTCTCTTTTCCCCCCAACCTGTCCAGCTGTTAGGGTCTTTCTAAGATTATCTTCCATCTCTTCTGCATATATCTTACATATACCTAGTTATTTATGTTTTCTCTCCCATCAGAATGTGAACTCCTTGAGTTCAAAGACCTTTTTTTAACCTTTCTTTGTAGTTGTGGGCACATAAGTACTTAATAAAATGCTTGTCGCCTGATTATTAGCCATATGAATAACAAATAGATGAAAAAATTGGAAAAAGACCCTTAAAAATCTTTTCCTATTCAAAGTAGGTGAGCCACCACATTTACATTTGGACTCCACCCTCATAGTTTTGGATGTAGGCCTGGGGGAAATAGCCCTGAATAAAAGAAATCCACCAAAGATTTAAAGATCAGCTGAACTATATGCCTCCCCTGTCCCCTCCCTACTTTCCCACCAGAAAGCAGAAACTGTTTCATTTTTTATTTTGTTATCTCTAGCACTTCGAACAGTACCTGGCATATGGGGTTGATTGGACCAACTATAGAGAAAGGAGGTCCCTGTTAAAGGTGACTCAGTTGTGAGGGCATTGAGGAATCTTTTCTCCAGATAGAGGAAAGAAGAGAAGATACCAAAGGCATAGGGGAAACCTCAGACATTATTTTCCTGTTTTCCCATCTCTATAATATTAAGAGAAGTCTGCACACATATCAATGGCATTCTTTATGGACATAAGAGGTGAGAACAAGGAGGCTTTTGTGGAGCACATTCTATAAATGTCCACATCTTTACAGTCACACAATTGACTGGAATATATAGAAAATAAGAGTAGTGTTTGGTTTTGGGTTTTGGCTTTTTTTTGGTAGTAAATTCTTCGGTCAATTTTAGGATCACATGTAAAACAATGAGTATGAGAATAGATTTATCCAAGAAGCATTTATAAAGCATTGATTTTGTGCAAGGTACTGTAGTAGGTACTAGGGATACAATGGCAAACAAAAAACAGTTTTTACCCCAAGGAGCTTACATGTCCTTATGTGTACAACATGTAGACAAACATATACAGTAGGTAAATCTATACTAGTGTTTGCTTATAGATAGATATTTTTTGTTGTTTAGTCGTTTTTCAGATGTGTCTGACTTCTTTGTGACCCTATTTGGGGCTTTCTTGGCAAAGACGCTGGAGTGGTTTGGCATTTCCTTCTCCAGCTCATTTTAGAGATGAGGAAACTGAAGCAAACTGGGTTAAGCGACCTGCCCAGGGTCAAACAGTTAAGTGTACAAGGCCAGATATGAACTCAGAGAGATGAGTTTTCCTGACTCCAGGCCCAGCACTCCAACCTCTGCTCCACCTAGCTGCCCCTATAGGTAAATATATCCAAGATAATTTCAGAGAAAGGTGGGCACTAACAGATAAGGGAATTGGGGAAGGCTCTCTGTGGAAATGGCAGACAAGGCTAATCTTGATATTCTAAGAGGCAAAGGGAGTATAATCCAGACATGACACAGACTGTAAAGTAGAGGGAAGAGTACCAAGAGGACCTATTCATTTCAAGTTTTTTCAATTCAACTCAATTTTCAATTTCATGGGTGCTTTATAGATGCTCATAACTGCATACAATTCAAAAATATTTTATATTGGGTCTCCTTTTCTCACCTAAGATATTATAAACATCAACATTTAGAATGTTGGTGGATACTTGTTCCATCAATTTGATATTAATTCAACAATAAATATTTATGAAGCACCAGCTGTGTACAGAGCCCAATGCCAAGTCTGCAAGCATCAGAAAATCTACACCGCCACATTTTCTAGGAGCTCATACTTTTTTGGGGACAAGTGACCAACACAAATAGTAATACTTTTATTATCACTGTTATCAAGGCACAAATAACTTGACAGATAGTTTGCTGATTATTTTGGGTTTCCAAGGCAGACATCTTTAAGTTGAATTTTTGCTGTTCTTATGGAGGTTATTGATAAAATACAGGGCTCAAATTGTAGGATCATTTATTTTTCCTTTCTTCTACGGCATACCAAGTTTCTTTGGGAATTCAAACCCCAAGCACATGAATTTGGTATTAATTAATCAACAAATATTTATGAAGTACCAACTGTATAGAGCACTATGCCAAACCTGAAAGACATGAATTTTATAGCCAAATGTTTTAGGCCCAAAACTCCTACAATCATGATTTGTGAGTTATGAGGATGGCTCACATCATGTTATTCTCAACTCCCAGTATCAATGTTTTACATTTAATTAAACTTTCTACAAAATTACTGCTGTTTCCTGTTGTTTTCTGTTTTTATAAGTTATTGGCAAGTTTTAGAATGATGGAGTTGAGAGAAGCCAGGAAGCCAAGGATGCTCTATATGCCTCTTGAGATGGGCATAGCTATCACAGTGAACTGTGGTCTATACAGTATTTAATTTTGAAATGCTTTTCATGGAAGAAGACTTTCCAGTATCAGAGACTTTTTATAAGGCCTTCTAAACTATCTGTAAGTTGAAGAAACAAAGAGAAAGAAGTTTGTCCAGTTGCTGGCATCATCATTACCTTCCATCCCATTGAGAGGACTCTCTTCCTGTGTGACACACTTACATTTATTGCCATCCCATGTCAATTCACCTGGACATACTTTCTTGGTGTTCGGACAACTGTGAGAAAAAAAAAACAATTAATTTGTTTTAGATGTTTACAGCAATAATCCTTCAAGCAGACAGAAAACATTTTACAAGTTTAAATAATTTGCCTTTAGCCAATATAGAAAAAAAAAGAATCTCTGTTGCACTGTAAGAACTATAGAAAATAAACTACTTGAGCATAGGAGCTTATGGATATGTGTGTGTGTGTGTGTGTGTGTGTGTGTGTGTGTGTGTGTGTGTGTTCATATCTCCTTTTGTATTCCAACAACTAGTATAATTTCTGGAATTTCATGGGTGCTTTATAGATGCTTATAACTGCATACAATTCAAAAATATTTTATATTGGGTCTCCTTTTCTCACCTAAGATGGAAGTACAGAGGCCACTGCTCAATCCTACTGCTGATCAGTAAAGAAACTTTGGCCTTCATTTTCAGCCAGGGCTGGTTTGCCCCTACTTGGGCAGACTGGTGACTCCCTACTCCCAGAGCCTTACCGTAGTGCCAGAGTTGAAGAAGTGATTATTATTAATTATTAATAATTAATTATTATTAATCCTTGAAGAAGGATTAGCTCTACTGTAGCTCAGCACTCCTGAGCTTAAGCTCTATACCAGCCTCAGCCCGAAGGGATTATAGGTATGCACCACCATGTTCTATAAAGAACAATTCTGTATTTAAAAGTGATTCACATAGAAATGGAGAATAACCTACAAGAATTTTTTTTAATTATAAGGACAAAAATTGCTACAAGGAATTCCTATCAGGTAGATCTCTGATATCGCAAAAACAGTGCTTAAAAAAATTGTTTTCTCCATAATGAATATGAAGAGAAGTAAACAAAAGCAATGTACTCCTTTGTATTTACCCTTTCTTAAACAAATGATGACACAAATACAATTAGATACTTTTAAGGAAAATATTGAACTTTTTAATATTTTTAAAAAAAAATTTAAAAATCCAAAATATGCTAAAATAAGTAGAATGGAGATTTTGCTTTTGATTCCAGACTAAAAATGCTCTACTTGGAACCATCGGTGTCTTCCACTTCAGTTGGTCTTCCATTTGATTATCTGCAATCTGTGATCATGGGCACATTTTGACTTGGGTTGTGCATAAAAATGCTGGGTCACATAATCAGGATTTTATATGTCATCAGATTCATTTTAAACAGTAGAACATATCTGGCAAATTTTATGTATTTTATTTATGTATTTTATTCCACTGCTTTGGAAAAGGTGGTAAGAAAGAGAAATGTTTGTCAAGTACATAGATAGAGGCACAAGGAATAAGACGTCACAAATAGATGTCACAAAAGGCTGTGTGTGGGCCATGAACTACACTGTTACAGATTAATTTTCTTAAATCTTTTGGTTTGCATTCAGAATCTACCATCATTATAGTTCTCAATAGAGTTCATATACAAGAAGTAAAAAAGGAAATGGTGTTGATGACAATAAAAACACTATTAATGCTAAATTTGTTTCTCTGCATACCAAATGAAAGAAGTGATTTCAACATTTTTACATCCATATTTAAGTATTTGGTAAAAATATTAAGTAAACCTCCTTTCCCTTGCAGCCCATTCTATTCCTTTCCATTCTGTCTAGCAAAAATTCTAAGACCCTGTGCTGGGTTGCTGGGGATACAAATACAAAAAAAAAGAAAATCCTTTCCCTAAAGTTGTTTGTATTTAGAAAAAACATTTAATATTTTAATTAAAGCAATGTGAATAATTAATTTATATACTCATTCAATTAACCTTTTAATCTATATTTATTCATCTACATCAAATTTATCTATATTACAAACCAGTGATTTCTAAAATAATTGTTGATACATTCCTTTTCATATTTCTTAAGAGAGTCTAAATTCTTTAATATTAATTCTTTAAAGAATTTAACATAATATAAATTATATTCATAATATACATCATATATATTTTTATATGTTTTACAAATAATTGCTATACTGTAGTTTTCAAAGGAGTAGATAGTCTTCTTGTTGAGATGTTGATATATGAAAGGTCCTAAAGGAGCCCAGAGCACTCACAAACACTCTAGGAAAATTCTAAAAATGCACCAGGCAGAGCAGTGATAAGATGCAAAGGGCAGAAGTGGTGTTGTTCAGATTGTCTTTATTCTAGATATTCAGGTCAGTATTAGCAAAACTATAAATATAATAGACTATATTAATAATAAAAACAATAAAAATCACATAATTATATCAATGGAAGCAGAAAGAGGTTTTTTAAAGCACAATACAATACCTATTTATATTTAAAATTCTGCAAAGTATAGGAATAAATGTACATTTTCTTACTATTTTTAAAGTATCTATATGAAGCCAAGAGTAAGCATTATCTGTAATAAAGAAATACCAGAATTCTTTCCAGTAAATTCAGGAATAAAGCAAAGATGTCCATTGTCAAAACTACCATTATTTACTACGCTTCTAGACATACTAGGTATAGCTATAAGGCAAGAAGAAGCAGTTGAGGGAATAAACGGAAGCTAAGAAGAAATAAAATTATCATTTTTTTTACAAGTGACATTAAATTTTATTTAGAAAACCCTAGAAATTCTACTAAAATTAATAGAAACAATTAATAACTTCAGTAAGGTAGTAGTTTATAAAATAAATCCACAAATATTTAGCTTTTCTCTATATTACCAACAAAAATCTAACAGAAAAAGACAGAAAAAGAAATTCCATTAAAAATTACAATAGAATATTTGAAATATCCAGGGGTCCGCTTTCTAACACACAGGAATTATAGCTGTAACTACAAAATACTCTTTACAGAAATGAAGGAAGAGTTAAATAATTTGAGAGAAGTTAATTACTCATTTTGCATTTGCTAATATGCTAATCATGACAGTATCCTCTTTATTTAGGGAGTTAGTACCATATAAATTCAACCATAAAAGTGTTACTTTATAAAACTAGACAAAATGATAAAATTTATTTTGTAGAACAAAAGGGAAATGATGAAAATAATGGGAAGAAAAAAATGGGCCTATGAGTAGCAGATTTCAAAATATATGCTACAAAATATTAATCATCAAAACAGTTTGGAAGTGGTGAAAAATCAGAAAGGTTGATCAATAGGACAAATTAATCACAAAAGATCCAAAGCCAATTGTTCCTCAGTTTCCTCATCTACAAAGTCAGCAGATTGGATTCAATGTCCTCTAAGATCCCTTCCAGCTCTACATCTATGATTACATAATCCTGTGACTATCGTAGCATGGTGCTCAATAAACCAAAGGATGAAAAGTAGTGGGCTAAGGACTCACTATTCAACAAAAACTGATGGGAGCATTAGAAAAGAGTCAGGTAGAAATAAAGCTCGGACCAACATATCTCAGCATATTCCATAATAAGATCCAAATGGTTGCTTGGCCTAGGTATAAAGGGCCATATCATAACTAAATTAGAGGAGAATGGAAGAAAATACCAATGACAACTACAGATAGAAACATTTTTGACCATATGAAGAACAGAGATGATTACAGGAGATAAAATTGACAGTTTTGATTATAAAAAATTGTAAGTTTTGCAAAAACAAAATCAATGCAGTTATAAATTAGAAGGGAAAGAACTTAACCAATGAAAAATTCTTTACTTAAATATCTTTGATAATGATCTGATAACCAAGATTATATGACACTGATACTAGTATACAAAAACTAATCCTCAGCACCTAACTGGTCAAAATATATGAACAGGTGGTTTTCAGAAGAAGAAATTCAGGCTATAGTTATCATAAAAGAATGTTCCAAACCACTCAAATGTAAGGAAACTGATGTTTTACCTCACACTCACCGGATTGTTTTTTAATTTAATATTTTATTTTTCTCAATTTTAACATTGTTTTCAAATTTTGAGTTCCAAATTCTTTCTCTCCCTTCCTTCCTCCAGCATTGAGAAAGCAAGCAATTTAATATGTTATATATACGAAGTCATGCAAAACACATTTCCATGTAAGTCATGCTGTGAAAGAAAACAGACATAAAAAACCCAAAGAAAATAAAGAAAGCAAAAAGAAAGTATCTTTGATCTGCATTCAGAGCCCACCAGTTCTTTCTCTGGAGATGGACAGAACCTTGTCTTG
This sequence comes from Trichosurus vulpecula, assembly GCF_011100635.1. Classification (NCBI taxonomy): domain Eukaryota; kingdom Metazoa; phylum Chordata; class Mammalia; order Diprotodontia; family Phalangeridae; genus Trichosurus; species Trichosurus vulpecula. Next base: position 420,640,751 of record NC_050574.1, read on the forward strand.
GATCATTGTATTGCTGAGAATAGCTAAGCTATTCACAGTAGATCATCATACAATACTGCTGTTACTATACAACATTCATCAGATTGTTGAAGATGACATGGAAAAAGCCTATTGTTGGTTAGAGTGTGGGAAAACAAGCACGCAAACACATTGTTGATAGAGCTATGAATTGTTCTAGCCATTCTGAAAAGCAAAATGTCACTAAACCCGTCTATTAATATAGCCCAAAGAAATCAAAGACAAAGGGAAAGGATGCATATGTACCAAAATATTTATAGTAGCACTTTTTGTTTTAGCAAAGACCTAGAAACAAAGTGGGGACCCATCGTTTGGAAGTGGTTGAACAAATTATGATATAATAATGTACCAGGCTATTATTATTGCATTGTAAGAAATAACAAAAGGGATAGATTTAGAGAATCCTCTGAAGACTAGTATGAATTGATGCAGATCGAAGTAAGCAGAAGAAAAAAGGAGAGCTGTTTATGAAATGATCACAACCATATAAAGGAAAAGAAAAACTTAATACTTAAAGACTTAAGAACTCTGATCAATGCAACGACCAATGATAACTCCAAAAGACTGAGGAAGAAGCATGCCTCCTGCCTTTTGGTGGACAGTTTTAGATGAAGCTGTAGAGGAAGAACGAGACATACATTTTCAGATATAATCAGTATAATGTGATTTGTTTTGCTTTACTATACTCACTTGCTGCAAGAGAGGGCTTTTATATGAGGAAGGGAAAGGAGAGGAGAGGAAGTAATAGTAACACACACACACAAAGAAGGAAAGGATCTATGAATATTTTTAAAATACCCAGAAGAGAACAGAAGGAAGCTTAGAAGGGGTCATAGGCAAGCAGAACAATATTGCTACTACCATGTTAAAAACATATATGTGTACATATATATATATATGTATATATATACGTATTAGGCTAGCTCTAAATATATTCACAATTTCATATCCAATTTCCTTCTCTGCTTATGAATCATGCATATTTTATGACTTAGTTCATAATTTTATGACAGTTTATAATTAGTTCATAATACTATTTTTTTTTCAAGAAAGTCAGACAGTAATACATCATATCTCCCCCAGAAATTGTTAATCGGTGTCTAAAGTTCTAAAGTTGTGTTCTAAAGACTCAATAAAGGTATTGTGTCTAACAACCTGTATAGTCTTTGGTATACACAGACATAAACACACACACACACACACACACACACGCACACGCACACGGCTCTCTCTCTCTCTCTCTCTCTGTATGTGTATATATATATATATATGTATATATTATATATATAATATGTATTTATTTCTTTCATGTTGTTGTTCAGTCATTTTTTTTTCAGTCATGTCCTCCTCTTTGTGATGCTCTTTGGGATTTTCTTGGCAAAGATACTGAAGTGGTTTGCCATTTCCTTCTCCAGCTCATTTTACAGATGACAATGATGGTAAATTACCGCCATATAGCCAGACTCCTAGAAAGACTATGCATTCCTTGCTTCTTTTTCCTCACCTACCACTCTTTTCTCAATCTCTTGCAATAGCATCTGCCCTCACTACTTGAATGAAACTGCTCTCCAAGACTACAAATTGTCTTTTTAAGTTGCTAAAGCCAATGGCTTTTTTTCTGTCATCTATTTACTTGACCTCTTAGTAGTTTTGTCCTTTGACTACCTCCTCCTCCTAGACACTTTCTTCTCCCTCAGCTTTTATGAAGTAGCTCTCTTCATTCTCATTTTATGCATCTGTTCCATGCACCATGCAAGTAGACCCTGAATATAAGACTTCACATATATCCCCACTGAGTTTCATCTTAATTGATTCATCCCAATGATCTTTCCTGTCAAGATCTTTTAAAAACCTGATTCTAATGTTTCATCTCAGTATTCTTTCACTTAGATGCTCACTAAGTAATGCAGTGGATAGAGTACCAGGTCTGGAGTCAGGAAGACTCGTCTTCCTTAGTTCAAATCTGGCCTCAGACACTTACTAGCTGGGTGAACCTGGGCAAGTCACTTAGCCCTTTTTGCTTCAGTTTCCTCATCTCTAAAATGAGCTGAGGAAGGAAATGGCAAACCATTCCAGTATCTTTGCCAAGAAAACCCCAAATGGGGTTGCAAAGAGCTGGACGCTATTGAAATGATTGAATAACAACACGTGTTGGCATATCCCACAAATCTGTCCTGTGCCCTCTTTTCTGTATACTGTTTGCATTGGCAAATTCATTAGCTCCCTCTCATCCATTATCCATTATACTCAGTTCCATTATCATCCCTATGCAAATGACTTCCAGTTCTAATCTCTTTCCTGAATTCAAGTCCCACCTGCCAATTAGACAGCTTCACATAGATGTCCATGGTGACATCAAGCTCCACATGTCTAAAATGCACCTCCTATCCCCCTTCCCAATCTATTTGTCCTCCAAATTTCCTTCATGTTATTAAGGTCACTCTTCCTACCTCTGCCATCTGTGTGAGCTTCGGTAAGACACTTAGCTCTTGAGGTTTCAGTTACCTCATTGGTAAAATGAGACAGCTGGCTTAATGACCTCCAAAGTCCCTTTCAGCTTTCGTTCTATGAGCATATGATTCATCCAGTCACCCAAATTCTCATTTTCATCTCTCTTTTTTCCACCCCATTTTTTCTTCTCCATATAGTCTACTGTCTAATCATTTTGACCTTCCCACCATTAATTGCATCTGTCCCATTCTTTCCACTCATAAAGCCTCTACCCTGGTTCAGGTCCTCATCACCTCTCTGCTGAAGTATTTCATTAGACTCCAAATCGGTCTGTCTGCTTCCTTTTGTTCTCCTCACCAATTCATTCTCCACAAAGCTGCCAAATTTATATTCTTAAGACCTAGATGTGATCATAGAAATACGTTGTTCACAGTTTCAAGTTGTTACTTATTACCTCTCAAATAAAATACAAAATCCTCAACCTGGTATTATGGAGCCCATTAAACTCTGATCATCATGATTCATGATTTGTGGTCTTTATGACTCTTTTTATTATATGTATACAAATGTGTGTGCCTCTTAGAATTGTATAACTGTAAATACATTCCTTCTGGGGACCATAAGTGAGCTATAGAGTCACAGAATTCAGGAATTGGAAGAACCTTCTATGGCTGTCAAGTCTAACTAATACACAAGAGGAGTCCCCACTATAATGTGCCTGACAAGTGCTCATTCAACCTCTGCTTGAAGACTTCCGGTAGGGGGGAGGGGGAGAGAAACTCCAATCTCTACAGGCAATCTATTCCACTTTGAGACAGCTCTCATTTTTAGGAAGTTTTTCTTGACAAAAAAAAGCCTAAATTTGCCTCTTTGAGACTTCAAAACCGTTTCTGTTTTTTTGTTTTTTTTTTTTTTTTGTCTCAGAGGCCTTCAAAAACTTGAAGACAGATTCACGTTTTCCTTGGGGCTTCTCCAGATTAAACATGCCCAATTCCTTCAAGCAGTCCTCATGGGACATTGATTCAAGGCCTTTCACTACAATGGTTGCTCTTCCCTGGACATTTTTCAACTTACCACTGTCCTTCTTAAATCATGACATCCTGAAATGAACTCATATTCCATAGAAAGGAGGTCTGATGAGGGACAGTAGAATGGACTATCACTTCTCTATACCTAGGTGGTACAGTTGATAGAGTACTGGCTTGGAATCAGGAAGACTCATCTTTATGAGTTCAAATCCAGGCCCATCTTGCTAGCTATGAGACCCTGGGCAAGTCACTTAGCTCTGTTTGCCTCAATTTCCTTATCTGTAAAATTAATTGGAGAAGGAAAAAGCAAACCATTCCAGTACCTCTGCCCAGAAAATGGGGTCATGAAGGGTCAGAAATGACTGAACAACCATGTACCTTTGTTGTTGTTTTTTTTTTTTTTGGCTACCACATAGCACCCATCTCTCAGGACTGTTGTGAAGAGCAAATGAAATAGTATTTGTAAAATGCTTAGCATAGTATCTGGCATATAGTTGGTGCTTAATAAATGCTTGTTTCCCTACTTCCTGAATATTGGGCATTATAGTCTACTAAACCACCAGACCTTTTGCAGAGCAATTGCTATCTAATCATACCTCTCTCTTCTTTTACTTGGGAAGTTGATTTTTTGACACGAACTATAAGATTTTACACTTATTCCTATTGAATTTTTTCTTAAGAGTTGCAGCCCAGTGGTGTCAAACTCAAGTAGAAATGAGGCCACTAAACCAAAATAAGCATCCCAGTCAGCCACATACTGACTTAGAAAGCCACATATTAACATTATCTATTGCATTTTTCTAAGCCAATGTTAATGTTAAACATTAATGCTTAACATTTTTGCTAACAATGTTAAGCAACTAAATGTTTAGCATTTCTCAATTACATTTTAATCTGGTTTTGAATGTACTAGGGAGTATTGCAGGCAGGCATGTGACCACTGGCTACATGTTCTGACAGCTCTGATCTTTGTCAAAGTCTTTTTTGGATTTTGATTCTATCACCTAGTGTGTTGCCTATTCCTCTCAAGATTCTTAAAAGTTTTCTTTTTTTCTTTTGCTTTCACCCTTAAAAGAGAGAACCTTGCCCTCACCTCCTTTTCCAACTGGGTCTATATGGTCGAGTAGAAGTGACCCTTCACATCCCCCTTCTCAGCTGTCCTTGAATAAATCAGAAAACATTCCAATTTCATGCTTTTATTTCTCTCAGCCAATTGCTGCTTTCCAAAATGCCAGAGGAAAGAGATGAAGTAGAAGGAGCAAATGATACATTGCTCCCCACCCACAGGGATCCTGGAACCCACCCTCCAAAAGGAGGGAGCATCTCTAACATGTATTAGGGATAGAATTTTTCCCATATGAGAAGAATCTCATAGGTTAATTTCTCATTTGCCATATTACCACCCTCATTTAGATGTAGATTTGAATAATCAGCATCTTCTCACTCTTGTCTCCAGCCAACTGTAAAAAATATCCTTTGAAAAGTCACTTTTGGATATGTCTTAACGTGTGAGTTTCCTCATTTTCCCCCTTTCCCTACAGTAGACTTTGGGTTACCACATAACCACTAATTGGGAGAGACATTTGCTGCCAAGTAAAGGAACCAAAATAGGCAGGAGAATCTAATCAAGTCTCCTCCTTTTAAAATTCCTCTGACTCAGAGAGTCCTCGTTTTCTTAAATGGTCCAAATTTACCTGGTATCTAAAACCTGCCACAAAATGGCTCCCACTTACCTTCCCAGTCTTATTTCATGTTACTGTCTTTCATGCTGTCTATGTGCTACTCAAAACAACCCACTGGCTGTTCCCTGTACACAACAGTTCATCCCTCTGCTTCTTTGCACAGGTGGTCCCCCATATGTGAAATATACATCCATCTTAACTCTTCTTAGAATCATAGCTTCCTTTAAAGCATGAAACTTCCTCCCCACCCAAGTTTTTAGTGTCCTTTCCTTCTTGAAGTTACTTTGCATAATTATATTTACTTATATATATGTAGAATATAAACTCTCTGAAGGGAGGGTTTTTAAAAAATCCTCAATCCCTTTTTTCAGGTGTATTACATACAGTATTTAACATCTGTTGAACTGAATTGTTGAATTAGCTGATATTTTGAAAGATACAGATTTTACTGAAATGCTAGTCAATTCCACTCAAGAATAGTAGCAATATATACTCATATTTGTAAAATGTTACATTCCTTCATATTTGCAAAAATTAAACAAAAATGGCACAAGTATAGTGATTTTTAAAGTGTTGCATTTCTTTACATTTAACAAAATTTTAAAATTAAGTAGCAAACATGATTTAAATGGAATTGTTTTGCTTCTCTTTACTGTGAGCTAAGAACTTGGTGTTTACTTCCAGGGCTGCTGCCTTCAGCTCAAGTTGTTCTTCCATTTGAGTGTCTGTCATCTGTGTTCCTAGGCATGTTTTAATTTGAGTCAAATAAAAACACTGGTTTGTAGCAGGTTGTACATTGCTTTATAGTTTTATAACTTATAAAAAATTCTTTTATTTGGCTATTCTTTTATTATTTCATGGGATCCTTATTCTCTTCTTTTACTATCTGGAACTAGAACCCATTATTTTCTTCACTCAGTGTGGTTTAATTAGAACAGAAGTCATTGGCATTTGGCTGTGTTTAAAAGGAATGGTGTATATCGGCTGTGTCTTTTGAGGAAGGAGGCCATCTCCAGTTGTCCGGATCTGTATCTGGCCACTGGACCCACATGACTCTGGAGGAGAAAGTGAGACTGGTGAAGGATAAGCCACACACTATACAAGAATGAGTAGGACTCGAGATATTTGGTTCCTATTCTTGACTTTCTGCTAAACATGTTGTTTGTTCTTCATTTTCAAAGATGAACAATGACATCAGGAGGGTGATGTCTTGTCTTGTAAGTGAATTGGATTTAAGTGAGGCAGGGCTGTGCCAAGTTGTCAGCCTCACTCTCTCCTCCAGAGTCAAAATCACTGAAGCCAGGGAGGTAGAGTTGTATAGTATGGCACAGTGGCTTAGAATCAGTTAACTGCTGAGTTCAAATCCTAGCTCCAAGGCTTGCTAATTCTGCAGCCATGAGCAAATTATTTAACGTCTCTGAATTTTAGTTTCCCAATCTTTAAAATGGAGATATTAGTACTTATATGGTCTACCTAACTGTTATTTTGAAAGCAAAACACCTTGTAAACTTTGTAATGCCAAGTAAATGTGAGTCCTTCTTAACTTCTCTGTATCTTAGCTTCCTTGTCTGTAAAATAAAATATCTGACTAAAAAAACAATCTCTAAGGTCGAGGTCATTCTCTGACTTGTCATTTGATTTAGAAATATGAGTCCATCTGTATCATTTGAAATCAGTTTGGAGAGTACAATAAGCATAAAATCCAAATTGAGGATGGAGAAAAAGTGAAACATTTTTATTCAAGAGTAAATATCCCGTTTCTAAAATATTGGTAAGGATTAAAACCAAGCTAATCTACTGTATTAGGAACATATATGGGTAAGTAGGAAGAAGTTTGTATATTCAAAAATTCTCCTAGGAATATGGGAGCCAAACAATCACTGTTGTATCCCTGCTCAGCAAAAGAACAAAACAGAACAAAACCCTAGCCAAAAGAACTATTCTTAAACTGCATTTTGTGATCAGAATCTGAATAGTGGAGCAGAAGATGCTATCTGAAGTCTCCTTTTGATTCAGGAAACTACATGTGGATTCCTCATGCACCAAAATATTTTGAGCAGAACTTTTTGTGATAACAAATAATTGGAAAATTAAGTAGATGTCCATCAATTAAGGATTAGCTAAATAAATTGTGGTACATGAATGTAGTGGATTATTACTCTGCTGTAAGAAATGGTGAACATGTATGAAAAGTATGAAAGTTAAAAAAGTATGAAAAGACTTGCATGAACTGACGAAAACTGAAGAAAGCAGAGCCAAGAAAATAGTATGTATAAAGGCTACATTGATGTAAATGGAAACAACAACCACCACAAAACAATTAAAAAGGAATGCTGTAAACTTAGAAAGAACAAAGGAGATCTCTGAGAAGACACCTCCCTTCACTACTCAGGCACAGGTGGGGAGGGGAGAGATCCACAGATGTGGAACACTGCAGAGAATGTCAGATTTTTTAAAATGTATTCTTCAGTTTTGAGTTTTTTCCCCTTTCTACTGTCTTTTTTTTAAGTCCTTTGTGGTAAGGATTGGCTCTTGGAGGTGGTATTAGAAGACACACAGGGAGAAATCTAGGAAATTTAAGAATGGAAGATATCAATAAAATATATTTTTAAAAATAAATTACACAAGAAAAGCAATGCAAATAAAAAAAAATAAAGGCTTGCTGACCAAGCTGTATCTTTTGCCTCTCTTAACTGAAATAATCAGAAAATGGATACATGTAGTACTATTTTTTTTCTGGTCCACATATCTACTTGTTGGGCCTCCATTCAATTTTATATCACTGAAGTAAAAAGGGAGAAAGGGGGAGCATATTCAAAGTTGATAGATACACTGACTTCCTTGACACTTGACTACCTCTTGTAGTCAAACTTGCAATGATAAATGGGTGACTTAGTGAAAAGAGGTCATGGATTACCCCAACCAATGTAAGAAATGAGAGACACTAATAAGAAAAAATTCAGCCAAAAAACAACTTTCACTCCAAAGTTGTAGACTACTTGATGAACTAATAAAATTAGAGAAATAACATTAATATAATAGGTCCATCAGAGTGCTTTCCTTACAATCACCTTGTGAGGTAGATAGTACAAGTATTATTCACCCCATTGTGAGATAAAAAACAATAAGAGAAAAATAAGAAAAATACCATTATGTCTTAAATTTTGAGACATTCTGCTACAACAATAGGCATCCTTTGGGGGGACGGAGGCAAGATGGCGGCTGGAAAGCAGGGACTCACTTAAGCTCTCCCTAAATCCCTCCAATAACATGTAAAAATGGCTCTGAACAAATTCTAGAGCTACAGAACCTACAAAATAACAGAGGGAAGCAGGTCTCCAGCCCAAGACACTCTGGATGGTTGCTGGGAAGGGTCTATAGCATTGTACTCAGAGCAGAGCACAGTCCAGCATGGACCACGCCAAGAATGACAAAGCCAGGAATAGATTGGGGAGAGCAGGCCTTAGGGCCATGAATCACTGAGCTATAGCAGTTACCAGACTTCTCAACACACAAACGCCAAAGATCATGGAGCAGGTCAGTGGGAAAACTGCTGGGTGAGATGAGTGCACAGTCAGCCCCAGACCTGGGGGTGGCAGAGGTGGTGCAGAATGGCAGCTGCAGCAGCAAGAAGCTCATGTGGCTGCTTCCAGAGCCCCAGCTGTGGTTGCTTCTGGCCCCAGGCCCAGTGGGAGAAATCAAGCAGAGGATCAGAGAGGGAGCGCAGGGAGCGCATGGCTGGTGCAGAGGCAGGGTTCTCCTGCTTTGCCCTGCTTGGATCTGGGTCACGGCCCTGGTTGGTGGTTCCTAGGGGAGGAGGAGTGCTGGTGTGGCAGAGCTTGCTGTGTAGAAGTAGCTCTGAAAACAGCAACACAATGCCCCTGAAGCTTAGGACAAAGCACTTGTCATTCTGAAGGCATTCATACCCTGACAAAATCCTCAAGAATCAAGTAGTTGGCTGGGAACATGAGCAAGCAAGGCAATTCTCAGACTATTGAATCTTTTTTTGGTGACAAGGAAGATCAAAACATACAGCCAGAAGAAGTCAACAAAGTCAAAGAGTTACATCAAAAGCCTCCAAGAAAAATATGAATTGGTCTCAGACCATGGAAGAGCTCAAAAAGGATTTGGAAAGGCAAGTAAGAGAAATAAAGGAGAAATTAGGAAGAGAAATGAGAGTGATGCAAGAAAATCATGAAAAACAAGTCAGTGACTTGCTAAAGGAGACCCAAAAAATAGCGAAGAAAATAACACTAAAAAATAGACTAACCCAAATGGCAAAAGACCTCCAAAAAGCCAATGAGGAAAAGAATGCCTTGAAAGGCAGAATTAGCCAAATGGAAAAGGAGGCCCAAAAGACCACTGAAGAAAATACTGCCTTAAAAATTAGATTGGAGCAAGTGGAAGCTAGTGACTCTATGAGAAATCAAGAAATTACAAAACAGAACCAAAGGAATGAAAAAATGGAAGACAATGAGAAACATCTCATTGGAAAAACCACCGACCTGGGGAATAGATCCAGGAGAGACAATTTAAAAAATTATTGGACTACCTGAAAGCCATGATTAAGAAAAGAGCCTAGACCTTATCTTTCAAGAAATTATCAAGGAAAACTGTCCTGATATTCTAGAGCCTGAGGGTAAAATAGAAATTGAAAGAATTCACTGATCAACTCTTGAAAAAGATCCCAAAAAGAAAACTCCTGGGAATATTATAGCCAAATTCCAGAGCTCCCAGACCAAGGAGAAAATACTGCAAGCAGCCAGAAAGAAACAAGTTAAATATTGTGGAAACACAATCAGGGAAAACACAAGATCTAGCAGCTTCTACATTAAGGGATCAAAGGGCTTGGAATATGATATTCCAGAGGTCAAAGGAGCTAGGATTAAAAGAAAGAATCACCTACCCAGCAAAACTGAGTATAATACTCCACAGCAAAATATAGATTTTCAATAAAATAGAGGACTTTCAAGCTTTCTCAGTGAAAAGACCAGAGCTGAATAGAAAATTTGACTTTCAAACACAAGAATCAAGAGAAGCACGAAAAGGTAAACAAGAAAGAGAAATCATAAGAGACTTACTAAAGTTGAAATGTTTTGTTCACATTCCTACATGGAAAGATGATGTGTATAATTCATGAGACCTCAGTATCAGGCTAGATAAAGGGAATATACATACATATACATATGTATGTATGTATGTATGTACGTATGTATGTATAGACAGAGGGCACAGGGTGAGTGGAATATGAAGGGATGATCTCTAAAAATTAAAATCAAATTAAAGGATGAGACAGGAATATATTGAGAGAGGGAGAGATAGAATGAGGTAAATCATCTCACATAAAAGTGGCAAAAAAAGCAATTATGTTGGGAAGGAAGAGGGGGCAGGTGAGGGGGAATGAGTGAATCTTGCTCTCATTGGATTTGACTTGAGGGGGGAATAACATACACACTCAATTGGGTATCTTACCACACAGGAAAGTAGGGGGAACGGGATAAAGAAAGGGGGATGATAGAAGGGAGTGCAGATCAGGGGAGGAGACAATCAAAAGTAAACACTTTTGGAAAGGGACAGGGTCAAGGGAGAAAATTGAATGAGGGGGACAGGATAGGACAGAGAAAAATATAGTTAGTTTTTCACAGCATGATTATTGTGGAAATGTTTTGCACAATGATACATGTATGGCCTATGTTGAATTGCTTGCCTTCTCAGGGAGGGTGGGTAGGGAGAGAAGAGGGGAGAGAATTTGGAACTCAAAATTCTGAAAGTGGATGCTCAAAAAAAATTTGTCTTTGCATGTAATAGGAAAAAATACTATTTAAAAAAAGGAAAACAAAAACAAAACAAAATAAAACAAGAGGCATCCTTTCCTTGGCACTTTTGAACTCCTAAAATATAAAAAAAACCTGGTACTCAAGGCACGTTTGCCAAATGGGAGGGTGGAGTGGTGTTTTACAACTCCGTAAAACTATGCATATAAAAAAAATAAGTATGCTCCATGTTAAACTTGTAACGTCTCTTCCTAACAAGGTTTTTGAGGTTGGTTGCAGTTTGCATCTAACACCTAATAAAGAAAGGAGTTAATTCACAGCAACATAGTGACTTTAAGGAGTAGTCAGTGCAAATGGAAATGATCTAGAAGGTATGTGATGAAAGAACAATACCAGAGATTGAAGAAAAAAAGAAGACTACCATCAATGCATGTTAGTTGAGTGTTGACAGAATCATACTATACACGTAAGGCTTCAGAAAAAGAAAAACCTAACAAAATTAAGTAGAGCAATTGTCTTACCGATCCTCTTCAGGGATTTGGATGGATCTTCTTATGATGGAATACGGGTGGTGTGGAGTAGTTGATAAACACTTACAACCTGTATGGTTAGCAACCTTAACTGGTACTAATTCAGGTACAGTTGTTAAAGGCACTGTTATCTCAAAAAGCTGTTGGAAAAGAAAGACAATTATAATGCAGGCTTAATTACATATAAATTATTTTAATGACTACCACATTCTGTATTTTCAATTGCATCCTTTTATTCTCAATGGTAGTAACTATAGGAAATGCCAGCTGAATACAAAGCTATAATTGAGGTAATGTGGACACAAGGATAGGTTGCTGGAAAGAGCATGAAGCATGGGGTTCTTTTCCCAGCTCTGTCATGGTGTGAGCTTTGTCAAATTGCTTAAACACTTAATGCCCATTTTCCCTGATAAAACTGGAGTGAGGGTACCTGATGCTGCTTCATTGAGAGGGTCTATAAAGGATAAAATGAGATACTAGATATCATTGTGCTTTAAGTCCTTTAAGGAAGAAAGCTGAAGTATAATTTTGTTGTCTTCTTAATTGTGCTTAAGAGGAAAAGGCTCTGAATCTTGGCAAATGGGTCCATCAAAAAATGGTCAGTGACTACTTCTAGAGCAGGTCTAGAAAATGCACAGAGAAGTTTGAACTTTCATTTTATGTGTTTTTAGTTTCCATTTCATTTGTTTCTTGGGTTGGAGTGTTATTTCTGACATAATTTTCTGTTGCAAGATCCTTACCCTCAAGGAAACTCAGTTTCCTCTTCTTTATAGTGGGCTGAATAATACTTATAGTACCTACCTCACAGAATGATTGTGAGGAAAGCACTCTGATTTACTTATTGTATTAACATTACTCCTCTGATTTTACTCATTCATCAACTATTCTACAACATTGGAGTGAAAATTGTTGTTTGGACTGAATTAAAATTTTCAACTATACATACTTGTAAAGCAAGTATAGGACTTTGTATAGTTGTATTACTTTTAAAAATATTTTGAGTATGACTTTTTAAGTATCCAGCCATTAACTAAGGAATATGGCATCTAGGTGGTGCCATGGAAAGAGTGCTGGGCCTGGAGTCAGGAAGACTCGTCTGCATGAATTCAAATCTGGCCTCACACATTTATTAGCAAATCATTTCACCCTGTTTGCCTCAGTTTCCTCATCTGTAAAATAAGTTTGAGAAGGAAATGGAAAACCATTACAGTATATTTGCCAAGAAGACCTCGAATGGGGTCATGACAAGTTGGGAATGACTGAAAACAACTGGACAACAAAAACATTTACTAAGAAAACCAGTCTTGGGCCAATAGCTGGGGCATACTTATGATTGCTCATAAAACAGCTTTATTTATTCCATTCTGTTTTTAATTTGAGCCTGCTTGTGCAAGTTTTCATGTATGCTACAAAAAACATCTATTTTAAGTCACCTAAACTAATTACCGTCATGTTATGTAAGCTTCGTTTCTAACTGACAGTTGCTGCTTAGAATACTGAGAGCATTCTTTTAACTCTTGAACACTAGAGGTCAGAATTTTCACAAATATCTCACATCACACTATATCAGATTGTTCCTTGGCCATTTAGCTACAGAAATTCCCCCATTCCGACTAAAGGAAAAAGTATGAGTAATTTGACCCATTAGCATCATATAAAGTCACAATTCCGCTATTCCATTTTGGTACAAGTGCTCACATGAACAAATGTATTCAGTTTAGAATTTTATCAGAATACCCAGTTTTCACAGAGGAGTTAAGAAAACATTAAGAAAAGGATTATATAAGACAACAAACATACAATAATAATAAGAAGAAAGGGTTCTAATTTGATTTATAAGCCTTTCAGCATCATGTCTCTTAACTAAACTGTAGTTTTTGCCATGCAACCTGCCTTTTTTTCTCACCACTCATATAAGTGATGTTTGTTCCATAATCAACCTTACAGAGTAGCTTTTGAAAGAGCCTTTTTTCCCTTGGACTGATAAAACATATTTATTGACCGCACAATGCTAGATGTTATTTATTATGAATCCTTTCAGCATCACGTTTTTGAGTCATTAGCATCATTCTCTGATTTGGGGCATTAACACTTGCATTTCTTTGTAGGGATCATGAAAATTTGCATTACCTGTTTTGAAACATATGATGTGCTTGTGTTTATACAAAGGAGGCTCTCTTCATTGCAGCAGCCTCCACACCGGAATACATTAACACAGGGGGGCTTAAAGAAAGTATTAGTGCTTTTCCCCAGTTCTTTGGCCACTTCCACACAGGTCTCTCTTGGAGTGCATTGAGTTCTCTGCCATTCTTCATCTATGACTGAAGAAAGAAAACTAATTGAAAACAGTAAATTAAGTAACATTTTTAGTACTACAATATGTGAGCAGTAGCTATATTAATGATATAATTTTCAGGTTCCCAATGTTCATTTCTTTCATTCTTGGTTATTTTAGTCAGTTTATATGATCAAATACTATTTTTTAAGGGAGAGAGGGAAGACCTTTCTCCTTAGCTCCATCCATGGTGGGGGAGTGGGAGTTGGTATAGGTACTGGTAATTATTTTATTTTCCTTTGGAGAGAATCATCCAATCCATTTTATAAACAGACACTGTCCATCTGGAAAAGCTGATTAATGAGAAGATAAACAAAAACACATTGAGTTGAATGGCATTTATTAAGAACTTTTTAGGATCCCAGCCAGAGACAATTGCTTCCATTTGAAGCCAAGCATGGCACCTATTCATAGGCCTACATAGAAATACATTTTTAATGATAATATATCACAAAAAGATCATATTTTGGACAATGACAGTGAATGGAAAAATCAGCAGACTAATTTCTTAATAAATCTGTGTAAGTTGCCTCATAATGAAATGTCCTAGAATCATGGTTCTAAATGATGATGAAATTAAGACTTATAAACAAAATAATGCTCTAACCATGCTAAGTAGAATCAAGCAGAAGGGTAAGGAGAAGGAGAAGGAAAAAACTACTGAACAAAAAGGGAATTACTTTCCTGTAAAATAGTAACCACTTTGTTAGCTTTTGTTAGATTTTGGCACTTGGATATTCAAATATTGTGTAAATTTTGCATTTGGATTTATATATCTTATTGGAAAATATTTGATCTTTTATGATCAGTTTAGTTTCAGGATGTAGAGTTTTTTGGAATCTATTCTATTTTTATTTTTATATCTTTGTCAATTTACATTAGTCTATTACCAGAATATTGTGGATAAAGTACTGGGCCTTGAATCAGGAAGACCTGAGCACATATACAGCCCCAAACACTTACTAGCTTTGTGAGCAAGTGACTTAACCTCTGTTTGCTTCGCTTTGCTTACTAGTAAAATGGTGATATTAATAACATCTACCTCAATGGGTTGTTGTGAAAATCAAACGAGATAATATATCCAAAGTGCTTAGTGTGTGCCTGGCACATAGTAAGCACCATATAAATGTTGTCATTATCATTATCATTATTATTATCCCATACGAAAATAATACACATTCAACAAACTTTACTGACTGCTCATGTTCTGGATGCTAAGATAAATCTGTTCCCTTGGGATTTTACAATCAGAGAATAATTCCAAAAACCCTAAGATTTCTCATTAAAATACATAGCTTTGATAGACTTCTCTAAAATAGGATTAAAATGACTATTTCTAAACTCTCTTTTCTCAGCCTCTTTCTTTCTTTTCCACTGTGACCTAATTTCTCCCATTCTGGGCTTCCGCAATCCCCTAAAACTTAAACTCCCAGATACTTGGCAAACTGTTCAATATCAGATAGACTATTGAGTTTACTTTGACTTTGTTGCATTATTTTTTTTCAGTTATTGTGGCAGGGAAGCATTTACATATTTAAGAATTCTGCTTACTCACTTCTTTAAAAGTATATGCATTCACTCCAAGAAGTCAATAATGAGGCAATAATTTAATTTTACTTTATTAATCATAAGGTTTTTCATATAAAATGAATAAATTGTAGCATTTTGTGAAAAAAAAGTCTTTATAATAATTTTCTACGGGGGGGTGGAGCCAAGATGGCGGCTGGAAAGCAAGGATTCGCATAAGCTCCACTCCAAGTCCCTCCAAAAACCTATAAAAATGGCTTTGAACCAATTCTAGAACTGCAGAACCCACAAAATAGCAGAGGGAAGCAGGGCTCCAGCCCAGGACAGCCTGGATGGTTGCTGGGTGAGGTCTATCACGCACGGAGCTGGGAGTGGAGTGGAGAGGAGCAGAGCCCAGCGTGGGCCATGGACCAACCAGACCAGGAGCCAGGCGGAGCGGGCCCTAGCACCCTGAATCAGTGAGCTGTGGCAGTTGCCAGACTTCTCAACCCACAAACACCAAAGACAACAGAGAAGAATTGTAGAACCCACAAAACAGTGGAGGGAAGCAGGGCTCTAGTTCAGGATGGCCTGGATGGTCCATCCAAAGACAACAGAGAAGGTTAGTGGGAAAAGCTGCCACCGCCCTGGGGGGGCAGTGGAGGTGGGGCAGCTACAGAACTACAGCTGCAATTGCTTCCAGCCCCAGGCCCACCTGGTGGGAGGAATTAAGTGGCAGATCAGAGCAGGAGTGCAGAGCCTGCTGTAGATCTGAGTCCAGTCTGGGTGGGGGGGTCTTGGGGAAGGAGGAGTGCTGGTGTGGCAGAGCTGGCTGTAATAGCCCTGAAAACAACAGCGCATCCCCTCAAGCTTGGAACAAAGTACTCTTCACTCTACAAGCAGTCATACCCCGCTGAAAAACTCAAGGGTCAAGTAAGTTGGCTGGGAACATGGCCAGGCAGCGAAAACGCACCCAGATTCAGTCTCAGACTTTGGAATCTTTCTTTGGTGACAAAGAAGACCAAAACATACAGCCAGAAGAAGTCAACAAAGTCAAAGAGCCTACAACAAAATCCTCCAAGAAAAACATGAACTGGTCCCAGGCCATGGAAGAGCTCAAAAAGGATATGGAAAAGCAAGTTAGAGAAGTAGAGGAAAAATTGGGAGGAGAAATGAGAAGGATGTGAGAAAACCATGAGAAACAAGTCAATGGCTTGCTAAAGGAGACCCGGAAAAATACTGAAAAATATACTGAAGAAAACAACACCTTAAAAAATAGACTAACTCAAATGCAAAAGAGCTCCAAAAAGCCAATGAGGAGAAGAATGCCTTGAAAGGCAGAATTACCCAAAAGGAAAAGGAGGTCCAAAAGAAGAAGAAAATACTACCTTAAAAATTAGATTGGAGCAAGTGGAAGCTAGTGACTTTATGAGAAATCAAGAAAATCAATGCTGAAAACTAAATATATTAAATAAATTAAACTTAAAAAAAGAAATAATGAACATAAGGAATTAAAAAAATAATTTTCTATTCTATTCCTATTCTATGTATTTTCTATTATTTTATAGCTTTATTGGGCTGTTTATGCTTATCATTGTATGATATGAATATTAATCAGATTTTAATGGAAAGCATAATGATGATAAAAATCTAATGATGAAATCTAAGGATGAATATTTTTATGGAAGGAAAAGCAAAGTTTGGTTGCATCTAGAACAGAGCTTACCAACCTTTTTATATATCATGAACCCCTTTGGCAGTTTACTAAATGCTGTGGACCCTTACATATCAATGCCTATATTCATTATTGAAGGAAACAATAAATTTTAGTTAGAGATTAGTGAAACTAAAGATGTACAATTATCCCTTCCACATTGTGGGGGTTAGGAGCACCCCATGATCTAGAAAACCTGTATAAAAAATTTTAGCCCTCCCTTTGTACCAGAGAAGTCTGAATTATTATGTCATTAAAAATAAAAAAAGTTGACATTATATAATACTATACATATATTTTATGCATTTCTGAACTTCTAAACTTTTTGTATCACCTGCTGGCCTTCACATGTCATCTGTGACTTCCACAAAGCTCCCCCCAAATTCCCATTTAATTTCTCATGCTGACCTGTGATATATCAAAACCCACCATGGGGAAAGTCATGATATGTAAGGAATAACTGTATTTTTTCCCTATCCAAGTGCACAGACTCTCTGAAATCTATGCAGGGACCTCTTAGGGGTCTATGGACCCTAAGGTAAGAACTTTTGGTCTAGAATAACCTCTTGTAATCATTCACCATCTCTTCTACCAGGAAGAAAAAAAAAACAACCAAAGGATTGTCAGTGTAATAATAGTTTGGGGGCCTGACCATTAGTTTAAATCAGAAGATAGTGGATATGACTGTAAGAATCAATTTTTATATTAGAGAAACTTCTATTTAGTACCATATGAACATGGCTGCATAGAATGGAGAAAGTGCTTGACTAGAGCATGTAATTTTCCCTATCTTGCCAGGTTACCTACAGTGGTTCTAATCTAAAAGATTCCAATCTCTTGTCATGGAAACACAAAACTATCATTTCAATGGTGGCAGTAATATTAGAAGAGAGACTCTTCCTATTCTACCACACCCAGGAGCTTCAGGTTTCAACTCTGCCATTCACTAGTAGCGAGAGGTTAGATAAGTCTCTTACCCTTTCTGAGTTAGACTTTGTGCATGGATGGGAATAATAAATCCTCCCAAACTTGGAATGAATAATTTCAAATGAGATAGGTAGCATTCAGGGTATCCCAAAAGTCATGGTGCAGTTTTAAATTATTAATAGCTAAGACTTTCAGGACACTCAGTTTATATGTGTATACACACACACACACACACACACACACACACGCACACGCACACTCATACAAACAAATCATTTTGCAAAGTACTATATACAGTACATATACAGCATAAAATATATATGCATATATATGTATATACGTTCATGTGCTATAAAATTTACCTTGATATTATTCAAATGATCTTATTTATTAGGCTGGAGTTTTTGTTCTTTAGCTGTCATGAGTTCATTTTTACCATAATCTATCATGAAACAGCAACATCCATTATAATGTGTCTTTCTGTATTTACTTGTTTTTCTCAGCGGAGGTCACAGACTCTGAAGGAAAATCAGAAGACTATATCTAATTTATTAGCCCCCATATAGACATGACGCTGTAATACTCCTCACTAATAAGCATAGGTATTTCAGTTCTGCTTTTCTAGTGGTTTTTCTTTTTGGCTTTATGTTTCCTAGATATCATAGGGTTAAGTATTTTTCTACATTTGGCCATCTTATTATTTGCTGTTGAATCATTAAAAATCACTTTTCCTATTTTCCCATTTAAAATAAAAAGGGAATCATGATTCAATACCAATACCTGATCAAGCAGAGAATGACAAAAGACCCTTATTTTTAAAATCATTCTTATGCATCTGCCTGTTTTACTTAAACATAATGAAACAGATGGTATGGATGATCAATGCCAAAAATTTGACAAGAGAGAAGCACAACCACATGTCTACCTTTAAGTGTTTCAATGTCATAAAATGTTGCCGCAAATCTGGTGGAGCGATGGGATGCTGAGCGGGAATCCATGCTAGCTAAGCTTTTGAGCTTCAGTCGACATTTCCACAGCTTCCAGTCTTCAGAGTGAGTGATCCTGAGGAGTTCCTCCAAGCTAGATGCAGCCCGGATCTGCTGTTCCGAGCGCTCTAACAGTGACTGAGGTGTCCGCTGCAAGAAAAAAAGGATTTTTTAAAAGCGTTACTCAATTTTCAGTTTTCCTTGATAACTTCAGATAACTGCTATCACGCTATTAATCAAAGAAGTCATAAAGGTACTCAGGAAAGAACAAATGAGTACCAGAAACCTGTGAAGTTTTATTTCTGGTAATTCTAACTTTAGATAGATTTGCTCATCAGTTATTAATATGATACTGTACTTTCAACCTTTGTCCTCAGCTACTTAACACATTTAAGAGTGTTTTCCCCCCATTGGGGTGTTTGGCTGATGCAACTTCCATTATATGTCATTACTAGTCTCCTAGAAAGCTACTTTTAAACTTTTCCACAATGGGAAATTGCACCAGCTCAGCAAGCTGATGGGGTCTGCACATATGCCAGACTGATATTTTTGCTGTTAAGTTGTTTCAGTTATATCTGATTCTTTGTGAGCCCATTTGGGGTTTTCTTGGCAAAGATACTGGAGTGGTTTGTCATCCTCTTCTCCAGCTCATTTTTTACAGATGAGGAAACTGAGGCAAACAGGGTTAAATGATTTGCCTAGGGTCACCCAGCTAATAAATGTCTGAGGCCTGATTCGAACTCTCAAAGATGAGTCTCCTGGCTCCAGACCAGGCTCTCTATACTGTGCCACTTAGCTGCCTCTTATTCATTCTTAGGCTCTATAATATTCATACGAATGATTTCCATTTTATTTTATTGTTTACTCCTGACCCATGATTTCATCTGCATGGTGAAACTCCCAGGGTGTAAACTTACTCTACAAATGTTGATTGGCAAATCTGTTATCTCTTGGCCCATCGTTATTGCTGTTTGGACATTTTTCAGTCGTGTCCAACTTTCCATGACCCCATTTGGGGTTTTCTTGGCAAAGATACTGGAGTGGTTTGCCATTTCCTTCTTCAGCTCATTTCACAGATGAGGAAACTGAGACAGATGGAATAAAGTGACTTGCTTGCCCAGGGTGACACAGCTAGTAAGTGTCAGGAAAATGTGTCTTCCTGACTCCAGATCCAGCACTCTACCCATTGCACCTCCTAACTGCCCTTGGCCCTATTTAGCTTTTTGAAAACTTCATCTTGTTCCATTGGAAAAATTTTCAGGGATTTTGAATTGGAAGTCTTGTACTATCTAAGTACCTACATGTGGAAGTCACTGGAGATGTGAAGATGAAACCCGATCCATTCCCTGCTATTTACCTTCAGTCTAATAGAAGAATATACGTGCATAAATAATTATAATACAAGTTCCAATGAGACAAGCGTGTGGGATGGAGACAGACGAGAGGTTAGAAAGGAAAAGGTCCCACTTCTGCCAAGGAATTACTATCTCCTTTAGCACTACCTCTCCTCAGACTCTGGTAGAGACAACCCAAGTCTCAGACCCTGCAGATGTCCACCAAGGGATCAGCCTCCAAGGAGAGAGAAGCAGCCTGCCTTCCCCACCGTCAATACCAACTATAGACTAATACCAATAAGCAGGTAAGACAAAGAACCGCCCCCTGCCACCCAACTCCAACTCATCCTGTTTCCAGCCTTTCACCTGTGGACATTGTTCAGGCAACCCAGAAGAAGCAGCTTGGCAATTGCTTCTGCTGGTGTTGCAGCTCCGACATTGTCAGCAGGCCTAGCTCCTGAGCTATGGGCCAGAAAATGAAGTTCTCTTTGCCAAAGTCTTTGGTCTCATCAAATACTTCAACATCAGACACTGATACTGTTTTTGGGAAAATTTTACTAAAGAGGATGCATGACTATCTGCCATTACCAGGGCACCTAAGAAACACTGAGCCTTGCCATCTGAATTGCAGCTAAAGCCTCTTAAGTGTGTTATCTCCCTCAGAATTCGAACATGTGAGAACAGGGTTTGTCTTGTCTGTATGCCTGGTGCTTTGCACAGTGTAATTGCCCATAATAAATATTTAATGCTTCCCCCTTGACCCATTCATTCACTTCTGCTGCTGGATCAAGAGAGGATTCAAAGATTCTGAGCCAGAAAATGATTTTGGCAGCTATATGAATGATAGACAGGAAAGGGGAGAGATTGGAAGCATTGAGACCAGTTGAGATTATTGCAATAGACTAAAGGAATTGTTATGAGGGTCTAAATATAGTGCTAGTGGAAAGGAGGAAATGGATAGGAGATAATATGGTGGTACATTCAAAGGGACTTTACAACTGAGTAGATGAGAGATGGAGTAGTGGGAGAAATGATTATTTCCCTCTTGTATTTAATAACTAATTATTGAATTAGGACCAAGGTTTTTCTTCCTTTCTACTTTCTTATTCAGAAATCAGCCCCTATGGGTTATTCAGGCAGATTTTGAAGTGCAGGACTGCTAATGAGAGGAAGAACTCAGATCTATTCAAAAGATAAAGTTAGGTGAATTGATAGATTCTGGCCCATTGTGTTTTAGTCGGACAGGTCTAGGAAAATGTGAATTCTCCCTTTTGTCTGACTGGTGATATGGATAGAAATAATGCTCTTTGACCGAAACTGAGTGATTCTAGTCACATCCTCCCAGCCCCTCATTAGAATAAGCCCACTTCTTCATTATAATATTCGTTCTTTTCATTATTTGTTAACCAATCAGAGTCAATTTCCACCCTCAGGAACACCTACTCTTCAAAGGGCATCTAAGTATTGAGTGGGTTCCATGAGGGGTCTTTTCATCTAAAAGAGATGGCCAAATGGTCATCTTTTTATTAGTAATATGCTAGCAATAATATGCTAGAAATTATGTCTATTGAACTTTTATACATCACACTAGAAAAAGGAAGAATCAAAGACCAATGTGAGGTTTTGAGCTTGAGCTACTGGGAAAATGGCTGTGCCATTATCAGAAATAAGAAATTTGGGAGAAGGGGCAAGTTTTAAGTGTCATAGGATCAGAAGAGCCTAGATTTAAAGTTGAATGAGGGAAGAAGCAGGTTGGGAGAGAAAGATGAATTTTGTTTTAGAGAATCGTAGATGTAGTACTGGGGGGTACTCTAAAGGTCATTGAGGCCAACACCCTCATTTTATAGATCAGTAATTGAGGCTTCAAGGTAGTGAGTGGGCCCACACAGGTAACAGGAGGCAGAGCCAGGATCTGAATCCAGGCATCTGGCTCCAAATTCATCACTTTTTTCCAGGGGTGGGGGGAATTGTGAGTCCAGTTTTGAACTGCTTGAAGAGTTAATAGAACATCTTGGTGAAGGCATTTAACTAACAGTTTGGAATTCAGTCAAGGGGTTAGCCTAAAGATAGATTCGGGGTTCATCTCTATAGTAGTGATTATTAAAAGCCATAAATTTGAATGAAATCACTAGTATAACACAGGGACAACAGGGTTAAGGACAGATCCCTGAGAGATATTTGTTTTCAGGATCTAGGGAAGAGGAAGAAGAACCAAAGAAGAAGAGAAAAGAGGAAGAGTCAGAGAAACAAAAAGAAAATCAGGAAAGACTGTTATTATGGAAGCCAATGAAGTAGTCAACAGTATCGTATGATCCAGAAAGCCAAAGATGGTGAAAATTAAGAAAAGACAATTAATTTTGACAATTAGGAGGTAATTTTTAGAGACTTCTTTCAGTTCAGATGGCAAGCCAGATTGCATCAGGCTAAAGAGAGTGTGTTATGAAGAAGTAGAAGTCTCAGAGGCAAATAATTTTAGAAGTTTGGCCATGAAAGGGGAAGAGAGGTTAGAATGATGGCCTAAGGTGACAGTAGGACAAAAGGTTTCTGCCTCTGACCCTCTCTCTTTTCCTTCCTTCCTTCCTTCCTTCCTTCCTTCCTTCCTTCCTTCCTTCCTTTCTTCCTTCCATTCCATCTTTCTTTAGATAATAAAAGCCTGGCTCTTCTCAGGACCTAAAGCATGAACTGGCTAAGAGTCTTGTATGTCACCTTTAAGATTCTCAGGTTTCTCAGAACAAGATGGCAGCTAGATGGCATAGGGAATAGACCTCTGAACTTGGAGTGAGGAAGACCTGAGTTCAAAATCTGCCTTAGTACTTATTTAGCTATGTGTCCCTGGGCGAATTATCTAACCTCTCTCATTATCAGTTTTCCCCATCTATAAAATGAACAGATTGTTCTTGATGAACTCTAAAGTTGTTTCCAGCTCTAAATCTATGATCCTATGATCTCTGGTCCTATTGATCAAGGATTTGGACCTTTTCATTACTGAAAAGGTAAAAGAAAAAAAGAATCTGTAAAGCATCTGGGGCAAAGGGGTGCATGCAAGAAAGAAAATAAATACCAGGTTTTCAAAGCAGAGTCTTAGAAGGTCCAGAGACAAATGAGCATGTTCATGTAAGTACGGGAAAGTTGATAGTGGGTGAAGATAGAACAGTCCTGGAGCAATTTTTCATTCCTAGTTCGTTGAAAAGCCCTGTGGGCTTCTAAACCACTATGGGAAGAACTAGACTTTCCCAAGTGATATCTCTAATACGTACCCACTATGGAGAGTGCTTCAACCCCATTCCTGAATGGGAGGCAGCATTATCTGTGACCCTAGCAGACAGTAACTAATAGAAAAGTAGAGATTGCTAATAAAAGAATAAGGGGAGATGACTGCTGGAGGAAAGGTCCCCATTGATGTGAGATAGTATCAGTTTGCAGTGATCTCCTTTGTTGATTCATCTTTCTTATCCCACACCCCAAGTCTGGTTTCCCCATCCCCACTAAGTTTCTATTTGCAATATGCTTGATGTCATCTCTATAGTAACTCTTTGAATAATTTCATCTTTTTCCTTGGCTTCAATTATTGCCTCTATTCAGGTTACTTCCAAATCTGTATGTTTTACCACAATCTCTTCCTTGAACTTCAATCTAGAAGTACCAGTTGCCTGCTGAACATCTTTGTGGATCTCCCAATTACAGCAGACTCAATCCATCCACCACGAAATTAGTAGGGAGCGCTGGACTTGGAGTGAGGAAAACCTGGATTCAAATCTGTCTGAGCATGGCATGTAACATTCTCCTCACCGGAAGGGGCTGGACTTGCTGGTGCCTTCCAGTAATCTGTGATCCTCTAAAATATAATTTGTCATCTTTCCCCTCAAACTTTCCTTTTCTCCCAATGTCTGTGTTTTGGTTGATGGCACCAATGTCTTCATGAACACCCAGATTAGTCAGTCAAGAAGCATTTATTAAGCACTTAGTACATGCCAGAAGTTATCTTTGACTTCTTCTTTTCCCCCTACTCCCTGCCACACATCTGATGAGTTGTGTCAAATCCTGCTGAATCTGTCTCTTTCTCTCCTCCAAACTCCTCCTTACCTCTGATATGGAATAGTGTAATTGCCTCTTAATTTATGTCCTTGTCTCTAGTCCTTCCCTGACCCTCCCTAGAGATTAGCCATCCTTTATTCAGCTGCCAAAATAAACTTCTCAATGTATGCACTCCCATATTCACAAGCCATCAGTGGCTCCCCCTTGCTTACGGGATAAAACATAACATGCTCTACCTGGAATTCTTATAAGTATTTATAGAGTTACTGAACATCAAGGATTTTAAATTCTGGAATATGGGGTGAGGTGGATGTAGTTTTAAGACATTGTCTTTATATTATGTAAAGCATTGATTATGAGAAGAAAACATGACCCTGTCCTCATCTCTAATGCCATATGAACATACATTCTCATTTGTGCCCCCCTCCCCACCACAATGGCACAACTTTTGAGGGCACGAGATTTAAATTTCTGCGTGATCCTGTCTAATTCTGGCTGTGATAGCCTTCCTCTGGTAAGTACAAGCCCATATGCTGTATTGACTTCTTCTGACTTTCGAGTCGAAAAATGGACTACAAACTAAGTTATTCATCTTTACCACCTCCAGAAGCACATATATCTATCAAAAAGTCCAAGTCTCATGCCCATTATCCACGTAAAATGTTGACTTTATGATTATAAACCAGCTGGGTAGAGCAGATAAAGTTGATAGAGTTTAGAGTCTAGAGTTAGGAAAACCTGAGTTCAGATTGAGCTTCCAACACTTACTAGCTGTGTGACCCTAGGCAAGTCACTTAACCTCTGTCTGCCTCAGTTTTCCCAAGTGTAGAATGGGGATCATAACAATACCTACCTTCCAGGATTATTGAGAGGATCAAATGAGATTAATTTTAAAGTATTCAGCACAGTGCCTGGTACATGGTTAAGCTTTTAATAAATGCTTGTTGAACAAAAGAACTTCTGGGAGCCAAGATGGTGGAGTAAGCAGTAAATTGCCATAACTCTCCCATATTCACCTCCAAACAACAATAAAATAGCACCCTCAAACAAATTCTGGAACGGCAGAGCCAGCAAAAAGATAGAGTGAAACAATCTTTTAGCCTGAGAAACTTGGAAGATCAGCAAGAAAGGTCTGTCTCATTTGGGTAAAAGGAGAGCACAGTCCAGGACAGGAAGCATCCCAGGAAGACAGCAGCAAGCCCCAACTCAGGAAACGGTGAGAGATCCTGAGTCCCAGTGTGGTGGAGCAGGCAAACTCCAACACCAGGACCCCTCACCTGCCTCAGCATAGCCAGGGAAGCAGGCAGCCTCCAGTTTGGAGAACTTCCACTTGCTTCAGCATAGCCCTGGGCAAATGGACAGTTTCCAGACTTCCCTCGGCTTCAGTGTAGCCCCAGGGAAAAGCAAAAATACTCCACTAGTTTAGCATGCGGCAGATACTAGCACTATGACCCCGGCTCAGCACCACATAAGCTGCCAGACCCTAAGGCCTCCAGCAGCACCAGCCCCCCACCCCACCCCCTCAGAACAGTACCAAATACAAGCGTCCCCATGGGCCTTGTGGCAACATTAGTGCAGCACCAGGTAAACACCCAGGGCCTGCAGTCTTTGGCACAAGAAGCCTGAGGCAGTGCTAAGCTCAAGTCTAAAAGAAAGGAAAAAGGCCCAAAAAGATGAGCAAAAAAGAACAAAAAAAGGGTCTGATCAAAGGGAGTCATTATGGTGACAGGGAAGGTCAAGACACAAACTCAGAAGAGGACAACAATGTCAAAACACCTATGGGCAAAACAACAAAGAAAAATGTGAAGTGGTCTCAAGCCCAGAAAGAACTCATGGAAGAGCTCAAAAAGGAGTTTAAAAATCATATAAGAGAGGTAGAAGAAAAAAAATGTGAAAAGAAATGAAAGTGAGGCAAGAGAATTATGAAAAAACAATGAACATCTTGGAAAAAGAAAACAACTAATTAAAAAGTAGAACTGGCCAAATGAAAACTGAGATAGAAAAATCCACTAAAGAAAACAACTCTTGGGGCAGCTAGGTGGCACAGAGAGTAGAGCACCAGCCCTGGAGTCAGGAGGACCTGAGTTCCAATCCGGCCTCAGACACTTAACACTTACTAACTGTGAGACCTTGGGCAAATCACTTAACCCCAATTGCCTTCCTTTCTCCAAAACAAAACAACAACAACAAGAAAAAAATCCAACTCCTTAAAAAGTACAATTGGCCAAATGGAAGAGAAAGTACAAAAGCTGAGGGAAAACTCCTTAAAAGTTTGAATTGGGCAAGTGGAAGCTAATGACTCTATGAGATGTCAAAAATCAAACAAATTCAAAAGAATGAAAAAATAGGAGAAAATGTAAGATAGTCATTGGAAAAATAACTGATCTGGAAAATAGACCCAGGAAAGACAATGTCAGACTCATTGGACTACCTGAAAGCCATAAGCAAAAGGAGGACCTAGATAGCATCTTTACAGAGATCATCAAGGAAAACTGCCCTAATGTCCTGGAACTAGAGGGCAAAATAAGCATTGAAATACTCAGGAAAGAGATACTAAAATAAAAACTTGAAGGAACATTATAGCCAAATTTCAGAACTATCAGGTCAAGGAAGAAAATACTGAAAGTGGCCGGAAAGAAACAATTCAAATATTGGGGAGTCACAATGAGGATTACACAGGATTTAGAAGTTACAACTTAAAGGATCAGAAGTTGTGGAACATGATATTCTGAAAGGCAAAGGACATAGGACTACAATCAAGAATCACCTACCTGGCAAAATTAAGCATAATGCTTCAAGAGAAAAAAATGGCTATTCAATGAAATTTAAGGATTTCAAGCTTTCATAAGAAGACTAGAATCAAACAAAAAATTTTATCTCCAATATCAAGACCCAATAGAAGCCTAAAAAGGTAAAAAAGGGAAAAGAAAACATAAGGGATTTAATGGAGCTGAACTGTTTACATCCCTATGTGGGAAAATGGTACTTGTAGTTCTTAAAAATTGTACCACTAATACTACAGTAAGAAGGAATAAATACATGTATGCATACATATATAGATATACATATAGATATAGATATAAATATAAATATATATATATATATATATATATATATATATGTATACATGTATACCAAGGGTACAGGTATAAGGTGAATTGGAGAGAATGACATAACAAAATTAAGAGATGAGAAAGAGGAGTACACTGGTTGCAGAAGGAAGGGAGAGGTGGAATGGGGTAAATTATTTCTCATGGAGAGGCAAAGTGGGAGAGGGGGTACTGACAAAAAAGAGGGCAGACTGGGGGAGGTGGTAGATAGAAGCAAAACATTTTTGAGGAGGGAAAAGGTAAAAGGAGAGAGACAACAAACTGGAGGTAAAATAAGATGGAGGGGAATACACATGACAGTGAATGTGAATGGGATGAAATCTCTCATAAAATGGAAGTGAATAACAGAATGGAACAAAAAGCAGACTCCTACAATATGTTTTTTACAAGAAACCCACCTGAGGCAGACACACAGAATTAAGGTAAGAGGCTGGAGCAGAATCTATTATGCTTCAACTTAAGAAAAAAAAATCAAGGCTAAGAATCCTGATCTCAGACAAAGCAAAAGAAAAAATAGACCTAATTAAAAGAAATAAAGAATACTGCATCTTGCTAAAAAGATACTATAGATAATGAAGTAATATCAATACTAAAAAATATGCACCAAGTGATATAGCATCAGATTCTTAAAGGAGAAGTTAAGCCAGTTACAGGAAGAAATAGAGAGCAAAACTCAAATAGTGGGGGACCTCAACTGTTCCCTCTCAGAACTTGATTAGTCTAGCAAAAAAAAAATAAACAAGAAAGAAACTAAGGAAGTGAATAGAATATTAGTAAAGTTAGGGGGAAGAGCCAAGATGGCAGAATAAAAGCAGGGACTTGACTGAGCTCTCCCCCAAACCCCTCCAAATACCTGTAAAAATGACTAAACAAATTCTAGAGCAGCATGACACACAAAATGACAGAGTGAAACAAATTTCCAGCCCAAGACAATGTGGAAGGTCAACAGGAAAGGTCTGTTGCACCACTCTGAGAGAAGAACATTGTCTAGCATGGGCCACTTGCCCCAGAGAACCCAGAGGGACTGAATCACTGGAAGCTGTGGCAATTTCCAGACTTCTCAATGCACATATGCCTAAGACAACTTAGAGCATTAGTAGGAAAGGTCTGTAGGATCTGGGTGAGAGCGGAGTGCAGTCCTGCCTCAGCCCTCAGTCAGAGGCAATGGCCATAGCTGCTTTCAGAGCTCTTAACCCACAGACAGTGGCAGATAAAGCAGCTGATCAGAGGGGGATTGTAGGGATCTCTTTGCTGGTGTTGAGGCAGGATTCTCTTGCTTTGCCTGTATTTGGATCTGGGTGGCACTCCTGGGGCAAGGAGGAGTGTGTGGCAGAGCTTGTGGTGGTGGTGGAGAGGAAATTCTCCTCAGAGTTCTAAGGCAGAAAAGAGTGCTTGTGGTCACTCACAGACCAGAGCACAGATCAGGAGAGGAATAAACACCTCTCCTTTGATCATACCACCTTGGAAGAGCTGAAAATGTACAAGTCCCTAGAAGTATCTGTGAAAACAGCTGCACAAAACCCCTGAAGCTTGGGACAGTACACTCTCCACCCTGGAAGCAGAATCCTACCTTATGTGGCCAGAGTGGCCTTTGTTTTCTTTGAGTGACTCAGTTTATCTCATTGAGCCTTGCTGGGTGCTGGATCTGTGGCTTCTCTTCTGGGGCAGGGAGCCCAGAGGTCCATGCCTGAGAGCAGAGAACTTTCTGTGTGATGATTCATGGGGCTGGCTGAGGGGAGGTGTTGACTCCAGAGCCATGACCTATTGGGTGTCAACCTAGGGGAAGGGGCCAACTCAAGAACCACTCAGCCCTGGTCATTCAGGCAGCACTTGATGATGTCAAAAACTCTATAAGAGGGGAGAAGACGGCTTGAAGATCCCTTTTTTCCTTTCCATTGGGGCCAGAGACACCTACAGCCGAAGCTGACGCACGAGCTGTCGGCAGCAGAGCTGACCCACGTGTGGAGCGAGGAGTGCGGAGCAAGGACTTGAGGCCAGTGGGTAATCTTCTTACCGTAGAGGGGAAGCATGTACATGATTTTGCTTTATACCATCATGCTTCTCTGTGGCCTCCTGGTTACTCTTGTGAGGCACACTTATTGGGCCTGGAAGCTTTTGATCAAAATATCAAAATGGGGACGCTGGTTTGTGGGTCTGTTACTGTGGAGTTTAAATACATGCTTTAGTTCTTCTGGCTTCTACCTAGAGAATTCCTTATATCCTGCAGTTCCTAACCTTTCAGGCATATATATGATTCTCTTTGAAATCATAAATTCTGCCTTCATAATACACCTTAAAAAAGAGTTAAAAAGTCAAGTAATTGGCTGGGAAAATGAGGAGTAGAAAAAAAAACTCAGACTATAGAATCTTACTTTGGTGACAAAGAAAATCAGAACATACAACCAGAAGAACACAACAAAGTCAAAGCTCCTATATCCAAAGCCTCCAAGAAAAAATATGAATTGGTCTCAGGCCATGGAAGAGCTCAAAAAGGATTTTGAAAATCAAGTAAGAGAAATCAAGGAAAAATTGGAAAAAGAAATGAGAGGGATGCAAGAAAATCATGAAAAATAAGTCAACAGCTTGCTAAAGGAGGAGAAGAATTCCTGGGCAAATGGAAAAGGAGGTCCAAAAGCTCACTGAAGAAAATAATTCCTTAAAAATTAGAATGGAGCAAATGAAAGCTAATGACTTTACGAGAAATCAAGCAAAAGCCAAAAGAATGAAAAAAAAGATGACAATGTGAAATATCTCATTAGTAAAACCACTGATCTGGACAATAGATTCAGGAGAGATAATTTTAAAATTATTGGACTACCTGAAATCTACGATCAAAGAAAGCGCCTAGACATCATCTTGCAAAAAATTATCAAGGAAAACTGCCATGATAGTCTAGAACCAGAGGGTAATAGAAATTGAAAGAATCCACCCATCAACCTCCTGAAAGAAAACCCAAAAGGAAAACTCCTAGGAATAATATAGCCAAATTCCAGAGTTCCCAGGCATAACAGCAAACAAAGTGGGATGTTTTGTTGCTTTTTCTTTTGGAGTTAAGTTTCTGTAACACATTGAGTACTTAATGTAATGTTAATAGAATAGGACTTGCTTTGCGTTCTGGCCCAGCTCAAAGCTATGGTGCATCCTAAGTCACATGGAGCCCAGTGTGGGAGCAGCTTGCCAAAAAAGGGAAAAGGAAGAGGAAGGGTAAAGCAGAACTGAGAGGAAGTAAGGCCAGAGCAGTTAGAGCTGAGAGAGAGAAGCTGGCCTGAGTGGGCAGAGGGAGGAATTTGCCTAGAGGAACTTGCTTGTAGGGAGGCCTAACAGAAAGAATGTTTGAGACGTTGGCACTCCCTCTGTTAATCTGTGTTAATCTTTCAGAGAGAAGCCCTGTCTGTTGGTTTTTATGAGTGAATTGAGGTAAAGAGTGGAGACCCACCCATGGGAAGGAGGCTTAGCTTAAACCGCTTTTAAGAGCTGTTAAAGTGAATTGAGATGAGGGTGCTGCCAATGTGTGTAAATATTGTTGTTTCCTTGTTAAGCTTTTTTTTCCCAGAAACAGAAGCTGTGGGCAAGAGCCCCTGGAGCCTGCTGTCAGGCAGAAGCAGGGAGAGCTTGGAGTGGAGCAATGCCCATGAGCTGAGATGAGGAGCAGGAACAGAGAGCTGCCTGTGTGTGAACCCAGCAAGATCTGGGAGTAGTAGGCCCACAGAGGAAGAGCCATGGGACTTGGAAGCGAA
Organism: Trichosurus vulpecula; assembly: GCF_011100635.1. Taxonomy (NCBI): domain Eukaryota; kingdom Metazoa; phylum Chordata; class Mammalia; order Diprotodontia; family Phalangeridae; genus Trichosurus; species Trichosurus vulpecula. The sequence goes on from NC_050574.1 coordinate 420,671,918, forward strand.
CCTAGAGTTAAGATGAAAGAGGACTTTACTTGGATACTCTGTATTTACTGAAGAGATTGTAACTTACTGTGACCTAGGGGTGGATGGTGTGGCATTTTCTATCCCTTAAGGATGTGTTGTGCTAAGGAAGACCTTAACCTGGGACCCCTTGCTATGTAAACAAGTACTATGGGGAATGCTACTGAATGCAATGATATATGCTATGCACCATACGACACACTGAGTGATATGATTTATATGTATGTATATATATATATATTTCCATTAGATATGTTTTGCTTAAGGATGTTGTTATGAATGTTATGCTTTATTGAACAATGTTTAGTTTATTGCTGAATAAAAGAGAGAGTTCATTATACTATGTGATTAGACCTTGAAATTATTCACAGCTGTAGTTCCCAGGTGTGCTGCAATGATTAGCAACATACCAGGTCAAGTAGAAAATATTGCAAATAGCCAGAAAGAAACAATTCAAGTATTGTGGAAACACAGTCAGGATAACACAAGATTTATCAGCTTCTACATTAAGGGATTGAAGGGCTTGGAATATGATATTCCAGAGGTCAAAGGAGCTAGGATGAAAACCAAGAATCACCTACCCAGCAAAAATGAGTATAATCTTTCAGAGGAAAAAAATGGATATTCAATGAAATGGAGGACTTTCAATCATTCTTGATGAAGAGAATAGAAAATTTGACTTTCCAATGCAAGAATCAAAAGAAGCATGAAAAGGTAAAGAGGAGAGAAAAATCACAAGGCACTTATTAAAGTTGAACTATTTACATTCCTACATGGAGAGATGATATTTGTAACTCATGACACCTTTCTCAGTATTAGGGTAGTCTGAAGGAGTATATGTGTGTGTGTGTGTGTGTGTGTGTGTGTGTGTGTGTGTGTACATGTATATATAGACAGTGAGCAAAGTGTGAGTTGAATATGAAGGGATGATATCTAAAAAATAAAATTAAGGGGTGAGAGAAAGGAATGTACTGGAAGAAGGAGAAAGGGAGAAGTAGAATGGGGTAAATTACTTCACATAAAAGAGGTAAGAGCTTTTACAGTGGAGAGGAAGAGGGGGGAGGTGAGAGGTTATGAGTGAACCTAACTCTCATCGGATTTGGCTTAAGGAAGGAATAACATATACACTCAATTGTGTATGGAAATCTATCTTACCTTACAGGAAAGTAGGGGGAAAGGGGGCAAGAGGTGGGGGGGCATGATGGAAGGGAGGGCAAATGGTAGGAGAGCATAATCAGAAGCAAACACTTTTGAGGAGGGACAGTGTCAAAGGAGAGAAAAGAATAAGTGGGGGGACAATAGGATGGAGGGTATAGTTAGTCTTTCACAACAAGTGTTTTGCATAACCACACATGTATAACCTATATCTAATTCCTTACCTTCTCACAAGGGTGGGTGGGGAGGGAGGAAGAGAAAGAATGTGGAACTCAAAGTTTTAAAAAAGAATGTTAAAAATTGTTTTTACCTGCAACTGGGAAATAAGATATATAGGCAATAGAGTATAGAAATCTGTCTTGCTGTACAGGAAAATAGAAGGGAAAAGAAAAGAGAAGAAGGGAGGTGATAGAAGGGAGGGCAAATTGGGGGGAAGAGGTAATTAGAATGCATGCCATCTTGGGGTGGGGAGAAGGTAGAGATGGCGAGAACATTTGGAACTCAAAATCTTGTGGAAGTAAATGTTGAAAACTAAAAATAAATTAACAAAAGAAAAAAGAAAAAACTTGTAGGAACTGATGCAAAATGAAATGAGCAGAGCCAGGAAAACATTGTACACAGGATCAGCAACATTGCCTGATGATTAATTATGAATGACTCAGCTATTCTCAGCAGCACAGTGATCCAAGACAAGTACAAAGGACTCATGAAGGAAAATGTTATCCACATCCACATAAAGAACTGATGGACTGTGAGTACAGACTGAAGCATGCTTTTATCATTTACTTTATTCATTGTTGTGTTTTTTCCTTTTGATCTGTTTCTACTTTCACAACGGTGACTAATATGGAAATATGTTTTACATAAGAGTGCTTGTATAGCCTACATCAAATTGTCTACCCTTTTAGGAAGAGGGGAAGGGAGAGAGAAAGGGAGAAAAATTTGAAACTCAAAATCTTGTAAAAATGAATGCTAAAATTTGTCTTGACATGTAATGGGGGAAAAATAAAATACTATTAAAAAATCAATGCTCGTTTCCCTGTAGCAAAAGGGATTCAAGTTAGACTAGTCAAGAAAATAAACATTTCAGTTTTGCTTTTTTAATTACCAGACCAGAACAATTTTTACCTCTCCAAAGGCCTCCATTCCCCACAGGTTACACGATTTAATGAACAATAAATTCATTTAAAAAGGAATATAATGACGTATACCAGTAGGATTACCTCTAGACAAAAGTATAAAGTAGATGGTTTTCCTTTTCATGCCCTCTCATTTTTCCTTTTGGTATACCTTCATCTCCTGGGCTACCCTATTCCTATTACTACCTGTTCCCCACTTCTCAGCTCCAAGGCTTGCTGTAATGGACTTCATTGTCCAGGGTACCATTTGCTTGAGGTCTCTATTCTTGTTAGGCAAATCCAATAAATAAGTTTGATCTAAATTGTTTTGGCTGGTAACAGACTACTCCTCTCAGAGAATAGCTGCTTTCAATGCCTTCATCTGGCCTGTAGGAATTTTATAAACCATGACAGCGTCAGTGGTATTGAGTTTTTTGGATGGGGGATTTTTCAGTACTTCTCAAATCACACTAGCTGACTGACCATTTTCCTACAAGAACCAAAAATTGGTCTTGATGATGTCTAGGTCTGCTCATCTTAAATGTTTATTTGAATTTCTTTTCATTGCAGCTTTTGTACAAGCTCTTTAGGGGCACCGGTAACCCAAATATTTTAGGAATTAGACTCAGAGATGACTTCACAATCTCCCCTTTATATCTTTGTGCCACATTCTATGAAAAAGAAAGCACCTTTTAATGTCCAACCTAAAGCCTCCCAATGGCCCATTATCTCTTGCCTTGAGTGGAAATAGCTGCTTACAATGCACTAATTCCCGAATCTGGAAGCACAACCCCATAGATATCAGAAGAAAATGCCACAAAGAAAACAAACAATAGGGAGGGCAGACCAATCTAGGGGACTAGAAAGTTGGCACTCTCCCCAAATCTTGGCAAATCACTAAGAAAACAAGTGACTTAGTGAATGAGTAATAAAATCAAGGTTATGTGGTACTATTAAACTGTACTTAAGTGAAAGAAACAATAAAAGGAAGACAAGCCATTATGGGAAAAAGTATCACTAAAAGAAGTGTGTTCGTTTAAATACACCTTAGTTACGACTTGCCCTTGCCTGAATTACCCAGAGTGTTCTATGGGCTTTCATTTCTTACAGATTAAAAAGCATAGGGTGAGACTTTTTAGTACTCTCAAATGGAGGAAAAAATGTAGCTCAAAATCAGTTATTTTAGAGTGCTTTTCTAATAAGATTTAATTTACTCGGTAAAAAAAAAACATCCAATGTGTTACTTACACAGGGGATACTGATACCTTTCATGGTTCCTGTTTATTGCAGATTTTTGGGAAGACAGAACTATTTTGTCCCCAGGAGTCCTATCTATTTTCAAAGCCTTGTGGACACCTCCTTGAAAAAACTAAGAGGAGATACTGGAATAAACATCCCCTCAGTGACTAGTGTCTTGTGGATCACTGGTTCTCACTATGGTTACCAAAAGGTGAAAGAAACTTTATATTAAGCAGCCTCACAGACGATTACCAATGGTGTGATATTGGGCAATTTACTTCATCTTTCTCAACCTCCTTTTGCTCAGCAATAAAATGAGAATTACAATGGCATGTACCACACAGAGTTGTTGTGAGGATCACATGAGAAAAAAAATCTCCATAAAGCACTTTACAAATCTTTTTGTTGTTGAGTTGTTTCAGTTTTTTCCAACTCTTTGTGACCCCATTTGGAGTGTTCTTGGCAAAGATACTGGAGTGGTTTGCTATTTCCTTCTCCAGCTCATTTTACGGATGAGGAAACTGAGGCAAACAGGGTTAAGTGACTTGCCCAGGATCACACAGCTATTACGTGTTTGAGGTCAATTTTGAATTCAGGTCTTCCTATCCATTGTGCTACCTGGCTGCCCCAGGTGCAAACTCTTAAAGCACTATAAAAATTCTAGTTATTGTTAGCATTAATCCATTATAATCTTCCATCAGTTTTCTCACAATTTTGGCAACTTCTTCCCTTGCCTACTTCAAATCAAAGTCAAAGTGACTGATAAATAACAAACTATTACAATAGACCCAAATTCTGAGCATATATTTTTAAAAAATACATCCTGGGTATATTGAAGATAAGTTGGCTTTGTGTAGTTTAAATAATAACTCACATTTATATACTGCTTTTTAGTTCACAAAGCTCTTTCCACAAACTCTATCAGGTAGACAACGAAGAACAAAAAGTCAAGAATATCAAAGGAACTAATGAAAAAAAGGTAAAGGAAGGAAGTTTAGCAGAATCAGATCTTAAGCTATATTATAAGGCAATAACTACCTAAAACTATCTGGTACGAGCTAAGAAATAGAATGGTAGATCAACGGAACAAAGCAGACATACAATTTTACAGCAGCAGATAAATATAGTAACCTTGTGTTTGAAAGTGTAAAGATCTAAGATTTGGGTATAAGAATTCATTGTATGGCTAAAAATTGTTGAGAAAACTGGAAAACAGTAAAGCAGACACTGGGCATAGACCAATATCTTATACCATTTACCAAGATAAGGTCAAAGTGAAAATATTATTATTATCACCATTTTACTGAAGAGGAAGCTGGAGTTCATTGAATAAAGTGGATTGTTTGAGGTCACAAAGTAAATGGTAGAGCTGGCCTTCAACGTATGTTTTCAGGCTTCAAGTTTATTGCTCTTTCCACTATGCCATGTTGTTTAGAATAAAACTCTGAACATTCAGGAAATTATCATTTAGATTGTTTGAGTGTGATAAATCAGCTCTTTCATATTCCAGAAAGACTCAACATCGGTTTACTCATATCATCTTTCCTTTCTTCTAGTCAAAATTAGACCTTTTATCCTTAATGTCAAAAATGCTGCTTTTCTTCTTAAACGAGGAGATTCCCTACATACTATATCAATATTACAAAACCTCCAAGTAATTTCAGGGATACCGAAAACTGATGGAAGATAATCTTCCTCTTTCCAAAAGAAAAATTCTAAGGTTGGGACATAAGTTCAAATCCCTTTCCCTAACAGTGTGATATTCTATCTGTAGTCTACAGACTGCATAATAATTAGGTAATTAGAGAATAGTTAAGATCCTTCTTATTTCTGATCTGGACAATTATAAAAATTTCCAAGACTGATTCCTCTGCCGTTAGTTTGGCTGACCTGCAGAAGATGGGGTCAAATATTTGGAGAGGAAGAGAACTCAGAAGGTCATCTAATCTAACCCGCTCATTTTACAAATGAGGTCACCAGAGCCTAGTGACTTCCCCAGAGTCACACACAAGTCATTAATCACAGAGCTGAGATTTAAATCCAGATCCCCTGACTCCAAATCTATATTCCCTATGCTTAAAATATTCTCATATTTTAGGCATGTATTCTATTCTGCTCTATATTATTCCTGTCTTATATCCTGTTCCTCAAGTGGTTAATAAGCTCTATGAAATTGCACCCAGACTTGTGATTTTATTGCTGAATATTGAATTCCTGGCTAGGAAATTCCTTCTACCAGTGCACAATATCAGTTGGTCTGCAATGTAAAGACCTAGAGAATTGCCTAGGAAATTGTGTTATCATGTGACTTCTCTAACTCATCCCCTTCCTATAATCAATATGTATAGGGGCTGCTAAGTGGTGCAGTGGATAGAATGCCAGGCCGGAACTTAGGAAGACCTGATTTCAAATTCAACCTGAGACAATTACTAGGTGCCTGACCCTGGGCAAGTCACTTAATCCTATTTGCTTTGGTTTCCTCATCTGTAAAATAAGCTAGAGAAGTAAATGACAAACCACTCCAGGATCTTTGCCAAAGAAATGGCGTCAGACATGACTTGAAAAGTGACTGAACAACATTAGTCAGAGGAGAAACTTGAATCCAGGTCATCCTGACAATCTTGCTATCCACTATATTATGAATAAAATCAACTTTTATTTATCTGTTTTCCTACATTGCAGGTGCTTAATATATTTTTCTTGAATAAGTGAAAAATTTTCAATACATGGATCACAGATTCTCATTGTAAATCCTGAATGATATTATCCTCATCTTTTTCCTCTTCCAATATTTCCTGAATGCCCACAAAATGCATGGCATCTAACTGACCACTAAGAGTGACCAACTGAGCAGGAGAGACTATGTGAGGAAATTAGAAATGCAATCTCTCTAGAGAAAGGAAAAAGAATGTGAATAGGAAAAGTCTTGAGAAGAGCAAGCATTCCCCAAGATCCCTACATTGAGACAGGGAGACAACCCAAGCCATAATTCACAAAAGATGGATGGAAAGGAACAGTCATGGAACCACCCAAAATGCAGCAGTCTAGACTACCTAAGAATCAGGGCAATGAGGCAACAGTCTGATGGAGACACCACAAATTGTGCTAATGGAAACCTAAAGAGCTGGTATGTTTGATTTTGAAAACTTTCTTCTAAAAGAGCTTAGTTATCCTGTACTTTCCAAGAATGCTCTAATATAAAATGAATTTCTTAGACTTTCCAGAGTCTCAAATAGTGTTTTCATTTTTGTTGTGACTGTTCATGCTTTGCAAGCCTATAAAAATAGAGAAAGCTTTTAAGATGGAAAGGTTGCGAAATTGAAAGCAAATCCAACAATTAAATTCACAGCTTATACCAAAATCTCCCTCTCCATCTGTGTCTGGGTCTCTTTCTCAGTTTACACTAACTAGATTTCCACAATACATTTTCTTTGAAAACATGATTAGAAGGAGAAACTCTCCATAACAGAAAACAGATTATGGTCAGATCCACCCCAGGTGCATGTGTTCTGAGTGCTAAGCTTTTAGGAAGGGAATGTGGCTTTGTTTGTCATCTGTTGAGTCAGGACTATTAGGAGGCAACATGGTAAAATGAGAAAAGAACCAGATTCAGAGTTGAAAGACCTGGGTTTGAATCTTAGCTTTGCCCTTACTAGCTATGGCCTTCAGAAAGCTATTTAAGTGTTCTATGCTTTAGCTTCCTTATCTATAAAAAGAGGAGGTTGGGGCTGACGACCCCTGTGGCTATATTCACCTTCAAATCTACTAACCTAATGGATACACACCATAGATAGCAATGCTTTGAGGACCACACAAAATATCTCCTCCACAAGTCTGAAGTTCTCACCATTGGATCTATTATTTTGGAATTTGGGTATTGTACTAAGTAGTGAAGGAAGGGCCTACTGACACCTATTGATCCATTACACCATTAACATTCTTGCATATTTGTCAGGCTCCCTAGGTGACATCTTGGAAAGCAAAGAAAGGATAGGACACAAGGAAGTTCAATGTCTGGAATGTAAGGAGAAAAATATTCAGAAGATAGGTCACTAACCAGAGAGGTCAGGTTAATGTACAGAGTTGTGGAAGGTGAGATAGTCAGTAGTCAGTCAAAAAACATTAATTAAACACTTACTATGTGCCAGGCATTGTGCTAAGCACTACAGATATGAAGGAAGGCAAAACACAGTTCCTGCCTTCAAGGAACTCACAATCTAATGGGGGATATAACATACAAACAACTTTGTACAAACAAACTATACACAGAATAGAAGGAGCAGCTAGGTGGTGCAGTGGATAGAGTACCCAGGCCTGGAGTCAGAAAGACTTTTTTTCCTGAATTCAGATATGGCCTCAGACACTTACTACTTGTATGACCCTAGGCAAGTCACTTAACCCTATTTACCTCAGTTTCCTCATCTGTAAAATGAACTGGTAAACCACTCCAGTGTCTGAACAACAGGATAGATAGAAAATTATTATCAGTTGGAAGGTACCAGAATTAAGAGGGATTGGAAAAGGCTTTGTATAGAAGGCGAAATTTTAGCTGGGACTTGAAGGAAGCTAGGGAGGTCAGTAGGCTGAGCAGAGGAGGAATAGCATTGCAGGCATGGAGCATAGTCAATGAAAATGCCCAGAGTTGGGAGATAGAGTTTCTTATTCAAAGAACAACAAGGCAAGAGCTAGAATGGGGGCAGTGGGGACCTGAAGAGGAAGTATAAACAAGAAAGAAAGGTGATGAAAGTCTGTTGGAATGTTCACCAAATAAAAACTACACTTATTAGGATTGCTATTGTTGTTTATTCATAAATTGGGTTAGAGACGACCTTGAATCAAACTGACATATCTAGGTGCTAAATAGGGCTGCTCATAGGCAAGATTGGGCCTTTAGTACTCTTCCATAGCCCTTTATCTATTCGGCATATATGCTCCTGGCTTCCTTGCCTTCACCTAGGTTACTCTGCAATGTTACTATAGCCTGGGTCTTGGATCAGTGTCCAACTCTGGACTTCTCTTTCCAGTCTCTTCTATCAGAATCTGTCTATGGCATGATTTCTTTTGCAAGGAGTTGTTCTGAGTTGTCTGTTTTGTAGAAAAGTATCTAATAAACTTACTTATGCTGAGGGGTTGATAATGATTAAGCCTTAATGTGAGATGCCTTCTCAGAGTTGCTGAAATTTAATAGTGAATAACTTCTTATAACCCAATGGAATAGATCTCTATCTGCCCCTCCCCAACCTTTCCTGTCATCTTACACTTTGGTTCCTCTGCTCCTACATAGATTCTTATCCAGTTACACTGGTCTCCTGGCTGTTCCATGAACAAGACACTCAATCTCTTAGCTCCAGGAATTTTTTTTCTGGCTATTTCCCATTGCTGGATTGGTCCCCTTCCTTATCTCTGTCTCTTGCCTTCCTTGACATCTCATCTAAAGTCCAATCTTCTACAAGAAGCCTTTTCCAACTCCTCTGAATTCTACTGCTTTCCCTCTGTTAATTATTTCCTATCTATCCTGAATATAATTTGATTATACATACTTATTTGCATGTTGTCTTCTCCATTAGATTGAGGACTCGATAACAAAAGTAGTCTTTTGCCTCTTTTTGTATCCTCATTGCTTACTACACAGTACCTGGTATATAATAGGTACTTAATAAGTGCATATTGAGACAATTTGAAAAGACTCGTGATTGAAAATGCTATCCATACCCAGAGAAAGAATTATGGAATCTGAATGCAGATCAAAGCACAGTATTTTGTTCTTTTGTTGTTGTTGTTGTTTTCTTTCTTCTGGTTTTTCCCTTTTGTTCTGATTCTTCTTTCACAACATGACTAATGTGGAAATATATTTAATATGATCATACATCTGTAGCCTATATCAAATTGCATGCCATCTTGGGGAGTGAGTAGTGGAAGGAGGGGGAAAAATTTAGAACTCAAAATCCTATAAAGTGAATGTCAAAAACTAAAAATAAATAAATTATTTTTTTAAAAGAAAGAAGTATAAAAGTATAAAAATTTTTTAAAAGTATAGAATGTATTTAAAAGCGTTTTAAAAGTATTCAACATAAGCACAAAATGAAGAAAAAAAATACTAATTGAATGATGGACTGGAATTTTAGGCATCATTGATAGGAAGAAGTGACTGATAAACAAGAACTTTTTTCTGACCCCACAAATAGTTGCTCTGTCTGTCTGAGAAAAAACACACCCTCTGAGTCACTAAGTGATCCTGTACCAGCCATTTAATTTATTTTTCCTCCAGCAACTCATTCCACAAAGTACCTTTCCACATTTAAAAGATTGCTATAAAGATCAATGACTCACGATCCGTGGAGCATTTTATGCTCCTTAGAAGGAAAGTATGATGTAAAATCAGGATAATCATATTACTCTGTGATATTTTAAGATTTCTTCCTGAGACTTTGGTCAATGTGCAAATGAGAGTGATGTGTAGCTGATGAAAAAAGGTCACAAGTTGAAAGCTCTAATTAATTTGTTTTGATGAAAAGATAGCAATTGTTCTGTGTAATGAAAAGGTAAACACCAAAACGGAGATGTTATTCAGATCATAAAGTACTCACAAGAAGTGGGGGGAAAGGTTAGGATAAAAGAATGCAATTCTTTGATTTAATCTAGCCCCTCCTCAAATGTTCTTCTGACTTCCTGTAGCATCTAGGGAGACCATGAGATATATAACTCACTGTACAGAAGTGGAGGGAGATTACTATCACACCAACAACACAAAAATGATTTTATCTTATTCTGAGACTTTGTGTAAAACGTTCATTTCCTAAAGCCTTTTTTGATTTGTTTGCTGTCTCTATCATGGTGATACCCAACCTCTTCCGTGCTGACTCTTTTCCTCCCCACCCCCTCCATACACACACACACACACACACACACACAAAGCTTAGAGCCACTGTCCAAACCTTCATTTCATACTCCAGGCCTAGCCCTCCACATCCTTTTGCATTGGTGACTTCTTTGACTTGAACTCATCATTCTGGTTATCCTTCTCAATTATGGCATAGACCACGTTATCATTCCCTCAAGGAATTTTTTTTCTCCCTAGTGCCTTTAATTACCCTTGTCAAAATTGAAGTCAGGAAAATCCCTGTTCAAACCAGGCCTCAGATACTAGGTGTGTGACCCTAGGCAAGTCATTTAACCTCTGTTTGCTTCAGTTTACCCAATTGAAAAAGGAGAAATAATAATTGTACCTACTTCTCAGGGTTGCTGTCAGGATAAAATGAGACAATATGTATAAAGCACAGTACTTGGCACATAGTAGGCACTCTGTAAATGTTAGCTTCATCATTATTATTGTAGAAAGGGAGGTCAATCAAGGAACTGGACACAAACCCTATAGTAACAGTAGTTGTATTGGGAAATACAATAATCTCAATGTCAGATTGAGAAAAACTCAATCCCATCCTCACAGCCATTAAAATTTAAGCTACCTGAGGGCAAGAACTTTTTCTTTCATCTGTAGGACTTAGTGCTTACATATGATAGGCACTTATTTTTTTTTTGCATTAGATTGCATGTCATCACTTCATCTTGAGTTAACATGAGGCAAGGCGAAACATTGACACAAGTATTGATTTACCAGAGTACAAGGTTGAATTGGGGATTAATGATTTCCTATCTATTGCCCATATACAAAATCTACAACTTTCATTGAAATAGCCCCTGTCTTCTGTAGAGAAGAGGAATGGGGTCTTGGTTACCTTAACTTTTCTCTGGTGAGGTTGGGCTTTCTCTGCAGACATATGCCTCCAGAGGTGAGAATAGAACAATCGACCTACCTTTCTCTCTCTCTCTCTCTCTCTCTCTCTCTCTCTCTCTCTCTCTCTCTCTCTCTGTCTCCCTCTCCCCCTTGACCCTATTTCCCTCTCCCCTTTTAGAGATTGAAGATATAAAAACCTTAGAATTTTGTCCTAAACTACATTTAATTATTTTTCAAAGGATGCTATATTTAGAGCCAAAAGGGATCATAAAAACCTTCATAGATGATCTACAAACAGTGTGCTTGAGACATTTTCCTACTTCAGGTTTGTGCCATGGACAACTTTGGTAAGCCTTGTGAAGCATATGGAGATCTTTTCACAATGATACATTTAAATGCATATAATAAAATATATATATTACCAAAAAACTAATTATACTGAAATAGAGTTATCAAAATAATAATCAAGTTCACAGACTCCAGGTTAAGAACTCCTTTTCTATATATTTTAATATTTTATGGATATAAAGCACTCTGGGTCCTATCTACTATCCATTCATCTAGTTACATAAGATTATAGATTTAAAGTTTGAAGGAAACTTACATGTTATCTAATCAAAGTCCTTCACCTAGAGAAGTTAACTGACTTACTCTAGGACATATGGCTAGGAATTGGAAAAAAAAATGAGTTGCAAATCCAGATCCTCTGACTTGAAATGCAGGACACTTTCCACAGAATGTTACATGCATAATCTATCCTCTTTTCTGGTCATAAATGTCCTTTAGAGCAAAGGCTATTTTGTTTTCATTTTTCATGCTTTTTCTTGCTCATATGTCATTACTGGTAGTATGTGCAGCCTACTTAAAGCAACCATATATTTCTCTATTCTTGTTTGGGTCATCTGTCACTTAGATTCCCTTTGAGATCACAGTATTCTACGATGCATAGTCATTCAGCATAAACAGTAAAATATTGATGTTAATAACATGGAATTATGTATCAGGGAATGGAAGCTTATGATCATTGAAAGCACAGTCCAGTTTCCCAAATGTTATCCAGGGTCCTCTCCTCCTCCTATTCAAATTCTTGGTCCTTTTGTCAGAGTCTATTTAAGATATCTGTACTGTGGATTTATTCTCAAATATATATTCTTCATCCATTCACTTTTAAGTCCTTCCACCCCTACCCCCATATAGCTAGAGATAGTTAGGCTAATCTTTTTTGAATACCCATGAAACTTCATAAGAAAAATCCTGTAGTGTTCCAGGATTCACCTTCAATAATATGTCTTCCACAAAGAAGAACATCAAGGAAAGCTGACCATTTATCTATTTCTCTTCCATTTGATCAGCTGGGTGGTACTGTGAATAGAGCATCCAGCCTGGAGTGAGCAAAAGTCATCTCCCTGAGTTCAAATCTAGTCTCAGACACTTACTAGCTGTGTGACCCTGGGCAAGTCATTTAATGCTGTTTGCCTCAGTTTCTTCAATTGTAAAATGAGCTAGAGAAGGAAATGGCAAACCACTGCAGTATCTTTGCCAAGAAAACCCCAAAGGGGGTCATGAAGAGTCAGTCAGACACCACTGAACAAAAGACTGAACAACAAAAACTGCCCTGTGCTACCTCTTCCTTTTTTTGAGTCTTTGCATTCTCTCTTTTTCCCAAAGTTGCTTTTCTGCTACTCTTGGGCTACTGAAGCAGTATTAAGCTCTTTTCATAGGGCAGCAGCATTTTCCCCTTTCAGGAAAATAGTAGCCTTACACTTGGGGTCTGCAGCTTTCCTGTTCTGCCCCTTTGGCAAGCTACAGAAGCAACATTATGCTTTCTCAATGACAAGCTTCTCCCTTCAAATCCGCTCTCCTGAGTTGTGAGTTCTTCCCTCTCCAGCCATAGAAGGACAACAAAGTCCAGCCCCTGAGGGGTTTCCCTTCTCTCAGGCTGTAGCTGATGATAAAGGGCAATCTTTATCAACTCTTAACTCAGTGTGAAGGTTCAGTGATTTCTCAGCAGCTACAGTGCCTGCTGGGCTCCACACAGCCGTCTCAGTGATTCAGCCCCAGGCAGCTGCCTTTTTGAGTCTCTTCTGCTCTCTTTCTTTCAAACAGCCGAGGACAGTCTCCATTGTCAGCTTCTCCATTCTTCTGATCTCTAGTTTCTCAGTTTCTTTCATTTATTCTCTTATAGTTCACATCAGGGCCCCTTCATGAGTAGTGCCCCATATGTAACTCAAGTTGAAAAATCCAGCCTTCCATTTCATTAGGTACAATACAAACAAATAATATAGAATTTTCCCACAGACCCTAAATAATTTTCCCATAGACCTTAAATATCCTTCAAAACTCTAAAAACAGTCATATGCAAATGATGTGATGGACCACAATGCCTTGCATCCATTCCCATGTTCGATCAGTTGTTATTGCTGTTCAGTCCTGTCTGACGCTATGTGAAGCTTGTATGGGGTTTTCTTGATAAGGATATTAGTGGTTTGCCATTTCCTTCTCCAGTGGATTAAGGCAAACAAAGGTTAAGTGACTTGCTCAGGGTCATACATCTAGTAAATGTCTGAGGCCACATTTGAACTCAGGTCTTCCTGATGCCAAGCCCAGCATCAGTACTTGTACCTTTTAGTTGATTTCAAAAGGTTTTCTTTTCACATTTATCTGAGGTTCTCCAAACATTCTCAAGCTACTTTTCTTAGAAAAATGCCCTTTCAGGGGGTAATTAGAATGGGGGGGAGGGGAGAGATGGGGGGAAATTTTGGAACTCAAAATTTTGTAGAAATGAATGTTGAAAACTGAACAATAAATAAATTAATTTAAAAAAAAAGAAAAGAAAATGCCCTTTCTCTTACTTGTCAGCAACTGAAATATTCAGGTACAAAAGAGGCGGTACCTTAAATAATGAGCAAATAAAGCTGGTTCTATTTAGATCTGAACAAGAAAGTGACATGGGTATGCCCATATGGCTTTCCAGCAACTGCTGGTTTACTGCTAGTTTGTTAGTAGATGACAATGATTCACGTCCAGTCAAGGAAAGATTGCCTGTATTTATGGAGGCAGCTAGGTAGTACGGTTGGATAGAGCACCAGGCCTGGAATCAGGAAGATCTGAGTTCAAATTCAGTCTCAGACACTTACTAGCTGTGTGACCCTGGGCAAGTCATTTAACCCTGTTTGCCTCAGTTCCTCATCTTTAAAATGAGCTGGGAAAGAAAATGGCAAACCGTTCTAGGATCTTTGCCAAGAAAACCCCAAATATGGTCACTAAGAGTTGGACACGACTGAAATGACTGAACAACAAAGGGAAATATGAGATAAGGCAAGTGATTGAATTAACAGAATGCATAAATCATCATTTCACCCAATAGCTTTGGAAATTTCTCTCCATAACCTATAAGCAAAAGAGTCAACAATGTAACCAATTTTTTATTTTAGTCTTTTAATGAAATACTTAGACATGCCAGTTATCTAATCAGTTCACACTGTACATAGATCCTTGGATCTATCAGCTATCTATCACCAGGGCAGATCACAAGTCCACTCCTTATCCTGAATGATTCTTGCCCATGCATTTCTGTAAATCTTCCATGGTGAATGTGGTGACAATGTGGTGAAGACCCTCTTCTGGATCTTTTAGCATTTCAGCAAAGTGCTTAAGAGGCGTTGGACTATCTACCTTCTATCATTCATTCTTGCAACAATTTTTCTGGTCATACCTTCCCTTGATATCTTTTTCATGATTTGTGTATGCTGTCATTGCTCTTATATTTTACAGCTTACCATACCACAAGAATCTTTTCATTAATGATACTAATAATGAATGCATATACTACCTTAAGGTATATAAAGCAGATTGCATAGAGTTTTAAACATCATCTCAAGAAGTCTGTATTTTTTCTTAGTGGCAATAAGGATGCAATTTCCTTTGGACTTGAATTGGGGACAGGGCAGAGGGGGTGAGGTAGAAGGTATTTTTCTCTGGGTCACAGGTAAATATATATGATTTTGACATATTTTAATACATATTTGGGACACAGTTTGAGAAGAGCCTGAAGGACTACTTAATCAAATGCTTTTTAAAAAATGAACAAAATGAACAAAAATGAACAATATTCTCAATAACTCTTACTGTGCTGAGTAAATGTGAAGATGTGATATGTTATTTTTAAAATATATTTTTATTTATTTTGATAAATATTTCCCAATTACATGTAAAAATTTAAATGTTCATTAATAAAATTGAATTCCAAATTTTCTCCCTGCTTCTAGCTCATTGAAAAGGCAGGCAATCATCTGAAAATTTGATATGCTATAGAAAATAATTTGCCAAAGCCTGTTTTTCCCTCCTCATGTTTCAAGTGTATACTTTATGCATGAATAGGCTGGTCTCATAATATTTTTATGGATATAGGAAAGTAGCCATATGGGTCAGTAGTTGCTAATGTGTTTTCAGTTGCCTTTTTTAGAATAAAATACTTGTGATCTTTTCTATTCTTCTAGGATCTCCCTTCTTTAACATGTCTTGAAAACTGCTCTCTGAGTGCCTTTCAAAGTGTGCATAGAATTGTTATTTATGTATTTAAAGAGGTCAAGCCACATATCTCAGCTTCATATACGTCCTCACCACTTCTTCATCAAATACACAAGGTTTTTGTTGTCAGTCGTGCCTGACTCTTTGTGAGCCCATTGGCTTGTTTTGGCAAAGATACTGAAATAGTTTGCCACTTCCTTCTCCAGCTCATTTACAGATGAGGAAATTGAAGCAAAACGGGGTAAAGTGATTTACCCAGAGTCACACAGCTAATGGACGAGGCCAGATTCGCAAAGATGAGTCTTCCTGACTCCAGGCCCAGAGCTTTATCTACTGTACTACCTGACTGCCCATACATAAGGTAGTTAAGCCCAAGTATGGTGTTCTATTCTTGTCGTTGGTGATGATCCTTATATATATATTGATATTGATACAGATATCAAATATCAATCTCTCTAGAAGCAGTGACTGATATTGGTCATCTTCCCTCTGGTTTCCTCTAGAAATTAACTCACATCAATCTGGTTTGGTTTAGTCTCATACCAACTTTTCTGCAGGCTTGTTTTCCATTGAACTTAAGCTTTGCCGTTTTGTAATGTGATTTTACTTGTCATCTTCCATGATCCGTCCTGTGGTGTTGGCCAGAGAGAGAGTCTCTTAGTCAGTGTCACTCTTGTTGAATTTCTTTCTAGCTGGCTAATGCGGTACTTTCTTGGCTCTTTCTGCCTCCTTATTGTGGTGATTGTTTTGCATCAAGTAAACTTCTCTAAAAACTGCTGATAATTGGAGTCAGTTTTGTTACCTTCCCTGTGCCCACATTTTCAGAACTAATACATACTTCTGTTTAAGGAGGAAATCTCACTACGTGATTAATTGAGATAAGAATTCATCTTATTAAGCAGTCACTATGTTCACGACACAGGACTATCCAACATCTTTGAGAGCCCCGAATTTAGAATACTGGAGAATTTAGAGAAATGTAAGGACCCCAGGCAGAATGCTAATAGTATTCACAAGAGAAGAAGGGTGAGGGGGCAGCTAGGTGGTGCAGTGAGTAGAGTACTGGTCCTGGAGTCAGGAGGATCTGAGTTCAAATCCGGCCTCATACACTTGACATACTTACTAGCCGTGTGACCTTGGTCAAGTCACTTAACCCCAATTGTCCTGCCTTCTCCCCTTCAAAAAAAAGTAAAAAAAATGTAAAAAAAAAGAGGAGAAGGGTGAGTGGGTGTTTAAAGAAAGATGAGGAGAAAGGGTAGGAAATAGGTTGAGGGCATTCTTGGTATGCGCTCATGCTCATCTGATTTTCTTTTTTTTTTTTCTTTTTTTTTGGAGGGGGAAAGGCAGGGCAATTGGGGTTAAGTGACTTGCCCAAGGTCACACAGCTAGTAAGTGTGTCAAGTGTCTGAGGCTGGATTTGAACTCAGGTCCTCCTGACTCCAGGGCTCATGCTCTGCTCACTGCGCCACCTAGCTGCCCCCATCTGATTTTCTAAAGCAAAAAGCATAATTACTTATCCCACGGATTTCTTCTTGCAAGTAACAGGCCTGAATTGCAGATAAGATTAAAGTGTACATCAACCTTCTGCCCAGGCAGGAAATGTTAACACACTGGAATACTTTGTGGTGTTGGTTCTGAAGATTCATTTCAAGAAAAGCAGGTTTGTTCTATTTATCATATTGGTGGCAGTGGCTTAGAAAATCTGGGTTCCTTGCTAAACCATGCTAGGAAATTAAAGAAAAGCAAATTCTATGTTAGTTTAAGTATTTGAAGAATCTTGTCTTCTTTCAGAAAACCTGTAATTCCTAGCAGGTGATTATATCATGCCTTCTTTTGTGCTCTAGTTAATCCTTGTGTTTAAGTCATGCCTCCTGAGCACAAAACGTTCTGTCTCTTGACTGGAATATCCTCCACTCTTCCAACCACCTGTCCAAATCCTACCTATACTTCAGGGCCCAATTGACTTTTATCTCTTCTCTGAATCCCTTTCTGCCACATATACCCATATTCCCCTTTTCTGAATTTCTTCATCACCCTTAATTTAACATGACTATATGCCATATTGCCCTATTCGTTATTGGTTTCTGGGTATTTATTTTCTTTCCTCCAACTCAGTTGCAAATTCCTTGAAGAATATAGCTCCCACTTCTTTTAAATATATAGGAAGGATCTAGAATTAAAAAGGACGTTAGAGGTCATCTAGTCCAGCCCCCTCATTCTTCAGATGAGGAAACCGAGTCCCAGGGAGGTCAACTGAGGTCACATAAATAGAAGATAGCATAGAGTGCTCTCTATCAGGTCAGAAAGACACGAGTTCAAATCCATCTTTAGATACTGAAGTGATCCTAGGTTAAGTCACTTAAATTCATTCAGCCCCACTTTCCTCATCTGTGAAATAGGGATGATGATGATAATAATACCTATCTCACAGAGTTGTAGTGAATCTCGAATAAAATAACACATGAAAAGTACTTGGCAAATCTTAAAATACCATACAAATGTTGGTTGTTGTTAATGCTTTTGCCCCCTGCTTTCTCACGTTTAATGAATGGTAATGAACAAATATTTGAGTGATTAACTAAGGCATGATCATTTAAGTACCGGATTTTAATAGACCTGTGGGTGGGGTTTTTTCCTGCATTCTTGAATAAATTCCCTCTTTGTACACTTCTCTCTGCTTGCTATTTACACTGGAACTCCACAGCAATTCATTTGCAATGAAGAGGCAATGGAAATGCCCTGGGTGAAAAAGGATGAAGGAGGTGAAGACCAAGTCATCTCACCCCTCCAAGAAAATAAGTTTATGTAACCCAACTGTCTAAATATTTAAGGGTCACTTTTCCATTACATTTTTCCACCTGGCTAATGAAAACAGGGAGATCTGCTAACAGCTTTCTTCCTTGAACACTTTCCCAGGTGGGAAGTCTAAGTAAGGGGCCTTAGCTAGAGGCACATATGTTCTCATGTGGCACCTTTTGTTGTCTCAAACCTTTTATTTCTGTAGCCCTGTAGGAGATATCATGCAAAGAAGGATCTCGCCTTTGGCCTTACACCATTAAAAAAAACAGATACCTTCCCTTGATGTACAAAGGGAAAACAGGGAATCCTTCCCAGGAACTGCTAGAAGTTTGATTAATATTAGAAGCTTCTTATTCAGAGATTGTGTTACTCAATTATTTGATATGTTAATGTTCACATACTAGATCTGAATACAGCCTTCCTCAAAGGTGTGGACAAATAAGTATAACTCATTTTTTAGCACTTGTTTATTTAGGTGGGGGAAGGAAGTTCAGTGAGGAGATGCCAGTGATGGGGAAAATAGTTCATAATAGTTCGAAACTGGCCACTTTCTGGATGAGACACGGCAGTCACACCTCTTTTCCATTTCCCTGGATTTCTGTCAGGGTCTTGCAAAGGTGTCCAAAGGGAATAAGACTCTTTTTGTGGGTGTTGTTTGGTCACACAAAAGGCAGACATCTCCTTTTGCAGTTGGCTTGGGGAAATAGACTTAAGTTTCAAGATAAACAGTTTCATCTTCCTCCCGTCCTGTAGTGTTCTCTTCTAATTTCATCATTATAATATCTTGTATTTCACTTTTCTCACGGGGTTTCACATTCAATGGAAACCACCAAGTTTCTCCTGTTTTGAGAATGCTTTGAATGCATTGAAATGCTCCGAGTGACCACAAACAAACAGGGCTGCCTTCAATGTTCTTCCATTCCTAACACTTAAGGATGTTATATAAATATTTAATAAATACGTTCTCATTCATCCATTCATTCATTCATCGGACAGTCCTTCTGATACTTTAAGACAGCTCTAATTTGCCCTTTAAGTCTTCCCATTTTCAGCCTTAACATCACTAGTCTCATTCAAGTGATCCTAATATGGCACAAGTGTCAGAACTTTAACTATTGTCTTTGCCCTTTTCTGGACTTTCTCCAGTTCATCACTGCCTTTCCTAAAGCATGGTGCTCTTAGCTGTACCCAATACACTACATGTTATCTAAGCAATCACAGCAGGATTGTCACTGCCATTTTCCTAGGCAATATGTCTACCTTAATTCAGCCTAGGATTACCATCACTTTCTTGGCTGCTGTATCACACTAATGACTCATATTGAACTTGTAGTCTACCAGAACTCCCAGATACCTTCTCATACGAACTGCTATCTAGCTGTATCTCCCCCATTTTGTGTTTGTCCAGTAGATTTTTTAAACCTCAGCATAAGACTTTACACTTAACTCTCTTGAAGCTTGTAGAGATCTTTTTGGAGTCTGATTCTACCATCTGGTAAGTTAGCCATATGTCCTAGTTTTGTGTTCTAACCTGTGTGAATCAATGCAGTTCAAGAAAAATATTAAAAGTGCCCATTATATGCAAGGTGCTACAAAGACCAAAAAAGTAAGTCATCCCTTCCATTAAAGAGCTTGCCTGCTGCTGTGGGGTATGTGTGTGGAAGATAGAATATGTAGACAGATAAGGAAATGCCGAGTACATGTAAAAGTTATGAGAAGTTATTTTCCTTCAGTCCAGATCTAATTACATTAGTCTCTTACTCAATAAACTTCACTGGCTCCCTATTGCCTCTAGAATAAAATATAAACAACTCATTTAACTTTTAAAGCCCTTCATAAGTGGACCTCAACCTATCTTTCAAGACTTGTTCTATATTACTTCCCTTCCTGCACTCAACGTTTCAGCCAAAACTATCCTCTCTATTTCTCATACATGGCACGACATTTCTGGTACTTTTGCAATGGACATAATCCCTGCCTACAATTCACTCCAACCTCACTTCTGTCTCGTAGAATCCCTCACTTACCTCTCTCTCTCTCTTCCTTCCTTCTTTCTTTTTCTTCCTTCCTTCCTTCCTTTCTTAATAATATTTTAATTCTTCCCAATTGCATGTAAAAATAATTTTTAGCATTTGTTTTTTTTTAATTTTGAGTCCTAAATCCCTCCCTCCCCTCCCTAAAACAGTAAGCAATTTGATATAGGTTATACATGTGCATCATATAAAACATATTTCCATATTAGTTATATTGCCTCACTTTGTGGTTTGTCTTTCATTCTCAAAGAGGACCAATGATATCAGGAAGGTGATGTCATGACTTGCAAGTGAATTGGATTTAAGCGTAAAGTCACCAGCCTCTGCAGCCATCTGGGTCCAGTGGTAAGATATAGATCAGGACAACTGGAAATGGCTCCAATGCAGTGAGAGACCTTGGCATTTTTAAGTTAAGGTCTTTCCAAGGTCTCAGTTTGTCTGAGGCAATAACCCTTCAATGACTAAAGCTAGGTAAAAAAATGAGACAAAGAATGGCCTCTTTGACTTAGTCCAAAAAAAAATACTCAGGGTTTCTGGACAAAACACAAACAATTACTATATACACCCACTCTGAGCCATCAGAACCCAAACAATGACCTGAGTGAGGCTTGGGCTGGAACT
Organism: Trichosurus vulpecula; assembly: GCF_011100635.1. Classification (NCBI taxonomy): domain Eukaryota; kingdom Metazoa; phylum Chordata; class Mammalia; order Diprotodontia; family Phalangeridae; genus Trichosurus; species Trichosurus vulpecula. Next base: position 420,693,166 of record NC_050574.1, read on the forward strand.
TATTGTTGACCAATCTATGAGAGCCAAGTGAATTTGGCTTAAGGCACAATTCTTATAAAGAAATCTAGGTCATAAACACCAAGATATCTTGTAAGGTTTCAATGATCAAAGTTTATGTTCATTTGGGCACAGGTACCAGCTTACTTGTTTCTAGAAGCAGCTGAAGTACCAGCTCCATAAAGCCATTGCTAATCCCCCCACTCATAGGAACCTTTCTCTCTCTGGTATTTGTAAATAAGGCATGTTTAGATCTTTGATTATGACCAATATATGCTCCTGGTAATCACAAAGAAATTTCTAATTTTCACTGATTTTATACTCACTTTCCCCAGTGACATCTGTAATGGTGAACTTTATTCCAAATACCTTCTAGGATTAATCTAAATAATGGAACAAATGAAATGATTGTAAAGTTAGAAACTCTTCTCGGTTTCTTGCTTTCTTGGTATGCTTCAGTAGAAAGAGTACTGGCCTGGGAGTCCAAGGATCTGGGTTCAAATTCACCTATGATATTTACTGCTTATGTCACTTCAGCTGAGTCACTTACTAAAATGGGACTCAAACTCCTTTTCACTAAAATGAAAGGGTTCATCTCAGGGGCTTCTGAAGTTCCTAGATGTTCTCAGTCTATCATCCTTGAGGGAGGTCAGGGAGAATGAGAATTCCTCATTCTTACTCTTCTTACAATCAAATTCACTATTGCCCTGGCTTACCACAGGATGGAGCAAAGGCAATAACAGAGTCTTTAAAAGTATACAAAGCCCCTCACACACACACACACACCCCACAATGGAAAATCAAAGCTAAACAGCAATTTAAAACATTTCTGATACAGAATTTTCAATGTGATAGTGATTTTTCTCTGAGATGTACTGCAGTTATTAAAGCCCCACTCTGCCAGTGGAGAAAAGAGAATCCTTTCTAAAAGCCCAAATGATTGCCTAAGGTGTTAGCCATTAAGATAAAAATCATTCTTATAATCCTAACTGAACTGTTTGGACAACATCAGAAAAACATGAATGCCCCAAAAGTCAATTTCCTTTTCTTTACAAAAATAGAATGTTTGATAATGTGTCATTTTAATGAAATGTTCTCTTTTACTATTTACTGATGAAAAGGAGTCTGACGTTCTACATGCTGAACAAGTAAGCCTGATTTTCTTGTTTCCTAAGGTCTACTATTCCAGTTTTCTGAGATGGTCAACAAGGAGGAACAGTTATTTAGCTGTGTGACCTTGGGCAAAGCATTTAACATCTCTGAGCTCAAGTTTCCTCATCTGGAAAATAAGGTTATCTGTCTCACAGGTTGTTGTCAATAAAGTGCCTTGTAAACCTTAAGACCCCATATAAACATGAGCTGTTATTGTTGTTGCTGTTATCTTAGTCTCCTCTTTTTTATGGGATTCAGATAGAAAGGGCTCTGGGAAACTGTTTAGGGACAAGTTGCTACCTTGCTATTTATTCCTTTACATCTACTGCTATTGATAGCTGATAATTGTTTTATAGCAAGCTCTCCAAAAAGGACATACTTTTAAGTTGAGTTGCATTAATAACATTTTCTGTATCCCTTTGCCAAGTCAAGACAATCAACAAAACAATAAATCAAGTCCTTGCAGTGTTTGCGAATTTCCAAGGTATAAATGACAAGCGTTCACTGAAAACTTAAAAGTTTACATATGAACTGATTCCAGCAAGCACACCCTCTGGAACATATTGCCCATGTTGTGGGGTAGCACAGTGTACTACATGGATCGTTAGTCTCAAAGCCAGGAAGACCTGAGTTCAAGTCCTGTCTCTGACAGCAAGAGATTTATTCTCTAAGATTATATGTTCTGGAGAAGGTGGAACTGCATTGGGAGCAGTAGTTTCCTCATCTGAAGTCCTCAATATGAATGGAACAATAGGCCCCTCCCTATATAATTATTGTTACTGTTAGTAATGATGATGACAATTTCCATTTCTCAGTGGGGAGACCCTATTTCCTGATATCTTGCTGTATGTATAGCCATGGAGGTGGGAGGGAAGATAGAGGATCATATCCTCTTCTGTCTTCTTTACCCTTCACATTTCCCAAATCTCCTACTCAATCCAAAGAGAATAATTTCCTTTCCTATCAATGGGAAATTCCTGATCTATTTTGAACAGACCAAGGGGTATCTAGCCAGGGTTATGGTTTTAGTATAGTACTCATTTTCCTTCTTTCCACCTCTTTCCAAACCAGGGAAGACAGAGGAAGCCCCTGCATCTTTAAAATCTGCATTCATGGGCCCAAGGCACTGTCAGTTTTCACTGGAATTTGCTTCATCTCTCTCCCCAGCATCCTTGTATGGACTGCAAAATTGGTGGCTATCTCTAGATCTTAGACTTAGAGTTGAAGGAGGTCATCTAGTGCTAGCACCCTACTTTAAAGATAAGGAAAACTGAAGCCACAGAGCTTGACTTGCCCAAGTTTGCACAAATAGTAAGTGGGATAGTCAAGATTTGAACACAGTGCCTTTGATGCCAAATCTAGCATTCTCTGCACCATACCATGTTGCCTCTTGATGGGACAGAGTACATTCTCTCCTTTCAAATTAGACCTCAAAGGTGAAGAACACAGCTCCAATTAGATCGTAAGCTCCTTGAGGGCAGGGACTGTCTTTTGTCTCTTTTTGTGTCCCCAGTGTGTAACACAGTCTCCGGTACATAGTAGGCTCTTAACAAATGTTTATTGGTTGATTGATTGATAGATTTGTATTGGTTGGAGACCCAAGGGAGAAAATACCTTGAGTAGTTTAATTGGAGACTTCTTATATCTTTGCATATCTACTCAACTCTGTTCTCTTCCTCCCTCCATGATCCCAACCTAGAGCAAAAAGCAATGGTTAAATAGAATAACTGAATTTAGAGTGGGGAAAAGTTTTGAAAATCACTTACTCCAACAATACCCCATCCTTCATTTTAAAGATGAGGAAACCAAGGCCCAGATTGGTAAAGTGAGAATTTCTTCATTTCTTAAAAATTACTGACTTCTGTTAAATCACTGCAAGGTATAGCATATTTTAATTTATGTAAATTAAAAGTTAAGACTAACCTTTCCTATAATGCTTACTAATAATCATTTCAGATCATTTGAACCCCAATAAAGGCCAAAGCCTGAACTAATCAACCAGATATGCTTTGCTTTGCTCTAAAAATGTCCTTTTCTGTCTCAGCAACTTTAAGAGCAGATCAGGCTGACTAGGAGCATTTTTCCTGTTTCTAACCAATAAAGGACGGGCTGCCTAGGCTTATCTTGGTATGCTATGGACATATGCTATACAGGGGAAACACAGATATCCTGGGGTTGTAATTTCCAATTGACACTTTGCCAATTGTCTTGTCTTACTGTATTTACAACTTATTCAACTAAGAAATTTCCTTTCTCATGGTATGGTTAAATATATATGGAGGCCATAAATATGAGGGACACAGGCATCCTGTATTGGGATTGTTCTAAAATGTATTTAAGCCTGGTCATTCTTTTATCAGTCAGTCAGAATTTACATTCTGGCTCCATGTATGTTCACTAGTTTCATCTAGCTTTAAGGGAATAAACAACATAAATTTACATAATACCTAGCCTGTTTGCCTCTTTTAACCAAACTTCCAGGTCGACATTACTTATCTAGGTGACCTTAAGAAAATCACAGAGTTCTTAGGTGTCAATATCCTTATCTGTAAAACGAGGAGAGATAAGATGGCCAGTTACAAATAGAAATTTTCATCTCCCAAATCATTCTGTTGTTGTAAAATCATAAATCATAGATGCATACTTCCATATCTAGAGGTGATTGAAGAGACCATTTAGGTCAGTAGTTCTTAACCTTTGTTCATGTTCCAATTAAGCAGATGTAGTTTTAGCTTTTAAGTAGGGGCAAGGATACTGCTGAAATCAGGGTAAGGAAAAGAGATGGTCGATGCAGAAGACCTATTGGGTATCTGGGGCTGCTCTGTCTTCCACATATATAAGGCTTATGCATAGAATCCCTGAGTTGGATGGGATTTCAAAGACCATCTTACTCCAACTAGTACCTACAAGTGGTCATTCAATGCAAAGGCTTCCATTGAGGGGAAAGCCATTGCCTCCCAAGGCATGCCATTCCCATTTTGGTTATTTAATTGTTAGGAAGGTTTCCCTTATATAAAGCCTAAATTCACCCCCTTTTTTTATGGATCCCTCCGGCAGTCTGATAAAGCCTATGGATCCCTTCTTGGAATAATTTTTTAAAATATATAAAATAAAATACATAAGATTATGAAGGAAACAAAATATATTGAAATGTTTACCACTGTATTTCTTAAAAAAAAAAACCCTGAACTATGGTCCTTCCTTCAACCAAATGGCTACACCGTTTTCAAGGTCATTTGTGAATAGAGAAAAGCAGTAGCTGTGTCTATAATTCTCTAGGTCAGAGCCATGGGCTGAATTAACTAACTAATCTCTATCACAGTCACCTTCCTAGAATTGTGATTTCTCTTGCATAATATTTTGTTGGGCTTGTATTATATGTTTTTCCATTGCCCATGAAGTAAAGTCTCATCAGAGGAAAAGTCTCATCAATCATACTTCAGCTTTAAAATGGATCTCTGAGCCAGATGTGGGTGTTTTTCTGTGCTCCTCATCTGCCTCAATGAAAAATGACTTGAAGAGTATAAATCTTCACCATCTCAGCTAGTTATATTTCATGCCAAATCCCACGGCAAAACTTGTTCTTCTTAAGAATACCCTAAGTGGGGGCAGCTAGGTGAGGAGTTAGTAGAGCACTGGCCTTGGAGTCAGGAAGACCTGAGTTCAAATCAGATCTCAAACACTTGCCACACTAGCTGTGTAACGTTGGGTAAGTCACTTAACCCCAATTGCCCTGCTTTCCCCCTTCCAAAAAAATACCCTAAGTGGTCATGAAAACCCCCAATATGGTATATGTATATAGTTTAATGAACATATAGATCTAGGAAACGATGATGGGGAATTAATAGACTTGGTTCTATTCTCCTCACCTGTAATGAAATATCTTAACTATGCGTTGAAGGAAAAACTGGGAGATAAATCATGGAAATATAGCTAAAAACCACAAGGGATAAATCTAGGATGATGCCTACATGTATTTTGCCTATATTGTCCAAAACCAGTATGAGTGATACTTTATACAAGGGTATTACTGTATTTATGCTATGTATTATGCTACATATTTATGCTACATATTATATATACTATTTTTTTACAAAGGTACTACTATATTTATGCTATATATTATGCTATATATTTATGATTCCATTGGCATGGGTCACTAACTCCATTAAGGAACTCAATGCTTCCTTACATTAGTAAGATGTGGCCAAAAAACTGTCATTACCTAATGGCCAACCTCCAGGGGATACGCCTCCTTATATCTAATTAGGTTGGTCCTTATTTGACACAGCCCATGGCCAGGATCATATTCTAAGCCTTTCAGGCTTGGTAGGAGAAGTTGAGCTTTACTGGTCTCCATTTCAGGAATCCAGAGTCACCTTTATGCTGTGAAAAGGAATTGAAGTAGAACTTTAGTAGAGGCATGGGTACTTTACATACATAAAATATTTTAAGTCATTGTTAAAAGATATTAGAAAGCTAAATGGCGAAAGGCAGCATGGTACAGTGAAGGGTCAGCAAATGACAGCCTTTAAACTACTGCCTGTTTTTTTCCATGGCCCATGAGGTAAGAATAGCTTTTACATTATCAAATAAAGTTTTGTTGTATTTAAAGACATAAGAACCATCCTTAGCTCCTGAGATATACCTGGGCTAGCCTATTTGACACTCGGGTCCTAACATGTGGCCATAGTGGACTAAAAGTTTGCCTCAAAGTAATTATGATCTGGCATTATGGTATTCAAATAGGGGAGATAACATAAATGGCTAGGTACATAAAAGATATATACAGAGTAGATAGAAGATGATTTCATTTAGGAAGGCACTAATAATTAGGGGGACTGGAAGTATCTTCTGGGAGTTACAAATATACAGAGACAGCAGATGTAGTATATAGAGTTGAGGACACCTGGCCGGATGACAACTCAAATTTTTATACCCAAAGGAGACCATTAAGAACAAACTCCTCATATATGCCAAAATATTTATAGCAGCACTTTTTTTTATGATATCAAAGCTTTGTAAATAAAATAAATACCCATAGACTGGGGAATGCCTGTGTAAATCATAGTAAATCAGTGTCATGGAATATTAATCACACTGTAAGAAATGATAAATGAGATGAATATAGAGAAGCATGGGAAGATCTCCATGGACTGATGCAGAGTGAAGCAAGAAGAAAACAATAAACACAGTGAATAAAGTAAATGTAAGGAGAAAGAATAATTATAACAAAAATCAAAAGTGAATTTGCAAAATTACAAAGAACAAGCATTGCTTAAAAGAAGAGATATGAGTAGATACTCCCACCACTCACACTTTTATAGAGGTAGGAGGTCCACAAGTGTTCACTGAAAATATTTGCAGACTTTTTCAATGTGTTGATTACTTATGCTGATTTTTCTCCTCTTTTTTTCTTCAAAAACACTATTTGATATAGGGAATGACTCTCTAAAAGGTTTACAGGAGGAACACTTGGTAAAATTGTGATGATATTGAAAGATAAATCAATAAAAACTTATTTAAAATGAAAACAAGACAGAAAACAGAATGCTGAATTGGCAAACTGTGAGGATAGAGCTATCAGCATTGGTCAAATATTTATTCAAACTTAAAGCTGTATTTTAGTAGTTAAAATGTATTGGACTGTGAGCTATTATTAAATTAGCTTTTGGCTTCCTTTCAAACAAGTGGCTTTTGGATCACCTTGGCTGTCCCTCATGTTTGGTGCAGGAGGGCAAGCTTGCTTAGATAGCATTTTGTAATCAGGTGTTATATTTTCTACCAAGATTATGAGGTACATATAGGATACCAGTGAGAGGCTCAATCTTCCATTTCTTATGAGAATTCAGTCTAGTCACTGAATTTGAGTAAGTTTGCCTTTTGACCAATTACTAAAGGATTAAGGATAGGTGCAGCAAGAGTTAAAAAGAACTAAGACATTTTCCAATTTGAAAAATGTCAGTGAGCGTCAAGTGAGATTCAGGAAGCATTGATGTTGCAGTGTCCTTGTTTTGTGACAGACAATTATTTTGTTAAGCTCACTTAAAGTGGAGTTTAATGGGAGAGAAGGGGCCATGCCATTAGGAAAGAGGGCAGACGTGACTTGTGTGAGTTATTTTGGGGGCCAGACCTATTATTTCACTGGTATAGGGAACTTGTTGTTGTTCAATAAAGGACACTTTGTGACCCAGGGGCCCTTACTGTCCATGGAGTTTTCTTGGCAAAGATACTGGAGTGGTTTGTCATTTCCTTTTCCAGTGGGTTAAAGCAAACATAGGTTAAGTGACTTGTCCAGGATCACACAGTTAGTAAGTATCTGATGCTGGATTTGAACTTAGGTCTTCCTGACTGCAGACCCAACACATTATCCATTGAACCATCTAGCTGTTCCCAATTACCAGGGAGGAAACTCTCTCAATGAAAAGAAAATTGCAATTGCTTTCCAAACTAAGGTTCCAATTAGATGGTGGCCTGGGAACACTGAGAGGTTAAAAGACTTACTCCAGATCACATGGCCAGTATGTGTTAGAAGCAGGACTATAATCCAGGTCTTCCTGACTCTGAGGTCAGCTTTCTACGTGCTACACCTGGTGTCTCTCTGTTCATATATATCCCCTAAATACATAGGTTCCCAAGGTGGGCAAAACGCACCTCCCCCCAGCAGGGCATTGGAACTATACAGTGGGGCATTGAATAAAAATAAGGGGGAGGTGGAAGCATAAAGAAAGAAGAGAACAAAATTTTGAAAAAACATTCATACATGTTTCATCTATTGTGTAAAGAGTTAAAGTTGTAATGATTACAATATTTTCCAAATTAACACACAAAATGCAAGTTATAACTGATCAGTGGTAAAGTCTACTGACAGGTCTTAGCGAGCAAGTGTTGGCAGGCAAGCATATCTCAGGAAGCCCAGCATGAATCAACAGGAATATGTGTGTGTAATGACTTGTTTGCAACCCAATACTATAAGGTTACATGACACAATATCACATCACCAAAATTTCAATGCAGGAAAAAATCACAAATTTATAATAAGTTATTAAATTTAAGATGTGTCATTTTAAAAAATATATTTTTTGAAATGATGCAAATAAAAAAACATTAAAGGGTAAAAGAAAGTATATTAGAGGGAGTACTGAGTAATTTTTTTTTTTTTTGGAAAAGGAGATGGTAGGTCAAATAAGTTTGGGAAACACTGTCCTAGAAGATGTTCTAACACTTCTTGCCTACTAGAGTCTTCCCTTTTGAGATTCCCTTCCATCTATTCTTGCTATATCTTGTATACACCTAGTTAATTAGATACTGTCTTCTCCAGAGGCAGCTGTAGCATTGTGGATATAAAGGCAGCCTTGAAACCAGGAAAACATACTCTGATTATGTGACCCTATGCAAGGGACTCTAATCTTCATTGGTTAAGTCCCTATTCTTTTCCTCCATTAGAATGTGAGTTCCATGAAGGCAGGGATTTCTTTAACCTTTTATTCTATTGTACACCTAATGATTAGCATCATAAGGCCTAGTAAGCAGTTTATAAATGCTTATTGACAACTAAACTCAATTATTTTTTCTAACCTGTGCTGGACTTTGGCGTTAGGCCATTGGCATTAACTCAACAATTAGTTGTGTAGTTGTTTATTCAACTACTCTGTCCTGAAGCGGCATATGGGATGGTTTCATAAAGCATAAAATCTCTCTAGTGTTAGGTTTTTTTTCAAACTACTCCAAATTTTAGAATTATTCACCTGTCCCACGTAGCATAGTGTCACCATTGTTTCCACAATCAACATTATTTGTTGTTGATGGTGTCTTGTTTTATTTGGTGTTACCAGGAATCCAAAGAAAGTTAGTGCAAAATTCTTCCATGTTATCAACTAACTAGAATCTTAATTGAAGAAGTACATCAAATAAGGAGGCCTAGCATTTGATATGCAAGGCATTGTGTGAACCGCTCTTTGACGTTAGCAATGTGATACCATGTCATGTAACTTGTAGACTACCATTTTAAAAATGACCTGAAGAGATTAGCAGGAAAAACTGTGTATAGCAATGCCAGACTCAGCACACATAGCTGTAAGGTCATTTGCTGAGAAGAAATAAATGGCATAGATATGAGCTGTTAATAGCTATCCTGAAAAACTGCCGACTCAATTGTATCCTTGGTGTCTGTCTGATAGGAAGACAAATACATGCTTATATAGTAACTCTAGTGAAACTAATGTCAATTATATTTTCAAACATATACCTTAGGAAGTTCTTTCCTCCTTCTAATAAGCAAATGAGTACACTTCTAGGTTGTTTTTCTTTTTTAATTTTATGCACTTTAGTGACTGTGTCCAGGATAGGCAAGTGGCATCCAGCTGTGAATTATGTGGTGCCTGCAGGAGAACAGGTGCCACTTCCTAAGGTTCTGCTGGATCTTGGAATTAGTCCGGTCTCCTCTAGAATCTAAATAATTTAAACTCCATACAAGATTCTACTGTTTTTTCAGAGCACAGCCCTAAGTATAAATTCCCTCCTCATCCAACACTTAAGTCTTGCACGGTTGGGTAAAGAGAAAGGAGAGAGAAGATAAGAGAGTGCAAGAGTAGGCAAGGGAAGGAAAAGTAGACAAACTCAGCCAGAAATGGCTGGGGGAATCCAGGAATTTGGAAATAATGCTGTCCCCAGCCCAACAGACTATAGAGCTGTCAGTCATTTTGTGAACCTTCATTCAACACCCATAGTGTACCCACCATTGCACTACACTGTCAGAAACTTGGACAAGTCTGAATAACATACAATAACATAACATAAAAGAAGCCAAACATCTGGGCAGTCATGCTTGAATTATGGTAGTCAATTAAGTAAAAAGCTAAGTTTGAGAGGCATGTTATCTATGTCTTAAGTCATGTTATTGATAAAAATCTTGAAAGGAACAGAGAGAGATAGGGATGAAGCCTTGGGGCATTCTGCTAGCAAAGCCTCTTCAAGTTGACCTCCATCCATTAGTCAATATTCTTTGGGGTCCAATTAGGCAACCAGTTCTAAAATCACTTAAATGTACTATCGTCCAGTCCATCTTTGCTCCATCTTGTTCATGTTTTATCGTGACATACACTTTCTTATCTTCGTAGAAACCACTGGCCAAGTTTAACAGCTCCTCTGCTGGAGAAACCTGCATATATATCCTCCAGTATGGTAGGGTCCCAGTATCTTTTCCCTTCCTGTGGTATACTCATGCTGCTCCCTTGGTTGGGTCTCCCGGGCCTACTCCTCTCCCCATCTCAAAACTGGTCACGCTTTCTGCATTTTTTTTTCTTTTGCATTTCTACAAAACTTCATTGCTATAGGGAATGTGGCAGGAAGAGAGAGAAATTCACTCTGGGCTTCTCCCTTCTCTCCCCTTCCCCTCCCTCCCCCCATTTGTGAATTGATACTTTTTTTTTTTTTGCTTTTTGGCGGGGCAATTGGGGTTGTGACGCCCAAGGTCACACAGCTAGTACATGTGTCAAGTGTCTGAGGCTGGATTTGAACTCAGGTCCTCCTGACTCCAGGGCCGGTGCTTTACTCACTGCTTTTGAAAAAAGCCCCAGTTTGCTTTTTTTTAAAAAAAATCTCAGTTTTAACCCTTTTTACGTACTTCAAATAATTGAGTTTTTTTTAAATTATTCATTCAAATCACAGCTTTTTTTTTCTTCTAGGAGTTGGTAAGGATAGCATATAAGAGCAGGATCCAACATTTCGGCCCAGGCTGTCCAATCTTCATTCCTATCTAAGATCTTCTGACTTTCTGGACTTTGTCACCATGTCTCAGCTGCTGTCCCAACCTGGAATTTTCCTCAGTGTCTGGAGTTTCCTCACCCTGGAACACTCATCTTTTTCCATGGCCTTCTCACTGGCCCCCACCCCCCACCCCCGCCCCCTGAGTGCCTTCTTGAGCATCTATTATGGGGAGGGTCCTAATTTCATTCTCTTCCCAGCTCTGCTACTGGCTCTCCAGATTTCAGTGTGGGCACTGCTCTTGACTTTTCCGATCCCCCACCCACCTTTTCAACTCTCTTTTATATAATGTCTTCCTCCACTAGAGTATGAGGTCTTTAAAATCAAGGCAGCTTGGTGGCACAGTAGACAGGGTGCCGGGCCTGGAGTCAGTCAAATCTGGGCTCAGATACTTATTAGCTGTGTGACCCTGGGCAAGACATTTAACCCTGTCTGCCTCAGTTCCCTCACTTGTACAATGAGGTGGAGAAGAAAACGGCAAACCACTCCAGTACCTTTGCCAAGAAAATCCCAAATGGGGTCACAAAGAGCCAGACAAGTCAGACAAGATGGAAACAACTGCACAGCAGCAGCAACAAAAAAGACCTTTTACTGTCTTGCTTGTGTTCATATTCTAAGTTTTGGTCCTTGTTTACCAAGGAAGAATCAACAGCAGCAGCAACTTAACACAGTGCTTGGCATGCAGTAAGTGCTTAATAAATGCTTGTTGCTTTGCCTGATCCTTAGACTTTGCCTCATCTAGACTCTGCCCTACACACTACCCAACACTTATATCCCATACTGAAGTTGATAAGGAAGCAAATTTGGATGATGACAAAACTGAATTACAATATGATTTTTTTCATTCGTGTATTTATTTGTTAAAATCTAAACATCTGAGAAAAGTGCATTTATTTATATCACATCAGTAGTGTATTATTGTTGTTCATTCCGACTCTTCATGACCCCATATGGGGCTTCATGGCAAAGATACTGGAATGGTCTGCCACTTCCTTCTCCAGTACATTTTATAGATGAGGAAACTGAGGCAAACAGGGTTAAGTGACTTGCCCAGGGTCACACAGCTAGTACGTGTCTGAAGCCAGATTTGAACTCAGTCCTTCCTGACTCTAGTGTATACAATTTTTAAACTCAAGAAAAGTCCAATAATGTTCCTACTAGTCATGGACAGATGCCGAGATGGTAATGGCTTCAAATTGCTGCAGTCTAAAAAAACAAAAACCATACCTACTTTCTTCAGAAATTCAAACATAGGTTCCCTGACTCCAAAAGCAATGCTCTTTCTACTACATCTTGCCACTGTGCTCTTGTAATGATATTCCAGTTAATTGATAGGATTATTGTATTGATATCTTTTGTCTTTATAATGCTGCTTTTCTGAATATATCCCTTTTCCTCCCCTACTCTTGTAACAAAGGTTAAAAAAAAGGAAAAAAGCAGCCCATCCAACCCAACACATAAACCATATCTGACAGTGTATTCAGTATTTCACACCCATAGCCCACCCTCTAATCCCACCACATCTGCAAAGAATAAAGAAAAAGAGGCAAGTTACATTTTTCTTAGAGCCTTTCCACTTGGTCAGCAAAATTAATAGCATATTTCCAGATCAAAGGTACTGCTCTTGATTTTTGCTGGACTTTTTTGCCCCTTATTTCTAACTTGTAAAAGTATCATCTGCAAAAATGTCTGAGAATATGATGCTTCCTTGGCAGTTGCAATAACAAAAATAAACATGTTTGTTTTTTTTCACCAATATTTACCACACGCTTTTGTCTCAAACAGCATAATCTTGAATTTCTTCAAAAAAACAAACAATAACAACAAGGAGCAAAGAAGCAATTTTTCTGTTTAGGAAGTGCCAGGATATTAAGCCAGCAAAATTATTTGTAGTATAAAAGTAAACAAGTTTTCCATGTAGAACACTGTGCCATCCCCAAAAGAACACTCCACAAATGAAAGGAAGCAAATTCCCTGGAGAAGATTTTTAAAAGCTGGTATTTGGTCACAGTACCCCTAGACAAATCTTTTCATAAATTTATTCCCCTTTTTGATTTGAGATTAATATCTTGTTCTTAAGGAAGTAACCTCAAAACTTTTTTTTAAATAAAAGAGTAGAAATTGCAATAAATGCATGCTTTAAATCTATACATTTTGGGTAATAAGTTAATACAAGGTAAGTGCATAGTGAAGTGGAAGCATATGACATAATCCCATTAAGATGAGCCAAGAAAGTACAAGTTAAAAAAAAGAGAAAAAGTACAGTTTTTTTTCCCCTTGAAAATTATTTTCCACTTGTCCAATTCACAGATATAGCTCACCTACCTTCACCGCTCCATGCTGATAATTAGATCCCCGCAGGAGATGCAGATAGGAGACCATGAAAATATTCACAATTGCCCACTGTGTGTACATTCTGATTTTTTTTAATGTCCACAGATTATTAAGAAGTTGGCGTCTCACAGTCAGAGGAATCTGTTTCAAAATACATTTCCCTTGCAAAAAGAAAGTTTTCAAAATGTTTTCTCTAGACCCTCAGATTTTCCAACTGAGAAAGTAAACATTCACTGGCAAGCAAATTCAACGTAACTGCCTCAACTACTCAAAGTATTTGATGAAGTGATCTTGTAGGGGGAAATGGGAGAGAAAAAAAAGATTTTTATGTTCTGTTCTCAAAATTAACTGTGAAGTTCCTGAAGTTAAAAAAAATCTTTCCACCTGAAAATGCAAAGCACCCCCCAATCCATCTCATGTCCAGAAGATTTTAAAATCAGACATGTCTCGTGCTCCACAATATAGCTCTTTCTAAAGAACGTATTCCAACAGCCAATATTTTGAGTTGCCGAGTGCAGCAATCCAACTTGGTATTAAAACTTTTTTCACAGCCTTCATGGAAGCCTGCAGAAGAAGCATGTGTCTTCAATCTGATACAGACTTTGGCAGAAAATGCAGTGAAGCCTTGGCCGTAATCCTCTTATGTTCCTACCAATAGCGTGGCAGTTTTAAAACTCACTGAAACACTCTGGATGACTCTTATTTTAAAGCAGATAACCTGTAACATGAAACTTCAGCCTAGGCTTGGATGAGTTCCGTCGCTGAATAGCTCACATGGCTCCAAAAAATAGCCAGGACATCCATTTACTGCCTGCGACACAGGATTTACTTAATAGGTCTTCAAAAGAAAGAAATTGAATCCACTTGTTCCCCGTCATTTACCCCTCATCCTGCTCTCCCTCCTTTCCCTGCCTCCAACAGAAGTCTAGGGTTCTTAGGTCAAAATAAGACACTTTCTCTCTTTCTTTTTTTTTAACAGAAGCAACATTTATTTGTATATATCAGAAATCTTCTCCTACATGTTTCCATATACTAAAACTAAGTACATTTATCATACTTCAGTGTGTAATCTTGAAAAAGTACTGGTATATATTTGGGTTTTTTTAACGCTCATCAAGTGTTAAACACAAATGGACACAATCTGGTAAATAGCTAGACCTGCTCTTGTTCCTTTGTCATTGGTTTCCTATCTTGGATTTCCAACTTCTGGCTTTTTCAAATCCATTCTTGCCACTTCTGAAATCAATGATAGTTTGAGAAATCTCTGCTTCTGTATTCATCACAAATGGACCTGTAACAAAAATACGTCAGGCAGTCATACAAGAACGACAGAAAACAGCAGTTTTCACTGGGTTCTGTGAACAATGAGCAGAGCTTCTGTAATTTTTTTATAGCAGAAAAGTGGGGGAGGGGGGCTAGCTTGGCAGCCCTTAGGTCCTACTGAGTGTATTAAATGCTCCTTAAACCAAGAGATAGGGTACGATAATATTAATAATAATAGTGGACATTTACATAGCGCTTTACATACATTAACAATAGATTAATAATAGAATAATAAACTCGAACAATAATGGAATAATAGAAAAGAATAAAAAAGATTAATAATAATTTATACACAATAATAACATTCATATATGTCTAAGATTTATAGATTTTTAAGATGTTTAAGGTTTGCAAATCACTTTACATGCTACTCATTTAATCTTGACAACAACCCTGTTGTTATATTATCTGAAGCTGGATTTGAACTCAAGTCTTCCTGACTCCATGTCTAGCTTCATTTGAGCCTTACAACAATCCTGTGAGAGTGATACTACGAGCAGAATGGAAAGGAACAAATGAAGCACCTACTATGCGCCAGGCACTGTGCTTGGTGCTTTGTAAATATTGTCCAAGTGAGGAAACAGAGGCTCAGAGATGTTAATGGTTGCCTAGTTAGTTAGGTTTCAGATTTTCCCAACTCTAAGTCCAGCACTTTATCCATTCATCATCCATAATGCCAACCAACCAATGTCAATTATTAGAAGAGCTAATTTGTAGATGAGCAACTTGAAACTGTTTACCGGTTATTTTCATAATATTGACCAATTATCAAAAATGTTTCTTTGCAAAACCAAAGCTAAGAAATATTAAGACAGGTAGAGTGGATTATTAGCTCTTCTAATAATAACCTGTCACTTAATACAGTCATTATCTCATGACTGGAGTAGATGTGAGTGACCTACTTGAGAAGTTTAATTTCAAATGCCCCTCCCCCCAGTCCCTTTTGGTTCTCTCTCTAATATTATCCTATCTCTTACTAATGATAATTCTACAAATCTACAACCATTCCACAGAAAAACGGCTATAGTACCGATATCTGATGATTGAGAAAATAGATGATGATAAAAAGCTAAAAAAAGATGAAAAAATGAAAATAGATGAAAAATTAATTTAATATTTGCACATGGATTTCAGTACCGATATCTGATGATTGAGAAAATAGATGATGATAAAAAGCTAAAAAAAGATGAAAAAATGAAAATAGATGAAAAATTAATTTAATATTTGCACATGGATTTCTATTTTAGTAATAATAAAACTCTATCCAAAAGATGAAAGTGATTCAGTGTTTGTTGTTCAGTAAATAGAACTAAGCAGTTCTATCTACAATGCAAATATTACAGAATAAAAGTATAGTTAAAAGTTCTCCCTCAAGTTAGTTATGGAGTTAGAGGAAGAGGAGATGACCCTTTGACTTGAAAACTTTTTAGGAAACTCACAACAGCTATTTTCACTGGGAAATGTAATACTCTACAAGGATATTACTAAAATCGCTTTTTAAATTTTAAGTTACAAGGAGAAGGAGAGGGTGTTTAAATACATGCTAGCTTGTAAGCTCCTCATAGGAAACATGTCTTCTGCTTTATATTATAGCACAACGTCCTAAACATAGTAGATAATCAATAAATACTCGCTGAGTGAATGATGAATGAACAGCAGGAGCCAACACTGTAATCTTTCGTTTCTACGTTAAGAAGTAGAACAAGGTCCTCAGAACTCTAGGGGGGATAGGATATAATCCTGTCATTCTCTGCAGTAATAACATGCTCGCTATTATCAAAAGGGAAAAAAAGAAGAAGAAAACCAATCAAGAAAAGCACCATCGCTGTTGGCTTACCATGTTGGACAATTGGTTCCTTAATTGGTTCCCCAGCTATTAAGAAGAAGTGGCTTCTTTCAGGATCCTAATTCAATAACAGAAGGATTGAATTATAATCAGGCTTATGTCTAGAATTTTTTGGCTACCAAATAGACAATGACTAAAATGTGCAACACTTTGATAAAACTGTGCTTCAAGTTCAAGATTTAAACGTTAGGAATATTCTGAAGTATTTCCTATGTGACACTGGTGGTTGAAAAAATGAACCCCTTACATTGCACAGTGGGAAGCAAACTGTAAGGGCTAAGCCAGGGCAAAGTTTTAGCATTTCCAAATTACACTGATAGAAAGAAAATGGAAATCAAGTTAATCTTAGTCAGGAACGCTGTATAAATATTACACTACCACCATCATTTTGTAAAAGGCTAATCATTTTTGTAGACTTAGTATTGACCACTGCTTCTTACAATGGTCCAAAGGGAGGAGATTTAATTAAAGTTTAATGAAAATAGATTACCTTGCATAGCAGGGGCTCAGACAAATTACCTTACTTTTTTATACTATAATTCAAAATGACCTCTATTTGTCATGTGCCTCCAAAAAGACTATAGTTTGCAGGTATGGAATGTATTATTTAGAAAAGAGCATTTCTTGTTCATCAGTCATCAGATCCCCATTTAAGTATCTGAAAACTATTTATCAAAACATTTTTCTTACTGGGAATATGGCAGTTACACTATTTATCTAGAACTAGAGAGATAAGCTTATAAATTATGTATTTTTAAAGAATAATATGTTATTGCTAGTTTTTGTAATTACAAATGTTGCCTAAATTTCTCTCTATAGCCCTCCCCTCCATCTTCCCTGAAAGCCATCCCACATAACAAAGAATATTTCTTTTAAAAAAAAAGGAAGTGAAAAGTCAGCAAACTAATCCATACATTGAAAAAGAATGAAAACATATGCAATGTTATACACCTATGGATGTAATTACCCCTTTTCCCAAGGAGCGGGTGGAGATGTCTTCTCATATCTTTTCTTTGGGGGCCATGATTGCTCCTTGTAATTTAACAACAAGCTTTTAAATTAATGTATTTAATAAGAAACAAATATTTTACTGAGTAACTGTTTTATTTCCATTTAGTGAATGTCTGGGTGCATAGCTCAACAAACTACAAGTGGATTAGGCAATAGAATGAATTTAAAAACATCTTTTTGGTTATTCTTCATTCATATATTTTTTGGGGTCTTCTCTCAGGTTTCTATAATTTGGTTCAAATAAAATAATTCCAGAGTTTTCATGATCAGAATCAATGAAAGTAAATATATAATGTTTACTTTTGCCATGCAATCCATCCTCCACGTAGTAGTTCCTTTAGTACAGGTCTAACCATGGCACTATCTCAATAAACTCCAGTGGTTGATTTCAAGGGTAAATGTTGCTTCATCTTTATCTTATCCTTCTTAAATTTCTGTGTGAATTCTGTGTGGATATTATGATGTATATAATCAGTAGCACAATAAAAGGTATATAATTTATTGATAAGTAAATATACCCACATATAAAAGTGTACACTCTTTTGTTTATGCTAATGGGGTCCACAATCAAAAGAGCTTGAAGACCACTGTTCTAACCCATGCATTGTGTCGAAATTGGCAAAAATGTTTACAAATATAATCTTCAGCTTCTTTTTGACATTTTCTCAATTTACATGATTTCTTTTTTCCCATTTTCATTTCACACAGGAGAATATAACAAAAAATATGTTTAAATTGAGAAATGAGTGAATTGTCTGGAGATTTGTGTTTGGTTTTCCATCCTCTTGCAAATTTGCCAAATTGACTAAGTTTCATGTCTTCACAATCTTAACTTTAAACTATCTCTTCATGTAACGAAATTAGATTTTCCTTTAAATACAACAAACAGCAAGGAATTGAGCTAGGATCTAGATGTTGGACCTATAAACACAAAAGCAAAACAGCGGCCATGAGGGAGGACTTTATGTTTTACTAGGCTATGGCTTTTGTTGTTGTTCTTTTCTTTCCTTTCTCCTTAAAGCCATCATTCTATTCTCTAACTAGTCTTCTCTGGTGAAAGTTTAAAATGGGATCTTAGGTTTGTGATCAGCCAGGGTAAAGTCTGAATTTCTACCATCTGGGAACTGAGACCACTTAATCAGATCATGAAAATGAGTGGGCAGATGGTGTAAAATTGGTTTAAGTTATAAATATTTATCTGGAACTAAACAAACACTTATTCTGCATTTGCTGAAAAGCCTGTGAAGGAAGCAAGAAGATAAGCTTCATTTATTTTCTCATATACTTACAGTGTGTGCCTCATCCCCTCCCCCAGCAGCATTATAGGCTTCCTGGAGGCAGGATCATTTCTTAGACATTTTTCACGTCTCCCAAAGTACCCAGACACAGTGCCAAGTATCTCCTATAGTTGACCGATTAATTCCAAACAATTTAAGATCTTTCTGTTCCACGAGCCTAAACTGGGTATCTTGAGTATCAGAGACCACCACAATACGGAGTTTTAAAACAGGGTGGAGGCAGTACAGTTCATTTTAGAGGCCTTATTGGCAACACAATTTTGAGTGAGGCCCGTGTGCTTTTCTTCAGTTGTTCCTGTTGTTGAGTCACTTCAGTTGTGTCTGACTCTCCTTGAACCCACGTGGGTTTTCTTTGCAAATGTACTAGAGTGGTTTGCCATTTCCTTCTCCAGCTCATTTTACTGATGTGGAAATTGAGGCAAACAGGGTTAAGCAACTTGCCCAGGGTCATACAGCTAGTAAGTATCTGAGGCTGCATTTGAACTCAGGTCTTTCTGAATCCAGGACTAGCGTTTTACCTACTGAGCCACCTTGCTGCCCCTTGTTTTTGTCAGTGGGTCTCTATACATGACACTAAGCCTCTGATTTTGTTTCTAGAATACTTATTATAATAATAAATTAATTTTTAAAATTTCCAATGGAAACAAACTGAAGTTTTGAATGATTCTGTTATAATTTGTTCTTACTGACCTTTAAAGTTTTTAATTCTCAGCTCCATAAAAGACTAAAACAATAAAATCACATGAGTATGAGGGAAATTAATGGTTTGTTGTCTTATACACATACAAGACAATATTAAATGATGAAAAAAACATTCATATCTGGCTTTCATAGGCTTCTGTTTCTCAGATTTATAATTCACACTGTGTTCATTCATGGCATTTAGACAATGTTCATCTTTAATTTAACTCTTTTGTTATGGAAGGTAACAACCACAGGGTACCATGAATCATTGATATCGCTCAGAATCCAGCTCATAAGAAAATTGCTGTCTGTCTTTTAAAAGGTTCACATTTACTAAATGAATGAATTGGTTAATAACAACCATTTATTAATTCACTGAATCAGTTTCTGTGAAGATCATAGATGTAGTAATGAGAAAAATGTCTTTCACAGCATGCTATAGTGAAGAGATCAATAAACTCAACAGAAAGACTGGGGTTTTGGATCCTGCCTCAGACACTTACTGTGTGGCCCTGGGCAAGTCTCTCTTGGGCTCAGTTTCTTCATCTGTAAAATGCTCTAGGGACCCTTTCAGTGCTAAATATATGATGCTATCATCCTACAATGCCTTGAATGGCAGTCAAGGGCCACTGGTCAGTTTTCATGATTAAAGGGAAACTTAGTACTGGGAAGTTAAGATGTTCTCAGACAGTGGATGTCAATCAGCATGCTATCCACTGCACCACCTAACACGCTATATAAGCAAAAGTAATTGATCGCTTTAAGGGAATGATTCTACAAGATTAATTTAAGACCAAAGTGCCTTTTATGGACTATCTAAGTCCAGATTCAAGGCCCTAAGACTTCAAGAACTAGCCCAGCCTCCAGAATGGCAATAATGAACCCTCTATGATCTGGTATCAAATGGTCTGAGTTGCAAGAGAAGTTTTTGTGACAATGTACTATCCAAAAAGGATGAAGCAAATTAGTCCAGGTTTTGATAACATTTGAAGGGAAAAGAGTCATTCTGGATAATAGTCTTAGAACATAATGTCTTGAAGAACTAAATTATTTTAAGTATATTCATTTGTATACTTATCAACAGGGCAACTAGGTGGCGCTGTGGATAAAGCACCAGCCCTGGAGTCAGGAAGACTGATGTTCATGAATTCAAATCTAGCTTTGGACACTTATTAGCTGTGTGACCCTGGGCAAGTCGCTTAACCCTGTTTACCTCAATTTCCTCATCTGTAAAATGAGCTGGAGAAGGAAGTGCCAAACACTCCAGTATCTCTACCAAGAAAACCCCAAATGGGGTCACGAGGAGTTGGACACCACTAAAATTTCAGTAACTAAATGACAACACCATATTTTTCCACTACCAAAGAAAATGATTTCTGAAAAAAAGAAGCTGAAAAAAGAGGCTCTTTCAGTGTCCTTGCTATGGGAATTAATTTATCAGTTAAATTTCTTTAAGAAATGGTGAAGTAATGAGTCAATAATTCTTTTAACCAGTTTTTAGTATTTTATACCATTTTTAGTGCTAACAACTTGTTTAAGAAGGTCATTTTGATGTTGTCACGTTCACTATAGGCCGTGTTTTCCAATTTTATTCTTTCTTTTATTTTGGTATTGATTTTGAACTTTGCTCTGACAGTAGGTGGTCTGACAATACACAGATTGCTGATTTGGAAACGGCCTCCCACAGTACTAACCAGTCATTTTCTGGCAGAATATAATCAATTTCATTTGTTATTACATGGCACTTGTTATGTCCAACTTCTCCCTAACTCTCCACTTAAAAAATAATAGTGTTGGCCTCTCATTTCATATTCCTTGATTGCATTTTCAACAGGTATCTCTCTGCCCTTCCCTACGCTCATACCCATATTTGAACTGAAGTCACTATGAGGGTGGGGAACCTGTGAACCTGAATCCATTTGTATTCAGTCAAAGGGCTGCACTTGAGGACTTAGAGGGACACATGTAGCCTTGAGGCCACAGGTTCCCCACCTTTGCACTAAGTAATCTCATTGATTAATTCATATATTTTTTTCCCTGAATAATCAATAGTGGTGAATAAATAAAATTATCTTTATGGTTTTACTGCAAATAGTTGAGATGAGAACACCATTATGAGACTGGAGTCCTGTGAGATGTTTCTTGTCACTTTGGATGCATTATAAATCTACCTCTTTGAACTCCATTATGGTATTTGTCTCTTAAAGAAAAAAAGAACTCAAGAGCAACATTTCCATTTAGCTGTAACTTCCTTTTTACTTCTAGTTTCATTTATAGAGAGAATTTCAAGAGCAAAATATATACATATGTTTATACAAATATACAACATGTAAATTTAATATGTGCAAAATTTATGTTATGTGTGTATGTCATACACTTGCTCTAGTAGAAAATCCACATGGTCGTGACAAGAATCACATATTTAGATTATCAACAGTTAAGTTAATTTTGATAGGCATCTAAAAACTCTGCTTCATAGTCTCTTCTATTCTTTTGTCTTGGTTGCACAGTGAATAGAATACTGGACTTGGAGTCAGGAAGACTTGAAAAGAATGGAAGGTTTCCAGAAAAACTAGTCAAGCTCATTCAACCAGTAATCTTAATTTTACATAAAATTTTGGGCCAATGTTGGCCCTGCCTCTCTGTCACAGAGTAAAGTTTAAGGCTTCAGGGAAATAATTTTCTTTGCTGTTCAGAGGCTTTTTCATTTACTGCCAAGCTTGTGGCAATACTCTACATGACTGAAGTTAGAACCTACGCTAAGATATAATTATGGCTAAGATATTAATCATAGCTAAGATAAATGACCATAAAAAAGCCCACTGCTTAGCCTGAAATTTATATTCTAAGGTTATGAGCAACTGATTTAAGCCAGGTCTACTCCTTCCTAATTGTCCACTTTTTGTTTATTAAAGCTTTTCACCCTTTCCTTACAACATTAATCTTTTTTTATACTATTTTATTTTTTTCCCAACTATATATCAAGACAATTTTTAGCACTCATTTTTTAAATTTAAAAATACTTTATTGCTAAAATATGCTAACCATCACCTAAGCCTTCAGCAAATCATAATCTTTTTGCTGGTGAAGGATCTTGCCTCAACATATAACATTAATCTTAAAATAATAAATATGAAATTAATCTTAAATCTTTGCTAGCCATTTTATTTGAGTGGATAACTGTCACGTAGTGCTATTTAATGGCTAAAATGACAGTGACTTAAAAGGGCAAAGGAAGAACGCATTTAAAACAAGTATGGGAAGGAAACTTTCGCTGTTCAGTAATTTCAGTTGTGTTAGACTCTGTAACTCCATTTGGAGTTTTCTTGGCAAAGATAGTGGAGTGGTTTGTCCTTTCCTTCTCCATTTCATTTTACAGAGGAGGAAACTGAGGCAAGCAAGGTTAAGTGACTTGCTCAGGGTCATACAGCATAGCTTAAAAAGTGCCTGAGGCCACTTCTGAACACAGGGAGATGAGTCTTCCTGATTCTAGGCCTAGCATGCCATCCACTTCACCACCTACTGCCCTGGGAAAGGAAGTACAAGAAGAGACAGCTTGAGTAGATGTATTTTCTTAGTATCATTAATTTAAAAATAGACTCACGTTATTCATGTTGTATAGCTCTTTGGAATTTTGGATTCACAGTACCTTCAAAGAACTACCCACAAGAATCAGAAGTAATAAATAACAACAAAACAATGTGAATTCATCGACTTCTAAGCATTTTTTGGCTTTTTGCTCTCAACGAGGTCACAGAAAAATAATAAAATGAAAGCTTTGCTCCATTTAAGGTAAAGACTAAATTTTACATTCTCGAGAATGGGACTAGAGAACCGTTGTGGTTTCAAATTTCCTGAAGAGTAGTAATTGACTTATTTTAGAAAAACCTAGAGAGTTAAGGTTCTTACTGAAAAGAGGCAGAATTGAACCACTGAAAATTTCAAAAATGAGTGAGGATTGATAAATTTGGTTACAATGAACTCTTTTTTCTTCTCCAGGAAAGAGCTTAAAAATTCGTATCACAGAAGAGATTCAGTTAAGAACATTGGTCAGTTTCTAAGGAAGTAGCAAAAAGGAGTATTTCAAAAAGTAAAAATGACCATTGTGAAAAGTTACCTTGTTTTCCACCTGGACACTGTCACCATCCCCCAATACCACGGAGTGATGAGGTTCAACTTTTTGTTGCTCACCATCAGGGCCTTTAAAAAGGAGTAGGTATTTAGTTTAGTGATCATTACTATTATATTAATTGTATGACTACATATTATTTTAATTATACACACCAATATGTATTTATCTGTACTTTCTTTTTTAATTTTATTTTTAATTTGTGGAACAAGCATTTCCATAATACAGTACAATAAAAAAAGATGACTGTACATGAAACTACAAATCTTATGCACAATTTGCTATTCCTTTCAAATGTACAACCAAATTACCATGTAAATTTATTTTTTTTCTTTTTCTTTGCTCCCACTCTGCCACAGAGATGGCTACCATTAGACACAAATAGGTGTGTGCATATGTGTGTATATTATATATATATATATATATATATATATGTAAAATTATTTTATATTTACTTCTATTTATCAGTTCTTTCTCTGGTGCAGATAGCATCTTTCTTCATATGTCCTTTATAGTTAATTTGAGTATTTATAATAAACAAAAATAATTGCTCAAAGTCATTCTTAAAACAACATTGCTGTTACTGTATACAATAGTCTCTTGGTTCTGCTCATTTCACTTTTCATTGTTCCATGCAAGTCTTTTCATATTTCTCTAGAATCGCTGAGCTCATCATTTCTTATAGCACAGCCATATTCCATCACAATCATATACCACAACTTGTCCAGCCATTCCCCAACTGATGGGCATCCCTGCATTTTCCAGTTCTTTGCCCCCACAAAGAGAGCTGCTATAAACATTCTAGATCATACAGGTTCTTTTCCTTTTTCCCCAATCATCTTTGGAAATAGACCAAGTAGTCATATTGCTGGGTCAAAGGGTATAAGGAGTTTAATGACTCTTTGGGCATAATTCCAGATTGCTCTCCAAAATGGCGGAGTAATTTCACAATTCTACCAACAGTGAATTAGTGTTGCACTTTTTCCACATCCTCTTCAACATTTGTCACTTTCTTCTTCTACCATTTTAGCCAATCTGATAGGCATAAAATGATATCTCAAGGTTGTTTTCATCTGCATTTCTCTAATCAATAATGATTTAGAGCATTTTTAAAAATATGACTATAATTTATTTTTATTTCTTCATTGGAAAACTATCTGTTCATATCCCTTGACCATTTACCAGTTGGGGAACAACTCATATTTTTATATATTTGACAAAGTCCTTTATATATTTCAGAGATGAGACCTTTATCTGATAAGCTATAATTTTTCCCTCAATTTTCTGCTTTCCTTCTAATCTTGGGTATATTTATTTGTAGAAAACCTTTTTAACTTAATGTAATATAAACTGTCTATTTTACACCTAATTTTGCTATCTCTTGTTTATTCATAAATTGTTCACCTGGTCCGTAAGTCTGATAAGTAATATATCTCATGTTCTTCTAGTTTGTTTATAAAATCTCTTTGTATCTAGGCCATGTATCTATTTTGACCTTATTTTGGTAAATTGTGTGAGATACCGGTCAATCTCCAGTTTCTGCCATACTGTTTTCACATTTTCCCAAAAGTTTTTACCAAATAATGAATTCTTATTCCAAATCTCATTTTTATACTTGTCAAATACATGGTTATTATTTTTATTTGATGCTGTAAACTGTATGTGTACTCTATTTCATTGATCTACCTTTCCTGTTTCTTAATCAGTACCAGATAGTTTTGATAATTACTGCCTTATAATACAGTTTACGATCTCATACTGCTAACCTTCCTTCCTTTAGACTTTTTTTTTCATTTTTTCCTTTCATATTCTTGACTTTTTGTTTTTCCAAATGAATTTTATTATTTTTTCTAATTCAGTAAAATATCTTTTGGCAACTTAATTGGGATGGCATTGAATAGATAAATTAGTTTGGGTAATCTTCTAAAATTACTTTAAATTTAAAAATACTTTCAAAATAGAAGAAAGATGTTTTCCAGTTTATTTACTTAAGCATCTTTGTATGACTTTTAATTTTTGGCTGGCTGATGGCAAAGGAGTAAAGAACAAATGGTAAGGTCATTTTTTTTTACATTTGTTTGCATTTTTTTCCCTGTGGCTTGGTAATTACCATACTCTGGTAATGACTTTTGCTCTAAAAGCCCCTATGAGTCCAGTTTACTCCACGTGTAAGGCAACATCTACGAGCCAAGCACATTTAGGGAAATGCAAAGATGTTTTGATAGCCACAGGCAATGAAATTGAACAAGTATTTATTAAACATCTTCTGTGTGTCCAGCATTGGAGAAGGCACAAAAGTAGTATTAGTCAAGTTCCTCCCCTCATGGGACTTAGGGCCTCATTGGGAAGAGAAGCCATGTATTAAACCAGATAAACTATCATATCTTCTGCAATTGCGATCATTTTGTTTCTTCTTTGTCTAGGCTTATTTCCCCAATTTCTTCTTTTTTTTTAATAACTATAGCTAATATTCCCAGAACCAAACAAATAATAGTGGTGACTTTAGACACACTTGAATTACTCTGTTCTAATCGAAAAGGCCTCTAATGTTTCTCTACTTCAGATTATAGCAACTCTTACTTTTATATAGATGCTTTTTAAAAAAATCAAATTAAGTAAAGGTCCACTTGTTCCAATATATTTGAGGTTTGTTTTTTGTTAAATACATATCAAGAGGGTATTTTGTCAAAAGACATACTCAGTTTTTCAGGGTAACATTTCTTTTGTAATATACCAAGAATTTTTCTTATTTAAAGGAATTGTATTGTGTAATATATACTATATTGTAATATACCAAGAATTTCTCTTATTTAAAGGAATTGCATTGTGCAATATGTACTATATTGTAATGTGCCAACGTAACATACCAAGAATTTCTCTTATTTAAAGGAATTACATCTTACTGTTGAGTGATGCTGACTTTGGTTCTCTGGTATACAACCTTTTCCTTTCCAGCTACTTGAAGTATTTTTCCTATTACTTGGAAATTTTAGATTTTGGCTGTGACAATCTTAGTGTTTTTAATTTGGAGTTTCTTCCTACTGGTGAACATTGTATTGTTCATATTTTCACATAGCCCTTTGATTCTAATTGATTTGGGAAGCTTTCTTTTATGATTTCTTAAAATATAATATTCAGATTTGTTTTTTTCTATTTGGTCTTGGTTTTCTGGAAGTCTGATGATTCTTAAATTATCCCTGCCTTTTACATAGAAGAAACTTTAAATTTTCTTCCATTTTTTTCAATCTTTTTACTTAGTTCTAAAATTCTTTGACCTCCTGGAATAGCTGAGTACTATTTGTTCCTTTTTGTTTTTCAGGGAGTTTAGTATTTGAGGGCAAAGATCTCCATCTTTTATTCTAAGCTATTTATTCTTCAATTTTCCCCCCAAAAGTTCCAATTTTACTTGTAACTTAACTTGCACTCTCCCCCCTTGCTTCATGTCTTCTAGCACCTCTTGGGGTCCTTTGCAAGGTATTATTTTTTCCATACTTACTGTGGAATGACTTTTTCCTTCAGGGTTTATCTCAATGCCTTCTCTTGATTCTTATTATTTCTTCGTTATATTTAGTGTGTTATTCTGTTCACTCATTTTCCCTACTTAGTTTCTCAATTGAGACTTTGGACTATGTCCAGATGCTCTTCCCATTCATACTCTTGGATACCTTGAGCAGGCATTGCTTGGTCCTCTTCCCTCTACAATCTGGATGCTGCAGATGCTTCTTCTGGATTGGATGACTAGGACTGGACCCCACCTTCTGCCAGAATCCCTGACACCTGGGTCTGTTTCCTGAGGGCCCACCATGGGTTTGCCCTCAGCCATTCTTTGTCTCTTCTTTGAAAAAACCCCACCCGATGTTGCCTTCATCTCCTGAAAGGTTCTAACACAAAATGATAACTGCGTTGGTTACAAGTTTCCAATGAAGTCACTGGACCTGGAGCTGCCTGGCTGCTAAACCAACCCTCTCTTTCATACTGGTTCTGACGAGAGTACTGATTTCAGGCCTCTTGTAAGGTGTCCTGGTGCCGGTGCTGCCTAGAGAATGAGTTGGCCCTCCCTCCCAATGTGGCTCAGAAATGGGTTTCCTAAGAAATACACCATCCCTTGCCTTTCTGAGGTTTTGCCAATGGTTACCTGAGTACTGTGGCTCTGAGTGCTAGCTTTGGGCCTCTTGGTGGGTCTCAGGCACACAGGCTAACTTGGTGCAGTGGTAGATGCTGTTGTTCTAGCTTGGTCTGGACAGTGTGCTAGCTTTGTCTCCTGTGCTGGTTACGGAGGCACTGGCTTACAGCCTCTTCAAAGGCTCCAGCCAAGTATACACCATCCAGCCCCTTCTCCCAGTGCTACAGGTTATAACAGCCGGATTTGTCTTCTGTTGTTCTAACATATCAGAACCAAGATCCTGCTAGCTTTACGTCCCAGCTTGTAGCACCGGCTCCCTTACTGATTACCTTGTGTCCACTTATAATGCCCAAAGGCTTCACGTGGCCTTCCTGTGCAGTCCTGCACTAGATAAAGAAATTTATTACTATTTTCCTTCGGTTTTCTCTGTCATTATTATTTCTTCTGGTGTGTTTTTAGAACGCCTTTATGGTAGAGCTGGGCTTCTTTTGAACGTTTCTGGTTGCCACTTTAGCCTCAAGTTAACTTAGGTTGAATCTCAAAGGCTGAGTAGGAACTGGATAGAGGTAGAGTAAAAGAGAGGAAAAGTTCTAGGAAGGGTTAAAAGAAAAATAAAAAGAATAAATGCTTAGAGAAAAGACCACGCATGGAGTGCTGGAGGAAAGTAAAGACATTTATTTGCCTGGCGGAGGTAGGACATTCACATGAATAATGGTCTTGAAATTCCCTTCCCACTAAATTCTATGACTGTATCATGATCTTCTATAAAGTATTATGGATAAACTGTGCCATGGTTTGTGATCCCTGAATTATTTCTATATTACATATATATATATACACACACATATACATATATATTCATGTATGTGTACATGTTATATAATATATATTATATATTTTCATATATGTGCACATTATATGTAACAAATATATTTATAATAATTCTATATGGGAGAAATCTATATGTTCTAATTATAACAATAAGATATATTCTATATATAACAGTAATAACTAGTGCTTTAAGGTTTACAAATGACATAATATTATCTCATTTTATCCTCACATCACCCTTGTGAGGTAGTGAGAACTAACACTTATGTAGTGCTTACTGTGTGCGAGGCACCGTGCTCAGTGCTTCACAATTATTATCTCACTGTCATTATCTCTCTCTTACAAACAAGGAAACTGGGGGTAAGAGAGGTCAATGGACTTGTCAATGGTCACGCTGCTAGTTACTGTCTGAGGCAGAATCTGAATTCAGGTACTCTTGATTCCAAGTCAGGCACAACGATTGACTCTGGCACTTAGTTGCCTTTAGAGACTAAAACAGTTTGTGAAAAGTTTTGATTATGTTTAGGATAAAGTGACTGGTGAGAGGGAGGCTCTTAAAAAAAAAGACTGAATGTGAAACCTATGCTTTCTATCCGACCACCTGGCTTGTTTTTATTGCATTATCCAGATAACCCTAACCTCCAGTTTATATGGAATAGCATTTACCCTCTTTGCTTCATCTAAAAGGACTTACTGGAACTATTACTAGAAAGGTCATATGAAATGACACATTCATATAGATCTTTACATAGGAACTATGAGAATCCATGTCATTCTGGCCCCTACCTAGTTACTTTAAAAGATTTGTTTAGTTTCCATACTGTAAAATGAAATGTTTAAGGCAAAGTCATACTCTAGCAGGAAGGCTAATAAAAATTTTTGTTCATAGGTCACTTAATTTTTCATCAATCTAGTAATCTCTTAAGTCTAAAATAAGTCAGAAAAAAAATATTTTATTTTTTCTGACAACTTTCAATGACAAACATAGCCAGATCAGATACTAAATAGTTTCCATTGCTAACCTTTGCCAAGAATGCTAAATCTTACTGTAAAGTTAAGAAAAAAAAAAATCCAACTGAAAACAACTTAATTGCAAATATTTTTGAATCTGGCTGTCTAAGCATTTGTAAAAGGGCAAAGCAACTTTAAATCCTGTTTCTAATTGAATACTGTACTTGCAGGGTGTAACTCACTATCATACATCTTTTTCCCAGTATTTAATTTCCAATTTCTCCTTCTTCTTCTCCTTCTCCTTCTCTTCTTCTTTCTTTCTCTCCTCTTCCTTCTCTTCCTCCATGTCCTCCATGTCATCCTCTTCCTCCTCCTCCTCTACTTTACATAACATATTGTAGTACATATAATCAGATGCTATCAACTTCCCACGTGTATATTTGTCTTCCAGACTGGACGTGTAAGTTTCTAGAAGGTAGAAGCTTCATTTGCTTTGTTCTATGTAAACAGCATTGAATATATACTGCAATTCAGCATATACTACTGTAAATTGATCAAATACATTTTGTCAGCATTTGGATGATACAAACATTGAAAGCTAGTTGAGATTTTTAAGTCTTTCAACTATCTATTATAAATGTTTCAATGTTTTCTATGAACCAAACAATGAACTTGATGCTATTAAAAACGGGGGAAATCTAGGTTCTTCTGGTGGCTGCATTATAAACTACTAAATGTTCTTTTTTCCCATGAAATGTGAAGCTTATTATAGCTTCAAACTATCCTGATACACTCTTCTTCTACTGAGTAACAGAGCTGATTCTGTGTTGCTAATTTGTCTTCTTCAAAGTCAGTTGGCTTCTTCCTCTTTGACTTCTCAAATTCCTGGGTTCCCTAGGTACAGGACGTAAAAAGACAAAAACGAGGGGAGTCTTGTGTCCTGCGGACCACATTTGGGATGCCCTTTGTGAAGTAGGTGGGGAAGGCTCTCTGCTCTAACAGGGCCAGGCTGTGATGTGCCTCACTGAGATCAGGTTCCTT
This sequence comes from Trichosurus vulpecula, assembly GCF_011100635.1. Classification (NCBI taxonomy): domain Eukaryota; kingdom Metazoa; phylum Chordata; class Mammalia; order Diprotodontia; family Phalangeridae; genus Trichosurus; species Trichosurus vulpecula. The sequence goes on from NC_050574.1 coordinate 420,723,651, forward strand.
AGTTCGCCGCCCATCTGTGCAGTACCTTCCATGCTGGTATCAGGACTCTGCCCTTCACAGAATTCATCAGGATTGCTTAAGGCCCCTCTGTGATCTGGCCTCAGCTTCTCTTTTCACCACTACTCTCCTTCATGAACCCCTTTATTACCTGGGGTAAACTGAACTATTCTCTCCCCTCAAATGCATACTATGCTTCTCTGTCTACATGCCTTTTCCTATGGCATACCCTTTCTCTGTAACCTGCTTCTTCTCACTCTGACAGCTCCATTTATTAAAATACTACCTATCAGAGTAGAAACCAGCCCAGGTAGGAAACAGAACACACAAAAAACCCCTGCTGATCAGAATAGGATCAGGTCAATGAGACCAGACCTGCACTTTCAGCCTGGACAAGATAAGGAGACTTAGTTTAAAAAAATTCTACTTATCCTTTGAGGTACAATAATAACTCAAATTTTAATTTCATTTGCTTCATTAACTTAATATAAAGTTTTTTTTTTGAATTTTTCATTCCTCTCAATAGCCTAGGAAGCAGGCAATAGAAGTTTTAGGTCAATACAACAAGGATTCATGATTCATTTAGTGTAATAATTTCAACACCAAAGCACATTTTGACAACCATCTATGACTTAGTAGATAAGACTAGATGACCTTAAATTATGATCCTATGCTCTCAGAGTGCAGAAATTCAGCTGAATTGCCACAGTAATATAGCAGCTATGTGTCAGAGATGGCATTTGAACCCAAGTTCTCTTGACTCTAAAACCAGTATTTTCACTGTAACACACTGCCTCATAATGCCATTACCTCTGTGATAAAGCCTTCCTTCCCTCATCGTCCTTGACAAAATGATCTCTTCCTTCTCTAAATTATGATAGCATTTTCTTCACACTTCTCTTACAGTGATTCTTTCATTCTTTTTGGTGTTAAAAATTTTGTCTCTCACTTATCTAGCATATATCTTCTTGTTTGCACATTGCCTTCGCCATTGGACTGTGAGCTCCATGAAGGTAGGTACTGTACTTTGTCTTTCTTTCTAGCACCAGAACTTAGCATAGTGCCTGGCACATTAATAGGTGCTTAATAAATATTTATTGATTATTTTGATTCCGTATATGCAACATACCTATCAGCAGATATATTAGAAAGTGTAGAAGAGAAAGGTACTTTTAATAAACGCTTTTTTCTCTACCTGTTTTTCAGACTACAATGGGGTTCTTCTTGTATTTCTCATTTCCTCTCCAGTTATCTGCCATTTTGCTGTCTGTTGGACCCTCTAAGAGAGGATGATCGAGCAAAGAGAAAAGAACTAGAATTTGAGCTTTATTCATTGACTGGGCAGCTCAGGTAGCTACAACATGGTCCCTATGAGGCTGAGGCTGTGAGTTTGATCTCCCTATGCGGCAGCTGACTTTGCAGAGCAGAAAGTGGTATCACCAGCAAGATTGTACAAATTGAAATAGACAGACTGAAACATGGGGTAAGACAGTGACCATAACATTGTTAGAGTTTTTTACACATATGTAACCCTTTATCATAGAGGAGGGAAGACTTTTGTCAGGACGAATGAGGAAAATCCTACATCCCTAGAAAAATAACTCAAAAGTATATGTCACTCTTATTCACTGGATAGCACTTATTATTATTATTATTATTATTATTATTATTATTGTTAGCTGCTCTGGTTTAAAAAAAAAGTTTGGCAGGAAACAAGGCTGAAGCAATTAAGTAAAATGAGCTCAGATTTCATTTATTGATTTTACTCCCCATCTCCTATCACCTCATTAATCCTAAATTGCCTATAATTCTCACTTGTTTTTTTTTCCACACTTTCTGTGAGAGTTTGTATCCTTATCACTAAAATTCATGTGGTTTTTTCTTATTCCCCTCCATTTGAGTTGATTAGTTGTTTCTGTTGAAGTGATGAATCAGTGGAAACAGCTCTATAAAATGTTTTCTCCTTCCCTCTCGAACAAGTATTTGTTCTGGGGATCAAAAGTACTTTGGAAAAGCAAATTGCATTTCACCTCTCTCATACAGAGGTATCTCACACCTTAGTGTGTGTGCACATGACAACAAAATTACCAAACTCGTCTTTTTCAGATTGCTGAAATAAATGAATTTTGTTGCTGATACCTAATAACAAAGTTGTTCCATAAGCCATTTCCAATTGCTCTCAGAACAAACTCTAAGCTCATAGGTTTCAGCTTGTCTTATTTTCCAAACAAGTAATTTTAGGAAATTGAATCCACCTTTCAAATATAGTTGTTTAGATGAAACTGAGAACTGTACAAAAACATACTCACCAATATACACATTGCCAGACACTGTGTAAATGAAGGCTGTCCATCCTGAAATGGAACCAACAGTACTGAAAGATCGGTTATATAATTTTGAAGGAAATAAGATAAGAATGAAGGAAAAAACAAAAATGGTTCATTTCCTCTTAGAGATATACTTCAAAGGGTGGCAGATGCTCCAAGTTCAATATATATATATATATATATATATATATATATATATATATATATATATATATATATATATATATATATATATTTAAAACACTAGAAACTTAATTTTGAGCAAAATGAGAAAACAGCCACACAACCTGTTATGTTAAAACTGTTACTTGGCCCATATATTTGCACATCAAAATCTGAAGTATAAACAACAACCTCCTTTGTTCTAAAATATAGCTCCATTGTACTACAATTCCATTGACTACATTCTCCTCTACAGCTTTAGTTTTTCTTTTTAAGCCTCTTAAAACAATTAATGCTTCAGCTCCTAAAGTGTTAGTGACACCAGGACAGAAAGAAGTATTTTTCTCTGCCTTAAACTACTTTAAGTTTTTAAATTTTCATGATGGAATCATGAATTACTTCTCACTCACTCTTTTTTTTTGTTTTTTAATTTTAACTTTCATCTACTCTTAAGGTCATCTGCTACCGCCTTTCACCTCTTCT